>NW_023276806.1:216850215-218157715 GCF_003668045.3 Cricetulus griseus
GGTGAGGCCTTCCATAGGGTGTCATCAGAGTCTTTCATATCCTTTGGGATAGGGCCTAGGCCCACCCCCATGTGTCTTGGCTCAGGGAGTATCCCTCTATACGGAATGGGCTCCCAAATACAGACACACTTCTAAGGGGAACATTTTTTCTGAGGAAGAGGATTAAATGGAAACAAACCAAAAGAAAGGAAGGAAGGAAGGAAGGAAGGAAGGAAGGAAGGAAGGAAGGAAGGAAGAAGGAAGAGGAACAGGATTTAGAATAATGTGTTTTCTCACATCTTAGATACCTTGTAGTAGTGTCAACACAAAAACAAACAAAGGATCAGGAAGCCCTCGAGGCCAGGCGTCTCAAGATCTCAGATTTGGAACAAAACAGAACAGACAACTGCTTATGAATAGCTATCCTCTCTTGATATTTCTCCATTTGCCAACTACTAAAGCATTTATATTGTCCTTTCTTCACAAGAGAAACTCATATTCCAAAGACCACAAACAATCCCATTCATTTAGATAAAAGAAGATGTACATTAACTTAGTATAAAATAGTATTCAAATTTCAGAAAAATGCTCAGCATCATCGAGTTCAAAGATCTGCAACCCTACCAGCACGGTAGAGCTACCCAGAAGGACCATTTTTAGAAAATACAAACCAAAAGGAGAAAGACTGAGAATTTCAACATTAAAATTACACACACACACACACACACACACACACACACACACACACACACACACACACACACACACACCTCCAAAGACACTTTGGTAGATTAGGAAGGCAATGCATAGTATGGGGAAAAAAGTAACCAACATTACAAATTTAAAGAACTGTGTGACTGGCTTGCAACTGCTGTGTTCAGCCAACCTGCAGCCAGACTGAAGTTGAGACCCATATACAGAGGGAATGGAAATGCAAAGAGAAATATCCTGGGGCATTACTAGAACCTTTCCACTGTATGAAGTAGTCATAGGAGTCAACGGATGTTTCTTTTATTTCATACCAAGGTTAAGGTGGGGTTTCTGTCAGCTTCGGTATGAATAATATCCCATGTTATACAGGTCTATCAGGTTCATTCTTAATTTCCCAGAACAGGATGACAAGCTCCTTTTTGGTAAATCCCCTAGGCCCAGATCAGAATACCCTCAATTATGATTACATTAAAATTTCAGTCCCAAAGTCCTAGTATCTTCAAACATGGTTTGTCACTAAAATGGGAATCTGTAATTTTCTGTTTTTTTGTTTTTGTTTTTTTAAATATATATTAAAAGGCCCGTCAAACTACAGTTGCAGTTATATGTCCTCAACTTTCTCTTTAGCCAGTTTGGAAAAGGTCAATAATCACTTCAAAGCAATGGCATGTAAGGGAATGTGAGAGAAGGGTCAAAGTGAGAAAAAGTGTGTGCTCTTGGCTAATTGTGGTTTAAATATCTTAAACTGTTTCAGGTTTTGCTAGACCATAGGCGGATGTGAGCACACTGTTTCGAGGACTCCCAGCCCTGAGACTTAAATACCAGTAAATCAGGTCCTAGCCATCTTGACTTGATTACAGTTGGAAAGCTAACGTGAGGCATTCCTGAGCTTAAACCCAGAGAAACTGGCCCACACAAGCCCCCCCCAGGAAGATTCCACTCCAGGCTTTAGTGCAACTAATAGGAAGTGGTACTACAAAAGCGGCACTAATTTACTTTTCTGACTTTCCCATCAAAATTGGAATTGCTTAAACACAGTTTTGCCAAAATTTTGAGATTGAAAGAAATTAAAAATCTTAATCAACTGAAATTTCTAACTTTAGAAGCTTTAGTTACAGTTTTACCAATCTGTTGGCAGCTCCATTGTTTGTCTCTCTAAAGTTTGGGAAACTTGGAAATGTCAGCCTATTTTAATGGAACAACTCTAAAGGTTTTATTTGCCCCACACATCCACAAATATCACTCTCATTTGTAACATAGGTTGAAGCTGTGGCACATATCATTAAGGGAGAAATACTCATCAGAGTTGAGTATTTAATTGGGCAGCAATATGTTACAGTCACTCTGCTCAGCCATGTACACAGGGACGCCTGCACAGTTTCAAGCAGCCCCATAAAGTAGGAGTCTCAACTGACTTTTGAACACAGCTGCAACTAAAGCCGGTTTTCAGTTTCTCTTTACAGCTCATCTTGTGGTTAAGATACAGAATTTCAAGGCATTCTCAGAAGTTATTGCTCCCCTAGTATTTTATTGGTACTACTTAGTGTCACCATTTATCCCCTCCTACTGTATACCTACTGTATAGTAGTGCTGGAGCAGCTATTGCTTTTGTCAAATTCTATACAATCTTAAACTGTAGGCAATTAAGAGTACAAACTTTGGAGCCAAAGTAGCCATGCTTAGCTGCTTTCTGTGGATATGACTTTAAGCAAGCCTCTTAAATTCACTGGTACCTCAGTTATTCTATCTGTAAAATAGTAAAATAATAAGGATATAAGGATACCAATGACTATTTCATAAATTCATGAATGTAAAAATCCAGAGCACAGACAGACACAAAACAGGAACACACACATGGTAAATATGAGAAAATATGTATCAATGTGCAAATATGAAATAAGCAGGGAAGCATAATCAAGGAATAGTGTATCATTACTAATTTGAAAGGAATTTTACTAGTTTCCATCAAATGTACCAAAGACAGCTACCTTACATAGGGTCAAATCAGTACATCATCAATGCCCTATCCATCTCTGGTCAGACAAGTAGTCAAAGACTGATTGTTTGGTTTCATGTATTCTAATATATGTAAAATTGACTCTATTAGGGCAGCTTCAGACAAGTTTCTTGGAGCTCCAGTTTCCAAATATGGGGAAATGGGTATAACTCTATATGAGTTTCCCATAACATGATAAAATCACATTATACATAAAACACACATGGGGCTGAGAATATGGCTGGATTCATAAGATTCTTGTTAGAGAAGAGTGAATATCAAAATTTAGATCCTAGAGCCCATATAAATATTGGGTGGGTGTGGCAGGCCATCTGTAATCCCAGCACTCAGGAGGCAGGGGCAGGAGGTTCCTAGGGCAAGCTGGCTAGTTAGACTAGCCAAATGGGTGAGCTCTAGGTTTGGTGAGAGTCCTTGCCTCAGGAAATAAAGTAGGCACTAAAGAAAAGACCAGCCTCTGGTAAACACCCACACATATGTACACACAGATATATAAAAATTGTACACATATACAAGCACACTCCACATATAAATATACATGAAAAAAAATAAAGAAAAATCCCCAACTATATACAAAGATGCAGTAGGTGGCACAGATCCTAGCAGACATTCAATAAAAGAGTAGTTATTATAACTATAATTAATCATCATCATTCTATTCTTTTAAGATTCTTCTTTATATATTATACTATAATATTATAGACCACAGCTCCCGAGCATCTAGTAGAATAACGAAGAGAATTTATTTTCTCCTTACTTCTTAAGACTTAATGTACGACCCTGTCCTGGACTGAGACTGAATAACATTGGTGAAAGAGATCCTTCATGGATATTTATGAATGCAAATGTGACACAGTGGGCCTTTCATTAGTTCTTACATTATTAATTTTTCACATAGCTTGCATATGCCATCATAGAAAAGATTCATTTTAATTTTAGATGTTTTCTATGCAATAAATTTTAGTTTATTGCACCTTTTACAAGAACTTTCAAAGTTTTTGATATATATTACTTTATGAGTCTTTTCATCATATCTGCACATTAGATCACAGTAAATAGTAAATCTCAGTTTTACTTTAGAAAAATATGAGGCCAAGGTTTTATTACTTGCCTTCCCGAGCATGCCAAAAGAGGGGTCATATAATTTCTCCCTGGAAAAAATTTTTTGCCACTAAGAATGCTATAAAATTAAGGAGTGGAGTCTAAAATTGTTAAAAATTCCATAAGCTATGAAAAAAATGTCTATCTACTTCCATTCCTGGAAAATACATTAACTAATGTCCTCACATATTTTTCCTTGTATTGGGTGGACACAGTTCAAACCCAGAGAAGCCATTTCATCTCACCCTGGACACTGGCCATTAGAATGTGTGCTGCTAGAAAATAATCACACCACAGTGTGTCATCACTTAAAGTCAGATTATAAAAATCTGAAAAGAAGCTCTTCAAGGGAAAAGTGTTAGGGCCATTTCAAATAAATAATTTATTATATTAAAGTTCACCATGTTTATTGCAAGGTTGTTGTAGTTATTTTAATTTGAAAAAATAAGTAACTGGTAATTGAGTTTGTCTTTGAATACCAAGCAGTCCTTCTGATGGGAATTAACACTAAGTATGGAAAGGCTACACCTTGTAAAAAGACTATCAAGGGAAATCTGAAAACTAGAAAAATAAAAGCAAATTCAGACACTGCTGCGGACATACTGACCTAGGTGATGAGTGGTCCAAGAAGAATACTGTCATCTGCAATGGAATGTCTCTCACTAGTGATAAGGGGAGAAAAAGAGGGCATTAGGAGCATAGGAAGTTTATTAGTGGCCAGGCTCATTGGTGGTCATGCAAAGTCTCATGCTGACAGAGTTAAGTCCCAAAGCATTCTGAAGGCTATGTTCCTTTCCTTAGATATTTGCTCCTAAAAGTAACAAAATGAAAGTAACAAAATTTTAATTTACACACAGATCTTATGATTCCCAACAGAATCCATACTCTAGAACTTTTAATGGGTATGAAAAGATAAAAATATTGTACAAAATTTGATAAATGGGGCAAACAGCCAATATAATCATATTATTCGTATGTCATAATACTTTGCTGTAAATATAAAGACAAGACAGTGGTAAGTCCTCCCTCATCTATGATCCCCAGTTAACAGCAGTTCTGGCAACAACACTGACTGATTCTGGGAATAGTAATGAAGTCCTATACTGAATAGCAATTTCAAGGTTTCATTGCTGGTCTATTATGTTTCTATAAGTATTCCTTTTCTGAATGGATACTACATTTACAAGTCATTCTAATCTGTGAAATAGATTTTGGGTTAAAGGATTATTGTACTATCACAAAATTTTATGAGATAGACATCCCATAAAATATAAACAAAAACCTATAAAACTATAAAATAATACATAAACCATATATAAAGCTGTCTCACACGCACACACACACACACACACACACACACACACACACACACACACACACACACACACACGGCTCAGAAACAGTATATTTTCTAACAACAGCATGGTTAAGATTGAATTTTTTTTTACTCCAAAACATAAGAAACATACTTTCTTTTCTCTTTGAAGAAGTACTTGTTAAAGTGAAGACAGTAATATTGAAGTTCTTCATTATAAGGATGAAATGGGACAACTTAGTAACTAACAACAAAGAACTGTACCGTCCTGAAACCTGGACCTAGAGGGTGCAGTTCTACAGACAAAAGGATAGAAAACCTGCATTTCTATTGTGAGCAGTCAGTGCTCTGGCAGCCTCTCTGAAAGTTTTAACTGGCTAAAAGGTGTATTATATCTTGGCAAAAAAATATTTCAGAATTGCCAAGGTGTCTCAATAGCATGAGATTCAAAGCTTTCTGGCTGGCACTATGATAGGGGGAGAACCACTTTCTGTTCCGAGCCTCTGATCTTGACCAAGTCACCGCATGTTTCCAGGTCTCAGGTTTTCTCATTCATAAGCCAGGGTGAAACCCTTGCCAGGCCTTCCTCTAGCATTCATGAAAGTATCAAAGAAATAAGCATGTAAGAAATGCTCTGTAGTATAGAAAGCATTATAAATGGAGAGCGGATCACATGTTCTCCCTAACTAGATACAGGTGTAATGAAAATTTCATAATGAAATCCAGGATTTTGAATTAACATTGGTTAATACAAAAGGAAAAAGCCCACCTTTTGTCATATTTATGACATATATAAATAAGATATTACGAACACAGCACACTTTGTAATCAAGAAGGAAGGGAAGGTAACTAGAAGTAAGGGGGTTGAAGAAGTAGGAACTGCAGATACTCATCCAGGCAGGACACACCAGCAATCCTGGAAGGAGGATTGAGAGTTCTAGGCCAGCCTGAGTTACATATTTGAGCTAAGCTAGGTCTACAAAGTGGGATGCCACACAAAAATAATGATGAAATAAAATATAGTTAAGTGTAAAATATAGTTAAGCGTAATTGGGCCTTATAGAACCTTCTGGTTTTAAGAATTTTAACAACTATGAAGAAACAGAACATTAGATTTGTTTTCTTTTATAATTTAGAAAGCAACTTCCACCAACCATTGATACCAAGCAAATGCAGATTAATTTTCCCTGCCTTAAGGCAGGTATTGAGATGCATTATAAGCTCGGTATTGTTGTAATGACTTCAACAGAACACTAGAATCTCTCAATTCCTCCCTTATCTAATTCTTAGAAATGAGTCCTCAGGGCCTCATCACATACTTGAAGGCTAGTTTGCCTATTTAGCACTCAACAGCCTTTACAATTATATATGCAATATCCTAAAATAAATATGGTAATATCCTTGAGCAACAATTTGCACATATGTATACCTACCACTTAAAAGGAACAGTAACATTAAAAAAATACTTGTAACTCTAAAGGACCTTATTATCTGACAGTGGCAATAGGGATTGTTTGTGTAAACTATAGCGGATAACGAGACAGTTCCAAGTTATAAGAGAAGCTGTTTAAGCAAGGTGGCTTTTTTAATGGGTTCAGATAAAACATTTGATGGACAGGACATTTGTCTGGCATTCAGCCACTTTCTACACCAGATCATTTTGGAGCCTGCTGTTTTGTTTCATATGTTTTTTATTCTCCCTCTAGGGAAGTCAGAGCCTTTCCACTTGCAGGCCAATTGAACTGTAATTCTGGTAACTACTTTACAAGGTGATAAGCAGTCACAAGAGGCTTTTACTAGGCTAGTAGCTAAAGCAAAAACTGCATGCACATATTTAGGCAACATGTGTGAACTGAAAAACATGAAAGTAACAGCAGTTCCAGCCTCACACATTAAAACTGACCATCCCAAGGAAAGGCTAGAGCAAGACGGGCATTGTAAAGAATCTAAAATGGAATTGTGAACGTGCAAATTTTCTTTCAATTCAAGTTATCAGCTATATAATTTAATTATATTACCTCTTGCACTTTCTAACTAACTAGCTGCTGTGATTGGCTTTGGTGTGTTCCCTACATCCCTTTCCCAGCTGCTTTTGTAAAGTTTAACATACACGAATTATTATTTGTTCTTTTTCCTTGTCATGTTTCTTCTGCCCAGTTCCAGTCATATCACAAGGAAATAGTACAAATTCGAATTGCATGCAGATGATGGGGGCAGCCAGGCAGTCAGGCAGGCCACCGTTAGTGAAGATCCAATCAAGGCTCACAGATACCACACTATTTGGAAAAGAAATGAGCATCTGTTGTGAGAAAGGCACCTTCACGAGATGCTTGAAAGTAGATCCTCGTGCCAACCAGACTTGGGTAAGTGAGGAGAGAAGAAACAGCCCAGGAGAAGAAGAGACTAATGACCCAACATAAGCTTCCATGGCCCAGAGAGTCTGAGGTAAAAGCCTAAGTAAAAGGCAGTGGAAAATGTGGGGAAACAGACCATTTATCACTATACTAGACTAGCTTTTATAGGCCCTGGAGTGAAATACACTCCGTGATATTGAGCTCTCCTTCAACTACTTGCAAGTTTCTATCATAAATCTAATAAAATAAACTCTCCTTGGTTTGGAAAGATACAGTACTTTTCCTGATAACTCAAGTCATTCTGACCTTCCCACTAGATGGTAAGCTCACTAAAATGAGTTCTTTTTCATGCCCCAGAAGCTAAACAGTGTCTAGTATATTGGCTAGACATCACAAATGCTTTCTGAATGGTGGCGCAAAGGAAATGGACTTGCTAATGCCAAGACCTCTCCCACTCTGCCACTGATAGCTACATCCCATAAGCAGCTGTTTTTCCAAATAATGTCATGATGTAATTACAAAGCAGAGAGAAGCAGCAATAAAATCTCAAAATACCACTATTCTCCAGAATCTAGCCAGGTAAATGGATGGATCAAAAAAGATCACACTGGGTGAGGTAACACAGACCCAGAAAGACAAATGTCACATACTCTCTTGAATCTGAGGCTAGCAGTTCCAAATCTTCAGATTTGAGTCATGCCCTGGAGTAACAGCAGAAGCCAGAAGAGTTAAAGGGGGTGTTGCTAGGGTGGGTGCCTCATGTGTTCTGGCTTGCCCCTTCTTCTCCACCTCTGTCCTACGCTCTTTGCTCCTCTCTCCAATAAGCAGCTTTAGTGCTCTTTTAGCTCCTGTAGTAAACCACAATCTTAACTGCCTCCGGGTCTTGGTCCCTCTTGTTTCATCCACCTACGATTCTTGATGTCCACTAATCATGACTCATCATTCAGGTTTCTGTTCAAATATCATTTCCAGACCTGATGAGATGGCCCAGGTGGTAAAATGCTTGCCCACAACGCTGGCAATCTGAGGGAGAAAACCAACTGCATAAAATTTGTCCCCTGACATCCATATGTGAGCATGCACACACAACTATTGTTACTATTAAATAAACATTATCATTTCCTTAGAGACGACTTTGGTAACTCCTCAGATTAAATCAGTTCTCTTTTATAATTCTCACATGGCTCCCTCTTCCTCTTTTTATTCTCATTATACTACATGTAATTAAACAAGTATGCATGCACAATGCATATGAACAGCATTATGTATGCAGGCATATACAAATGCATGTATAAATGCTGGCTATTACATTAGGTTGCAAGATGAGCAAGCACAGGGACTGTGTCTGTTTTGGGCACCACTGCAGAGCCAACATACTGCTCAGCGTCTGGCACACAACCAGCTGCCTCAAAGGACTGCTGAATTAGTTAATTGTGAGTCCCCTTCTCCATTCACACCCCATTCCCAGGTCCTAGAAAAGCAACAGAATGTTTTTTTAAAAAACTATTTCCAGATATACGAACATGTTCAAAAGAAATAAAATGCAAGCACAAATACATTTTAGTATATTTACAAATTTTTAGATGTGAATTAAATCTAATGAAAATACTTTTAGAATAGCAACTAAATAGAAATAGAAAAGAGATTTGATGATAAGCATGTTTCACATAAAATGAGCCTTTACTATGTAAACTTTTGACAAGTCAATAAGCATTTATTAATAAATCTATTATGCACCAACATGTGTTTTATACAACAGAAGTGGTTCAAGCCAGTATTAGTTTAGTGACAACATTTATGATAACTTTTAAATTTAACTTAATTAAATCAACCAACCACATTGAAAACATAATGGGAAAAAGTCATAGGGACTTGATCATATTATCTATCTACCAAAGATTACATATAATACATTGAAATCTGTATGTATGTATATAGAAATCTGTATGTATGTACATAGAAATCTGTATGTATGTATATAGAAATCTGTATGTATGTATATAGAAATCTGTATGTATGTATATAGAAATCTGTATGTATGTACATAGAAATCTGTATGTATGTATATAGCTGAGAAGAAATTTTCCCAACTGAAAACCAGTCAAGATGCAGAGAATGAGTGACCAAATAGTGCCCTGCACCAATGAAATATTTACAACATAACTTCACCTAAGGCTCGGGGGTCAGAGCAGAAGACAGAGCAGAAAGATTGGAAGAGTCAGAAGAACAAGAAGTTTGCTGTGAACTTTTGTCTCCTGGAATGTCAGAGAAGCTACAACCATGAAGTCTCATCAACATGGCTGCCTAAACAAAACCTGAACAAGGACAACATTGACAGACATGCTAACATGAAAAGGGCAAAGCTCATAGGCCCTCAACTCCAGACAAAGAACTACAGACAAATAAGAAGATTCCAGAAATTGGTTATCCAGTATCAAGTGGTCAGTCCTAAAATCATATACATGCAACATTATACATACTGAGCAGGTTGTATTTATGTATTTAGGAACACACACACACACACACACACACACACACACACACACACACACACACACGAAACAGAGGCCATAAATTTGAGAAAGTAGGTATGTGGGAAGGATTGGAGGAAAGGGAAAAAATTATGTAATTATATTTTAATTTTAAAAACATTTTAAAAAGCAAAATGGGATACATAATCAATATATAAGACCAAACAAAAGGATGAACTGCAGGGACAGAAGACAAGGATAGGAAAATAATACATATACACATATATAAAGTGAACATAGCCAAAATGTCCAAAAACTCTGGGATATGTTCAAGAGACCAAGCCCAAGAAAACATGTCATAGGAAAAGGAGCTGAACTGCAGTCTAAAGACTTAGGCAATTTATCCAATGAAGCTATAGCCAAGAATTTCCTAAATCTAAAGAAAGAAATGGGCATTCAAACACTACAGGCATTTAGAACCCCAAATAGATATGACCAGAAAAGAATCCCTCCATGTCACATCATAGTCAAGATGTCAACAGTACAATGCACATGAAGAAATAACCAATTCCTTCCCTCAAAGAAACACTTGTTACACTTGCTACCAAGAGCTGCTGACATGTACACTCAAATGATAGGTACTAGGGATGGGGGAAATGTCCAGTCTCACTGAAGACAACAAAATTTGCCAAAAATGTGATGATTTCTCAGGAATCTACAAAGAAATGGCAGTGAGATACAAAATCCTCAATTCCTACTGACCTAGCCCCTCATACTAAGAACTCCCATGTCCTCAGTCAGTATGCAGGATTGAATTAACCACCTGTTAATTTCTTGCTTTAAAAATAGAGTAATTATCCGGGGGTGGGGGTGGGGGTGGGTGGGGGGGGTGGTGGTGGTGGTGGTGGTGGTGGTGCACACCTTTAGTTCCAGCAGAGGCAGGCAGATCTCTGTGAATTCGAGACCAGCCTGGTTTACAAGAGCTAGTTCCAGGACAGCCTCCAAAACCACAGAGAAACCCTGTCTCGAAACCAAACCTCCCTCCCAAAATAGAAAGAAATTTTACAGCCCTAGGTATAACCCAGATTTTAAAAAAAAGTAGATTAATAGTAACACTACAGAGAAAAGAAAACCCTGATACAATTAGTTACCAGGGCAGACACCGTACACTGACATTCAGTGTTTAATGGAAATTTAAAGCCATACTGTTTTGTACTTTCATACTGTTGCAGAAGCCCAGTGCTAGCTGATCCTGAACAATAGTTCATTAAATAGCAAGAGATCCTGCTTCAATCATTGGCTAGTATCGAATACCACAGCAAGACATTTGACTCAAATAGAGATGATGTAAACTTTATGACTTGATTAATGCCACAATGATTTAATTTTTGGCACAGAAGACCTATGAGAACAAACCTCCATTTTGTTTGTTTCCCTTTCATGTGCAAGTCAGATCCCATAATGGGAAAACAATGAGAAAAAAGAACACTACCCTAGTCCTTGATGATATTGGAGATCTTTAAGAAACTGAATGCTTTCACTAACTAACTAGTCTACAGACTTTTTCATTTCAGGTACAACTTTTTGTTGTTGCTTTGTCTTTATCAGGGTCCTAGAAGCTGATGTGATCCTTAGCAAATGCTCATTTGTGAGTTGTTCTTTTTTTAGTAACACTGAAGATAACATTTCCAGTATTTATAATGATAACGGCTAATATTTATTGACAAATGTACACAAATGCTGGGTTGTGCTTTGGCATGTGGTGATCTCAAGAAATCTTTATAAACATCTGATAAACTGGATACTACCATCATTCTGTTTCACAAATATAGAAACTAAGGCATAAAGAAAAGGGCTTGTAGACAAACAGTTATTTAATGCTATTAGGAACCAGACATGAACTATAACAGAAAAGTCTGGCACATTCCAGAGGCCCAGTCCCTGGACACTAGACTTACTTATTGTGTTCTCACATTGTAATTCACCACATACTACTGGTCCCATAAATAAAAGTTACCTCAGATTACCGTCCTTAACAAGCAGGAAGCTCCAGTCCAAAATCAAACAAACAAACAAACTAAACTAAACTAAACAACCAAGTGTACATCAAGCACCAGTGTGAGTTCTTCAAAACAAATCTGAAAGATTCTCACTTACAGCATGCAAAAAGAATAGATAAAGCCAAGGAAACAGACTTCAAGATAAAGAAAATAGTCAAAAATAAGTAAATGCTCTGATCTTACACTATGATGTCCTGCTAAATTTATCTTGTCCATTCTTTCTTGAGTTACTATACATAAAAAGACAAACTAGCAGGCTTAAGGAAGTCCACCTGAGAAAAGATGCATGGGTAAACAAAGCAAAAATAACTTTCTAGAGATAAAAATATAAGTGTACAGTTTTTTTCTGAGCATATATGTGTGTGTGGTATATGTTCATGTACATATTTGCATTTGTGGGAGTGCACTGATGCATGCAGGCATGTGCACATGCCTGTATGCATACATGTGGAGGCTCAAAGTTGCTGTCAGATGTCTTACTCAGTTCTCACTCCTTATTTTTATATTGAAGCAAGATCTCTTGCTGAGTCTGGAGCTCTGCTATTTGAGCTAATCTAACTAAGCAGCCAGACCCAAGGATCTCGCCTCCGCCTCTGTGTTTCACATAGGCCAACATCACAACAGCTCTACTGAGACTGTGTCATCATCCTCATTTCATAGCCAAGAATACTGAAGCCCAGAGAGGTTAATTAACTCACTAAAGTCCCAGCAGTAAGGAGCAGAGCTGAGATTCAGATTCAGAGGTGACAATGGGGCTTTCCCCTAGAGGGCTCTCTCTCTCTCTCTCTCTTCTCTCTCTCTCTCTCTCTCTCTCTCTCCTCTCCTCTCTCTCTCTCTCTCTGTGTGTGTGTGTGTGTGTGTGTGTGTGTGTGTGTGTGTGTGATATTGAAGCATTGGTAGATGTAGAGGCAGAGCCACAACTCAACACAAGTGAGAGAACACCCAAGGAGACACGAAGCCAGACAGGCACAATAAGCCCCGACCCAGGTTGGTTTCTGACTGTTTCCTGCCACTGGGGAATGCAAAGTGACTGACTCTACAAGAAGTCACTGGAAGCCACAATTCAGCCAGCAAAGGGCCACTGGTAACATGATATTTTTTTAAAAGCTCCCCAAAAAAGTGCACTGACTCCTCCCATTTTTACATAGTGCTGTTTCATGTGCTGCTCGGATACTACACTTAGGAATAGCTAAGTGTGTGGCTTGAACAGCAGCTCAGCAGTTAAGAGCAAGCAAAGCACCCATACACATAAATTTAAAAAAAATCAAAGAAAGAAAAAGTGAAGGTGTTCTTTCTCAAAGAAAATGAGGTTTTTGGAAGGGACACTCATAGACACATTAGAAGATCAGCAAGTAAATAAGAGATTTCATGCACACCCAGAGGTCTTTAATGGCAGAGAGCTTGAAGAGCACACTGGAATAAAATGAATAAAAACAACTGAACCTTTAAAGGCAGTAAGAGAACAGATGTAAGCTAGGCAGAATGCCTTCCTCTGGCACTCAGCAGATGAGAGGCATTTAAGTCATCGAATTGGCAAAACTAAGTTGTGACCTGGGAGTGCACAGTTCAGAATAAGAACTGAACTTACGGAAAAGAACTGAACTTATGGAAATGCATCTGTTTCAAAGAAGAGCTCTAAATTCAAGGGCCCCAGTCTCTGCAAAAGGTTTCAACAATGTTTAAGCTCTTCAGGGCTGACATCCCCATCCACTAAGGGAATTGAGGAGAAATGACTTAGGCGCACCTTGACCTACTAAAAACACTGAAATCCCCAGCTGCAGCCAGTCTTCTACCCAAGGGAAGACATTGAGATAATGCCATTACATGTGATGCCACATTGAGAAGACATCCACCTTCTCTCTCACCAAATTGCAAAGCTCTCTGGAAGAAACAACACAGATTCTCTTTTATTGGGAAATAGAAAGATTTTTAGCAAAAGGAAAACAAAAATCAACAATAGTTCTCAGGTCACAGAAAGGTAGTGAAGGACCTATTCCTAACAGCAGCATAAATCATTTAAAATGTATGGCAAAAATTCTATAGAAGGAAATTCAGGTTTGTTTGTAAATTCTCCTAAATTTAGTAAGCAGCATTTATAAGAATGAAAATCATTGGCTAAAAACTGCCTTCACAGGAATGAATTCTGAAAAGTTCCTATTTGAGATAAGGAAGTGGGGACATCCTGCAGTAGTTGTCCACGAAATATGTATGTCAAACTGACAGTGGACTTGATTAAAATATTAAAGGACTCTACATTATACATGTTTGTAAATATTGTACCTTTAAAAACTCCATTGAGACCAACTGCTTTCTGGTTAGATTTAAGGCCTGTTCCACAGGAGAAAACTCATGCCTTGTACTGTCAATGTGGCTGAGAATCCACAGCTGGAAGATCTTAGTGGGGGAGCCTCTACTATTCTTTCTCTGAATGGACACAGAATCAAACTGCCTTCTAAATATACCTCTAGCCCACGGGTCATTAATGTCACTCTCAGTCCGCATTAGAGGAGCATCTTTGTTTAGTGGACAGAGGGTAAGACAGAAACTCACAACTGGTCAAAGTGTGGGAAACTGTCTGTGGAGCGCTCATCCATAGATGGGACAAGGCTCTGGATATATATCCTGGGATATGGGGCATAAAGATTCTGAAAGTCAGAAGTTGGGAAAGGCTAGGGCAAAACTATGTCTTCTTGACATTATAGCATGGTTGCACCTAGGACTCACAGCAGTTGTGGTTCCCTGCATAGGACCTGCACAAGATCAAGCTAGTAGACATTTTAGCAAGGATAGGAGAGAGGGCCACCCAAGCTCCCATTTCTAACTGAGAAGCTACTGAGAATCAAGATCTGCCAAGAAAAGGAGAGTTGGTTTTAAGGGTGTGGTCTCTGGTAGATTGACCATGCTCCGGTGGAGGACCCCAAATCCATGATATTTGGACTCTAGGTTATAAACAAACAGAAAAAGAGTAGATAAAGTTGAAGGGAGCATATGGGGGTGATCTGGGTGGAGCTGAAATGGTTGCAATGACTGAAATAAATTATATGTATGTATGACATTCTTAGGAACACATAAAATGTCATATTTACCTTAAGAGCTGGTGATATAGCTCAGTGGTGAAGGCCTTGCCCAACACAAGTGAGACCCTGGAATAAAGTTCCAGCACCAGAGAAAAGTACTTTTTGGTCTTAGGTCTTATACCTCCTGAGCATCATGCGAAAATGCAATGAAACTAATCAGTGCATTTAGAGTTTAAGACATTGCAAGAAAGTCAACTGTGACACCTCAGGCCTGTATTTACACAACTCTGAATGCTAAGGCAGAGGAAAACAGGACTTGGAGGTTAATCTGGGCTTCAGAGTATAAAACTTTATCTCAAAAAACAAAAGAAAAAACAAGTATTAATGAATGAAAAATAAGAACTAGCTAACATAATTTTACTTGAAAGACCGAAAAATAGGACATGGGTTAACGAAACTAATGCACAATTGTAGGGGACAGTAAGCCATGCCTGTTAGAGGTTGTCTACAGGTGTGCCTGACCACGCCTGTCAAGGCATGGTCAAGGTGAGGTCAGGATGACGAGGCATGGGCTCTTAAGGAACCTCGAGCCCAAGGAAGCCCCTTTTCCTTTCCCTTCCCCTTCTCCCTGCCTCTCTGCTTGGCTGCCCCTGGCACTCTCTGGCTTGCGTTTGGCTGGTATTTATCTCAAAAAAGATATCTTGACCTTATGGATTATGGATTGTCTCTTGGGTCATGCAGTACACAATTATTTCATTTTAAGGAAAATGTAAATGAGAGGTTATGTAGAGTAAGAGACTAGGTATCTAGTTTCAATGTGCTGTGGAGAAGGAACTAATTTTAACAATATTCCTTTTGATTTTTTTGTTGTTAGACCATCAGCACACATATTTTACTGAATTGTTTTCTAAGTTAAGATTGTAGTTACATGAATTCTTCTCAATTTTGTTAGGGTAGCAGAAAATAGTCTTGTTACTTAAAATTGTACATACTTTTTAGGCATTCAGTCGTGTTTTAAAACATGTATGTATTGTTCAATGTTTAAATCATGACCTATCTACTCAAACATTATCATTTTTTTTAGGTTTAAAAAGTTCAAAATCCTTTGTTTTGTACTTTTAAAATAAGGTACCTTATCACTACCTTTAGTCATCCCGCCATACAATCGGCACCAGAGCACCAGAACGTCTTCATACTATAACTTGGTATCACTCACCCCTTGCCGCTATTTTCTTCCATTCCCTCCCAACCATCATTGTATTCTGAACTGGTCTCTAACATTTACACTGCAACTTCAAATCCATAATAACATTTATATTGTTTCCCAAGTAATATGGATAAACACATCTTCCAATTTTAATTGAGTGAAAGCCAAACAGGAAGGCATATTAAACTTTAAAGGTATAAGCACTAAAATACAGCTTAATTAACTTAGAGAAGATAATTTCAATGGTATAGCTACCAATATTCATGAGCTTCTTGAAATAAAACACTTAATAATAAAGGTTAGCTTAATCCCGAAGTACAGAAATGAGAGCATTTCTGGGAACTAAGAGAAGACTCACATCCCCCTTAGGGTAAACCAAACAGCTTTATTTTAATTAGCATGCTCAAAATCATCCTAGAGGAAAATCACACTCTTAATATTCCATTGATGAAGAGTTGCCCCAATATTACAGAACTAAGAGTAACATCTCAAAGGCAATTTTAAGGTCTACAAGTATAGCTTAGTGATAGAGTGCTTGCCCTAGCATGTATGAATCTCCAGTTCAGTGGTTTTCAACCTTTCTAATTTCATGACCCTATAATACAATACAATACATGTTGCAGTGACCTCAACCCATGAAACTGTTTTGTTTCTACTTCATAATTATAATTTTGCTAATGTTATGAATTGTAATGTATATCTGATATGCAGGCTCTCTGATATGCAGGCTATCTGGTATGTGACTCCCCTCCCCCAGGGGTTGCAATCCCAAGTACTAGGGGAAGAGGAGAAACTTTACCACACAGTCTGAGACAGTAGCTTCATAATGTCTGCTAATAATATTGAACAAAATTATCAAAACCCTTTAATAATGATGTACTGCAATTTATTTTACTGTAACAAAAGAGAAAATTATATTCATTTAAATGCAAGAAAACCAAATGCTAAGAACTATCAGGTATTACATTCATATTTTCTTTACTATAAGTTATTCATAGGATAAATGATACATGTTTATAATCATTTAACTATGTAGTAAATTTGTCTGGAAAACACTTAATTCCGTGATGGATCTAAGCTATTATTGAGAATAAAGCACGGTAAACATACAAGATACATAAATAGAAACAATGGTTATGTTACCATAAACATTTAAAGTTCAGTGAAGCTGAAACTCAGTGCGGTATCTTAACAGGACACTTGACTTCACTGATGTGGCTGGGAGCATTAAAGAGTGCCTTGGGATTAATTCTGCACAAAGACTGAAAACACATCAGTCCATACTGGCAAAATGGCCACATACTGCTAATGTTTTCTATGCTTTGTTCACTTCATGACACCACAGTAATTTCAAAACATGAGCAATATCTATTCTAACAAGAGAACCACAATTCTAAATTGGGAATATAAAATTTATACTGTTTGGCTTTGTTTTCTATAATAGCAATAATAATGCCTGGGTGAAAGATATTCTCACTAAAGCAATAAATAAAATGAACACAGGGAAGACATCAGTGAAACACCGCCCAATGCCAGCCTTCAGTGCAAGCTTACAGCCTCACAGTACCTAAAGAAACATCACCAAGGGCACTGAGTCCTTCTATGAGACTTCATTTGGCATCCAGCTGACTACCCAGAGATTCTGGAGACTCCTGCCAAATAAATGACAAACATCCCAACTGGGTACAGTGTAATGCTTACTGCTGGTCAAAAACAAAACAAAACAATGCCAGATTACAACACTCTTTGTCTACAAAAATGCCTGACATTTCTGGCTTAAGACCTTTTGAGCCTAATAAATAACTGCATTTCTTATGACAGAGGTTTCTTTCATTGATGGGTTTATTAAATAAATAAGTAGTTCATCAGTTTACAGAATGTGTTATTTCACACAATTTAATATGAAAGAACTAGCAGGTGGTACAATTAAGAAGCATCAGTAGTGGGAATTGTTTCATAGATGACCAACTTAATCTACCTTTGGAACACGGCCATCCTTTTATAAGGTTTTTCCACATAACACAGAGTTTTAGTGCCCATCTACTCAGGGTGTTTATGAAATCCTTGGGCAACGTTAAACTTGACCTAGCCCACTGGACTGTATTTTATGGGACTGTGCTAAAACTGTGTGTATTCATCCAGACCGCATTCTTTAAAGAAACTTCAAGCCAGGATCATGAATGCAATTTATGAAATCACTCGCCAGCAGCTGGGGAACGTTCTCAATGAGGTGGAAAATCAGCCTGAATGTTGGATTACCAAAAACTGGTGGTTATGCTGGAGTCTGTAAATTCAAACTACAGTGTTAAAGTCTTGTGATTTCAGTCATTTGTAATTTTTTCCTGCCACAAGTAAGCCAGATTTTTAAAGTTTAAATTTAACCTGAAAAAAACGACATATCTGAAATGGCTGTTATTTTCCCATGTTATTAAAATAATAAGGACTCATTAGAAACATTTTATAGCAACCTAAAAAGGAATATATATATATATTTTTATATATAAAAAGGAATAATATATATATATATATAATATATATATATATATATATATATATGGCTCATTTTCTCATTGGCTTTGACCACATTAATTTTTTTATTGTTTATTACAGATGAATCTCTAAGTTTGGGGTAGTTTCTTACACAACAAAGTCAACTTAGAGCCGGGTGTTGGTGGCACACGCCTTTAATCCCAGCACTCAGGAGGCAGAGGCAGGCGGGTCTTTCTGAGTTTGAGGCCAGCCTGGTCTCCAGAGCAACTGCCAGGATAGGCTCCAAAGCTACACAGAGAAACTCTGTCTTGAAAAACAGAACAGAACAAAACAAAACAAAACAAAACAAGAGTCAACTCTGATGGCAGTAGTCAATTTAAGAGGAAGCTACTACAACATGCACCAAGGAAGTTATAGCAGAAGGGAAATAGAAAACACTGGGGAAAACATTGTTTCTTTGTGTGTGTGTGTGTGTGTGTGTGTGTGTGTGTGTGTGTGTGTGTGTGTGTGTGTGTGTAAAATGTATATGCACATGTCTACGAGTATGCACACCTGTGTGTGTAAGTGCAGGCCACACTCGCCACAGCACACATGTGGAGGTCAGAAAAAGCAGGATCTCTCTTTCCTCTTTGCTATGTATGGCTGTGTTTGTTGGAATAGCTGTCCTGTGAGCTTCCATGGATGGCAGGCACACACCACTGTGCCCGCCACTACATAGATTGTGGAGATTGGCATACACTGCCTTATGTTTACATGGAAAGCATGTCACCTAATGAGCCAGCTCCCAGCCGTGTTTGTTGTTTTTGTGGATTTTATGGATTTGTGCAGGATTTATGGGTTACAGTCACCTAATGATGGGGCTACATCTGGGCAAGGCACCATTAGGTGACTTTTCTATCATGCTATGAACAGCATAGAGTGTACTTATTTGATGTGGACTCTTGAGGAAAGCAAGATGTAGTAAACATACATGAGGCTGCTATGGGCGTTAAGTAGAGCATGCTGTTCTATAGTATACCTTCTTGTTAATAAACAGAAATATAGTCTAAAAAATGATAAAGACATGGATGTACCTAAAAGTAAGCCTAAAGGGAGGAAAAAAAATGTTACTTGAAGTAAGAGTTTGCAAAAAGCATAAGAAAATTTCAAACACATCCATCAGCCTCTGTGTTAACAACCTTGACTGCATGTTAGGATCAATCACCTGGGGAACAGTCTGAAATCCCTGCTATGTGTTTTCCAGGCCAATTATGTCAGGTTCCCTAGGGCTGGGACCACAGAGAGTACCTCCTATTTGGTATTTGTATTAGTTACTTTTGTATCACTATGACCAAAATACCTGACACAACTACTTAGGTGAAGGAAAGATTTTAACCTCACAGTTTCAGAGGGTTCTGTTCACATGGTGGGAGAATGTGCTTGAACAGCTCCCATCTGTAGACAGGAAGCAGAGGAGAAAGAAACTGGAGAGCAGGTATAGCATTACAGGCATGTCTCTGGCCACTCCCTTCTTTTAGCTAAGCCTCACCTCTCACTTTTCCATCGCCCCATCACCATGCAATCATCTGGGGACCAAGCATTCAATGTGACCCTGAGAAGGATATTTCATATCAAAATCCTAACAGTGTTGATATGTTTTAGAGCACACCCAAGTGAGCCCATGCATGGCTGTGGTTGAAATGTCCCCTGCTAAGACAAGGCAGATGAAGTGCAGCAAAGGAAGAAATGATAATTCAGACAACTGGAAAGCAACAACAAATTATAGCGCTAATGAAGGAGCTGCAGATAGAGCTCAGTAGCAGACCACTTGCCTAGCAAGAACAAAGCCCTGAGTTCAATAGCCCGGAATGAACAACAACAGCACCCACAGACGCTATTTTAATTTTCTCCAGAAATACCTAATAATCTTGAAATGAGGCATGTAAAAAAAAAGTTGGCAGCAACTAAGAAATTCTTAGAGAGGGTGAAAGAGTTTCCTCCAACTCCAATATCAAATGGTCAGCCCAAAAGTCATACATACAAGTAACGTGACACAGATTGAGTAGTTATATTTATGAGCATATAGGTAAATATATATTCATATATGCATGTAACAAATATTAGAGAGGCCAAGAATCTGAAAGAGAGCTAGGAAGGGTATATGAAGAGGCTGGAATGGAGGAAAGGGAAGAGGGAACTCATGTAATTATAATCTAAAAAATAAAAGAAAAAAAATAAAGATTTTTTTAAAGTTTGGTTTGCTCAGAATAGAAAACTGAAAGGGATCAAAACATTAGAAACTTGATCTCAACACTGTCACCATCGACTGAGCTTTGGAATGGAGGAGAACAGTAGACAGATTTGATGAGAAACTGGGTAGCAGCTACCCATGATTTAACAGGTGGTAACAGCAATCCAAGGGAGAACCAATTTGTTATAAAAAAAAAAAAAAGCAGGATTTCTGGGTTTAAGATAAGTTATTTCAGAGGTGATACCATTTTTAGTGATTATATAACCTAGAGCAAGCCAATGCAAAGAACTGCTGGAGGAAAACAAGTCAGTGTTATTGGCAAAACAAAACTTCAGAGCAGAGATGGAAGCCAAAGGAAATAGCACCATGGATTTAGAGTGGTCCGGGATGTGGGAAGGGAAAAAATCCGGCTAATGAGTTCTGAGAAGTTTAAAGCAGAGATAAGAGGAAATAGAGAACAATGGCAGGCAAAACTTGGAATATGCTCAAAAGATGATGCCTTCTTCATAGGTGAAGAGAAATGTGCTCAAGTGGAAGAATGGCTATGAGCGATGCACAAGCCCGTAAGCAAAGTGTCAAGTGTGAACAACCCGCATCCTTCTCAAAGGACTAACTTCTCTCAAAGGAAGAAAGTGGAGGGTCTGACCAGGCCTATATTTGTTAAGTCAGGTCTACGGCTCTTAAGAAAAGGACATGACCAGGGAGTACAGAGTCTGGTATAAGCTGGGTCTGCTTCCTCGTGGTTATACTCCTGGTTCTCTGCACTTAGGCCTGTTGCTAACTAATAACTGTACTGCAAACCTTCCCTCCAAAGGGTCACTGTACACATCCTGTACTCAGTCTTGAACTCCCAACCTCTCTTCTCTCTATATACAGTTAGCATATGCATGTTTCCATTTTCAGTTCAAATATTAATTATACAGAGAAGACTTCCTCAACTGCTTTCACCCTTTCGGAATGTTTCTGTTTGACATGTATTTTAGTGGGCCTATACTTTATCTAGCTCTCCAGCTGGAGTTTCACGGCTATAAGGACAGTTAAATGTACCACATTCTCCACTTATCCAGCAACAGGACTGACAGATAGTAGTCCACTATGTTGTTAGATGAATGAAGGAGAAGGAACACAGATAAAGCTATTTAAAAAATATTGATACCATTTAGAAAGTAGTCAAAGAAATCCTTTCTTGGTTGCTGCTCTGTGTTAGACATGGCTATTTATTACTTCATGCATCAAGCACTGACAGAGGTGCTATCCTCTTAATTATATAAATTAGCAAACGATGTTAAAAGACATTAAATGACTTCCCTGCTGTCCCTCACCTGAGAGGTGTCAGAGATAGGATTTTCCCAGGTAAAAATATCCTGCGTTTAGGTGGAGATGGCCAAAACTGTCATACTTATGTTCAAATAACTGCTCCAAAATCATCTTTTGATGTGTACACATATTGAGTATGAACCAATCTGACTGGCTCCACACTGCTATTCTTCTTTATAATATTTCACAACAGAATGAAAGTCCCAAAGGCTAGAAACTGGGTCAGTGCACATGAGAAGTTCTATAAAACAAACAGGGAGACAGGTACCCGAAACTCACAAGGATGGTCACAAAAGATCACGGAGCAAGATGAAACAGTTAATTCAGGCACTCTGTATGGAGACTGACCTTGAGGGAGAAGAAGGGAGTCTTCCTGCTGGTGGGATATCATGAAGGAATCCAGTTCCTTTGGTGGTAAAAGTCTCTTCAATATGAGACAAAAATTAAACACCACCATTGAAGACTTATTCATATGAGTATTCTCTTTAAGGAAATATGGTTCCTGATGGCAGTAATCCCAGTGGTTTGCAATCACACAAGGGTCACCTGATTTCCACTGGGAAAGCACCTGAAAGACTCCATGGCAATTTAGATAGCATTCACACTTAACAACATTAGTAGATCTAGACCACATGAACCTCAATACACATATTTAAGTCTTTAGGTTTTGGTTTTTGATGTAGCTTTCGTCAAGAAACCCAGATCAAGAAGAGATATTCATGTACTATGCAGTTTTCTTTTAAACATCCCAGCTACAGTTCATGCTCCCTCCTCTTCTCTTAGTCTCTTCCTCTCCCCTCTCTGTTCCCACCCCTAAATCCACGTTGCTAGTTTTATGAAGTGGTCACAGTGATAAATCTACCCTCTCACCAGCTTAGGATGACTTCAAACTGTCAGGAGAGCCATACTTTAAGAGCCTGTAAGGCAGGGTCCTACCCTCACTCTTCCTCACTTCTGGTGCTCCCGATAATTCTAGGTGTTCCCGGGTACATGGGTGCATTGCTCCAGAGTCTGTTGCCAGATGGCATTTTCCTCCTTTTCCATATATTCATAAGGATATCACTCATTGGTGAAGACCTACTTTAATGTATATGGCTACATCTCTATTGCATGTGTGAAGATAATTTCCAAGAAAAAAATTCTTCTCTCATATGATACATCCTCACTGGAGCCTCTCCTCCTTCCCCACCCCCACCCACAGTCTGCCCTCCCTCCATTCCTCCATGTCCCCTCTCCACAGCCTTTCTTCCCCAAACCCACTGCTCCTCCATTACCCTTCAGAAAAAAACAAAAACCAAAAAACAAACCAGGCCTCCCAATGATATCAACTGAACATGTCATAATAAGATGCAACAAGACTAGGCACAAACCCTCACATCAAGACTGTACAAATCAATACTGTAGGAGGAAAAAGGTCTCTAGAACACTGTTAGGAGTCCCACAAAAAATCCCAAGTTAATCAAACATAGTATTCGTGCAGGGGACCTAGTGCAGACCTATGTAGGCTGAGAGATTGCTGCTTCAGTCTCTGTAAGCCCCTAGGAGCCCTGCTTAGTTGATTCTGTGGTCTGTGTTCTCACTGTGTCCTTGACTCCTCTAGCTCCTACAATCCTTTCTCCCCCTTGTCTTTGTTAGGATTTACTATTGCCGTGCAGAGACACCATGTCCACAGCAACTCTATAAAACATTTAATTGAGATGGCTCACATACAGTTTCTGAGGTCATCATGCTGGGTGGCACAGAGACAGATGTGAAGCTGACAGCCCTACATCTTGACTCAGAGGCAACAGGAAGTCAACTGTCACACTGAGTGAAGCTTGAAGAAAGAGACCTCAAAGCCCGCCCCCACGGTGACACATTTCCTCCAACCAGGCCATACCTCCTGATAGTGCCACTCCATTTGGGAGTCATTTCTTTCAAAGCACAATCCCCTTCTTCTGCAGGGTTCAGCTAAAACAACTTCTAGAGGTACACCACCCTGATTTCAAGCTGTACTATAGAGCTATAGTAGTAAAAACAGTATAGTTTTGGCATAAAAACAGACGCATTGATCAAAGGAATCAAACTGAAGGCCCAGAAATAAATTCATACACCTATTGATACCTGTTTTTTTTGTTTTGTTTTGTTTTTTATAAAGGAGCCAGAAATACACAATGGAAAAAAAGAGAGCATCTTCAACAAATGTTGTTGGTCTAAGTGCATGTCTGCAGATAGAAAAATGCAAATAGACACGTATCTATCACCCCTTACAAAGCTATAGTCCAAGTGGACCAAAGACCTCAACATAAAACCAGATACACTGAACCTAACAGAAGAAAAAGTAGGGAAATAGCCTTGAATGCACTGGCACAGGAGACAACATCCTGAATAGAACATCAATAGCATAGGCACTAAGAACAATAATCAATAAATAGGACCTCATGAAACTGAAAAGCGTCTGTACGGCAAAGGACACCATCAATAGGACAAAACTGCAGCCTAAAGAATGGGGAAAGATTTTCACCAATTCCAAACCCAACAGAGGGCTAATATCCAAAATATATAAAGAACTCAAGAAACTAGACATCAGCAAACCAAACCATCCAATTAAAAAAATGGGGCACAGGCTGGGTGTTAGTGGCGCACACCTTTAATCCCAGCACTCGGGAGGCAGAGGTAGGCGGATCTCTGTGAGTTTGAGGCCAGCTTGGTCTCCAGAGCGAGTGCCAGGATAGGCTCCAAAGCTGCACAGAGAAACCCTGCCTCAAAAAACAAATCAAAAAAAAGGGGGGGTACAGATCTAAGCAGAGAATTCTCAATAGAGGAATGTTCAACACCTTAGCCATCAGGGAAATGCAAATCAAAAGGACTCTGAGATTCGATCTTGTAATTGTCAGAATGGCTAAGATGAATAACCCAAGGGATAGTTCATGCTGGCAAAGATGTGGAGCAAGGGAAATACTCCTCCATTGCTGGCGGAAGTGCAAACTTGTACAGCCACTATGGAAATCAATTTGGTGGTTCCTCAGAAAACTGGAAATTGATCTACCCCAAGACTCAGCTATACCACTATTGGGCATATACACAAAGAGCATTCCATCCTATAACAAGGACACTTGCTCAGCTATGCTCATAGAGGCTTTATTCATAATAATCAGAAACTGGAAATAACCTAGATGCTCCTCAATCCAAGAATGGATAAAGAAGCAATATATTTACACAATGGAGTATTATTCAGATATTAGAAACATGACATCATGAAATTTTCAGACAAAAGGATAGAACTAGAAGAAAAATCATCTTGAGCAAGGCAACCCAGAACCAGGAAGACAAACATGGTATTTTCTCACTTATAAATGGATATTAGCTGTTAAGTAAAGGATAATTAATCTACAATCCACAGAAACAGAGAAGTTAAAGAGGAGAGGTAGATGATTGAATAGATGGGCATTTAGGTGATGTGTAAACCTAACGAAGGAGAAACTTCCTGGAACCTGTGAAGGTGACCCTAACGAGGACCCCTAGTAATGGAGGGTATGGAGGCTGAACTGGCCATCTTTTGTAAGGAGGTTAGGCTCCTACACCTGTCTGGCCTGCAAGATGTACTAGGTCAATGGCATCTCAGAGCTTGTGGGAGTGGCCAACCAATGACTGGTCTAACTTGAGGCCCAAGACACAAGATGAAGCCTACTGCCTGGATAGCCAGGAACTGGGAGTGAGTGGTTCATTCCTAGCGATATTCTGCAATACTCACAGATCAGTGCCTAGCCTAGTCGTCATCAGAGAGGCTTCCTCCAGCAGTGGAGGGGAGCAGATACAGAGACCCACAGTCAAATGGTTCTGAATAGTAGCTCCAAGTACGTTCATAAAAACACACTTGGGGGCAGGGCAAATTCAACCTACCCATTCTTACAAGTTCTTCCATGCTACTTTTCCATAGCTTCAGAAACCAGAAGGTAGCATACTTATACTCAGTTCCCTAAACCTTCACACACTTCATCAATCTGCCCTTTGTTGTTACTATACATATAAACGTGAAAAACAATTCCTTAGGCTGATTAAATTTAGTCACAACCAAAACATCATCACACTGGCATAAAAACAGACTCATGACAAAGGAATAGAAGAATAGCCCAGAAGTGATTTTTTTTTTTAAACACATATGCCAAGAAGACACATTGGGAAGAGCACAGTCTTTTCAATAAATTGTGTTGGGGAGTTTGGAAACCTATATACCACAAGTATAGCACACAGTAGACCCCCATCTCTCACCAGCTAGAAATAATCAATTATAACCAGGTTACAATTTAAATGTACAAGATTCTGTACAGCAGGGGAAACAGGCAGACATCACACGAAACAGGGGCAAATGTAGAAACTATGCGTCTGAGAAGAGGTGATGTCCAAAATATACAAGAAGCCCCAAAAATTAACTAAGGAAAAATAGAAAGAAAGAAAAGTGGACACTTACACATACACTTAAAAAAAAACAACTCTAATGATCATTGTGTATATTTAAAAAATACTTCAACATCACTAAAAAATCAAGGAAATCAAATAAAACTATAGTGAGGTCTTACCTCGCTCCAGCAAAAATCTGTTTTATCAAAGACAAGTGCTGCTAGGTTGTATGGAAGAGAATCTGCACGCTAGTAGAGACAATGTACAGCCATTATGAAAGGTTCCTCAAGGAAAAAAAAAGTGAAAGTGGAAGTACTGGATGATCCAGCAATCAAACTACTTAGTGTGTGGGAGACATCTGTGTTCCTGTAATTACTGCAGCAGCAATCACACAGCCACGATACATAAACAAACTCAATATTCATCAACTAATGAAGAGAATGTGGTGCACATGCACAGTAGAGCACAATTTGGCCATAAAAATAATGAAACGATACAACTTGCGATAATGTGGATAGACCAGGAGGTCATAATCCAGGCGGTAAGACAAGCACTGCATGTGGACATGTGGAGTCTATTAGCACTACTCTCACAAGAGCAAGCAGCTGGGCGAGCCCAGGAATGGGCCTTGCTGGGGACTGGTGACACCTAGGGAGGAGTAAGAAGTTTTGGCGCTGTACTATGCAATGGAAGAACCACAGACGCAGTAAAGCACGGTTCACAAGCAGAGTAAAGAATGTTGAAGATTTTTCCCTGCCAGGAACAAACAAACAAACAAGTGCCCGAGGAGATAAATATGATTTTTCTGAATGAAACATAATGCATTAAATATGATTGTACACAATAAAGCATTGCACATACTCTATAGACACAACTTTTATGTTTTTCTATATCAGTGAAAAATCAGATCTAAACAGTTTATTTGAACAAACCAAACCAAACAACCTTTGCAAACAGGGAAGTCTCCAGAACCAGAGCAGACTCTGAGAACTCCCATCCAATGACATGATCAGACAACATTTACAGGAAATACTGAGAGGCACAGACATCATCTCGTCAGTCAGCTAGTTCCCTGGTTACAACTCATCTCATTAACTATTTACAGCTCAGCCCATTCACAGGCTCTAGGCCATTGTGCAGCTTGGCAAAGCTCAATTAGTATGATTAAACAGTACCTTGGTCTGATCTGCAGGGCCCAATGCAGAGGCCAATTTCACTTTGAAAGAAGACCAAGGTTCTACTGCAAGGTTTGAAGGGAGGAGGGGGCAGGGAGAACGGCTGTAATCACATTATAATCCCATAAAAAGAAGAATGCTACTTAATTTACAATGTATGAAAACAAATTAGCGCCTTCCACAAAATCAATATAGAAGCCAATATCTGGGATGTTTTGAAGGAGATGTCCCTCGCTGTCCTAGGCATCTGAGAACTTGGTTCCAGATGGGGTTACTGTTTCCGGGTTTAGGAGGTGTTCTTGGGGGAAGAAGTGTAATACTGGAAGTGGGCTTCCAGAGTTAGAAAACTTGCGCCACACCAGCCTCAGGTTTAGTTCATCCTCTTTGCCTTGTGCTTATGGTTCATAATGTCAGCTCCAGTTTGTGCTTCAGCTGCCGTGTCTGCGCCTGCGGCCTCCACTCCATCTTCGCGAATTCTAGCCCTCAGGAACCATCAGCCCAAATAAACTCCCCCTTCTATACACTGACTTGGCCATGGTGTTTTATCAAAGCAATGGAAAACTACTTAATATAATAATGATTATGTTTTTCATTTTTTATAATTACTATGAAAATATCCTCATGATAATACTGAAATATTTCCTCCTGATATTTGGAACTCTAATGCTCTTGACTGCAGAATTATAACTAGTGGCCTATAGCACTATAATACTATACAATACAATAGTAGCTGGTGTTTATCTCATTAGCATGTATCCAAATCATGAGGCGGTGAGGGAGGAAAATGATTTAAAACAAAACTGTCTGGGTTCCAAGCTTGCAGATTCTGAAGCAATGGGTCACATTCAGGCCCACTGCGTCTAACACGCTCCCCAATGCTCTGCCTTATACCAAGTGTGACAACTACCAGGAGAGGAGGTTTCTGCACCTCTTTTTCCGTTGTTTCTTCTCAAAGGTAATTCGCAAACTCTGTATTTGCAAACTCTATATATGACCACATGGAATTCATGTCCCTTTTATTGAAAAGTTGCACCATATGCTTTTGGATGTTAACAACAGAGATAAACAGGTGAGCTCTAAGTATCCGTTTCAGTTCCCCATCAGAAATCCATGGGATGCAGCTTGGCTCTGGCAGTCCTTCTTTCCAAGGACGACACACACTTTCAGACATGTGGCTTTGTTCGTCCTCACCAAGTCCCTCTGAGCTACACTGAAAGAAGAAACAATTATTCTACTCACATTAAGAGAAAGGGCTCAGATCCAAGGAAAGCAGAGGGTTTCTTAAGCACCTTTAATGTAAAGACACTGTTAAATGTCACCTCATCAAGACAGGTAATAGTTAGGAAGCTGCCTCTCTGACTATGGAAAGTGTACCACATTAGCCCTTCATAACACACTTACTAAGTTACCAGTTCTTGTTTGCTCAGAGTGAAACAGTCTGGACAGTTAAATTATTTTAATTGAATATTGCTAAGTAGCTGTGAACAGTTCTGAGTAAGAGCTTCTTTCCATATTATTTTCCTCACTTTCATTTCACATGTGAACACTCATAAAAGCCTCTTAAACTTAGGATTATAAACTAGTACACAGTGAGTGCTGCGGCCACTAGAGTAGGTGGGGCAGGGTGGGGTGGGGGACTTCTTCAAATGCCCTCCTCTATCTGGAATTATGAGAATATATATTTAAGTCCTTTGTGAAATCCATCATGAGTCTCAACTGTTGGCTGTGGTTAGAATACATTCAACAGTATAATCAGATTGCATCACCACCATCACCTGCTCAAAGGCCAGTGGCAGAAACATGTGCTCAGGAAGCTGAAGCTGGCGTATTGTACTACACCCAAACGCAGGCTTGCCAGAGAGATTAGTCACCATCTTGCAGCTGGTTCTCAATTCAGTGGCCGTGCTACAAGTGCAGATGCAATGGTTTTTTGTAATTATATTGCTCCAGTTTAATCTTTCCTTTGCAGCACACTACACAGCAGATCAAATTCAAGACTCAGGCGTGGTTTCAAATAGACTTTAAAATCACACATCTGTGTTCCTCCCCCACGGCATCACTCTAGCTTCTGTATACTCCAAATCTACTCAAAAGGTGTTTTAAACCATGGTTTCACTAAATCTAGTCAACTAATGAAAAGGCAGGAAAAACTATTCTTAATATTTTTAATAAAAGAGAAGTTATAACATCCACAGAAATGCTATTGTATTTGAAAATTTTCCATTTTCTCTCTATTAGGAATTATGTATACTAGCAAATCCCAAGGAAATTAATTCTAATTCAAATTGGTTCTTTACTGCTGATCAAAATGACTTGTGAAGCTTAACACACACACACACACACACACACACACACACACACACACACACACACACACGTGCAGACACACACAGACAGACACACAGACAGACACAGAAAGACAAGACAGACAGACAGATACACACAATACAGCTTAAGTTGTTACTGTATCAAGAGTCAGAAAAAAGAAAAGACTATCTCAGGCAGGTGTTTCTACCACCATTAACATCCACATTTAATGAGAGTGTGTATCGAGAATGATACCAACAAAAAGAGATTGGGCAATCAAAAAAAAAAAAACCTTTTAAAATAAAATAAGCAAAACCCTGAGGCAATTTTAAATATTAACAGTATTAACAATATAGCATACATATAAAACAATCTTAATTTTAGGCATCTTTAAGTTGTTGCTTCAAATTACTTAAAACTGTGTTTTTGAAAGTATACATATATTTTCCTATTGTTTCCTTGTTCCCAAATTGCTGTTCTTCAAGTGAGCCTCTAGAAAAACCTATCCCAAATCAATAACAAAATGGTGAATGCAGATTTTCTGTACATTTTAAATAAAACAAATCTATTTTGTGAACTGAAAAGTAAGTATACATATTTAAATTCTGATTTTTCGCCTCTATGTTCTTAGTAACTCATTCACTCCAGGTAAAGATGGAGGATGGCAGTCGCCATGGCATGCCCTAATAAAGACAGCATCACTGAGGGTGTTCCAGAAACAAGATGATTACTCAAGGTAGTGTGGACATGGCTGGGAAAAAACCATCCCAGTTCAGTAATGTTTCTCCTTGACAAATGAGCAGTGCCAATAGTACTTTGTAATCGCTACTATTTGCATTATTATTTCACTTCATTATTTGATCTAAACTCTGTTTATCATACAAAATATGAAACTAGTGAATGTTATATGAAATGTTACTCAGCCCCACTGCTAAAAATGTCCGTGTGCTAGTTCTAAACATGAGATTGTCTTTAATAGGTACACAACCATGAGAAGCAGAATCTATAGTATTTTTCACTCTTAATATTAAAAAAAAAAAAAAAAAAAAAACCAAACATCTAGTTTGACTGACGGGGGTGCATATTAAGCATACTTTCACATGACAGAATATCTAACAGGACATTATTTATAGACAGTGGTCAAATTCAGCATATACAACAGCAGTAAGTTATAATGAAAATCTTGAAGTTAGTAACTCAAAGTCATTCAGGCCACAGTTACTAAACCATATGGTCACACACTAGCGTCTTTGTTATTTAAGTTACAGAGACATTTTAAAGAAGCATGTTGGTTTACAAACACACCATAGTGTTGATGGCCTATAATGTGAAGAACGGGTGAATTAAGGGGAGGCTGCATTAATGTGATTGGAAGCGTTTTTTTTACTTAAGTAATATTAAAGAAAACATAAATTACATAGATACCTTTGTTAAATGAATAATTTAAAAAATTAGATCAAAGATAGATTCAGTGTAAAAACTATGGCTTTGATGAACTCTTTTACTTTTTTATTGCAACTAATGGATGTTTGTTTTCATGCTGAAAGCATGAAAAAATTGAAAAAATAAAGTTGAAAAAATTCCAACTTTAATTGCAAGAAAATATAGAGGTCTTGTTTGTATTTTACATTACTGCATGACCAACACCCAGTTCTGCATCTAGCATGTGGAAATTACCCTGTCTTTGAATGTCTTAATGCTACATAATTTAATGGAAGCTACAATCAGTGATATTAACAAACTACTAAGTTCTTAAGTTACATGTTATCAAAGAGAAAAATAGAATAGTTACTAAAGTAGAATAAAAACTCAGCATTTATTTATACCTATAATCTTTTAGTTTTTCAAGAATTTCATATGAGTACTATATTTACATAATTCTGCCCTACCCTTTTCCCTTCCAATTCGTCCATGTGTATATAAACACATACACACACACACACACACACACACACACACACACACACACACACACACACATTTAAACACACACAATTGGCAGAGTTTATTTAGTGTATGTCATACATATAGATTTCTGTTTGAGGTGACTGCTTGAGATCAGATAGACCATCAGAGGGTTTATCCCTGGAACAGGCTAGGAAAGTGGCCCTGTGATATTTCCCCCATCCACACTGGTGTGTCAATTGGATTTTTTAAGGCATTGTTTAGGAGTTCTTATTTTTGAAATTTAATACACAGGTAATCAAAGGCCATTATTTGGGGGTATGTGACACATGAGAGGTTGGACAGAGGAGTACTCATATAAGAAATTCTCAAAAAAAAAGGAGCAAATAAACATTTAGAGGCATTAGTTATATCTTAATATTTGTATTGCTATCTAATTGTTCATAAAAGCCATTAATGTTCAGGTTGTATTTTCAACCACTATCAAAAAATTATATCATAGCAATAAAAAGGATATCTAAAATAAAAGAACTGAAGTTATATGCATCAATATGCGACTGGACCCTAGGCATATAATGTTGCCAGAAGTGAAGTGCAGAATATTATTTGAGCATTGTGACTGTGGATTTGATTTAGATGGGGTTCTAAAACATACAAAACTAAATTACAGATAGAAATAAATATGCTAAAACTGTTTTAAAGAGAATCAATTGTAAAGATACAATTAGAAGAATTTAGCTCTGAGGTGTGAATAAAAGATTAGGGAACTTCAAGATGAACAATAAATTATTTATTTTTAAACTGAATAGCTGGTACACAGGTGTTCATTATATTGTCATTTGAATACATTCTTATTATTAAAAAACAAAACCACTTCAAGTTTATATGAAATTTTTGTATTTGAATAAGCATGAGTTATTTAAAACAACTCTTTGTTTCGTTTCTTTCTTTTTTATTTTTTGAGACAGTCTTCAACTTGCTTAATAGCCAAAGATGACCTCAAGACCTCCCAAGTGCTGGGATTACAGCCACATACCACAAAACTCTGTTTAGCATAATCAACTTAAAATTGTGCTTTGTAAGATCTGTCATCTTGGGCCAGACAGTGATGGCCCACACCTTGAATCCCAACACTTGGGAGGCAAATGAAGGTGGATCTCTATGAGTTCAAGGCCAGCTTGATCTACAGAGCAAGTTCCAGGACAGTCAGAGTGAAACCGTGTCTCAAAAAACAAAACAAAAACAAAAATCTGTCATCTTAAAGACTTCCCACTGTTGGTCACAAAGTTGTTGTGGGATATTTTGATCACACTGTGACCCTCCCAGACTGTTAAATAGCAGTTAAATAAAGTTTACCTTGAATCAGGAGAGCAGAGCCAGTGACTAGCTGACCAGAATTAGCCACAGAGAAACCAGCAATTTGGTTAGAGAAGACACACAGGAAGGAAAGCGTGGGGACAAGAGTTTGAGCTTCCTTTTGGTTCTGGGACGAGGGAAGAGACTTGTCTCTTGTGGTATCTATCTCTGGTCAAAAAACAAGGTCAGTTAGTGGCTACTCATTCTTTTTTGAGCTAGCAGGTTTCTACCTCAGGCTTTGACTCCTGAGTCTTATTGATAAATAGAATGATACAGACTTAATTTTTGTTTGTTTGTTTTTTGAGACAGGGTTTCTCTGTGTAGCTTTGGAGCCTATCTTGCCACTCCCTAATTTAAACCTATATATCATGGCTATGGCAGAGCCTGGATTCTGGGACCAGAAGCCCCACCAGGCCACACCCTGATTGGCCAGCAGGGTGCTGACTGTGGGGCTGTTTGGCTACAGATGATAATTAAAGTATCAGTAGATTCACATGCAGCTGCTAAGCTGACAGAAAAACATCATTTAAAATGTTTAACTTTTCTGCAGTGAAATGTGACCATTCCTACCAGCAACCTTTGAAGTCTCCAAAAAGATGATGGGGTCCCACAATGATGATTCCACCTGGATTGTGGTAATGCCGCTAAGATGACAAATACTACCCAAAGATCAGATTGGGACGCCAAACTGCTCAGAACAACTTCAAAGCTGCTAGCTGAGAAGGTCCATCCTCACAGACTAATTTAGCCAGAACTTCAAATAAGTCCTGCACTTTCTCAGTACACAGAGAATGGCCAACAAATGTTACAGCTAGTTTTCCCAGGACTTGAACATTATCTCAATTTTCTCAGGGTCCCCAAAAGATGCTAATGCCCCTCCCCTGCCCCCACAGACAACAGGAAGCAGTCTAGAGAACACAATGCCCACACTCCCAAGAGTTAGACTGGATGGGTTTTGATCATTCAATAGATTATGAATGTTTATCATCATTTGGAGGGGTTGGTTGCAAGTTGTTATTGGTCATGGTCAGGAAAAAAAAACTAAACAAAGGAGGTTGGATTCAGTGATTTCTTTCTGAAAAGAAAAACAGATATAGTATAGAAATGACAGGGAAAAAGGGGGCAAATTGTTGAATCTACTTTAAACTAAAAGGCAACTACTAGTTTTAAATATTTTACATTGGTATGGATTTTTTGTATTGATACAAATTTAAGGTTATCTTTGTACCTGTTTAAGGTATTGTACCTATATAGCGCATTTAAAATATAAAGTATAATTAAGACATATAGGTTAGTAATTAGTCATCTATACTAATCAAACTTGTAATCATGGTAGGTATATTTTCAAGGTTAAACAAAGATGTATTTTAGACAGATAATCTTCAAACACTTCAGAGACCTATGAAATATGGCATTTAAGATGTTTTGGCAACACAAGGCTTTTGAGGATAGTGAGGCGTTTGTGCTCCAGGCAGCACCAATCTACTTCAAAAAAAGAATGGTGGGCATTGAAGAACCTCCATATGGAGTTTGCTTTTATTGTGACAAAGTTAGCCACTGGGCAAGAAAATACCCTTGTCTGGACTGCTGACAGTATGCTGCCTCAAACGGCCAAGCAGGATGCAAAAGAAAGCGACTGCCAAACTTTGCCAAGACAAGATAGGACAGTCCTGTAAAATTCCTGCTTCACAGAAAAGTCTGTCAGCTATTTTAGGCCTGTGGGACAAAGATGGATGTCCCAACAATGCAGAGGAACCTTGGGTGACTGTCCAGACAGCCAAATGTCTGTCATTTCTATAGTTTCAGAAGTTGTTTACTCTTCATTTCCTGTTTACTCAGGTAATATTATATCCTCCTTGGGTCTTTCATGGTGTTGGAAACTAGATAGTTACAGTGTTCCTTGTTACCAAATTCAAAAAAGAAACTTACATAAGGGATGTAAAGTCTATAAGGTTCAGGAAATGTTTTTAGGTCTTAAAAGGTATTTTTAGAATGGTAATACAAGTTATGATAGAATATTGTTTAGGTATTAAACGTTGGACTCACCAAGATAGGATAGATAATGGAGTAATTTCCCAGGATTTGCCAAATACAAATGGACTGGATATTGTACATATAATAACTGTAAATATAATGTTCTGATTGTGTATCACATTACTATGTTAGAGTTAAAACCTTTCTTTTTTATTTAGATAAAAAGGGAGAAATGTTGCAGAATATTTGTTTATACTGTAAAGCAGTGTCTCTGCTTAGGGCACCTTCTGATTGGTCTAATAAAGAGCTGAACATCCAATAGCTAGGAAGGAGGTATAGGCGGGACTTTCAGGCAGAGACAGAAAAACTGGAAGGAGGAACTTAGGTGTGTGATTTCACCAGAAGACTTGGAGCAAGTCAGATGTACCATACTAAGAAGAGATAGCTGAGCCATGTGGCAGAATGTAGATTACTATAAACTGGTTAATTTAAGTTATAAGAGCTAGTTGAGACAAGCCTAAAGTAAAGGCAAAATTTTCATAATTAATAAGTTTCTGGGTCATTATATGCAGGATGGCGGTCCAAAGATAGACAGACAAGAAAGCTTGCTACATAAAGTAGCATCACAAACTATCACTCAGGGAGATATCCAACGGGATGCTTGGCAAGGATGATCTCTGAGCAGAGACCCATTCATCTCACAAGCTTTATCATGCTTGCAGATTAAGGGCTTTGCTTCCAGCTTGAAGTTTCGTTGGGGTTCTCCATGGGTTCTTCTTTCTCTGCCTGAACTATGTCCTCTTCAGTTGGCACCAGTTGAAATGGACACCAACATTTAACCTCTCCAGAACATTCAGAGGACTACCTCACAGGATGGCAAAAGGATAATGGATGGATCTCCTGACATCAGTTGGTGAGGATCCACAACTGAGCAGATTTCTAATATTCTCATCCAAAAGATGTGTCTAATATCTCACTTACCATTTTGTATTTAAAAGCAACTCAATGTCAAATCATTCACAAAAGCTAATACAAAACATTGTGAGAATACACATTAAAAAGTAAAGAAATGAAAGCTCACTTCAAAGAACTGAAAGCAAAAATTCTTAATGAGTAAGTTCCTTAATCATGCAGAAAGTTACAAAATATATTAAGATACAAACTGAATATACTAAATAGTATTTTTTAAAAGACATGCATTTTTGTTTGTTTGTTTACTTTCTTGAGGCAGGGTTTCCTCTGTAGCTTTGCAGCCTGTGCTGGCACTTGCTCTGTAGACCAGGCTGGCCTCCAACTCACAGAGATCCACTTGCCTCTGCCTCCCAAGTGCTGGGATAAAAGGCATGTGCCACCACCACCTGGCAATATGCATTTCTTTTTACTAATGAAACTCATTCATTTTATATCCTGACCACACTTTCCTGTCTTTCTTTTCCTTCCATTCCCTCCTGCCAACCTCCCTTGGCCCCTCAGTCTACTCCTCCTCCATTTCTGTTCAGAAAAGGACAGGCCTCCGGATTTTGTTAATCCTGACATATCAAGTCGTAGTAAGACGAAGCTCCTCCCCTTGTAGTAAGTCTGGGTTAGGCAAAGCAGGAATAGCAGCCCATAGTCCCCAAAGCAGCCAATACGTTAGGGACAGGCCCTGCTCCCACTGTTAGAAGTCCCACATGTAGATCAAACTATATAACTGTCACATACATGCAGAGGACCTAGGTTCGTCCCATGCAGGCTCCCTGGTTGTTGGTTCTGACTCTGTGAGCTCCTATGAGCCCAGGGTGGTTGATTATGTGGGTTTTCTTGTGATGTCCTTGACTTTTCTGGCTCTTACAATACTTCCTCCCTCTGATTAAGGTTCTACTACCTTTATTTCCCATCTTTCCTCTTACCCCCATGACTCCTGATTAAGAAAATTCTAAAGTACAATATATCCTATGTAACTTGCTGTACTTATATACATGTACACACACACATTCTGTATTTGATATTGCATGATAACTTTTATTTAAACCACCTACTAGCAGCAAAACATCTTAATGTTAATGCCTATTATATCTGCTGAGACCCTTGGTATCTAATAAGCATAACATGTTTATTTAAACCAAGTCAGCTCAGTACTTATTCTTCATACAATATAATTTTAAGGCTGCTAAAACACAGTAGTTAGAAAAGTATATTACAGTTTTAATAAGAGAACCTGCTTCTGTTTTTGAAGTCCAACCTATAAAGGACAAATACAATGGTAAGTCTTAAACGAGTTCCTTTAAATGTTTCAAGTTATAAAGCACTGCTGCTTTTATTATCATATTAATCTTCTAACCTGTCCCATTTTATATCTAAAATGGCAAATGTTAAATACTAAACATGTGAGAGTTTGAATATAGATAGTCACTGCAACTTGGTTAGCTAATATAGAAACAACTTCTAACATAGATGTGTATACATCACACACACATACACACACACACACACACACACACACACACACACACACACACCCCACACACACACACAAAACTAAAGCTGAGCAATCCATTTGGTCTTTCTCAGTCTCTAGAAGGCTTATTCAACATTATCTGGTAAAACAAGAATGAAAGGCAGGGCTGCAAAGCACAAAGAAAAGATTCATTTTACTCCTAATTCCCACTTGAATCTATGTATAATGTTAAGTTACAGACAGTTAAGGAGAAGCTGTTGTTTTTGAATATGTAATTGCTATTTAGATGATAATGGCATGGATGGAGCAGTAGAACCATGATCCAAATTTGAATATGGTCTTAATGAAGGAGGCTAGAAGAATGAGGAATGAAATACAACAGTGTCAGCAACAGACCTTAATGAAGCAAATTACTTTCAGTACTTTTGTAATTCAGAAGAAGCTGCATTAAAAAAGTGACAACCAAAGGATCAAAAGCAGGACCTTTGCAAACTAAACATGCTTAAAACATGACATCACTGTCTAGGCAACAAGGCATTGTGGAAAGCAGCCTCCGTGTTTGGGTTTGAAGGATCACATTGCAAAATAACTACATTACAGGATCTGGCTAGGCAAACCAGCTTCCTTGGAGAGCATCTTTATATTTCAAGCTAATGACATTTCCGAACAGAAAAGGAATTTAAATGCCCAAAGGTATCTTGGCTGATTTTTAAAAAGCATTAGATAGTAACACTAAGAATAGCTTTAAGGCAAAATTAAACTGGCTTCTGGATCACAGAAAACAAGAGATTAAGTTCCAAAGTATCTATTTTTAAAGTATAAGATAGGTATTATTTAATAAGTGCTGAGATCATTTACATACTCATACTTTAAATCAATTTCATTTTAAAAATCACACTGAAGCAATCTAAGAGCATATGGCATTCCTGCAGCCAAACAGAGCATACGTTTAACATGTTTAAAAGATTTAACCAAGGTAGCATTCAGGCGGTTAGGAATCAAAAACAAGCCCTTGCTTCCAAGGAAGTTGTTCAAGGCAAATAAAAAGTGCCTAATTACAAATTTAACTTGATGGTCATAAGGATATTTTTTTCAAGTCTCTTAGGTTATTATAATGTGGTGGCAGCATTCATTCTCCACTAGGGCTGCAGGGACCACACAGTTCACCATCATAGCTAACACAGTGTTTGCTGCACAGACTACTACATACACGGCTATAGAAACAAACATATCTTTGTCTAGTTATCTCAGCTTCTCAAGTATATACACAAATGACAATTTTACCAATCAAAGAATGTTAATGTAGTAGTTTTACATTTATAGTCAGCAAAAAAACATCAATACAATTTACTGTTTTCAAGGACTGACTTCAGAGATAACAAGAAGACAGGCATATGAGCCCAATACTCAGATTTACTGTCAGCCCCTGGACCACTGTTTAGTTCCACAATTGCAGGAATGTGTACTGTAATGGATTTATTTTAAACCTATGTGAGTGAAGATGGTCTAGGCCAAATATCAAAACCAGCAGTCAGGATGTAGGCTGGTTATGAGCACTGACAGGCTAACTCAAAAATCTCAGCTCTGCCACTCACTCACTGCAATTGCTGGCAAGTGAGTTAGCTTCCTAACAGTCCAGCGTTCTCAGTGCTGATGTGGAAATGGTTTCGTGTTTCTAGTTGTTATCAACTAGTGTGTGTCTCTGAATGGATTATTTGAGCTTTGTACACTTCATTTTCCCCCAACTCAGAAACAAAATAATAGCAACACTGGGATACTTGCAAGTATCATCTACCGGAAGCTAACAAAAGCATGACATATACTGTTAATGATTATAGTTTCCATCCCTTTTCCAATCACTGAACTACTCAAGTTCCTAAGTCCCTCTGATATTTCATGAACTTGTTCTACTCTCCTCCAACCAGCAAACCCTAGAGTAGCTGAACAGGATCAGTCTCACTGACTCCATCTAAGGTTTCCTCAAACCTACATCAATAATTCATCTTTTAGAAATATTTTTTCCCTCTCAAAAGATAGTCTACATTTTGTCCAGACTATAGATTTCACCCATCTTCACTGTATTACTCTCTTAATCTAGCCAATATACACTAACACTAAACAGGATAACTTCTATAGTGAGAATGAGTTCCCCCAAAGAATATGTGTTGGAAATTTAATTCATAATGTAACAGTGTTGGGAGATGGACCCTGCTATGAGATGATTAGGGCATGATGGCTTCATGAATGTATTACATCTTTAGTGTGGGAGCAAGGTATTTATTGTAGGCTTTTCATATACTAGAGTGTGGCTTTCTTGAGCCCTTTTGACCTTCATGATGATTAAGTGTTGAACTAGCAACCTGATGGGACCTACAATCAATCAACTAGTAGACAAGCCTCCAGCCATACCTAGGAAGGATTATTCAGATTCAGTTGTCAGTTGTGCATACCTATGAGGGATTAAGAATCAGATCAAATGAGGTGTGAAGAACACTCTAAAAGTGGGCTAAGCCACTATCTGGGTTTGGGACCTGGACTGCATGAAGTGAGAAAGTGGGCTAAGCCACCAGCACTAAGCACTCTCCACTTTTTGTGGGCACAATGGGACCAGCTGCCTCCTTACACTCTCCTTCTTTCGTGACTTCCCTGCCCTGAAGGACTACACGCTCAAACTGTGAGCCAAAAGAAACCCTTTCAGCCTTAAGTTGTTCTTAGCAAGGATCTGTCATCTTGCACAAAAATCAACTCCAGATGGACTAAAAGCCTTAATATGAAACCTGAAGTACTGAAACTCCAAGAAGAAAACGTAAGGCCGCTACAGGACAGAGGCAAGGACGCCTCCTTCAGCTTGTTGACTAGACAAGTCAGAGACACAAAACAATATAGGCCATTGTTACTACCTCAGGAGCCTCTCAGAACTTGAAAGTGACGTCCTATTTTTGAAGATATCACATATTTCAGTCACATGACTTGGAGGAATTACACTGGTCCTGACCTGGAGGGCTCCTTCCTGATGGCTGTCGGAGTGTAGGAAGGTGCTTGGAGGGAAAAGTTGTCACCTGTCATCTCCTAGCTATCAATCCTAGGAACTATAACAATGACTGGCCTGGCAAGATACATCCAGCGATGGCACTTACATGTTGGAGGTACAAACAGCTGTCTAAGTGGAATTAAGGCCAGCTCAACAGTGGGGAATGCATGCCTCATACTGTACATCTAACAAAGAACCTGTGGCTAGAGAGGTCATAGACTCTGAGGACAAACTACTGCCACTATGTGTCTAAATCAACATAGCCTCCAACTAAACGCAGCTCTTACTCCACATTAAAGCTTGCTTTTGCAATAGATAGAGGCTATTACACAGACCTGAAACTTGTCAAGATGCAGAGAATAAGAGATCATGGGCTACTATAGTGGATCCAAAGGAGTCAGAACTGGTTTGAAAACAGATGGTTTATTAGGAAGTACTCAAGCGACGGAGCCAGGCCTGTTCAGCCAGGTGGGAGAGGGAAAAAGAGAGCCACATGCATGCGTCCCTGATATTTAAAGCCTTGCTACGTCACTATGACCATGTCCAAGTGTGCATGGTCAATGTCACCTGTCCCAGCCCCCAAGTGGGCGTGGTCAGCATTTCCCCCTACAAGATACCTAGTACCAAATGGAGTATTTACACAATGCTCAAGGCTAAGAGAACATCATGAAAGGGGAGGTGCAGGGGCTGGAGAAGATGGGTCAGCATTTAAAAGGACCTATCCTGTTCCTCTTACAGAGGACCTGGGTTTGAATCTCAGAGCACCCATATGGTGGTTCACAAGCATCTGTGACTCCAAGCTCCAGAGCATCTGATGCTGTTCTGACTTCTATAGGCACTAGGCATATATAATGCACATCCATACATCTAGGCAAAACAGTCACATATAAATAAAATGAACACATCTTTTCAAAAATTTCAAAGAAAAGGGAAGTGGATCAATTCTAAGAACCAAAGGAACAGGATGACTACTCTTCATTAATGTTTTCTAGACATGACACAGATGCTGTACTTATGAATTCGCAACAATACGGCATCATACACAAGATGTGAGTGTGAAGACTACACAGTCAATATGCCAACATGGATGGAAGCATAATTTCACAAGGCCCTATCTCCAGATGAATAGCTACAAGCAGTCAATGGTGACTGAGGGAAGGAAAATCAGCTTTCTCTAGGGATGAGCCTGACAGGATTCCAAAACTAAGTAGGCAACCTTATAAAATAAGCATGTGCGCTCTCTCTCTCTCTCTCTCTCTCTCTCTCTCTCTCTCTCTCATACACACACACACACACACACACACACACAGAGAGAGAGAGAGAGAGACAGACACAGACACACAAAAACCCCAATTTGGCTTCACTTTAAGCACATTTTCAACATCTCTACAAAAACAACTAAAAATATCAAGTAGGCTTCAACTGTCATTTTAGGAGGCAATAGTAATTACCTCTGGCAAATAACATAAACTAGCTGTAACAATAGTCATTTGGTACCCATCTGGCAAGGAAGAACTCTTAAGGAGGCAGTAAATTCAGTATTGTGTTAACTAGAAAACTGACCAAAAAAAAACCAAAAAAACAAAAAACAACTGACATTACCCTAAATTTTTGCTGTGGCTCTTCACATTCCTTCAAACAACACATCCTAAATTTCTATTCCAACAGGAGCAAGAATGATACAAATCAGAATCAAGTGGTTTTCCTCTGTGGCCAGCATAGTGAATTTTACAGATGGTAGGAAAGTAACTATTCATAACATATACACTAGGTGGCCTGTCACTCAGCACTTAAAAACAACAACAACAACATGGGACTCACGTGGTCATGGGGAGATATGAAACCCAGTTGTCTTGCCTCCCAGACTAGGATTCTCTCACTGTGTTCCACACTCTACCCTTAAAATATCAAATAAAAAAAATTAGATCTAGTAAAATATATAATACTAAAAGTATGTTAAAACATTTATTGAACACCTAATATTTGAAAAGCATTTTACAAATACTGAGATTCCAGAGACTGACAAAGTGTGGTTCCCTAGCAGCTGTGGAATTAGAAAAACTACCAGCCTCCTGGCAATACAGCTGTGGGGCTAAATGTGATGAGCCTAGAGGAAGGAAACAGCCTTTTCTAGTCTTAAACTTAGAACTAAACCATTTTCAAGATGATCTTAGAGACTGGAGCGTCTCAGCCATAGACCACCGTAGGGATTCAATTCCCCAGCAACGTCTGAAGTGAAACTTTCCAGTCCTCCTCTTTACTACAGTCTGGTGCCACTATTTTTAAACAGTGTAATGATTTTACTATTTTAATACAAGTATAAACTAAACATCTCTGTACTTCTAATTCACAAATTCTTATAAAACTCTAAGCTGAAGTTATGAATGATTAAAACACAAATAAACTTAACCGTTAGATTAAAAGTAGGAAAATGAACCTAGGAGATGCCAAAGCTAATTCTGGATAGGTGTGGTAGCTCATGCCAGTAGTTAGAGCATATACTAATGCAAAACATGAGAATACCACATGTTCAAGTCAAACCTGGGTACTGAGTGAGACTGTCTCAAAAAACTAAGCAACATGTCCCCCCGGAGAAGGAGAATGAGACAAGATCTCCTGAGATAATTGGGAGCATGGAGGGAGGGGAGAGGGAATTAGGAGAAAGAGAAGGGGAGAAGAGGAGGGGTGAGGAGGCCATGAGGGAGCAGGAAGGTTGAGTCGAGGGAAGAATAGAGGAGACCAAGATAAGAGATACCATAATAGAGGCAGCCATTATACGTTTAAAGAGAAATCTGGCACTAGGGAAATGTCCAGAGATCTACAAACATGACCCCAACTAACAATCTAAGCAATAATGGGGAGGCTACCTTAAATGCCCTTATATGCCATCTTAGAGCCTTCATCCAGCAGCTGATGGGAGCAGAAGCAAACACCCACAGCTAAACACTGAGCTATGGAATCCAGTTGCAGAGAGGGAGGAGTGATGAGCAAAGGGGTCAAGACCAGTCTGGAGAGCTCCACAGAAACAACTGACTTGAACAAGGGGGAGCTCATGGACCCCAGACTGATAGCTGGGAAACCAGCATAGGACTGTCCCAGACCCCCCTGAAAGCGGATGTCAATTTGGAGGTCTGGTTAATCTATGGGGCCTCTAGTAACGGATCAGTTTTTATCCCTAGTACACTAATGGACTTTGGGAGCCCACTCCACATAGAGGGATACTTTCTCAGCCTAGACACACTGGGAGGGTCTAGGCCCTGCTCCAAATGTTATGACAGACTTTGAAGATCCCCCATGGAAGGCCTCACCCTCCCTGGGGAGCAGAAATGTGTTGGGATAGGGAGTCCATAGGGGACAGGAGAGGGAGAGGAAGTCAGGGATGGTGGTGTATACATGTAAACCCAGTACTGAGAAGACAGACAAAGGAAGGCCCTTACAGCTCACTGCCCAGTCAGTCTAACCCACTTGGGGCCGTCCAGGCTAATGAGAGGCCCTACCTCCCTCCGCAAGCGAGGCAGATGGTTGACAACTTGAAGGTGTCCTGTGTTCTCCATGTGCGGATGCATATACACACACACCAAACAGACAAGCCACGAGCTATTTATATCACCTCATTAAAGACTACAAAAAACGGGCATGGTGGAAGGAAACAAGCAGATATTCCATGGAGAGATGGGAGAGAAAAAGAAGCCGAGTGGTCTATGAACTACGAAGACAGGCAAGCTGGAGGAACACCCTGATGAGAGAACCCTTCGCAGCCAACTGAGACCTTGGTGACGTCTGGGTCCATGGTCCTGTGGCAGGCAGTACCAGCATGATGTCAGTGCCCACACAACCACCAAAGGTTATGAGGATGTATGGGGTCTGTACTGTACCTGGAAGCCCATGCTCTGAGCTGGCTCAATCCCCAACCAGTCACCAAGCCACGGTGGTACCAGAAGTGACATGGGCTTGGGAGAGTTGGCCTGGATGCTGGAGAGCCAGCCCTGCTTCACGCAGGGGAAGTGCTGGAGAGATGGCCCTGGTGGCATGGCCAACAGAGCTGGCCTTGCCCCTTGCCTGGGCAGCATGAATGAGCAGAGCCCATGTTGAGGATGAAGGAGAGCTGGCCCTGGGGGCATGAGCATGGGGGAGCTGGTCCCACCCCTCACCTGTCCAGAGGGGGAGCAGACTCTAGTAGTGTGGATGCAGGGAAGCTGGCCGGCTGATCAACTCAGCTATCCCCAGGCACAGATCCAGAGCTTTGAGTTGGCACACCCCAACATCTTCCGAGTCTAGGAGATAATTCGAATTTGTTGTACATTCTAACAGTCAATGGCAACCATCAGAAAAGGAGTCTAATCCAAGAAGTTCTCCAAAGAGAAGAGCTAACAATCCTGTGAGAGTAGTCTGAAGAAGTGTCAGCACTTTCATCTAAGCACACTTTTGGTCTCATTAAACAAGTCACCTAAGCAGCTGAGTCACATTTAAACTGAGGCTTACTCTAGAATACCTGACATGTGAGAGGCACCTGATGATAAAACAAACAGCATGTCCCTGCATGTAGTTTACTGCTGGACACTTCCTGATTTAAAGCACTTTACATAACAATAACCATAGCTGTATTAGGCACCAACTACAAAATTCACATGAACATAAGGTAACACTGGCCAAGAAAATAAAAAATCCTAGCAGATACAGGGTTCTTCCACGAGAAAATAATATGGAAGACATTCTGAAGGCTGTAGCAGAAGGAAGCCACAGTGACTTTTCCAATCAGATTTTATGTTGGCCTTTTAAGTCTCTTATCAGCAAGGCATCAGACAAGCAACTTTAGGAAAACCTTCAAGATGAATAGTTATGTCTCACAGGCCTTTTAGAAATGATGAGATGTTGCAACTTGCCCAACAAAATAGAAGAGTGATGGCAGCACAGTGTGTGTGTGTGTGTGTGCGTGCATGCGTGCGTGCGTGCGTGCGTGCGTGTGTGTGTGTGTCTGTATGCCTATGTAGGCATACATGCACTTATGTGCATGTTTAACTAGTTCTTTTAGACAAAAGTAGGAGCGTGGGACAATGATGAACCTGTCAAAAAATGACACAGCTGCACTACTGTAGAAGGTGCTAGTTTTCCCTTCTGTGACATCAAAAGGGCCAGGCACACAGTTCCCAGAAAGGGGCATCATTTGTGAAGATTTAAAAAGACCCTGCTAGGAGAATGTACCAAGATGGGAATCGATACCGATGAGGGAGCAGAGAGAGGGAGTTCTCTGAGCTCACTTGGCTTATGTCATGGCTAGTTCCACTTCACACAGTCAAAGGCCCAGGAAAAACCAAAAAATCAGAGGCCAGTTGTATGATGGTCTTAACAGATTTCAAATGGAATGGCCAAAACGGGCAGTCCTTACAAGGGGTGGGGATACCATCCATCTGAGTCTGGGTTGACAGAACTCATAAGGATAAACAGGTTGGCAAAGACCAGTGACCACTCTTCTGAGTGACTCCAAGCTCAGAAAAAAAATATTATATATATATACATACATATATATATATATATATGTATGTATATATATATATATATCAGAATAATATTAAAAAATCTTTATCGAGTGCTTCATTCAGCCTGAGTGTGTGAGTCATTTGTTCTGCATCAGTGAGAGCTACTGGCAGCAAATGAGGACATGCCTTGAGATCCATAAATTTCAAACAGTTGACACTGGTTATCAGTCATGGGGAGGAAACACACTTTCCCATGATGACATGGAACCTAAATTTACACAACTTTGCTTATCAGAATCAAACAGGTTAGTGCCTTCCAAATCAGACATCACGCAAGTTCCAGAAGCTAAGTATGCGTCTTCATTTATAAAGTACTTTTTCTAGAAAAATTTTAGTTTTATTCCATGTAGTTTTATAAACTGCCTTTACTACAATACTTCACAAATCACAGCACATTATTTTAGCAATCGATTTTTTTTGTTTGTTTGTTTTTAAAAAAAATGTACCTAAACAAGTTGCCTGGGCAACTTCATAAGTTCTAGACTATCCTCAGCTACATAGCAAAACTGTCTGTCTGTCTCACACATACAAGAATCCTGTTTCAACAACACCAAAAAATACCTGATGATCTTGACTCTAAAACAGTGAATCTCAGGCTGGCAACAGGGCTCAGAGGGAGAAGGTACTTGTTGACAAGCATGGTGATCTGAGTTCAATCCTTGGGAACTACATGGTGGAAGGAGTCCACCAAATCCCTCAAGTGGTCCTTTACCTCCTCATACACACTACGGCATGTGTATGCTCACACACAGACATGCATGCATGCACGGAAACATGCATGCATACACACATACATACACAAATGAAATGAAAGTTTTTTATAGTGAGTTTCACCAACTTCAGAGTAAAAAAAATATAAAATCAGTTATTAGTTCATTATATGATAAGTGCCCTGAATAAAGGCCAGTGGTTCTTATCAATCTTTTACACCCTTGCCTTTTTAAATCTATAAAATATAATGTACAAAATGCTGTTGAAATACAGTGGAAATTAAGCATTATAGAAGACAGGTGTAGAAAAATAAAAAAAAATCTAAAGATGATATATTTATTGCCAAATCAAATTCAAAAGATAGATGTCTATGTTGAATCAAAATTACTGTTGATGGTCCTTGTGGAGGTGCACACGCCCAGAGCACAATCTCTCCACTCAAGACTGGGGAACAGAGGGTCAGATTCTGTGGCAGGAAGTCCACAGCCAGAAACTGACTGTGTTACAGCAGCGAATGCCAAGGTCTAGGAAGAGCCTGAATGTTCCTGCTCTGAGACTAAACACTGGGGAGGTTTTATACATGAAAGTGACAAGGAGAAGGCATGGCTGAAGAACATGCAACAAACATTAACTGGACAGTATCAGATTCACAATCATTTCAGTCTAGAAAAAGACAGAGGGACCAAACTTAGCAGATGTTGGTTTCTCCACTCCTTTCTTATCTGATGGAGCATAGCTATTGCTTGTTATAAATCAAACCCCAAAGTTGGCTGAGCCTAGAATTCAACATGAGATAAACTGGAGTTGAAGAAAATGTTGACAGCAAATAAACAAACTGATGTATGATTACCTGGAAGGGAACAAGAGTGCATTTCTTCACTGGCAAACCAAGCCTAAATCTTTCTTAGAAATGTTTTGATATAATGCAGACAAATAAATTTCCAATTACTTAACAGTGCTAACCCACAAGTATAGAAGGACACCAAAGAGTTTTTTAAGTAAAAATTTGCCCAATAAGTAAGTTAGGAAAAAGTTTGCTTCCTTCCGTCAATAAAGTATTAACAGTTAGATCAACTGATAGTAGCCATAACTGAAAGAGATCTCACAGAGGCTATAGACATGGCTCAGTGGGTAAGAGTACTTGCTGCTTCCAGGACCCACACAGTGACTCACTACTGTCTATAACTCTAGTCTCCAGGTATAGATGCCTTCTTCTGAGCTCTGCAGACACCAGGCACACAGTGGTAAACACATACATACAGGACCTTACATACAATTTTAAAAAGAAAAAATTTAAATTAAAAAACAACAACAAAACAAGACAAAGATCTCACAGGTTGGAGGGAAGATGGCTCAGCTAGTTAAATAAATGTTTACTGAGAAAGTATTAGGACCTAAGTTATCCCAGCACCCATGTAAAAGAGCATGGCACTTCCTTATAACCCCAACACTGGGAGCAGAGCTTCCTTGAACTTCCTGACCAGGCAGCCTAGCTGACTTGGTGAATCCAGCTCCTGGGGAGAGACTGCCTTAAAAAACAAGGTGGAAGGCTCTTGACAACAGCACCTAAGCTTGACCCCTAGCTTCCAAATGCACAATATGCACATGCTGTCTTACGTCCAGGCACCCACAGACACACATCAGTGCGCGCGCACACACATACACACACACACACACACACACACACACACACACACACACACACACATTTTATAAATTATTAATAAAACTTAAAGACAACAAAATGAAGAAAGAGAAATCATCCCTCAGTAGAAAAAAAATCTTTCCAATAACTGACATTTTACGATAGCATGTCAACTTAATAAACTAAGCTGTCAACACAAAATTCACCATAGAAGAAAAAAATTTTTACATGTACTTAACATTAATTATGGTGACATAATGAAAGATTTCAACTTAAAACTTCAAGGCAGGTGGGATGACTCAGTCAGTAAAAGAACTTAGCTGGAACCCATGTCGGAAAGCCAGAAGCAGAGGAGCACACCTGTGCTCCCTGGGCTCCTGCTATGAGATGGGAGGTGGAGTAAAGGGAATCCCCAGCAGCTCTGGGGCTAGTTAGACAGCAGTATGCAGCATGATGGAAACAGTACTCTGCCTTGAGAAGGTCAGAGGTGAGATCAGTCTCCTGAAAGGTGTCCTCTGACTACCATCCATGTGCCGTGGTGTGCCCATACCCATCATAAATGTATGTATGCATATACATGATAATAACAAACAAGATAAACATGAATCAAAAAAAGCTTTCAATACAAAATTTCAGAGAAATATCTTGCAAATTAATTTAAGGAGAGAAATATAAGACAACAATTACCAAAATTGCTAAGTTACTGAAATCATGATAAAAACTGTCACAAGGTAAATGGCATAAGATTGTGTAACCTATTAAAAATAAATAACCACTTTTAAATAAAGTGAAATCTTAGCTAAAAAATTACCTTAATATTTGAGATTGTAAGTTCTGGCTTCATGAAGCAATTCTGGGAGTAAAAGTATTGTCAACATTCATGAAAACACTGAGAAATTAATAAAACACTATCCAAGATATTTTTCACCATTGTAAATGCTTTAAACTACTAAATTGTTATAGAATATTAAATGAAAAGATAGACTTTCCTATACTATAGCTTAAGTCTATCAAATAATGCAAGTATTGCTAAAAATATCTTAGAGAATTAAATCATTTACAATTTGTAAAACATACAATTTCAGTAGTAACAAACTAGTTAAATCACCTGCCTTCGTGTGATCTTTGAATGTTTTAAGTGACATTAAACATATAAAACACACACAACAAAAACACTAACTATAACATCTTTATAAGCTGCAGTTGTCTGTTTCAAAGATAAATAATTACAAGTGTAATCACTGAGGCAAAGAACACTTACTTTGTTACACCTACTTTGTTAGTGTGTATTATCAACTTAATCTCCCAGACTGTACAAATACAAATTCCCAGCAAACAGCAGCAGGAATGTGCACATAACATCCTATCCAGTCATCTGCTTTCCTGACTGTCCCTCAATGCAGCTCTTCCCTCCTAAGGGAGCTTCCTCTTTTTAATCTCTTGCTCTGGGGAATGCAAGAAAAATAACATATAATTCCCAGTGTCACTGCTACCTCCCCTAATTCCATATCTATTTCTACCCAAGCCATTTTTCTTTTGGAGTCTAGACTTATCTCCCTATTAACAACCATAATCAATGCTACCTTCTCTACTTGCTGACCAAGTGCTTTCAAGAGACCAAAGATGGTAGCTTAGACTATTTTATGTGCTGCCATAACAGCACATAACTGGGATTTACTTCTAATAATTACAGAGGCCAGAAAGGCTCAGGCTGACAAGCTGACATATACCATGGGCCTATCTGATGCATTGTTCCTTAGCAAGGGATAAAAAAGGAGAGTTAGGAAGAAAAAATCGGTATCGGTATCTTAGTTTATTTTACATAACTAAACACGTGAGTCCAGGTAGTTATAAAATTAAGGTAAAAGTCTCAAGGTTGGGCTACACCATCCATCTGGCTTATAAGGACCTCTGACTGTACGGTGGAAGGTAGTACAGTAATAGTTCATGTGAAAACAGTGACAAGAACATGTAGAATAGAGAAAAGCCACGTGGTAACAGAAGGGAGCAAGAGAACAAAAGAAGGCCAATTTTCCTCATACTAACTTGTTCTCACGGTAAATAATCTGGTCCTAGAGCAACCACTCCTGAGAGATGACCAATAGTCCGATCTGAAGGAGGAGGAGCCTGTCTTAATCTCCCCTCATTGGGCTTCTTAAAGATCTGCCACCTCTCAGTACAATCTATTTACTCCTGGAATCAAGCAATTAAATACATACATCTTTAAAATATGTCCAAACTGAGGGCTGGACAGATGACCTGGCAGTTAAGAGCACTGGCTGCTCTTCTAGATGACCTGGGTTCAATTCCCAGCTCCCACAGAGCAGCTCACAACCATCTGTAACTCCAGTTGCAGGGGATCTGACAGCCTCTTCTGGCCTCTGAGGGTACCATACTAGCATGTGGTACTCAGACAAGTGCAGGCAAAACATACACACACACATAAAAAAACGCAGAGAGGGAGGAGTGATGAGCAAAGAGGTAAAGAGGTCAAGACCAGGCTGGAGAAACCCACAGAAACAGCTGACCCGAACAAGGGGGAGCTCATGGACCCCTGACTGATGGCTGGGAAACTGGCATATGACGGACCCAGACCCCCTGAATGTGGGTGTCAGTTAGGAGGCCTGGGCAATCTATGGGGCCTCTGGCAGTGATCAGTATTTATCCCTAGTATATGAATGGACTTTGGGAGCCCACTCCACATAGAGGGATACTCTCTCAGCCTAGACACATGGGGGAGGGCCTGGGCCCTATCCCAAAGGACATGACAGACTTTGAAGATCCCCCATGGAAGGCCCCACTCTCCCTGGAGAGCAGAAAGGGGATGGGATAGGGGAATCAGTGGGGGGCAGAGGAAGAGGGGATGGGAGGGAACTGGGATTGACATGTAAAAGAAGCTTGTTTCTAATTTAAATAGAAAAGAAAAAAATATATATGCCCAAACCATAATAATCAGGAACCTGTTTCTGTGATCCACTCCAAACAATTACATCATTAATTTGTTCAAAGGTGAAGGCAGAACCTTTCTGATGTAATTGCCTAGTGTTGCTGGCAATTAGATTTTCAACAAAAGAACTAGGGAGCTAAACTGAGCCCATAGAGACAGTGACATCAGGAGAGATGTAAGACTAGGGAACAAAGACTAGTGCTCACTTCCTTCTCAGAACAGCTGTCAACGTAGGGTTTCATCATGTATGTCTCAGTGCTATAGCACAGGGTTCTCAACCTTCCTAAGGCTGTGACCCTTCAATACGTTTCCTCATGTGATGCTGACCCCCAACCATATCATCATTTTCACTGCCATTACATAAGTATACTTTTGCTACTGCTACAAACAGTAATGCAAATACCTGATAGTTCTGGTGGTAACCCCTGTGAGAGGGTCAAAAGGGGTCTTGGCAGTTTGTTCCCAGCCTAACTCCCCTGAAGATTCTGTCTGTCAGCCTTACGTTTTTCTCTGTCTGTTTTTAAGAGAAAGTCAGTAAAAGTTCACTAAGGGACAAGCTGAGGCTACTTGTCAGAGTAAATTGCCATATGCCTTTTGTTTGGCAGTCAGTATTCAGATTTATTGCTGTCCTGAAAAAGAATTCTATATATATGAGAAACATTCAGTCTCATCGAGGTAGTCTAACAGAGACTTTTTCAATCTTTTAAAATATATAAAACAAGAGCATCAGTAAAATGCAATGCTATTAAAAAAAAAAAAAAAAAACCCTTTAAGGGATAAAAGATCAATTCTCCCTCATTCATCAGAGAAGGCATCTCACCCAGTAAGAATGCCTGAAATATGTAATAAGGGAAAGAAAATAAACAGCAAGAAGCCCCATCTTTGCCTTCACAACGAAATCTCTGCACACAGTGAATGCTGTCCGGGTATTCACAGTTAGATGTACACTATGAAATTCTCTTAAGCTATAATATAAATTGTCACATTAAACAAAATTATGTCATTGATGGTTCTAATTTTAAATTTTCATTGATGTTCAATATATTTTAATGTGTAGGTTATAAAACAAGGTATAAAATCATGACCAGAACGCAAATGTCTGAAGAAAAGAACACGTGCATGAGTAATACTGCCCACTGGCAAGTGGATTCCTTTAGAACCATTTGCTCCTCATCAATACACTGTGCCTACGTAAGGGTTGCTTTATTCTAGCACTAACAGAAAATTTGAGAATGAAAAGTCTGAAATCCCAACCCTTGTTTGTCCTAGAACTGTGAAACAATCACACTGGCAGCACAATGCCCTTCCCTGACTTCAAGAAGCTGCACACAAAACGATACTTGAGAAATACCATTTTGTACCAGCCTGAACTCTCCATGCTCCAAGATCCCGTAACCTTGGAGACCTAACAGGAACTGAGAGAAAGTGCATATCATTAGGGACAGAAAACATTTACATATATCCCAACTGAGAATATTAAAATGTATTTGGAAGTATCAGCGCATTTTCATAACAGGTATAAATCATAATCAAATTTCTACGTGATATATTTAACCCAGCTTTAGCGATAAAAAGAAGCCTACAGGCAAGAAAAGGTGTCTCACAATAGAGACAGCCTTTCCACTATAACTGCTTCAAATAATTTTGGCTGTTTTTTTTTTTTTTTTCCTAATTGGGTAGCTCTATTCTATATTTACCTGACTTAGCAAACAAAAAAAAAAAAATGTACTTTCAATTACTTCGAATAGGTAACTATTAAACAAAAATACTTGCAGGCGAGGTAGCTGAAAATTATTCCTAAGATTCCTTTAGCTTTAAAAAATATTATATATGCTGCCTCGTTATTATTTTTTAATGAATATGAAAATCTATACCTCAATTTATAATGAAACGCTAAGTATTTAAAAATAAAATGTTGATCATCTTTAAAAACTTCCTTATAGTGTGATACTTTGAGAATTATTAATGTATACTTCAAGTAAACTGTGGTAGTTTTAACTTTGAAAAAAGAAACAGTCTGGCTGGTTCTTACGTCTCCCTCAGAAACCCATTAAGTAAAGGCTGAGCCTGGCTATGTCACTTTTAGGCCTGTCGTCACTTTAAGAACACAGCATTTCTCATAGCTCAACAGTCACTCGTGCCCAAGTGCTTGCAGGCATACCCTTCACGTTCCAGGGGAAGGTGTTTTTCCTAACGTGTTCCCACCGTGAGGTACTGCCTCATCACACCCCTGAAGTAACACGCTAGCCAAGGGGACTGAAACATCCAAAACTGTGGACTAAACCAATCTTTTCTTTTCATAAGCTGAACTCTCAGGTACCGGGATAACGGGAACAACAAACGGCTTACAAAACAAAGTGGCAGCGAGAATTTGGTGCTTGGCATTTTCAGGGTAACGGATATTAAATGAGGCAGTGAGAACTGTCTTCCTGGAAAGACACCTACTGAAAATGTTGCGTGTAGTCTCAGCATCTTTACAGACTATTCCACTTGGCTTCCCAGTCTGATTCACAATAACTGCTAAGACGGCACTAACAGAAAGACAATGGTTGATTAGCACAGGAATCTATCACTAAGCTACTTTAAGGGTTACAGTTTTCCTTTGTTGCTGCCAAGCGTATTTTCAGCTTAGGTATCAGAAAATGGCAGGCTCCAGAAATAAAACTAAGTCATTCCATACGTTTCGTGCTTAACTGTTTGACTTAAAATTTCAAAAATTTTTACAATGATTCCTGCAAGTCATTGATTCGGTACAGTTACCACATCATTAATGATATGATGTGTGCATGCTATAAAAGTCTACACCACTCTTGATGAAAAGAACAGTTGTGTGTCCCTGTGCTGGGGTTACACACGGGCCTTACACTTTGTAGGCAAGTGCTTTGTCGCTAGCTACCCTCTTTTCAAGCTGCTCATCAGGGTCTGGCAGCAAGCCTCAAGTCTTCAGTCAGGCTTCTCTACTCAATGAACACTTTCAGTGGATTTGGCCAGTGACCATCTAAACAGAGTGTGGCCTTCCAGCCTGGTCTAAGATCAGGAAACACTGTTCCCTCCCAAGCTCATGTTGAAATGTGACAGTGTCACAGTATTACAAGGTGGAACTTTAAGAGTACTCTACCCTCAAAAATGGATTAACACCATCATCACACCACCAAGTGCATTGTGAGAGCAGGTTCCTTGCAAAAGGCCAATTTCAGGCCTTCATGTTATTTTTCTTGCTTTCCCTGTCTTTCCACCAGGATGATGCAGCAAGAAGCCCCTCATCAAACGTCCTGGAGACCCTAGATCTCCCATTCTCCAGGTTCCAGAGGAATGAGTCAATACATTTCCTTTATCAATCACTCCGTCTATGTTACTGTTACAGCAGCACATGGACTAATACAGTCTGTACACAGCATTGGGAAAGTGACTACAACCTTCTTTCCAGTTTTACCTAGATGGCTAAGAATAACCCTAAACTTAGAATTAACAGGTGAAATAAACTTTTGTCCAGACAGGAATCTACGTACACTTCTTGTTTATTTTATTTCACCAAACAACATAATGAGGCAACCACATTGTTCCAGGTATAACACTGTGAAACTACTCACATTTCATAGATAAGAAAAATAAGGATGAAATGACAAACAGCTTGATTGAAATAATAAATCATTAAACGACAGAATTTAAGGAAAACCCAAATTACTATGGTCTCCAGGTAAGCGCCTGTATTAGTCACTCAGAATGGATGTGTCCTCATGTCCCACATAAAGGATGCTCAGAGGAAAGCACTACAGGGCAGTCTCCAAGGACCCAGCTCTGCAGGCTGCACTCTTCAGTTATCTTCACAACATACCCAGGCTTCATGGCCAAGAGAGCAGTTAGAGGTCACCCATGTCACTGAGTCCACAATCCAGCATGAGGGAGGGGCTGGGCAAGAGAAGGAAGGCACACGCCAGCTATGCTTTTTGTTTTAATTTTTGGTATTTATTTGTCATTTATTTATCTTTTATTTCTGAGACAGGGCATCTCTAGTATGCAGCTCTAGTTGTCCTGGAACTCACGATATCCACTTGCCTTTGCCTCCTCAGTGCTGTGATTAAAGGTGTGCGCCATCACACCCAGCACTACTGTGTTTTTGAAAGTCTTCCTAGAATCTGCAAACAGCACAGTCAGATACCTAAATGCAAAATGAATGCAGGGCAAGAAAAGAAAGGGAAGGGAGAAGGAGAAATGAATACTAGCATATTCTGCCTGGTGTCAGGTTAACACTGAAGGATATGGAAACGCTGAACTCTATTTGTTACACAATGTGCAGTCCCATGTGGTGCACTTGTTTCTCTGGTTTATGTGTCACTCAGAATGGACATGTCCTCATGCCCCACATAAAGGATGCTCAGAGGAAAGCACTAGTGTACAAATTTCCCAAATACAGAATTTTGTTCCAGGTATAACACTGTGAAAAATTTTAAGTAATTCTTGGTCTTCACAGAATGATACAAGTTAACTTGATTTTTAAAAGCTATTACTAAATTTGAAATAAAAAAATTAAACCATGTATGCTTTAAAATGGACTAAAAGGTTCTTACTGCATAGGGAATGAAATTCCAATGTTTCAGCCTATCAGAAACTATTTTTCTAGACAAGTTTATCATCAGTGGTCCTGATATACTCTCTCTAGCAAAACAGCAACTTCCACTGGCCCTGAATGACCTTATATCTTTTGTTTTGCCTTATCACCTGAGAATGCTTTGTTCTCCCACCAACGCCTTAGAAGAGAATGATTTCAGCAATTCTCAAACATTATCCCCTAAAACACTATGTCTTCCATGTTGGAAGGGTTCAAGGCTTCTCTGGCTTAGGTTCTAAGGCTCTGTTTCTTTAGATATAGGTTAGGCCTACAAATCAGCAGCTTCCTTAGCAAACAACAGAGTACCTGGGCCAGAGAAAGAGCTCGGGATCCCACCAGGTTCCTCAGATGTTCAAACTCTTATTACAAATGATGTGACATTTGTATATGTGGCCTAGATACATCATCACATGTATTTAAATCAGTTTTACACGATTTATAAAACCTAATCCAATTAACACAAAAATAATTGTTACCCAATATATTTTAGGGAATGATCCATCACTAGGGGGAAATGTCTTGCACACATTTAGTACAGACATAATTTCTTTCTTACAGACATGGAACCTGCAGACACAGGAAGCCAAATGTGTTAGGAAGATTATCAGAAAGTCCTTTATGTCTTCCAACCCTACCTGAGCTACCCTGATACAATACTCGTGCTTGGACATTTCACTTGGTCTGTTCTTTATCTCTTCAACAGATAAGATCAAGGTGAATTTTAAGTGAAAGCATGGAAACTGCTTATCCCAATTTTTCAGTTAGTCTCAGGTGCAGAAACTACTGTTAAGAAAACCTGTACGAAACCTCTGGAGGAGACTCCTAGTATGATGTGCACACTGACATTTCCCCTACAGATAGATCAGACACAGTGAGCATCCTTGAGAGCATACTATCACCGTATTCCAGCCAACCTGGCCATCCCTACAGCTATACTAGAAATACGATTGCATGATGGCTTTGGACAATAAATAAATGAATAAAATTTAAAAATATCATAGCTGTTATTCCTAAATGTCTGTGAAACAATCTAACCTAAAGACAACAGAGATACATTTAAACTAGACAAAACAGTTACAGGGCACTGGGAATGTGCACTTATGTAATCAACTTAAAAAAGTTTCCAAATTCATCACATGTATAGATAGACTTCACTTGTTCCAATTATGAAGCTTTCTGCTCTTTACTAGAAGTTTGGTTATACAAAAGTCTTGTGGTCTCACTTGCTTTTTGTTACTGGATATGGTTCAAGTGAAGTGGAAGACAAACTGTAACTTCCTATTTAATGAGGTCTTTCTCAAAGTGTCTTGACATGTTATTTAATGGTACACAGTTACTAATTCAGAGAGTGAACTACAGTATTCCTTAGCCCTGCATGTCCTCTGGGATCATCTGCAGGGAGGCATTGCTAGCCCTACTATCTCAGTCAAACAGAGGCCCATCTCATCAGGACCCAGTGATGGGTCCCAGGACCAGCATATTCTCCAAGTGCCACTTTAATGGGAAGGATCAGAAATACAGATTAGGGAGGGAGATGCCTAATTTACATTTAAGTCAACCAAGTCCACTGGGTCCCAGAAAGAATGAAAGGCTTCCCTACAACTGTGTAAACACAAGGGTTAGCTCTGCCTCTCTGTGAAGTTGGCATCTTTTCCCTATATTATACAATCAATACCCTCTTGTTCTAAACATTCGTAAATCTAGGAAAGGCAGTACACCCCACACAGGGACAACATCTGAAACTCCAGGAACTAAAACACTGCTGGATTATCAGCTAGACTGGAATTACGTAGCACTGAATGTAAAAATTCCATCCATTACACACAGCTCCACATTTTTTTAGTGGGAAAATAAGATCTTTCATTACATAATGAAGTTAAAAGAAAAATCCTTGTACATTTGCTTTGGAATTTAAGGGTCAAGAATAAAAATTTAGAGAGATCATTATGTTAAATTAAACATATTTGTGTTTTTCTGGATATCACTGTATAAGGACAAGATTAAATTACTTTTTAAATCCATGAATACATTTTTTAAGACCTGTGCATTTGTTTTGTAGGAACAGGAGGAACAAGCTTCCAGCTTATTTAGTTTTTGCTGTTATAATTAAAACCTTCAGTTCAACATAGAGTCAAAGTTACTATCCCCCATTCTGTGGAATGTATATTTTCACTCTACACAGTTAAGTATTCATTTTCAAATAAAAAAAGGGGGGGGGACATAGAGATGAGAGACTACCTTTTAAAAATCCTAAGTAAAAATACAGTGGTCTTACTGAAATACATGTACATGCTTTGATTCCCAGAATGTGGAATGTAACAGGAAAGACCCTTAAAAACAACCAATTGCTTTCTAAGATCTGATTTAATACTTAAGCCATGTAAAAGAGGGAAAATAAGATATGTATTTCAATGCCAGTACTTAAAGATGAAACCCAAGCTACTATGAATTATTAAAATAGTTTTAAAATTCAGTTTTACAAAACAAGTAGTTGATGGAAACAGAGTTCTCGTGCCCTACTTTAAAAAGTGTCTGCATATACTGAAGAATGTAACAAATTTCAGTTGCATTGTAATCCAATTCTTTTTGTCTAATAGACTGCTTGCCCCATTTCATTCTGCTGGCTCCAAAATTATATTCAATATTTAGTCAACAATATTAGTGGAGGCAACAACAATAATCTACACTACTTTCTTTCATTTTATATCCTATGATTTTTGTTGCTACTGTTTTCCCTAGTTTTGCTATAATGTAATAAGTTAATGCATGCCTTTGGCCTGGTTTTGGATGGAAATGTATGCCAACATCTAGGCAATACCCTTTCCTAATTTAAAATAACTACAAGGTTGTGCATTACACTAGTAGATTTGTAATCAACTTAAAGATAATGTGCTAAAAGCACAATTAAATGTGTCATAACAGAAGAAGGCCCTGGTAATTACAAACAGTGCCATGCTTGCTGGCTTTTTAAACAGTAGCACAAGGCTGTGAAAAATCGCCACCCAGTGATGCAAATGAAAACTGCAATTTGTTTTTGTGTAAAATGAGTACCCTGGAGGATTACTTCAACTTCATTACTGAATGAACTCTTGCCTTCTTATGTGAACACACTGGTTACACAAGGGAAAGGATGTTTTTCTACTAGCCCCACCCCTCCCTTTATTCTTATTCTGCATTTTCCTCGATTTACAAAGGCCAAAAACTTTAGAAATCTTAGTAAGAAAAAGGCTTTCCATAAACAAGAGCCTACTGGCTGTTTACGAACACTCTAGATAGTCCCATTATCAACAAAAGTGCCTTGGTTCTGCCTGGAGCCCAAACGTCAAGTCACCATGAAGCAGGAATACAGGCCTACAGGAAAAGGTTTTCTCCAGTGCAAAAAGAGAAGGGGTATCATTGTTAGCCTTAACAGTGTCATTTACTGTGACCTTCTTAGAAACAGGTTATAAGGGTCAGTAAAGAGATATCTAATCAATTCTGACAGCCCACTGCCAGGAAATTATTTCTAAGTCATATACTTTTATCATTCAGAAGCCAGAAGAAAGAAAACAAAACCAATCTTTTTTTTTTTTTTCCTGTAATGTACCTATTTCATACAATAGTTTTAAGATCTTATGTGAATATATACTATATGGTTTGGGATTTTTGTTTATTTGTTTGTTTAAGAGACAGGTTTCTCTGTGTAGCCATGGCTGTCCTAGAACTTGCTTTCTGGACTAGGCTGGGTGCTAGGATTAAGGTCATGTGCCATTACACCTTGCTATACTGGGTGACTTTAATCAAAATGTATCCCTGTGTTTCTGTATTTGAACACTTGATCAGTGCCACCAGAAGGTGGCACTATTTGGGGACGTTATGGAAGTCTAGGACCTGAGCCTTGCTGGAGGAAGAACTGGGGTTGTGGTTGACAGCCTCGCCTGCCTTGCAGTTCTCTCCCCTTGCGTCCTGAGACAGACTGAAAAGTTGAAATGTGATCCATCCGCTGCTCAACCTGACCTCTGGCCACCATGCATTCCATGCTGCTATGGACCTCTGGAACCATAAGCCAAAATAAATTCTTTCTCCTATAAGTTGATTTAGCTGTGGTATTTTATCACAGCCATAGAAAAGTAACTAGTACATATTCCAGAATACACAAGTACAGCACCATGTTAACAATAAAATCGCTACAAGTATCTCATGCATACCACTTATCTTTTCAAAGTATCTTCATATGGCATGCTCTGAGACAAAAGTAGATGCTACATAGATACTGCCACAGAAAAGGGGCAGCTACTCAGAATAAATAAATCTTAAAGTTTGTCGTTATATATTTTTAAAAGACAATACAATATTCCTAGTAACTGTCAGGACTGTCATCAGGAAAATCAGTTAAGTCCTGGGATGCTGAGAGGTGTTTGACATTGATATTTGACATTAACATTTTTAGCTGAAAATATCACTAATGGCTTAGATTAAAACTGAGGACCTGGTGAAAACACTGAGGCCTCTCCTCCACTTTGATACATTCAGAACAGTATCACTGTCTACAGTCACCGTACTGTCAACTGTACATCACAACTGCAGATGCCTCTCGTTTTACATCACCTACACAAGTTTAATTAAAAACTTTCAAATGCTGGCAGTGCAGCATTTTAAGACTGCAACAGTACAGAGAGTAAAAAGATAGCACTGGGATCAGATTACCCAGGCTAATTGCATTTTTCTTTATGCAAGAAGAACCTGGGAAATTAAGTCTTCTGTATGCTGTGACAGAACCACCTCCCTTACAGGTTATTTTCAGTGTTTTAAGCACATTAATTCATTTAATTCCACACTAACCCAATAGGGTAGGGACTGATAACATGCTCAGCGATACCCAAGGTTGTTAAATAGCTTGCTAAAGCTAGAAACCCCAATAAGTTGTGAAGCTGGGCTGTCACGCCAAAGGCTCTGGCTGTACAGTCAGCATTCATATTTGTACTTAACTGTAAGCCTGTGCTGTGCTCCTGAGGGAAAAAGGAGATGATGTGACAGATGAAAAGAGAAAGAAGGCAGGAAGTGAGAGCACAGAGATGACAGTGACTGACGACGTGACAATTCAGGGGCGCTAGCTAAGCCCACAGAACACCAGGTATATAGTTTCTTTTCTTTTCTTTTCTCTTTTGCAAGGAAATCAGTGAAGTTGGAAGCTCTGCATCGAAAACCAAACAGGGTTAACCAGACACAAGTCTCAGCTGACAGTTCCTGAGAGACAGGAGGCCTCGGCTAACACTGGGAACACCGGTCTTGCTGGGGCATTTGAACAAGTTGTAATACCAAATACACTACATACGTAATTATTTTTCTAGGATTATAATAGAAGTAATCCCTCTTTGTAAGTTTCAAACCAAGACATACAGTCCTGGGAATATCAATCATGCTCAGTCCAAGATGGTCCTGGGAAAGCTTGCTCAAAACACAGCATGTCAGCCTTTGAGAAAATGTACCATCAGAGTGTGGGTACAGCAGACAGAACAGCTGCTACTGAGCATATTAGAGTAATTAAATCTTGGAAATTCCCTCATGAAATAGCATCTCTGGAAGCCTGTGAGACTTCCGAGCCTCAATCAAAGATGCTTCCAATGCCAGTCTTCCTGGAACAGGAAGGGCAGCCCAACGCAGATGAACTGTACCTGCTGAAGCAGAAGACTTGCAGACTCGTACTAAAGCAGCTGTGAGAGAACCAAGGAAACATTTGCTCAAGGTTACAGAGATCATACAAAAGCAGAGCTACTTCCCATGGATAGACCTTGTCTCTGATATTCCAGTCTGGCTATATATGTCTTAAGTTTATATAGATGTTAAAAACAAACAAACAAACAAACAAACAAACAGGGGTTGGAAAACCAGACTTAGCTGGAATAAACTCCCAAGAGAAGCATATATTGCCAAACTCCAGAAGACAACGGTTTCCAGGAGGCCTGGGGGTCTTCTCAAGTTTTGCTGTCTGCAAACTCAGGAGGTGGGAGGAAAAGCAAAGAGCACCTGCAGCTTCCAAGACACTATCACTGGGACTGACAGAGCCTTTCTGGCTGGCAAAAGGAAGGGTTAGCAAAGCAGTTTTATCCACAGTGCTTTCTAAATCACACACACAACTTATTCTGAAATTAAAAAAAAAAAAAAAACAGTTTAGAAATCAACCACATAATCACCAAACTAACTTTTAGAAACAATTCATCTAACTAGGATTTTGTTTCTTAAAAAGACTCACCTAAGAGGACAAATCCATCTGCTTCTGGTTCCGGTACAGAGGGCTTTTTGGATTCTGGAGGCTTTCGGAAGAAGTGAAACATAGCCGCTGCTGCTGCTATCTGAAAAAGACATTCAGTATGAGGTCAACTCAGATGGGAGCAAACTCCTGCCCTTCTTAGTAGAGAGCCCATCATAAAGGTAGCGCAATAACAACTCTGAGGTAGTCTACTGCCAGACTTAGAAGCATCAAACTTTCTCTAGACATTAGAAGATAAAGGTACAAATCAAAATACATCTCTTTATAGTCTAAAATCTGTGCCTTGAGAGTTCACAGTGCAACCACTATCATTTTCTGAGGATTCAGAAAAACATGCAGGAAAATGCTCCATAAAAGATTAAAATCAACTGAAGACACCTGAATCTAAGTTTGCAAACCACAGAAGAAATATTAGTTTGGGGCTGGAGGGGGGGGGGCAGAGACATGTCTGGGCTTTTTCTTCACTGCCATACTTAGCTGAAGCCTCATAATGCCAAGGCCACTTAAACAGGAAAGAAGGGGCTGCAGGCATCCTTTACCCCTGGTTACCTGCTTCAGGCACAGTGCTGTATCCATGATACAAAGAAAGCCACTTGCCAACCCCCAACTCCCATCCAGACAGATCTTTGTACCAGGCTTTCTTTTGGACCACCAACCAGCTCCCAAATCATGTCTTATTATTAGTTATGAATGCCTGGCCTAAGCTTAGGTTCATTTTTTGCTAGCCCTTATAACTTAACCTGATTCTCTTCATCTATGTTTTGCCTCAGGGTTTTTACCTTTCTTTCGTTCTGTGTATCTTACTCACTGCTTCTTGTGTCTGCCTGGAGGCTGTTCCGCTTCTGACCCTGGGTATGTCCCTCCCTTTCTCCCTAGTTCTCGCCTCCTCTCTTAGTATTCCTAGATTCCTATTTATTCTGTCTCCACCATCCCCGCCTATCCCTCTCTTGCCTAGCTACTGGCTGTTCAGCTCTTTATTAGACCAATCAGGTGCCTTAGGCATGAAAGGTGAAACAACAATACATTGTTACATAATTAAACAAATGTAGCATAAACAAATGTAAGGCATCTTTACATTGTTAACAAAGGCAGCAGAAACAAATGTAACACACCTTCACATAGCTAAAGTAATATTCTGCAGCAGAAACAAATGGTAACACACCTTCACATAGCTAAAGTAATATTCCGCAGCATAAATAAATGGTAACACACCTTTGCTCAGTTAAGATAATATTTCCACAACAGATCTTGGCATTGGTGAATTGCCCCCCCCCACACACACACCCCACTTACCACTACCGTCTATTCACATTCCTGTGGAATGAAATTTTTAGAAAAACAACTGGGATAAAAGCTTTAGAGTGCTAGCAAGGTCACATTGTAAGCTGCCTGCAGTCCCTTCAGGCAAAAGAATAAAGATAAGGCAGAGCCCTAATGGTAGAAAGCATTCCTAATTTCAATTTTCATACATTCCAGCCCTAATATTTAACCCCAGGAAAAGTCTTGTGAGCTGAGAGGGGGTCCTAGGATTTGTGCAGGTTATCATGACCAGAGCTGAAGATCCAGGAAGGACACTAAGCCCAATATAAACAAATAGAAGAAGGAACCTACTGAACCTACTTGTTGACAGAAAACAGAGCTGGCAGATTTCAGTGTGTGTGTGTGTGTGTGTGTGTGTGTGTGTGTGTGTGTGTGTGTGTTTTGCTGTTGTTTTAAAAATGGCATCTTTCTGTTTAGCGTTGGCTAGACTAGAACCTACCTTGTAGACCAGACTGGTTTTGAACTCAAGATTGGGGGCCTCTGCCAGCCCCCAATCCCCAGTGCCCAGTGCTGGGATTTAAAGTATGAGCAACCACACCCAGCAGATTTCTCTTTTAAAAGGAATAAAAAATGGAAAAAACGAAATATCAGCCATGAGAAAAGGATAGTATTTCAATACAGGAAAATGACCTCCCCAATTCTCAAAGATAGACCTTTACTGTATACCCTGGTAGCAACAAAAGAAACCTGAAAACAGGCTGGCATCCTTTCAGAGAAAACCAGGAGTCATGGTCTCCATGGAAGTAGTGAAAAACAAGATTAGATGGAAAAGCAAAATGAAAAGATGGAAATATGGAAATTTGGCTCATGCCTAGAATCCCAGCTCCTAAGAGGGTGGAGGCAGGTTCTAGGTATGGTATGGAGGCTAACTAACTTCACTCATCTTCCTTCCTTAGCATCTAGAATAGCTAGGACTATAGGCACCCACCAGCACATACAGCCAAATCTTATTGGTATCTGCTTTTAAACCAAGAGAATGCAAGGTATGGTGGTTCACGTCTGTAATTCCAGTCCTTGGCTATCACAGGAAGAAGGATCACAGTAAGGTAACGGATTGCCAGTCGATACAGCAAGTTCTCAGTCAGTGCTACATAGTGAAACCCTATCTCAAAAAAATAGGGCTCAGTGCATCAAAGCACCTGCTGTGCAAGCCTGACAACCTGAATCCTGGCCCCTCAGACTGGCTAACCCGCAGTAAGTTGTCCCCTCACCTCTACTCATGCAGTATTGTAATGCGCTGCAGCATGAGCACACACACACACACACACACACACACACACACACACACACACACACACACACACACACACCAAAAACAAAACCTGCAAGACAAGGAAGTCTTAAAACTCCTGACATGTGTGTGGGCCTTCAACACTAACATTCCTCTTTTGATTACATTTAATTCCATTTCTGGCTTTATCAATCCCTATTTTTCCAAGCCTTGCTCCTCTCTGTTTTGAAGACATCTCCAAATTCCACAACACCAATGTTCAAGACTTTGATTTACTTTGTATTTCTATTGTGCCACCGTTGGTCAGGTGCTCAGGACAGAGACTGACACAGCCCTGATGCTGTAGCACTGGACTCATATTATGGGGGGGAAAACTTTCAACAGTTTACAATTCTCCTGGGGCAATCATTTGCAAGAGTATAATCTCAGAGCTGCACCCCAAAATGAGAAGAGCCTGTAAACAGCACAGTGGCCCAGGGCTGCTTCTGATGTACATGGGTGATGACATCTTCATGAGTTCCTGAGCAGAGTCCAGGCCCTTCCCATTCTCTACTATTTTCAATATTATCTATAATAAGCAAATTTTTATTTATTCTTAAAAATCCATTATTTGCTAGCAGTGATACTGTTCCTGGCTAAGCTAGAATTGAGACCTCATAATAGATAAGCATAGGACGTACATGGGGAGAGACTTCATTCTCTAGCCACAGATGGGAGAAGAAACCTACCAACCAAATGATACTTCAATAAAGCTATGAGTATTAAGAGCATATTTAGGTATTATGTAAACATTGTAGTTCACAATTATTCAGAAAACCATCTCAAAGTGTTAAACCAAGTTGTGTTTGGACAGTTAACCTCTACATAGAAAACAGAACATTTCTTTATGCAGTTAACACAGTCAAACATAAAGGGGTGAATTCTCTTTTAATGATACACCCTGGTCACATACAGCAGGTTTGTCAGAAGCCGGGCAGGACACATCTCATGGCTCTGAAGTGGGGGTATGGTAGAACACATAATATAATTATTTTTCTTACTATCGCAAGAATTTCTTTTTAGGTTACATTACCTACAACAAGATTAAGACATGAGAAATCGTAGATTTCACAACTTTACTACCTGTTAAATTCTACCAGACTCCCAGTTAATGTAACTATATTGAAACACAGCAGCCACTTTACAAGAAAAGACATATGTGTGTATTTATAAACACATTTTCTTCTTTATGCTCATGCCAAAACTCAAACAATATGAAAATTTCATACTCCTGAAAAATTAAAATCCTAAACAATGTGTAGTCCTCCTCTTCTGTAACGATACATTATGAAGTGCATGATTATGGAAATGAAATACAAATGCAGATGAAGTTTAATAATTTCTACTGAGAAGTACCAAAATAGTGTGGGGCTGTGCTCCACGTGTTTTTCGTGGATTAAGAATGCATTAAATACAAACTCATGGAAATTAAGTAACACCCAGTTGCACAATTCCTGGGTCGAGGAAGAAATAAAAAAAGAAATTAAAGATTTCCTAGAATTCAATAGGAATGAGGACACAACATACCCAAACCTAGGGGATACTTTGAAAGCAGTGCTAAGAGGAAAGTTCATAGCTCTAAGTGCCCACATGAAGAAACAGGAGAATAATCACAATAGAGAATTAACAGCACAACTGAAAGTTTTAGAACACAAAGAAGCCAATACACCCCAGAGGAGTAGACACCAGGAAATAATCAAATTGAGGGCTGAAATGAATAAAATGGAAACTAGGAGAAGAATACAAAGAATCAATATAACAAAGAGTTGGTTCTTCGAGAAAATCAACAAGATAGACAAACCTTTATCCAAACGTACCAAACAGCAGAGAGTGAACATGCAAATTAATAAAATCAGGAATGAAAAGGGGGACATAACAACAGACACAGAGGACATAACAACAGACATCAGGTCATACTTCGAAAACCTATATTCCTCAAATTCGAAGATCTAAAAGAAACAGACAATTTTCTGGACAGATTTCACTTACCAAAATTAAATCAAGAACAGATAAGCAACTTAAATAGACCTATAGCCCCTAATGAAATAGAAGCAGTCATCAGAAGTCTCCCAACCAAAAAAAGCCCAGGGCCAGTGGCTTCAGTGCAGAATTCTACCAGAAATTCAAGGAACAGCTAATACCAATTCTCCTCAAAGTATTTCACACAATAGAAGCAGAAGGGTTTTTGGCAAACTCTTTTTATGAGGCTTCAATAATGTTGATACCCAAGCCACACAACGACACAACTAAGAAAAAGAACTACAGACCAATATCCCTCATGAACATTGATGCAAAAATTCTCAATAAAATACTGGCAAATCAAATCCAAGAACACATCAGAGAAATCATCCACCATGATCAAGTAGGCTTCATCCCAGGGATGCAAGGATGGTTCCACATATGAAAATCCATCAATGTAATCCACCATATAAAGAGACTGAGGGGAAAAAACAAACAAACAAAAAAACCAAACAAAAAAAACCCCACATGATCATCTCACTAGATGCCGAAAAAGCCTTTGACAAAATCCAACACCCCTTCATGATAAAGGTCTTGGAGAAATCAGGGATAACAGGAACATATGTAAACATGATAAACGCGATATACACCAAACCGACAGCCAACATAAAACTAAATGGAGAGAAACTCAAAGTGATTCCTCTAAAACCAGGGACAAGACAAGGCTGTCCACTCTCTCCATACCTCTTCAATATTGTCCTTGAAGTTCTAGCTACAGCAATAAGACAACAAAAGGAGATCAAGGGGATACAAATCGGAAAGGAAGAAGTCAAACTCTCACTATTTGCAGATTGTAGGATTGCAGGATTACCAACCAACAATCCACACTGCCAGAGAAGCAGAGAAACAAGGAGGACCCTAAGAGAGACATACATGGTCCCCTGGAGAAGGGAAAAGGGTCAAGATCCCCTGAGCAAATTTCGAGCACAGGAAGAGTGGGGAGGGAACTACGAGAATGAGAAGGGAAGAAGAGGAAGGATGCAGAGGTCATGAGGGAGCAGAAAGGTTGAGTCAGGTGAAGAATACAAGAAAGGGTGGGTATGTGATAGGTAGGGTTTTAGTTGGGGGGGAGTGGTAGGGGAGGACGGGAGGGAGAAGAGAACTGGGATTGTCATGTAAATCAATCTTCTTTCTAATTCAAATAAAAAATGATTTAAAAAGAAAGAATGCATTAAATAGCATAAATCACTTCCAAAAGATCCCTACAGGTTCCGAAAGCCCGGGTAGACTCTTCTTTGGGCCTCAATACAAATAAAGAGAGAAGGAAAGTCTTTTGCAAGAAGGACCAATATGAACAAGGGTGTTTATAGGACAGCAAAGGAATTAACCTCACTAGAATCAAGGTGATATGCAGATAAGCCACAGAAATGAAGACTGAGAAGAATAAGAATAAATTATTTAAAAGTCTAAAAAGGAAAAAAAAAAGTACAATATACAGAGCAGCACACCAAGATTTGTTTAATATTAAATTCATACACTATAGGAGAGCCTTGTGCAAAGATTACAATTTTCAAGCAATGCTGCAGAGGCTAAGTGTGCTGACAGGATTAAGATAGGAAATGTCTGGGGAAAAGAGGGGGCGGTGAACTGCAGTGATATGGAATACAGCTCCATGATTCTGCCTGTACAAAATGCAGCTAAGAAGAGCCAGTAAAAACTGACTGACAAGTCCAGCCATAGAGAAAGGAGTGATAGGCTGAGTAAGAAAAGAATATTTAAGAGAAGAAAAACAGTGTGAAAAAGACATCATGAGGCCCACTTATTACTTTGTATGTAAACCTAAAAAATTTAATAACAAAAAGAAAACAAATTCCATTTCAATATGATTTTAAGGCATATGAGAAATGTTATGTAAAAACCTACTTTTTATAAGGAAGTAACTACTTCAATTAGGTGGCCTGATTGAATATTAAGCAAACTGGAGTTGGCCTCAGATAATAATTTTAGAGCTAACACAGTAATTTTTAATAGCTTAAATCTAATCAACATGGGAAAATTTCTGAAAGACTAGCTATTCTAAGTCATTTCTGAGGGTCTGTGCACTTGTGTCTCTTTTGCCTACTCTGGAAGTATGCAGCAATTAAGAGATACCCTGTAGAAAGCTGATAGGCAAATAATCCCTATTGGTAAACAGTGTTTTGATAAAACCCATCAGTTGCTCCCCAGTGCTACTGAGTGATGAAAACTCCTTACTTGACCACAAACCTATGACATTTTGCTTCTCTGGTAAATCAGTTGCAGCAACTCACTATGTCCTCCTTCAGTTCAATAGTCTTTGACAGATTGTGTGTTTGTGAGAGGCATGAATTCTTTCAAAATTCCTTATGTGCCAGTTAAATCACCAATTAGGATTTCCCAAAAAGTCACCTCCTATTCTTCATTCTACTTAGATTTTTGTTTCTGTGTGTTTAAAAATACTAGTTGAGTGAGCAAAAGATAAAGTTATTTGGAGAACAGACATGGAAAGACATTGTCCTCCACATTACAGATGAACTCCACAGAACAGGAAAACTATTAAATCACAATGGTAAGACAAATTTAATTTCTACTTCTTTGACTCATATTCAGGCCAAATACACAAATAAACTAAGTCATTAAATATTGGGCCTAGCAGGTTTTTTTAAAATTATTCCAACTACTTATTTACAGTATGGAGTGGGGAAGTATAAGACATGGAGAACATACAGAAATCAGAGGGCAACTAGCAGGAATCAGATTTCACCCTCTACCATGTGGTTCCCAGGGTTAAATTTTAGGTAGTCCACACTGGCAATAAGAGCTTTACACAAGTTTTTATTGTTGTTTAAACCTATAGATCCCAACACTATGGTCTCACTCAGCTGATACAAAAGGAGTATTTTAAACAAAAATGAGGGGGGTGGTTTTTGTATTTGTTGTTGATTTTAGTGGAATGAAATGGGGGAGAGGAGGGAGGTGGAGGAGGAGAAGGTGAAATGATTACCTGAGAGCATTATTTACCACTAACTTAAGTTTTGTGAGCCTTTGCTTTGGAGTACACGTGCTTGATCAAAATGAAAGTATATTTTTTAGTTTGGTTATGAAAGCCCAAAATGGGGAGAGTCACAAAGCCAACCAGAACTAGATGGTAACATGCTATTGCTGAAGACACCAGACACTACAGTTGAAGAATACAGAAATCAAGTAGGAACTGAGCTAGAAGCTCCCATCCTGCAGGCTAACTCTCACAGTACCAAAAGGTGCTATGTAGGCCACTAAGAAGAAAAATCATCAACAGCCTTACCCATATGTGAACATGAGTTACAATACAAACCTACCAGGCAAACATGCCCAGTGTTCCAATAGTGGCATGACAACTATGGCTGTGGAAGTAATAGGCCCTAAGGGGAAACCTGCTAGTGTTCTGTTCAATCAACTTGACCTCAAATGAATTCTAAATATACACAGTTATACCCAGAGGTAAGTGCTGCACTCAGTTTTCATCAGAAAGGCTTCTGTTTGCAGTAGGTAATGGTTAGCACAGAGACTAGTCAAGTGCCAGTACTAAGTGACTGTTAAGGACACAGCTCTAAAAAGGAAATCTGTATCAGCTCCTCCGAGGCTCAGTGAACATCACAGAAGATGGGGGTGGCAGGTGCTGAAGGCTGGGAAGAAGAGCTGTGCGATGCTGACGGCTGGTCCTAACACCTATAAACCTCCAGTGCTGGTTAGCCGCACAAGATGAGGCCCAGCAGCGTTTCACCATGGATGGAGAAGGAGCTCATAAGACCCCACTCCTCCCTCAGGAGCTCATGAGACCCCATTCCTCCCTCAGGAACTGTTGCCACGCAATGATAGCTGTGAACAAAGAGTACTTTTCGTCAGTGGAGCCCACACTCAAAAGTAACCCCCCCAATCCATTCTGGAATCAAATCAGTGGGTCACAAAGAAACAACAAACAAACAAGACATGAAAGTGTGGGACAGGCTTGTCGGGAATGGGCTCAGCAGGAGTGTGCAGGAATGAGAGAGGAAATGGTGACCGTGGCAAAAATGACCCAAGTCACTGTGTATGAATGACAAACCATCAAAGGATAAATGCCATTACAGTCTCAAGACTACGGACTGACTGCACCTGGGCTCTCACATGCCCCTTATGTCTGCATGGGTTTGTACCCTGATAAGTACTATTGGGGCGATGGTGGCACACACCTTTAATTACAGCACTCGAGAGGCCAAGACAGGCAGATCTGTGAGTTCTAGGCCAGCCTGGTCTACAACACTAGGGCTGTTACACACAGAAACCCTGTCTCAAAAAACAAAAAACAGAAACAAACAAACCAACAAAAAGGGATGATCAGCTACATCCACTTCTTAAGTTTATAACTAAAGATTTCCACCAAAAATTCTAAAAGACATTTATTTCCCGGCACACTGCAAATGTTTATGTGTTGAGATTAAACCCTTTACAACCTTTAAGATACATTCAGTGAAACCTAAACAAGTGCATTTTATACCCACTTTCAACCATTTTAGATCCTTGAGAGTACAGCTGCTCGCTGAGGTGGTGCTTTGCTACGTGACCTGTCCTAACTCAGAAAAGTCTAACCTTTTCTTTCTTCTCTTTATCTCTTTACAGACACGGGCTGAACTCAAGCCTGCTTTCTGGGACATCTGGGAGTTTTCATGATTCCCCTGAAGGCCTGTTCTTGTGCCTTCTCCACTGCAAAGAGCATGGTTTTCTCTTACACTTCCCTGCTGGCAGCTGCACAGATTTTACAGCAGGCCTGACCAGTTGTTTTTCTCTCAAAAGATAATAAAAATGTCTCTGGTCTTCAAAATAAAGAAACAAACAAACAAAAAGGTTTAGCTTTCCTAACAGTAGAAAACGTTCCATTGTTCTTTCTTTCTCTTTGATTTCTATTTCCCCTTCTGTCCAGGAGTAACTTGAAAATAGCCTCAGATCACGTTAGACTAAGTTCAACAGCATATACAGACACAAATTGTTGGTGGCAATTGTACCTTTACACACTCCCCCCCAAAGGTTTTATATTTTTACTACTGAACCAACCAATGATCTAAGGTATCACACACACACACACACACACACACACACACACACACACACACACACACACACACCAGATTACCAAATTAGACATGCCTGATTGACTAGACAATGGTGATATTTTCAACTTGATATGGTATGGCCGTGACTTTGATATCACATAAAGATGTGTGTCATCTCATTTGCAACTCATTCGTCCTATCTTCGTTCCTCTTCCTCGTCACCTACTCAGAGCTGTATTGGAGTTTATTACCAGCTGACATCTGAATCTGCAAGACAGTTTTGCCTTCGTTTCCAACAGTAATGGCTTCATTTTCAAAGTCTTGTGGGAAGACACACAGTAAGACAGAGTCTGCATGCTGTGCACAGCCTCACTTTTAAGAGACATCATGCTCCAAGTTAACATTCCTAACCTTTTCACTTAGAACCTAAATAGGAAGTGACATCGTGTGCATATGTTAATAGAAAATGAAAACATTTGATTTAATGAACCTCACTCTCCTAACATGACCTTATGGATGTCCTTATGGATGCACACAGAGCATCAAGCTGGAGAGGACTCTGGAAAAGTACAAGGGAGCTCCAGAGATGTCACAGTGTCACAACCAGTCACAAGCTGGGGAAGTGCTCCCCCGCTTGGCCAAGGTGGAATGGCTATGGAGTCCTTCATCATCATTCATCCAGGTTTGTGATAGCATAATGTCTGGAACAAGCTACTCCATCAGTCCTGGCTGGGGCTGCACCTTTACAAGTCCAGACCATCTGCTACAATCTTTCAGAGTTGTCTCAAGGCATTTGTGGAGTGCTCCACCCAGCAGCTGGCTGAGGTTAATCTGACTCTCTTTGACTGACAGTCATTTTGCTCAAGAACACTACTAGGAAGCAAGGACATGTGCAACAGCTGTGAATTAGGAGTCCGACTTCCCATTCCTGACATCTTTGTGAACTTATGGGAAAATGAGTAGCTGGTGGAAATTATGGTATAAACATAAGAACTTATCATTAACATTAACAATTTGTACAGATTCCAAGCATGCTTTAACAGTGTGCAGGGAGAGATGCTCCCCTTCCCCACCCCTGCAAGTATCTCACAGTGATCCTTGTAACGTATGTTAAATAGAATCCTTGGTCTCTATCTACTAAATGCCCTCCAATGCTTGAGTTCAGAAGACCTTTGTACATTAACAAATGCTCCCCTTGTAACAAGACAGGCCTTAGTTGAAATCTAAGGCATTTGATGAAGAGGATTCCTGCAACATTAACGACTGAGCAGAGAACTCTCTGAATAAAGAAATTTCATAAGAAGTGGAGTGTAGACTTCACCTGGGGATGGAGAACAGTGTTCCTTTCTTCTCTGTGAATACTGGCAGTGCATGATTAAAGGCAGAATGTGCCCTAGTCCTCTGATGATGTGTATCATCATGTGAGGAGCTCCAGTCAGGGAACACCTTCAAGTTAGAGGGTTTATTTAAAACAAAACAAACTTCCCCTCTTTTTAAGACCATTTAAGTGAAAAACAATTTTTGTCACTGTGTTTGTGCTCACACACATACACTCACACTCATACACACGGGCACATGCCAAGGTGCAAATGGGGAGATCAGAGGACAACTAGTGGGAGCTCATTCTCTCCTTCCACTATGTGGTTACTGAAGATCAAACTCGGGTCACCAGGCTTAGCAGGGAGCACCTTGTCTGCTCAGCCACTGTGCATAATTTTCTTTTGCCAAATATTGGGGTGATACTGAAATCTGAGAGTTCAAGTTATTGACCTCTGAGACATTGTAAGCTGCACTTGCAAATTATCATACCAGTTTCATTCACTCACCAAGAAAATAGCTTACAGCATTTAGGGTCATAATAATCCTTTTAAGTTAATGATTCAACAATATATTTTTTCTGCTTTAGGAAAATTAAAAACACAATTCTATATAAATGCCAAAGAAAACTCTTGCTGGTTGGGCATAAAACAAATAAATAAACAAACAAACAAAACCTATATAAGCCATCAGAACAATAATTCCTACTCCATTTAGTGTTGCAACTCTGAAAGAAAAACACATTCTGAAAAAGATTTCTGACAATCTGAACATAAAACACCTCTCTAGTATAGCAAATATCTTAGGTGAAATGACCATGTATAATAAACAGTGACCCATGAAAGAATAAAGTCATTGAGTGTGATAATTAGGGTGCCTGGTGTGCTGATTAGACCTCTGCCAGGTGGTGGTGGTACACATCTTTAATCCCAGCACTTGGGAGGCAAAAGCAGGTGGATTTCTGTGAGTTAGAGGCCAACCTGGTCTACAGAGCAAGTTCCAGAATAGTCAGGGCTATACAGAGAAAGCCTGTCTTGAAAAACAAAAACAAAAACAAAAGCAAAACAAAACAAACCAAAACAGAACAAACAAAACAGAAAAGGCTCTGTAAGCGGAGCACCGGACTTGTCTAATTTCAAGGTCAGAGAATTACAAATCAGTCCTAATTTTCCAACTCTTTTAGAGTCTCAGCCACCTAAGAGCCAGTTACTACCTAGAAGAGCCATACATGGTGAATGTCTATGAGCCATTAGAATTGAATGATTCAAAGCAACATGTTCATTCATTCATCTGACTTCCAGAAATAGTCACAGAGCAAGATGCTCTGTGACAACAATAAAAAGCTATGTCATCAACCCAGCCTCTCCATCAATAAGATGGAGATCAACAGAGCAAGGGGAAATATGGATTCAAAGACTAATAGGAAGATTATCTGTCTGATAATTTCGAACAAGAAATAAATGAAAATGTAGAAAACAACTCATTAAACCCATTTGATTATAAGAGGCCATGATCTCTTACCTATCCAGGCTGCTAGGGAGAGCTGGGGAAAAGCACTCCCCAGATGGATTCGAGAACTCCAGTCTCAGACACATCCTTCTGGAGAGCAACTTGGATTTTCTTGGTTAATGTAGAGCTGTATTTGTTGTCTTCACCAATTAGAATTCCCACACAAACTCTCTTAAATAACATTCTTGGGATGAAGAAGAGCAGGATGCACTCCTTAATACTAGCCAAAGATGACATCAAAGAATTTGGTGGTTCTAGAAGCATGCTGGATGAAGAGTTGAATGACCACTTTGATATTTTAGGAGAAACACTGAGAGTTCAGCGTGGAGAATAGCTGGGAAGAGACTAATGAACGTACTTTGGGTACAAGTAACATCACCTTTTTATTCATTGATTTTGCTAAAATACATGTAACAGAAAAGTTACAGCTTAATTCTTTAACTACTTTTAATCCTGTAGTTCAGTGTGTTATGTAAATTCATACTGTCATGTAGCCATTACCACCACCAGTTCCACCTCCAGAACTCTCCAACTTCTAAAACTCAAATTCTGTGACCATAACTCAATCATCCCTCAGCACCTTTACTTTCTATCTCTATTGCTGTGGCTATGTTAGGTTCCTTATGCAAATGCAGTCATGCAGTCGTTTTGCTTTTGCATGGGCTTATTTAGCTTTGACTTTGTCCCCTAACTTCGAGGTTATTTTTTGTAAAACTCTTATTACATTTTATCAGATACCTACTGAAAAATAACACTAAAGCATATATAGAATTTCTGGTAACATGAAAAGTCAGATTTCCAGAGAAATTGTTTTTTGCTTTGTTTGTTTTTGTTTTACATACAAAGTAAGTAAAACTGTATGGCCAAACCAATAAGACATAAGGCAATTCTACAGAGGCCAGAAAGAAGGAAGGGCTAAAAGTCTACAGGGGGAATATCTGGGTACTAACAACTTGCACCTTTCCTGTGGCCACTACTGATTTCCAATGAACAGAAGCCTTCATTTTAATGACCCATGTCCCATAAGGAACAGGCACAAAGCCTGGAGCCAAACATTGTGCAAAGAAGGAAACAAATGTTTTCCTGAGAAACACAGCCTGAAATCAAACCACAGAAAACAAAAGAAAAGTTCCATGAACTATGAATCTATAATTTTAAATTACCAAACAAAAAGAAAAAAAAAAAAAACCCAGAGCAAGAAATTGTCAGCTGACCCTGACCAAGAAAGGCTATGCATCTCACAAATGAGACCTAAACCTGAAATACATGAAGAACAGTGAATTAAACCTATGACAAATGAAAGTGAGGCTAGGAGAACCTCGTAATAGAAGGGCTATATCTCAACATAACAAAGGTTATGTACTACAAACCTATACCCAACATTGTATTAAATGAGGAAAACTCAAAAGAATACACACACACACACACACACACACACACACACACACACACACAAGCACCAGCAACAAAACAAGGTTGCCTCATCTGACACTTTCAAAAAAGTGTCAGCATACGAAATCAACATACAATAATTGTAGCCTTCCCTCAAGTTGGAGGAAGAACAGCGAAGGACAGCAAGGAAGGAGATACCTTAATAGAGGGAGCCATTGTGGGCTTAAGGAGAAATCTGGCACTAGGGAAATCTCCATGGATCCACAAGGATGACCCCCAACTAAGAATCTAAGCAATAGTGGAGAGGCTACCCTAAAAGCCCTTCCCCTATAATGAGATTGATCACTACCTTAAATGCCATCATAGAACCTTCATCTAGTAGCTGATGGAAGCAGAAGCAGAGATTCACTGAGCCCAATTCCTGGAATCCAGTTGTAGAGAGGGAGGAGTGATGAGCAAAGGGGTCAAGATCGTGCTGAGGAAACCCACCGAGACAGATGACCTGAGCAAACGGGAGCTCATGGACCCTAGACTGACAGCTGGGAAACCAGCATAAGACTGAACCAGGTACCCTGAACTTAGGAGTCAGTTAGGGGGCGTGGGCAGGCTATGGGGCCTCTGGCAGTAGAACCACTATGCACACCTAGTAAACGAATGGGCTTTTTCCCCATGGAGGGATACTCTCTCAGCCTAGACACACGGGGCAGGGCCTAGGACCTCCCCAAATGATGTGACAGACTTTGATGATACCCCCATGGGAGGCCTCTCCCTCCCTGAGGAGTAGATGGGGGTTAGAATGGGGGTTGGGTGGGGGGTATGGGAGGAGGTGAGGGAGAGGGAACTGGGATTGATATGTAAAATAAGATTGTTTTTTAATTTAAATAAAAATTAATTTTAAAAACTTACAACCATGTAATATTATTTAAAAAAATCAGCCCTCCTATATAAGCATACTAAAGAATGAAACTAGGAGAACAGCATCATTCATAACAGCAAAACAAACTTGGAATAAACCTCACCAATGATGTACACAACCTTCATAACGAGAACTTCAAAATTCTAAAGAATGAAATTGAGGATGGAAATGTGAATGCAAATTCCCAAAAGGAAGCTCTGTCTGGCTGCGAAGAAAAGACTCCAGGGCGTTGTCTGTGTCCGTAGAGACTGGTGGACAGACTGGATTTAGGGACCGTAGAGAGACTGGAGTTTTGTAGATTCGGAAGCTAATTACTATATCCTGGGCTAGTTTTAGACTTCTGGAACAGTCACTCCTTTACCCGCGTTGTATCTGAACTAACACTGCATGAATAAATAAAAACCTCTTAGAGGCTATTAACTTAGCAGAACACTAGCTTCCACCACTCTAAGAGCTAAGGATGTCATCAGTTAACATCTTAGGCCTATAAAATAGCTACTCCAGCTCTGTGTACCCACCTCTCTGGTGTACCCACCAATGTATTTGCAAGTTGCCTTGACTTGTGACTTTCTTTGTTCTGTAAAACTATAAAAACTCTGTGAAACTGCTTCCATGTTGGAACATGGAATCTGGGGTGACCTAAATAGGTGTTCCCAGGCCACAGGCAGTCATATTGGCTCCAGAATAAACTATGTCTTATTCTCTTTATGATGAGAACTGTGAGCTGAGCGATGGTGGGTGCACGCCTGTAATCCCAGCATTCAGGAGGCAGGGGCATGAGGATCTTTGTAAGTTCAAGGCAAGGCAGCTCTACAAAGTGAGTTTCAGGACAGCCAAGAAACCCCGTCTCAAAAAAACAAACAAACAAGAAAGATGAGAACTGTGTTTTTTTTTAACGTCAACAGAAAAACTTGTCAAACAAGCTCATGGACTAGAAGAATCAATATTGTGAAAATGGCTATTCATGCCAAAAACAATCTACCAATTCAGTGTAGTTGGGGGGTGGGGAGGATTCCAGCAACATTCTTCCCAGAAATGAAAACCAATCGTAAATGTGGAAGCGCCAGTGACTGAAGACAGCTGAGCAAAAAGAATACTGTTGTTGGTATCACCACACAGAGTTCAAGTTATATGACAGACCTAGAGTAATAAGAAAGACTTGGTATTGCCACAGAAAGAGACACTTGTACCAATGGAATAGAAGACCAATGGAACTATGGCCATCTGGAGAAATGATAGCACCTTCGACAAATGGTGGCAGGGAAACTGGTTATCTACAAGCAGAAGAATGACATAAATCCTTACTTCCTACACTGCACAAAAGTCAACTCCAAACAGATCAAGGACCTCAACGCAAGACCTGATACTCTGAAACTACTACAGACAAAAGGAGGGGGTGCATTGCAAGATACAAGCTGTGGTGGTGTGAATGGAATGGCCCCATAGGCTCATAAGGAATGGCACTCTTGGGAGGTGTGGCCTTGTTAGAGTAGGTGTGCCCTTGGTTTTCGGATGTCAGAAGCCCAAGCCAAGCCCCCTGGCCCTCTCTCTTCCTGCTGCCTGCTAAACAGGATGTAGAACTCTCATGTCTCCCTCCAGTACCATGTTCCATGTCTGCCTGCACGCTGTCATGTTCCTGCCATGACAATAATGGACTAAACCTATGAACTGGAAGCCATTCCCAATTAAATGCTTTACTTTATGTACTTTATGAGTGGTGCCACGGCCATGGTGTCTCTCCACAGTAATAAAACCCTAACTAAGACACCAGCATAGTAGAGACTTTCTGAATAGAATTTCTATCACTCAGGAGATAAGACCAATAAGCAAATAGGAATCTCATCAAATTCAAAGGGTTTTATATAGCAAAGAAAATTGTCAATTGAATGAAGAGGCAGCCTACAAAAGGGGAGAAAATCTTTGCTAGTTATATACCCAATGTAGAGTATTTAGAAGATGCAAAGGACTCAAGAAAAATAACCCAATCAAAAAAAAAAAAAAAAATAGGGGTGGTGGTGGTGGTATGGAACTGAACAGAACATTTTCAAAAGAATAAACACAAGCAGCCAGTAAACATTTTTAAAAGTGTATTACCTACCAGGGAAACTATTTTGAGATTCCATCTCACCCCAATGATGACAGCTACCATCAAAAAACAAACAAGCCGGGCGTTGGTGGCACACGCCTTTAATCCCAGCACTCGGGAGGCAGAGGCAGTCGGATCTCTGTGAGTTCGAGGCCAGCCTGGTCTCAAGAGCTAGTTCCAGGACAGCCTCCAAAGCCACAGAGAAACCCTGTCTTGAAAAACCAAAAAAAAAAAACAACAACAACAAAAAAACAACCAACCAAACAAACAACAACAACAAAAACCACAGGAGAAGATACCAGTAAAGGTAAAAACTTGCCTCCTGATGGTAGGAATGTAAATTAGTGAAAACCCTATGAAAGTGTCTTGGATAGTTTTATGTCAACTTCACACATGCTAGAGTCATCTAAGAGGGGGAGTCTTAATTGGAAAAAAAGAAAAAAGCCTCCGTAAGATTGAGCTGTAGACAAACTTGCAGAGCATTTTCTTAATTAACAGTTGATGTGGAAGGGGTTGGTCCACAGTGGCTGGGTACCACATGAGCTGATGTTCTGTATTCTATAAGAAAGCAGGATGAGCAAGTCAGGAGGAGCAAGCCAGTAAGCAGCAACCTCCATGGCCTTAGCATCAGCTCCTGCCTCCAGAAGCCTGGTTTGAGCTCCTGCCTTGGCTTCCCTCAATGGACTATGATTCAGGATATGTTAGCCAAAGAAACCCTTTCGGTACCACAATGCTTTTGGTTACGAAGTTTTGTCCCAGCAGCAGAAAAGTAACTAAGACAGGAAGTCGGTTTCAGAAAGCTAAAAAATAGAAGTACACATGACCTAGCTATACCACTCCTAGGTTTATATTCAAAACACTCAATAGTTTCTTACAGAGATACTCTGACATCCATGTTCATTGCTGCTCTGTTGACAATAGCTAGGAAATGGAACTGATGGGGGACATCCTTCTGTGTATGTTTATCTTATTGGTTGTTGGATAAAGCACTGCTTGGCCAATGAGGCAGAAATATAGGTGGGATTAAGAGTCGAGGAGGATTCTGGGAAATGTAGTAAAGAGATCCAGACAGGAAGTGACATAGCAGGCAGACTCAGAATATAAGCAGGGCAAGAAGGAAGTCACTCTCTTTCTCTTCCTCCTCTTCTCTGTGGAGCCACCATGTGAGCCCAGGAAGATAGGACACCTTCCACCACCATCCTCCATAAGATAAGTCTTATGATTGTGGTTGATAATTAAGACTGACCTAGCAGATGAGAAATCCTAGTCACTGGCTAGCAGCATTGTAACTAATATAAGACTCTGTGTGTTATTTTGGGTGCCCATGTGGCAGTGAGGCTTGGGTGGCTGGTGGAAAGACTTATTGTTACATGGAACCATCCTGAATGTCTACCAACTGATGAACAGAAAATGAAAAGATATATATATATATATATATATATATATATATATATATATACACACACACACACACAATGGAGTTTTATTAAGGTGTGTAGAAAAAAAACATGAAATTTATAAGAAAATGGAAGGGACTGGAAAATATTATATGGAATGAGGCAACCCAGGCCAAGAAATACAAATACCACTTGTTCTGTATCATATATGGATCCTAGCTTCAAATTTTTAGATTTGGGTGCTTAACTTTTAGTGTCTGTGGCAGTCAGGAAGCTACAAAAAGCCAAAGATGAGAGTAGAGAAACCTTAAGGAAAGGGGGTTCAGCAGAGCATATGTGCCATGAAATAGTATGTGGGGGAAGATGGAATAGAGAATGGGTAGAGCAGAGGCTACAATAGTCTAAGACTAAGGATGTATGAAAGGACCTCAAGGAAACCCACTACTTTGTAAGCTAACTGAAAAACAGAATTGTTTTTAAAATGAATTTAAATGGGGGTTCCCTGCATGGGTGAAGAATGCTTCCCCCAAAGACGTGGGTTATTAAATGAAAATCTCGGTACTGGCTGGGAAATTCCTCCCTAAGAGGTGGAAGGAGGCCCCAGAGGTACCCAAACAATACAGTTCTCCACCACTGCTCTTAGCTGTTCACCATAACTCAATGGAAGATCCTATTGTGAACACACATTTCAATTTGCTTAAAGTACACAGAGAAAGCAAGCTGAAACTGACATACTAACTTATTTCCTGCTGGCTAGTTTTCACTGAGCTAAAGGGTGCTACACAGTAGCATAGAAAAGGTTGGGGTGGACCCTGAATGCTGCAATACTAACTTGCCAGGCCTGGACGAAATACATCCCAGGACTAATGAAATTCTATGAACTTGTTTTAGTAACATCAGAATTAAGGCAAACATTAACTATAAATATTAAGGAAAGTGAACAGTCATTTAAACAGGGTACATCAAATTTCTATCTTAAATTGCCATATAAAAATCTCAAAGCAGATCTTTGCAGATCTTAAACAACAGCAGGACTACACTCTAGCTCCAATTAGGACCCTTGGTTTAAAGACTAACAATAAGAATGTGGCTTTAGGAAAATCCAGACACTATTGCCACATAATTATGAAACCCAACTAAAGTTAGGTTCTAATTTCTGCAACCTCTTTTGAAGGTATTTTCATGTGCACTCGTTCTGAAATTTCTGGTCCCAATCCCCGGCTGGTGACATCACTATAATCAATAGCCACCAGCTTCCAGTCATACTATGAACCAGGGGAACATCCGAGAAGTTCCCCCAAATCTTGGAATAAATTGTCTTTCAGTCAGTTCTATGCCTCAAAGAACTCCAGGGAGCTAGATTACAACCCCAAATTACAATCAGCCGGTGTTGTAATGTAAGAAAAGCCAGAGAAAGATGCCATGCTACAGGGTTCAAGAGCGGAGGGGGGCGGCATTAGGGAAAGGGGTCATAAAAAGGGGAAAGGGGAGGGGGAAGACAGGAGCACCAGGAGGGAGGGAAGTGGGGGAGAGAAGGAGGGAGAGAGAGACAGAGATAGAAACGAGAGAAAGAGAGAGGGAGTGAGGATGGGAGGTGGGCAGAACCCTTAGGGAAACATGGTGAATGTGCACAGACGGTGGCTGCAGCTGAGGGCGCATCCTGTCAGACCCCAAGGCCAGGCCAGTGCAGATGCCTGAACACTGACAGTCAGGACCTAGCACATCAGTCAACCCCTCGTTTGGCAGATAGATCAATGTGGCACCAGTGGAGGCGCACTCGCTGGGATTCAACAGCTGGTGAAACAGTTCTCCTCTGATCCTGCCCAGTGGGGAACCCAAAAGCAGTTAGGTGAGGAGACGGACACCTCCGGACCGCCAAAGCCAGAAACGGTCCTAGCTGTAAAGAAGGAAGGGTCAGCACCTCTTCCTGCTGGTGGGGAAACCGGGCACCTACGGGACACAGCGTGCTACATAAAATGATCTCAGTCTCCTAGCAACAGCCTCCTGCGGAGGAGATGAAGACTGATGATGATGGTCCCCTTCAGGTACAACTAGAGCAAAAATAGAAGCCCAGACCCCAGGCTCGGCACGCTCCCGCGCTTCCCACGCAGAAGCGGGTAACTGTCACCGCCTGAGCCACGGTGTTCCGGGCCTGGCGCCTGACTCCGCCCCCGGCCCCGGCCCCGGCCCCTGGAGTTCAGTCCTCCGGGGGAGAGACGCACGAGGATCGAGACACCTCCCGCAGGAAAGCGCTACCTGAGACTCCGCCGCTCGCCGTCCGCCGCCCGCCACCCGCCGTGCCGGGACTTCAGCCTACTTCCGGGGTCAAGTCCCCGTTCGGCCACCTCAGATCCCGGTCCGTGGCCTCAGCCCCGCCCCTCCAGGCCCCGCCTCCTCCGCCCACTCTTTTCAGCCCGAGCAACTTCCGGAACGCCGGGAGTCACTAGGCAGTGGGTCCGTACTTCCGGAGGACTCGTGCTCCTCCCCCGTCCCCATGCAATGCAACTGGACGACCCTGCGGATTTGATTGGTGGAGCTGGAGCGCGGGTCTCCTAGGATTGGCGATCGGGAAATCTGCGCGTGTTGGCGCGGAGGCCAGCTCGGAGTCCTTGCTGGCTCTGCTTTCCCGCTGCTTCCGAGTGTCGGCGGCACCATCATGGTGGACATAATGGAGCTCCCCAAAGCGCGCATCAACGCCAGCATGCTAGCGCAGTACATCGACCGGCCCGTGTGCTTCGTGGGGAAGCTGGAAAAGGTGCGCAGGCTCGGGCGACAGAGCGGGGCACCGTGGCCACCCAGGAGTGGCTGCGCAGTGGGGAGCGGAGGGTGAAAGCAGGTAGCCTTAAGCAGCATTGCTCTCCAGCTTGCTTTAGTTTTCACCAGCAAGAGTTGCCGCTGCAGCTCCGGCGTGATGCCGCTTCTTGTGTGTCGCAAAGTGTTTTCGAATGAGCTAACTTGTAGTTCCAGCGCTCCCCGCCCCCGTTCTGTATTTACTTGAAAGATGATCAGCCTGGCTCCACTGCCTACTGTGGAGTTTTTGGTTTAGCCATGCTTGGCTGATGAATCTATTTCTTTCCTGGTCTTTTGTAACTTTCTGTGTTTTGGGCCTTTTTTTTCGCGTTGCAGTAGCTTTTCTGTGAGACATTGATAGCCCCTCCCATATCCTGTTGATCCCCAGTATGTAGCCCAGACTTAAGACTACATACAGCCCTCATCCTATAGCTAAGAAATAAGCCCACAGTCTGAGAATCTGTGACTGAGAGAGCCGAGGAAAGGAAAATCATTTGTAAGAACTTATTTACTAGCTCATTTCATTCACACATTCCCAAAGTGAAAGGAATGTTATTCTAACTTCACAGGTAGGCTGACTGAGCCAGAGTGTTGGTAATTAACTGAAATGCTCAGGGTCACAAGTGGCAAAGCTCAATTCAGATCCCAAGAGAAGTCCTCAGATCTGGCAGCCAGTTCTTTTAGTTCTTCATTCCTAATTTTAAAAGCATACCTTCTGTGAGATGTACTATCTAAATCATGAATGTCAGCAGAATCCCCACTGTTAGGTAAGTGAAAAACTTCCTTAATTTAGTTTTAGTATACAGTTGCCAGATTTTGCAAATAAAACAAGAAGCCATACATAACACTAAGCAAGTACTCATTGTTTACTAGAAATTCAAAATTAGCTGGGCTTCCAGTGATCAGATCTGGTAACAAGATTACAACTTGAACCAAATAAACTGTCCAAAAACCAGTTGTCTTATGTTCAAGTAAAATGTCAATGAAGTTTTTAACCATTTCATTTCTGTAGATTCTATTTTCTAAATCTATGTGGGTTTTTGTTTTCTTTTTTAGATTCATCCCACTGGAAAAATGTTTATTCTTTCAGATGGAGAAGGAAAAAATGGAACAATTGAATTGATGGAGCCAGTATGTTTTAAGTGATGTCTCATATTTAATTTTTTTGTTTGGTTTTTTTATTATTTCTGATTTGGTGGATGGTAGTGTGAAGGCTGTACTAGTTAAGCCTCCTCATCTTTAAAATCAAACCTATGCCCTCATATTTTATTTCCATTTCTAATCCATACTAATTATTAGAGCTCCAAGTTTCTGATAATGTCCCTTAAGATTGGTTGGATAATAATTTTTATTACTTAAAAAGATACCCAAAATGTACATATGAAAATCTTTTCCAACTACTTCTTCCATATTCACAAGCCTGGCCTTGAAGTGGTGGCCCCAGGTGCTTCGCCTGCTTCAGACTGCTACTGGTACTGCCAACCATCTTGATTTTCTATTTTTAATCTTCAGTTACATATATTTTTATTTTCTGTTTAATGTGCTCAGAAACATTTTTGTGGTCTTTTATGAAGACAAATCCATACAGTGTTTGGTTACTCTATATAGAACACACATTGTAAGATTTATACACAGTTCTCAGTGAATTTTCAAATAAATCCCTGTGTATATATCAGGAACTCTGAAATCCTCAGTGTCTTTAAATAACTCTGCCGTCAACTTAAATATAAGTATCTTTGGACCTTGAGCCTCTTCTAAAGATAACAAAACTTTTACCATCCTGTCAGGTATAGATACCACCATTTTTTAACAAACTATACTTCTGTTTTTTTATGTTGGTAAAATTTGAAACTTCTTTTTAACAATGAAAAATTAGTAAGCTGTGAAACAATATGAAAAACAAGAAACTATGAAACAGCTTTCCAAGCATATTATCAATTGAAAAGGTCAATATAGGTAACTGACATTTCGGTCAACATTTTAGCTTGATGAAGAAATCTCTGGAGTTGTGGAAGTAGTTGGAAAAGTCACAGCGAAAGCAACCATAATGTGTGCATCTTATGTCCAGTTTAAGGAAGATTGTGTTCGCTTTGGTAAGTAAAACATTATACTACATAGTAGTGCCATGTAAATAGGAGAAAAACTTTTTTTTACTATGCATTGGTCTTAAATCTCAGTCCTGGCATATTTTCAATTTCTATAGAATGAAGAGACCTTCTTTTAATCATCTCTTATAGGTGAAGGAAACTTAGTAAATGCTATTTATAGATAAAATGGCTTAAAATATGATGAAATTAATATTCATTAATATATGAATTCAAAGTTTGAACAGTGCAGTAACACTGAAATTATGATCCAGCAGAAAATGACTATGTAACAGACAACAAAATAGGTTATCATCTCTCCTTTCTTTGGGGGCACCAGAGATAAATAAACATGGATTTTGAAAAGAAGTAGACTTCTGAAAAGGAAAGAAATAGGTAGAAACTTGAGGTAACAGTAGATGCTGCAAATTCCGCTATAGATTAAATATTTGCTTAAATGTTTCTTTCAGATCTTGAACTTTACAATGAAGCTGTGAAGATTATCAATGAGTTACCTCAGTTTTTTCCTTTAGGGCTTATACAACATGAATGAACTTCTTGAAATTTTTATGACTGCCAGTGAGCAACATTGAAAGTTTTTAAAGAAGACTCCTTCAGTTGGAGTGAGAGACTCCTCTAATATCTCATATTTAATTTGCTCTTTTGTATGTATTATGTTGTAAATCTATTATGTAACAGTTTACAACAGTCCTTATAAAATTTTTAAAATGGCTACATCTGCATATGGTCTGAATTCAAGATTTAGAGTTTAGATTTCTGCTGTATAATAAAAATCAAAATAACATGTTGTTGATCAATTGTTTTTATTTTTTCAGTCTTAAACTTGGAATTTTGAGGCTGTAAGGTCGGTCTTAGAGCTACCAAATGAAAGCCTGGTCAAACTGTGGTATGGATTTAATTACCATCTACCATGCTGATTATTGCTTGATAAGATATTTAGAAAGTACTTTTGGTGCATGAAAGAGCAGGCATATATCTAATTTGTGAAGTGTTTCTTCATTCTGGATATTAAAACGAGGATATACCAATGACAGAGGTGATATGTGATCATTCAGTTAGTAGAGTCATTTGACTTTCTCTTCTGACCTTTAAATTGTCATTGTTCTTTGTATGGAATTCTCACCTACCATTTTTATGTCCTAAATAGGGAATGTTTTTCACAGATCAAACTATTTTGAAAAATTCTGGAGACATTAGATATGGCCTAGTTAAAGGAAGTACATCATTGGGTTGTCTTTCAAGGTATAGCTGGTCCCTGGCCCTTTCCTCACTGTACTCATGTTTCTTGGCCACCAAGGTCTGAATTTCTTTCCTCCCATCCATGAGGTACTAAGCCATCTGAAAGCACTCATAAGCCCTCCCTTGAAATTGTACATGGCAGGCATTTTGTCACAGTGACAACCACAGCTATTTACACACAGAGGTAGAGTACCAAAGAAGGAAGGCGAGTGCTGTGATGATGTCACTGTGAGTTTTAAGTGTTGCGCCTTGGTTGAGGGAGACTTCTCCAAGGGTTGGAGAACTGACTAGAGAGGTCATAGAAAGTTGCGAGCAGAATTTGATGAGTAATAAATAACAGGGAACTCAGGAGACCAAAATGCTGATAGAAATAAAGACTGCTCATGAAATTTCCAGTGAGGATGAAACTCTTGACAATTAGACTGGAAAGGTCTTTATTACATTCTGGGAAAGAATTTGTCTATGTTTTTGTCCATGTTCTGCGACTGAGGCTAAATTCAAAATGAACACATTCATTTGGCAGAGGAATTTCTAGACAGGTTAATATTGGACTGTGACATGTTCATTGCACACAGCTTTTAGTTGGGTTTATAATAAGAACTAGAGAAAAGCCACACTGAAAAATGACAGACTCTGAAGACCCCCATGGAAGGCCTCACCCTCCCTGGGGAGCAGAAAGGGTTATGGGATAGGTAGGGTGTTAGTGGGGGGGGGCAGAGGAGGAGGGGAGGCAGAGGGAAGTGGGATTGACATGTAAAATAATCGTTTCTAATTTAAATGAAAAATGGAGAGAAAAAAGAAAAGAAACGTGTAGTTTAGCTGCAAAAGGAACATTTAAAGTGGTCACAAAGAATATATGGGGTTGTTCAGAGCTTAGGGCCATGAAAAAAACCAAATGTGCTTCATTGGAATAGGAAAGATACCATGAGGGCATCACAGAATGAGTTTTTTACTCATTTGGGAGGTTTTACATTATTAAGAAGGGAGCTCCAGGAACACTGTATGCACAGCTCTAAGGTTTGTTTTTTTGGGTTTGTTTTGTTTTCCCCCTGTGTTTAGTGATGCAGGCACTGTTTAGCCTATTCAGACATGGCCTAAATGGGCCTAGCTCCTACTCAGGCTGTCAGTGGATCTTGACATCATCTACATGGTGTTTGTTTATTCAAGCATGTAGAACCCAAGTTGAATGCCATGAAGGATTCCACCTACGTTTAAAGGAAGGCCTGGGAGTCTAGACAGTGTTTTCGAGTCAGAGTCCCTGCAGGTAGCCTCAGTGTGATAAATGAAACTTAAGCTGCAATGGAGACACCAGGATGTTAAAGATGCCACAAACAAACAACAGCAATGCCTGCAAGGGAAAACTACAGGCAACAAGTAGAGCCGACCTAAGAGAAGTCACGTGGACTACAATGGGCAAGGTCATCAGGGCAGGACTGCTCCAACCTATGAGCATTCTCACATCATGACACCACATACCACAAATGCCACATCTGAAATTGCAAGAATTTAACTTTCGCCAAACTGGATTTTGGTCTTTAATCCCATTCTTCCTAGTTGTTCTTAACTTTGTATTTTTGTGTATGGGAGATATGTAACCTTTTTTTCACTTTATAGAGGCCCTACTAAGAGTTTAAATATCTTTAAAATTTGAATTTATAATTTCGAATGGTGGCTTATAGGAGGTGGAATATATATATATGCACTGTGAAATGTCCAAGATCTTTTTATAGTCACATGTGCAATGTTATCTTTGAATATGAAATTACCCCACAGATTCATGTGGTAAGCATCTGATCCTCATTTAGGGTTCTTATTTTGTAAAGTTCTAGATTAAGTAGGTTACTAGGGGCACAGCTTAGAAGGGGATTACCTGGACTCTGGTCCTTCCTTCTCTTCTTGCCTGCCATGAGCAGGCTGTTCCTCGACAACTTCTGCTACTGTAATGTTCTGCCTCAACATGGGTCCAAAGATAGGGAGCCACGTGACCATGGACTGAACTTTATGAAACCATGAGCCAAAATCTTCATTTAAGTTGTCAAATATTTTGGTCACTCTAATTTGATTATCTTCAATTTCAAGCTTTTATAGCCCTTAAATAGTCTACAGATTACTTAAAAAACATTACCATAGCTGGTTATGGTAAAGGCTTTTATTGTAAGAAATAAATGTATAGTATAGTTTGAAAACAAGGAGGGACATCAGCCATTTCCAGTAAATTTTGTCTTACATACTAAAGAAGGTGTCAGTCTCCAGTTCTGTGTTAACCAACCCAGTTATCACATATTGAGAGTGTCCTCAAATTGTACTAAGTCAGCCTAGGACCTTGCTTTCTGTTGAGTCCTTTGTGCTAATGGCATGATGCTGTAGCTAAACTCTGTCATGACTGAACTACTTACCATGTATACCAAGGTGTCCCATCATCCCATCGACTAAAGAAATGTTGTCTGAACAAGTACTTCCCTGCCATGGTTCCAGATTTTTCCTGCAGTGATTTCATTGAAATATTATTCACAAATCACACAGTTCATCTATTCTGAGCATATAATTGAATGATTTTTTTTAGGAGGTTTTCATTGTGCCAAAACCAAATTCCACATTATTTACATGTTAATTCTTTTACTCCTAGAAAGTACTCAGTAAATATTGGTTGACTGTAGAGTATCAGGGTAGGCAAAGGAGAGTTTCAGTACATTCATTCATTTATAATATGGCACACTTACGTCTTTTAAAAACTTGGTTTATATAAATGGCTGAAAGACACAAAAGAAACTGCTCAACATGCTTAGCCGTCAGGGAAATGCAAATCAAAACAACTCTGAGACGATACCATCTTATACCCATCGAATGGCTAAAATCAAAAACACCAATGACAGTTTATGCTGGAGAGGATGTGGAGAAAGGGGAACGCTTCTCCATTGCTGGTGGGAGTGCCAACTTGTACAGCCACTTTGGAAATCAGTATGGCAGTTTCTCCAGAAAATGGGAATCAGTCTACCTCAAGGTCCAGCAATTCCTCTCTTAGGCATATACCCAAAGGGTTCACATTCATACAAAAAGGACATCTGTTCAACTATGTTCATAGCAGCATTATTTGTAATAGCCAGAACCTGAAAGCAACCTAGATGCCCCTCAACCAAAGAATGGATATAGAAAATGTGGTACATTTACACAATGGAGTACTACTCAACAGAAAAAAAACAATGGAATCTTGAAATTTGCAGGCAAATGGATAGAACTAGAAGAAACCATCCTGAGTGAGGTAACCCAGTCAGAGAAAGACAAATATGGTATGTACTCACTCATATATGGAAATTAGACATAGAGCAAAAGATTACCAGCCTACAATCCACACTACCAGAGAAGCTAGGAAACAAGGAGGACCCTAAGAGAGCCATACATGGTCCCCAAGTGAAGGGGAAAGGGACAAGAGCCCCTTAACAAATTGGGAGCATGGGGTGGGGGGTGGGGCGCTAGGAAGAAGAGGAAGGAAGAGGAGAACATGAGCGATCGGGAAGATTGAGATGGGAGATGAATAGAGGAGAGCAAGAAAAAAGACACATCAATAGAGGGAACCATTATAGGTTTAAAGAGAAATCTGTCACTAGGGAATTGTACAGAGATCCACAAGGATGACCCCAACTAGGAATCTAAGCAATGATGGAGAGGCTACCTTAAATGCCCTTCCCCTATAATGAGATTGATGACTGCCTTAAATGCCATCCTAGAGCCTTCATCCAGTAGCTGATGGAAGCAGAAGCAGACACCCACAGCTAAGCACTGAGCCAAACTCCTAGAATCCAGTTTGAGAGAGGGAGGAGTGACAAAGGGATCAAGACCACCCTGGGAAAAGCCACAGAAACTAGCTGACCTGAGCAAGTGAGAACTCATGGACCTCAGCCTGACAGCTGGGGAACCAACATAGGACCAAACCAGGCATCTAAATGTGCATGTCAGCTAGGAGCACTGGGCAGTCTATGGGGCCTCTGGCAGTGGAACCAGGATGTATCCCTAGTGCATGAACAGATTTCGGGAGCCCATTTCCCATGGAGGGATATTTTCTTAGCCTAGATATACAGGGGAGGGCCTAGGCCCTACCCCAAATGACTTGAAAGATTTTTGATGATCCCTCATGGAAGGCCTCACCCTCCCTGGGGGATGGGATGGAGGGTTCAGTGAGGAGCATGGGAGGATGGGAGGGAGAAGGAACTGGGATTGATATGTAAAATGAGATTGTTTCTAATTTAAATAAAATTTATAAAAAAAAAACAAAAAACTAAGAAACATAGGAGATAGCCCAAAACATTGTAAAAAAAAAAAAAAAAAAATTCCAGCTCTAGAATTGTAATAGTCTTAAACCTACTGACACATTAGAATTTAACATTTTACAAGGAATATCAGAATTTAATATAGAAGATGACAAATCCAAAATGGTTTCCTTAAGTGTTAGTTCTGTATAGCTTCAGTTTGTTTTCTTCGTGATAAAATTATACATAGATCAGAAAGCATCTTTTCCTGGGCTAAATGCTCTGAGTAACAAACTAGTGTTGTTAGTAAATGTCTAGAATTTGGAGGTTGTGTTTTTAATATAATATGCATTGTCTTTCCACAAATACTTGGTGTTAAGTTCTAGGCTAATTACTGAAGACACACATAAAATTCTGAAATGTGTCCACAGCAGCCTAGCGTACTCTCAAGGTGTCTGATCTTACTAGCTAGCCAGTATTCCACTGATCCAAGGTTTCAAAGAAATAGTCCTGATATGATCTGCCAGATATGGTTTTACTTTGTGAAACTTCCATTGGGTTTCTTCCTTTATCTAATTCACCTGGAATTCTGGTCTTAACTGGTTTGAAGATAAAGCTAATCTTAATGCCATCAAGTTGCCTTTCCTATGACGATGGTGTAAAACCTAGAATATCAGTAAAACACATGTTTTGAGTTACTTTCTAATAGTGATGTTGGCTTGATGTAAGCCTTTTGTGTCTCTTATGACCCAATTTGATCTACAGAATGGGGTTATATATGAGATGGCTAATTAGGACCAGAATTGTAGGCTCTGAACAAGTTATAGTGTAGTATGTTCCTCTTGATTGCAAGAATTAAAATTGCAGTTAATATTGCTTCTGCTTTCATATTACAGAAGCTTAACAGGAAATTAAGTTGTATAGTAGTTCCTCATTTTAAAACATGTAGTCTGAAATACATTGGTTTCTTTGTATTAAAAAATTCTGTTTCAACATGATTGTTTCTTTGGGTGAGCAAGTAAAGATCAGAAAACTTGAAAGCAGTTATCAAACAAATGCTACAATTTGGGAGAAAATACAGATGACTAGAGTAAGAGTTTTAGGTCAGTGCCATACTTAACACTGACTTAACTAGTCTCATTTCCCAAGCAGCTTCGTTTTTCACAGTTTGAATTATTATTCACGAAAATCTCACATAATAAAACGTTAAGGTGATAAATCTTATTTAATGATAGTTCTAAATGAGTAGAAAAATTGTATACTTGTTACCTGAATTTTTGAAGTTAATCAATAGGATGATCTTTATTGATGGGTAATAATTAATTAAAAGTTAATACTATTACATCAGGCACTGTCTAGGTATAAGATACCAATGCTCATTTTCATTAGTTCAACTCCAACTGCATACATATACTAGTCAAACAGTGTCAAGGGAATTTAAGACAAATTGAAACAGCACCACATTTCACTGAAACACTGTAATATTTCTTTTGCTTTTGAGAGGCTTTAAATTATATTAAAACACTGAGCCTGATAACTGAATACACTTTATTTAAGAGCTACATCTGCCCTTTGGAATGATCAGAGTTCTTTTAGCAAATTATTCCTTCCATATGTCTCAGAAATATTATGGTTTAGTTGGTTATGTAGTTGACCTTTTATGCAAGGCAGACAGTGGACCAGGGATTGCCTCATTTTGGAATTTCCTTAGAAATGACTAAATGTTTTCCAGATGAACATACTGGAGACTTAGAGAAGCAGCAGGAGTAATTAGAAGTCATTGCTTCCAAACCAGCAGATTTTTGTGGACTTATTTTTCTATTGGAAACCAGTGACCTAAAAGAACTGAGCCTCTGGGCAATTTGCTTCACTTCCAACAGTACAAATAAATTATGAAAACAAGTTGGGATTAAATATGACATTTATACTGTTCTTATTTTCAAAAAAAATGAGATTAAGGCTGCAGAGGTTTCAATCTTTCTCTGTTTTCTCATTATGAACTAATACAGTGACTTTCCCAAATGTAAACCTAGATACCAGTGGAGATAAAATGGGGTGATTTATTGTCCTTGCTTTTCACAGGACCACTCTGCTAAAATTAGGACTAATAGCCTGCCTTATTCCTTCTTAAAGAAGTAAAATCACTTCTCCAGAAAATAAAATGGGTTCTGTGTTGCCATTATCCCTTGATATTTCATCATATGACCTAAACTTTGAGGTATAAACTTAAGGATATATTTTAAGCAATCCAGTGAAAATACATTATGAGAACATTTGAACTTTAAAACTGAGGTGTATTCAAATAAGTAAGCACAATACTCCTGTGTTCTGTGTCCCACCTGATAGCTCAAAGGAAAAGCTACTCAGAAAAAAAAAATTGTAAGTTTAAGATATTATTTGCATGCTGCTGGGGAATAATCCTTCTATACACTGTGAAGATGTATTGTTCTCATCTTTAATAAAAAGCTGATTATCCAATAGCTAGGTAGGATTTGGGGGGCAAAGAGAATACTGGGAAGAAGGGTGGAGTCAGAGGAGCCATGAGCCAGACTCAGAAGAAGAAATATGGGAAGTATGTATATGAGGTAAACAAGCCTCAGGGAAGCACGTAGATTAATAGAAATGGGTTAAAGTTATAAGAGCTAGCTAAAAAAAAAAAACCAAGTCAAAGCTATTGGTTGAGCATTTATAATTAATACTAAGTCTCCATGTGGTTATTTGGGGAGCAGCTGGCAGGATAGAGTTGATAGTGGTTTAGATGGAAAATCCTGTCTACAAATTGCATTCCAACATGGGGTAAGGCCACATATATCCACATAAAACCTAAAAAAGCTTAAGAAAAGGTTCCAAACACACACAAAATGAAGTCAAATACAGTCCCTCCCACAGGCCATGGCACAGAGAGAGATCTACAGGCTGCTGCCTGCAGGCTTGATTCTCCAGAGCAAGCCCCCCGCCAGCACATCATGAACCAAGCTGCATGGCAGGGTTAAGTTTTGCCCTTGCAGACAGAAAAGATTATAGATACACAGTAAGACGCAAAGATCCTCTAAGCGGACTGCAGTGTATTTGAAAATATACAAAGGCTTGAGAGAGAAAAGAGAAAGGGTATTGACAGTCATAAAATATAGTTTAAAAATAATAGTAGCTAGTCATCTATAATCATCAAACTTAAAGCCATGTTAGGTATGTTTTTAAGATCATACAGATATATATTTTAGGTAGATAAGATGGTATTCAAACACTTTCAGAGACTTATAGAATATGGCATTTAAAATGCTTTAATAACCTAAAGCTTTCATGACAGTGAGACACGTCTGCTCCTGACAGCACCAATCTACTTCAAAAAAGGAATCATGAGCATCAAAAAAAATCTCTGTATGGAGTTTGCTTTCTTTATGGCAAAAGATAGCCATTTCAGCAGAGAATCCACCCTTGCCTCAACTGCTGACAGTATACTCTCCAAACTGGACCAGCAGGATACACACACAAAAGCAACTGTCAGACTTTGTCAAGACAAGGTAGGCCAGTCCTTCAAAATTCTCTGCTTCTCAAAATGTCTGTCAGATACACTAGGCCTGTAGGCCAAAGATAATGTCCCAACATTACAAAAGAACTATGAATGACTGTCCAGGCAGCCAAATGTCCCTGTTGTTAGGTAACATTACACCCTTCTGGGGTCTTTGATGGAGTTAAAGACTAAATATTTAAACTTACAGTTTTCTTTAGTTTTTATAAAAGGTAAATTAGGTACAAAACTTTAGACTAACAAAGATAACATAGATAATAAGAGTATTTTCTTTAAGTTTACCAAAAATGGGCTGGATATTGTGACTAATTCTTGATAACTGTTTTTGTTATATATAGTTTTACTATGTTAAAGTTAAAACCTAGACAAAAAGGGAGAAATGAGGAATGAGTCTTCTGTACACCGTGAAAACGTATTGCTCTCACTGTTGATAAAAAGCTGAATGGACAAGAGCTAGGAAAGGGTTTAAGGGCAGAGTGAATGCTGGAAAGAAAGAGGGCAGAGTCGGAGGAGTTTCGAACCAGACTCAGAAAAACCAACATGGGAAGTATGTGTATGAGGTAGAATGAACCTTGGGGCAGCACATACATTACTGGAAATGGGTCCATTTAAGTTATAAGGTCTAGCTAAAAACAAGCCAAAGCTATTGGGCTGGGCATTTATAATTAATAACAAGTTATTGTGTGGTCATTTGGGAACTGGCTGGTGGGAAAGAAAGGTCCACCTATTATGTGCACATCTGTGATTCTTAATTAAAGGGAGGCAAAGGTAATCTGATGTGCCACACCTGGGTATGTCTGGTACAGTCTGCAACACATGACATCTGGCTTGCAAATGTTCTGAAAGTTCTCTAATGAATGTCTCACTGGAAAGGAGGCTAGGAAATTTCGGGATTTGATGAAATAACACAGCTTGACAACAACAAAATTCAGATTATCTAAAAATACATTACAGAAATGGATGACAGGATGGATGTATTTCAGCTTCTAATATTTTTTTGAGTTAAAATCCAAGTCAATGACATTTAGAACAGCACTGCTGCCTCTGTGTTCCCTACATATTCTAAATTCAACTACATGTGTCTTGTGATCACAAGATATGGTTCAAATAGCAATAATCAGTGCAAAGTAAATTACAAAGTGGCACAGGGAAACATTTCCCTCCATCAGAGGAGGGAGTGGATTATGTCACTCACGAACCCTGACTATTACATGATGTCTAAGACAGCAGACTTTAAAATGAAAAGGGAATGTTTGCTAAAATAGCTAAACCACTGTATGAAAAGACAGATCCCTTGCTTTAGGCAAAACATCTATTATATTGATTAAAAAAAAATTTAGGTACATACATACACACACACACACACACACACACACACACACACACACACACACACACACACACACAAACTTTTATGGGATTTGGAAACTTTTTAAAAGACTAATTTCTCAATATTTTTTTTTTGTCTTTTTATTTTCTTAAGACAGGTTTTCACCGTGTAGCTTAGGCTGGCCTCAGAGTTATAATTCTCCTGCCTTCACATACTGACTGCTGGATTATAGGCATATACCACCACATCTGGCCTCCATAAATTTTTATAGGGCATAATCATGCAAATAAAGATTCCATTTATATAGGGCTTTAAAATATTAGTTGCACAGCAATATTTTATAACAAGTGTCTATTTATGCAAGATTATGCACAATCTGTTAGACATTTTACATGTATAGCAAACCTCTCAAACTGAGACATCAATCTCCACCTGGCTCTGGACTTCAGCTCCTGCTTCTTTTGACAGTGGACTGGGGAACTTTTTTTTTTTTTTTAAATATCCCATAGAGTTCAATTTGTGTTAGCAATACACTCTTGGGTGTGGGGCCATCCACTGGAACATGGTCAATATACCAGGGCCACACCCTTAAAGAAAGCAGACAAAATAGTATGGCAAACAGAAGAGTGTCAGAGTTCAATCTAGACCCTAGACCTAATTCTAGCTTTACCACCCAATTAGATAGAATGCTTCCCAGAATGACCTGTTTTCTTCTACTTTATAATTTTGCGTGTCCCATTATTCAGACTCCAATTATGTGGTTGAATTAAAAATGGACAACAGATGAACTACCAGTTGGTAGTTGCTGCCTAGAATGCTGTGCTGCAGAGGGGTCTGAGAAAAACTGTGACTGGTAAGCTACTTGAATCAAACACAGAGAACGTTGTATTCATTGCTTACTCACCACCCAGCAGTTAAAACAGGCAAAGCTTGGCCTAGCCAGAAAAAGAGTACTAATTCTTACTGGAGAATCTAAAAGATGAAGGAATAACTCTTGTAGAAATCCACCCTCCGCTTTTTTTCTTATTTCAATGCTGCTTCTTACTATGATCCCTTTCTACCCATTTCCCCAAACCCAAGAAAATGGCTGCTATGTACATTGGGTAAAAATGCCCTCTAGTTAGCAATCCTCAAAACAGCCTTTTCTAGCTGCATCTTAAAATGCACTCAGCACCACCCACCACCACCTAACTGCTAGACTCTGGAAAGAATCATTAAGTATAGGGATGACTTCACTCCCTACAAAATCAGCCTTGGCTCTGGGTGCATGTGCACTTCAACTGGGTGAACCTTACTCAGAGGTAGGTTAAACAATTGGGCTTAGAAAATTCAGAGCCGGACAAAGAAAGGAACAGGAAATTAAGGGATTGAGCAAACTGGGAGCTACAACTAAATGAGGGAGCAGCTTGAATTCAGGAATGCTGACAATACCAGGGGTAGGAAGGGAAGCTAAAATACCAGTTCCAAGCCTCATTCCTTTTCCTTGTATGTATCTTTTACCAAAACCACAAGCTGTCCCCTTTTCACTTTCTGCCATCTGCTTTAGCATGCAGCCCCACGTCCTCCTAAGAGTTACGTGATGTTCTGATCCTTTCCTTTCCTTCCAACATCTGCTTGCTCAAATACAAGAGGATCTGAGAATCACATGTCAATCTAAGATAATTTGGCAGTTGTACTGCTCACCATGGAAGACACATTTTGATGTCATACAACATGCCAGTAACTAACAAAAAGAACAAGCCAGACATAATGGCGCACATGTGCAATCCCAGGATTCAGAATACTGAGGTAGGAGGAATTCTGGGCTAAGAAGCAAGACCAATATCAGAAAGCCCAGAAAAAGAACTGGAAATCCTCAGATGGCAGTGTTCACAAGAACATAAGGTTTTATATTGCTCCTGGAAGGCAATATAAAAATTTTTTAAATTTTTTTTTTATTATTGAGATGCTGACTGTCCTAGCACAACTCTGTTGTAGCAGATTCAATTTCAGTAAGAGTGCTGATGGCTAGAATATGATCAAACGAAGCCTCCACTACTCAGTACAAAGGAAGTAGAAATGATAGGCAGCTCATTAATCATTTATCCCAGGGATGAATGTGTTCTGGTGCAGATAGGGGCCTATAGGTGAATTCTGCCAAAATGAGAAATGTCAATTGTCAGGCCTCATGCATAACCACCATAGAGCTATTTTTAAGCTTTTTTGCAAATTAAAGTTGTACGCCTCTTCCCTACAGTTCCGTCACATATGCTTGGCAATTTTGTCCTATGAAAATGCATTTTTCACTCTGCTTAAATGTCTCTGCTAGAGAAAAATATTCAAATTCTAGAATATACATGCAAAAGGATATTTAGAAATCTCAAAAATTCACATACTGGAAGTGAACTCCAAATGAAGAACAGTAGAAGAGACAAAATACAAGTAATAAATTATTGGGTGGGGGGGTTCTTTCCTGAGAGGATGTTTTATCTGGAAGGATGATATAGTTTTAATCTCAAGGTGCCAATGGGAAATAGTCATATACTTCATTCAATACTTCCTCATGGCAGAAATAACAGAATTCAAGACAGTATACTTAAAATTATCATTCACCCATTAGGTTAAGAACCCTGGCAGGAGTGGTGATAGAAAAAATGACCCTGAGAAGCTGTTTATTCATTTCCAGTTTGTGTCTGTATTTCTAGTGGGAAATAACCTTCCCTGTCTGCAACAATATTTCAGCATTCATTGAAAGAATTATACTAAAATTTAAAAAATGCTACTTGTAGACAGAAAGGTCATGAGCTCAAGGCCAGCCTGGCTACTTGTCTCCCAAAGTGTGGAGTTTCATTTAGGGAGGGCAATCTGTCTATCAATGGACCCTACCCGCTGTCATTTTTTCTCTACACTCTGTTGTTGAGGAATGGAAGGTCAGAAGATTAAGACAAAGTATCTCTTTTACAACAGACCTATCTCTCAAATTTGTTGCTTACCATTTGTATTTATAAATGTATACTTCCACCTATTTAGGAAATTTTATATGCACCTAGATTTGTGAAAGTATTAAGTATTCTTGTCTAATGTGAATTTCCACATGGATGATGAATTTTATTTTATTAATTTGGAGCACAGGAACTTTGTAATACTCATTTTTCACAAAATACTATTATATTTGTTGTTTAAAAAACATAATTATATAATTTAAAAACATTGTCATATTTGACAATGACAACTTCTTATTTGACTATCATTAACTAAACATGGCTATACCAAAAATATGAATAAGTATGAATTTGGGTATTTGCTATTTCAAACCTCAGGGTTTCTTGCATTTATACAAGTGTGTATAAAGCATACATAAATGAAACTAATATTCTTTAAGTAAAAAGATGCAAAGTCAATGGTTTTTGTGAGTTCATACATGTCTGTTTTGCATTTGAGACATGAATCCCTTCAAATATACCTCTAGACAATTCTGTCTTTGTGCCTTTGATTTAAGATTCCAACTTAATTAGATTACTCTATCTGAATTTCCAGTTAGGAAATTACATTAAGACAGCATGCTTTTCATAAATTGGATGAAAGACTAAGTACTGAAATATTATTGCTATTTCTGGCATTATACAAATTATCCTTAATCCTAAAGCAAAGCATTTAAATGCATTGTCCTATCAATGGTATTACTAAGGAAATTGCATTTTGGAAGATAGCAAGGACAACTATTTCCTTCAATTATTTGAAAATAATTAGAACATTATTTTTAAAATTCAAATAAAAATGAAAGAGACTGATGTTTTGAATGTGAAGATGCAAACACGGTAACAATCTCAATCTGTATAAATGATTAAGCACATCTGAACACTGATCTGAGTGACTCTGAACCTGAGTCTGGTGGAACTGTGCTTATGGCTGCAAGCTTCATCAGACACACTGATTCCACAGCACTGACAGTGCCATTGATCATTTAATACCATGACCTTAACAATGTCCACCAATCAAGGCATGCAGATGATTGCTGGTCTGTTAGAAGAATGGGCATCTGGGCACATTCAGAATTCACCACTTACTGTAAAGAACTTACTGTAAATGAATTGTGTACATGCACTCCAAGTTGGATAACAACAATGGAGAGGGCAGACTGCCTGCCATGGCCACAGAGCCAGAAGAGAAGAGTCAGAAAATCTATGAGAAAGACACAGGAGAGAAAAGGTTGAGATAGTTACTCATTATATACCAGGGACTTCAGGGACATCAGAAGTTTTATAAACATTCCTCAATGTGCTCAATGGAGAGTGAAGTACAATTTCTAACTATCCTGAGTGCTGGACTAAGAGGATGCTGTTATTGCAGTGTTGCTACTGGACACAAAACTGGGAAAAATACTTTCTGAATAACTTAACAACTGTACTAACTTCCCTATTAGGAAGCACATTTCTTTAACTCAGGATAAATCACAAATGATGGCAACAGGAGATGCCTGGTCACAGTTAACTTGAAAAAGCCAGTGATAAGGAAGATATGCATTTCTGTTTATTTTTACATGTCTCATTATTGAAAATAAATGCTAGATAGCACAAAGAGAAACATTACCCAAAGCCCAATGTGAAGACTGTCAAACTCCCTTGAAAACATACTTAACATGCTGTGTATGTTCTCATGTAACCAGCCTTTTTCTTCATCTACCAATGGCATAAGTTTCCTTAGTAAAAGCATCTACTTTATTCAAAAGCTGATTAGTAATCCCTGTGTATGTGCTAATATTTGTTGAAGCAGAGATCTACATTGTATGTACAATATATATTTTTATATATGTTATAAAGGCACATATGTCTGTGTATTTATCCAACTGGATGTCTAACTAGTAACTCATAAAAACTTTCTGCCATCTTATAACAAAAGGGTTGAATATTTCTAAGGATCTCAATATGTATTTCCTCATTTCATTTGAAGAACACTTACAGTGACTTAATTGTTGCTCATGGTGTTCTCTTGGACTGTTTCCTTCCCACAGTCATTAAAAGGAAGATATTCCCTGTTAATAGATGCAGACAGGTGAACAGCTCCCTACTTTCTCCCTTTGTGTTCATGTGGTAATAAGAAACCTTTGTGAACTCACCTTATGTATGCTTAGCACATGTTTACAATGGCCTATGCCCTCTGTTCTTTACCGTCATCCTTTTAATCGTGTGCTAATATATTTGTTAGCTGTCATAATTTATTTTGTCTAAGATAAGTAAAAATGTCCTTATGTCTGTTACCTCATGTATAGAATGGCAACAATATCAAATAACTCAACAATATCTGTTTAGTCTCAAACGCCGGTGACCTAAGGAGTAAAAATGGAGAAATGATTTGAATATATTTTCCTCCCACACATAATGCAAGGCAAGATAAACAGATAACATGTAAGATGTATTGTTAGTCTCCAAGGAAATGTTAGGAAGCTATGACATACAAGAACCTTTAAAATGTCACCATATCATGATTACAAATAAATCTATTTTTACATAATAGATTTCATATTTATGCCTTATATTAAGTTTCAAAAACTTTCCTTAACCTTATATTGTACTTTTAGGAGAAATAAAAATTTACATCGTAAGAGTCTGACATTACTTTAAGCTCATGCTAAGGACACAGTAAGATTAAAAAGAATATTTTAACTTACACCTTATTAAAGATAATATCCTAATAAAAACTACTAAGATTTATGAAGACCAATATTCCCATAATGGCATTATTCCCAAGTTTCTCATCTGAAATCTGTCACCCTGCAGAAATCTAGAGCAGACATCCACTATCCCCAATGTTACTCTATGCCTTTTGCATCAACAGATCTTAAATAAACAAGATTCAATTTCTCTTGAATATGTAAGTCACGTCTTAGTCTAGTCTAATGGACCTTAGTCTTTCATCAGCCTAGCTGCTGCTGAGAAGCTTTTAATGGTATTCAGCTACAGACTGAAAAATCTACAGAAAATCCCCAAAATCTACAGAAAAGGATCCTCTAAGATTATGACTTCTAGCAAAAAAAAATCAGTTCAGTTGCTATGTGCAGCAGATGACAAAGAAGCATGGTACAAATCTTTTCTCTTAAATCTGTCCAATTAGGTAGACAAACAAAAATGGAAACATGCCCTTGAACAGGCCCCAATACACATACTTGTAGCAACTTACATCTACAGTAGACCTCAGGAATGCCCTTGTTTTGCCCAACATCATGTTGTCAACCTTGAACAAAGATGGATTCCAGAACTGACAGCACCATCAAACCAGTTCCTACATGGGATCTTGCAAAGACTTTGTATTCAGAAAACACTCCTGATGGTGAGAATGCTAAGTTAGTATGGTTAAGTAGAGAAATCTCCAAAGACAAACCAGAACATAGGAAGAGAGAAAAATTAAACTGAAAAACTTTTTAGCATGTTTTCCTGAAATTTCACGAATTTTTCTCTTTTGTAAAGAAAAAAAAGTTTCGAGATACATTCTTTTTAAATTAAATTTTATTCATTTCTTATTTTCTAAGTGTGTGTGCATCTGCTTGCCTCATGCCATGGCGCCCTTATACAGATCAGTAGATTCACTGCTTCCAACATGTGAGCCCCAAGGATTGAATCCAGTTCATTAGGATGGGAAGCAAGGCCCTTATTGCTGAACCACCTCACTGGTCCACTCTTAACTTGGATTTTTTTGAAGAAGGCAACAATGATCTATGTCAAAAATTCACATTAAAATACACACACACACACACACACGTGTACTTTTCTCAAACATATTAACATTTATACTCCAGTGTAGGTCAGGTGCTAATTCTCAATGTAAAAATTCATATTTTATCTGAATGGAATCTTAAACTTTTATCTGAACCACTGAATTGGCCATTTGGCTTTAAATATGTACAGATTCTATCAAAAGATATCAAGTTCAGATTGATAATGCTGACACAAGGTCTGTTTTTATTCTAAAACCCTCTATACACACTCATAGTTGACAAAACCCTAGAAGGTTGTTTCAAATGAACTTTAACCTACTGCATAGCACTCATATTCATGCTCTGATGTTTCTTTCAACAGCATCTGCCTCTAAGAAGCACATCAAAATCACTCAAATGTCAAATTGCTGATCAGACAGAATGATTTATTTTCCCATTATAAGAAAGTCATGAGTGACTTGTTCTGAGGTATGTTTCTGAACTATGAAGGACATCTATTTAAAAACTCCACATTTGAAGGTTTCTCTTTAGGTACAACATTTCATGGCTGGACAGTCTCTGCTGGTACCAGATTTCCTGTTGTATCCAACTGCATACATTTACACGTGCATGCAGATACAGGGCACTCTGCATGGTCCCTGAAAAAAGGGTGAAATAACAGTTAGGAATCTTTATACATTCAGAAATCTTTATATAACAATCTTCAAAATGCCACTGGGTTAAGCATATAAATTCAAACCCTTAGTAAAAAACTGCATTAAGAGTATTAAATTAGGGCTGAAGAGATGGCTCAGAGGTTAAGAGCACTGGCTGCTCTCCCCGAGGTCCTGAGTTCAATTCCCAGCAACCACATGGTGGCTGACAACCATCTATAAAGAGATCTGGTGCCATCTTCTGGCATGCAGGCATACATTCAGGCAGAGCACTGTCTATGTAGTAAATAAATATTTTTAATAAATAAATAAAATAAGGAGCATCAAATTAGAAACAATCACCAAGGTGAACTTTGAGGAGACTGTTACTGAAAATGAACAGTTTTAGTTTCTACACTATATACCAAAACAGTAACTAAGGGGACAGGGCTGTACTAAGGTTAGCAAAAATGAGAGAAGGCTCATGAGAATGTTATATTAATGAATGGCACAGGACCACTAACACTGTTCAAAATCAGTAGTTAGTTTATTTGAGAATCTCCATTGCAAGAGCAACTTATGTGGAGATTACTTGGAAAGAACTAATGTAGTAGATTTGTGTGTGTGTGTGTGTGTGTGTGTGTGTGTGTGTGTTTATGTGTGTGTATAATTATATTCGTAATTTAATTACATGAGATTATAAGATATAAAAAACTGTAAATATCCTACCCGCCAATGGGGTTAAAGAATGTTAAACATTTAATCCATACAAAGGATTTATAGTATAAAAAAACTTAAAAACAGGGTCATGCTATGTAGCCCTGGCTAGCCAGGAATTTGCTATGTTCAAGCTGTTCCTAAACCCATCTCATAGGGATCCACCTGCTTCTTCCTCCCAAGTGCTGGATCAAAGTCAAGTACCACCACAAACCTGGCATAGGTATTACTTTTATAGTTTAACATTATATAAGATAATAGTGGAACCATTGATACTTCCTTTGTTAAGTCAAATAAGCAATAAGTTTTAGAAACATTAATTCCTTAATTCGACATAATACAATAATACCAAGAGCCTGAACTATTGAGAAGGCTATCTGCTCTATGTCCTGTAACTGTAAGATTATCAAGGAAGGAAAGTGCAGTTTACCTGAACCAACTAAGCATATGTCCGGCATGCCCACCATGCCGACAATTGTGACACCAGGTAAACCAATTGTTAAACTGAGCTAACTTTTTGTCCTTGCTCAAGTCCACTTTTTCATCTGATTTCGATCCACCTATGGGAAAAAAAAAAATTGATCACTGTTAGCCACACCACAGCAGTTTAAGTTTCTTAAAGGGTTACTATGCTAAAATATAAATCATATACCATATTGAAATAGCAATTAAGATCTAGTACTAAATAGTTTATACACATATACACACATTAGTTGTTGTTTTAAGACAGCCTCACTATGCAGCTCTAGCTGTCCTTTCACTATGTAGACTAGGTTAGCCTGGAACTCAGAGAGATCTACCTGCCTCTGTCTCCTACTAAATGCTGGGATAAAAAAGGCTTGTGTCATTACACCGGGCTAGTTTACCTATATTTTTAATGGTTAACAAAAAATGCCAAAGTGTAACTTATTCAAACCTACTAAGAAACTACCTGAATTAAAAAACATTACACTCGTCAAAAACCCTTTCCCAAAAGAAATATAGACAGAGGTTTCAGGTGAGTTTTACCAAACACCAACATCTACACAAACTCTTCCAAAGAAGATAAAAAGAAAGCTCATGTGATACTTCTTGGGGTTGACACAATTTGCTAACAAAATGACCAAAATAAAAAAAACAGCCTGAGAAAGAAAGATTACAAACCAACCTATCTCCTGAACAGACATAAAAATAACAGGTAAAATACAGGCAAACAGAATCTTGCAATAACACAACCCAATTCTACTTCTAGGTAAATATAACAGAGACACTGTTTGTATATATAAAGGAGACACATGAAATGTTCACAGTAGCACATTATTCCATATTCTAGTACAAATATGGAAATTAAATGTTTAATACTATAGCAGAAAATCCTGCTATATTCCAGAACGAGACACTTATGGTAGTAGAAAATAAATTGCAGCATCATTCATCAGCGTGAGACCAAGAAAAGCCAAAAAACAAAACAACAACAAAAATCTAGACGTACAAGTCCAAGGTTAAATAAAACAGGAAAATCAAAGAAAAATTTTCATGTCTTCTGCACAAAACTCAAACTACAAGCAAACGTAAATGTGACAGGGTTATGCACATAATCAACAGGCTGATTAAGAAACCCAGTATTGCCAGGCGTTGGTGGCACACGCCTTTAATTGGGAGTCGGGGGCAGGAGGATCTCTGAGTTCCAGGCCAGCCTGATCTTCAGAGCGAGTGCCAGGATAGGCTCCAAAGCTACACAGAGAAACCCTGTCTCAAAAAACGGAAAAAAAAAGAAACTCAGTATCACATGGTTGTCCTTGAAAACATAAATATACAAGCAACACTAAACGGAATCAGTGGGTTACATTTATACATTTTCTGTATCTGTATGTGTGTGTGCTGTGTATTTAATTATCACACAAAATAAGAAAAAGCAGTCATAAATAAATACCAGTTCAAATCTATGTAGACTGTATTAAGATTATAATAAAATGTGTCTGACGTCAAAAAAAAAAAAAAGAAAAAGAAAAAGCAGTCATGACTTTGAGAAGGAACAGGGGGTGGGACTTGGAAGGGACTGGGTATAGGAAATGACATAATTATATCTTAATTGAAAACACATCAGGGAAAAACAGACCGGTATAGAAAGGGCTGCTTGTGGAGGCACATGCTTCAAAGCCCAGTACTTAGGCAGAGGAAGGCTGATCTCTGAGTTCAAGGCTAGCCAGGTCTACATAGTGAGTTCCAGGCTATATACTGAGACCCTTTTTCAAAGATTAAAAAAAGACTGGTGTAGACCATGACTTAAGCAAGATAAAGGAGGGGACTCTTGGAATTTTATTTATCACAACACATGACATACTTTCATCCATGTTCAGTTCAAAAGAAATGAAAAGACATGTACTATTATATAAAACTTGTTTATACATGATCATCTTCGCATATATATTTTTTGTTGGCCCTTCATGTAGTACTTCAATTTCAGGCATGTTTCTAGCCTTTTCTGCTTTTGCTATGTAACTTATCGTGTTTCAAAACAATGCTGATTCTACTAATTTGGGCTACCCCAATGTTTTGTTTTAAAACAACAAATCAAAATATTTTAAGATCCCACACATTAAAGATAAAAACACAAAAATTAAGTAAGAAAAAATATGTTACCTCTAAACAGTTATTACCTTTTAAGACATGTTGTATATAATTAAAAAAATTTACCTGTATCATTGCTAGTCACTTTTTAATAGCTACAGGAATAATTTTATAGCTAGGAATAGTTTTTTAAAATAACCATAATTTTCTGCTTGTGTTATAAAGGTAAAAGAATGTATAAATAATAATTAAGAGGCAGTTTCACTGAAATTGTTCTAAAAGATTTACCACCAAATCAACAATAAGAAAAAGGAAAACAGAGGGGGGAAAATACAGGTTTTTATAGAGACGCTTAATTTTTATAACCTTGTATAATGGTCTCTTTAGTGATTACGGACCTTATTTTTTTAGTTTATTTATTTTCAGCTGTGTGTGTGATTGCACGAGTCACTAAGCTCACAAACACTGACCATGAGGTAAGATGTCTGACTACAGGCAAAGCACCCCAGTTGTCTATGTGCTTGTGTTTCTAAACTGGAAGGCAATGTTTGATTTCCATTAGTTCTGTTTAATTTTGGAACTAGGAATCTTCTGATAAAAAGAACAAACTCACTATTCCTTAATTACTGTATCAGAGTCTTTAGGATATGTTCAGCCTCCACATTTTTGTGCTCTGCTTCCTGTGAATGCACTTCCTAGATCCGACGATACTGAGGTGGCTATGCACTGTTTAGCATTAATTCCCCACACGTTCCACCCTTATCAATCCACATATAAAAAGGCTTTCCTGACCATAACATAGTAAAGCTGACAAAGCACCAGAACAGCAGCTCAAATGACTCCTTCTTTCTGAGCCTTTCAAGATCTTACAATGTTTCTTTCACAATCCCTAACAACCTCCTTGTAAAATACTCTTCCTTCTACCCTCAGGGGATACATCATTTCAAAATTCAAAATGTTTGGGGGTTTTGTAAAAGTGATACAGAACAAATGCACTTTCTATAACACATCAAGAAAGTCAGGTATGTTTGTAACAAAGTACATAGGATTCTTGGAGTAAGGCATATGGATATTCACAAATATGTAAAAATTTCACTAGTCTTGTTAATTTTGACCAAGTTTTATTGTCAAATGAGAGTATTATAAATTCATTTTAAAATATCCTCTGAAGCCAGGTATAGTGAATCCCTTTATTCCCAGGACTCTGGAAATAGAGGCAGGCAGATCTCTGTGAATTCGAACTTAGCCTGGTCTACAAATTGAGTTCCAAGTTAGCCAGAACTGTTACACCGAAAAACCCGTCACAAAAAAACAAAAACAAAAACAAAAAAAACAAATCCTCTGGAATCCCAGTTCATTCTATAGATTTTGGAATGACAGACACAGGACTGTGGCCTATTCCTTATCCCTCAAAAGATACGGCCCTTCTTTCTTATTCTCCATGTTCCATGTTTACTGCTCATCATTGGCTCTAAAAGGCTCCTGGACTCTCTCAGCTCAGTACATCAGCCTTATCATATGCAAATACTTGGATAGACTTGTGTTATATGCAGAACCAAATATGGGAAAAATTTCTGAAGCAAATACTATGATATAATAAATCACAGTATTCAACTTTAGTCTCCACAATAGCTTAAATTCGTGATTTTTTCAATTCTAAATCATTAATTTTCTTACATATTTCAAAACTAGAAAGGACCAAATAACTAATATGTAATAAAAAGTGAAATGCACTATAGTACCAACAGAAGGGAAGCATTCACTCTAACTCCCTGAGACTTATAGCCCAAAGGCTATATAAACGTAACTATTTTTATGTATTTCAGTTCTCACAGCTATGTTTGTTTTTTCATTGTACTAGATTCTCCAGGTTGTTACATTTTTGGTATAATCGGGGCTACATAAAAATTGATAGTATTTAGTATGTAAAATAAAAACTCTTAATTCAAATTTAAACCAAACCCTGGGGGTGTGGTTGTGTAAACCTGTAACACAGTACTTCAAAGGTCAAGGCGGACAATCATGAGTTCTAGGCCAGCTAAGGCAGCATAGTGAGACATTGTCATAAATACCAACATGTATATCGAAAAAAATTACACATGGAGGAAAAAGACACAATGGCCACTTTTTCATTAACCAGTATATCAAATAGCCAAATAATTGTTTTTTAATTTGTTTTTAAAGACAGGGTTTCTCTATGTAGGTGGCCTGGCTGTCATGCAACTTTCCATCTAGACAACACAGGGCATGAATTCACAAAGATCTGCCTGCCGCCTCTGTTTCCTCAATGCTGTGATTAAAGGTGTTCTCCACCATGCCCAGTCCATACCAAAATGGTTTTGATGAAGACTTTTGACATTAGTATCATTTTCAAGTTACATAATTAGAATGTTACAAGCTACCAAGTAAGTATATTATATTCCATTATTTGCTGTTCTAAAAAAAGAAAATCCCATGTTGACTGTAAAGAGTAAAATATATTTAGTATTTTTAATCATTAAAAAACATATATTGGCCCCAGAGTGGTGGCATATACCTTTAAGCCCAGCACTTGGGGGGCACAAGCCGGCAGAGCTCTATGATTTCAAGACCAGCCTGGTCTAAATAATGAGATCCTTCTCAACCAACCAACCAACAAACCAACAAACAACAAAACCCCACATCTATTTACTACATAACTGTCAAAACAGCAGAAGCAAGACCAAAACTGAGGACAAAAGCATCCTGGTTTCTGGGCTAATAGTTTGGGTATTAGAAATGAGGAAGAAGAAAGAAAGAATGTGGCAGTACTCTGGGACTATCAATCACAAAGCCCTATGGATACAAGGCATTTGTTAACCGCTGTGAGCACGCTGAATCTGAAGTACCAAATCTGAAATATTGAGAGGAGCCATGAGAATGGTCATATTTAAACTTTAGTCATCAATTTTAAGTTGGCCATTATCTATGAGACTACCTGAGTTACTGCAAATGTAGATTGTACATTTTGGTTGTGAGCCTAGCCTTTAACGGCTGAGCCATCTCTCCAGCCCTATAGATTGTACTTTTAATGCACAGACTTTATAAACTAAAGTGGGAATAAAAAGCTTTCAAGTCAGTCATTAAAAAAAAAAAGCAATAGAGACATTAATATTTTACTTGCAACAATAATTCAATTATGTAGGAAAAATGAATTCAGAAAAATATTTTGTGCAATTATGTCATACCAGGACAGCTAGAAACAGGTGTTCCCATATTAATGAGGCAAAGTGCACATCGAGGAAGGGGTTTTCGACAGCCAGGGCAACTTGTGACTTTCGATTTTGTTGGTGAGCCACTCACACCATACTGACTAAAGCCTCTTCCCTGGTGAGGCACTGAGGAGCAACTGTAGGAGATTGATTTGCCACAAAAATTACAACTCACAAATACCTACAAAGCAAATGAAAAGAGCAATTTAGTGCAAACCATATGGAATTATAAAGTCTGAAACTAACAAAATACGTTTAAAATTTTAATTTACATTGCAAAATGATCCAACTGATTAGCTTAGTTCATGTCTCCATTACAGCAGTTACATTATCTTGTATTTCCCATCACCTTTACTTAATTACATTCTTCCTAATATGCTCATACTTGTGCAAGACTAGAACTTTAGGCCCTAACATTTTATAATTAGCAGGGTCACTGGAATGCATGCAAGGCCATTACAAAATACACCAATGTGGTTTAGTATTAAAGGTGTCCCATAGAACACTTGGTTCTTAGCTGAGAATAGGCCTTAATATAGGGCCTAGCAGGAGAGAGTGGGCCATTTGGTGTGGCCCTTCAGGTTTCTTAGGCTGGCCTCCCTTACTAACTGTGGACACAAGATGTCAGCTGCCTTATGGTCCTGCTCCGATGCCATCACCATCACGAAGGGCAGTATTCCCCAGAACTGCTGTTCTTAAAGCTGCTTCTTGTTAGTTAGTTAGTTAGTTGCTCACAGCAACAAGAAGAAAAACTAAGGCACTAACATGCAACCAACCACTAAACCAAAGTTCAGTGACCCACCTGATGAACAAAATCTCCTTATAAAGGCAACAACACTCTGAACTGGGCTTCGTGACAGGCCTATGACCCAACTACTCAGGGAGTGGAGGCAGAGGATCACAAGTTCAAGGCCAGCCTGAGTAATTTAGTGAGATTCTTGCCTTTAAAAAAGGCAGGCAGGGAGGGAGGGAGGAAGGGAGGGAAGGGCTTCAGATGTGAGCTCAGTATGAGATCAAAGACACATACAAGGCCCCAGGTTCCACTTCAATAACAAAAGAATAAAAAATAAAATAAAACATCCCCCACCTTTTCTAAGATGAAAAGGAATTAAAGCTCCGGTAACAGTACATTGAAAGTTTAAACAAAGCTGGTGAGATGGCAAAAATAGCCATTAGAAAGTGCTCACTAGGCTTTATGAAAACTCTTCAGCTTTTCCAGATCAGTAACATATGGCACAGTACTATCTGACTAAAACACCTACTCTAGCCATCACAATCATTTTCAACTTTCTTCCAGAATAAAATAGCACCATCCAGTGCTCATGGTGAAGATAATCAAATATTTAACATTTGAAATAATAGCATAATATATGATATACGATAATTGATCTCATGTTAAAAGTGCCATGTATAGACATATGTTTATACTTATTCTATTTTTTTTAATCTCCAAATCCTGCTCTGCTGCATATAAACAATACATAAAAACAATACACACATGGGATTACTAACATTGGAGATTCTGAAAGAGTTTGGCAGATACTGAAGTTCAGACAGCCCTGGCAATTAGACTTTCCTAAGATCATCTGGGCCTACTGCCCTTCGTTTTAACTCAAAGTAAAGTTTAGCTGCATAAGATGATTATTAGGAAACAGAAAAAATAAATAAAATGGGAAAAAATTAAGAACAAGGTGTGTTTTGGGATACACAAAGACAATAGGAGAAACTCAATATAAATAAAAGATTGGGTGATAATAATTCATTAATCTGATGCTCACATAGAAACTGGATTCTCTCTAGAACACTCACCTGGGCTAAAGGCTTGGAACTGGGATCCAACTTACTCCTATGAATATCAAATTCAGCTCGTTTGTGCCAAAATCTCCAGGCATCTAATAAATTTCTGTAATTCTCAATCCAATATTGAACCCTTTCATCTTTTAGAACATCTAAAGGTGACCCCTAAAAAGAAAACATGAATTATTTCAAATACTTCAAATGTCCTGGTTTGAATTAGAGGATTCTGGGTAGCACATGAGTGTAACACAGAAGAAATGGCCTTTTCCTGAAACTGGCTCCTAATCAGGAAAGCCTCACTCATCTATCTACCTTAAGCAGGACTTCACTAGTGATGTAAGCCTGCACCTACTTGGCCAGGAAGTGAAACTCCCTTTTGAGTTTAAGGAGCAAGTAGCAAACAATCTACCTTCCTGGCTAACGAGGTCAAAGCTGATAAGAAAACCCCTTGTCCTAACTATTAAAACGTATGGATTCAAAAACTCTGCTTATAATGTATCCAAATTACACATCAAAACTACTTAACATTTAAACTACTACTGAGCCTGGCCCTTCATGTTTAATAGTGAAATACTGCTTTCACATAAATTAAATATGAAATGCACATAAGCATTAATGAGAAGCAAGAACTGGTTATCTTAAATTTACCTTAAAGCTCTTCTCATTTAGAACATCAATTCTGACCAGTAAGAATATCTCTAAAACAGACGTGTCAGAGTTAGCAGAAGAAAGCTTTAATGTGAAATATGCTCAAAGAAAAACACTTAAAAACTAATGGAAAATAAGCCCTTTAACTAGTGAGTAAATCAGGAACATAAACTATTATAAAACTTATTTTTAAAAATACTTGTGGATGTGGAAGGAAAAAAAAAAAATCCCTGGCAAGTTTAATGTCGAAAGGCAGTGACAGAGAGAAGAACAAATAAAAAACCAACATTAATTGTCCAATTGACCCAATTGACAGTGGGTATGGAGGCACACTACACCTTTAAACCCAGCACACAGAGGTAGACATAGGCAGATCCCAGACTGGCCTACAAAATCCCAAGCCAGCCAGGGTGATACAATGAGAACCTACCTCAAACCACAAAGAGAAAAGAGAAAAAGAAATTGTCCAGTTGAAGAGGAGACAAATAATGGAAAAAGGAAAGAAGAAAATGAACAGGAAACCCCAGGTTCTGAACACTAGGGCTTGTTTACTATATGCGCAGTAAGGGGAAGAAGAGATAAACAATCAGAAGTAAAATACCCAAACATTCCAAACTTGATGAAAAAAATGTTAACTGATAGATCCCAGAAGCTCAGGAATCCATACACAGGGTACAAAGAACTATCAGTAGGAACATCATTTTTTTTTCTGAAAAATCAAAAAGAAAGAGCTTCTTGAGAGAAATCCATGGAAACATGAAACATCACATGCAAGGAAGCAAGGAAAACAGATAATTTCTCATCAGAATCAAAGGAGGCCAGATGAGTATGAAAGCACTTGTTAAAGTGCTAAAGAAGAAGCAAGAAGGACTAGATGTTTCTGGTAAATACGCTGGGGGCATCACCTGTGTTACAAGAAATGCTATTGAATAAACTCAGATCCACAGGCTCTGAGGAACAGACACTAGGAACAGTAATAAATGAACAAAGAATTCCTTTCTTAAAATTTACAGGACAGAGAAATTATCACCGAAAGCAAAAACAACACTGTAAGTTGGAGCTTATAAAGTATATAGAATAAAACATGTGATTGATAGAAGGAAAAAATGTATAAATGATATTATACTGTCATAATACTTGTAAAATGCAAAGTTTAAAAAAAGCCCAGTCCTCGATGTGAAGTAGTAAAGAGAGGACACTATGACATGTCAGGTGTGACATGCAGTATGAGGGAAAAATATGACTCTGATGAGTTCAGGATGCATAGTGTAAGACCCAAAGTACCAGCTTTAACAAAAAGACAGTGAGACGGATATAGTTAAAAGCCAGTAAAAGACAGTAAGCAGGAAAAAGGAAGAAAAGGAAAGAGGACAAGAGGACAAGCAAAATGAAACAGCATGATGGTAGAGTTAATCTTGGCCAAATAAATATAAACAGAGGAAACATCTCAACTAAACAGCAGCAATTATCAGACTAGACCTTTTAAAGGTCACATTATGTACTGAATGCACTTTAATATTTTACAAACTGTGCTATTACCAACCCATCTGAACTCTGTAGCCATGTATCAGTAGTTCATTTAAAAGACAAATCTCATTCCAGTGAGAAAAGTTCTATGGCGGAATACCTTTTCTCACATGGGTGGTGGCTTGATAAGCTGTCACTGCATTTTGAGCCAGCATTACGTGAGTTCACAGGAAACATGTAGAAGGGAAGAGGTAAGCACATTTTGATCTGTTTACCAAGGTAAGGCAGGCTTTCACAAAAAATAAAAAAGAAGGCACCAAAGAGAAGACACTCATGCCACTCACAAAAGGCTAAGACTGCTGGAGGGCTACTGGACATAGGAGAGACACGTTTGCCACAAAAGTAAAATAGAAAGCAACTTTTCCCTGGAATCTGGTTTAACTACTACTGGACTGTTAAGCAATGAAAAAAATGTTGATGAACCAGTTATTCAAATTACCTTGTTGGTAATAAAAAGGACACTGGTGGTTAAAAGAACTGAAATATAAATTCTCTCCTGCTGGTCAAATGCAATCACAGTTCAGATCAGGGAAGGGAGTCCTTTATGGAAGGAGGATTGGACTCTGACCTGAGGCTCGGGTTCCATCTGAGCTTTACATGAACTCAGAGGCATTCAAGACAGGTATTTCTCAGACTGAAAAAAAACCTGGATAAGCTGATGAGATTAGGGCCAGTAAGAGACAACACAAGTCCTCAACAGATCACTGAGGTCAAACTACAAACTAAACTCCTAAACAGGAAGAGAGCATGTGTGCATTGGCTGAGAATACACAACATGCAGAGCGTGGCTTGGCACTCTGGTATTTACGGCCGGTGTCAGACCAACCTGTAACATGCAGTAGCTTGCTGTCTGGACATCTCCAGTTCTATCCACATAGCTCTCCATCAAGTCCACTCCATCTTTAGTGAGGCCTGTAAGCAAGATTCCTTCCAAATTTCCAGCTTCTTTCATTTCGTTGGTCAGCTTTTCGATGTATTTATTTAACTGAAAAATTCAAAGTGATTTTTCTAATACAATCTGTTTTGCTACACATTTTATAACATTAAATTACTAGATTTAGAACAATTTTATTCTTGATGGAAAACATTTTAAGACAGAAACTCTTGCCAAAATCTAGGTATGTTAACTATCAAATCTGAAATACTGGTAGAAGCTATGAGAATGGTCTAACGATAAAACCACTCATATTTATGCTTTAGTCATCAATTTTAAGTTGGCCAGAATCTATGAGGCTACCTGAATTACCATAAATAAAGATTTTACTTTTAATGTACAGACTTTATAAATTAAAGAGGTAATAAAAAACTTTCAAGCCAGTCAGTAAAATGATAGTAACATTAGTATATATCTCACTTGCAATAATAATTCAATTATGTGGGGAAATGAGCATATCTACATCTATTTCAAGTTTTAATACAGTATCCACAATCACTTTATTTTGTTCTTGTGTGACATGTGTACGAGGGCATGTGTGGAGGCTGGAGCCTAACATCAGATGTCTTTCTCAACAGCTTACCACAGTATTTGAATACAGGGCTCTCACTGAAGCTGGAGCTCATTGATGAGAAGGGCAGAACACTAAGTGCCAGGGAGCCTCCTGTCTCTGGCTCCCCACCCTGGGATTACAAGTCTACACTCAGGTATTTCCACAGGTTCCTTGAACTGTGCTATCTGCCTAGTTCCCACAGTCATTTTCAAAACTGACATGTCCTATGTTTATAGATGACTAACTCTTAAGTGTCCTCTTTTCAGAAAATTCTTTCTATCATGGTAATACGTAACAGAATCACCAACTGGAATGAAAGGTTAAAAATCATCAATAATAACCATTTCCTTTCCATGTTCTACTTTCATCCTATTCTAAACCCCAGCCAGCATTCCTCCTCATTTCTCCAACATCCCGTCATTACAATAGCACAGCTAGTCATCTGTGTGCATTTCATCCCCACGGCCCTCAGGAGCAGCAGGGAAGTGTTTAGGTACTGAAATAAAATATTTTTATATGGCATCGCTAAAACCCGAGTTTAAAATTTGTATCTGCTAAGTTTTCTTCTAAAAACAAAATTAAACTAAAACATCAAGCTAAAATTCTAAAACAAATTTAGTTATTACATGAATATTTATAATTTCAATGTAATAAGTACCTTTTTAGATTTTATGGAAAAATTTTCAGGCACATAAGTATATGTAAAGATTAGTTTCTTAAAATAATTCATAGTAAACATTAATCACCTCAAATATACAACTGAATCAGTTCTCACCTGAGTATCACCAAGGAATTTACAAGCAAATGCCACTCTGTCACGTACTGCAACTTTATTTTCATACTGGGGAAAAAAAAACAAACAACTGCTCATGTCATAATTTTTCAGTTTTTACAGAGACTAAATATGCACCTAATATGTAAGTTTGTTTTTATATGTAATGCAAAATACATATGTATTATATGCATGTTCATATATATTTCATATATATATTTCATATATATGTTCATGTTGGAAGACTCACCAACTACCAAAAAAGCCTTTTCTGATGTTACTTTTAGGAAATAAAGTACTAAGGTCATTCATTGTCCATGACAGCACAGATTCACCTTTCAAACACAGACCTGCCTAATTCAGTTATATGTTTTAAAAAAAATCAGTTCATTCTTTTATAACACCACAAAGTAGAGAATATCAAATTTAAAATGCCATCTAATCTTGGACAAATAGCAACATAAAATTTTGGACAAATAGCAACATAAAATAATTCACCAAATCTAGGAAATCTAGAACGGGTTATACCAGTACAGATTTTATTAAGAATACCAATAACTTGGGGCTGAAAAGGTGGCTCAGTGGTTAAGAACATTAGCTACTCTTCCAGTGGACCCAGGTTCAATTCTGCAGTACCCACATGGTGGCCTGCACAAACACTCTGAACTGCAGTTCCAGGGAATCTGATACTCACATCTGGCTGGCCTCCTCTGATGCTGCATACATATGGTACACAGACATACATCCAGTAAAAACATCCATACACATAAAATAAAAATAAACCTACCTTTAAAAAAAAAAGGGAACATCTATAACTCTTAAACACAAAGCCTAGGAGTTGTAAACAGACACGTCTGTCCAATACTGCTATAAAGGTAGTTTACAGCAGACTCTTCAGAGGCAACATTTTATTCATCAATATTACAAAAAATTACTTTGAAAATGTTACTATAAACTTAGAAAGGTCCAAGTAAATTTTTTAATAAAAAATAATTTGTAGGTAGCAAAAAACCCAGTTTCTATCAAAATCATTCTATTAAAGTTTCCTTTTTAAAATTTATCATCCTTTCAGCTGACACCCATTTTACAATATTCCCTCAATTAGAAAACAGGAGTCTATCTTTAAAAGGGAATAAGCTCTTAGACATGTGCTACAAAAAGAAAATGGGTTTAAAACATAAGTGGATCCATTTTCTGTCTGAGAAACGTAGGGCCGTGACAGTTAACTGAACAGCTAAGGTTAAATTGCAGCAGAGTAAAGACTGGATCTTTATTTGGCTTCTAAATTCAGTACTTATATAAATATAATGTAAAAAAAAATAAAATTGCACAGACATTAAATTAAATACATTCTTGAAATAGCTTGGATACATGAACTTCCTTCTCAGCTCTCCCTTTTTGTATAAGAGAAGACAGGATCTTATTATAGGTAACAAATTAAAATACAAAAATGTAGCCAGGCGTTGGTGGTGTACGCCTTTGATCCCAGCACTCAGGAGGCAGAGGCAGGCGGATCTCTGTGAGTTCAAGGCCAGCCTGGTCTCCAGAGTGAGTGCCAGGATAGGCTCCAAACCTACACAGAGAAACCCTGTCTTGAAAAACAAAAACAAAAACAAAAAAAAACCCAGAAATGTAATGTATAAACAGTGAGTGATTGGGTCATTTCTTTTCCTAGTCTCATTCAATAGCTATAAGTATTCTGATAGCTCAAACATGAGACAAAAATCTTCTGTTTAACAAATGTAGTAATAACAGGTAAAACTAAACATTCCTTGATATTAATTTGAAGGGCTCAGAAAGGTTCATGAGAAACTTATTAAAAGAAATGGACAAAATAAACTGTCAAAATGGACACTAACATTTATTTAAATCTTCAGTATGATAGATCAATAAAATACACATTTTTACAAATCTTATAAATTGACAATTACTGAAGCAATGCATATTTTGTAAGAAATGCTCTAACATCAAACAGAGGAATAAATCTTAATATAGAAAGTTCTTTTCATTGCTGGAAAGAAAACAGTACAAAGCAAAGAAGTTTTATGTAAAGCTTGTGACTAACAGCTAAAATGGGTAAAGAAACCTCACTTCATGACAAGGAAGAAATGATGTGGTTACACAAGTGACTAAAATAACTGAAGACTAAATAAAATGTAGTTTATTATAAGTAGTATGACTATATAATTTGTTTTCCAAACAAAACTTGTCTGAAAATGACAAACATTAACTTGAGATATATGGACACTTTAACCAAAACAACTGGTCATCAGTTGTCTACACACATACACATACACACACACACACACACACACACACACACACACACACACACACACACACACACGCACAATTTCAACAGCAAATTCATGTATGTGTTTATAGTTGTACATTTCTGCAGTCCTTCAGTAAAGGATGAAATAGTTTTGGCTCTGTAGCTAAAAACCATATTAAGAAAACTACAAGGCCTGCTGGGAGACGTGCAGGCAGAATACTGCATACGTAATAAATAAACAAATCTTAAAAAGAAGAAAACTACCAAAAGCAAACCTGTTCTAACTCAAAGGAGGATCTTGGGAAACAAAACAACTTACCAAAACTCCGTCATAAGCTCCTGCTTCACTCGTCAGGAATGCAAACATGACACACAGATAGGGGTTGTGGAGTTGCAATCGCAGTGTGCTGCACATCTCTCTCCACAGGGAGTTCTTCTCATCCGTATAGCCGGATAAAGCCATTGCCACCACATTGAGATTCAGGTCTCCTGGAGGTTAAAAACATACAGTAATCAAGCCATCAGAAACTTAATAACCTTTTCCCACAGTTCTGAAATCCTCAACACAGTGATCAGAGGGTGAATTTTTATCCCAAGAAAAGAAGCCCACCCGAATAAGAAAAAACTAAGACTGTTAATTTGGTAGAGTACATTGGAAAAACTCCACTCCTAAAACCAGTGCATATGCACACTTGCAATCCCGTGCCCAATGAACGCCTCTCTTGTGCAGTACTGGACATGAGCCAGAATCCCAGTGGCTGCTCCACCACTGAGCTGCTCCCACAGCAGCAGTACAACAATTACCTTTCTAGTTCTTCATCCAGCAATTTCCTATATGGCATATTACTACTTGGTATCTAAATGGAGACAAGTCAGACCATCTTACCAAAATCACTGCCGCTGTTATCAGTAAAGCCATCTATGCTATCTCAGAGTATTAACAGTAAATACTAATATACCCCACCATTGTAATTTTCAAAGTTTTCTTATTTTCCTATTTCTAATATATAATATATATACTTATGTACAAAGTGTCAAATGGAGAAAAAGCGTTTCAGTATTTTTATTATAATACATTTAGAAAAACTGCTAGGCCAAAATGAGCTATCAGAATTATTACAAAACTGCACTCAGGGGTCTTTGCAACAAAGCATTCTTTACCAATGAGTTGTATAAACAGTTGCTCTGTGATGCACAGGGCTGCTAGGAAGCTGCCAACCTGCTCTTCAGTTCTGCACAGCCTTCCTAAGTTTCATTTCAAATGTCCAAGCTATGTCTCCCTTTTCCTTTTCTCTTAAGAATTTTCTACCTTTCTTGATTCTAACCATTCTTGCTTTTCCAATTAAAACAGTACCCATGCCTACTTTCTGTTCTTATCAGCTTCATTACTCACTTTTACAAAAATGTTTTCCAAGATATTTGATGCTTCATTCCTCTGCTTACTCCATTAAGTTTTAAGTCTTTTAAAATAAAAGCATATGGCTGGGCAGTGATGGCACACACCTTTAATTCCAGCACTCGGAGGCAGAGGCAGCCTGGTCTGCTAGAGTTAGTTCCAGGATAGGTTCCAAAGCCAGAGAAACCCTGTCTTGAAACCGCCCAAAAGAACATTTTGTTTTTATTGTCCTATCTGGAGGCATATATAAATGGGACTAGCTAATATTCACCACTTAGCATGACATACTTTCCCTTTCAATAAAAATGTGTATAAGATGTTGGCGGATTCTGTGAGCCGCTAATTCTCACAACATAACCTACTACCTTTTTCTGAAGATGCCCCTTCATTCAGGATTTGGATCGCTCGCCGAATATCCAAGTTGAACAAAGCCACAGCAGCAGCTCTTTCCCATTCTCCTTCTTGCACAAGAGAGTTCAAAAACGGCCCCACGTCTACATCTGTTCCTTTCTTTATCCACCCACAGAGCTGTAATGCTAAAATCCTCTCTTCATTCAAGTTCTGAATGTCAGTTTGTTTGTCCAAGCCACTCCAGTTATGTCTGCTGCTTTCCACCATCCCTAAAAACAGAAAACGTTTTTAGAGTGCTGTTCATTGATACTTTAAAATATATTAGGCAACACCAGCTTTACAAAAAAAAAAAATTCAACATTTAGAATATTCAACTTCTCAGTCATAACCTTACAATAGCATAAATAAGCGGTATACTGAAATTTTAAATCAAACATTTTATACCACAGTTGAATTACTAAGAAGCTATTGCTATAAGAATGACAGTTCAGCCCGCTAAGCTGAGTCACTGCTTCAACCCTCTAATCTAAAATAGACAGCTGTTATCTAACTCAGCACTTGTTTCCTATATGTACTACAGGGCAGCATTTAACATAAATTCTCATGTCTGTTCTCTCACTGGAACAAAAGCTCCAATGAAGAGCTGGAACTAAAGTTCACTGACACTCAGTTTTATGCAATGCTGGGGATGAAACCTGTGGCTTCCTGCAAGCTAGGCAAGTATTCTCCCAACTCCATGCCCACATTACTTATTTTTAAATAGAACATTTTTAATTTAATGAATTGAACTCTGGCTGCTCAGAGATTCTCTCTTAGTTTGACAACTATGCTGTGGGTAATTAGGGTTATCAAAAAAGAAATGTGACACCATTAATTTCAAATGGATCATTACACTACAATTTTAATATCTATAAAATTTTAACTTATCTATGAAAGAAATAAAATCTACATATTATATGCAATACAAAAATGAAAAACTTTTCATCACTGAATCTGATATTGCCCATATTAATAGAATCAGTATTTTATTAATGTTTGCAAAGGAAACAAGTATACTCAAACATTAAAATGCCAGCTTAAAAAAGTCTCAAATCACCAATCAGATAATATGCATTTGTATATGTCACACACATACATATAGTGTATAAAATATATGTACTTGATAATACACTATAAGAAAACTGGAGAGATGGCTCAGTGGTTAAGAGCACTGCTTGTTCTTCCAAAAGTCCTGAGTTCAATTCCCAGCAACCACATGGTGGCTCACAACCATCTGTAATGAGATCTGGTGCCCTCCTCTGGCCTGCAGGCAACATGCAGACAGAACACTGCACACATAATAAATAAATAAATATTAAAAAAAAGAAAGAAAGAAAAGAAAAAGAAAACAACCATAAAATCTTAGCTATTTTGCTCCTTTAAATCAATTTGAACACATAAATTCTCTGGATCAAAGTTAAACTTGTCAAGTATAAACAAAATTTCATTGTGCTGGGTGGAAAGCTGGCCAGGCTTTTATTATACAACCTCTGCTATATTAAAGACAGGAAGTGGGGTGCGAGACATGGCTTAAGCAGTAAAGGCCTAGCTACAAGCATGATGACTGAGTTCCATCCCCTAGAATTCACACAGAAGGCCGGATGGAATGCATCTGAACCCTAGCACTCTTACGGGAGAAAGTTCATGGTGGGCTGGTAGACCGCAGTATGAAGTTCATCTACAGTAAGAAGGTCCCTCCCTCAGCAAGGCACATGGCTACAACTGACTGCCAAAAGTTGTCTCCGGTCCTCTCCATGTGTGCAGCAACATGTGCATGCCCACGCTCACCCACCCACCCACCCACCCACACCCCCCCCACACACACACACCCACGGCTTTTTCCAATCAGCATTTAAACATGCTTAATCTTATGCTGAAACCAGTAACAAAGCAACAACAGCCCTCCCTCCATTCTAGGTTAGCTCCTAGCACTGGTTACCATTTTATCCTCCCTGATACAGCCTATGTTTTTAATTATTTATAGTTGCTGATTTCTCTTCAGTGTTCAGTTGTTTCAGCCAACTGGATCTAAAGCATGAAGTGACTTCGTCCCCTTGTCTACATGAATACATAGCTCCCATGCTTTTCCTATCCCACCACCACTCTCTAGTTAACACATTGCTTTTGGTTCTTAATCTGAACAATTTCATCTATCCCATAAAATATCAGGTATTTCTAACATACTGCTTGCTCTATGGTTATATTCCTCCTATATTCTGAACTCTTAGTCCATTGCCCAATTCTATAAATTTTATTGACATAGTACTTAATTCTTTGTGTGGCAGTAGTTTTTAAACTCACAAGTCATGGTATATTCAGATTCATAAATGGTGATCACACATTATGCTGCCTTTTTACTTCTGTTAATAAGTAAGGCAGTTTCTCATTAGACTTACTCATTTTAGTTCTAATGATAAAGGTTACTCTTTTTGGTGTGATTCTAATGGGAAAACACCAAAGTGAAACAAATCTGAAGCTGTCCATTCACCTTTCAGCACTGTGCATCAAAGTATTTTCAAAGTCCTCAAAAAGAAAATCCACTATAACAAATGCAGCAGCTTAACTGAAATGTTAAACTATTCTAAAAAAATAAAAAATAAAAAAACGCCATGTTATTGTACATTCTGTGTTACTTGTAGCATAGTGAAGCAAGTCCTATGGATTTATTATTTCCACTATGGTTTTGACTAAATAGTGTGAATTATTTTTCTAGCATCTTAACTCAATGGAGTATAAATAGATTTATAAAATGTGGAGGTTGAATTCTAAGTTAAAAGAAAATATAACATTATCACAATTTCAATAAAAAGAATAAAAACAACTGCTTAAAGAACTAGGTTGAAAGTGCTTTTTGGAGTGGGGCCTTTTATTTACAAATAGTTTATTAACTTAAACCTTACATTATTAACCCATTAATTGACTCCTTCACTTACTCACCAAGGACTTCCAGGTATTTTCTTCAAGTTAGGCCATATTTCATGTCATATAGCCTTATGAAAGTATTTGGGAAGCAAAATCAAAGGGATCTTCTTCAGATAGAGATCTTTTAATTTAGTCTTTAAAACACACGATGCTGTGATAAAATCCAAACTAACAATGAGCATCTTATAAAAGAACTTGTATACTACCTCTCTTAAAGTGGGTCTTCAAATAAATAGCACAGAATAATAAATGAATAGATTTAAGAAACATCTATGTAAAAAAAAGAAAAAGAAAAAAAAAAAAAGAAACATCTATGTCACATCAAAGAATCAAAGTTGCTTCCGTAAAGCATCTGGATATAAATACAATCAATATACTTAACAACTCACTAAAACATCTAATCAGAAAGCCAAGAGGGTTAAAGGTATTTATATACACAGAACTGAAATAATCTTAGTTTTAACCAACTAGGGATCAAGTAAAATGTATTTAAAAATATAAAATGGAATTTTCTTACCCAAAGATGATTTTACTATTGATTTAATTCCTGCATAAACCAATGATCCTTTGTTGCCTGGAGATTTTTGATCCATATCTTCTGTATACTGCTTCATAAGTATTTAAATGCATAGGAAATACTGGTCATTATGCATAATAAAATATTTCAAAGTTAAAATTATTTTAATGAGGAGCAAATTCCTAAGACTATACAGGTAACACAGTTTGACTTTACTGACCACCTTTTCTGCCCCCAGTCTACAAACTAAAACTTTCAATAGTTTTAAACAATTTTACATCAGAATTTTAGATTATATGATTTGTGTTTGCACATAAAACATTTCCTGTGTTTACCTAATTTGCCTCAAAATGTTAACAAGACAAAGGATATAGTGCAGAGTATACCAGAGGGACTTGAGCTGTGGGTCTTCATTTCCAGCTAGAATGTGGTTCCTCCATACCTGTTCTGTATCAAGCCCATACCTTGATAAAGCCCGGAGGCGCATTTTTGTTGCTATATCTTTTTCTAAGGAATTATCACTTTCTTCTTCTGCACATTCATACAAATGACGACCACAGGCCCACATTAAAGACGTAATCGGGCTCCAGGCAAGAGATATCCTTTCAAACACAGTAAAGTCAGACATTGTTCGGTTGGGAGTCATGACTATCATTCGATTTTGACTCGTTGGATGCCATGCAAAGGAAGCAATGTAATTGTCACAAGGTTGCACACTTCTTTCAATTATTGTGGGTTCAGTTTCATCCCCAATAGGGGTGGGTGTATGCTGCATGTCATACAGTCTAATAATATTACTGTCCCTTGTTAAAGTAGCAAGCAGACCTGTCCTCGTTGGGCACCATGCTACTTTTGTCAAGGGCTTTGGTTGCTCAGTCAAAGTCAAAACTGGCTTCTCAAATTTTCTCAGATCCCATATTGCAACCTGACCTTCATAGAAGGAAGCAACACGATCATGGAAGTATGGGTCTACTGTCACTCCTTGAACAGCTTTTGTATTTACAAACATCTTCTGGCTTGTGTTCCGAAGATCAAATATGGCTAGGTTACGATGCATGCCAGCAAGAAGTAGTTTCTGGTCTCTTGGAAGCCAACAAAGAGATAGACAAGCATCATTTTGCCCCAACTCATACAGTGGTTTTGTTACTAATAATGTTGTTTCAGCTTCACCTGCTGAAAGTCTCACTTTTTCCATGGGAACAATATCAGGAGTATATTTGCTGCAGATATCCCATATTAGAACTGAAAAGTCAGCTCTGTGCTTGTCTAGACCAGCAGCAAGCCAGTTACTGTCCAGAGGATTCCATGCAAGGGTATTGCATTGTCGAGCGTGTTTTGGGACAAATTCTTTTCCTATCAAATCTTTAAACTTAGAGTTATGATCTTGACCAAGACTTGTAAGTACAACTCGACCATTTGCTTGTCCAACGGCTAGGAGACATTCAGGATCATAACTGAGATACCAGGCAATACATTTCATATAGGGTGTATCTGAATTTATTGATAGTAATGTAGCTGCAGAGTCTTCAGATAAACGTAATGATCCAGCTTTGAGTTCTGAATTCACAGCCGATTCTACATGATAAAGGCTCAGTTCTGAGTCACATACAACAAATCTATCAACCTGGTGTGGTGCCCACAAAATATCAGGCTTGGTACCGCTCATGTTTATTGATGGGCTCAGAAAGTCCAGTCAGGTCCATTCACTGAAAATGTTTAAAAATAAGAGGTTTAAAATATCAACAAATCACAATCCTTCAGTTGAATTCTCTACACAAGTAGCCACTTTTTCTCTATATTTGCATTTTTCTCTCCACCTAGAGATTTAAGATAATATCCATTTGATTAAAAACAGAGAAATCCCACTTCCTCCAATAAAGTGATCTAGTAGGAATCTGAGAACCCTATCCCAGCGTTATTTCCCATGATGAATTATCTTAATTATAGTTACTGGTGCCTTCAATTTAACCTCAGGTTATAATAACTCCACTATGATGAGTAAATTAATAAGTGCCATACCCATGAAGGGGAAAACTTAAAAGTAATATGAATCGCAGTCCTAAGCTGGTTAGAACAGCACTCTGTGGAGCACTCCTCAATGGTAAGTGTTCTGTGTCTGTGCAAACATGAGAATTCCCAGCCACAGAGAGTCACTGAGTGCTAGTTAACTCACTTTTGACTATTTTAACTATATGTGTATAATATAATGAAGAACACAAAATTTGAAGTATAACATACTAGGACATTGTTTTGTCAACTTTCAACAAAAAGAACCAAGCTTCTACAGCAGAATAAAAACTGAAATGTACAAAGGAGATATAAGATTGACTCTAACTTTGCTATTATTAGTAATAGGATGATTTCCTCATCTAGTCAATAATAAAGTTATTTAGATTAGTACTTCCCAAATTTTATGCATTCATGAACCACTCATAATGCTACTGATTATTTCTCTTTAAACTGACTCTTTTTAAAAATCTGAACGTCAACTTTAATTTCATCAGTAGTTTCAGCAACCACGGGTATAGTGTATTAATTACATTTTAATATATGCTAAAATTAGTATGCTAAAAAGTGCTTGACTGTGTTTTACCTAAAAATTACCTGTTTATGATCAGCAGTACACATGCAATACTTACTTTGGAAAAATGAGGCAAGTGATCTTTAGAAGCTCTTAGTTTTTAAATTTATAAGGCTAGATAAGTTTTGACTAAAACTGGAACAGTTTTTAAAAATCCTGCTTTAATAATAAAGACAGGATGCAAATATTAAGTATTTCCAAGTGGCTGGCAAGACTTATTAGGTTAGATACAAAAATTAACAAAATATTTACAAACTGTACTGCAATTAATTATATTTATACAACCAGGTTTCAGTTTTTAGAAAGTGAACATATGGTCCACCTACATTTACTCCAAGTATCAGGTATGAACTAAAATACACCCCAATAAAGATGTGCTTTGATAAGTATGCAACTCACACATAATTTCTTTTATCTCCTGATCTTGAAAACATTTTTAGATAGAATTCCCTATATAGAATTTCATAAACTTAATATGTACTTTTAAAAAGCTAAATACTTTTAAAAAGATTAAGAAAAATAAAGTGTACAAATTGAACTGGGGGTTATCTAAAAAGGAAAATAAAAAGGACAAGAATTTGAGAAGAGTTAGAAATAAGGAATGCATTTGGGAGGAATAGGGAGTAAATATGGTGGAAATACATTAAGCGTATGAAATCCCACAAATATTTAACTTTTAAAAAGATTTAAGTATGTGTATGTGTGCATGTCTGAGTGCTGTGCCTTTACTGGCCAGGAAAAGGTGCTGGATCTCCTAGAGATGGGAGTTCCAGGCTATTGTGAGCCACCTGATGTGGGTTCTGGAAACTGAGCTTAGGTCCTCGGTAGGAGCAGAGTGATCTTAACTCTGTGCTATCTCTCCCGCTCTCGTCTAATTTAGATGATTAGAAAAAAGCCTGTAGGGATTCCCATATTGGATTTACTTTATAGTAACTTAGATTGCATATAGAAAAATACAATTCAAAAATGCAATTGTTACTGTAAGCTAGGTGTGGTGGTGTACACCTATAATCTTGGCATTTGGGAGAAAGAGGTAAGAATCAACCTTAGACACAGGAAATCGGTCTCAAAAACAATAAGGTTGCTGTATGTGAGTTAGTTTTAATGGCAGAATCACCTGATCAGAGAATCTCAATGAGGGATTGTGTAGACAGCCTGTGGGCCTGATTATCTCGATCATCTTAATTGAAGGAGGAAGACCAACACAATGTGGGTGGTACCATTCTGGTAGATGGGGGAACCCTGGATTGTCTGAGAGCAGAGAAAGCTAGCTGAGCAGTGAGCATGCACACATTAATTTACTGATTTCAGCTCCAGACTACAAAAGTAATGTGACTAGCCGCTTCAAGTCCCTGTCACCTTGACTTCCCCAAAATGACGGACTGTAACCTGGAAAGGTAGCTAAACTGAACTCTTCTCCCTGAAGATTCTTCTGTCAACATATTTTATCACAGCAGCAGAAATGAAATGAAGACGCTGTAATTTTAACGTTTTTGACTTACATGATCCTCAGTGAAGAACCAATCAGCATTCTGATACTATGCTAGTAAAAACACTGTCACAGCCCACAAAATCATGACAGTAATGCATATGAAATCACAGAACTTTTGAGTTAGAAAGGAACTAATAAATTCTTCTCATTTTGTGAGGGAATGAAGTCAAGAACAGATGGTGTGGTTCCTGTGCCAGCTCTGTCAGCTTCCATCTTAGATAAGTGCTATAGAAAGAAAGGATCAGCTACCTAATTTCAGGACCCAGTGAGAAATGAAAATGTCAAGAACTCACAATGGAGCCTTAAACTGCTAGCCATTCTAAATGGGTGGCTGGTGCTACTGCACAGGTGGGACATTACAAAGATGGCCCTGAAAAGGGCAATGTGTCTATAGCCATCCTGAAGAAATCTGACACACAATACGGATGGGTTCTTGCTCGTTAACATGCATAATTTGAATCTGGAGGAGAGAAAAATCAAATAAATAAATAAATACTCAGAAATTCTTTGCCATTTATTAGCTCAGACCCTTACCCGTCCCTTAAAACTTGGGAAAAATCTACCTAATTTCCACCTCACATCTAACATCCAAGACTATGAGCGCTTTGCTTCACACAGGTGTTGGTATCCCTACTATACTTTCAAACAGTCCTGGGAGTCAGTGTATTCAGATGCTGGAGACACTGCAAAATCCGTGGAGAAGGCAGGAGTTTGCAATCATTTAGGTCTCACCTTCAGGTTTAGTAAGTGTTCAACTTCTCTTCAATGGTTTCTCAGCAAATGGAAACCACGGAGAGTCTCTGTTCACCACTATCCAAAAGAAATGCAATGAGCAATGGTCTGTAATTCTCTAGCAGGCGAATTTCAAAAGTAACGAATGAAATTCAAAAGTATCTTTTAGCTTAACCTATCAAATCAAAAATGTTTAAAATATGCAACCAACGCAAGCAAACAAACAAACAAAAAAATCCCACTAAACTTTTTACACTTTCGTATTAAACCTCGGTTATCTAGTCTGTACTTGACACGTATTCCGCATCTCAACCCCTCGTGGCCACTGGACACAAGTGCAATACATTCTAATAACGCGAACATAAAAGTACATGCTTTCGGGGGGGGGGGGGAAGGGGAGGGTCTCCCTACTGTCTCAACGAGCTTCCTCGCTGTACGAGAGCAGCAGTTTCGGGAAATCTGCACAACTACCATCTCCAAGATGATGCACCGCACGCGTCTGTATTTTCGTTAAAATAAGAGTTCTTCCAAAAACCCGACAAGAGCAGTCCTTTTGCTGCCCGGTTCAGCAAAGCAGAGAGAGGCTTCACGCCTCCCGAGGAATGTGCATTCATGATTCGCATCGGTAGAGAGCAGAGCTCGCGGGGTGACAGACAGGCCCTTTAGCAAGGATTGAACAGGGTGCGACTGGAACTCCCGCTGCCACTCCGGGGAAGCCAGGAATCTCACCGCCACTCCCACGTTCCGGACACCCGGCGGAGCGGCTCGCCGAAGGCGGATGCGGGAGCCGCGGTCCCCCCCACACACACACAGCCGCCGCCGCCGCACCAAGGGCGGTTGCCACGCGGCCGCGGGACGCCCCAAGGCTCCACGCGAGGCCCGCCACCCGCCACCCGCCGGCGAGCCTCCGAGGACGCGGCCGGCCGCAGCCGCCACCCCGAGGCCCACGCCGAGACCCGCTCCGCGCCGCGCTCACTGACCTGAGGAGGCGGCGAGCCGCCGCCACACAGCAGTTTCCGGCCTGACGCTGCTCCTCCTCCCGCCGCGGCGGCCGCGCGCGGGCAAGATGGCCGCCGAAACGCGGGCGCTGACCCGGGCCACCCCGCGGGACCCACGACCGAAACACCGCCGCGGCCTGGGAAGCCAGCCGAGCTCCGCGCCTCGAGCCCCGCCTCCGGCACCGCCTCCGCCCCGCTCGGCGCCGCCCCGGGGGGGCCACGGCTCGGAGGTCCGCCTTCCTCCCCCGTGAGCGCCCCGCCCAGAGGAGAGCCCCGCCCCCGAGCGGCGCCCCTTCCGTCGTCCACCCCTGGGTGGGCGGAGCCACAGCCTAGAGTCCCCGCCTTCCTCCTCCCCCCACCCCCAGTGAGCGCTCCGCCCAGCATAGACCCTGGCCCGGAAGCCCCGAAAGGTAGCCATTCTTTATCCCTGGGCTCGTTTTGCTTGGTTCTCAGGAACCATATAGCAGGATCAAGCAAGTGCACACGCTTGAACTTATGTGATCCATTTTTCATTAACACTGGGAAGTAATTACGGACGGTGTAGGAGAAAATTCAGGATTTGGGGCTCATGATTACACCCTTTGGTTATCATGAACACCAAGGACCCTCTCACACTGTGTTGAGAAGTTGGGATACAGGAATGAGTGGAAAGACATGGTCCCTGCAGGAAACAGGACAGAAGAGTGATGGGTTTTTTAAGCTAATCGAATACTACTTGGGAGAACACCCAACTCGGGGTGGGGGGCAGGGCATCAGCAGAGCTTCTTTGAGGACCACCAGACTAAGAAAGACAAATACGGATTACACGAAAGGGTAAAACACAGCAAGAGTTGGGAGAGAGAAACCTAATACTGAAAAAGAGCAAATGCTGGCTTAGAAAACAGTTTATAGCAGTGGGAAAGCAAGAGTCCCTCACTTACCTTTCAGTTTGCTTTATGAAGTTCGGATTTCCACCAGTCAACCAAAGTCTGAAAACATTAAATGGATGATCTCATAAATAAATAATTCATAAATTTTAATTTCTGAGTGTGTGATGAAATCTTTCTGGGTCCGGTTCAGTCCAGCCCTGATCACCCTTTGTTCCAGTGTGCCTAAGCTGCCCTTGGGGCTATCAAATCTGTCAGGGCTAACATCCGAGTAGCACTTACCTGGTAGCCTAATATTACATACATCACAATGCCTTCATCAAACACTTCATTTCATCTTATCATGTAGGCATTATATTGGCAAATCATCACAAGAAGGGGGAGTACAATACAAAGAGCAAGAGAGACAGATTGACATACATTTTATTATAGCGCTGTTTGCCCTCTATATCCTCCAGCTCTGCACCTGCAGGTTCAACCACCACAGATCAAAATATGTTCTTAAAGTTGAACATGGTGGAGCACACCTGTAATAGCAATCATAGGGGGAAAGGGTCAGCCAAAGAAACACATCCTGAGCAAAGCCAAAGAAACACACTTTGGCCCTGTAACCAGAAACAAAGAAATGTACCATCGTAGAGGATACTAATTAGTGTGATGGTTAGTTTTTGTCAACTAGACACAAAATAGAGTCACCTGGGACAAGGGACCCTCAGTTGAGGAATTACTTCCATCAGATTGGCTGTGGAACATTTTTTTAAATTGCTAATTGATTCTGGAGGATCCAGCCCACCGTGGGGGTATAAGAAAGGTAGCTGAACCAGCCAGGCATGCAAACTAGTAAACAGTGTTCTCCCATGGTCTCTGCATCAGTCCCTGCCTGAACTTCTGCCCTGACCTCTGTCTGTGATGGACTGTTACCTGCAAGTGTAAGATAAAATAAACTCTTTTTAAAGTTTTCCCAAGCTGCCTTTGGTCATGGTGTTTATCACAACAGAAAACCCCTTTAGAAGAGAAACTGGAACCAGGAATTTGGGGAATGTGGGGAACATGATGAACAGACTGTGTTGTTTTGGAAAATATTGTGAAAATTTTGTAGCTTATGGCTAGAAAAGCAATCAAGTGTAAGCATTCAGAACTTAATGAGCTATCATTGTGAGAGTGGGGAAGATAAGAAAGTTGATATAAGTGCAGAAATCAGAGGCGTGGGTTATGAAGTTTCAGAAGGAAGTTTTAAGAATCCCTCTTTATCAGGGCCCTTTGTATGATATATTTGATTAAGAATCTGTGGAAGTGAACATTTCTGTGCTTTACTGGAACAATCTATGCTGGCTAGCTGGAGCTGAAAAAATCAGCTGTGAATAATACCAGACAAGCAGCACTGTGATATTGTCTTGGACATATTTCTTAAGGTTCAGCACATGCGAGCTGAGGTTTGCAGAGATCCAAGGATATATCACTAGCGAGCAACTGAATTTGGTAATGTATAGGAATTTCCCACATAGTACAGGTTTTGAAAGTATGAAGGAATCATGGAAGTCAGCTGAGGCTGGCAGTGTGATGAAGTTCACACCTCCCTAAAAGAGGCCAGGAGGCCATTTATGAAGGTGCAGCCTTAGTTGCAGTGGAAACTAGTATTTTGGAGATGCCAGGCCTATGGGATGACCACCAATGACAATGGCAGGTATAGAGTGACTCAAGACTGAGCTTAGTCGATAAGGTTCTGAAAGACCCCAACTCAAGCCTAGCCTGATACCCACCAGCATGTATTTAAAAATCACTCTGGCCACGCACAGCTCTGGGACAAAGAACACATGAAATGGTCGGTCATGATGACCAGTCTCTGGAAATTGTTATTATTACTAGTTTCTATTATCTTCAACAACTGTCTGGTTTCTAAAAACTGTTATGGGTTACCCTGCTCCAGAGCACCCAAGTTTTGAAAATAAGTATAAGTCACTCTGTTCCCAGAAAAACCACTAGCTGTCCCATGGCCTTGCAGATATAAAAACCAAAATAACATTCCAAACCCCTCGTGGGCAAAATTGTAAGTTCAGTGCCCAACCAATCAGTGAATGATTTATGTATGTTATAGCCAATCAATATGTGGTCATACTCCTGCCTAGTGACCAAAAAGACATAAAAACTGCCTGCTTTGGAAACTCGGGGCTGTTCTCTTCGAAGGGAATGACCCCAACGCATTGGAATAAAATCCTTTTGCTTTTGCATCAAACTTGTGTCCTGTGGGTGACTCTGTGGGGAGCGTCTCCTGGAGTTGGACTTCACTTTTGGGTCCAACAGTTCATGTGCTGTGGAAGGCAGAGCCACAGAAGTGGGGTTCCCCAAGCTCTTTGGAGTCCAGAAGATCACGAATCTCAGCTGTCAGACTCTGAACTATTCAGACTATTGGAATTAGGTTTTGCTTTGATCTGACTGTAACCGTAGTCTGTTTCTTTCTTCTTGGAATAAGAAACTATATAAATTATTTTGTATTTATATAAAACCTAGATACCATATATATATATATATATGTATATATATATATAATTATTTTGTATTTATATAAAACCTAAGATACCTTAGACTGTTAATTAAATACTTAGACATTTAATTAAACACTAAATACCTAAAATGTTTAATTTCTTTTTAATTCTGTGGGACTTTTAAAGTTGTACTGTGTTTTATAGCATGATATTAACATGTGATCTTGGGGACAAACAGGAAAAGTTATGATTTAATAGTGATGTATTTGTGTGTCGAGTTGACAAGGAGCCAATTGTGCTGAGTAGCTTTGTCAGTTTTACACAGACTACAGTCATCTGGAAAAAGGGAACATTAGCTGAGAATTGTCTGCATAAGAATGGCCTGTGGAGCACTCGGGAGGCAGAGCAGGTGGATCTCTGAGAGTTTGAGGCCAGCCTGGTCTACAGAGCTAGCTCCAGGACAGGCTCCAAAGCCACACAGAGAAACCCTGTCCTGAAAAAAAGAAAGGAAGGAAGGAAGGAAGAATCAAAGAAAGAGAAAAAAGAATGGCCTGTGAAGCATGTCCATGAAGCATTTTTTTAATTGATGCAGGGGTCCAACCTACTATGGGTGGTATCATCCCCAGGGAGATGAACGTATAAGAAAGGTCCATACGGCATGTAAGTCAATAAACAGCATCCCTCCACAGCTTCTGCTTAAGTTCCTCCCTCCAGGTTCCTGCGTAGATCTTCTGCCCTAACTTCTCTCAGTGACGAACTATTACCTAGGAGTATAAAATGAAATCAGCCCTTTCCTTCCCAAGTTACTTTTTGTCATGATGTTTATCACAGCAACAGAAAGCAAACGAGTACGGTTGATAAGAAAAAAAGATTTGTTTTCAATGAATAAAATTAATTATAGAATTATATGGACCACATAGACCCCAGTCAATTATATTGGTAGTAAAATCTATTGCTTGTAAAATGAAAGGGGAGAAAATGATTCTAAAATAATACTAGAGTGTAGATGTAATCCAATTGAAGATAATGAATTCAAAACCAGCATCATTTTAAGAAAAAGATTACATCCCAGAAAAGCCAAAGCCGTTGGTGTTGTTCTTTGTTTCAGATACGAGTAGAGTAGATGGAACAGGAAACCGTGCTTCAGTCACAGGCAGATGAAAACAAGACCACTACGCTCAACAAACCCATGTGGAGTTTATTGAAGAAAAGGGGGAAGGAAGAGAGACAGAAAGACTCGGAGAAGGGGGAGAGAGGGACAGAGAAGGGGCAGAGAGAGAGAGAGAGAGAGAGAGAGAGAGAGAGAGAGAGAGAGAGAGAGAGAGAGAATATGTGGAGGTGCTTGCTTAAAAGGGGAAGCTTGCCCATGTGTACTGAGTCCTTATGCAGCCCAGTAATTCATGGCATAGCCATGACGTGGCCATGCAACACAGGGCCATTTGAGCTGCCTAAGAATCTGCCTAAATGGCGATATTGTGTCCCACCCATTGTCAGGGGGCGGGGTCAGCGTAATGCTGGGTTCCAACATGTGGAACACTGAAAGATATTGTTGATGAGGTTACCCCTACTCTGGCCAGATTTGTTTCTCACACTTGATTTCTTTCTTTCTTTTTTTTTTTTTCTTTTTTTTTTTTTTTTCGAGACAGGGTTTCTCTGTGGCTTTGGAGGCTGACCTGGAACTAGCTCTTGTAGACCAGGCTGGTCTCGAACTCACAGAGATCCACCTGCTTCTGCCTCCCAAGTGCTGGGATTAAAGGCGTGCGCCACCACCGCCCGGCTTAACTCATACTAATCCCAGCCTACTGAACTATTTACGTGTACTTTCCCCCAACACTTTTCTCTATAATGTCTTTGTTTCTCCTCTTCCGCCTTCTTCTCCCTAACCCTGCATTTTCTGTCCCCAATTTCTTCCTCCTCTTCCTCTTCCTTCTCCTCCCCTTCCTTTTCATCTTTGTCTTTATCTTTAGAATGCCCTTTTTTAAGACTGAGAAAAATGCAAGTTCATCCATGCCTCCAGACACATACTTTCAACCCCTCTTTAAAGTCATTTTCTACTAGAAGTAATGTCATCCCATGCCTGGATACCCTTTACTCTACATCCCTCAGACTCTTGGTATACACAAATTGTATTGTAATGTTTCAGTATTGTGACTGTACTGAAAATTCTTGGAGACTGGGGTATATGTTATAATCATCAGTGTGTCTCTCATTATTCACTGAATTAAAACAATGAATGGATGTAAGAATCAGACAAGCAAATGAATACCTTTCATCCAAGCGGATTTTTGTTTTAAAATGCTGTTAAAGTAATACTGAAAGGCATAGCTTCAAATTCAGATGTTTCTACCGCAACAATTGTTTTTGTTTCTCTGCGTATCTTTCAGGATTTGTTCACAGATCATCTATATAACAAGATGTTACACATGAGATTTTTGTCTTTAGTTTTGGCTCTAGCCCTAGTAGACTAGAACCGCAAAATGGGAACTGAATGTTCCCATAGTTCAAGGTGAGGTGCCACTGCCCATGCAGAGCTGCATGACATTTGCTCTCCTAAGACTCAAAACCTCTCCAAGGATATCAAGTACTTTGAACTGATAAGCCTTGAGATACTATTTTTTTAGAGAAATTAATTTTGTAGGTGACGTCTCTGTGCTGTTCTCTGTGGGAAACTTGCTTTGTGCATCTTAGAAAAGGAAAGTGAGTAATGGACAGGCTGAGCTGCTACTGCAGGGGAATGCCTGTAAACTTGTAGGAGAAGACATGGGGCAGCTGGCCCAAGAGGGAAGAGGTATGTGCTTTAAGAGCAATGTTGACTCTCTCTCTGTACATGTGTTAGCACAGAGGATGGCCAAGCCTTCCCTGTCAACTGAATGGAACCACCAGACTGAAAGAGTTAGCTTGTTGGTGTCAGTAGGACTTCCTGGCAGAAGTAGAGCATCCCCAGGAGAGATATGTTAGAAGCATCCTGTTGAGGACAAGATAATATGTTATGGAAATTGTATTTGATACTTAGCAAGAGAAGTCTCATTAAATCCAGCATTAAGAGAACTGCAGGTGAGAGACCCCAACAAAGAAGTCTCTAGAGAAAATACAAGAGTACTTGGGCACTTTCTGAAATCAAAGCTTGGACATTGAATACTTGGTCCCCGGTTAGTGGCTATTCAGGGAGGCTTAGGAGATGTGGCCATGCTGGAAAAGTTTGTCCCTGAGAATAGGTTTTGAGGTTTCAAAAGTCACTCACTGGTCCAAGTTTGTTCTCTCTCTTTCCTGCTTGTGATTTAAGATGTGACCCCTGGGTGTGCTGCTCAAGTCAGCCTGATGCCGCCTTTCCCTGCTTGATGGTGGTGGACTCATATTCCTCTGAAAATATAAGCCCAAATAAACTCTTCCACAAGTTGCCTTGGTCATGGTAATAGAAAAATAACACTCAAAGTCAGTAAATTCTTTTTTTCATTCACTTCTGCCTGAAACAGCCAGACACTGCTATTCATGAGTTTGGGGAAAACAGGAACCCCTAAATAGGGAAGCAAGAAAGTTTCTGATGCCCTTTCTTCATGTCCGGCTTCCAGCCAGAAGCAGTCTGGGCTGAGGAAGAGAAAGCCCTCAATTTCAGTTCAGTTAATAATGTGGTATAAACATGTTACCTATAAGAACAAGATACTTTCATGATGAAATATGAAAGAAATCACTTTTCTGTTGAAGACTGGCCCAAAGATTCATGACCTCTGCCTGCAAGTCCATCCAACTGGCAAGGAAAATTATATTCTGCTGAAAATGGAGTATGAAAGTGGGAGAAGAAATTTGTACTGTGACGCAGTCAATGGGCTCCTACTCTTTTAATGAAATAGTAACACAGAGCTGTAAACAAGAAGAAAAACAATTTTTATGCAACTTAAATTTGCAGTGTTAGAGGCTAAACCTGAACCTTTGCACATGAAAGGCAAGTGCTCTACCAGTGAGATACCTCATCAATTATAAAAATATGATTCTCAGCACTCAGGAGGCAGAGGCAGGGTGGATCTCTGAGTTTGAGTCCAGCCTGGTGTATAGAGCGAGTTACAGGACAGCCAGGGCTACATAGAGAAACCCCGTCTGGAAAACAAACGAACAAAAAGGTGATTCTTTAGTCATGATAATACCAATTATAAAATTTAATAACCAGTATGCAAAACTTTCTTCTATGCACAGATCGGAATTGCATAAAAATTAAGACATGATGTGATGGGGTATTGACATCAATTGTCGTCATTCCAGACTGCCATTGTCAGTCTGCAAGAGAGGAACTTTCTCAGTGTGGAGTAGTACTGAGAATGGTACTGTAAGTAATGAGGATGGCACACATGGCACGTAAATTATCATGTGATGGATGCTCGAACTTAGACTAAAAAACAATCTCTCTAGAAAGCAGCTCTACTTTTGCTAATATAAAAAAGAATCTCTGTAGTTGTTTAAGAATTAAAATTCCAATTCATGTTTGTTTTTGACATGTCAGCCAAGGAGATGTATATCACATTCACTTCTTTGTAAATATGTCAGAAATAAATGTATTGAGCATAACTGAAGAGCCCCAAGTGACTGAACATGATTGCAAAGGGCTGGGCTATTTAAAAAGGGAGGCTGGTCAATCGTTTCTATGGTCAACCTTAAGCATTCTTTAATACCATCTGGAACAGGATAAGTTCATGCTTAGGACATAAATATAGTGGGTTTTTGTGCATGAGCTTTAGTATGTAAATTTTTAAATGTCATTTTTGAATCTAAATATATGTAATTTTACCACCCGAATGGAAGATTTGTGGTATCCTCTGCTTATATAGGCATACTTTATGTTAATTCATACAAATTTTAAAATTGCATTTATTAAATACCTGTCTTATTGACAGAGAGTTCTTTTCTCTTGTAACTTTATGTAAATATTTGGGAAGTAAGATTCTCATTTATGGGCCTATGAAGGATATGGATGTATCAGCAGCTGCTTTGATGTTATTGGATATGAGTGAAGTCTACACACCATATTCAATAGACTCTCATAGGATTACTCATTCTATTAAAAGCATTGACTCCAGAAGTTTTTGTGGTTAAAATTAACACTGCTATTACTACTAGCTCTTTGAAATTTTGATTACTGTAAATGATTCCTTTGAAGCTAAAGTTGTCTTTCATTTGTATTTATTTTACCAGGTAGAGTTTAGGGAGTGGAGAATATACAAAGGAATGAAATAATACATAGTTACTTTGAAACTGTGTCTACATATATACACAGGAGATAGGTATTATTAATGATTGCCTAGAGCATTGTTCCTCTGGGTTTAGAGTTAAATAAGAAATATACTTTATAGTCAGAGACAAGGAAATCAAATGTCAGTATGAATCACTGAGTGTGGCTTAGACCCACCCTATAATCCAAACCAAGTTTCCTAGTTCCTGTTATTAGACTTTGAGCTCTTGGGACTCTATTTTCTAGAAACTGCAGCTTTAGAGGATGTTACTTTCTGTTTCTCATTCTTGAATTTTGAAAAATGAGTATGAAGAAGATGAAATCACACATATACATGGTGTTTAGGACAGTTTTATTCTTCCTATTCAAGCAAAATGGAAAAGTGGATATTGGATTTCAACCTTCATTGTTTGGAATAAATATTACTACTTCTCCCATAGGTATGATTGAACCAGGAGCAGACAAATGCCAAAAAATATACACTAGTGGAAATATTACAGAATAACAAGATGGAGGACTAGGATTCTCACGATCAATTCTAAGGAATTTCTCAAGTTTAAGTGATCAAAGCCTTTGGAAAGAGAAGCTAGTTCCAGAATATACACCATTTCAAGTAATTCTTAATTCCACAGCTATTACTGATGAATAATCATCATGTCTATATATGTACATATATATGTATATATGCATCATGACAGAAGTAAAATAACATTGAATTCCTTCCCTTAATTTGTGAGATAACATTAGGCAATAGAAAATGTTCACATACCAGTACAAAAAGCTGTAAATTTTGTTAAATGGGCGCCTCTATAGATAATACTGGAAGAAATCAGAGTAGGAAGAGAGTTTAAGAGACTTTGGGTTGAGTCAGTTCAATTCAAGCTCCAAAGGGGAAATTTGTACTGTGTCTAGAGATAAAATGAGCATCCATGTTGATTAAGTGATTGAATGATGCAAACGTGGACCATGTTTCTTTTTATTCTCTTGTTCTCTGATTGGCTTCATCAAAAGGCTGGTTCTTTGACTGTAGGGATTTCTTCATGTGAGGGTCTTTCTGAAAGTTCCGAAGAGCAAGAAAGCTTCTTCCCTAGAAATCACCAGCACATATCTTTATAGTCTTATTGGCCTGAACTCCGTATTGTGTCCTCTTCAGAATGAGTCACCATAGTCCAGGGTTTCTCAGCCTGTGGAGTCTCATATCAGATATTCAGCATATCAGGTATTCTACATTGCAATTCCTAGCAGTAACAACATTGCAGTTATGAAACAGCAATGATAATAATTTTATGGTTGGAGGTCATCACAACAAAAGGAACTGTATTAAAGATCACATAATTAGGAACATTGAGAATCACTGCTCTAACCAGGGAATAGGATTCTGTTCGTTAACATATTATAACCCATATGCATATGAATCAATAATACATATGTCATCTAGGCTGACTCTGTTAATATTTGGACAATGTCTGAGCAATAATCAGAAAATAGGTTGGTGTTTGGATTACAAAATTGCTCAGGAAATCAATTAAATTTGAATTTCAGATATGCAATAAAAATTTCAGAAGTATGTCCTAAATATTATGATATGCATATGCTAACAGACCATATATTTTTTAACTGAAACTCAAAATCAACTGGATAGCCTACATGTTTTTCTTGTGTGTGTGTGTGTGTGTGTGTGTGTGTGTGTGTGTGTAGCACAGATTCTAATTGGTTTTCATAATAAAAACCCAGTCAGATATAGGCATCAATGCTGAAAGATCAGAGAAGCAGAGCAGTTAGCCACTAGTTCTTACCTCTACTGACTCCTCAGACCAAAGGGGCCTTTGTGTCTCTACGAATCCTCAGACTGAATGCAATGAGCTCCTATCACCTCTTGTTTTTATTCCTCTCAGCCATATCACTCCTGTCATCACCTCCCTAGTGCTGGGATTAAAGGTGTGATTATTTACACCCTATCTAGAAAACTCAGTTAAAGTAGATAACAGGCCGGGTGTTGGTGGCACACGCCTTTAATCCCAGCACTCGGGAGGCAGAGGCAGGTGGATCTCTGTGAGTTCAAGGTCAGCCTGGTCTACAGAGCGAATGCCAGGATAGGCTCCAAAGCTACACAGAGAAACCCTGTCTTGAAAAAACAAACAAACAAACAAACAAACAAACAAAAAAGTAGATAACTGTAAGCCAATTACATTGTTTACTTCAGTTAGGGAAGCTGTCATAGAAAAGAAAAGATAAGATATAAAGTGTTTGATGGATGGGTAATGCTGCTTGCTGGGGCTGGAACATGGCCCCTTTGTTCATTACTTCTTATTCAGCTTTCTGTTCTTGATTATGACCTTTACTATCAAAGCTTGGCTGTCCTGGAGCTTGCTCTGTAAGCAGCTGACCTCGAAGTCATCGATCTTCCAGCCTCTACTTTCAAGCGCTAGGATTGAAGTTCTGCCCCACCACACCTGGATCTCGGCTTTTATTTCTTTTTCATAATTTGGAAACTTAGCTGGGTGGGACCTTGCCCTGAGGTCACCACTCCCTTTATTAAATTTCTCAATCTGTTTATCTCCTTGAACACAGGGCTTAGTTTTATTCCACTTCCTGGTCTTCTCCTCAAATAGCACATTTTTACTTTTCCTTGATCATCTAGGTCTTTTTCATTATAAATCTTTATAAGCATGAGCAGTAGTAACCACATGACAGAGTCTACACTAGGCTCTTTTGGAATTTCCTCTGCTAATGGAGTTAATCCAAATCTCTTCACTTTAGCCTCAGGCAGACTCTCCAGACAAAGGCAAAAAGCAGCCACATTCTTTACCAAAATATCACATGAACCATCTCTAGGCCATATATTAACATTCTTTTCCTCTGAAACCCCTTGAATCAGGTTCCCACAGCTCAACAAATCACACTCAGCACCACTGCCTCCATGCTCTAACTAATAGGGCCCATTCAGCAGCACTTAAAGCATCCAACTGCTTTTCTAATCCACAGTCCCAAGGTCCATATTCTTTCAAACAAAAGCATGGTCAGACCTGTCACAGCAATACCCCACTCAGGGTACCAACTTCTGTCTTAGTGTATCTACTGCTGTGAAGAGACACCATGACCACAGCAATTCTTATGAAGGAAAAACATTTATTTGGGGTAGCTTATATCTTTAGAGGTTTAGTGCATTATCATCATGCTTCAACATGGTGGTGTGCAGCCAGACATGATGCTGGAGAAGTAACTGAGTGTCTATTTTTGACAGGAAGTAGTCTGAGACGCTGGGCATGGCTTGAGCATATATGAGATCTCAAAGCCTGCCTCCATGGTAATACAGATTCTCCAACAAGACCACACATACTCCAACAAGGCCACACCTCCTAATAATACCACTCCTTTTAGGGATAATTTTCTTTTACATCACCAAAGGGCCTGGAGTGGGCTTGATACACCCAGTGACATTCCCACCATAGAAAACTGATGCTCCTTCTCCCAACATGCATCAGTTGCAAATAGCTTCTCGGTTAGGAGCATGCATGACTTTGGGTCCACATCCCCTTTTCAGTACTGGAATTTTGTCTGGTTTCAACCTGTGCAAACCTTGGGTGTGCAGTCAGGCTCTGTAAGTTTACACGTGTATCTGTTCTGTTGTGTGTGGAAGACTGTTTTCTTGGAGTCATCCATCATCTCCTCTTCTACATAGAACTATGAGCCTTGAGTGGAGGAGTTTGATGTAGACATCCCATTTAGGACTGAGTGCTCCAAAGTCTCTCACTCTCTGCACATTGCCCAGTTGTGGGTCTCTGTGTTACTTATGATCTACTGCAAGAAACTTCTCTGATGAAGGTTGAACAATGTTGAGCATTATCCTATAGAACAGAAGTTGACAAGCTTTCCTTTAAAGGGACAGAAAGTAAACAGTTTAGGCTTTGGGGACAATTGGCCTCTGTTGCAATGACTCAACTGTATTAGAAAGCAGCCACCAACAAGAAGCAGGCATAGTTCAGATCTGTTTAATCTTTATTTATAGAATAGCCAGTTGGCACATGTACTTTATACTCGTAAATTGACACATGCTATTTAAACTCAACTAGCTCTAGAAGTGGGGTTGGCCACTCCTCATTTCAGACCCAAACACATTTATGTCAAATTTTCTCCAAGACCTCTTGCCAGGCGGGGCATTAGCTGGGCTCCCTCACTATGTGATAAAGAGAAAAGAGAACAGCAAAACCACCCAAGAGTAAAAGCATCATGCCCTGGAAAACAGACAGACGGTGAACTATTTCCAACAGAGATTACTATTGTTTATCTTGTGATGTAAAAACACCTGTAGTGGGGGAAAGGAGCCAGAAGCTAAGCCATGGGAAGCTCATCCATAGAAAGAAAGCTGGACCAGGAGCTCCAGATGGCTGCCACACTTCTCTAGTTGGTTGGCTTTGGATGTTTGTTAAGCCTCCAATTTTATTATGCTAATTCTCTGCTGTTATTTGTTCTTTTACTTTGAAATCTCACCTGAGGGGATGCTGCTTTGCTTGGGACTCTGTCAGGAACTCCACCTGACCTAATCAGCTTCTCTAGTCAATTTCTCCTGGGTGTTTTGAGTATCTGTCTATCATCTATCTATCTATCTATCTATCTATCTATCTATCTATCTATCTATCTATCTATCTATCTGTCATCTTTCTATCAATCTATATCCATTTGTTGCTATTTTTCTTTGACTTTAGGTTGCTTTGACTTAACAAACGCACTCATTCAGAACCATAAGTTTTGCTATTATAGATCATTCTCCAGACCTCAGAGAAGAGCAGGTTTGGCACAGAAGAGGAACCCTGGTTAATGTCTGCTGTACATAGAAGTGATATGTACATTGTTCACCACTTTGTATGCTAATTCATTTTTTTTGTTGTTGTGCTTTATCTTTGATATTTTGGCTATGACCTCACATTGTAACTTAAGCTGGCCTGGAACACTTTATGTCACATTGGCCTCTTGGTGATCTTTCTTCCTCAGCTTTCCAAGTGCTATCACACCTAGCAAATAGATATTGCAGAGAATGTTGCCTTTGTCTACAAGGAACTCTTCCTTCCTCTGTGAACTATTCTACATAGTACCAATGAGGACATTAGCCATACTTCCTGTAACAAGGATGGAAAGTTATTGTCTCGAGCCCTTACCAGGTTTTCACCTGGGAGGAATGACAAACTCAGCTAGTTGGTTTTGAGTATGTAAGTTTTACTTTACACTTATGTCAAAGCAACACACAAGCATAAGCAAACAATCCTAAGAACCACAGACAATAGGCTCACAGCAGGGGGCACCTCCCCTGCAGAGGCCGGCAGGTTCTGCTGGGGACTTCAGTTCCTCTGGATTCAAGGCAGATCCTCTGGATTCAGGCCAGTGAGTCTCCTGAGGGCCCAGTGTCCTGGAATCAGGCTCAGAACAGTCAGCACTCAGCTTGATGGACTGGTTGTCTTAGGTTAGCGGAGGAGAGCTCCAGGACATAGAGTTGTGGTACACTCTAAAATTCCCAGTTCTGAGCTGTCCTTAAATAGTTCACTAAATTATGCTAATCACACTTTGCCACACTCCACACATTCTCACTCTTATCAACAAAGGCTGGGCAGCATAGTGGGCCTATGTTTCCTTTCCTTTAATCTTTCTTTGCCTGCCTGGTTGTAACCTCTGTCCTAATCGCCCTCCAGCCAGGCCTTTGCCTGCCTGGTTACAAGGCTCCCTTACAGTTATCCATAAATAAGATGAGCAATTGCCACAGAGACCAATTAGTCCCCAAGGTCAATTAGTCTTCATTGTCTGAAATGTTTCCTTTCTGTCCCTTTACAGGAAAGCTTCTTTTCTACAAGATAACGCTTGGCATCACTCAACCCTCATCAGAGAAGCCTCTTCTTGCAGTGGATGGTAACTAACACAGAGGCTCACAACTGGACAATGTGGACAGAGTGGGAGACTTTGGAACACCCCGTCCTAACTGGGATGTCTTTGTTAAACCCCTCTGTAGGATGACAAGGCCATAATGGCCAGCTTACCTAGATCAGACCTAACCAATATTAAGAGCATGCATAGTAAATACTTCCTGAAAGCCAACCTGGGTCTGCCTGAGGGCCTTGACAACAGTAGCCGAGCGGTGTCGAGAGATGATGTGGATTGAGGAATAGCGGCCACATCACATCAGCAGATGCCAGCACAACAGATCCTCCTCCTCCTTCCTTGCTAAATCGAGCTTGTTGCTTTGACCTGCTCCTGGAGTCTGTGCCATTGATTCCTCATCTACTTGCCCTCTCCCGCAAAGACCTATGGGACCATGTAACACCCCTCCCCTCAAGGGTCTTGGCTCTATGTAGAAGAGGAGTGATGGATGACTCCAAGGAAGCAGGGTCTCCCAGACACAACAGGACTGAAGGTAGACAATTCATCTGGCTAGTGTCAGACTAGTAATGAACACATGATCCCAGGACTCTTGAGCTATAGCTCACAAAGGAGACAGTCTCTGACCTTTTGTAGGCTCATCCTGATGCTGGGTTGATGTGCAACTGGAGCTGTCAATGGTATCTCCTGTTTACAGGAAACATGTTTGGATTATAGAAATGAGGCAGAGCTGAAAAACGCACATGGAGAATGTGCCAACTAAACTGGCTAAGGCTTGGATTCATTTTCCCAGTGTGTTTGTCCTGCAGAGCAACAGGATTTCTGGTATTTAGACCCACAGCTCTCAGGCAGACCTCAGTCTTACTTCAGAATGTTTAACACATTTAGTACTGTGTTGGTTTTTGCTTAATCTTGTTTGAGCTGAACTTTTTTCACTAACAGTGAAAGAGCACATTGCCTTCAAAGCTGTCAACTCAAAGTCACTCAGTTAAAGTTGGGCTTTTGTTAGATGAACTTGACATCCAGGATAGATTACAGAAGACTTGGAGTGAAGGAAGATGAAGGTCAAGAAATCCACTTAAGAAGTATGCTGCCTCAGCTGGAGACTGAAACCTTAACTGTGTTCTTTACTGTGTGTTTGGGGGCTATCTAGTGAGTTGATTGAGTGGTCCTAAGAGCAGCCCTCAGACTTTCTTTCTTTTTTTTTTTATTTTATTAGTTCTAGTTAGGGAACAAGCTTATTTCAAGTCCCTTCCCCTCACTCCCAACCCTCCTCCCCCACCCCCAGTCCACCACCCATCCCATCCACCCACCACTCCCCAGGCAGGGTAGGGCCCTCAACGGGGGCTCTGCGAAGTCCACCAAATCTTCCTGTGCTGGTCCTGGGCCCTTCCCCATGTGTCCAGGGCCAGAGTGTAACCCTTCACGTGGGATGGGCTCTCAAAGTCCCTTCTTGCACCAGGGAAAAATACTAATCCACCACCAGAGGCTCCCTGGAGTGCAGAGGCCTCCTTATTGACATCCATGTTCAGGGGTCTGGATCAGTCTTGTACTGGCCTCCCGGACAGCATCTGGGGTCGATGTGCTCTCCCTTGTTCAGGCCAACTGTTCCTGTGGGTTTCTCCAACCTGGTACAGACCCCTTCGTTCTTCATTCCTCCCTCTCTTCAACTAAATTCCCGATTTCAGCTCAGTGTATATCTGTGGATGTCTGTCTCTGCTTCCATCAGCCACTGGGTGAGGGCTCTAGGATGGCATGAAGAGAAGTCATCAATCTCATTTTAGGGGAATGGCTTTTAGGTTATCCTCTCCACCATTGCCTGGATTGTCAGATTGTGTCATCCTTGTAGGTCTCTGGAGATCTCCCTGGTTCCAGATCTCTTCTCGGACCTATAGTGGCTCCCTCTGATATGGTATCTCTCATCCTGCTCTCTTTCCTCTCTTCTTCCCCCAACTCAATATTTCTGCCCCTCCATTTCCTCTCCTCTACTCCTCTTCTCTTGCTCTTATTGTAGCAGCTCCTTTCCCTCCTACCCTCATGCCCCCAATTAGTTCGAGAGTTCATGCCACTTCCATTCCTGGGGACCATTTATCCCTTAGAGTCCTTCATGTTTCCTAGTTTCTTTGGTGAAGAGCATTATAGACTGGTAATCCTTTGCTCTATGTCTAAAATTCATATATCAGTGAGTACATACCATGTTTGTCTTTTTGTGACTGGGTTACCTCACTCAGGATGGTTTCCTCTAGTTCCATCCATTTGCCTGCGAATTTCAAGATTCCGTTACTTTTTTCTGCTGAGTAGTACTCCATTGTATAGATGTGCCACATTTTCTCAATCCATTCTTCAGTTGAGGGGCATCTAGGTTGCTTCCAGGTTCTGACTATTACAAACAATGCTGCTATGAACATGGTTGAACATATGTCCTTGTTGTATGAACATGCACTATCTGGGTATATACCCAAGAGAGGAACGGCTGGATCTTGAGGTAGACTGATTCCCATTTTTCTGAGCAACCGTCATACTGATTTCCAAAGTGGTCTTACAAGTTCGCACTCCCACCAGCAATGGAGGAGTGTTCCTTTTTTTCCACATCCTCTCCAGCATAGATTGTCATTGGTATTTTTTATTTTAGCCATTCTGATAGGCGTGAGGTGGCGTCTCAGAGTTGTTTTGAGTTGCATTTCTCTGATGGCCAATGATTTTGAGCACTTTCTTAAGTGTCTTTCAGCCATTTCAGATTCCTCTGTTGAGAATTCTCTATTTAGTTCTGCACCCCACTTTTTAATTTCATTGTTTGGTGTTTTGGTGGCTAGCTTCTTGAGCTCCTTATATATTTTGGAAATCAGTCCTCTGTCAGATGTGGGATCGGTGAAGATCTTTTCCCATTCTGTGGGTGGTGGTTTTGTCCTACTGACTGTTTCCTTTGCCTTGCAGAAAGCTTCTCAGTTTCAGGAGGTCCCATTTATTAATTGCAGACCTCAGTGTCTGTGCTACTGGCGTAATGTTCAGGAAGTAGTCTCCTGTGCCAATTTGTTCAAGGGTAATTCCCACTTTCTCTTCTAGAAGATTCAGTGTGGCTGGATTTATGCTGAGATCTTTGATCCATTTGCACTTAAGTTTTGTGCATGGTGACAGGTATGGATCTATCTGCAATTTTCTGCATGTCCGAATCCAATTGTACCAGCACCATTTGTTGAAGATGCTATCTTTTTTCCATTGTATAGATTTAGCACCTTTGTCAAAAATAAGGTATCCATAGGTGCGTGGGTCAATATCAGGGTTTTCAATTCGATTCCATTGGTCTATCAGTCTATTTTTGTGCCAATACCAAGCTGTTTTCAGAACTATGGCTCTATAGTAGAGCTTGAAGTCGGGGATGGTGATGCCTCCAGAAGATCCTTTATTGTAAAGAGTTGTTTTGGCTATCCTGGGCTTTTTATTTTTCCATATAAAGTTGAGTATTGTTCTTTCAATGTCTGTGAAAAACTGTGTTGGGATTTTGATGGGGATTGCATTGAATCTGTAGATTGCTTTTGGCAGGATTGCCATTTTTACTATGTTAATTCTACCTATCCAAGAGCATGGGAGATCTTTCCATTTTCTGGTATCTTCTTTAATTTCTTTCTTTAAAGTCTCAAAGTTCTTGTTGTACAGATCTTTCACTTTTTTGGTTAGTGGATATTGTGGATATTGCTTGTGGATATTGTGAAAGGTGATGTTTCCCTGATTTCTTTCTCATTGGATTTATCATCTGTATATAGTAGGGCTACTGATTTTTTTAGTTAATTTTGTATCCTGCTACCTTGCTGAAGGTGTTTATCAGCCGTAGGAGTTCCCTGGTAGAGTTTTTCGGGTCACTAATGTAGACTATCATGTCGTCTGCAAATAGTGAAAGTTTGACTTCATCCTTTCCAATTTGTATCCCTTTGATCCCCTTTTCTTGTCTTATTGCTATAGCCAGAACTTCAAGTACAATATTGAAGAGATATGGAGAGAGTGGACAGCTTTGTTTTGTTCTTGATTTTAGAGGAAAGGCTTTGAGTTTCTCTCCATTTACTTTGATGTTGGCTGTTGGTTTGGTGTATATTGCGTTTATCATGTTTAGATATGTTTCTGTTATTCCTGTTCTCTCCAAGATCTCTATCATGAAGGGATGTTGGATTTTGTCAAAGGCTTTTTCAGCATCTAGTGAGATGATCATGTGGTTTTTCTTTTTCAGTTTATTTATATAGTGGATTACATTGATGGATTTTCGTATGTTGAACCATCCTTACATCCCTGGGATGAAGCCTACTTGATATCACATGGTGGATGATTTTTCTGATATGTTCTTGGATTCAGTTGGCCAATATTTTATTGAGTATTTTAGCATTGATGTTCATGAGGGATATCAGTCTGTAGTTCTCTTTCTTAGTCATATCTTTGTGTGGCTTGGGTATCAAAGTGATTGTAGCCTCGTAGAAAGAGTTTGGCAATATCCCATCTGCTTCTATTGTGCGGAACAGTTTGAGGAGTACTGGAATTAGCTCTTGTTTGAATTTCTGGTAGAATTCTGCAGTGAAGCCATCTGGCCCTGGGCTTTTTTTGGTTGGGAGGCTTTTGATTACTGCTTCTATCTCATTAGGGGTTATAGGTCGATTTAAACTGTTTATCTGATCTTGCTTTAATTTTGGTAAGTGATATTTATCCAGAAAGCTTTCCATTTCTTTTAGATTTTCCAATCTTGTGGAATACAGGTTTTCAAAGTATGACCTAAAGATTCTCTGGATTTCCTCAGTGTCCGTTGTTATATCCCCCTTTTCATTTCTGATTTTGTTAATTAGCATGCTCTCTCTCTGCCTTTTGATTTGGCTAGAGGTTTGTCTATCTTATTGATCTTCTCAAAGAACCAACTCTTTGTTTCATTGATTCTTTGTACTGTTTTCCTAGTTTCTACTTTGTTGATTTTGGCTCTCAGGTTGATTATTTCCTGGCGTCTACTCCTCCTTGGTGTGTTTGCTTCTTTTTGCTCTAAAGCTTTCAGTTGTTCTGTCAATTCTCTAATGTGACTTTCCTCCAGTTTCTTCATGTGAGCACTTAGTGCTATGAACTTCCCTCTTAGCACTGCTTTCAGGGTGTCCCATAAGTTTGGGTATGTTGTGTCTACATTCTCATTAAATTCTAGGAAGTCTTTAATTTCTTTTTTTATTTCTTCCTCAACCCAGGAATGGTGCAATTGGGTGTTATTCATTTTCCACGCAAATGTAGGTTTTCTGCAATTCGTATTGCTGTTGAATTCTAGCTTTAATGCATGGTGGTCTGATAAGATACAGGGGGTTATTTCAATACTTTTGTAACTGTGGAGGTTTGCTTTGCTGCCAACTATGTGGTCAATTTTTGAGAAGGTTCCATGTGGCGCTGAGAAGAAGGTATATTCTTTTGTGTTTGGATGGAATGTTCTATAGATATCTGTTAAACCCAGTTGTGTCATAACTTCTGTCAGATCCTTTGTTTCTTTGTTAAGTTTCTGTCTAGTGGTTCTGTCCAATGGTGTAAGGGGGGTGTTGAAGTCTCCTACTATAAGTGTGTGTGGTTTTATGTGTGGTTTGAGCTTTAGTAATGTTTCTTTTACAAATGTGGGTGCTTTCGTATTAGGGGCATAGATGTTCAGGATTGAGACTTCATCTTGATGGACTTTTCCTGTGATGAGTATGAAATGCCCTTCTTCATCTCTTTTGATTGCTTTCAGTTTAAAGTCTAATTTGTTAGATATTAGGATTGCTACCCCAGCTTGTTTCTTGAGCCCATTTGATTGGAAAATTTTTTCCCATCCTTTTACTCTGAGGTATCGCCTGTCTTTGAAGTTGAGGTGTGTTTCTTGTAAACAGCAGAAGGATGGATTCTGTCTTTGTATCCATTCTGTTAGCCTATATCTTTTTATGGGTAAGTTAAGACCATTGACATTTAGGGATATTCATGTCCATTGTTCATTGGTTCTTCTTTGTTTTGGATTTATTGTTGGTGGTATCATTGCGTGTGGATTTTGCCCTCTTGTTTCTCTTTGTGTTTGGTAAAATTAGATTATCTATTGCCAGTGTTTTTGTGAGTGTAGTTATGTTTTCCTTCCAGAGCCTTCTGTAGTGCTGGATTTGTGGATATGTATTGTTTAAACCTGTTTTTGTCATGGAATATCTTGTTTTCTCCATCTATAGTGATTGAAAGTTTTGCTGGGTACAGTAGTCTGGGTTGACATCCATGCTCCCTTAGTGCTTGTAGGGTATCTATCCAAGACCTTCTGGCTTTCAGAGTTTCCATTGAGAAGTCGGGTGTGATTCTGATTGGTTTGCCTTTATATGTTACTTGGCCTTTTTCCTTTGCTGCTCTTAATATTTTCTCTTTATTCTGTAGATTTGGTGTTTTGATTATTATGTGTCAGGGGACTTCTTTTTGTGGTCCAGTCTGTTTGGTGTCCTGTAAGCTTCTTGTACTTTCATAGGCTTATCCTTCTGTAGGTTGGGGAAGTTTTCTTCTATGATTTTGTTGAATATGTTTTCTGTACCTTTGAGCAGTGTTTCTTCGCCTTCTTCTACACCTATTATTCTTAGGTTTGGCCTTTTTACGGTGTCCCATATTTCCTGGATATTTTGTGTTAGGGATTTGTTGGAGTTGAGGTTTTCTTTGGTTGATGAATGTGTATCCTCTAGCGAGTCTTCAGCTGAGATTCTCTCTTCCATTTCTTGATTGGATATACTTACATCTTTAGTTCCTGATCATTTATCCAGCCTTTCCATTTCCAGCATGGTCTCATTCTGTGTTTTCTTTATTGTGTCTATTTCAGTTTTCATGCTTTGAAATGTTTCAAGAGCTTCCTTCACTTGTTTGGAAGTTTTTTCTTCGCTTTCTTTAGATTCTTTAAGAGATTTATTTATTTCTTAAATTTTTTGGTTTGTCTTTTCCTCCAATTCATTTAATTTTTTGTTTGCTTTTTCTTCTATTTCTTTAAGGGATTTTCTTGTTTCCTCTTTAAAGGTCTCTATCATCTTGCTGAGATAATTTTTGAGGTCCATCTCATCTTCATGCTCTGTGTTGGGCTTTTCAGATCTTGCTGGAGTGGAGTCCCTAGATTCTGGTGGTGTCATATCGGTCTTTCTGTTGTTGAGTGAAATCTTATTCTGTCTTCTCCCCATATCTTCTTTTAGTGGGTGCAGGTGGGGTCTCTCTATCTCCTCTTGTGACCCAGTGGTGTGTGTGGGGGGGCAGGAATTCAATGTCCACAACTCTGGATGGTCTTGACGCTCCTGGTTCCTGGGTCGGTCTAGTTCCTAGTTCCTGGGTCGGTCGGCGGAATGGAAGAGTGGGGTGCTAGCAGATTTGGGGCGCAGGGAGCTCCTCCCTGCCTGGGCATGTCTAACCCAAGACCGCAGGTGCAGGCGGGGGTGGGGGTTTGGGGGTGGGGGTGGTCAGGGTGTATGATGTTTTGGGCGGGAGTCAGGAGCGGGCAGAAACTCACTCACCTAGTTCCTGGGTCGGTCGGCGGAATGCAGCCCTCAGACTTTCAATCATTTATTCTACAAATATTTCATAAGCTAGCTAGGAATTATCTGTTATTCTGGGTGTAAGCTGTCTACAGTTGACAAACTATGATCAATTACCCAAATCTATTCTGCTGCCTGTTTGTGTGAATACCACTGTGCCTATTTGTTTGCATATTTGTCTGAAGCTGCTTTTGTGCTGTAGAAGTACATTTTTTCTTATTTTCTTTTTTTAAAATTTTAATTTGAAAGAAAATTATTTTACATATCAATCCCAGGTCCCTTTCCCTCCCCTCCTCTCCTGCCCCCACAACTAACACCTTACCTATCCCATACCCTTTCTGCTCCCAAGGGAGGGTGGGGCCTTCAATAGGGGGGTCTTCAAAGTCTGTCTTATTCTTTGGGATAGGGCCTAGGCCAACCCCCTTGTGTCTAGGCTCAGAGTGTATACCTCCATGTGGGATGGGCTCCCATAGTCCATTCCTATGCTAGGAATAAGTACTGATCTGCTATAAGAGGTCACATAGATTTCCGAGGTCTCCTCACTGACACCCACATTCAGGAGGTCTGGATCAGTCCCATGCTGGTTTCCCAGCTATCAGTCTGGGGACCAAGAGCTCTCCCTTGTTCAGGTCAGCTGTTTCTGTGGGTTTCACCAGCCTGGTCTGGACCCCTTTGCTCATCACTCCTCCTTCTCTGCAACTGGATTTCAGTTCAGTTCAAGGTTTAGCTGTGGGTGTCTGCTTCTACTTCCACCAGCTGTTGGATGAAGGCTATACGATGTCATATGAATTAGTCATCAATCTCATTATCAGGAGAGGGCATTTAAGGTAGTCTTTCCTCTGTTGCTTAGATTGTTGGTTGGTATCATCTTTGTAGCTCTCCAGACATTTCCCTAGTGCCTGATTTCTCTTTAAACCTAGGAAAATAAGAAGGGGAAAAGAGGATGGGTGAGGAAGTCATGATGGGGCAGGGAGGTTGAGTTGGGGGAAGAACAGAAGAGAGCAAGATAAGAGATAATATAATAGAGGAGACATTATAGGTTTACAGGTTTAAAGAAGTAGTTTTTAGTACCCTGTGACTGTCAAACCTAAAATAGTCACTTGTCCTTTAACTGAAAAGGCTTTCCAATTATTGAACAAGACTGATGGAACCCTTGCTCACCTGAAGTCATGTTCTGGTAGAACCCAAGAAAGTAACAGAAACATGAGGAAAAAATTATTGTGGCTTTGTGTGTGTGTGTGTGTGTGTGTGTGTGTGTGTGTGTGTGTGTGTGTGTGTGTGGACAAGGAAGTTCTCTAGAGGACAAGAAATATGAATGTAAAGAGCTTTCCACAACAATATCTGTAAGCTGAGCATCTAAGAATTCTGTGCAAAAAGAAATTGTTAGGAATAAAAGTTCTGTGCTGTGCAGACACCTTTTGAGCTAAGATACAGAAATGTGAAAGTAAGTTAGAAAGTAGAGAACAAAAAGGTAAACAAATCCTAGAGTTGGTGGATTGTGTGGGATCTTGCTTAGGATCCCAGGGGCAGGTGTGTTGGTTAGATTTTTGTTAACGTGATCCAATCTAGCCAACTGAACAGGGGACTTCAGTTGAAACAAAAAGTTTACCTAAGATTGGCCTGTAGACAAGTTTATGGGCATTTTCTTGATTAATAATTGATGTGGGAAGTCGCAGAACACTGTGGACTGTGCCACCCCATGGCAGGTGGCCCTTGAGTGTATAAGAAAGCAGGCTGCTCAAACCAAGGGAGGAGAGCCAGCAAACAGCATTCCTCCAAAGCTTCTGATGCAGTTTCTGCCTCCAGCTTCCTGCCTTGAATTTCCTCCCTTGGATTCCTTCAGCAGACTCTGGCCTGGGAAATATAAGACAAATAAACACTTTCTTCCCTAAGTTGCTTTTGGTTGTAATCATTATCCTAGCAATAGAAACCTAATGAAACCAGCAAAGACCCCCTTCCCCTCACTCCTATAACTCTTTCATGTTAGAATGGGTGGGAAATTATTCTACAGATCTTTTATGTATCTATTTTATTAAGAAAATTTCAACCAGAAAAATAGAATAACACAGGACAATGACCAACATTACCCATATTTTGCATCCCACAATTGATATTTGACATACCTTTAGTGTATTTGTTCTCTCTCTCTCTCTCTCTCTCTCTCTCTCTCTCTCTCTCTCTCTCTCTCTCTCTCTCTCTCTCTCTCTCTCTCTCACACACACACACACACACCAAGTCATCACTCTATCATTTTTAAAAGATACATTTCAAGCTGGGCAGTAGTGGCACATGCCTTTAATCCCACCACTCAGGAGGCAGAGGCAAGCAGATCTCTTAGTTCAAGGCCAGCCTTGTAGCAGACTGAGTTCCAGGACAGCCAAGTCTACACATAGAAACCCTGTCTTGAACCTCTCCCCCCAAAATAAAGATGCTTTTCAAAGGAATTTGCAGATGCCAATAAACTTCCTTTTATATTTTATAAACTTTATTACTTTTAAAAACTTTCAAATAAATAAAAATTTGTACATTCAAATTAACCAGTCCTAAAATCTAAACTCAGTGAATTTCTATAGAGTTAGAATAGGCGTTTGGAATGGAAGCTATGAAGCTTCACATTAAATTTTACACTTTAAGTATTGAATATATTTTGTGCATTCAACCCCCCAAAAGACTCATGATAGAAATAGAACTAGAGAAACTGTGTGGTGGTTTGAATGAAAATGGTCCCCATAAGTCCATAGGGAGTCTCACTATTAGGAGTTAGGGCTTTTTTAGAGGAAGTACGTCACTGGAGATGAGCTTTGAGGTCTCAGATTCTCAAGCCAGGCGTAGGGTCTCACGCTCTCTTCCTGCTGCCTCCCAATCCTGATGTAGAACTCTGAGCCTCTTCTCCAGCCCCATGTCTACCTATATGCTATCATGCTACCTGACACAGTGATAATGTACAAATGGAGTTGACATGGTCATGGTGTCTCTTCACAGCAATAGAGACCCTACCTAAGACAAACGGTTATTTTCATATCCCCTTTCATAAGTCATATCTATTAACTGCATGCAGCTCTTCTTTATCTCCTTATGCTTAGTCTTCTTTGCTCTTTTTCTTCATGATATTCTGCACCCTCATGTACATTTTTTTACATAGCTAAATATATTATTGACTTGATTCTGCATATGATAGTGAACATGATATTTCTTGCTTTCTGAGATTGTGTGACCTCACTTAGTATCATACATTCTAGGTTCATCTATCTTCTAGCAAATTTTTAACTTCATTTTTCTTTAGAGCTGAGTAATGTTTTATTATGTATATCAACTTATATGTATTTATATATTACATGAATATATATTTTATATATTATATAGATAACACATATACCAATTTTTCATTATCTATTCATTGCTGATTGACAATTAGGTTGATTCCAGTTATTTTCTACAGTGAATAAAGCAACTTGGGATGTAAATATCCCTATGGTAGGGCATGGCGTTCTCTGGGCGTATGCCCAGGAGTGAAATACCTGGACCATGTTGCTGTTCTATTTTTAATTTTTTGAGAAATCTCCAAACTGAATTCCACAATGACCATATTACTTTGCATCCACATCAACAGTGAACAATGGTTCATTTCTCTACAAATCCTCTCCAACATTCAATGTCAGATTTGTTGATGGCCATTCTGACTGGGCAAGGTAGTAACTCGAAGTATTTTAATTTACATTTCCCTGATGGCTAGGGATATTGAACACTGTTTATAATATTTATTAGCCATTTGTATTTCTTTTTTAAAAAGCTATTTGTCTATTTGTTGATTGACAATTTTCTCCTTGGTATTTATTTTACTATTAAATACCAAGTTAAATTAAATTAAATGCTAATTTATTACCTTGGTATTTAATTTCTGCAATTCTTTTTAGTTCTTGTCATTAGCACCTTCTCTGAAGTGTAGCTGGGAAAGATCTCCCATGCTGTGAGCCTGTCTGTTAACTCTACTGATTGTTTCCTTTGCTGTACAGAAACTTTTTGTTTTGTAGCCCCCCTCCTGTTAATACTTCTTGGGCATAGTTCCTACAGTAGTGGTGCTCTATTTAAAAAGTTCTTGACTGCACCATTATCTTGAAGGGCATTGCATGTGTTTTTTTTCTAGAAGTTTCAGTTTTAAGATTTAAGTCTTTGATTCATTTTGAATTGATTTTTGTACAAGCCAAGAGATATAGACCAATTTCATTCTTCTGCTGGTGGAATTCTGTGTATTCTTTCCCCTAGACATTTCAGAATTCCATAATTCAAATTTAATTACTTTTTAAAAATGTTTGAATTAAGTGGTAAAGTTTAAGGCCATGTGATGCCAATTACAAAGTACATGTTGTGTACATATCCTGAATTATTGTGCTATACCCCATAAACATGTACATAAACATAAAAATGTTTCTCTATACAAACATTTTTGGTAAAATTTGCAGTTGGCTTTTAAAATAATATTATCTTTTATGTGTTTGGGTGTTTTGCTTGCATATATGTCTGTGCAGCATGCATGTTCTTTGTGCCGTGGAGGCCAGAAGACAGTGTCATAGCTTGTGGAGCTTGAGTTACAGGCAGCTGTGAGCTGCCTGGTGGGTTCTGGAAATGGAACTCTGGGAAGAGCAGCCAGTGTTCTCAACCTCTGAGCCATCTCTTCAGGTCATCCCCAGTGCCTTAGTACTTGCTTATTTCTCACACTAGATTAGTACAGCTTTGTTACTTGTTTTCTCTCTATTCCTCACATAGCAGGAAATAAGTTAATTAACATGAATGTGGATTTCATCCAATGTCACATTAGGCAGTTTTTCCATTCATATAGAAAAATAATCTGGCTACTGTTTAGACTCACTTCTTTGTTCTGTTAAAAAATTTGTCTGGGCTGGAGACATGGTTCATTTGTTAGGGATACTGACTTCTCTTCCAGAGAACCCTAGTTCAACTCCCACCCTCACACGGCAGCTCACCACTGTCTGTAATTCTAGCTCCAAAGGATCTTACACCTTCACACAGACATGCATGTAGGTGAAACACTAATGCACATAAAATAAAAATAAATAAATCATTAAAAATGAAAATCTGTAGAAACCAACTTCTATCCCACTGATTCAGCACTGTAGACAGTAAGCAACTTTAATTGGTTGACGTTAGACTCTCACATTTTCCACAACATTCCACAAGGTGGTGCCCAAATATCTATTTTCAAGTAATAATGCCTAAGAGTCGTGGTAGTTCTGGCTAATTTATTTCTATTAGCCAAATCAATGAGCAAAACATGCATTATGTAATTGTAAGTAAAAATCACTTTTATAAAGTTACATATGTATAATTTCAGAATTTGTAGTTCTTGATACATGCAATGATTAATTATTATAGCAAGTAACTTTAGTATATAGCTTAATGTTATTAGAAGCTTTTGAAACCCCAAATAGCAAATTAAGAATTTGCTTCAAATTCATTTTACTCTAAGCTTTATCCACAACTGATCTATCCTACATGCAGAATTTAAAAGATTAGAAGAAGCAAGCTATTATGTTAGAAAAATTACATTTTGATAAAAACTTAAAAATGACTCTGTGACCTTAGTTTGGAATAGTATTGTGTGAAACAAAATGTTATGGGCAGACCCAGAATGAGACACAGTGGGGAACAACGAGTGGTATGGTGTTCTTAAAACATTTTTGTTCAGAAATTCAAAAATTATTCATTTTTTGTTGAATCTTAGTTCGAATCTTAAATACATTGAGCATTTTACTGGATTTATTATTCATATCAGTGCTGAGCCCTGTGGTGATACATTATTTATGATTTCATAAAGCTTGCCTGAAGATCAGAGTGCAAAGCTAGTCTCAGTCACAGAAGCCAGGCAGTGGTGGTATATACCTACCTTTAATCCTAGAACTCATGAGATAGAGGCACTAGGAACTCTGAGTTCAAGGCCACCCTGGGCTACATTAGAGTTAATCAGTCTAAAAGAGAAACAGAGCTCACACCTTTAATCACAGCAGTAGGGAGGTGGAGACAGGCGTGATCTGGCTGGGCAGAGAGAGGAATATAAGGTGGAAGGAGACAGGAAGTCAGTGCAGTCTCAGTGTGTCTGAATAGCAATGAATTAGGGGCAGTCTGAGGTTCGGTGGATGGCCCCTTCAGTCTGAGCATTGGTAGAGGTGACAACACTCTAGTGGCTGGCTGCTTTGCTTCTCTGATCTTCAGCATTAACCCCAACATCTGTCTCTGGGTTTTTATTATTTGTGCTACAGAGCCCTCACCAAATTGCTAGCTATATTTGGTCAGGTATTAAAAACATGGACTGCTGATAATGTAATCAGTATAAAACCTTCAGACTTGGTTAAAACTACCCAAATCTGGAGGAGAAGGGTTTCCAGCCAGTAGAAAATTCTATAATGGAGTGTTCTTACCTTTGATGGTCAAACATTAAGATTTACATAGTGCAAAGTGAGACTCATAACATGTTGGAATTGGGCCCATGAAAACTTTTCCTGAGCCACTTGCCCCTAAAGTTAAACTCACAATTTCCAAATATAAATTTCTTGTCATGCAGCCTCCTTCTTCTCTTGCTTTGCCATAAGCCTGGATAGTGTAAAAGGCTGTGAGCCTCCAGGGGTGTTTAGGGATAATGAGAGGTGGCTGCATAAACAGCTCAACTCTATTTTCTCTCTAATTCTGCTTTATCCTTTTTATGGTTGCTAACATTCTCCCATATTTTTATAACCTTTGCAATGGAGAAAAATTAAATGTGCTCTGTCTTAACATTCTATTTTGAGGTTTGATACTATTGTTTGCCTTCAGTATAAGAAAATTTTAAATACCTTATACTGGGGAATTAAAGAATTCATCAACACCAATTCCAGAAAGTAAAAAACAACTAATGGAAAACCAGCAAATATTTTCTCTATTGAAAGCAGGATTTAGGGGTGAAGATACAGCTCGTAAAACAAGTGTGAGGGCCTGAGTTCAGATCCCCAGAAACTACAGAGATGCCAACGTCCATAAAGAGGAGGACCAACACCCAAAGCACTCTTCTTACACCTACACATGTACTGTGGTACCCGTGCACCAGAATTCCCACACATGAACACAAGTGCACACACATACATACCATACACACCCATGTACACAAAGGATTTTTTTAAAAGTAGGAGTCAATCATTGTTATTAAAAATCTGTTTTTTTGTCAATGGGTGTTGAATAACAAATTTAAGTTTTCTATCCATTGAGTGAAGGGAATAATCAAATTAAAACTGAACTTCCAGACTTAAGATTTCTCTAACTTCCTCTTTGGTATTTATTAGAAAGGAAAATTGTCCAGTTTTTTTCTAGATAGCATCCCAATATTTTGATCTGAAATAGTTGCTTTGGTAAGGAAGAAACATGAAAGAGGGAAACATATAAAAGGGGCATTCTAGGAGTCATAAAATTGTTGTGAGAATCTATGCTGTCACTTTGCTCTTGGAGATGATGTGTGTTGCATATGTGACATTGTTCAAGCTGGGGACCAAATGTCAGAAGATTAAGGAAGCTATACTAGGGAGTAAACAATGTAAGAAAACAATTGTGTCAAATTGCTGTATGCATAAGTTATTCTATGAAGAAATATGAAGAAACTTTTTGTTTTTTTTTTTTTGTTGGTTTCTTTCTTTTCTTTCTTTCTTTTTTTTTTTTTTTTTTTTTTTGGTTTTTCGAGACAGGGTTTCTCTGTGTAGCTTTGGAGCCTATCCTGGCACTCGCTCTGGAGACCAGGCTGGCCTCAAACTCACAGAGATCCACCTACCTCTGCCTCCCGAGTGCTGGGATTAAAGGCGTGTGCCACCAACGCCTGGCTGAAACGTTTTAAAAATAATAATAGCAATAGCAAAAAAATTAGATAGATGGCGCGGAAGAGGTAAACTCAGTCAGAATTGGTGAGGAGGCTGGAGTGGAATCCACTGCTCCCAAGCTCCATTGCCAGCGATGATTGTCATTTCTTTATTATCTTTGAAGGACTTTGACCTTTCAGTTTTCTGATGAGTAGGACCAATACCTTCTTGATGTTCGTCCAGTTTACTGAAGAAGGGCACAAGGAAATGTCCAAGCCACATTCCTGGGGCCCAGGAGCATAATGAGTCCTGGAAGCTTCCAAACTTTGGGGCAGTTGTCAGAAGTTCGACCACACCATGTTTGTACTGGTGAGAACAAAACAGCGAGGGACTTCTAGTAGCAGTTTCTCTACAATGTTTGGGAAGCTCACTGCCTTCTCTCTTCTCTGTCACAGCTGCTGATGTCCTTTGACGCTGGATCAGCAGCAGTACAGGTGGCTCAAACTGAGAGAGCTTATGCCACATTGTGGGTAGCCTTGCTTAATCTTGCTGCAGAAAGTTATATCCTTTTGATACAACTTTCAGCTGATTTGTGACCAGCCTTTTTAATATTTCTATTGCTTCACACGGATTAATTTTCTGAGCTATTTACGGCAACAACTGACTGATTTCCTTTTGAGACTCCACTTCCTACACCTTGTCTCACGTCTGTCATGTGAAGGTGAGAAGTACGGCTAACATCCCCAGAAAGGTAAGAAAATATATGGTTTTTACCTGAAGATTTCACTGTTACTTAAAAGGCCCAGGGGATTTCTTGAAAATCTGCTTTGTGAGGAGGTGACAAAGAAACACAGCATTCACATGGAAATGTCATCTGATGATGGCATAGTTGTTAGATGTGAGGCTCAAACGATCTTTTATTTTGTGATGCATATGTATGTGTTCATGTGAGTATGGTGTATGCACGTGTGTGTGTGTGTGTGTGTGTGTGTGTGTGTGTGTGTGTTGTGTGTGTGTGTGTGTGTGTGTGATGTATGGGTGTGGTAGACGTGTTTGGAGGATGGGTGGGGGTTGCATGCGTGATGAATGTGCCAGTGCATGAGTGTGAAGTTCAGAAGACAATGTTGGGTGCCTGCTCTGGCATTCTCCATATTATTCTTCTGAGTCAGGATTTCTCACTGAAGCTAGAGTTACACTGGCAGCCAACAAGCCCCTGCAAGCCTCCTGTCTCTGCTTCCAAAAGCGTTGGGATTACATGGCTGGCTTTTTACATGGGTGCTGGGGATTTGAACTCAGACCCTCATACTTGTGCAACAATTATTTTAATCCATTGAGTCATCTCCCCAGCCACTGTTCTGACATTGTGTAAGGCTAGCATGACAGTAAGAACAGCTGCAAAACCTGAATTGTTTGTCTTCTTTTTTTATTGCAGGTACACATGTGTACATATTCACGTGTGTGGAGACCAAGGGTCCTTTCTCCTCTGCTTTCCTTTTTAGTTTTTGAGGCAAGGTCTCCCTCTAAACCTGGAGCTCACTGATTGGCTAGACTTGCTGGCTAGTGAGCCCTAGGAACCATTCTGCATCCAGTGGTCCAGCACTGATGGTGGAGGCATGTGCTACTTCATACTTTACAGAGACTCTGAGGGATGGAATTCCGAGTCACACATTCTTTATTCACTGAGCCTTCTCCCCAAGCCTTTTTATTTTCTTTAAAAACTTTATTTCCAGTTCATTTAATGTTTTTTTTTTACTGAGATGATTGTAGATTCACATGTAATCCTAAAATAATGATGATGATGATGATGATGATGATGATGATGATGATGATGATGGTGATGATGGTGATGATGATGGTGATGATGATGATGATGATGGTGATGATGGTGGTGGTGGTGGTGGTGATGATGCTGTAGAGCCATGAAGTCTATTCTTAACTCATCCTGCCCCAGTTGGCAGCCTCCTGATGCACTTACAGTGTCACAGGCAAGGTGTTGACATTGGTAGTGCGGATGCAACCATTCTGTCATTACCAACTCTTGCTGCAGTTTATAATGTGTGGACTCTCTTACCTCTACCATTACTGGTTTTTGAGAATCTCTGCTAAACATTACTCCCTTGCTCCCAACTCCAGTGACTTTGAAATATGTGCCCGTGGAGGGTAGATGGTGAAGTGTGTGTGAAGCACTCAGCACCAAGCCTAACACCTGCTTGGTGATCCTGAAACAGAGGTCATTCTTGTTATAATAAGGGAACTGAAAAATGTTAAAATGCTACCCTATAAAAGCTAATGATAGCACCTGCAATGTGCCTCAGAAGGTTAATATTCTTGCAGCCTAAGCCTGACAATCTGAATTTCATTCCGAGAACCCATAAAAGGTAGAAAGAAAGAAGCAATTCTACAAGATTATTTTCTGACCTCCACACATATACCATGGCATAAACCCAGCAAACATGTACATGAATAAAAATAATAAACAAATTAATAAGAAAGTTAATTTTAAATAATTATAACAACATATATATTGCCTTCTCCAATAATCAAGCTGTTACGGATTTCAAAGGAAGCCCATACAGAGAAGTCTATCATTTGTAGAGTGACAAGATACATTTTGCCACAATAAATGTTGACTTACCATGGACTGAGTCCACAAATTAGAAAATGGGAAAAAAGACAATGGGACAGCTGCAATGACCTCCTTTCTTATATAGACATCTCAGAGCACCAACTACTATAAAACTGTAACCACAAACCCAAGTTCATATCCAGCCATTTAAGAAGGCCACGGACTTGAAGGCAAGTTTTTTAGGCATGGAAAAGGTTCTATTCAGAAATCCAGCAGTCCAAAGATAGTGCTATCATTGGCAAAGATGCATTTTGCTTAGGGCCTGAAGGTGAAAGGCTCAGATGGGAATTTTAGAGAGGCATGTCAGATAGGTGGGTATCAGGATAGTTACAAATTTGAGTGGTTTGCTTTTCTAATGCACAAACTATGTCCTAGGTTGGGGCAGTCACTAGATGTCCTGACTTCTCTAAATGTAAAGAAAAGTTAGTTATTCTTCCCCCAACTCAACCTTCCTACTCCCTCAAGATACCAAAATAGAGAGAGACATTATAGGTTTAAAGAGAAATCAGGAACTAGGGAAATGTCTGGAGATCTACAAAGATGACAACAACCAACAATCTAAGCAACATTATCCCTCCCCTGATAATGAGATTGATGACTGACTTATATGCCATCCTATAGCCTTCATCCAGCAGCTGGTAGAAGTAGAAGGAGACACCCATAGCTAAACACTGAACTGAACTCTCCAGTTGCAGAGAAGGAGGAGTGATGAGCAAAGGGGCCCAGACCAGGCTGGTGAAACCCACAGAAACAGCTGATCAGAACAAGGGAAAGCTCTTGATGCCCAGACTGAAAGCTGGGAAACCAGCATGAGACTGATCCAGACACCATGAACATGGGTGTCAGTGAGGAGACCTCAGAAATCTATGGGGCCTTTTGTAATAGATCAGTACTTATCCCTACATAGGAATGGACTTTGGGTGCCCATTCCACATAGAGGGATACTCCCTGAGCCTAGACACACGGGGGGTGGGCCTAGGCCCTATCCCAAAGGATTTGACAGACTCTGAAGATTTCCCCTCCCCCATGGAAGGCCTCACTCTCCCTGGGGAGCAGAAAGGTAGGGTGTTAGTTGGCGGGGGGGGGGGGGGGAGGGAGGGGAAGAGGGGAGGGAGAGGGAACTGGGATTGACATGTAAAACAATCTTGTTTCTAATTCAAATAAAAAATGGAGAGAAAAAAGAAGCTATCTTCAATGAGAACCTTTTTTTTTTTTTTTTTTTTTTAAATTAACTGAACTTTTATTGAAGCTTGCAACTATCCTTGGTTCTCAAAGCAGGATTTGGAACTGACACCCAGCTAAAAGGGATGGTTGCCTTTAAAGACAAAGGCCACAATGTGCTCATATGGAGTGAGTTTCCTCAGGTGTGGGAGAACTTCTGGGGTTCCTGGTATTGTCTTAGGGGCCTCAGGTTGCTCTCAGGGCTGGGCTCTAGAGAGAGTTTCACATTCCCCACTGGCTCTAGATCACATGATCAATTATTAATTCCTGCCAAGGTACAGGTTGAAACTGAGCCTGTATGGCTAATATTTTAAAAAAGATGATTCCTTTTTATGAGATTACATAATTAAAGTAGTCTAACACATGCTCACTGTCTCTAGGAGAATGGTTGAAACTTGGAAATTTGATTTTAAATGCTTTTAGAAAGTTTGTCCTTGACATCCAAAAATGAGCATTAGGAGCTATGATGCAGTAAGATAAATAAAATAAACATCTGCTTTACCCAGGGAAAATTTGTTAACCATGGAGTAAACCTTTCAAACAGGTCCCAGCCTCCATCTTTTTTTTTTTTATGCAAACTGCACGAGGCTTTATTATAGTTGTTTAACAAGCTAAGCACATGTTAGCTCGGGTCTTTCATCCACCCACCATGGCGGATGGCTAGGAAAGACTGCTTGAAGTGTCTGCATAGAGTTCTTTTTTTATTATTTTATTCTTTTATTAGTTCAAATTAGGAACAAGCTTGCTTCAGATGTCAATCCCTTCTCCCTCTCCCTCCCCTCCCCCCAACATCCCACCTGCCCCTAGCCATCCCCTCTCCACTCCCCAGGCAGGGTAAGGCCCTCAAAAGGGGCTCCCCAAAGTCTACCACATCATCCTGGGCCAGGCCTAGGCCCTTCCCCATGTGTCCAGGCCAAGAGAGCATCCCTTCACATGGGATGGGCTCCAATGAGAACTTTTTCAACAGTCTTTATTAATAGAAAAGAAAATTAATTTTAATAAATTCTATGTTAATTAAATTTGAAAGAAAAGTTAGTTATTAGAAGGTCTTGTGCCATCTGGGTGTAGTGGTGAACACTTTTAATCCCAGCACTCAGGAGGCAGATCTCTGTGAGTTTGAGGCCAGCTTGGTCTCCATAGTGAATTCCAGGACAGCCAGAGCTGCAAAGTGAGATCTTAGAAAAAATAAGCTCAAGCCTTTTTAGCTCTGTTCAAGCATAGGTAATACTGCACTTAGTCATTTAAAAGATATCTTTAATTGGAGAACAGGGGAAGCATTGGTCCCCTGGTGAGGTGGAAAGGCAGCTGTCCCTAGAAAAGATAGTGAAATGCAACTTTTCAAAGAATGGCTACAATCTGCTAGGTGACTTTAGTTAGTGGTGACACCTCCAATGATGTCCCCTCCAGCACCTTCAGTCAGTGGGAGACCAACAATGACTATCACACTGCTCAACTCTGTCACCTCCAACGTTAGTGGGGGTGATTTAAAACCAGCTAAAAGCAAACAGAGCTGGAAAACTTATTTAGGTTTTCCCTCATTATAGTTATAGTTAGAAAAACATCTTAACAGATGACTCCCTGCCTTGCTTCCTAGATGGGAGAGCAAGGCTCTCATAGAAGTAAGTTAGGGACAGAGCCAGAAGTCAACTAAGACCATATGTTAACTAAACTTTCTCTTACATAAAATTCCAAAAATTAGAAGTAGAAAGACTAGAATAACAAACTGCTACATGGTCATCTTCAATTTCAAGTAATATTAATCCCATTTTATTAAAAAAACAAATTTGAATCTGAATCTTTTACCATTTATATGCTTCACAATGTTATTCCAACCAGTGTCTCAGAGAGCAAACCCCAGGCAAAGAACAAAACAGAAATCAAAAGAAGGATATAGTAGGAGAAACAAAGGCAGATTGCCAATCAATGCCCCAAATGTAGAAAATTTGCTCAGATTTTTTTTCTTTTTCTTTTTCAGAACAGTAGTCTGGAAAACACAGACTTCTTCTGAAGGGACACTGTTCCTTTAAGTTGCTTACTGATCCCACCCAGATCTTGCACCCTGGCTAAATGCCTAACCACTCTAGTAAACAAGAATAAGGGGATTGCAAAAAATTCTAAAGCAAAGACAATTATTTCCCAGAGAACAGAACAATATCAAATAGCTAACTGCATCCCTAATCGTAGTCTTTGCTGTGGGCATCTTCTGCACTGGTCTATCTTTCCCGTTTGTTTGACAATCTGCCTAAGGTAAGACACAGCTGCTTGCTTTTCATTTCTTAACTCAGGACCTTCCATGAACCCTTCGAGGATAAATGGGTGATGCTCTGGTCATGTGAAGGAAACTTATTGAAAACTTTGCCCTCCGCTGCTACTCACAACCAACTGTTAGATAAATATGAATAACTGCTAAACTAAACTAAAACTAGTTTTAAAGGTATTTAATTCTTTGTTTTGCAAATTTTATTCTAAATTTGCAGTCTACTAAACTGTACTACAATGATGTTAACATCTTTGGGAATCTGTTAAATTTTAAAGATTTGAAGTGAATTTCTATAATTCAGGATAAATTATAGAATATTTTAATCATTTGACTAGTTTAGAAATTTGAATAAAGAATATCTGATCATTTTGTCTTCATGTAGAAACCAGTAAAATGCAAACGCTAAGAAAAAGTCATAAAATCTACAGAAAAATTATTCTATTCCTGAAAAATTACAAATATAAAGCTGCTTGAATGTATTGACCTGAAATAAATTTTAGGAAGAATTTCAAGATACAGTATTTGCCAAAAGATCTGTATTTATAAAACTTAGCCTATATTAACATAGAGGTTTATATTCCTTTCATTTAACTAACTCATTTTCCATCCCTTCAATCCATTTGTATGTCACCCCCAAAATAAGAACTATTAAAAACGAGAGCAATAGAACAGGCTGTAAGTGATTGGAAGTAGGTGGGCCCTGAAAATGTCAAACTAACAAAGACAAAGAGTTCAGGAAGGTAATAGACTGGAAAAGCTAGAGAAAGAAAAATGGAAGGGTAGGAGAGTGCCCAGGGAAGCACAAAGCTCTGCTTCAGAGGGCGAGCCAGGAGCCCTCAGAAGTCATACACACAGATATTGTGATTATGGCAGGGACTGAGCTATGTCCGTGACTGTCATACACACAAGGGTTGAGCTATGAATTCAGAACTCTAAGCCAAAAACCCCACATGTTCAGGTGCTTCGTCTTATTTGAAGCCAACAATTCCCAAGTCCTCACATCTTGGGCTCTCACTTCCAGAACTTCTAAGATGTTCCTCCTGGTGTGGACTCGAGCAAAGAAAGAGACAACACCTATGTAGTGCTATGATTTCCTTTTCCCTCTGGAATGCAGTAGCAGCTCTGTGTGTCTACGTGACTCTAGCTTGACACTAACTTCGGAATTCAAGTTGTATTTCTTTCACCTTCTTCTCCTTGGTTCAAACAGAGATGCCGATTGCATGTTCTATTTCCTTAGTACAGTACTAGTGGGTTTTTCTTTGTTTGCTTTTGCTGTCTTCCTATCCTAGTATGCCTGATCTGCAGCTTGTTTGACAGTTAGCCCAGTGGACTTGGTACATGGCCCAGCACAGGTGCTTTTTCAAACAGAAGTGGTGTTCTCTTAGTAAACGTCCTGCTGCATGCTATTTGAGAACGAGACTGTGGCCTGAAGCCAGCCATTGCTCTATCACCAGCCTAACAATCCTGCTTCTTTGGGGGGGGGGTTTCATCCATCTGGCATGGATGAAAGAAGTCAGTCTCCCAGCTCTCTATCAAGGCCTTTGCATGCATTTCCTCCCTCTACTGAGCATCTGGAAAATCATGGTCATGAATTTCCAGTTCCCATTCTCTGGAGGCAAGTTGCCAAAGGAGGAAGCTGTGATTCCTTTTCCAGACCTTCTGGAGTTAATGCAGCTGAAGGAGGCAAAAGCACGCAAAACCATGCAGATTGTTAGTTCTAAATAAATGTTTTGTTCCTGTTCCCTTGGGCATCCTGAGCTAGCAACATATCAGTCTCCTTTTGTCAAGGAATTCTGGGCATTTAAACATCACTTTGTGTACAGCCAGGCATATTAGACTGATACAGATGACTGAGAATTTTAATACAGAATTAGAGTTTTCATTGTTTAACTACCTGGAAAAAAACCAACCTGGGTTGTTTGAAGGGTAGGCATCCTGACTCCAAGTGTTTTCCCGTGTATTGTTTGAAAGTTGCTTTTAAGCAAATCTATTGGTTTTTGTTCTCATGTTCTTTGGATTCATTAGCTGTGCAGTTCCATTTTTGAACCTGATGAGGACAATCTTTCCCAAGCAAGAGTAGAAAAGAGAAAGGATTTATGGGGAAGCTGAGGAAGAATTTAATTCTGATGTGAGTTTTGAACTCATTCTCAGTGAAGATAAAAAGGTAGTGGTTCTGTATGATCCAAAAAAGAGACAGATTTGCTGAGAATCAGTTCTAATGAAAATGAATGGAAGAAACACTTAGTCATCTGAATTTACTCTGAAGAATCTGAAAATGACAAAGCAGGTACTGTGATGGGACCATAGTCCCCAAATAGTGTGGGACTGAGACATTGATGGCTTTCCTTGCTCCACGCTCCCCATAATATAAAGAGAAATTAGTGTTGCTTAAATATAGCTATTAAATATAAATGAATATTTAGATAGATGTACTTGGTCATGGTACCGTGACTCGCTTAGGTTACAAGTTTTAAAAATTTCAGTGTGAGTATTTTATTTGAAATGTGAAGATGTGTGTGTGTGTGTGTGTGTGTGTGTGTGTGTGTGTGTGTGTGTGTATTTGAGTGAGCCAGCAGAGGACAGCTTGCTGAAGTTAATTCTCTCCTTACACTACATGGGTCTTGGAGATAAACTCAGGTCATCTTGCTTGGTGCCAAGTGCCTTGACTCACTGAACCATGTCATTGGCCTATATGCCAGTTTTTAACTCTACAAACTCAAAATTATTTATTTATTTATTTATTTATTTATTTATTTATCCTCCCCTCTCTTTCTATTATGGCTTCCAGTTTATCAGGTTTTTTGTTTTTTGTTTTTGTTTTTGTGTGTGTGTGTGTGTGTGTGTGTGTGTGGTGTGTGTGTGTGTGTGTGTGTGTGTGTGGAGGGGGAGTAGTTTCCTGAGTATGAGAATGAGTGGATCTCGGTTTCCTGTGCCTTCTCTTGGGCTCTTTTATGTCTCTTTCTTTGTTTTCTCTGTCCAATTCCAATGTGTTAGTTTTGTTTTATCATATCATATCATATCATGTCATATCATATCATAGTCCCTTAGAAGCCTGTGTGTTTTCTAATGAGAGGCAGAAAGGGGATCAATCTGGACGGCAGGGGAGTACAGAAAGACTAGGAAGAGTATAGGGAGGGGAAAAGCATAATCAGGCTATGAGGAAAGAAATCTATTTTCAGTAAAAGGAAAAAAAGGTAAATTATGGAAGTCCCTTTTATGGACGTACTTATAATTGGATTTTCCATTTCAAGGTGTTAGCAGGCAGATGAACTGTCACCATCTACCACAATGAGGAAAAGAGACACTGCCTTCTGTCTTCTGCTTTTGCCAGCTTTTATGACTCAAACAGTGTATGGACAAAGAAAGAAAGGACCAAAGCCAAACCTACTGGCAAGGAAAAATGACATCCGAGGTAAAAAATAGAGTGTTTTTTTTTTTTAAAGTTTTCGTTTTGTTTTAGTCTGTGAAAGCACTAATATAAAATTTTAGTGTTTGATATAAATAGGAAATTGTATGTACAGGTACCTGTGATGTTCTACTTAATACAATTATATCATGAGAGCAATAAACCCTACATATTTAGATCACCTCAGGGATTTTAGAGCACTGTGTTCTAAATATAGATATATTATACTCAGATATCTATAAATAAATACAGATAAACAGATTCAGAGATCTCAAGTGGTACATTCAAGGCCATAAGCAAATAAGCTATTAAGAAACCGATATAGGATTCACATTCAACTCTATTTTCAAATTAAGTTTGCTTTCCTGTTGTTATTCCTACAACGACTGTAGACATCTTCTCATTTGATTTCAAGGTCCTCATAGGATGTAACTCAAGTATTAAACAGAACATTTTTGATTTACCTTTAGACTCAATTTGTCCAGAATTTGCTTAATTGTAAAAATATATTGCACTTTCCTTTTTGTGCTTTACGTGGGTTTACACGTGAGAACATATGATACTTGCACTTGTTTGGTCTTGCTTTTCATTTTATGAGAGAAAAATATTTTGTAGACTTAGGAAGATATTTAGTTTTGTACAAATTAATCTGTATCTTGAAGGCAATCTGTCATCTTTCAAGGTGTCCCTCACATATACTTCTCTCTCAGCAACAAAACAAACAGCGTATCACCTTTGGGGTTCTGGTGACGTGATGCTGCATGTGAGGAGGGACAACTGTGTCACACAAGCTTTGTGTTCTCTTTCAGACGCCATTTGTTTCATCGATGTTGCCTTTATCTTGGACAGTTCTGAAAGCTCTAAAATTGTCCTCTTTGATAATCAGAAAGATTTTGTGGACAGCTTGAGTGAGAGGATTTTCCAGCTGACTCCTGGTCGTTCACTGAAATATGACATCAGGCTGGCAGCCCTTCAGTTTAGCAGCTCTGTCCAGATTGATCCACCCTTTTCTTCTTGGAAGGATCTACCGACATTTAAGCAGCGGGTCACGTCTTTGAATTTAATTGGGCAAGGTACCTTCTCTTATTATGCCATCTCCAATGCCACAAGGCTACTTAAGAGAGAAGGGCGTAAAGATGGTGTAAAGGTGGCTTTGCTGATGACTGATGGCATTGACCATCCCAAGAGTCCAGATGTCCAAAGTATTTCTGAAGATGCCAGAATTTCAGGAATATCATTTATCACTGTGGGACTTTCCACTGTGGTCAATGAAGCCAAACTTCGTTTGATATCTGGGGACTCATCCAATGAACCTGTTCTACTACTGAGTGATCCAACCCTTGTAGACAAAATTCAGGAACGCCTGGTAGGTACCTAGAAGGTTAAATATATATTTTATTTTGATATCTTAGACTTAAGCTATTTAAGAATAGATACATAGTTTTGGCAAAGAAGGATTCTCATTGGGTTCAGAACATGAATCTTTCTGGATCCTCTTTTCACTACCCTGACAATTTACTGGGAATGTGTGATGTTTGTTCCCTGAGGTTGCATCCCTAACTTTGTCACATGCTGAGGTTTTTGGAAAGATTACTTTTAAAGCATACACCATACTCTCCTGTTTCTTCATTCTAATATCATGTGCTTTGATGACTTATATTCATTTTGTTCTTAATTTGTAGTCTGCTTTATTTGTTCTCACTTGATCCTTTCTCATTTCGCACTTGCAGAATTACCTTTGACTGTCTTATCTATTTCCATATTATACTCCTTAAACATATTTCATTGTTTCTCCTTTTATTTCTTATATGTTACAAGCCTGTCTATATTACTTTTCCTTTTGCCTGAAAAAGCAACCTAAGGAAGGAACACATTATTTTGGCTCATGAATTGAGGTGATAATTTATCATGGTTTGAAAGTATGGTGGCAGAAGCATAAGGTTTCTGGTCACACAGTCCATAATCAGAAAACATGAAGAGATTAATGCTTCCATTAGCTCAGAGTCTGTTTTATTCAGGCCAGCACTCCAGTTCATGGAACGCTGCTGTCCATTTTTAGGGTGGGTCTTTCTGCTTTAGTCAACATAGTCGAGAAACTCCTTCATAGACAAGCCCAGAGGTGTGTCTCCTGGGCAGTTCTAGATCCTGGCAAGTTGACAATCAGCATTAACCATTGCACGATCTGCTTTAAATAACGAGCTGTAGTCAACTGATGATTTTCACACCAGAGTAGGGAATCCTTCTCTCTATGTTATTAGCTGAAACGGTGATTTTCTGTGCTGACTACCATCTACTTGTAAGAGCTTTCCCTGGTTGCTTTGGGTAACAAGGCAAAACAATCAAAATGAAGTCTCTCTTTACAATGTTTCTCAAGGAGAAAACTCCCAGATGGAAGCTGGCTGATTCGTTAAGTGTTTAGTATTGATTTTCTAAAAAATACTGATTAAAAGTTTTTCCTAAGTAGGTTGCATTTATGTATTAAGAAGACATACAACAACAACTAAAGAAAAAGTGGGCAGCCATGAGTCTGTGAGAGAGTAAAGTTGAGATGGGCGTGGGGAGTATACAGGAAGTACTGGAGAGAAGAAAAGGAAAGAGTAAAATGATGTGGTTATATATTTAATTTTAAAATCTTAATTTTTTTTCTTGAGAAGGCAGCAAGGTGGAAATGTCCTTTCGAGCACTTATCGTTTCTCATGAATATTTTCTAAACATTATAAAGAAAATTCAAACTTATTCCAAAAATTTTTGATCCCTTTGTCCTCTCCCCATCTTTTCTCAAGATTTAACTTTTAATCTCAGTTGAAAGCAAAAACATGAAACATGGTTTTCTTAGTAAATAGTATGTGTGGAGTGCTGTCCAGCTCTCCGTGTTTTTGGCACTGCTCTGAGCACTCCTATGTTTTATGTAATGTTTTAAAGACTTATTTTATATGCAGTAGTGTTATGTATACAAAGCACAGGTCCTTGAAGGTCACAAGAGAGCATTGGGTCCTCTAAAACAGAAGATAGAGATGGTCGTGAAGCACTTTGTGGGTACTGGGAACCAAGCTTTTTGTTCATTCTATCACAATTTTATGATGTAGGTTAATCACAATGTAAGATGATTATTATCATCCCATTTTACTGCAAAAGAGCTGAAAATTTAAGGCTAAGACTGCACTGCATGTATGTTTAGCCCTAAAAAGCATATTTAAGGAAGAAATCATAATGAATTTTAAAAATTTGCTCAATGAGAACTACCCCAAGACTACCAACATCACTCTTCCAAAATTACTATTGTTTCTTGCCTCTTGTCCCTGGGGATTGAGCCTGTTTAGAATGGAGTCAGAGACTACCACCCAGCCCATGGTTCCTAGGTGAATCTGGTTGAAAGGAGATACATAAAAGAAATGGGAAACTTGTCACCGTGTGAGGACAACACCTAGCCCTACCTGTGCCCCTGGTTCATGGAGTTCTCACCACTCAGCGGAAAGCAAGATGTTCCATTATGTATAGAGGAGAATCCTGGGAGAATCCCTCTCTTCATCTCTACTGGGAGAAGAGCTCATTTCAGAAGGCACAGAGCGGGCAGCTCCTTGTTTGGCCAGATGTTCCGACTCAGGATGTTGCCACCCCCTCCAGACACACACTTGCTGAGATTCCTGCCCAGTCGAGGACAAGAGCTCTTGGCCGTGGACCGGAGCTGGGGCTGTTTGTTTCTGGGGAAACAGAAAATGACCATCCAGACTCTGCTTCCTCAGCATCCTGTGACTTCAGCTTGTTTGTTCAGGTGTTAGCTTTGTGAATAAACCTCTCCTGACAAAGGGACAGCGCTTCCCAAACGCACCTCAGGTCCAGAGTTCGTATTCGGCTTTGAAAAGAATGACACGCCAACATTCAGTATTCACATTGCCCCTTCCCATAGAGGAAGGCCTGATTTTTCACCAGATCATGGGTGAATTCCTCACTTAACCTATGGTGATTAATGATGTTTATTGCATCATTAGTTGGCATTTTAACTTTTTATTTGAAATTCTTATGTGGTTAGGTTTTAAAATAATTTGCCATAGTGCATTACTTAAGTGAACAATTCCATGAGTTTTGACAAGTAAACATATTATACAAACACAACACAATTAGAATACAGAAATTTGCATAACTTATAATGTTTATTCAAACTTCTTTGTGATCCCTCTCTGTCTCTCTTTCTCTCTCTCTCCCCCCCTTACTGCAGAGCTACTAATCTGACTAAAGGTTCATTTCTATTTCAGAGTTTATATCATTTTGCTCCTAAGTTAAATTTCAAAGGCTTTTGTTGTTGTTGTTGTCATGGAAATTGTTGGCATTTGCTCCCATCCCATTTTTATGATATTAATAACTTAATTCTTCATATTTCCTCCCTCACTCTTTATAGAATTGGCCTTGTATTCATTCCCCAAATTAGCCGTTCCCTTCCAGTCTTCTGTTTTGATGACTATCCCATTACACAAATCTGAATCCACTGACGGAATGTACTTCTTTTATTTTAGTGAGGACATTTCTCTATTTATTCTTGTCATTGGTGCTCAAGTTTCAACAGACCTTAGAAGCCATAACGCAAACTGAAATTTGTAGACCCCCCTTTGAAGACGCCCACACCCTGGCTGTGACCCTGTGTGCTTTCCAGTCATTCTCAAAGCCAACCTCTTTACCAAGGATGGAAACCCTATTTCCTAGTGCACCCGGCCCTGGCCCCTGGAGCCTTATGTCCACCCTTTGAATACCAGCCCTCACAGCTGCCCTTGTCTTATTGCCCACACCAGTCTTTACACTCTTTCCCCCACAAACTTTGACATATAGAGCAGCATACCATTGGGGTGTTATTTGGTCCCTTGCATTCCTTTCTTCAGAATCATCCAGAAGCCCCACCTATTCCAAGAAACTGTTACTGACTCCCACTCTCATCATGTAAGATTGCCTACGCTGCTTTCGGCGTGTTGTCCTCAGTGGAGGTTTCTGACTGTAAGGGCCCTTAGGGACGGAGCTTTGTTCTTTGTTTAAAACAATCTTATCTTTTGTGAGTTTCGGGTCTAGTTCTGTTTCTACAAAAATACAAATTCCAGAAAATGTAAAAACAAATGAACTACAAAAATGATTTATGTTGTTTAAGTGCTAAAGAAAGGGAGACACAGTGAAGCAAAGTTGAGTTTTTAAAGGGAAAGCTTTAAAGACTTACAGATATGGCAATAGCGTGGATTTTTAAAATCACTAAAGTAAAGGAGGCTAACGTGGTGGCTCATGGCTGTAACCCTAGGTCTTGGGAGGCTAAGGCAGGCTTGTCATGACTCGGGGGCCACTCTGGACCACACAATGAGCTCTAGCCACCTTGAGCTACATAGGAAGACCCTTTCAATAAAAGCCCACAAAAAATGATATATACAAGCGGGGCAATGGTAGCACAGCCTTTGATTCCAGCACATGGGAGGCAGAGGCAGGTAGATCCCTGTGAGTTCAAAGGCAAGACTGGTCTACAGAGTGAGTTCCAGGACAGCCAGTTTCTCAGATACATTGAGAAACATGTGCTATTATTTCTACATTGAATCATATTTATAATAATATTTTATCATAGCACATATATTATTATTTAACTACTCCAAGGTAGCAAGCTATAAATGTAGTTTTTTGCAAATAATACATATTGTTATGAACTATTCACAAGTTTCACCAAATATTATTTTTAATATTGTCAAGATGTAAAAGATACATCTCTTTTCTTTACATTGGGCTTTTATAAGTAAAATATCATATTTGGGTCTCTTAAAGTTTGAGTGAAAAAGCCTTTCTCCTAGTAATCACAATAATGGGATTGTGACTTCCTATGTTTTAGATCATCTTGAAAAATGCCACCAGGCTTTATTATGTTCTGTTTTTGAGTTTTAATCTAAATTTATAAGATATACTAATAATTTCATAAAAAGATGATTCCCAAATCAGTGTTTTAGTGCCAAAAAACCCAAATGCACATATTTATAGATCTGGGGACAAGAAAATATATAATTATGCATTTGCTTAACTCTTTGTAAGCAAAAGTGAGAAGTTTCTCATTACAGTCAATTAAGCTTAGAGCTAAATTATGGATATAATTAGAAGTGATCAAAGAAACAATTAAATAATAGAACTGATCAAAGCAACAAAAGCTAAAGCATAGGATGCGGTAGGATAAAGTTCCTAGGAAACAGTAATTTTGAATGTTAGTGCCCCTCATGTCTTCTATTATTACATGACTGAGAGAGCTCCTGGGGTGGTAAGCTGGCTGCCTTTATTGCTTTTACAAGGTTAGAAAGGCTGAATTGCTATTCTTCTTGGAAATTGCATATCCCATAGAGAATGATTAAGACGAATAAGAAGATGGAAGCAGAACTATTAATCGAGTTAATGTTTCATTCTTTATTTTCCCCTTCTAGGATGTCTTATTTGAAAGCAAGGTAAGCACCACATGCTTGGTTACTGTGAATTACTCTGAAAACCTGGATTAGCCATCCAATGTTGTGATTCACATCAGGTGTGACTAAATAAAAATGTCTAATTCTTTTTAAAAAACATTACTTTGGGGAAACCACATGGTCTTATTGTTGATGCCTCTGTATTTCAACTGTAGGTCAGTGGTATTTGAGAGATTGTTTTAGAGATCAATGCTACCAATTGACAACATTTCTCTTTACTTTGTCATGGATTCTTTCATTCTAGCTGCTTGCGGAAGTCCTCTGATTTGGAAGGCATGTCTGCTATGGGCCAGCATCCATCTATTCCCTGCTCTTTGCTGGTTGGACTCAAAGCTCATTCACTTCTCTATTTTGAAGAGAACTGAGCCAGATGAGAACAACCAATCAGAGCACATTGTAATGGAAGCTAGCTAGTAACTATCTATTGGAAGGGACATAGTACAAAGGATACAGTGTTTTGTTTTGTTTATTTTTTAAAAAACGGTGGTTATGAACGTGCCAAAGATTCCTGAGCTAGACTCTCTGCACCAGGAAAAGCACAGGTGACATGGCAGCATCTGTTAAATGTGTTCTGTAACTTTTGAAGACCTACAGAGGAAAACAATCACTTTGTCATGTTTGAACCTGTTAGACAGCTACCATAAGACTCATTCTGTTTTCAGAGATGTTAAAATAAAATCAAAGGGCATCTTGGAATTGATAAAATATGGTTCAAGTAATGTTTTCTAGGGAGAAATTAGCGTTTACATGTGACTGAGCTGGGGTGTGTTATACAGAAGGGAATGAGTAGAAATTCCAAAATTCCATAGAAAATGCTTATTTATCTATTTTAACCAGTCTCTTTCTATAAATGCATGGATAAACATGTGGTAGAACATTTGCTTTATTTAACTATGGTGAAATTTAGTAATACTTCAATAGCTTACCCATCATGAGCTTGCCTTGAATAATTTAATAGAGAAACTTTCTTCAAGGGAGTTTCAGTTAGTTATATAACAACTAAGATTTGGCATGCTTATCACACACTGTATTTCACTGTATTAATACTGTGTTTCTTACTGATTTAGTGTGAACACAAGATCTGTGAATGTGAGAAGGGAGATCCAGGTGACCCAGGGCCTCCTGTGAGTAGATGTTTATGTTGAACTTGTGTTTGATGAAGACAGTGGTGAAATTATTTTCACAGAGGGCTTTTCAGTGTCATTTCTTATTTGATAATTGGAGTCAGAATTTATCAGTGATGAGACAAAAACATAGAAAGAATTAATGGAAGATATCCGTGTTTTAGGTGATGCTTTATCTCAACAGTGATGCAGCAGCAGCACCATATAGCCTCATGGAGAAGAAGCTGATTAGGATGCTTGGGGAATTAGGTAAATTCTGTAAGATGAAAGCAACCACTTAGCAAGTGAAGCACAGTGGTGCGATTCACCATAATTATTTATCTCTGATCAATAGTGTCAGAAAACATAGACACCACTCATTCACTTATCTATGTGATTGGAAATTTGTCCTAAGAGTTTAAAAGCCAGAGAATAGGTTTCACAAAGTGAATGGAAGACAGTTTTGAGCTGGAGCTTATATTTGAAAATGGCAGCATTTATGTTTGGGCGAATGTGACATATTTTACCCAGAGACTTGGGTCCAGACTTTGCAGGTTTTTGAATAACTCTACCAATCAAGGCATTGGAGTGTGGGAATTTATTTCTCACAAAATACAAAGTTAGATCTATTACATGATAATATGCCAATCAATAGATGCTGAGTTAACTAAAGTGAAGGTTTAACCTTATTCTCTGATAAAGCTATTTAACTTGTTACATCAAGAGATTCTGTGAAGAATGGGTAGGAACTCACTATCAGGAGCTAATTGACAATTTCTATCACTCAGTACTATCATAACTTCATAGAAGTAAATGATTCATTTCATGTTTATTTTGTGCCCTCAAAACCAGTTCTCAGGAAAGGACAGTTTTTGGTGGTGTTTGGTATAGAATGGAAGAGTTCCCTTTTCTTATATCTGGATCTGGTCCCCTAGATCAGATCTTCTTTGATCTCAGGCAAGCAAGCTGTCTCGGTAGTGGTCCACAGCAGCCCAGGTTCAAAACCACCCACCCCACACCTATTCATTCAGTCTTTAAAACCTCTTTTGAATTTAATTTTTGTTTGGGAAGATGGATAAGAAGTAATTGAGGAAGAATTCAGTTGGGAAGACACACATTATCCTCTTTTGAGCACTTGGAAAATTTGCAGTGTTCCTGGTACAGTCATGGGGGGAACAGAGTTGAGAATCTGCTTGCCTGGTTAATGCTGCAAAATTTTCGATGCAGCTGGTCAGAAATTATTCAAAAGCATTGAAAACTATTAGAATACTTAATAAAAACAAGCTTTTCTACATTTACTTTCAGGGTACCCATGGGAACCCTGGTATCAAAGGTGAGCGAGGACCAAAAGGAAATCCGGTAAGTGAATTAACTGTTTTCTTTGGAGCTAATACATCTTTTATATTTACTTAGAGAGTATCTTGGTGGGTTTCTTTTTTTTTCTGCCAAGTTTATATAACCTAGAGTTATTTGGGAAGTGAATCCTCAATTGAAAAAAATTGCCTCCATCAGATCTCCTCTAGGCAAGTGTGTAGTACATTTTCTTGATCCATGATTGAAGTGGGTGGGCCAGTTACATAGCAGATACCATCCCTGGGCAGGTGGTCCTGAGTTATATAAGAAAGCAGTCTGAGACAGCCGTGAGAAGCAAGCCAGTAAACACTTTCCTCCACCTCCTCTGTTTCAATTCCTGCCTCCATGTCCCTGCCTTGAATTCCTGCCCAGACTTCCTTCAGGGATCAAGCCTGACTAGAGACTTATAAAGACCCAAATTGATTTAGGTCTTAGAGTTTTTATCACAGCAATAGAAACTAGAACTGAAATTAAATTAGTCTTGATTAACTAGGAACTCACTCTATAGCCCAGGCTCAGAGTCCTGAGTGCTGGGATTAGAGGCATGAGCCACCACCACATTCAACTAATTGAGTCAATTTCTTTTATATATGAAAAGTTTACACAGCTGATAAGGAAATATCAGCCTTCTATTAATTAAAGAGGCAGACGATGTAAACCATTTAAAAAGGAAATAATAAAGGAGGAAATGGACATTTTCATTAAGTAAGTACAAGAAATTTGACTAAGCAAAGGGTCCTCTTTAATAATAACTATATTTTTTGGAAAGTTTGGATCCCACAGGATTTTTCTTTTTAAGAAACAGTTTTCTAAAGAAACAGTTTTCTATTTTACACAGTCTTGGTTTTTGGTCTTTTGAGTTTCAAGAGATGTTTCTTTTCTTCTTCCTTTCCTTTTTTCTTTACAGCAATGGAAAACTGCAACTTTAAGTAATAATAACTAGTGATAGTGGTGTTTCAGGCCTTTGCTCTCTGCTGCAAGGACAACTTGGCACTCACATTTTGGGAAGAAATTAGGCAATACATAAGAGGCATTAAAATAGTCAAACTTTAATCCCATTTCTAAGAGTATTATTAAGAAACTAACACACATAACATTATATGCATGAGAGTAGTCTTGCCACTTGCCTGCTTGCCCATGAGAGGGAATGTGTAGCATTCTTCAGGCATGCTACAAAACTGTATCATGTTTACTTATTCTATCAGATCCCAACTGATGCCATCACACACTCTTTAGCTGTAATCGAGATTCATGTTTTGTTATAATCAATATTCATATTTCATTAGTTTGGTTTGTAGTTTTGTGCCCCATACTTCGTTTTCCTAGGTCTTGCTGAAATCAGGCAATCTCTCTTGAGGAACATTTTAGAGAATATCCAAAGCTCCTTGGAGAAAAGCCAGAGTGTCTTGTTCCAGAAAAACACAATGCTGTGTTTGAGAAAACACCACGTTGTAAAGTGGAATGTGGGGGAAGCTGTGAAAATCTATCTGCATTTGCGCCCTGAACATCTGGCTTTACTCCAAAAGGCCAAACCTTATCTGAACTGCTATTTTCCTCTTAGATTGCATAGTGAAAATGTCAATGGTCAAAGCTTAAGATTCTTCTCTAATTGGGTTAACCCATTATCTTGGAATAGCACATTTTATTGAGCAATCAATCACTTGCTGAAGGATTTTGACTGAGTTTTTTTGTTTGTTTCAGGGCGATGCTCAGAAAGGAGAAAGTGGAGAAAGAGGTCCTGGGGTATGTGCAAAATTGGAATGCTCTTCTGACAGGTGATACTGGGACTCTGTGACTGACTGGCTTGACCCTACAATGAAATTGCAAAATTGAATCCTATTTACCTATGCTTTTGAGGACTCAGATAGGCAACCAGACAGATATGATCTCAGCAGTAGAAATATGGGGAGAAAATATTCTAATCAACAAAGTAATGATAGGACCTATGACACTTCCTAATGCCCAACTAAACTATTTATGAAAAACTCAAATGACAAAGGCACTTTGCTCTATTTCTTCTGGGTATTTCCTTTGTTTAATGATTAAAAAATAAGCTAGAATTTTAAAAGTGTAAGAATCATATGGTCTGAAACATGCCTTCATCAATTCAGTTCTGCTGACAAAAATAACTTTATCATTCTGTTTGGTTTTTTGAGATTGCTTGGGAAATAATTATGGTGCATTAAAACATTTTTAATTATGTCTTCTAGGGCATTCAGTAAGGATAGCAAATAGTGACACAGTGACAAGCAGGGTTTGTGTTGTGTTGCTCCTTTTTGTTTATCCCCATGGTTACAGTAAACAGTCAGTCACAGAATCAGAACCAAAGTTTTAAGGAGCTGGTCTCGTAGAGTTCTTAATTAGCCTCATGGAAGCATCTGACAGAAAGTTCGATGCCCTTGATAGGAGTTTGTTGAGAACTTCTGCTACCTGTTCTGGGAGCACGACTTACCTGTCTTGTAGATTCCCAGTGCTGGATTTCTCTAGATGACTTGAGGTGAGGTGAAACACTCATGAGCTGTGAATGTGAAAGGGACTGGGAGTGGAGGCAAAGAGAAGAGAGAAAACTAAGATGATTATAAAAACTTGACCCTGTTAAAAACTTGAAATGTGGTGGACTAGAAATCAAAACCTTTTTATTCCTAGAAATGAGAAAATCAGAAACAAATTTGGCCGAGACTGGAAATGCAATTTGGGATGTTTTAAATTGGAATATTTTAAAGGCAGTGACTAAGAGGCCCTGAGAGGGAAACATACACAAACAAACGAACCCCTGAGGAAGTGACCAACTGATTAAGTGACAGGAATTTCAGAAGAAAACAAGAATATACCATGAACAAAGCAATACTCCTTTGTTTATGTAGAGCTCTGTTGGCTTCTTCCAAAACCTGTTCTTGCCTCTTTCAACATAAATAGCCAAAATTTTAAATGGTTGTGCATTGTAATGGGTAGAGGATATCCCAAGAACTGTGAAATGAGAAGGCTACATATTCTTGGCATGTTAAATGTGGATGATTTTTGCAGGAAATACCAAATTAACTGAGTATAATGTGGTCTTTAACTTTAAGCACCATCTTAAAAATTGAACAATTTATGTGAACAAATATTTCTACACTGGATTAAATTACGCTGTCACTGTGTCTTTGATTAACTTCACCTTCAGCTTCTATTACTAAATACCCATTAATTCAGAAAGAAGTATTGTTTCCTCTCTGAAGTTTCTATTTGGAAATGTTTTACATGAGATGAAAAAATTTTTTGTAGGATTCATGTATAACTGCAGTATTACCTCATTACACTGTTGGTTTCTCCAGCCTGTATTAAACATGTCTTACAATTCTGTTTTCATCCTTGGAAATAGAGTTGTAGAATAATGATGGGAAGGACTTGCTGTTTCTTGGAGATGGCAATTTCTCAGTCCATTTAATACCCAGGATTGTGTCTATTAGAGGGCTTATGGGAAAGACAAAGTGGAAAGGGTTCCTCAGGATTCCCACGAGTGACTCAGAGGACAGCCGAGGTGCTGGCATCTTCACTTAGTGTGAGATAAAAACCAATAACTCAAAGGTCACTGACTCATTAGGGCTGCTAGAGGAACGGTTCATTTCCCTGATGTTATACACTCTAGACGCAGTGTGAAGTGGGGATCACAATGGATGCAGCCATTTACGAATATTCTAAAGGGCATCTTCTCAGCTCATTTCAAAGCAGTCTCTCTAACTGACCCTGAGAAACATTTAGCTGCAGTAGTTTAATAGTTTTAAAGACAATCCAACACTTTGAAAGCACTGTTATTGATCATCATGTCCACATAACTTTCAGTGTACATTCTCTCCTTTGGTTTGGGGCCAAAGGGTAACAAATGGGATTTGAAACAGAAAAATCTGGAACTGAGAATAGACTATAACAGGGAGACGTAAGTTCATTCTTCTCCTTAGTAACGGCACATTCCCAAGCTCAGGGGGATGTAAAGTAGCCTGTGCTTATGTGTGGTCTTCCTTCCAAGACTTGATGATGGGATTTGTTGCACCTTGTATGTGAAAAATATCTATTGCTTCCTCTAATGCTGTTTTCTAACACCTTACTTTACCTTTTGTTTTCTCTTTTTAAACTAGGGAATTCCTGGCTACAAGGGTGACAAGGTAAGTTGGTAACAACCAGTTGAGCAGAATTTTAGAAAGAAAAACATAAACATAGTGTATTATGTACTACTTTTGCCCTTCCTCATTTCCAAGTACACTCTTAAGTCAGTTAGTGTAGACTAATAACCAATTGTAAGATATGGCTATGTGTTGTAGAGATGGAGGCACCCCTAATATTCCAGTACCCCTCTAACTCTGCAAACATGATTTTTTTTTTATTGAAAAACCTGATTTGACAACAACAACAGAAAAGCAACATAGGTTTTCAGATGAAAATTTTCTCCCTGCAAACAAATGCAGGAAAGCTAACATTTGAGTAAGTAGCTGTAGTGTTGCTTGTGTTCTATGAGAACCCAGATTCTGACCATCTCCCATGGGAAAGAGAGGATTGGTTCTGGGTAAGCAATAAAGAACTCTTGGTATAATGAGCTAAGAGCTTGCAGAAGGAGTAGGTTTGACATGTAAACAAAAGGTATAAGTTGGTAGATAATTTCAAGATTATTTTCAAATTACAAACTAGGAAATTAAAGTGCTTTCAAATGAAACTAAAAAGTAGCACTGGGTGCAGAAGTCTGAGAGTACTCAGTGGTTCATTGATACGACTATCCCACAGTTCTGTATGAGCAAGTTTTCTGTCTGAAGTCGGGATATGTTCCTATCATCCATTCTATCCTACAGAGCATGGGCCACAGACCTGGGCAATGGGGTTGCTATTTTAGTGGGTTCTAAGTATCCTTGGCCTCCCCATTTCCCAAGAAGTCAGCAGTTAAGGATTGGTGAATCTTGTGTCATCTTTCTATTTGCTAGACAGAAGCCCAGGAGTTCTTGCAAAATGGCTGAAGCCTGCTAGCTCTCACACAAACCTTTTCATATCAACTACTTCCTGGTTCTGAGAGTGAACCAAGTTGTGGCTGCCTATAGCAGGAGTTGGAATCATGCAGGAATCACTTTTGTGCTGATTGAACTTCAAGGCTTACAGCATCTCTTCTTGTGGAAAGAGTAGACTATAGTGAGTTTGGGGCTTAACAGCCAGATCCTCACCTATCTCAGGCTGGTCTCCAATGTGCTATGTAGTGGGAGATGATCTTGAACTTCCTCCTTCCTCTACTCCCTATGCTGGGGTTACAAGTGTCTTCTGACACTTCAAGTTCATCTGGTGCTGGGGATGTAACCCAGAACTCGAAGCTTACTGGGCCAGCATCCTGTCAATTGAGCTGTATCTCAACGCTTTTTATTTTGTATAAGTACATTTTTCAAGTAGGGAGCTATAACGTTAGTTTGAGAGTTGGATTTGTAACATTCAACTATCTAGAAACATGATATATGGGATTCTGCTTGTACTCTTTGGATCTGGGCCCCACAGACAATAGGGGAGAATCTACACATAGACCTGTAAGTATAGCTCCAGCATTGGTATGCCAAAAGAAGGAGGGTTAATACATCCTGTTTTCTAACACAGCATCTAGAGAAACATGAGCAGCTCAAGATACCAGGTTGACTATGTCTTCTTCTACATGGAACCAAATTAGCACAGGCCTGGGTGATGTACATAACTATCAGATACTCAGGTGGAATAATGGGTATGACAATGTTTTGTAAGCTGTTTTCTGGTACAAAAATGTACAGTGTTATTATAAAAAAGGAAAGAGAAAGATATTAATAAAGTTGATATTTGTGAAAATTTATAAAGTCAATAAATATAAGGTTATCTTATATGTGGTTGAAGAAAATTCATGGATGAGCCTTGATGTAAACAAGTGTGTGTGTGTGTGTGTGTGTGTGTGTGTGTGTGTGTGTGTGTGTGTGTATAATTCCCTCCTGGGGAATTATAGACTTACTGGAAGAGTTCTTTTGCACTTGGAAAATACAAGCTGTCAGAGCAAAGTGGCTCAGATCAGTTGACACTCCAGACCAAGATTCAAGTTGGCTCCTGAGGGACAGGGTTAGAAACCTGCAGCTGGACCAGGGCAGATCTGTTCAAAGCTCTCTGAAGCACTTGCCCACCAGAATTATGTGATTGTGGTCATTCTATGAGCGTTCATGAGCCCAGAAAGAAACAAAACACAAAACAAAACAAAAACTTGCCTTTGCTGAGGCAAATGAAATGGAGACAATATTTTCATTGATAGAAATCTGCCCAGAAAACAAATGCTGTTCCTCAGGACCCTATTGCTAACAAATCTGTCTGGGGACAAATGGAATGTGAATTCTGGCCAAAAGAGTTTTGAGTGTATTTATGGTAGTTTTCTGCTTGATATTTTGGTCATTTTGTTCCCATCCAACATTAGGAAATTAATTGTACTCTAATTGAGACTTCAAGAGCGATTTTTTCCACTTACATTCTGAAATAAATGTTTGACTTGTTCTCAGGGAAAACTCAGTCTTTCCTGGGTCAGTCTGACTCACAGGCTGTGGTGAGAACAGATCACTCTGGAGCAGAGCACAGCTGGCTGTGAGAGCACCACCTTCCTTCCTTCTGCCCAGATGCTAGCTGGCAGGAGCTGGGCAGTGTCCTGTGTGGAGGGTCAGTTGAACACAAGTAAAGCATGGCCCATGGCAGTGTGCCTTGCTGAGCCGTGGGTGACTAATAACATAGATCTGGAAGTCTACCACAGTCAAGTTTGTAGTCATGGAAATGTAGTGTCTCTGAGCTTGCATTCCCTTCAGATGTCTGGGACATGTGTGTAAATACTGACAGGTATATGTTGTGAAGATATGTAGTCATGGAAAGGCTCAGGCACAAACTTTGTGCCCATAACTGGTGGTGACAAGGCCACTTCCTTTCAGCAGTGCTACTCAGTGTGTGGCACACAGCCTGGCAGCCGGTTTAGTTGATATCATGCAATAAGATAAAGCTAGCACAAGAACGTGGATCCATTGTGCTACTAAGTCCAGGACTTCTGCTGTATTTAGTACAATGTAGCATTCTGTATCACAAAGACACTGGGATTTCAGCTATTTATTTTCATAGTTTGGCTTCCTTTAAAGAGATGCAATGTACTGAATTAGATTCTAGTGCAATTTTCGAATGTCGCTGTGCAGTGAGACAGTGGGTAACATGTGCTAGAGCTGCACAAAGACAAAAAGGCACAGCAGAAGCAGGGCTTAAATGAAGGCTCTGGGCTCCTTGCAGCTGGCGTGTAAGCAAGCCACCAACCGCTTCAGTCCAGTGTCCTTGCTTTAGCAAATGGAATTGTTTCGAGGCTCAGAATAAAGACACACATGGAATCATTTTTTAGGTGCTAAAGAGTCTTATTAACAACAGATGTTAACATTTTGAGGAAACTTGAGTCTTTTCTGTCTAATTAGCTGGTATTTTTCAGTTCTAACTACCAGAAGTTTGAAAAGTCTGAGAGAATGGGTTAGTTCTCATTTCTCTTGCACAACTGTAAAACTTGTAAAAAAAAATAATGGCATTTAACATGTTAATTGTGAAAACTATCTTTTGTATGCTATTATACTTTAAATTTGTATGCATTGTAAAATGGTCACATTGATATCAAGAATTTATTACCACACTTATAGTGACAACACTTAAAATTTGTTCTTTTAATAATCAAGAGTAAAGTTGCTATTAGCTACAGCCATCTTACACAATATATCTTTTGTATATATCACTAGATATAAAGTAGACCTTTTGAACTAATTGCTATCAGCTAAGTAAAACCTTGTGTCCTTTGATCAGTCTCAGGAAACCCCCATGTGTTGTGCCTGATAACTGCCATTCTTCTCTCTGCTTCTATGAATCCATCATGTTTAGATTCCACATATAAGTGAAATCATGGGAGTGTTTGTCTTTGCATTGGTTTATTTCATTTAATGTATGTCCTACATTAATCCACATCGTCAGAAACAGGATTTCCTTCCTACAAACCTAGTGGTATTCCATTCTCTCTCTCTCTGTCTCTCTCTCTGTCTCTCTCTCTCTCTCTGTCTCTCTGTCTCTCTCTCTCTTCTCTTAGTGTATCACATTTTCTTGGCTTTTTTGAAACTCAAATGCTCAGTCTATAAAGTTAAACTAACATTTTTCTAAAGCAGTAAATGTCAGGTAATATCAGCAAAATACTGTTATAAACTCTGGAGCATAATTTTAATATTAGTTTTTGTGGCAACATACTAGGCAGATAGTTCAATGGGTATAAAGGTGAAAGCTCTGCAGCATGCTCAACAGTGGACCCATTTCCTTCTGGAGGATTTTGCTAACTTGTCATGACTGCTTCTCCAGACATAATACTGTGCAGTCTTAGGATCTTTCTATTGGTTTTCTACACTAAAGCCATTAACTGATCAAGGTCAGTATTCAGACTGGAGCATGGCATTGTGAAAAATACAGGACTTTCAGTTAAAGGAGAGCTGGGTTCAGATCCTGATCCTATTCTATACTTGCTATATGATTATATATACTATATATCCTAATATATACTGGCAATATGATTGAGGGATGATACTTAAGAGACTTTACATTTTCCTTGTTGTAAGAGCAGAATTATAAAGCCAATTTCATTGATGTATCCTTTGGAATCAGATCACTATACAAAGAGAGGGAAACATGGTAGCTGATAAGTTATTTTCCTTCATATTCCATTTCTCTCTCAAAAAGGACAAGCCCTCATCAGGTGGTACCACCAATTTGAATAACTTTAGAATACATTAGGATACTGTGTGGAGCACTCACCTTGTAAATTACACTAAGATTCTTTTTCTAAAACTTGGAAGACTGACCATATTCTATTTATTTATTTGTAGGGTGAACGAGGAGAATGTGGAAAACCAGGAATGAAAGGTGACAATGTAAGAAGCACGGTTTGAAAAGGTTAACAGTCGTGATCCCTTTTGGCCTGAGTTTCCTTAAGAAAAAATTCCTGGGATGAATTATGTGGGTCTCTCCTTGAGATGTACTTCAGTTTTCCCCTCTGAAATATGTAAAAACTGAAGTAAACATGAAGTAAAGACACAAAACATGAAGTAGAAAAGCAAAGAAGAATTCATAACTGTGATAATGAATTCCCCCCAAGGCCATTAAGGCCATTTAGTGACATCCCAGTCTTTGAGATCAGTCCTCTTGAGCATTATGGTAGGAAGAACAGCCAGCAAGTCAATGCAAGGTGTAGTTGGGTACACTGGAATGGCCTTCTGATGCAGCTTCACACAGAAGAATGACAAATGCTCTGAAGTTAGTGAAATTATAGGCAGCACATGGCAGAACTAGACACAAGGGTTTGAAATTTAGGGAATGCAGCAAGACATAAGCAATAATATAGCTGTTTACCTTAGTTCAATATAAATACGGGTAAGGAACTTAAACTAGAGACATATTCAACTTTGCATGCTAAAGACTTCCTTAATAGATCTGAACTACACAGACAGTGTATCAAAAAAAATATAATTATAAATGATCCTAAAGGCTTAGAATAAACATAGTGACCATTCTAGTTAAGAACTGTTGACTATGAAGGCTAACAAGATAAGGAAATATAGAACATCTGTGTTATATGAATGGATGGAAGTGACAAGAGAAAACAGGCAGAGGTTGAGGAGGAGGAAAAAAAATGATGATCCTGGCTTGTTAAATCAAATTCTTTAAATAGCTTGATTTTTCCTGGACGCTGATAAACGACTCCAGAGCTGTAGACAGGCAGATCTGCAGAATATAGGCTTGGTGATTATTTCTGGGGAAATCAAAGTGAGACAAGGAAAACAATCAAATGAGGGAAGTTTTTAAGTACAGAAGGAAGAATCCATGGAATAGAAAAGTGATGAAAGCCAAATCCTTGGGGAAGTATTAGGATATTAAAAAGTTGACAAATAACTAATATGTTTCATTGACTAAGTTGCATTATTTTCTGTGCCAAAAAGAAAAATGCTACTAATTTATAAGATCTGATCCATTTCAAGTGTATCTCAATGTTAAGATATAAAAACATAAATATATATGTATATATATACATATATATATATATAGGGTTCATAAAATATGGCACCCTTGATATGATGCATTCACACAAACTTATTAAAAATGTGTGAAAACATTAAGAGACAAAAAGAAACATAAATGAGAAAACCATCCAAATATTCCTGCATTTAGAGAAGTGGAATTAAGACATTACTATCATTTTACACATCAAATCTGAAAACAGCAAGGGAATAAATGATACTTAAACTTGATTAATGTCCCATAAGACTATATATATATATATATATATATATATATATATATATATATATATGGTTTTGGATACAGGTAATGACCACGGCCAATAAATTTTATTTATAAAGTTTCTTCCTTTCCATATATACATGATAGACAAAGGATGACAGACCCTTCTGTTGTCTCTGCTTTAGTAGTCATCTTCTAGAATCCTTAGCGATGAATCAGAATAGGACAAAGATGTAAACATACACATCAATTCTAAGGTTATTTAAAATAGCATTAGTCAGAAACACTTTAATGCCAAAACTAGGGCACAATTAACAAATTATGGCAGGTCCTGATTCTTAACAAATAACTTGAAAAAAGACTGAAAGCTTGGAAAAGGCAATCTAGACTGCATTGTAGTTACACAAAATAAATTGTAAATGTATTTTGAGACATGGGACATATTGAAATAATTTGAAAGGTCATTGACTGAAAAGAGTGGTTTGTCACATTCCAAGTTGGAGAGAGGAGCAATCTAGTCATCAAGCAGGCTCATTGCGGCTTTAACAACATTGGTTTGCTGGAAGGAAACGATGTTCCACTAACTATAGGAGTTTCTACACTTAATAGAAAGTTCTAAGGATCATTGTGAAGCAAGTCCCTTCCTTTGAACCAAATATCAACCTATAGGCTAAACAATGACATGTTAAGCTGGATTTTCTTGGAGTTTATTTATTGAGGCCAAGTTTGACTCTGAGGTCTCTTGCTACTTAGGGTCATTAGGATCGTTTCAGTTCATTCTCTGATGTCTGAAGAAGCAGGGAAGAGTGAATGTCACCCAGAACATGCATTTTAATCTAAAATCTTTGCTTTGTGGAGAGGGATAATTAAAGATACTTACCATTCATATTACCCCACAGGGACCTCCAGGGCCATATGGACCGAAGGGACCCAGAGGAATTCAGGTAAGGAGGTGAAAAGACAATCCAAGTTTAAACTAAATTAACTTTGGGAGCTTTGAGTAACAAACAACAACAAAGCAAAAACAACAACTACCCCCTTGGCCCATTTGCACCATCTTTAATTAAATCAGAGTGTCTAGGAATTGGAGCCAGGCATCAGTATTTTATAAAGGCTCCTGGATGATTCCCCGCATGTAACCAAGTTTGGAAACCACTTTACTGATTTTTTGATTAACTTGGCTCTCTAAAGACAGGCATCAATAGGTATCTCATGAATACACTTGATTACTCCATCTAGTGAATAGGTAAGGAAATGAAAAATAATTTACATGGAGAAAGTCAGGTAAGTACGATAAAGAAGTAGTTATTGCTTCTATAATGTAGTTATAAGAGTTGTACTTTTTTCTAAATTTATTTATCTAAATATTTATATTATTCCCTTCAATGCAAGTAGTCAATTCTTGAAAATATAGAATGACTCTACAACTTAGTTATATATTGTGGACCCCAGAAAATAATTTGCATCAATTTTCTCAGAGAAGGCACTAGTCTCTTCTAAAGTAACAATGGATGTAGATAAGTTTGAAGAAGTAATTGCAGCATTGTAAAAACTCTACTGAAGGTCTAGAGATACAGCTCAGTGGTTATCAGGCAAGCACAAAGCCCTGGCCTTAATCCTTGGCACCATTGGTGGCGCACGCCTTTAATCCCAGCACTCCGGAGGCAGAGGCAGGCGGATCTCTGTGAGTTCGAGGCCAGCCTGGTCTCCAGAGCAAGTGCCAGGATAGGCTCCAAAGCTACACAGAGAAACCTTGTCTCAAAAAAACAAAAATAAATGAATAAATATAACAAAACAAGAACAAAAATCAAGCCAACAAAAGGCCCCTCCCCAGATAGGTTGAAAATTTTGTTTTTCTTTTTCTTTTCTTTCTTTTTTTTTTTTTCAGAGCCTCACAGTCAGGCTACTGACACTAGGATCCCCGGGAACCCTAAGAAATTGCTTGTTCTTTCTTGGTTGACCTTGTAGTTTGGCACAAAAACTAATTCATGGTTTTCATCTTGGAGCAGGGCATTGGTGGACCTCCAGGGGATCCAGGCCCTAAGGGATTTCAAGGAAATAAGGTAATCTTTTCCCTAATTTTGAGATGGGAAGAGTGCCATTCCCTGGTGCACTGTGCTACTGTGAGTTTTATTAGACAGGAATCAGTTAATTCTTTGAAAAGTGCCTCTGGAAATACTTAGTAACCTGCAGGAGTCTGCACAGGGTCAAACTCAAGAACATACAGAGAAGCAGTGGTAGGCATTCATCATTTACTACTATATTATTCAGGGGCATTATTAACTATGAGGAATCACCCAGCACTGTTGATATGCCCCTGTCTTACTCTTGATGCCTGGTATTTATGACTCCCTGGGAACTGAAAAGCAGTACCATGCAGCAGGACTCCAGCCATTCCATTTTCCTCCTAGTAACCATCTTCACATACAGTTTATTAGAGCATAGGATTTATGGCTGGCATAAAAACAGAAACCAGCAATCTCAACCCTCAGTACCGTGTTTGTGACAACATCCCATAGATCATCCAGTATGACAGAGGGGAGGGGTGGAAGAAGAGCCAAACAGCATCCAAAGATTCTCTAAACGGGAGGGTGCTGAAGTACCTGGTTATAGGACTTTCTTTTCCTGTATGTCTGGTCACTTATTGCCTGAAAACAACGCTTCTATTTCCTTTTCAATGATTAGTAAACTTCATAGATGTGATAAATATCCAGTAACAGATCCACAGATGTAGTGAAGGGAGTTGTGTGGAAGGTGCCATCTTCCATTGACCCTCAATAAAGGTCATCTTTTGAAGATGATGTTAACTTTAAGTTATAGAGGGCAGTTGGGCTACTTGAGCGTTAATTCTCCTGTGGGTGGGAAGGGAGTGACGAGTATGTATTTTTAATGAGATAATGACAATCTGAGATTTCCCAGGCCACTTTTAATTGGCAAATTAAAATAGAATGGGCCTCTCAGCAGGAGCAGGCTTGAGCTTCATCTAGGGAAATGTCTTTTCCAGTCTTTGCCTATGATTAATTCTCTCTGGGGAAAGAAACGGCTCTGTTGAATACTGAGTAGTTTTCATAAAATTGCTTCAGCTGTAGGTAATATCCTGCCAAGAGAAAAACCATACACATCTTGACAGTACATACATATTTCTAGGAATCGTTGGTCAAGCAAGATGCTAATTCTTACATTTGTAAAACAGAGGCTTAAACTAGGGTGTCAGGGCAATGGTTTGTAACAGTGACAGAGACACAGAAGGGATGAGCCCTAAAGAATGTGAGGATTGTGCTGTCTTCTTCTCATTTTGGAAAGGAGAACTAGGCTTAGAGGTGACTGGTCATATGAGGCAGAGGCGCGGGGGGGGGGGGGGGGGGGCTCTGAGCTCCACAGGGGACTAAGAAGGAGGGAACAATGAGGGTGGTGGTGAAGATGACTGTGGCAGTCAGGGTGTGTGGAGACAGGCCCATAAAGAGCTATTATTATCTCAAGTGCTGGGATTTAAGGCACGAACCTCCACTGCCCAGCCCATCACTTTAGACAATCTACTTAGGTTTTTTGCTTGTTTGTTCATTGTTTTTTTTTTTTTAAGAAATAAACCATTTTTCACAAACTTTAGATTTTGAATTCCAGCAATATCCTGAATTTTAATAAATGAGACTTCTTTCTGGAGAGGGATGATTATAATGGAAAGAATAGCTCTGTGCTTAGTTATCAAGAAGGGAATCATCTTCCCAACTATATTTGATGATTTCATCAAATTTCATCTTTAGAACATTTTCATCTTAAGAAACATTTTTATTTTTTATTTGGGGGTATTGTTTTTATATAGTGAGGTTGTTTTTGAGTCAGGGCATTACACAACCTTGGTTGACCTAGACCTTACTATATAGACTGGGGAGGACTTGAACTCATAGAGATCCACCTGCCTCTGCTTGCCAAGTTCTGGGACTAAAGATGTGTGCCCTTCAGACACATTTTTAAGTTAAAAAATTGCAATTGAAATTTAGTTGTGATAAGTTATACATGGCATAAAATTACTTAGAATTTCTTTTCTTCCATCCCCCCTCTCCTTTTCCCCTCACTGCATTTTTCTGCTCTTCCCCGTGTTCTCATCCCCTTTTCCCTCCCTCTCCACTATTGCTATTATTATTATTATTATTGTTGTTGTTGTTGTTGTTGTTATTATTGACAGGGACTTACTCTGAAGCCCAGGTTGCCCATGAACTCAAATCCCCCTGCCTCTAACACAAAGTTGGCAGCCAATTAATAGTTGCTAATTTCAGCCAGACTCAAAATTCTAGCCACTCTGGTGGAAGACCACAACACCAGTTTAGGCAACTTAGTCAGACTTTGTCTCAAAATTTAAATAAATAAAACAAAAGGAAAGTGAGAGAACTTGGCTATAGTTCAGTGGTAGAGTACTTATTTAGTATGTAAGGCCCTGGTTTAAATCCCCAACACACACACACACACACACACACACACACACACACACACACACACACTCGAGCTTAGACAATTCTAGGGAATAATTTGGGTATTATTTGGAAACTTTGAGGTAGAAATGAGTTTCCCTGTCTATCTTTAGTTATATTTCTCATTTCAGGTAATAAATTTAGTGGTCTCTCCTCCTCCTCCTTCTCCTCCTTATCTTTCTCCTCCTCCTTCTCCTCCCCCCCTCCCCCCCTCCTCCCCCTCCTCCCTCTCCTCCTCCCCTTCCTCCTCCTCCCCCTCCTCCTCCCCTTCCTCCTCTCTCCCTCTCCTCCTTCTTTCCTCTTCCTCTTCCCCTCCTTCTTCTACTTCTGATTCCTTTCTATTTTTTCATGTTCTGACTGTGTGCCTATATGTATGTATATCCACTGTGTACATGCCTTGTGCCTGCAGAGGTCAGAAGAGAACATAAAATACCTTGGAACTGGAGTTCCGTACAGGTAGTTGTGAGATACCATGTGGATGCTTGGAACTGAAGAGTCCTCTGGAAGAGTAGCAAGCGCTCTAAAAAGCTGGTCCATCTCTCTAGGGCTTAGTCTCCTAATCTTTTGAAATTATTAGTGCTTTCTTGTGATTTTTAATATTTTGGAGCCTGTTATTCAGAGGTATGCCACACTGATCATTGGCTAATGTTTTTTTTTTCAATTTATACATTTGTGAGTATATTGTCTTAAGAAAAAGATTTGGGGGAGCAATCCCATCTTGCCTCTTAGGACGTGCTTCTAAATTGTAAATATGCAATAAACTGTTTTGTTCTTCAGTCTGAAATCATGTTATATTGAATATTATGTTGATTTCTTTCTTATCACAAACATTTTTAAGAAATTTCGGTTGAAATTTATTTTAAAAAATCTCTAAATTTCAAGCAGTCTGTATTTTTTCTAATGGGCTCAGGCAAGATTATTTATTCTCACACGTCTATAATCATGGCTAACATTATTGTACATTTCTTATGTGATGTGTACAGTTTTTACTATGCTGACAATATTGCCTCCTGAGGCATGGTTTATTCTTATCACCACTATACAAATTAAGCTTCTGAGGTTCCAAAAATGTAAGCAATGCTCTCAGGTCTTTGGAGCCAGAAAACATCAGCACCCAGGGATAGTCTGCTTTTATTCATTCTATGCTATTACCCTCCTTCAGGAAAAAAAATGCTGAATTTCTAGAACATTTGGCTGAGACCAAGGTGTTTCTTATAGTCAACATGGAAATTGTGTTTATCTCCTCTCATAGGCCATTCTGATTGTGAGAAACATTTTGTTGAGAGGGCATTTCTTTTTGTTTATAATGCTCACATGAAATCACAGGAAAGAGAAAAAGAAAGTATTCCAACTATATTTTGAAGTACCCTTGTCTCCATCAGACCAAAACAGAAATTGTACACTTCCAACATTTGCAAAGATTCTGAGAGTGTTTCTAGCCTTCCTATGAGTTTGAGTTTATGAATGGTGTTGCTTGTGAACTACAATCACTCTTTGTTGTTCTGGGATTCGATTTTCTTCATCAAAGGTCTCCTGAACCCAGTGGCCAAAGAACAAAAAAGAAAAAAAAATAGCATGTGCTAAATCAGGAAAAATGTGCCTCTGGCCCAGTTTCACCAATCATTTCTGCCATTAATACTTTCCACATGGAAATTAACTGCTATTCTGCCTGAATGCTCTTGTTGCCATAGCAACAAAAATAGATGTTTCTTAGAAGGAAGCCTTGGTTCAGAGGCCTCAGGCTTTCCCACTCACATGGATCATGTAATAACACTAGAAGAACATTCCAGCAGTCTTTGAAATCATTAGAAGTATAATTATGGAAGTGCCCGAAACACCTTATTACTGGGACCAAGCTGAATTTGTAACTCAGGAGAGACTGGAGTCCTAGGGACACAGCATTGTCAACTTTCCCAAGGCCACTGTGGTTGGCCTAGGCTGTAACCAACAGGGCCCTTCACTAGCTAGCTAGAATGTGTCAAGATGGGGAGGCCTTTCAAATTTGTAAATAATTCTGAATAAACAAACACAGTGGGGAATACAAGACTAAATAAGCCATTCTTTCTGGATCTTGAGACTTCTCTGAGGTTATTTTAAAGGGGTATTTATTTTTCAAATCTCACGCTCTAATACTCTATCTAAGGAGAAGGACTGCATTATGGCATTGTATGAAGCTATCTGTGACACTTGAAGGTGCCCACAGAAGAGCCTGGAGATCAGGGCCCAAAGAACACAGGTGACCGACATATCTGGTGCCTCTCCCAAGAAAAAGTACCATATGTACCTCAAACTATTGGAATAGGTGATATTAGTACCATATCACACAAACTTATCTTCTGAGGTGTTATCTTCCATATTTCTCCTTGCATTGTTCTAGAATATCCACATTATTTCTTAAGAGACCTTTTTCTTAGGGTTTTCTTCTTTCTCTTTAGGTTCAATTATAAGAAACACTAAGTACTCTCTTACATAGGAGACTTCAACTTTATGTTCACTTTAGCTTCAGAGGTACTAAGAAAACTCAGAGAAATTAGGAGGGGGCAGGGAGTGGTGCAGGGAATTTCATGACTGCCTGGAACAGCCAATTATTTTTCTAACATTATAACCTGGCCTGAATGGGATAGGGTTCATCAATAACTTCCTGGGAACTAAAGCATTCTTCATATTTGCATGTTCTCCTCAAAGTGGTAAGAGGATGTATGACTTAGAGTCATATGTATGACTTAGAGTTTCATGTTTTCTATAATGTTAGTATTTTACTGGGATAGAAATATTACTACTGAAGACACAGCAGTTTTAAAATGCATTGCTTTTGGCTACTATTAAAATACTTCATTTGGCTCAAAGTTAGTGTAGTGGGCTTTAGGACAGTGGTTCTCAACCTATGGGTCTCACCCCGTTAGCATCCCTCTATCTCTGAAAATATTTACATTAAGATTCATAACGGTAGCAAAATAACAGTAGCAATGAAAATAATTTTATTGTTGGGGTCACTACAACATGAGGAACTGTGTTAAAGGGCTGCAGCATTAGGAAGGTTGGGAACTACTGCTCTAGGAGGTTAATCTACTAAACGTGATTAATATTTCCAGTTGTGGTTTGGAAATAGTTGAATACCACAATAAGAAAAACGTAAAGAATTTTAGATTTCTCTTCAAACAACCTACCAACTATGGCTTGTAACATGATATGTAATCTCTTATGACTTGATGGGAGGTAAGTTAGATACAGCTTTTGTAGTGTCTGCAATTCTTGGCAAAAATGATTTATCAAGAGAGGTTGCAGATTCACAATCCTCTAAGCCCAATGGTTGTATTTTGGGCTTTGTGGAAAGTAGTTTTAAAACAGCACTTGAACATAGCAGCTTCAATATTGTTCTACCTGACAATTCTCCTGATGGACTGACAATTCTATACTAGACTGTGACGAATCAGTGCATAGGAAAATATTCTAATTTTCATTATAAGATTTGTTAAATGAATAATACTGATGAAATTTTGAGACTCTTTTGCTATCAGAGATATCGAAGTCTAAATATTATTTCTGGGGGAAAGGGAAAGAATTGTTAGTAATTCAGCAATTCCTGATGTGGAAAGAGCTTTGACTTGCATGAACATCTGTTCACCAGGAATTTAAGCAAGCTTATTAGTTTATCTGACATGAGACAATTAATAGTGACAACTTGAAAGGGTTGCCAAACATGTGGGATGTCAGCCAGTGACTTCAAGGCAGATGATTTCCATGCCCAGATCTCTATGACTCCAGCAGCTGAGTGCATGCATGTGCATGTGTGTCTATGTGGTGAGAGCCTGCCAACACAGAAGCTCTTATGAGCCAAAAACACAAAAAGGCGCGACAACACTTCCCAGGACATTGCTGTGTGTGACTCTTACACCTAGTTAGATAGGGTACTAGACAGAACAGACCCAGTCACGTGCTCAGAGGAATGACACAGTTTTTATAATTGTATCAGTGTCATTAATTCAAGTACATTGCAATAGCAATTTTTCTGGGGGAAGTTGTTCATTCTAAGGATAAGACATTCTATTAAAACTGTAAAGTGCATATAACCTAATATAAATTGAACTGTTGAGGAAAATTCATTGGAATTCAACATGCTAACAATGTTATTTAAGAGGTACTATTATTTATGCTTCAATTTTTTAAAAATCATTTCAGTGAACTCTGTGTCAACCAAACAGAACTTACTCCTTCTAACCTCCAAGCATGCCTTTTAAAGAAATACATCACATTGTCAAATTGATGACCCCTTTCTATAAATCAGTGGTTTTGTTGCTACAGGAATGGAAGGTGTTCAACTTGAATATTTTCCAGCAACTTACTTTGTTCAGGAGAAACCTACACTGTCCATCAGAGACACAGTTCTAAAAATCTCTCTTGAGCGGCTTCTACCAGTCTTTCATTTTAGTAAAAGTGACATTCACTTCTCTAATTTTTGTTTGGGTGAGGGAGCATGACTTTACAACCAGATCACCTTGCATTTCTGCCTGACTAACATGGTCAAACAGTGACAACCCATGCTACAGTTATTGAAATTGAGCGATACTGTTATTTGTATTTTTCACCAGTTCTTTGCTTTCATAGATTGTTTTCTTTAGAAAACACAAATGGATAAATGTGTGGACTGTGGTCAAGTAGATGCTGAATATATTTAAAATTGGAAATTTGAAATAATGATGGTTCCACAGTTAGTACAGCTTGTTAATTATGAGTTTATATGTAGAGTTACATTATGTAATCACATTATTGCAAAGTATAATTTACATTAATTTTATCACTGATAAAATCACCTTGATGCTGTAGACCTTAAGTACCTGAAATGGAATGTGAGTTGGTTTATTTAAGTACTCTTTCCTCTTGGCTTACGTCTTACCATATTTATCTTGCCTTCCTCTGAAAAATCTTCAGTCAGTCGTGAATATATTATAACTCTGACATTTGTGCTTTTCATCGTATTCCAAAACTAAATGAGTTTTAAATTCTTTAAAAATTAGAAGTGTGTGACTTTAAGAGGTAGTTGGATATGGTAGGTGAGGGCACAGTCTCTGATGCCAAACTGTGAGGTTAACAGCAGTGGGGGGTTTATTAGCTGTGCAATTTGGCATGCTGATTTACTTCCCCATGACTCAGCTTTGTTATCCATATTCTGGGTTGATCAAAGTTGTTGTGAGGACCCGATGAACTAATATACGAAAAACATTCCACATAGCATCTGTCTCAGAGTGAATCCCACATGTGTTGCCAAGTTTTCTCAAGCAATTGAAAACTTTTGAAAGCCTTCCTCATAGCATCAGAAGTCTATACCACGGTTCTTCTCCAAAGTCAGCCTTTATCACACAAAACTTTCTCTGGAACAAGAGAAAGTAGGAGCTTGAAATGGAGAACAATTCAAATGTACTCAACCAATATTGACTTCCTTGTGCCTTGCTTCCTCCTTGGCTTTTAAAAAAAAGTGTGTGTGTGTGTGTGGGGGGGGGGGTTCTTGACTTTTCCCTAAGCCTCTGCACAGGCTCTACAGTTAAGTTTCTGTTGAGAATGCAACCTGGTCACATTTGAACCATTTTTCACACAGAAAAGTTATCCTTTTCTGTTTTGAAAGCATGAGAACATTTGTCACAAATTAGTGTCACTTGTATCTCAGAAGTGACTCAAAGACGTTGTCCAAACCACTTTTCAATGGTGAAAGGGGCCTAATGGAGGATTACATTGTTGATAATTGTATTGAGTTTTGATGATTTGGGCAGCCCCTTGATCAGGTGTTCTCAACCTTCCCAATGCTGCAACCCTTTAGTACAGTTCCTCATGTTGTGCTGACCCCAACCATAAAATTATTTTCATTGCTACTTCATAACTGTAATTTTGTTACAGTTCTGAGTTATAAAGTAAATATCTGTGTTTTCTGAAAGTCTTAGGTGACATCTGTGAAAGGGTCATTTGACCCCAAAAGGGTCGTGGCCTATCGGTTGAGAACCACTGCCTTACATTGTTTATTGTTTTAGAAAGGAAGAGTTATTTTAGAGTCAGTTATAGGTACATAAGTGTTGGGTTTTCTTTGGCTGAACTTTCCTGAGATGTAAGCTTAGGCTCTTTATTGTGATCTCATTATTCTTCTAGCTATAAAAAAAAAAAAAAAAACTGTTAATTGTGTCTTTGTGAGTTCAAAGGAATTGTGGTATATCCACTTGATATCATTATGCATTAATAATGTATATATCTAAACCAGATGCCTTTATTGCAAACCTAAGTAACTCCAAAGGAGAATTCCCAGACCAACAGTTTCTCCCAGATCTGACCAGGAATCCATACAATTTCTGCTCCCTTGCTGATGCTCAGTAAATGCCCGATGCTTAGGAGTCTGCATGAATAACTATAATTAGCTAAGGGGAGCAATCAAAGGGGAGCAAAATCTCATATATCCTGTTCTCAGACTGGTAGTGGGGGCTTGGGATCACATTAACACACTAGAAATACAGAGTTCCAGAAAAACAGTGCTCTCATTATTGCAGTGAATGTCCATCAGAGAATTCTCCTCTAAGCACGGTGCTTGAAATATGATCTGAATATGATGTTACCCTCAAGATAGAGGAGGAAGCGTGTCCTAGGATCTAAGATTTCATGACAGAAAGGAACAGGTCCTGCACAAGGGACTGAATGAAGGCCATTGCTACTAAAGCAAAGCGGTGATTGCTACAGGACTACAAAGCCTCTAGTACCATGTTATGGAGCGCCTTGCATGGAGCTCTGTTTTATTGTGCTGGCAAAGGGAAATGCCTCAAAGGTTTTTTTTCAGGTTACAATAAAAAGGGAAAGATTTCTCTGTTAGCATGGAGGAAGCAGATTGGAGGGTACTAGAGTTGTAGGTTGCCTACTAAGGATGCTGCCGTGGTTTGAACAAAAGATATTAACCTGGTGTGTATTGTAGAGCTGGATGAATTCAGGAAAGATTTTTAGAAGCATGTCTACAGGTGTCTATATACATTTTACATGGATGCTTCCTGGGTTCTGTTTTGACATAAGAGGGATGGACTGTAGAGATATCACATAGACGGAGAATACTAGAAGATAACTAGGTCTAGGAGAGAAATGCCCTTAGTCTGTATTTAGAAATGGCCAGTCCCTTTTGCAATTCTGTTTCTCAAATTTCCCTGAAGACGTTTTTGTAGGTTTCTAGGGCACATACGATTATTGGTACTGTCCATGGTTCTGAATCAGGTCTCTGGCCTTTTTAGTCTTTCCAAAACTCATAGGCATATGAAGTTTTTGAGCACTTGGAATGTGCTTTATACAATTGGAATTTCTTCAAAGACAGCACTGAAATAGTGAAGAACATAATCATTAATACTTTAAAGCAGTGATAACATACTAAAATAGTATTTCAGGTAACAAGTAATACTTTGGTTAATTATAGTTCATTTATTTTTATTTACTGCCTTAATGCTGCAACTAGAAAATTTAAAATTATATTTGGGACTTGTTTATAATTTACACTTGGCACTGCTGCTCTTAACAAGGATCCTATTGTCACCTTATTGTCACCCTATTCCTAGCTCCTTGAGCCTACCAAACTTCTTGCTGTCCAAAGAACATCTCATATCCTTTTTTTCCTCTTCTCATTTTTTGTTGCTTTTTTTTGTACTGGAGTAGATAAAATTATTATGTCTTTGTTCATCTCAAATATCTCCCCTGTTGTAATAAACTTTCAGAACTCCTTGGGGCAGAATTAAACATTTCTTTCTAAGAGATGTACATGTTCTGTTAGCATCTCTATTCTAGCTAATCCACATGCTTGTGTTTATTTTCTCACTCCTTTGTCTCTCCAGACAGACTATAAACATCTGCAAAGTGTGGATGTAACATGAATCATGATTCACTGATATTCAATTACAGGCATAGTTTGCTGTTCACCAGATATTTGTTGAGCGCCAGACCTTGTAGTAAGTTGGTCAATAAAGCCCCAGTGAATAACAATTGGATTTTCACATAATAAACAGCTGCAGTATATGCTTGGATATGACTTGGAAATTTTACAGGAAACATTTTGAATCTTCTCAGCAGCCCTGTGAAATATGTAGGATCATCCTTGTTTTTCAATTTGTAATCCCATAAAAATCTAATATTGCAAATGAAAAAAACTAAGTCCATTGGACTAAATGGCTCCAAGGCCAAGTTTTATTTTCCATGTGATTCTATGTACAATGAAAAGTGGGCTCAAAATGCATATTATATTCTTCCACTATGAAATGGAGGGAAAATCCTATTTCTTATGATTGTTTGGAGATTAAATGAGATAATGTATGTGAAGTGGGCTTTGGGAGCCCATTCCCTATGGAGGAATACTCTCTCAGCCTAGGTACATGGGAGAGGGCCTAGGTCTTGCTCCAAATGATGCAACAGATTTTGATGATGCCCCATGGGAGGCCTCACCCTCCCTGAAGAGTTGATGGCGGGTGGGATGAGGGGTTGGTGGGGGGAATTGGGAGGATGGGAGGGAGAGGGAACTGGGATTGGTATGTAAAATAAGATTGTTTTAATTTAAATGCAAATTAATAAAAAATAGTAGGTTTCATTTCACATTGGCTTCTTCTCACTTGAGGCCCAGAACAACAGAGGGATTTGTGACTTCAGAGAAGGACCAAGATGGTCTACTGGACCCACTTACTCATTGCCCCACATATGCTCATACTCCCACTCACAGGGAGGCCATAAGAAACAAACCATTAAACCTCTGTGGGGTGAGGCATCTTAAACCAGCTCTCTTAATGCTTTCTGTGGCAAGTGGTTCTGGCGGTCAATGAAAGTGAAATAGGGAACTAGCAAGTGCAGTTAGTATTGCAGGTACATGATCCATACATGTGTGTACACGGACGTGCATACAGATTAGGGCTGAAAGGAATAACAGAGACAAAGGATTAAGTCTGGAGTCTTGTCTGCATTGTTCTACTGAATTCCCAGAGAACAATTCTGAGTGCAGATTCCTCTGTATACCCTGCCCTACTGAGGCAATGTGTCTCACAATGAATATCACTTTCTTTACCACCCTATGCCAGTGCTTGTTTATGGGTCCTATGTTGTGACATCAATCTCCTGGGAAGCAAGCTTAAGTTAGTAGCATGTGAAGATGTGTTACTCATGACCTGTGTTCCAGTAAGGGAAAGTAGTCCTCCCACAGTCTCCAAATCCTTATAATTCTTTGGAAAAAGCAGCATGAAGAAATCTCCATGGTACCAACTAGGCCGGGCAAGGGGTGCCCTGGGCTCACAGATGGGATGGCTTGTTCTCTTTTTGATGACCTTGGGTCATACTTGTCGCAGTAACTACCAAACCAATTTTCTGTCAGTAGTTAGAAGGAACTTTCTTGGAAACCAGAGCAGCAGTTTATTTCCAAGACCAAAGTTACAGATAAGCACTGAGTAGGGTAAAGAAAGCTTTCACACTCACAGTAACTCAGATTTCCCCAAATGTTTAGCACAAGTGTCTTCTGACCTATCAGGAAACAAAACTGTATTTAAAGGAACAAAATAGAATAAACGAATTTAAGATTTCATGTTATAACTGCATTTTAATCTTTTTCTAAAACTGGTCTTTTAAATTTAAAGAAGCAAAAAATAAAGAAAACCATGTTTTTAAAAAGATTAGCTAAACAACAGGTTAATTTCTTAAAAATTGATCTTCAGAGATGGGTAGTGGTGGTGCACTCCTTTAATTCCAGTACTCGGGAGGCAGAGTTAGGTGAACCTCAGTGAGTTTGAGGCCACCTTGGTCAACAAAACAAGTTCCAGAACAACTAGGGCTGTTACACAGAGAAACCCTGTCTTCCAAAACAAAAGACAAACAAACAAAAAATTAAATTGAGGACACCATTAACACAATAACCTCTTTAATTATCTTCCAAAATAAAGTATTTAGCTAAAAATCTATCCCAATAAATACATTTAAAATATTAAGACTCTTAAAATTTTTTTAACATTATCTTGCCATGAAGTTATTAACCTTTTTCTTGATAACTGGTGTTTTTTAATAGAGTAGGTTATCTTACACCAATATTAATAGAAAGATTTTACCTTGGAAAAACTAGCTATGTGTATTTGAAGTGAATGTTTTTGCTATTTGGTAGGACTGTTTGGACATTAACCATGTACCATGTACATTTGAGGATTTGTTGATTATTAAAATAAAGCAGAGACTAAAAAGTCAAATTTCTACAATTGTTATGACTTTAGAATAGCTGCATTACAGATGTCTACATGCATCTTTTTTTTTAACCTCCTCAAAATAAATAAAATAAAATAAAAGCAGCAAAAGTGGGTAAAGGTGCTTGCTGCCAATACTGTTGATCTAACATCCCTGGGACTCACATGGTAGAAGGTGGGAACCAAGTCTTTTTTTTTTTTATTTGCAAATGCTGCTTGGCCAATTGACTAGGATTTCTTATATGCCAGCTCAGTCTTAATTATCGTAAATCTATATATCTTATAAGACTTATCTTATCAAGGACACCTTCTGTTGGCATCCTTTTCCCCAGGATCACATGGCGGCTCCATAGAGAAGAGAGCCAGAGGAAGAGGAAGAGCAAGAGGACAATTCCTTCTTGTCCCTGCTCATATTCTGAGTCTGCCTGCTATGTCACTTCCTGCCTGGATCTCTTCACTAAATTTCCCAGAATCCTCCTTGACTCCTAGTCCCACCTATCTTGCTCCCCTATTGGCCAACAGTACTTTATTCAACAACCATTTCATTATTGTTTATAAATGTTTATAAATTTAGATGAGGTTGGTTATAAATGGTAATGATCACAGTCAATCTCTTTTTAAAGGAAAAGAAGGGAATTGGGTTATGGAGATAAATATTTTACATTCGTATGATTTTCATTTATTGATAAAAAGTTAAGGTCAATTTTGTGATATGCATAATTAAATATAGATTATATAGTCACCTATAATAGTCATAACCTACAGTTAGGTTACTTAGGTTTTCTAGATATACAGAGATGTATTTGAGATGGATAGATATTCTTCAAACCTTTCAAAGACCTACAGAATATATGGCATTTAAATGGTTTAGGGTTTTCTTGACAGTGAGACACAACTGCTCCTGGCACACCAATTGCATCAGAAAGCAGGATGGGCATCGAAGAAACTCATTATGGAGTTTGCCTTCAACATGGAAAGATTAGCCATTTGGGCAAGAAACTGCCCTTGCCTGGACTGTTTGTTACTGTGTATACAGGACCCACAAGAAAGTGACCTCTGAACTTACAAAACAATATGAATAATCCTGAAGGGTTCCTGCTGAAATGGAGAAGTGGAGAAGACACACTGTGGCCTATGTACTGAAGATGGATGCCCCAACGTTAAGGAGGAACTTTGGGTGACTGTCCAGGTAGCAAGATGTCTCTGTCAATTCTAGAGTTTATATATTATCCTTCTGTGGTCTTTTATGGAGTTGAAGACAGATAGTTATGGTTATAATTATCTTCAGTTATTATAAAAGATAAATTACCCTTCTTTTTATTTAGACAGAAAAGAGAAGATGATGGGGAATGTCCTTCTGTATATGTTTATCTTATTGGTTGTTGAGAACCAAGTCTTAAATATTGTCCTCTGATCTCCATCTGTGTGCCATGGCATGGGAACCCACACACATACAGCCAGTAAAGAAATGAACAAACAAATGTAATAAACCTTAATCAAACAAAACCAAAACAACCCAAACCATACCCAGCCTTGTGTTTAGTATTTTCCCTACATGCTGCCTTGGGGTGGAGGTGGGTGGATGTACTGTATTATCTGTCAAATGTTTGCCTTCTTCAGAGAAAATGCCCATGCTACATTTAAAAATTAAACAAAAAGCATGTCGTAAACTTCTCTGTATTTACTTCATGGTCCTCCACATAGCAAGTATATGGTGTCCCTTTATGGACTGATGGGGCCATAGCCACCCATATGGGGCTCATATAACATATATGGGCATTCCAACCAGGGAGGAAAGTGTAAGAAGCTGCAAGGCAATGATCTTTAGAGAGAGAAAAGTTGGCGTCTCCAGGAGGCTGAGTCTTTTATAACCCTGGCTTACATTTTAAGATTAAGAAAGCAGATCCAAATTTGGTATGAACTTTTATGTCTGATATGAAGAAAATGAGAGGGAAATTCCATGGGTTGAATGTATAGAATAAGAGTGGCCTTCAGCTGCCTGATGCAGAACATTTGGAGAAAGCTGGAGCAACCGGAGAATTTCAAAAGGAGGAAATTCCACTTGATTGACCTGCCAGATCGGGTTTTTTCAATATCATGAGCAGCAGACAGCTGTGAATGCCATCACCCAAATGCCAAAGGGTCATGAACTCTGAACCTAAGGTTTATACAGGTTTCTTGTGTTTTAATTAATTTTGCATCTGGACACATGTTTTGGGAAGTTGACTTTTCTTCTTGCTCTTTTTCTTTTTACAGTTGGTCAAGGCCCACAGACTTCTCTAAAGCCATGTTCTTCCATGCCAGTACCATAGTCCTTTGGTTTTTATCTGTCCTCTCTAAAGTTATAGGTCTCAGGATGAAAATCAAAATTACTTAAAAAAATGTTTATTTTCTTTAACTTGAGTTTTCTGTAACTTAAGTCTGGTCTCTGTGTATGTCTAATCTTACCTCTTGCAAACATGAAGAGAAATCTCTAATACAGATAAAGCCTGACCTTAAACATGAGAGAAGGTAGAATTACCCCTTAGCATAAATTAAAGGGCCATGTGTGCATATAAAAACATACTGAAATTAATCAAAGTGATAGGTACTTAATTTAAATTTTGTTTCTGTATGTTTTAAGTTGCAGTAGGATTGAGCAATTGTATTTAGGCTGGGCAAGGCAACTAGCATAAGGAAAACAGGTTCCCTTGAGCCAGACAAAGTACTTGGGACAGCTCCTGCTCCCATTGTTAGACGTTCCACAGATAGACCAAGCTACACAACTGTCACATGTATATAGAGGGCTCAGGTCAGCCCCAGTGAGGCTCCCTGGTTGTTGGTTCAGACTCTGGAGCTCCTATGAGCCAGATTAGTTGTTTCTGTGAGTTTTCTTGTTCCTTGACCTCTCGGGCTCCTACAACCCTTACATGTCTGGAAGGGGTGTACCTTTCAGGGTTAGGTAGAAGTGAAGGGAAAGCAGGGGGAACTCCCACAAATCTACACAAGAATGGCCCCAGCTAAGATTCTTAGCAATAGGGAATATGTAGCCTAAACTGGTCATCTGCTGTTATCAGATTGGTGACTATCCCAATTGTCACCAGAGAGACTTCATTCAGTGACTTATGGAAACAGTTAGAGACCCATAGCCAGCGAGACATCGGGCTGAGCTCAGGGAATCCTGCTGAAGAGAGGGAGCAAGGATTATAGGAGCCAGAGGGGTTAAGGAATATTATGTTTATTTTTCTTATGAGTTGCAATATTTTTAAATGTGTATTCAGCACTATAAACAACTGAGGACAGGGACTGAGTACTAGGCTTTGTTGTTTTTTTCTCAGAGCTCCCATTGAAACCCTGCACATCAAAGAACTGCTCAACAAATACTATTGAGTTGACCTACCATGCCGCTTTTTTCCATTCCAGGGTGAGCCAGGTCCTCCTGGTCCTTCTGGTCCCCCGGGAGCCCCTGGTATTGGACAGCAAGGTGTTAAGGTAAAGATATTTGCTTCTTTGTCCATAGATAACTGTTTGGACTGAGAAAGTGGAGTGTAAATGCTGTGCATTTTCTGCAGCAGTTACATACATTTTGGATCTTGGCACACTGCAGCATCATGGTCTCAATCGAATAATCAAGATACGTTCTGACTTCATTGGAATGAAAACTGTGCTTGTCTCCAAATGTCCTGTCTCTCACAATGCACATCTGGTTCTGTTGGGTTTATTGAGTTTTAAACACTAATATGCAAATATACTATTGGGAAGCATAGTATCTTAATGTGTAAACTACCACCTGCTCATATTACATGAGCAGACCCTAGAGGCCCAACACACTGAATGAGTAAATGCTAGCATTTGGGAGGAAGATTTGGGAGGAACTGCAAAGGTAGGGAGGAGCATCCTGGGATGCTCCATGTCACACAGAACATTGAGAGAGCAGAGGTCTGTCATAACAACAACAACAACAATAATAACAATAATATGTACTGATTTTAAGTGGATTTCGTGGTGCAGACAATTAGACTTTAATACAGACCCGAAAGGAAGCAGTTCTATTCAGTATGCTTAGAAGGCAGTCAAGTGCCATCGTGCACAGTATTTCAGCAACAACAACATAGAGGCTCCAGAGAGGGCAGAAATACTGGAGAAGGATTCTTTGGAAGGAAGTCAGTGTAAAACAGTTGAAGGAGAAGTGAAATGGTAGCATGGGGACAAGGAATGGGTGCTGTTTTAGGACAGCGGCAGGAACAGTGCACATCTTATCATGGCCATCTCAGAAACAACTGCAATTCCTCTGCGCCATTGCTACACTGTCATTTGTAAGTGCTGGATCTACTGGGTTGCATTTAGACAAGAGCTGCTCAACATTTTAGGGCAGCTTGTTTGTTTCAGTTCACATTGAAGCCAATTAGCCTCCTCCAAATATAATTTTTGTTGTTGTTCTTGAATATGAAAAGTTTGGCCGTTTTGCTATTTATCCCAGAATATTTGGTATCATTGTATTATTTATTTAAAAACTCACCATGTAATTCTCCTCTTCCTGTCTCAGGGAGAAAGGGGCCAGGAAGGAAGAACAGGGGCTCCAGGACCGATTGGAATTGGTGAACCCGGACAGCCAGTAAGTGGCCAACACAGAAGATCTAACTCTATGTGTTTGTTCTGATAAAAATAAATGCACAAGTGACTCTCCTCTGTATGTTTTTATGTTAAAAGGTACATTAATAATAGAAGTATTTAAGAACCAAACCTACATTACTTTTTCATGCTTGAAATAGACTACATGTATAGTGTGGTAGCCTGAATGTAATTTGCCCTCAGAATCTCTTAGGGAGTGGCACAATTGGAAGGTGTGGCTTTGTTGGAGTGGTTATGGCCTGGTTGGAGGAAGGGAGTCACTGTGGAGGCAGGCTTTGACAATTATGATGCTGAGGATACCGTCCAGTGTCTCAGTTGACTTCCTGTTGCCTGCAAGATGTAGGATGTAGGATTCTCAGCTGCTTCACCAGTGCCACCTCTGCCTGCAACGCCACCATGCTCCCCATCGTGATGAGAATGGGCTGAACCTCTGGAACTGTGAGGGAGCTAGCCCCTTACAGTCTTACTGTATACATTTGCTGTGGGCATGGTGTCTCTTCACAGCAATAGAAACCCTAAGACATATAGAATGTATGTGTCATCTTTTCAACTGCTCTTCTCTCATTGTAATCTCTTGGAAGATGAATTAGCTTGGCAAAGAAAAAGAGTTCTCATGTGTCAAAGGTTCCTAGGAGGTGACAGATCAGGATTAAGGCCTATGTCGGTACATGGTGATTGGCATCACTATAGCCCTGAGAACAATGGGGACTGGAATGAGGCTGAGGATCTTCTCATTATGTAATCCTCGAGAATGCTCTAAAGTTAGGATTGGCCATGGGACAAAGATAAAGCCTGTGTTATTCACAGCTACCACCTTATGTAGCTTTGAAGTTTGCTATTGTTGGAAAAGGAAAAAAAGGGTTCTGTCAAGAGAGCTCTGAAGAGGAAATGAATAAAACATGACTCTTCTGCTCTGAGGTTCTTCATAACTTTTCAAGTAATCTTTATTCTCAGCAAAGAGCTGTAGCTGACTCACTAAGGCGGCAGGAAGCAAGAGCAGCTAGCCACAGCAGTGGTTTTGCTGTGCATGTTGCTTCATGTAATCACTAATAGAAACATACAGTACCTGTGAATGAAACAACAGAATATTGTCTGAGGGGCTGTGGTGTGTGTGTGTGTGTGTGTGTGTGTGTGTGTGTGTGTGTGTGTGTTGCATATGATTTCAGGGTTCTATGGGGCCTGAGGAGAGGGCCTTGATCTTCTGGAGCTGGAGTTGCAGGTGGTTGTGAGCTGCCTCAATGTGGGTGTTGGGACCTGAATTGGGGTTTTCTGCTAGAGCAGAAAGATCTTTCACTGCAGAGCCGTCTCTCTAGTTCCCCAATTTGATTTCTTTATAGAGTCTAGATAGTTATCTCTTATTTACATTGTTCTACGTCATCTCATTCTACCTAAATTATTTATTATTGTTGCAGTATTTTTTCAGTTAACATTTATTTAGTTTTATCCACATTTTAAATAGTTTCTTAGTTTATGATAGCTTCCTTCCTCTTTTATTCTCTCTCTCTCTCTCTCTCTCTCTCTCTCTCTCTCTCTCTCTGTGTGTGTGTGTGTGTGTGTGTGTAAGCATGCATGTTGGAGTGGACATTCATGTACCATGGCACACATAGGAGTCAGTTCTCTACTTTCTTCATGGGTTCTAGGGATTGAACTTCATTTGTCTGATGGCAGCAATCCTCTTTACCCATTAAGCCTTGTCCCTGGTCCTACCTCCTGAGTGCTGGGATAAAAGGCATGCACCACCACTACCCAGTGACCCTTACCTTTTTTTTTTATTTAACATTTTTAAAAATTTAATCTTTTCTCATTTTACATACCAATCTCAGTTCCCACTCCCTTCTCTCCTTTCACTACCTTCCCCCTACCTGCCCCCTTACCTCAGAGAGGGTAAGGCTTCCCATAGGGAGTCAACAAAGTCTGGCACATCTCTTTGAGGCAGGATCAAGGCCCTTCCCCCTATATCTAGGCTGAGCAAGGTATTCCTTCAAAGAGAATGGGCTCCAAAAAGCCAGTTCAAACATGAGGGATAAATCCTGGTCCCACTGCCAGTGGCCCCAGAGACTGCCCAAGCCACACAACTGTCACCTGTATTCAGAGGACCTAGTTTGGTCCTATGCAGATTCCCCAGCTGTCAGTCTGGAGTCAGTGAGCTCCCACTAGCTCAGGTCAGCTATCTCTGTGTGTATCCCCAAAATGGTCTTGACTCCTTTGCTCATATTATTGCTCCTCCCTCTCTTTGACTGGACTCTGGGAGCTCAGCTCAGTTCTTAGCTGTGGATCTCTGCATCTGCTTCCATCAGTTACTGGATGCCTTCAGTTCTATGATGATAATTCAGGTAGTCATCAGGTAGTCATAGATTATCATCAATCTATGATGATAATACAGGGACGGCCAGGTCAGGGACACTCTCCACTAATGCTTAGGGTCTTATTTGGGGTCGTCCTTGAGGATTCCTGGGAATTTCCTTAGTGCCAGGTTTCTTACTAGCCCCATAATGACTCCCTCAATCAAGATATCTCTTTCACAGTATGTCCTCACTCATAAGTGGATAGTAGACACGAAGTGAAGGACAAACAGCCTATAGTCCATGACCTAGGTAACAAGGAGAAGCCTAAGAGGGACATACATGGATTCCCCTCGGAAAGGGAAATAGACAAGATCTCCTGAGAAAATTGAGAGCATAGTGGGGGGAGCAGAAGGGGATCAGCGGGAGGGGAGAAAAGGGGGAAGAGAACATGAGAGAACTGGACTGTGGAGATAGGGGAAGGACATAGAGGGAGAGCAAAGAAAGATATATCTTTATCCATATGTTCTTAACAGTGATGGACATCGTCATTACGTGTTAATTCCACTGTCTACCACTAGCAACTGTCCCCTTTGAAATGTTTGCAGCCTGTTTACAATTTCTTAGTAATTTATCCTTTATCCAGTCACACTATACCTTGACTGCAAATGAAGGCTTATGCTTCTTGCACCAATCATACCTTTGCCTCTTTAGCACTGACCACAGAAGTCCATCTGCTCTCCCCTTGTGGCCCCGGGTGGAAATGGCTATAGGGTCATATAAGTCTATGTAGGCTGATACAAACCATTTCAAATAGCCCTGGCCAAGGCTGTGCCTTCAGAAGCCAGGGGGATCACTGTGGAATTCTCTCAAGATGTCCATAAGTGATGGCTGTGGTGGCATAAGGATAGTAAGGTTGGCTACTTGATTGACAGTCCTTTTTTTCTGGGAAGCCAGAGCAGCAAGGGAGTGCAACGTTTGCTAATGAGAGAGTCTGACTGCCCCAGCCCTCAAGTGATTTGCTCATTTGAAGGAAATGATCATCAGAGTGCTTAAGAACTTAAAGAAGTTCTGATTAACTCTAATGGTGATTTAACTGCTTTAACAGCGCCTAACACCTGCCCAGTGCCTCAGGGAGTGGAGAATCCTCTTCTTCAGTTTTCTGGGCCATGGCAGCAGCTCACATGCCTATATAGAATATACCTCTAATTTTTGAGTGTTGAGATCTTTACTGTTTCTCTGGGCTCAGGTATGCTTTTATGATTCTTATCTATCTGTTTTGTAGCTAGAACACTTTCACAGTGTTGTCAGAACATGCAATTCTTCTTTTCCAAACTACAGTTATGCAAATTATGCTGACTCTATGATGGTTTGTGATTTAATTGGAAAGAAAGATCATAACAAAGGTGAGGAAAAGCCCAGTACAAAAATTTTGTGTCAAATGTCATAACAACAACAACAACAGTAATATCAACCATGTACATTTTGTAATTACTTAGAAGTAGCAAGAAAATTGGAGCCAGGCGTTGGCGGCACACACCTTTAATCCCAGCACTCGGGAGGCAGAGGCAGGAGGATCTCTGTGAGTTCGAGGCCAGCCTGGTCTCCAGAGCAAGGGCCAGGATAGGCTCCAAAGCTACACAGAGAAACCCTGTCTCAAAAAACAACAAAAAATAAAAACAAAAACAAAAAACAAAAAGAAAGAAAGAAAGAAAGAAAGAAAGAAAATGGAAGAAAGAAAGAAAGAATGAAAGAAAGAAAGAAAATTGGGAAGGATTCTGCTGAAATGGCTTTGCTTTTGCCTCTTTGCCTGTTAATTTCTGGTGACCTGGGGGTTAGTACTACTCTTGATGTCACAGTAAAGTAAGTGTGCTGATAGTTGAAGTAGCATTTGAGCTCAGATATCTAATTCTGTACTGTTAGCCCTTGTCTCTGTGTAATTACACTAGTGTGGTGCTTATCTGGTACCTATAACTAATTCATAAAAAGTAAATTGGCCAAGAGTCTCCAGGAAATTTCTCTGTGTATGCAAGGTTATTCAGAGTACTTTCAATAAAAAAAGTATGCTCTGAAGTAGAACTCTAATTACTTTGAGGTTAAAAATAAAATAGATGACACTGTTTGAAGATAATGGCCAATTTTTGCTATGCGTTAGCACACTTACCTCTAATGCCTGATTTTATTATGGGAAGTAATACTATAAATATATTGAGCAATCATATTTTATTTCATTGTTATATAGCCATAAAGCTTTCACTGATGAGACTGTACTAATTATGTTCCTGCATTATACAATATATTTGGTAAAAGCCAAATAAGTCTGTTGTGGTTGTAATCACTTCTCATAGCTTTTACAAAGACAGTGAGATTATTTATGGAAGCCTTTCTGTCTTTAAAAGGTGATAGACAGATCTGAGGCTGTAGTGGTTCAGTTGACAGAATGCTTGCCTAACATGCAGAAGGCTCTGGGTTCAATGCCCAGCACTACATAAACCCACTGTGGTGGTTCATACTGTATCTCAGGATTAAGGCAGGAGGATCAGGGTTCAGGGTCATTGAGGTGGGTCTGGGTTACATGAGATCTTATCTAAACAAACACATACACAAATTAAAATCAAAACATACCTACGTGGAGGCAGGGGTGCAACTGGGTGGACTGGGAAGTAAATGTAATTGGGTGCGTTGTGTGAAATTTTCAAATAATCAATAAAAATTTATGCTAAAAATAAAAATAAAGCTGATGCATCACCATTTACAAATATGTGTTTTTGTAAAATGGTAGTTTGCAATGCCTATTAAATTGAGAGCATCATTCCTCTAGCCCAAGTGCCTGCTATTTCTCTTCTCTGGTTAATAACCACCTTCCTTCATTTCTACTTAGCTGAAGGACATGAGAGCTGTCTAATGGTCTGGAATGTCACTCCAGCTTGTGGTGATTAAGCCTTGAATCACTGGTTTTGAAATCACCTAACCTTTTGCCCATGAGTACTAGTTCTGTCTTTGGGGCTTGGAATCAGGAGTTACAGAGTGCCAATACTCTTGCTTTCACCTCAGCTGACATGTTCTAGAAATGCAGAGAAGTAAGGAAGGGGGACTGGTGTTGGTTCTGTTCACTGTGCCTCTCTCCACACTGTTCAAGGCAAGCCAGACTGGATTACGTGCAGGCTTCCAGAAAAGGACAGGTGTAGCAGTTGTGGGACCCAAATCCTCTTCTTCTAGTCAATCCTGGCAAGTATGTATTGGGTGATTAATACTTAGGACAGTGTTTAACTCACAACTGTTAGTATGTAGTACAACTTACTGTTCTACCTCAGTGTAAACGTCACTGAAATCAGTTTTCACTATCATAAAAGACTATTTACTCCCCAAGACCAGGAGTGGGTCTGTCTGCTATTCCTAGACCCCAGCACAGTTACTTTTACCTACCGGGTATTCAATATATTAGTATTCTGTTACTTTGAAAAACACCATTACTGGAGACACTTGGTAGCGGTGGTGGTGGGAGTATTTCAGCTGAGGAAGCCATCCATGGTGTAAGCTCAGGAACTGACACAGAGGCTCGCTCTCCATGTCCTGCTCAGAGTGCTTTCTCATACAACTTAGGGCCACCTGCCCAGTGGTGGCACCACCCACAGTGGGCAGGGCCCACTCATATCAATAATTAGTCGAGAAAAAACACGGCACAGACATGCCCACAGTCCAATCTGGTGGAGGCAACCCCATATTTGAAATTTCTCTGCACAAGTGACTCTAGTTTGTATCAAGTTGACAAAAATTAAACCAGCACAATTGTCTATTTGACACACAAATACCACTACAAATCTCTGCAGCAGAGGCATAAGAATTGAAGAGGTAATGGGGATAACCTGAGACCTGGCACCATGTGGCAGGGTCGAAGTTCCTGAGGCTAGAAGGAGATTGGTAACAGTATAGCCTCAGTTGCTGTGGAAGCCTCAGGACGGAAGGAACCTGAAAGAAGCTGAGGCTTTAGGCTTGGTACTAGGTAACAGGGTTGGAGTTCCTGAGAAGGCCCGGAGAGACCATTGGTGAAGATGAAGTCTCAGTTACAGTGGAGACCCTTGCATGTTGGAGATGACGGGACAGTGGGAAGACCACTAAGGACAGTGACAGATGTGGAGTGGAGCTGGCCTGAGCCTCAGAGACAATCTGTGTGTGCCACAGAAGTGGGACTGCCCAAGTCCTTTGGAGTTCCGAAGGTTATGAGTGAGTTACAAATGTCACACACAGGATTTGAACTACCCTGCTGAACTAGGGTTTTGCTGTGATCTGATTATAACTGTGCTCTAGCCCTTCTTTAATAATAATAATAATAATAATAATAATAATAATAATAATAATAAAAGTATATAACTGACTTTGGATTTTAGAGAGATAAAAGACTTTAGAGTTCTAAAGAGAACATGGACTTTTAAAGTGTTGTAAACTATGAAGATTAAGAATTTTAAACTTTGAGTCTATTTTGTATTTTGTTATTAACATGAGCTCTCGAGAACAATCAGCAAATGAAAGGTTATGGTTTATAGTGATGTGTTTGTGTGTAGAGTTGACAAGGAGTCAGCTGTACTGCTTAACTTTTGTCAACTTGATACCAACTAGAGTCATCTAGGAACAAGTAACCTCAGTTGAGGGACTTTTTCCATTAGATTGGCTTGTGGGCATGCCTGTGGGGGCATTCTTTTAATTGCTTAAGTGATGTGGGAGCACTCAGTCCACTATGGGTGGTGCCACCCCTATACAGGCGTGTCTAAGCTATTTAAGAAAGCCAGTAAGCAACATGGTTCCTGCTTCAATTCCTGCTTTCAGGTTCCTCCTTGAGCTGACACCATAGTTTTCCTTGATGATGGACTGTAATTTGCCAGCCAAAATAAACCCTTTCCTCTCCAGGTTGCTTTTGGAAATGGTGTTTAATCACACCAGTAGAGAAACAAACTATTACATTTGGTGAAAGTTTGTTGAATGAATAAGTGAACTCAATACAAATATTCCTCTCATTTAATGTAGTTTTGGTTTTTCATGGGTTAGGTCGTTAGTGGAGAATAAGTTGTTAATGCTTTTGCTGTTAAATTGTGTAATATTAGTTTGCCACTTCTCACTTTAGTTTGCAGTGTAGTTTTTATGCTCATTTTAATTTTTTTCTCTAATTAATTGCTTGGCCATTAGAGTAAACTCTCATAGATATTAGACTTTTGATTAAGGTTTTAGAGTTAAAAGCTAGCTTTCCCATAAGCATTGCAATTTAAATTAAATTCCATGTTAGCTTTTTCTTTTAATTAAGTCTTTACTAAGTAGGCTATGCATAAATAACAAAGACCAACATTTAAAATGTTAGATATTAAGAAAAAGCAAAAAAATGTGTTCAAGATTGGGATGAAATTAGGTTTATTATTTTTTTTGAGACAGGCTCTCTCTAATGTAGTCCTGGCTATGCAGACCAGGCTGGCCTGGAACTCATATAGACCCACCTGCCTCAGCCTCCCAAGTGCTGGGGTTAAGGACATGCACCATCGTGCACAGCTTGTTAATTGTTTTCTTGCATGTGAGTGTGTGACACACATCATTCTGAGTCCTGTCCTGCTACCACTCTTGTGCAGAAAGGATCTCTAAAGCTTTTGGCATGTGTGCTGGAGGCCTGAGCTCAAGTATCACGACTGTCCCAGCAATTTCTCTATTCTACTGAGGTCATCTCCTTCGTGCCCCAAACTAGGAATTAATTTTTATTAATTTTTGTCTCTACTGGTTTTTGCCTGCATGTGTATCTGTGAACCACATGCATTCCTGATTTCCAAAGGGGCCAGAAGAGAGTGTTGTATCTCTTGCAACAGGAGTTACAGACACCTGTGAGACACCATGTGGGTGCTGGGAATCAAACCAGCTCCTCTGGAAGAGAAGCCAGTGCTCTTGACCTCTGACCATCTTTTATCCCTGAAGACATTAGCTTTCACTAGTCAAAAAGATTCCCTCCTCTTGGGGGTAGAATGGGGGAATGGATAGAAAAGGAGAAGTTTTTGGAACACAACTTAAGCTGTCTTCTCTAATAGATGGATCGAAAGGTTTCCCTAGCCAAGGGAGTTGGCCTGTGATAGTAGTCTACTGAACTGCCAACAAGTTCCAAAGTAGGCACACTGCACCAGTGCTGCCCATCTGTAACCTCTGTACTGTTGGGGTGGAGACAGGTGGATCCTGAGATTCACTGGCTAGCCAGTGTAGACAGAAACAATCAGCTCCGGGTTCAGTGGGATGGGACATCGCGTCTCAGAAAGTGAGGGGAGAGCTGACAAGATGGCTCAGCAATTAAGAGCATGCATTGCTCTTGTGGAGACTCAAGTTCAACACCCAAAACCCATGTCAGATGCTATCACAACAGCCTGTGATTCCAGTTCCAGGGGACACTCCCCACTCACTCACTCATACGCACGCTCACGTGTACACACACACACACACACACACACACACACACACACACACACACACGAGATGAGAGAGAGAGAGAGAGACAGACAGACAGACAGACAGACAGACAGACAGACAGACAGACACAAAATGCCTAGTTTTCATGCAAACCCGTTTTTTCTTTTGGTTTCTCATGAATGGGTTTTCTGGCAGCCCACTTTGCACTGTACTGTTTTCTGTGTAAGAAGCCCTTACTTCTCCTGGTGCCTTTCTGAGAGAAGTTATGAGGAGTTCTTAAAACCACTGAGACTAAACACCATGTTCCCCCATTAGCGAGCTCAGGAAGATATAGAATGTATGCACAAAATTGTCTGTGAGTTCTCCCAGCTCCAAAACTAACTCTAGTTTGTCAGGTCAGAAAGCGAGAACAGAAGTCATGCTTCTCACAGGCCTGGGAGAGCCTTCTCCAAGGCTCTCCCGAGATTTACTCAAATGAGTAAGTGTCTCTGTCCTCCTGATCACACAGTGCTGGACGTTTTGTCTCATGGGATGTGTTTTCTTGCCCTTACTCTGAAGCATTACTTATTTCCACTTCTAATTTGAAGATGGTGAGAAGCTTGTGGGCCTTTCAGAGAGAAGGAATTGAATCCAGTGAGGATCCTCTTACAGGTCCTCATAGCTGACAGTGTGTATTGCACTAGAAGGATCCTTACTAAAAATGGAGCAGGACTACATCATCACTGAATCTGTGGGAATGGAAATTAACCACTTTCTTCAGCTCGTTTCCCTTCCCAAATCTTACCATGGCCCATTCTCACCCTTGTTCTCTTCCCCACTGTCTCCTATCCTAACCAGGGTCCACGTGGTCCCGAGGGAGCAACAGGTGAGAGGGGCCCACCAGGAGAAGGATTTCCAGGACCAAAGGTAACGACAGCTTCTGAACCACTGGAAAATATGTTTTGTCTTACACAAATGGTTACAAGCCAAGGGTTCTCCTGGCCATTTTCACCAACTAAGTAAAAGAATATGTAAATTTCTCCATAACATGAAAGCACATAAGCATGAAATTTATAATTACAAAGTAAATAATCAGCAGACTTGCAATTTGGGTAATTACCGTATATTAATTAGAAAATTATCTTAGTTTATAGGCACTAAAGCTATATGCATTTGTGTTTGGTCTAGAAGTTAAGTTATTGAGTGAAGCTATAGCAACCCTTGGCTTACAGATTTGTTTTACTAAACTCAGTTAAGAAAGAAAGTCTAACACCAGTTTTAATAGTATTGCTGTCAACATCATAAAAAGAATAATTTCATCACAAAGGAAGAACAAGACATCACAAAGGAAGAAAGACCCCCTGTTGACCTGGAGTTGGGAAAGCAGGCTTCCTACTGCTTCCTATACCCCAGTTCTTTCTGTAAAGGTCCAAAGTACCAGGTTCTTCAAGCTTTATGAGCCCTTGATAACTACAGTAATGACTCAGCTCTGTTGTAGTCTGAAAATAGCCACAAAAATATATAAATGATAACATGTGGCTGACCAATAAAACCATATTAACAGAAGTAGGCAGTGGGGTCTGCTTAGTGGTCTGTGTTGGCCAACCCGTGGTCTTCAGTTTACAGCATATCTGCCTGAAGACACATAGAAAACAATTTTCTAAGGTATTTTGGGACCTAGCCATACATTTTCAGAATAAGAGACACCTTTGGAATCTTTCTTCATTTCTAAAGTCTCTCTCTGAAACATACATGTTGAGTTGCATACACAATCTGGAGAATTAAGAGCTCTCCAAGTGTCTAACAACATCTCACATGCTATCCTTTTAAGTCACTGATGTCTGATCTTTCAGATACAGCCACATGCTCTAAGCATCTCATTCTTACATCTCTCTACCATGATCAATATTGGTACCCATGGGAAACCCACATTTGAAGAGGGGAAAGCTAAAACAGCAGACATCGAATTGTGAATGATAGATGGGTTAAATTTTTAAAAGTTGTCCTTGTTAAAACTGCGAAGAATATGTGGGATAAGGTGACCTTACAAATGAATTGCCTTTGACCATCCAAGGAACCATTCTTAAGAAGGCAGATCAAATTCAGTTTATTACAATATTTCAAAAAGTTACATGTAGTTCCTTAAATATTTTGGTATTTAGTAGATTTCTACTCATGTCTAACCCAAGAAACCTAGAAAATTCAAATAGTCAGAATATTTCTCTTTATAGCTCTGTGTGCTAAAGCCAAGGAAGGGATGAGAATATTATGCTAAATACTAAGATACTAGAAAGTACAATATTCCAGGGCATGTCCAGCATATTTTTATACCATATAAAAGTGATCCAATGGGGGCTGGAGAGATTGCTCAGTAATTCAAGAGCACTAGCTGCCCTGCCAGAGGACCCATGTTTGCTTCCCAGCACTTGCATGGTGGTTCATGACCACATGTAACTCCAGTTCCAGGGCATCTGATGCCCTCTTCTGGAGGCACATGGTGCACAGACATACATACAGGCAAATCACACACACACACACACACACACACACACACACACACACACACACACACAGTATATATGATACATACTTTGGAATAGTAATAATAATAACCCAGGGCACTGTATTGGCTCCTGACTTATCAAGGAAAGGACACAGTATCCTCATGATTGCATTCTGGGTAAAAGTTGGAACACTTTATTTTCCCACCAGGCAGATTAATAGAAGTTTAAATGGGTAGCTAGTTTGCAAAGGTGTAGGAAATAAGTAGTTAAATTATGGTGTTTGTTTTATTACTGTATCTTTGACAACATATCCCAAGAAAAAGCAACAGGATGGAACTTATTATAGTTTAGAATTTCAGGTTAGAATCAATCATAGCAAGGGTGTCACCACAGATGGAGCTGGAGAGAGCTGGTCACATCATATCCACAATCAAGAACAAAGAGAGAATGGATTTGGGCATATTCTTTGCTTACCTGTGCATGCTCAGTTCTGTTTCTCCACTCATACAGTTCAGGATCCCCTCCTTAGGCACTACTGCCACCCACAGTAGGTTATGTCTTTCCATATCGATTAAGTGACTTAAGGAGACTCCCCACAGACATGCCAACAAGAACCCAGTGTAGATGATCTCTAATTGAGACTTTTCCCAGGTGACTCTACAATGTGTCAGGTTGAAAATTAAAGTGAACCAACACACATGGCTGTAGAGAGGCATGTAGTTATATTGCCCTGTTTCTTATGAGATAGTCTTAGCTTTTCCTCTTGGTTCTAACAAATGCATCAACTGAATATCACTTCTGATTGATTCGGTGTGGCTTCTTTTCCCTATAAAGACACAGGGTACTAAGACTAAGATATAACATTAATATCAGGGCAAGCCAGATAGACTGTTATTATCAGTCTTATTTAAGACCTTCCATAAATCCTTATAACCTAACATTTTCAGTAGATTTTTAAAAATTCAAACATTGAATCAGTAATCCAGTTCCAACAAGGATTGGTTCACAGGAGAGACAAATCTTCCTTATCACAATGGATCTGTTCTCATCATTAGTAAGGAAAAGAGGCTTGCTATCATTAGTCACGAACATGATTGATTGGTTTTCTGATGGTATTAGAATTTAGCTCTTTTTCAGCTTCAGTGGTGCTTTTCTTGGATAGACCCATTCCTGTTTAAATGTTAAAACCAAACTTTCTTTTTTTTTTTCCTCCGAGTTGAAATCTCAAAGTAAGAATCACTCATTTTGCACAAAGCAGTGAGTTTGGATGCTTGATTTAAAAAAATTAATCTGAAATATAATTCTCAGTAACTACAATGTAAACTCTTAAGGGTGGGCTGGGGGGAATGTGAGGGAGTCGGGGGAGGCGATGGGCGGGTGGGAGGGAGAACTGTGGTTGGAATGTAGAATGAAATAAAAAAAAAAGAGTCTTCCTTTTCTTTGTGTACTGATGCCTTTCCAATTTGCTTTTAGGGTGAAAAGGGTTCTGAAGGACCAATTGGCCCACAAGGATTGCAAGGGCTGTCAATCAAAGGGGATAAGGTATTGCATATAAATTATATCATGAAAGCCATTATAAAGTAAAATTATTTTTGACATTGCTTTTTATTCGTGTGCAGTTTGAGCTGCATATAATAAGACAACCATCCCACACAGGTATCTAGGTAATTATAAACTAGCAAGTGTGAGGTATTTTACCATGCAGGGTGAATTATAATGTGAAAATTCACGTTACCTGTATTTCAAATTATTCTTCACTTATTTGAGTTCTAACTTGCAATACACTCTGTAATCAGCAATACCTCTTTGAAACCAGATATTAGCAAAAGATACTTCTTGGCAAACAACACAACTGTTGATGGAGAGAGGAAAGGGAAGGAGAAATGATGTAATTATATTATGATCTCTAAAACTGAAAAAAGATACTGACTATAATATATCACATGAATAAGTATCTATGCATCTGTGTATCTGTCCTTACATCCTTGGGCTGTCACTCAAAATTATTACCTTAAAATGAAGCTAGAGTAAGACAACTAACTCTGCTGTCCTTTAGTAGAGACCTTTAGAGTCTGCCTCATGTTAGGCAAAGGTTATCGGGTCATTGCGGTGATAGAGATCCATGCTATTGGAAGCCAGACCCAACTCAGAACAAGGATGCAAGACAAAGTTTTCCATAGAATTTGAGCTTGTGTTGGGTGGTTAGAGGCGAATTCCAAAAGCACACACTGGCATTGTATTGGATGCTCTCAAGGAGTAGAGATGGTCTTATGATTGTTTTAATGAGTCTCCTCTAGAAGTTTCAGGAAAATAGTGGTTGATGAGTGGTGAATAGTTAAATTTTTAAAAAGTAGAAGCACTCAATTTTAAACAATATATGGGATGTCTGACCGTTTCTTGAGATTTGAGCATTTTATTATTATTATTAATTTGCATGTGTTCTGACATGATGACACAATACTCGTGCTTCTCTATGGTTCATAACATTGCCTAATGCTTGCTGTTTATGAGCTTGTATTCAACCCTGTAGCCCCACTATCAGGTCCTAGCTGGCATCATCTGCTTTACAACTCCCTAGTTATTTGTTTACATTAAATGGCTTGGTGATTAGGAGTAGAATTGAAGTTGGTGACAGAAAATACTAGAAGTTGATCATACCCTAAAGAGCAGTGGGGAATGAAGTTGTCAGAGGGAGAAGAGGTAAGATATATGCCGTGTGTGTGTGTGTGTGTGTGTGTGTGTGTGTGTGTGGTGTACACACACATCATACACTCGCACACACACGCACACACACATGCACAGACATACATAATTAAAAGGTCATGGATTTTAGAGAGAGATGAGGGTACATGAGCATTTGGGAGACAGAAGGTGGGATAGAAATGAGTTAAGTACAACACTCATGTATAAACTTGCAAGAAAAAAATAAAACAGATGTATAGAAAGATGTATGAAAAAACTAGAGTCCTCATGTCAATCATGAGTTATTTATCTGTCAAGCTCTAGGCATATCATTGTATTATTTATACTAGAATTACAACTAATTAGAATATCTCAAGTGTTGGGTTTCAGTCGAGTGATATTTTCTCTTCTGTCTGTATTTAATTAGCAAAAGTAATGATGAACAGTGGGTCATGCAAGTTTTGGATCTAATATAATTCTTGGTTCAAATAGCTCAGCTACAAGTATAACTCCAGCCCTGAGATACTTCTTTCTTCCTTTGGAGTTGTGAGAACATGATGGTTGTTGTGAGCTCCGTGTCTTAACCTTCCAAGTGTTACTGTGGGATGGCATTTGTGCTTTTACATCTGGAGGCTTTGGGGTGGGGAGGGAATTTTATTTTATTTTAAAACAATCTTTTCTCATACTACATATCAATCTCAGTTCCCAATCCCTCCCCTCCTCCTGATTCACCCCCCCAACACACCTTCCTCCAACCCCACCCACTCTACTCCTCAGAGTAATAAGGCTTAAAATGGGGAGTCGACAAAGTCTGGCACGTCACTTTGAGGCAGGACCAAGGTCCTCCCCCCTATATCTAGGATGAGCAAGGTATCCCTCCAAAGAGAATGGGCTCAAAAAAGCCATTTCAAACATGAGGGATAAATCCTGGTCCCACTGCCAGTGGCCCCACAGACTGCCTAAGCCAAACAACTGTCTGTCACCTACATTCAGAGGCCTAGTTGATCCTATGCAGGTTCCTCGGATGTCAATCTGAAGTCAGTGAGCTCCCACAAGTTCAAGTCAGCTGTTTCTGTGGATATCCCCAATGTGGTCTCGACTCCTTTGCTCATATTATCACTCCTCCCTCTCTTTGACTGGCCTCTGGGAGCTCAGCCTAGTGCTCACATATGGAGTTTATGCAAAGAAAATCTTGAAATACCTGAAGACTATCAAATAGAAAAGTTCTTATTTGCTGTTTTCTTACAAACCAACTCTGTCCACTTTCTCCTTACTGGTCTTTTTTCTTTTCATATTATTTTAGGTAAATCAAGAGATTCTGAAAGTTTTGTGTGTGATTCAGGTGACAATGTAGTACTCCTAACTTAAGGCTCACAGATATATAATTGGTTAAAAAAATAACAACGTACTTATGACACAGATATTTATTGATTTATTTTCTTTAATAAAATTATTAAATGTGTCCATGGTACTGTGTGACATAAAGACATTTTCACTCAGGTAAATATTAGATGTTGGGTATATTCCCCTTCCCATAATCCTCCTCTCTGCAGTCCAGGAGTTCCTACATATGGTTGTGCTTCTACTTTCAAGTCACGATTTTATGTAGGACATGAACAAGAGAAAACATACAATGTTTGACTTTTGAAGTTTGACTTTGCATCATTCTCTCCAGTTGTACCTATTTAAAAACATTTATTTGTTCATTAATTACTTCTTATAGTGGTCAGAGGATACCTTTGTAGAGTTGCTCTCCTCTTTCCACCCTTATCTGGGTTCCAGGGATCAAACTCAAATCGCCAGGCTTGTGTGTCAAACCCTTTAGCCACTGAATCATCTTGTTGGCCTAGTTGTTTCCATTTTTAAAAAGTTGGGGGCTGGAGAGATGAGTCAGCTGTTAAATGATGGGCACACAACCAAGAAATGTTTTTTTGCAAATGACATAAATTCATTCCTTATGGCTGAAGGAGTTTATGTATGCATACTGCATTTTCTTAACCGATTTCTGTGTTGTTAAACATCTAAATTTGTTTTTTGACTTAGCTGTTATGAATAGTTGTAGAGCAAACACTGATGACAACATAGACATTTAAGTGTAAACATTGCATGAAGCAGGTCTTTGCTTTCTTTACTGACTACTTGCAGATCATTGGTTTTGAGTTGGGTTCTGGAGTCAGCAGACTTGGAACTAACTACTGTCATCTTGTCATTCTTGAAGGTCATTTAGGAAGTGGAAACATGGAAAGGAGTTTTAAAGATGATTAAACTAGACAAGGCATGACACCTGCTGAGTACAGGGCCCCTAGGAATGAAGGAATCAAGTTCTGAGTTAGGACAGTCTATCTCTGAATCAAAACAGGACACATTTTTATTCTAGGGTATGTCTTGACACAAGTTAAACATACTTTAATTTATATAAAATCTGATCCAGTTATGTAATTTTGTTCATAAATAACCATTTAGCCTAAGTTGCCTGCCTGTCTTTTTGAAGCAAATGTCACCCGCACACAGGCAGCCTGGTCATTACTTTTCCCCTATGGCTGTTTACATGCCACTAAAGCAGTAACCTTCAGTTACAAAGCAGACCTTATACTGGCTGTCAAGCCAAAAGATTCATTATCCAGCCTTTTAAGAAAAGGTTTGCTAACTGGGCCTGGAGGAACAGGTCCGTAATTCCAGCTACTCTGGAGGTTTAAATAGGGGGATCACAGATTCAAGATTGGACCACAGAGAGAGTTCAAGGTTAACAAAAACAATATGGAGAGCTCTTATATCAAGGTAAAAGGTAAAAAGAAGTCTGGGGGTCTGTCTCAATGACAGAGAGCTTGACTGACATTAATTAGGCCTTAGGTCCAATCTTAAGTACCCTGCCAGAAAACATTGGCTCTTCCTGATGTAGTCTAAATATGATTGCCATTAAAGCAAACAAGAAGTCCATTTGTCCAAGAGGCTCAATGGCATAGTTCTCAATAGGTGTATTTGACCTAACTGTAGCACTTACTGACCCCTCCCCCTTTGAAGCCGTCTCTTTTCTTGGTATCTCTGGATGCTCTTCTTAGTTCACATGGCTGTTCCATTTCTCTAACCTCTAAAGACTGAAGTTCTAGAAGTACTTGCCTGTGACCTTCTCTGTCTCTTGATAAAGTCACCCAGGCATGGCATTGACTATTGTCATTGTTTTGAAGGCCCTCAAATTGAAAATCCTAGTCCTGATCTCTCCCACTTAGTGTCTTCACTTAGACATCAGTTTTTATGCTTGTAAAATTTAGCTCCTCTAGAGCAGAGCTCCAAGTATCACTCACACCTCCAACCTTGTTTCTTTGATTTCTCTTTCTCAGTAAGTGGTAGCTCTCTTCCTTCAAAAAAAAAAAAGCTGGAAAAATCCTGGATTTTTCCCAATCAGCAGCAAATTCTGTTAGCTTTCCTTCATAAGCAACCTAGGACCTGAGTACTCTCCCACACACACACTCATTTTTTTATTTTATTTTATTTTGTGAGGCAGGTTCTCTATGGATTTGGAGTCTGTCCTGGAACTTGCTCTTTTGATCAGTCTGGCCTCGAACTCACAGAGATCTGCCTGCCTCTGCCTCCTCAGTGCTCGGATTAAAGGCATTCACCACCACCGGGTGTCACACACACACCCATTTTTTTAGACAGGGTCTCACTATGTAGTCCTTGCTGGTCAAGGACTTAGGCTTATCTCCGACTCACTGAGATACACCTGCCTCAGCTTCCTGAGTGCTAGGATTAAAGACGAGTGCTACCATAACTGCCCTCACTGATAACTTCTGCTTTGTTTTCTTGGAGAAGTTTGGGTTCTTTCATTTTGTTTCTTTTCATTTCTTAATTTTTGACATGTTATTTGAAAAAAAATTAGAAATACTTTCCTCCAATTTATTTTTCTCACACTTCATTAATTTTATACTTTTGAATATTAGCTTTGCTCTATAAGGAAATGTTTATGTTTTTATAATAATTTTATATGGCTTGAGTTGTGAGAGAAATGACTGCTAAATGTAAACTGATACAAATTCTAGGTTGTTCTTACGAATTCGGGAATATTTATATATACACATATGCATTTGTGTATATGATTACAATTAGTAAAAAGGTCATGAATTTGAAAGAAAGCAAGGAGAGGCATAGGGAGAGATTTGGAGGGCAGAGTAGGGAGGGGTAAGTGATGTAATTATGTTGTAATCTTAAAAACTAAAATAAAAAATAAAAATTTCATTAAAGATAACCAATTTAGATGAAATAGTGACTAGATCACCACTATTTTGGTACACTGGACTGTAAGTTATTGAAAAGGGATTCAGGCTTTGAATTTTCCACGTTGAATGTGTTAAAAGTATAAAGATAGATTTTAATCTAGGTCAATTCCAAATTAGTAAGGCATAGGTGAATAAGGTTTTGTCTACTCATATTTTGACAGGGGGATTTGGGACCTGTGGGACCCCAGGGACCGGCAGGTATTCCTGGCATCGGAAGTCAAGGCGAGCAGGTAAGTGGTTCTTGCTTCCTTTTTCTTGGTACAGATATTTCATTTCATCCCAGGCCTCATGTTTAGGGAGGACGAGACCTACAAGCATCTCTGTGCTCATTTGGCAAATGAATTCTATGGAGTGTAAGTTCAGAATAATGCAGGAAAGGACAAAATAGTATCATGAGGAGATTATAACCTTAAGAAGTTCAGAGATTCAAAAAATAAATTATATGTTTCTTGGTGCTAAGACTTCCTATACTAAGACGTTAGTAATAGGTAAGTGTTCTGGTAACACTACTTTACATTTGTAGTCCCTCTTGGAAGAGAAGTATTTTCTTACCTGCTGGCTTATGTGTGTTTTCCTCTTTAAAATGATGGTATTCTCAGCTCCTATGCCAACAGAGGAGGTTTTGCATCCCCTAACCATTCACCTACCTAAGTATAGCATTGGTATCTAAGTAAGTACCAAAGCAGGGCATCCTTCCCCCAAAGAAGCAGACCATGATTCGTTTGTGAAGGACATGAGCCTCTGGGGTCAGAAGAAAGGAAGGATGTCTTCATACTCAGAGCTGGAACTGCTTCTAAAATCTCCAGATACTTGAAGAAGCTAGAAAACTGTGTCAAATATAAATGGTATGAAGCCCGGGCATCATCAGCACTATTTACTATGGTTTACCCTCTGCCTTTAGCCATGCAATCTCATTTAATCAAAGCAATTGGCAAATACAGACTTATTGTCCTGGTTAGAAGGTGGCAAGTTCATTTGACTAAAATTTATGGCTGCAGTTTGAATTATTATGTTGCCTGGAGAATGCATAGTACTTCCTTGACCTAGAGTGAGGATGGGAGAAAAAGGGTTGAAAGCGAGGCAATTCCGAATCTCACTGTGGGCCTGAAATGTTGAGTTTATTCTTAAAAATTGTTTGTATCGTTACTACTACATATTTATTATCCCAAGCAATAGTAAGGTTGGCTACTATTCCTTTTCCCACTTCCTCACCCTTGGCAGAGTTCCCAGTCTAATATGTTAGGAGGACTGGGGTATGGAGAACAGCAAGGTCAATCTGTAAATAGTGCTGAGGTAATAAACAGAGGCATAGGGAGAGATTTGGAGGGCAGAGTAGGGAGGGGTAAATGATGTAATTATGTTGTAATCTTAAAAACTAAAATAAAAAATAAAAATTTCATTAAAGATAACCAATTTAGATGAAATAGTGAATAGATCACCACTATTTTGGTACCGATGATCCTGGGTTGACTCTCAGGACCTGTAGTTTGTCCGCTGTCCCCTGCAGGGCTACCGTCTGGTCCTGGAATCCTGGCAGCACTGTCATATCCTGGCCTTTGTGGTTTGTTGTGGCTGAGATACTAATCTGGGACTGACAATGAGGTTCAAAGACAGACAGTCTGTCCAGATGGTCTGTGGATTCTTGGCCTCCCACCTGTGGCTTCCTGGCTTCCTGTTCTCTTTAATGCTGGTTCTTAATGGAGACTGTTTCTTTTTTAGTTAAAATTTAAAAAAAAAATTCTTTTGGTTTTGTATGCCCTTTCTTTGCTACACAAGAAAAACAAAACTTAAAGGCAAAATGTCTTTACAAGGCTGACCCTTAATGGGTAGTAGAATGAATGGAAGTGTTTGTAAAACTTCTCTGTGCGTAGAATTCATTTACTCTTTTATGAGACATGGCAAAAGTGCTACTTACACTTAATCTCTGCTTAAGCGTTCAGTTTTGCTCTTAACTTTCATCTAGCATGTTCTTTTGTGCATTGCTTCTTCCTGTGTTGATTCCTTATAGAAATATATTTCTGCATTCATCTATTAATCAGGCAAATCTGTTTCTAGCAACCTGTAGACAATCTTCAAATGGTCTGCAGATTTCAATTAAATATTCAGAGACTCGATCACCTCAGATGTTTCACAATAAAATCGGACATAGTAGCTGTACACAGATGTGTAGACATGCATGTGCCATGTACATGCTGTGGTAACTTGTTCCTTGTGGACAGCTGTAAGTTAGAGCAGTTTCTTCTTAGAACCACGGTAGTTACTCTACATCGGGGGACTGCTCAGTCTCATCAACCAGAGGAAAAGGAATGATATTTGCATTTTATTTCAAAGTGTATGCATTTTTATCATCTTATGTGTATGAGTATTTGCCTGCATGTGTGTATGTACACTATATGCATGCTTATTACTTGTGGAGGCCAAAAGAGGGCATAACATTCCCCAGAACTGGAGTTACAGTTGATTGTCAGCTGCCAGGTAGGTTACTGTGAACTTAAATATTCTGTAAGATTAGCAAGTGCCCTTGGTCACTTAACCAACTTTCCTCCCACCCCAAATATTTATATTTTAAAAATAAACAAGCAGCTGTATTATCTAGCTGGAGCAAAAGAGTTGGCTTTTTTGCATTATACAAGTATACATTAATATAATGTGTCTTACAAACATTATTTCTATAGTTTCAGTTTTTGAGATGCAAACAAGCATTATTTTAATTTTTCATCTTGATAGCTTTTAATTTTTTTTTCCCGGTGGGGGCCACATCTTCTCTTTCCTGCCACTGGATGAAATTTCTAGCCAAGCACAGACTTTGGATTTCTTTTAGACAACTGAAGCTGTAGTGCTGCTGCAATTGGCAAATACTAGGTTCAATTCTGTATTAAACAAAAAATGTATTTGGTTACTATTAACTTGCTCTTAATCTTCGTTATCTGGTACACACTGGAGGGGATGAGGGAGTTCTCGTTTCTCCTGGGCTAAGGCAGAGAGAGACTGGGCAGAAGAACTTGAAAGTTCTTTCTTGATTGGTTCTGTGATGCATGGCTTTGGGCACAGGGTTTGGGAGACATGTGCTCTGACTTCTTTCAGTAGCCCATGTGGGAGAAAAACTTCCTCCAGTTGCATCTCTTCTTAGCCTCTGTCTTTTCAGGACTTCATTCTTCCTGCTGCCAAGCCACTCTTGGTCCCTACTTAGCATGCATTTCATCATCAGGAAAATCTCACATGCCTCTGCTCTGACAAACTCTGGGTTCACAAGATGATCCCAGTCTGGCTCCTTTGGGCTACTACAGGCCATTTTAGATAACTCCGGCAACAGTCAAAGCAGTCCCTGGTGTCTCCCAAACCAAAATCAAAGTGTAAGTGGCTTCATTGAATTCCTCCTTTTAGATCAGAGTAAAGAAAGTCTCAACCAAGTCCCTTCCCATTTTTTACAAAGAAAACTCCTTGTAATCTAGATAACTTTCTCCAGAAAGGAAGTTTGTAAGTCCTGTGTTCCTCTGCCTCATTTTACCTACAGTGCAGAAAGTAGTCATGAATTTGAACATGCTTTACTTTGATATCTGTCAGCTGGCTTTTCAGAGTCCAGATCATATATTTAACATGTCTCTGCATCCAACCAGGAAATAAGTTTCAGTTCATGTGACAAGAGAAGGGAATTGACTTAGCCTTACGGAATTTCCCTTTTTAGATGGAAAATTTTTGAGCTGGGGCAGAGGCTTTGTTCATCAATGTTGTCAAGGGGCCAGGTGTCTTCATTCTTGTTAGTCTTGCCTCCCTGGGGAGCTTTCTTCATCCACATGGTACAAGGCTACCTCATGGCTTGACCACAGGAAGAAGAAAAGAATCAACAGTGGTTTGCAATCTGTGGGTGGCGACCCCTTTGGGGGTTGAATGACTCTTTCACAGGGGTTGCCTTAGACCATAGGAAAACACAAGTATTTACATTATGATTCATAATAGTAGCAAAATTACGGTTATGAAGAAGCAATAAAATTAATTTTATGGATGGGGGTCACCACAGCATGAAGAACTGTATTAAAGAGTTACAACATTAGGAAGGTTGAGAATGACTGTTCTAGAATGAATGAGAACTCACTTTAGGTTCTGACTGTTAGGATGTGGAGGAAGAAGCATGAGTTTTTGTTTTTGTTTTTTGATCTTGTCTCAAAAAACAAAAACAAAACTCATGCTTCTTTGTCTGTAGTAGAGTCAGGTGTAAATACATCACTCTATCCACATTGGTTGGTCTGGAACTTACTATATAGACCTGGTTGACCTCAAAGTCATAGAGATTGTCTTCTCTTTGTCCCCCAAGTGTATGCTGAGATTATAGATGTTCACTGGAAGCATGTGATTTTTTTCCAGGTACTCACGTGGTCCAACCAAGATTTCTCTTACTAACATAGAAGGAAAGGATACACATTGGGGTTTAAACACTGAGGTTTGATTGGACGCTTTCAGTGGTCTACTCAATAGTTGGTGTGACATCATCAATTTCTCATGAGGAGCTATACTTTGACTTTAGAGGATATGAGACTGTCCTCCAAATATCTTAATTTCACTAATAACATTTAAAACTTTTATTCTAAAGGGGATTCAAGGTCCAATTGGTCCACCTGGTCCCCAAGGACCCCCAGGACAAGGATTACCTGGTTCCAAGGTAACTTTCTGGATGACAGAAAAATGTAATACATTTATAGTATAATTATTCTTTATGATTGATGTTTAGTGTCTTTGCAAGAGAACAGATGGAACTAACTTAAAATTCAGAACATTTCATGCCAAGAGATACTGATATTATAAATGACTTAGATGGTATAATGCCTAACTTTTATTTATATCTTGCTTTTATTTTTAATTATTGAGACACCATTCTAGCAAGCAGGCATCAAAACAGGCAACCCACTCTGGGCTGGTGAGCTTACATTCACACCAGTATTCCTTTAGTGGCTTTAACTTCCAGCACCTAAAAAAATGGAGACAGAAATGACCTAAATAGTAAAAGTTTTCCTTGAACTTTGGAATCAGATTATCCATTCATTTGTAACTCTAATGCATCACTTGAGGAGAGGCAGTTATTATTATTAGTTAGCTTCCACACTGCTTCAAGGATCACTATTCATTGTTATGAATAAATAAATAGTACTTCTCCTAAGCGCTTACTCACCTTGGAGCACACATACCAGAAGAAAAACATAATTTCTACCCTTCTGATTATTAATTTATTTATTTGTATATATGTTTATTTGTTCATTTATTTGTCTTTTGGGGTGTGGGGAAGACAAGACCTTTATGTATAGACCAGGTAAGTCTCGAACTTAGGATCTCCTGCCTCTACCTCCTTAGTACTGAGATTAAAGGTGTGTGCTCCTGTGGGCCTTGTTGTATTTGGGGCTCATCATTGAGAGTTTGGGTTGTTCTCTGGTTTGTTGTTGCTCTTAGTCAGAGATCATCTGTGCTTTCTGTTTAACCATTATGTAATGTAACTGTCTCTATTTTCAAGGTGCCCCTACAAGTGTATACCACATGGCTTGTAGTTTAAGTAAAACTTACATTAAAAATCCACATAACTGCAGGGACTTTATGTGTAACTACAACTGTGTGTGTGTGTGTGTGTGTGTGTGTGTGTGTGTGTGTGTGGTGTGAATTAGGTACATAAAATCTCACTTTGTTGATATACAAAATCTCTGAGGAGATCAAAGGTAGGAATGTATTACTTTTACTGTGCTTTAATATTAACAACCCTGTCCAATATTCTTTCCTTCCCAGGGAGAAGTAGGCCAGATGGGATCCACAGGCCCTAGAGGACCAATGGGAATTGGGGTACAGGGTCCAAAGGTGAGTTGAGTGACTGCTGCTCAGTTGCAATTAGGCAATTTACACAACACGATGTAAGGTTTCCTTCACATCCAATTAAAAGAAAAAGCATGCATATGCCATATATATATATACATATATGTATATGTATGTGCATATATATCTACATATATGTTTAGCTTGTTTCTGTTAACTTTGAAATGTGACTAAGAGGAAAAGTATAATTATTATTTCTTAGTTTTCTTGGTGTTTCTATTGGACAGGGTTGTGTTGTAAAACTCATACTTCCTTTGGGGCAAGAGACCTTGTTCATCTTGTTTGTTAGTAGATGCCAGTTTCGACAACATGGTGGGCTTTCAAATACTGCTGAAGGGATGAATTACTACTTGATACAACCTTCACAGGTCTGTTACTCACTGTGAAGGTGTGTACTTCCTAGTGAGCCACACTGAGTTCTGAACTTCACCACTTTTTGTCTGTCACTGCCAAGAATGTTATCAACATTCAGGTACTAGAACAATGCGTCAAATGTAAGCTTAACAAAACCATACATATATCACAAGAGATAATAGTATATTAATAAAGCAATCAAACTGTCATTCTTGCATGGCTTTTTTGATATAATATGTACTATGCTAAGTGCTAAATATGATATATATGTGCATGCACACATATAGATATGCAGTGTACAAGTCTCTCTCATTTAAGAATAAAATAATCACTGTATGAGAGCATCTCTGTTAGGATAAATCTTTCCGCCAAAGGCTGCCAAGCCCCACAGCCACGTGTGCACTTTATGCCAGCCAGCCGACTGAGTTAGGGCCCAAATTAATATACAGAAACTTGTATTAGGTTCAAATGCTGCTTGGCCAATGACTAGGATTCTCATCTGTTAGCTCAGTCTTAATTATCATAAGTCTATATATTTTATAAGACTTATAGAGGATGCCTTCCACTGGTGCCCTCTCTTGCTGGTGGCTTACATGGCACCACTGGAGGAAGAGCAGAGGGGAAAAGGGGACGTTTCCTGTTTCTTCTTGCTTAAATATGAGTCTCCTTGCCATGTTACTTCCTTCCTGGATCACCACTTCTTTACTACATTTCCCAGAATCCTCTTTGACTCTTAGTCCTATCTATCTTGCTGTCTCATTGGCCAAACAAGTACTTAATTCAATAATCAATAAGATGAACATGCATAGTACATTCCCCATCATATCTCAGTTCATGTTTCCTCCCTCTCTTGTTTGTGTTTAAAGTGCTTCTTCTCTTGTCTTATATTTGCCCATGCTCATGCCATAAACATGTCATGTTTCCTTTTGCCCATGCCAGTCTACAAGTCCCCCTGACTTGTAGAAAGCAGCGGTGGCACCGTGAGTTGGCACAGTCTTCTGTTTGGGAGCTGCAGGAGTCCTGTCTCATGTAGACTGCCACTTCACTTCCTGCCCACAGTATATCCTTGTCTTAACTGGAAAATAGGAAATACACAAAAACACACTTCATCATTTTAACTTTTATCCTCTGGGGGAACTAAAGAAACAGCTTCTTCAGTGCTCAGTGGACCTTCATCTTGTCTCTTTGTAGATCCCTAAAGATACTCAGGACTTTATTCTATGTTTTTTATTGTTAGAGTCCTTTATACATCTGGATGTTAAGCTTTTGTTGCCTGGGTTACTGGTATCTTTTCCTAGGTTGCAACTGCTGTTTATCCTTTTAGTGTGTAGTTTGACATTTTGATGTGTTTCTCTCATTTTATGTCTTATAATTTAAAAATGTTATTTTGAGACATCTTAAAGTCATGGAAAACATTCTTGTGTTTTCTGAAAGTTTTATGTTTTGCTTTTTACGGTTGCCTTTTTATCCACATGGACTTTAGCTTTGTGTGGGGCATCTGTGTGAAGAATCTAATTTCCCCTATACTGTTGATGTGTCTGTTTTAGTTGTTGCGAATACCATTTTATCATGCTGGTTTGCCATGCCACCCATGCCTTGTGTCAGTTTACTTGTATGTGTCCATAGGAATCAGTACCTAGATCTCTATTCTGTCCTAGCATCTATTCGTATTTCTCTGCTCTATTGCCTTCCTATTTTGATTCTTACAGATTTCAAATACATCATGCCACTGGGGATATAGCTCAGTTGGTAGAGTGCTTGCTTTGCATGTGTGAGAACCAAAGTCATGCTTTAAGTTTCAATGACTATGCCGAAGAGATCCATGAAACAAAAGTGCCTTTAACCTGCAAGCCAATTGCCCAAGGACAGATACTTCCTAAAATGGGAGATAACAAGTCGCATGTTTTTCACTCCACCCTATTATACCTGATGTGCTTGATCACATTGTTGGTGGGAGAGGGTGGGCAGGAAATATGTCAGGGTAAATGCTTGCCCCTGATTGGACCTGATGGGTCCATCAGTGGCTCTGTGGGGTTGATGTTTTTTAAGTCTCTGCAAAATGTGACTCACTGCCATTTTCTGGGAACCCAGGAATGGATCTGGGTAGAGTTCACCATCCTGGCCAGTATTTAATTAAAACTGGCTTCATATTTGGTTCCAAGTCATGGTAGTGGTTTTACTCTCACCCTGTGGGATTAACCCATGTGCAAAGCCCTGCATTCAGTCCCCAGTACTGTATAAATTTGTGTGGTAGTGCATGTCTGCAATCCCAGCACTCAAGAGGTGGAAGAAAGGGGATCAGACATTCAAAGGCATTCCAGAGCCTGCACAGCAAGTTAGAGGCCAATCTGGGATACATGAGAACTTTTCTCAAAAGGAAAAAGAAAATCCCATTGTGTAACAAGAAAAACGTTCTCATTATCTTTCTTGCTTATTGCTGATTCTAACACATTTTAGATTTGTCAAATTTAATAAAATATCTCATAGAATCTACAGATCAGCTATTGAGATCAACTACCGAGGAAGGCTTTCCCTACTTCTCTGGAAAAATATTTTCATTTCTTTTTCTATAAAGATCTTCTATCTCATACATTTGCTAAGGTCATTCCCAGACTCCTCAAAGAAATCATGTCCATATGAATTGTTCTCTTTCCAACAATTCTGATTAGCTCCTATAGGCCTACTGGAGAAGCACTTGTTTTATTTTCATTTTGGCATGTTGAGTTTTACCCATAGGCACTTTGTGAAATCACTTATTATTTCCAATTGAAGTGCTTCATACTCTTTTACACAAAATCATATTGTCTGAAAAGAAACAGAATTATATGATACTTGCTGTAAATTTTTGAAGTACTCTCTTAGGACAAAGAAATTCTGTTCTCTTTCAATTTTTACCAATTTTCCTTATTTATTATAAACAAGTAATGAATTTTAGTAAAGTTCTATTCCTACTGAAATAGTTGTTACCCTGATAATCTGATATATTAATAGAGACTTTAGATGTTGAATCATTCTTGTATTCTTTTTAAAGATAAACTCAACTATTCATGGTATTTACTTTTTAAAGGACACTCCAGTTGATTAGTCTTTTATTGAGGACATTGTGGCCTTTTAAAATAACCATTCATAGTGTTGTTAGCATATAACAGATAATCATACTTAGTATATACACTTCTATAGATTTTGGCATATGAATGGTCTTGAAACCCTCTCACAACCAAGATGGTAAAGGAATCCTCATTAGAGCTACCATGCATCCTTTGCAAAACTGCTCTTCTGCTCCCCCTACTTCGACATACTGACATGTTTCCAATGACCTGTGCCACCACCGATTGCTTCTGAGGTAGATATTGCTTCTGTCTGTGCAGAAGAATTAATTCAATGTGCACTTTGCAAGGTGTGTGGATAGTTGCTTCTGTTGCTGAAAAGCGTCCCATAGTGCAGGGATACCACAATTTACTTTTCCATTTTCCTAATGGTAGTGATGTTGGCTGTTGCCAAGCTCTTGATGTTACAAATTAGAAACATTTATTGAGGTGTCTTTGAACACCTATTTTCCCTTTTCTTGAGTAAATATCTGGGAATGAACTGGCTAGCTTAAATCAAAATGGGTAGTTTTGCCTCTTTTTCTGTTTTCTTTTTGTTTTGAAATCTTTTGTAAGATTTTGTAGAGACCCTGTACTTCAAAGATTGAGGCTTGGCTAGAAAGCCAACAAAAACTTTTCTGTCTTAGGAAGTGAAAATCCAGAGCAGTGGTTCTCAATCTTTCTAGTGCGGTGACTCTTTAATACAGTTCCTTGTGTTGTGTTGATCCCCAACTATAAATTTTCATTGCTCTCTCATAACCGTAATTTCACTGTTGTTATGAATCATAATGTAAATACCTAATATACAGAACATCTGATATGCAATTCCCCTTGGGGGTTGTGAGCCACATGTTAGTCTGGAGGCTTTAACTTGCTAGATCTGTTTCCTCCAGCATTCATCGCCTTACTAAACTCAACCTTTTAATAAAATTCTTGAAGATTCATTAATATTTTTCTTTTCTTTTTCTTAATTCGTGTGTGTGTGTGTGTGTGTGTGTGTGTGTGTGTGTGTGTGTGTGTGTTCAAGTACATGTGAACTGCATGCACACAGGAACCTGCTGAGGTCAGAAAAGATGGCAGATCTCCTGGCATTGGAGTTTAGACCATTGTGAACCACTGTGTGGGCATTGGGAACTAAACCCAGGTTCTCTGCAAGAGCAATGAGTCCTCTCTTAACTACTGAGCCAAGTCTCCAACCACCATTAATATTTTTAATGTACTTGTTTGAAATTTTCACTGACCTTTAAAGTGTTCTTTCAAACTTTGTCCTGTGTACATGCTCATATCAACTTTCCTTCCTAATCTTACTTACGACATCATTTCTTGTAACATACTAATCACTCCCGCTACTGATTTATTATTAGCTTTAGAAATATCACTTTTTAATTTTATGAATGGTTTTCCTTTGTTTTGAGTGCTTTCTGTTTCTCACTTTTGTCATATACTTCTAGTCAATTTTAGGGTTACTGTGATTTTTCTACCCCTCCCACCTTACTTTCTCAGGTCAGTTGACTTTAAAATAGTTCGATGCGTTTGTTGTTGTTGTTTGCAGTAAGACCACTTCTATACCATTTGGAAGCAGTATGTATGTTTTAATGAATGGTTTTGTAAGACCCTCGGAAAGCTGAGGCTTCCAGAATCTTAGCCCAGGACCGCGGCCACCCCAATCACAGAATGGAGGCGAAAGCTTGATGCAAATTGCATGAGGCTTTATTGCAGTTTAATGAGCTAACCCCATGTTAGCTCGGGTCTTTGATCCACCCACCATGGCGGATGGCTAGCAAAGAGGGCTCCTAGGGGCTCCCAAAAGATCTTATAGGGCAGCGTAAGGGGAGTGTCTAGGGGTACGCACAGGCTCAGGATTGCCCTGTGTTGATTGGTCAACTGGTTGTTATGGCCCATAGGCTCTCCCAGGGTGGTTGCTATGCTCTCTACGTCATTGCTGTGCGCTTGTCTGTAAAGCACACCCAAAGCCATAAAGCATAGCGCCACCAGCTAACTTCTGATTGGTTCCTTGTCATGAGACAGGCATCTGACCTCTAAGTGACCAAGGCAGGTTTATGGCTGCCGAAAGGGAAGCTGGTTCCTTCACTGCTAAGCACTAATCACCTGGAAAGCAAATGGAATTACTGCATTAGAGCCGGAAGAGTGTTAGGGCTACACTTCCCAGCTCCCCTTTTGTAGCAATTTCATGGAGCTGGTGTCACAATGCTGTAAACCAAGTGCTTTGGAAAACCAGAAATCTCATAATTCTAGAGGTTATACGTCTGAAATCAAGATATCTACAGCCGTGCTTTCAACAAACCCTACAGGGAAGAATCCTTCCTGGCCTCTTTTTAGCTTTTGCCAGGTTGTCAATCCCCAACATTCCTTGACTTGTGGCTGCATCTTGTCTGTGTTTGCCTCTGTTGTCTCAGAGTTTTCTGCTTGTTTTCACAGAGCATTATTCTCTCTCTTTTTTTTTTTCATCATTACTCCAGTCATACTGAATTAGGACTTACCTTAATAACCTCGTCTTAACTTGATTATAATTAAAAAAGACCCTATTTCCAACTAATACTTCAAAATGGAGGTTCATGGTGAAAGACCCCCGAAGAGGTACTTTCGAAGAAGGAGACCCGTACCCAGGAATCAGCGAGACCACGAACTTGGATGCAAAAGCAAGAGGCTTTATTGGATACACGGGTACCCAGGGCAACTTAGCTCCTGTGAGGCCAAGCACGCCTAGCTAAGGGAGAGAGGTCCTTTTATAGCAAAAAGCACGGTACAGAAGCGAAAAGCATAGTTACAGGGATTCTATTGGACAATTTAAATGAGGTACAGAGTTATTTCAAGTCAGCATGTTCTCAAGGTCTGGTAATCAGATGAAGCTGCCTTGGCTCTATCTCAAGGTCTGGTAACCAGGCGAAGCTGCCTTGGCTCTGCCCTGGCAGTTCCTCCCTCCGTGTCCAGATGGCTGACCTTGGGACGGAGCGTTCCCCATCGGGCGGGGGCGCGGGGGCGGGGCCCCGGGCCGGGGCCCCTGGCCGGCCTGCCTGACGCTCTCCCTCCCGCCGCCTCGCAGGCTCCTTGCTCGGCCCCGGCCCCGGGGCGCGGTGCCAGGCGGGGGGCCGGGGGGCGCGGGCCCCGCCAGGGTGGACCAGCTTGGGAGGGCGCCGGCGGCCGAGCGCGCGCGGGCGTGTCACCGAGTGTTCGAGAGCGAGAGAGGGAGCTAATGGGCAGGGGTCTTTCAATGGTAAGGACATTTCACTGAAATAAAATATCTGTTTATCCACCAGGGGAAGCCAGGTTCAGTGGGGCTCCCGGGACAGCCTGGAGTCCCAGGGGAAGATGGGGCCTCTGGAAAAAAGGTAATCTTATTGTTTTCATATTGTCAGTGTCAAAACCGTGGGACCAAAGCGGCATCATGGCCCTCCAGCACCTGGGGTTAAACTCCCGGGGCAGGCAGTGTCTGTGAGAATGAACGTTCTTTTCATTGACCCTGGAAAATCCCGGTTGCATTGCTGACTTGGTGCCTACATGCTCTTCCTCATGGCTGGTGTTTTGGCCTTAGCACTTGCTGCTTTCTCTAAGAGTTCTAGAAATCACATCAATTTAATCTCAAACAAAAACACCTGTCTTCCTCCAAAAGAGAGGCTATGGATGCGTCTAGTAAGTCAAGCTGTTGTATAGATGTCTGAACTATTTTCTGTTGACTTTTTTTTTTGTAATATTTTTTTATTAGTTCAAATTAGGAACAAGCTTGCTTCACATGTCAATCCCTTCTTCCTCTCCCTACCCTCTCCCCCACACCTCCCCCCACCCCCAACCTACCCGTTCTGTTGACTTTTGAAGTGCCTGGATTTCAATACAACTACTGAAAACTAGCAGATGGCAAGGTGGAAGGTCTTTCTTGTTGAAAACAAAACAAACAAACAAAAACAAAAAACCTACTTAATGTGAATGAAGAGCCTGGGGCTTTGGAAATTGAGAAACTGGAGTTCTTTGGGTATTTCAGCTGCTCTGGTTAAAGGGGAGTTTCATGTTAATTTATTCTTTGATAAGCATCCATTTTAATTGAGATGATAATGAAGGTCTGGTGCTTTTAGGGAGTGGGTTCTGCATTCTGTCCTCCAAGAACCAGCTGAGACATTTGTGTCCTTTCCCTTCAGGGAGAAGCCGGGCTTCCAGGAACAAGAGGCCCAGAGGGGATGCCTGGGATAGGACAGCCTGGCCCCAAGGTATGCAGATGACCCCTCTGCAGGAAGCAGCTGCCTATGCTCTGGTCCTCAGTCTAAAGAGCCAGTTTAGGAGCAATCTGACTTTCATTCTTGCTGTGTCAAACATGTTTGCATCTTGCGTGTGTATATTATCTGTCTTTGTTTTCCCACATCTGACCTAAGACATAGCATTGAAAAGCATTTAACACATGTTTTCTCAATAAATGGTCAACTGGTATTTAAAGAAAACATGGGAAGGGAAAGAATTCTCAAGATTCGTTGTAAGAATTCGGAAATGCCTAAAGTTTAGTCAAATATTTATAGGCCTTCACATCATAGTCGGGGACCTATCACCTGTTAAATGACAATTTAGGGGATGGGGTTAGTAGCTTAGTGAGACAAAGTGCTTAGCATAAGCAGGGCCACAGATGAGATTGCCAGTCTAAAGCAAACAAGTAAACAAAATGGCACTTTCCTCCCTCTGGAACTTCTGCTTCAATCACAAGTTCCTGCTTATTTGTTTTGTTTTTGAGACAGCTGTCCTTGAACTTGATCTGGAGACCAGGCTGGCTGGGAACTTAAGAGATATGCCTGCCTCTGTCTCCCCACTGCTGGGACTCAAGACATGTGCCCCCACTGCCCAACATTGTTGTATGTTAAGATATAAAATCACCCATAGGATTACCCCTTTTGCAGCATAACATACCATCTGTAAGGAGCCAGAATTCCTGTAGTTTCTATGCAGGGTTGTTGATCACACTGTATACATATTAGTATTCTATTTATCATTCTAATAAAATACTGATTCCCAATTAATCAGCCTTGAAAAGTATTAACTAAAGTCAAACCCTTAGTCTTAAATGTGAGAAGCTGAAATTTAAATATATCTGTACAGTCACAACCACTTGAGCCTATCAACTTTTTCCTCAAACAAGGATACAAGAATAGTTTTTAAAACACCATGTAAAATGTATGTTTGGAAATGCTGGCCTAGTAATAATCAGAAGTGAGGCTATGAGGAAGGATCGTGTCTCTGAGAGAGAGCTAAACTTTCGGGTATGAGATGACTAGTGAAAGTCCCCAGAACAGCGAGAGCACATGGGCACTGAATGAGGGAAATCTAAGAGAATGGGCGTCAAAGCAGGGAGAAAGGTACCAAAATGCGCTGGTCACCAAGGAGAAGGCAGTGCAAATAATAGCCGGGACATAAGACGCAGCCCGGGCCATCCCTGGGCAGCACTGGTGCTTTGTGACTTGTGGCTGTGTACCTGTTGTTGTGTTCTGAGGTAACTAGGTCAGTTAGTTGAATCTGGGGCAAAATGAAAGAAATTAATAGTTGTGGCTCTACCATTCTTTCCTGCATTAATCACGATGGAGCAAGTGTTGTCTGAATGTTTATTACTTGTGTGTCACAGCTCTTTATGAGTGTGTACTCGACAGTTAATTGCATCCTATGGATTCAATTGAAGGCTCTTCCTTTTTTTCTGTAGAGCATCCTTTTGTTGATGTGTTAGCATGAATTGTTGGTTTTCAAGGTGTAGTCCCTAAACCGGCTGGGTCAGCATCACCCCGGAATATTTGACATGCAAATTATTGGTCCCTTGTGGAGACTAGCTAAATCAGAAACTCTCTGGATATGGGATCTAGAAATCTGTACTCTCCCACGCCCTCTGGATGAGTGTGAAAACTGTGGTTCCACCAGGCTTGCCAGCAATGTGTTCCACTGGGCATACCCGAAATGTCAGTGACCTCAGCTGCAAACCTAAGGAAAGTCCTTCACTGACCTGGACTGACATCTGTATATAATGCCCCACAGTAGAGCCTCCTTGAGAGAGAGAGTGTTCTAGTGCCAAGACCTTTGGTAGACGGTAGCAGAATTCTTTATACTTGTGGGAACACTGATGAATACAGCCGCACCTAGGAGCCCCGGGAGGCAGTTTCCAGTTCTGCTCCAGGTTACTGCTTGAATGTCTTCTTACCAACAAAATTATTGGCATTGGCCTTCTTATGGAGAATCAGCTAGACTCCCCATTGAGGAAGAAATGGGGCCTTGATTTGAAAAATGTCTCTTTTAATGTTTTTAAACTAAAATAGCATGAAAATTGAGACGCGGGCTAAAAACACCACTTTTTCTGAAATATCGAATGTATCAGAACCATCTGTGCACAGACTCATGGTACAGAAGAGTCAAGAAAAAGTTCTCTGACATTCAGAACTTAAAAAATATCAAATCATTTTGAGTAAGTGATGAAGATTGAACAGTTTTTTGAAGCACTTTGACAAATCTTGGGTGGCCAGGCTGTGCTCGGGTAATCCCTTGAAAGCTGGTGTTTGCTGAGAGCCTGACTCTGAAGTGGCTGCAAGAGCATCCGCTAATTCAGTCTCTATATCTTTGCAATTATTCTGTCAGGGTGACGAAGGAAAGAAAGGGAGCAAAGGAAATCAAGGACAGAGGGGCTTTCCAGGACCTGAGGGGCCAAAGGTATGTTTCTTATATTCTCGTCTGTGCTTGGAGGAGATGGTGATTGTGTCTGGTTTTAATAGAATATTAAATTTCCACTTCAAATTTGATTACTTGTTTCCTTCCCAACAAATACATGACAAAAACCCTCAAGGGGAAATGTCTTTGGAAAACTTTCTCTTTCTAGACCATAATAGAATGGAATAAAGTATATAATCATTTGTGCTTCAGGGGAGAATCTGACTACCAGTCAACTCTAGTAATTACAAAAAGATAGGACCATAAGGCATCCTGCTCTCTGCCATCTTTTGTTAAACAACAGTGAGTCCACCATTGATTGACGAATTCCATGATGCTGAAGAGTGGCATTGAAAGGCAGGTCCCATCCTGCTCTGCTTTGACCCATCTGAGGCAATCACTCATAGAGCTGGAGAATGGGATCCAATCACAGAGCCATCTTGACAACACAGAGTTTAAGAGACAGCACTCGGTACTGTCTCTGGCATTCAATAAATGTTTGATACAGGAGTAAAAAATCAGTGCTGTAAAATGGAAAATAAGGGTCTGTGATCCAAATTTTCCAGAGCAGGGTGTTACGGGGGAAGTGGAGTGTGAAGCAAGCAGGAAGAAGTATCCTGACTCAGTGAGAGCTGTTGATGCCAGCAATCCTGAGAGTTTATGTCTTCAGGAAGACACAGGCTGTCTCAGTTAGGGTTTAGGGTTTCCATTTCTGTGAAGAGACCCATGACCACAGTGACTCTTAGAAAGGAAAACAATTTAATTGAGGTGGCTCACAGTTTCAGAGGTTTAGCCCATCATCACCACAGTGCAATGTGGTGGCGTGCAGGCAGACATGGTGCTGGAGCGGGAGCTGAGCGTTCTACATCTTTAACTGTAGGCAACAGGAAGTGGTCTGAGACACTGGGCATGGTCTGAGCATATATGAGACCTCAAAGCCCACCCCCACATGGTACTTCCTCCAACAAGGCCACACCTACTTCAACAAAGCCACATCCCCAACAGTGCCACTCCCTGTGAGTTTACGGGGGCCAAGCACATTCAAACTACCACACAGGTTATCAAAACAGAGGTAAGATTGTTTAAGGAATTGGTAATAAGAAAGCAAGTTTCTTTTAAAGCTTTTGTATTAGATTTATTAATTTTATTTTAGGTGTGTGAATTTTGCCTGCACGTATGAATGTGTACCATGTATACAACTGGTGCCCTTGGAGGTCAGGCAAGAACATCTGATTCCTTGGAACTGGAGTTAGGGATGGTTGTGAACCACTGTGTGAGTGCTGGAAATTGAACTCAAGCCCTCTGAAAAAGCTACCAGTGCTCTTAATTGCAGATTCATCTCTTTAGCCCCAGGAAAGCAAGGCTTGAAAACTGGTATTGACAAAATAAATGTGCTACAAAACAGGATTGCCTGTAGAGCCATGATTGGTCATAGCCCTTAGGGCTGTGGTTCTCAACCTATGGGTCACAACCCCTTTGGGGTTGCATATTGTATGTCTTACATATCAGATATTCGTATTACCACTAATAACAGCAGCAAAATTACAGTTACAAAGTAGTAATGTAATAGTTTTATGGCTGGGGATCACTACAACTCCAGGAACTGTATTAAAGGGTCGCAGATTTGTGACTCTCGGTGCTTTGGGGAAATTGTTAGAAACCAAAGTTTCTTGGTCTTGCCCCCAGAGTCTCTGAGATCTGGATTTAGTAAATTCTGGGGGCAGACCCAGGGATCTATGTTTCTTCAAGGGCCACGGATAGTTCAAGAAACACATTATAAAGAATTGTCACTGTGAAAGAAATGTATTTTATTAGTATTAGCAATAAGGCATTACTTTTTATGTTGTAGTTAATCTTATTCTAAGTAAACCTGACATTTTAATAGAGGATTTTTTTTAAAGATGAAGAAAAATTGCCATATTTTAAATCATAATCATACTTTAATATAAGATCTTGATATGCTGGGGAGCTATATGATACTTTTCATATTTTAAAAATAATAAACATAGAAACATATTTTTGTCTTAACCCTGGTTTTAGTGAATATTTATTTATTTATGTATTTGTGTGTGTGCATGTGCCATGGTGTGTGTGTGTGTGTGTGTGTGTGTGTACGCGTGCGCGCGCATACGTGAGTCAGAAGACAACTTGCTGGAGTCAGTTTTCTCCTGCTTGAAAATATGAACGCTAGTCTTAGCCCAAGGCTATTCAAAACCTGGGGCAAGCTGGCTTTGACCCATAGGTTGCAGCTTCCCATCCTTCTTCTGGAACAGTAGTTTCCAAAGGTCTCTGATTGCAGACACATGCCAGTAAAATTTTGATCACATTCCAAATAAATTTGTTCATTTTCTTTAGTTACAATTTTAAATGCATAAAACTCTTTGCTAATATATGTTTGGAACTTTATATATAACGTAAAATAATGTTATGTATTAAAGTGAAAATATGCATCTTAGTTAGTGTTCCTATTGTTGGGAAGTAACACAATTCCATGGCAACTCTTATAAAGGAAAACATTTAATTGAGGGGTGGCTTACAGTTCAGAGGTTCAGTCCATTACTATCACGGTGGGGAGCGAGGCGTCATGCAGCAGACCTGGGGCTGGCTACATCAGAAGGCAACAGGAAGTGGACTGAGTGTCACACTGGTGAAATTTGAGCAAAAGACTCTCAAAGCCCATCCCCATAGTGATTGATATACTTCCTCCAACAAGGCTGTACCTACTTCAGCGAGGCCGCACCTCCTAATAGTGCCCCTCCCTTTAGGGACCATTTTCTACTCCCTGGCCTCCAAAGGCCATATTGTAATGAAAAAGTGGATTTAGTTCAACTTCAAAAGTCTCCATAGTTTATCAGTCTCAACAATGTTTAAAAGTCTGAAGTTCAAAGTCTCTTTTAGATTCATGCAATCTCTTAACTGTAATCCCCATAAAATCAAAATAAAAAAGCAGATCACATATTTCCAACATATAATAGCACATTACCATTCCAAAATGGAGGGAAGGGAGCATAGTGAGGAAATACTGGGCCACAGCAAGGCCAAAAACCACCTGGGCAGACTCCAAACTCTCCATCTCCATGTCTGATGTCAAAATGCTCTTCAGATCTCCAACTCCTTTCAGCTGTGTTGACTGTAACACACTTCTTTCTCTTGGGCTGGATCTGCTCCCTGTTAGCAGTTCTCCTCAGCATGTATCCCATGGCTCTGGCATCTCCAACATCTGGGGGTCTCCAAGGCAATCCAGGCTTCAACTTCACAGCTTTACACAATGGCCTCTCTAGGCCTCCATCCAGGGACATTCTTGACACATGTGTGGCCTCAGGGGCTCTCCTTAATCTTGGGGATAAATTCCATAACCCAGCTGTTCTATCCTTGACTCTAAAGCCAGAACCATGTGGCTGAAGCTGCCAAGTTCTGCTGGGGCTGGAACATGGCCTCCTCAATTACATCTTCATCTTCTTTCTGTCCTTCACTGCCTAAGCTTGGCTGTCTTGAAGCTTGTTTTGTAGATCAGGCTGGCCTCAAACTCAGAGATTTGCCTTCCCAGTGCTGCAATTAAAGGTGTGCACCACCACACCTGTCTCCAAGCTTTTCTTTAATTCCATTTCACAAGATGAAAACTTAACTGAGTGGCATCTTGCCCGGAGGTCATCACTCCCTTTATTTAATTTCTTATTCTCTTCATCTCCTTCGCACAGGATTTAGCAACATTCCACTTCCTGGTGCTTTTTTTTTTCTCCTTAAAATTTACATTTTGTAATTTACCCTGCCCAGTTTGCTCCTTTTCATTATAAATCTTTGCTAGAGTTTCCCCTAACACACAACAGAGTGTATATTAAACTGTTTTGAGGTTTCTTCTGTCAATGGAATTAATCCAAAACTCTTCACTGTAGCCTCAGGCAGACTCTTTGGACAAGGGCAAAAAGCAGCCACTTTCTTCACCAAAATATCACAAGAAGGATCTCTAGGCAACACACTCAAATTCTTCTCTTCTGAAACCTCTTGAGTTAGCCGCTGACAATTCAAATAACTCTTAGCACCCCTGTCTTCCATGCTCCTACTGTAAGACCCTCAGAAAGCTGAGGCTTCCAGAATCTTAGCCCAGAACCTCGGCCACCCCAATCACAGAATGGAGGCGAAAGCTTGATACAAATTGCATGAGGCTTTATTGTAGTTTAACGAGCTAACCCCATGTTAGCTCGGGTCTTTGACCCACCCACCATGGCAGATGGCTAAAAAAGAGGGCTCCTAGGGGCTCCCGAAAGATCTTATAGGGCAGCTTAAGGGGAGTGTCTAGGGGTATGCACAGGCTCACGATTGGTGTGCTTCCAGGCTTGGAGGACTTGCCCTGTGTTGATTGGTCAAGTGGTTGTTATGGCCCACAGGCCCTCCCAGGGTGGTTGCTATGCTCTCTACCTCATTGCTGGCTACATTTTGATCAGAAGGCAAAAGGAAGTGGACTGAGTGTCATCCTGAGTGAAGCTTGAACAAAGGAGACTTCAAAGCCCATCCCCACAGAAACACTTCTTCCAACAAGGCCACACCTCCTAATAGTGCCATTCTCTTTGGCTACATTTTCTTTAAAGCCACCACAACTTATAAAGTCATGATATTTTCTTTTTCTGTCCCAGTACATCATTTTGAACACCTTGTGATATCCAGTGACAAGTGTTTTAGAATAGGGTCTTTCCAACTGTGTTAATAGCACCTGTGTCAGAATCCCCAGAGCTGCATATAAAAATTAATATTCTTGGGCCCTATCCTTTATACCTGTGGAGTCTGGATTTCTGGCTTGAAACTGAGCACTGCATATTTGCCAAACTCTATCTGTGCATTGGCATTTGAGAAACACTGGTCTAGTTCAGATGAGACACAGAATTATCTTTGAGACTTTAATATTAGATAAAATGGAGGCAGAAGGAGATATAGACAGAGTGGGGCAGGAAGGCAGGAAGGAACAAGAGAGAAAAAGATGTTTCAATTTTCCTATTCAATTTTTAAATAAAGTATATAAAGTGTCTGTTTCAGAAAAAGGGATGTGTACAATGGAATACTAATATAACATGGGCCATGACAATAAAAGCAATAAAGGAAAAGGCTTATAAATTAGCTGAGTACTGTGAAACTTATGCTGGAGACTATTTCTATAATTGAATACAAGATTTTTCTCTGAGCTTCTTGGCATACAATATAAAACACAGGCACCACAGATTGCTCCATCTTTATTGGCCAGTAAAAAGCTCCACAAGAGATAAAAAATTCCTACTATTCAGGAATTAATTGAACACATTTATTTAAAGGCACTGAGAACTTGCAGGGTAATAACTTCAGCAGTGGTTTACAAAGGATGTTCCAGTCATTTTCATATTCACACTTATAGAGACAGTGGTTTGAATATTCTGAAGTTTGCAGACATTTGTTTTCTTTTCTTATTATAATTACTGCACATGGTTTCTCTGCTTGAAACATAACAGCTATTCTGGTTTTCTTAGGGAGAGCCAGGCATTATGGGCCCTTTTGGGATGCCTGGAACATCAATTCCTGGACCAGCGGGGCCAAAGGTATACATTCTTGGGACTTTTTAAAGTTGGAGGGGAAAATACATGTATGTTTTTATGTGGGTGATGATGGTTCTAGTAAACTAGAAGTTTAGTTTGGGAAGATCCTTAAGTGATAAGAAAAACAGATTAAAGCCAGACTTCCCACCCCTGACAACAAGCTTGCATGTTCCCTGTGCCCCCTCTCTCAACTCTGAGGCCTCACCGCCCATAAGAATGTCCTTGCATTCACAGGAGAATCTACTAAAATCTACAATGGAAAAGTCTGGAAGAAAATACACACTCAGTTTTAAGAGAATCCCTAGGCATTCTTACCTCTATATATTTGAGTCAAATTGTCACGTGTTATTTTAATGGATTTTCCCAGACTCTTACAGAAATCTTTACTGACAGGTTTATTAACTCTTCATTTGTGTTTCTCAAATTTGTCTTAGGGTAAGTTGGATAGATTAAACTCTTTACACATAGGCAGTCTATTTTCACTGTACACTTCTGTAGTTCCGTGTGTAACCTAGAGCCTTGCCAATGCTGTTTGAAATGAACAGGGTGATCGAGGAGGACCTGGGATGCCTGGCCTTAAAGGAGAACCTGGACTTTCTGTTCGAGGACCAAAGGTATGGCTTATTTATGCTCCCCTTCTGCATGTGAGAAGGTAGTCTATGGCCGGGAATGAAATGAGGTGGTAGGGCACTTGCTTAGTGTACACAGGCCCTTTCTTTGATCTCTGCACTGCAAAACAAAAGAAGAGGAGGAAAAGGGGGTATGAGGAAGAAGAGGAGGAAGAGAAAGAGGAATTGAAGAAGGGGAAGGAGGAGCAGGAAGAAGAGAACTTGATCACTATATGTTAGCCAGATTTCTGCCACCATGACGAAATATGTGCATCAACTTGTAAGTTTATTTTGGCCCATGGTCTCAGAGTTTTCAGGCTATGGACATCTGTCCCCTTTTTTTGGATCCTGTAGCATCTCAGAGCATCAAGATGGGAATATGTGATAGGAGATTCCTGTTCACCTCAGTGCAGTCATTGAGTTAAAAGAAATGGGAAAGTACTGCAGTCCCAATGTCCTCTTTGTGAAAAGGCTCCCAGTGACCTAATTTCCTCCAAGTAGACATGACCCCCTAAGGGATCCACCCCCCTCCAGTAGGGCCACAGGCTGGGGACCAACCTTTGAACACATAAACCTTTGGGCAATGTTCAATATCCAAACTATCCCAGTTAATAAGTTGATTATTTGTTTGTATGGTGTCTCTATTGATGAAATAAATGTAAAGCGGCTGTGTCCTTTGGGGGAAAAAGGAATAAGCAACAGTTTTATTTTTCTCATATTATGGGAACACTAGCTCTCATGGTTAAGTGCTTCTTGACTCAGTCATTGTTAGAAAACACTCTTTTCCTGTCACATAAAGCTTTCAGGAATAAGTTTTTTTTTTTAAAAAAAAAAAAAATCCCATGACAACCTTAGCCAGGTTGTTCATCCTGCTCCTGGGACCATGGCTATGTAGTTGACTCAAGGAAAAATGTCAAACTATATCTTAAGTTTAGTTGTGTGTGCAGGACAGTTTCCATGTTGGTTTGAGAACTGGTTGCTCATATTCTGTGGTGACATATTATTTATGATTTATTAAAGCTTTGCCTGAGGGTTCAGAACGAAAAGTCAGCCACAAGCCATAGAGCCAGGCAGTGGTGATACACACCACAACCATAGCAGCTATCGGTAGAGCCATGCTGGGGTGGCACACACCTTTAATCCCACGACTCAAGAGACAAGCAGGTGGATCTCTGCTAGTTCAAAGTCACACTGAGCTCCATGAAATTGATCTAGTCTAAAGAAAAACAGCTCACACAAAGGTGATCTCAGCACTTGGAATCACAGGCCTTTAATCTCAGCACTTGAGGTATATAAGATGGGAACAGATAATCAGTCTGGGGCATTTTGGTCTCCAGCCATATTTGGGCAATTAGCCTCTAACCACATACAGGGCAGGATTGCTTCAGCCTGGGTAGAGATAAGAGCTTCTTTGCTTGGCTTGGCTGCTTTGCTTCTCTGATCTTTCAGCTTGAACCCCACTATCTGTCTCTGGGTTTTTTTTTTTTTTTGTGTGTGTGTGTGTGTGTGTTACAATATTCCATGCTTTGTGCTGTTTTACCTATCCTCACTCTTGTCTTTGCATGGCAATGTGCTGCTTTGGTATGCTCCACTTGCTATCTGCTGATGATTATTGGGCATTGCAAATGATGGTCCTTCAAGCTGCTTGCCTCTTCAGGCATTTTCTCCCTTGTTTGGCTAATGTGGTGTTCTTATCCCCAGTGCTCTTCATCCCCAGTGAAGTCATTTTCACACTTTTCAGGGGCATATGATCTGAATGTCTGAAAAAGCGTTGGCACATTAATTCAATTTTACATGCTACTTCAGGGAACTCTCAGGCCTGCCCTAATACCCATTTCAAAATAGCACACTTCCATTTTTGTGCTGATTTCTGTTGAATGAGACACAGATCGAAGTGAATTGTTTCGATAGGACATTTTCGTGAATCTAGTGGAGAAAGGCAAAATGGCAAAATCCTATTTATAAAAATGCTGTGAGGTGTCCTAAACAAAAACTTGTCCCTAGTCTTGACCCAAGTCACTTTCTGCATTCATTGCCTTGCTCCTGGCTGTGACCAAATGCCTGAGAAGAAACAATTTAAATCAGGAAAGGTTCTCTTTGTCTTATGGTGCAGGAGACAGAGTCCAGCACAGTAGAGAAATCATGGTGCCAGGAATTTGCTCTCATCTTGTCCAATCAGGAAGCAGAGTGCTGGTGGTCATGGAGCCTTTTCCTTTCCCCCTTTTCATCAAGTCCAGACCCCAGTGTATGGGATGGTGCCAATCCATATTCAGAGTGCTTCGGCAAGCACTCTGGAAACTCTCTCAAAGACAAATGGGTAAGCCTGTCTCCAAGGTGATTCTAAATCTTGTCAGATTGGCAATGAGGACCCATCACACTTACAGTTAGGTTAGAAGTAACAAAGTTACCACAACTTCCTCAGGAAAGAAGAAAAAGACCTGCAGGGCAAAAATGTTTGCAATGTGTTTTCTGTCCTCCCTCCTCTTGAGTACTAGTGGCTAATAGCTTACAGCTGCTGGAAATATATCATTGGCTTAGAGCACAGAAGTTAAAACCAAAGGTAAAATTAAATTCTTTGTCTTTTAAGCATAAGCAAGGAGCAGTTACTGTTTTATTTGCTTGTTTTGTTGGCTGTCTCCTCGTATCATAGCGAGGGCAGAGATGGCATCTTATTTGGGAAAAAGTCTCATACAGGAATGGCCAGAGTTACGTTTAATGTAGCTGGAATGACTTAGCAAGCTGATTCTGGGAGTGAGCAGTTTCCAGTTAGGGATGTCCCTGCATCTTGCCCTCCCCCCTCCCCCCATTACACTATGACTTTAAGAAATCATCTTTAGTTTGTGCTGGTGGCAAATAGTGTACTCTGTTTTCGTAAGTGGCCAAATAGTCTCCAAAGGTGATCCCTTTTGAGGCTTGCCACATCTGTGGCTCTCAAACTAAATTTAACTTTCTCAGTGCTGAAACAGCCTGCAGCTTTTATCCTTCCCTAGTCAGTCAGTCATTCCTTGACAGGAGTTAATACCAATGGAGAGCTGGACTGAGGGCGACATTTTGGGTTGAGATAATCACAATTTAATCTCTGAATTTGCTTGTGTATAAAGGAAACATTTGAAGGTGCCATTTGCTTTTCCATTCTTGAAAAACAATAGTTGGCCTATTACTAGAGTTTCCACCTATTGTAAAATAATAGATAAACGATCTAAAGCACAAATAGCTCTTTATTAAAGCAAGTGTTGTGTGTAGACAAACGCTGTTAGCCGTCATAGTAACAAAACACTGTGGTGTGTTGCAAAAACACCACTTTAAATATGTGTTTAGCAAGTCTGTGAGATTAGTACATCTCCTAACAGATTTTTCAAGTTCTTTTCCTTCCTCTGCTCCCGTTTTACTCTATGCAGAAATCTCTTGGATTTCTCTTTGTAAGGGAATTAAATAGTTACTAGTATGCTTCCGTCAGAAGGACAATAGCCATCTCTCTCTGGCCTCTGTACAGGAGATGGATGGCTGCTAGTTAAAGCACAGTGCCTGAGCTTCGCAGCAAATAGCCAGGGGCTGTCACTCTGCAACTTAACCTGCTTGAATCTCCATTTGGGTGATTCAATGCTCTGTAATTTTGGCACACAGAGGAGCACAATAGACATAACCCAATGTGGTAGGCCCTTTGTATTTGACAGCCTACAGTCAAATCGGTTACATATTCTTTTTTCACTCCCCCACACAGTGCTTCCTAAATTTTCTCATGTGTAGATTTCTCCCTGATTTGTGGTATACTAGGAATTTGTACATTTTTTTTCATTAAAATACTGACAACAGCTATTTTCCCGTTTCCATGACCCATGTTTCCTATAGAAGACTTTGCAATGGTTCATATATTCTTTACTTTGACACCATACATCCAGTGACCTCAAATGAATAGGACTACTGAGGAGAGAAGGAACTGCTAAATGTGGCAGGATATTCTCCTAAAGTTTCCTTTGCCTTGTCAAATCCATCTTTGTTTTATTGAATTAAAGTGTTTAGCATAAGTTCTGCTAGATGTTTCATGCTTTTGTACCATGACTCTGTCTTGGGATTTTTGCAGGGTGCCCAGGGTCCTCGGGGACCAGTGGGTGCTCCAGGACTCAAAGGTGATGGCTATCCTGGTGTGGCTGTAAGTGTGGATGTGTCTTCTTTTTCACATAAATAATTTTAAATTTGTGCATAAATATATGGTGTGATAATTTGATACATGAATACAATGTAATGATCATATTGAGAATAATTAGCATTTTCTGTTTACTTAAACATTTATCATTTCTTTGGGTTGGGAACCTTTGAACTCTTATAGTTCCCCATAAACAATACAATCACCTGTAGCAATCATGAAGCCTTCATTCCCTCCCCCTTCCCTTCCTCCCGCCTCCCTCCCTCCCTCCTTCTCTCCTTCCTTGCTCCCTCCCTCATTCTTTTTCTCCTTATCTCCCTTCCTCTCTCTCTCCTCCCCTCCCTCCACTTTTCTGAGCATTTCATACTTCAGGATGCAATGTCACCGTAGGGACCTAGAGGAATGCCAGGACCCCCTGGACCAATGGGCTTACATGGTGTGGGAGACACTGGAGCAAAGGTAAGATTTTTGTTTGTTTGTTTGTTTGTTTGTTTGTTTGTTTTTTGGTTTTTCGAGACAGGGTTTCTCTGTGTAGCTTTGGAGCCTATCCTGGCACTCACTCTGGAAACCAGGCTGGCCTGGAACTCACAGAGACCAGCCTGCCTCTGCTTGAGTGCTAAGATTTTTAAAGTAGGCAACAATATTAATTTCTAAGAAAGTACTTACAGGGAACCTTGGTAAATGTGATCAATTTTTATCTGACCCACTAGAAGAATGGTGATGTATGAAATAATTACTGATTTCCTAGGAAACACGCCCATGAATACGTTGATTGACTTCATGGTTCTTGAACTGATTCTTTGGTAGCAAGCTTCACATTTCCTTGCTTCTTCCTCTTCTGTACCAAGACCTGGTTTCAGGTCAGAGCCCTCTTCTCTCCTTTCATCCTGCTCTTGCCCTAGCTTCTCTCATCCTGTCCCACAGCTTTATGCCATGTCTTTATGACGATGGTATCCAAGTCTCTAGCCTTTCTTTCTTAAGCTTTTTCTCTTGTATCTAATTTCTTATGCAAACAATCTTCCAGTTACTTTCAAACCAGGAACCTTAATTCTTACCCTGTTGTGTAGTAAAATGACAGTGCTGTGCAGCCCAAGAACTTAGTCATCCTTTGGTCCTTTATTGTCCATGGCCTTCAGAGTCTTGCTCTTTGCTTCATTCTGACAGTTTCATGTTTAGAACACACCAGCAGTCTGCATCATTTTCTTCTGCAGTTTCCTTCAAGCAAACCACCACCATGTGTGGGTACCAATATGGCCCCTTCACCGAGTTTCCCCCTTCCAAATCTGCCCTCTTATAATTTAGCAGGTTATGTGGCCTTTTAAAACCATGAGTCAGAGAACATTCCATTCCTTCTTAGAAGTACTCAATGGCTTCTCTGGCCTTGAAATGAAACTCAGCTACCTCCCCCAAGCCTTTGAGGCCCTCATGACCTGACATGACTTCTGTCTGTTTTCCCTTGCCCTGACAGCCAGTCACACTGGGCTCCTATCTCTGTAACTCTTTCATGCTTTCAGGGTTATGGATCTGCAAGGATAGACAGATATTAAGGACTCAGCCAAAGTTGCCCCCAGATTTCCTTTGCAAAGCATCACCATTGCTCTTTTACATGTGTTTCATGTGTAAACTGGATCATTCTGTGATTGTTATGCTTATTTATTATCATAGGTGCTCTGTAGGTTCCGTGACACATAAGGTTTCTTGGAGCAGGTTCATTGTAGTCTCTGATAAGCTCTGGACTCCAGAATTAAGTGTTATCACCCAGCTCTAAAATCTATTGGATGAATAATCAAGGTTTCTATAGAGAGAAGTTCGTTTTTTATCTGTTCAGCTATTCACTTCTATCTCTCATGCTTCTAGGTCATTGCAGAAAGATGATGTATGTGTTTAATGCTGTTACCATTTTTGTTGTTGTTTCTGATACAGTGGTTAGCAGTGAGAATGTTTATGGATCACTCCCCTATGGTACAAGGTGCTCTTTTCTCCTACCTGACCCAAGGAGAACAAAAGATTATACGCATGGCTATAATGATCATCTGTAAGAGGGATTTCCACATCTGCCCCAGTTGTCATTCTTGGGAGAATCGTGGGAATGCAGTGAGAAGTGTCACTGAAAGTGTCGTATAACACATAGCATCTATCAAAACATTAAAATTTAATAAAGTAGAAGGATTTGGTATATAAGTATCATTACTTCCTGCTCCAAGTGAAACATTGGTAAACCCTTTTGTTATTATACTAAATATTTCCCTACAGGAAGCAGAAGCTTATTTCTGTTTAAAATAAGATATGAAATAAAATATGTTAAATAGATACTTGTCTGAATTTGTGTTGCAATGGAAGCATATGGCCATTTATAGTTTCAGAGTAGCTGGTTATGAATATTTATGAAAGTATTATTATATTAAATTATTATGTTACTGCTTCATATTTAGTACTAATAACTACACCGATAAAGAACATTTAAGGTTTAATCTTTGTGAATATTCTTCTCTCTCAGATTATTTAATATGCAGACTAAAGTATTTTCTGAATGATTTTTGTATACCACATTCCTGCAAATATCGCATACTTCACATTTTTCATTATTTTTGGCAAAAATACCAAGAAAAGTGTTCTTACTTGCAAAATTTTATCCTACCTTTTTTATTTTAGAAGTAGCAAATGTGTTTCCAGAAGGCATTCTGTGAGTGAAACTCATCTTGGCCTCCTATTTGCTTTCAGCAGTAGAGGGTGGGGGAGGACTGTGGCCAGGATCTCCCTGTTTCTGCTCATCAGCCTCCCTCTGAGCTGCCTTTCCCTCTTCTGCATTACCTTCTGTTCTTCTGTGCAGAATGTGTTAGCCACAAGAACTTCAGCTCAGAAGGAGATATTAGGAGCAAGAGCTCGTCTTAGAATTAAAGAAGCTTTTCAACCATCAATTTGAAAATGAAGAAAAGTCTGGAAGCAAACACTAGCTTTTAAATAACATCCAAATTCATCTCTCCTTTTGCATAGAGGCCCTAAGTCTCCATCTGGCCTTCCTTTCTGAAGAACATTATGAAAGCACACATATACACAAACACATACACAGATATAAATGAGGAAAGCAAGGGAGATATTTTGAAAAAGTTGACTTTGAGTTAACTTCATCCTTCCAATAAAGTAGAGATCAAATCGTCAAAAACTGCCAATGAAAGACAACAAAAGCCTAATACCCAAATACGTGACAAATCTTTCTGTTACTTTGAGTTAAAAATACCAGAGAAACTATAAGTATCTAGAAGTGTTTGTGTGTGTGTGTGTGTGTGTGTGTGTGTGTGTGTGTGTGTGTGTGTGTGTGTGTCCACATTTATATCCAGATATGTTTTTGATTTAAACTCAGTGTAGAGTTAAAACCTTGGCCTTAAGGCATGAACTTGCAAAACAAATGTGTTTTTGAAATGAGGAAACTATTAAGGTTGATGATTAATTTATGATGGTTTATGTGATATTTAGTTAAGGTCACATATGTTTAGCATATGACACAAACATTAGAATCAAAGTGTCTATGTTTTAAAACATATAAAAAGCAGTGCCTGGCATCTAGCACCTTGTGGAACTCTGGTTTCCCCTAGTGGAAAATGTTTATAGACCATCAAATGTTGGCAAGAATTCTGAGCTAATTCAAAAATTCTTATAAAAATTTTTCAAGGACCATAGTAGATGTAGGTTTGAAAGTCCACTGGGCAACACACTGGAAAAGAACCAGCATGTATGGTCTCTTGCTGAGTGAATGTTGTGTCCTGGTGTTTGCAACCACACTGATGGAAGTCATTCTCAGAGCCCCTGCCCATCCCTGCCTGTGTCCCTCCAATGGAGCCCTGAGAGTAAGGGGAATCCTTGTCATGTGAAGACAGTTTAGAGCTACTTTCAGCTTTCTTTTAAGGGCTGCAGCTAAGTCATTGCTCTTAAGTCTTTAGCTAAAAAGCCCAGAAGGGACCTGTAGCTGAGAGAGCTGACCCTCAGGTATGTCTCAGTCTTAGAGTTTGTTTCTGGCCTTACTGAAGTAGAATCCTGGGATGACTCTCCATGCTCCTCAAGGGCAAATTCATCTTGCCTGGTCCTCTTTGTTTTATTAGTGCCAGGAAAAGCCAAGGTCTCATCCAAACCTGTAGAATGATTTCATATAGACCAATCCTTCAAGCTAGCCTAGTTTTGGGGAGTACTCCAAGGGCTTGCTTAGCTATCAAGTAGTTGAAATAACTTACATGGACAGAAAGATTATTGGGTTGCTATGGTTCTTTGAATTATGATAATGGCTATAATTAGTATTTATCACTAAAACCTTTCTAAAATATTGCATTATGAACATTTCCCCTATTTTACAGAGGAGGATATTAATGATCAGAGGTTGAACAACTTGCCTCTTTGCAATGTAAACATATTATAGCATGCATGCATGCTTGTGTTTGGGAGGGAAACGATGAGTCTGAAGAATGACTGCCTGTGGAGGAATAAGTCTGAAAAGGAAGAATGGCCTTCCAGCACCTGGTGCTCAGTGTCCCACGCTGTCCATCCTCTAATCACCTGGTACAGTTTTGCATGTAACTGGATTGCTCTTTTTCTATCCTAGTTTTTCCATCATCAAAACCTAGATTTTGTAAACTGTAAAGAGAAGCACAAACACAAACCAAAAAGAGTTAAACATTTCCCCCAAGCCTTAAATATTGAGTATTGTAAATACATCCTTTATTTGACAAAAGTGGCCCATAGCAATAAATTAAAATGCAAGTCTATGTGAAATTCCACTGAGTATCATTATTCTAAAAATGTTCCCAGAGTCTGAATTGCTTCTCTGTTCTCTGCAGTGGCTCACATATGTGCATGCTACCACCGAGTCTTGGCAGAATAGAGGACCGATTCACACAGAGATGCATTAGGAATCAGCGGATGCGAACTGGACAAGGAACTCCATTTTGAACAGGCCAGACAAGAAGGGCCAGTCAAGGAAGCAGGATTCGGGATAATGATATTAAAAATTCATGATTCCAAAGTAGACTAGAGACCCACTTTTCCCTAGTAGTCCCCAAATTCAGAGGAGGCAGGGTAGTGGGGGTGAATCAGGAAGGGATTTGGCAATGCATATGATCAAAACACATGGTAATGAAATTTTCAAGGAATTAATAAAATTATATTCAAATATGCTAAGGAATGGGCCATAAGCTCATAGCAGAAATAATTAAAGCCAGAAATGTCAAGTTTGAAGGGTAGGGAGTTTTACCTAAAGGTTTCTGAAAATGTCAAATTCAGGACCTGGGACATTTGATGGGGTAACTTTTCAAGGCAATTCCTTGAATCCTTGAAAGCTGAGCTGACTCCAGGCTGCCCACTATGTTAAATACTGTTTTCCTTTCTGCCTGCTGTTTTTTGGGTCTACATTCTTCTTCCCTGTAGCTTACACATTGCTGCAGCTCCCGAAGACAAACACTAAACCCTGAGCATCAACTTCCACATCGTCATCTATACATTTTGTGTTTCTAGTAATGGAGACTGTAGGAACTTCCTCTGGGGATATGTATAGCAGAGAGCCTTTTCTTCTCTTATTAGGGGCAATATGGGTACCTGACTTGCATAATTTTGAACTGACTATGAAAGGCTTGCCCTTTCCAGTGAGATTCTTGGCATCAGGGAATCATTTGCTCAGTTTCAATGAGCTGATTCTGAGAAAAGGCAAAAATTACCAGCAAACCTCAGAGCTCTACAGCAAGCCTTAAAGTTAGCAAGAACTAAGAGATACAAGAGTTTGAGGGTGGACATTGATGGTAGAGGAGCTGAAATTAAAAGCTGGGAAAACATCAGAAAAGAAACATGATGGAAATTTGAGATATTGTGCTTTCTTGAGCCTTCTTAATTGTTTCTGTATTCTCATATTCATCATGCTGGTAATAGTCTTGTTTCCCTGGTTACATAATGGCCATCAGTGAGAAGTGACAGAGGGATATGACAAACATTAGTCAATCAACCGTTATGCAACTCCTATCTAGGTGTCTGAACAAAGCCTCTAAAGTTTCCACTGACACTCTGACAACATATGTGACTTACTAGCCTATGGCATCTGCTGACATCATTCACAGCGCTTATGCTTGTAGAAGCTGAAGACATTGTAGTTACAATTTATTTAGAACTCAGAAAGAGGTAAACATTAAACAGATGCTAATCATTGCTTTGACTTCTCCCTTATTTTAAAATTCAACCTTTCCCAGGCTTCATCATTTAGTGGAATCTTCAGAGTGACATTCTTTGGATAATTCTTAGGACTGACACTTTCCACAATAAATTCAATTTAGAAACTAGAAAAGTGTAAGACCACTGGATGACCAACTGTAAATTGCTTTTATAGTCTGTTAAAGAATGGCAGGGACTTCATTGGCAGAAACAAGGAAAGAGAAGATCAGTAAAGCCTTATTAATGTATATATGTGTGTAAAGTCAGTCTAACAGATTATCATCTAAAATATTTTATCAAAGTTTTATAAAGTATAGGAAGCACAAAATGCACCATTTTTCTTCACTGCTGTCTCAGAACCTTTGCCATTTGTCAGTTCCATGACCTCAGCAGGTCATTCCACCCACCACCCCCCACCCCCCACCCCCCGGACACTTAGCATCCTCATCTGTGACTTGTATGACATCTACTTCACAGGGTCACTCTGATAGGAGGCATGAAGCCATGCACATAAGGCATTTAACCATGAAAGCATCCTGATTAGCAGCCATTATAGCATACATCACTCTACTAAATCAAGTACATAGTAGGCTGGATGAAAAAGAGACACAAAGGACTTGTATAGATAGGTGATCTGGGATTAGATTACTACAAAGTTTTGGGTAAAACCACAAACTCAAGGGATGACAATGAAGGGAGCAACAATAAGAAGGGAAGCCTTAACCAGCTGGGCACTCATGCATGCAGTGTGGGCCATTTATAAGCCAGGAAGAATCTTTATAACTCAGGATATTTTTTCTCCTTGAAAATATGACTGGCCTGATGTAGGAAAAAGACATTCACAGCCACAGGGCTATGGTCTCTGCATTAAATAGCAGCAGGAAGAAGGGCTCTAGAGACAGTTACCCTTTTATATCTGGTTTTAGTAGATATAAAATGGGAAATGGGCTCTGGGAGTCATACCTGGCTTTGAATTTTGCCGAGCTACATAGGTTTGGTCATGTCATATGTCCTCTGAAGCCTCCGTTTCCTTATTTATCAAACAGAGTAAGCTGATGTTCATAAGAGTACTAAGATAGTGACTGAAATGACTTGCTGCACAATAAAGTTCATAAATGTTCATTGTTATTTACAATAATATTTTTATTATAAGCTACAGCAAAAAATTGCTGATGTGAGGAGACAGTGCACGTGGGAGTAGCTGGGGATTCTCTTTATCTTCTGTGAAAAAATAAAAGTCTCAGTCCATGCTTCCTGTCACCATCGTAAGAACCTGCCCCTTTTTAAAGGGGGCAAAATTAACCACTCTGTGACTAAAACCCTTGCTAGGTCATTCATTCACAGGAACAGGCGTATAGCTCATTCATTCTCGGGAACAAGTGTGTAGTCAGTCCTGAACATGGCCATTTTCAGTGAAAATGAAAGAGGTGTCCCTTTTGTGTGCAGCGAGAAGCAGGAGGCCTTCTAAACAGTCCTTTTCTTGAGGGAATCAAGGCAGATAGTTGTAGAGTTTGGACTGCAGGATTACAAAGTAGGCAATATGGTTACAAATGGAAACTCCAGAATTTGTTATTTTGTTCATTGTCTCCTAGTACAAGGGCTCCCTCTGCAGGCCCCGACACCCTCCAACGTTACATGGCCTTCTAAACCCATTGTTAGAGAATGGCATTCTGTCTACTGACAGTACGCCTACATATTAGAAAATGACACAGGCAAACACGCTTGTGCTTAGACACCAGTCCTGTTCTGTGGCAGAAGCAGTAGAGTGGTATTGAGTGGCGACATGAGATTCAGACAATCCTCTGTCTTCCATGCCCCAGCTGTCAAGGTTTAGCAGGGACTCTTGGCCCAAGGGACAAGAGATATAACTAACACATTTATGATATATTTTCTCTGTCATCATGGGGAGATGCTATTTCTCTCGATTTGTAGCTCATCGAATTACTGATATTGCTGTCTATAAGAAAGTATATCACAAACATGTGTGTGCACATGTACAACTTTTAGTATGATCTGTACTAGTTGAGAAGACACTTTAGCCAAAACCACAAGGAAAATAGCATGAGTTAAGTAGTGGCATGTCAACTTTTTCTTCGAAGAATGAGATTTAAAAAAAAAAAGCCTATACCTTCCTTCATTTATGACCCTTTTGAAAATAATTATATGACATATAATAATCATATAACAATAACACTTGAAACATATGCAGTTTCTATCTGTGATACTCATTATCAACCAGTGCACCTCTCCCCTTTGGCTGTTTTTGAAAAATCCTTTAAATTATGTAATCTTTTCCTACAACATGACAATACTGCCTCATGGTAATGGTGGGATTTGTATTGGATATTGTTGGTGAATTTAAGACAATGTTACCAAAACCATTTATTGTAAACATTGAGAAAGTCACATGACACAAGCTTTCCCTTACTCTTATCAGTATGCAGTCTGTCTCCTTTCATCTGTATTTCTCTCCCCACTGCCTTTCTCTGAAATAATCCCCAGGCATCATCCACATAAAGATTTGATATTTATCTCTCAAATAAAAGAATTTCTTTTCAAAACATAGCTGCAAAACTACTATAAAACCTAAACACACCAACAATTTTTCACTATAGTAAATATCTAGTGCTCAAATTTTCCAGTCGGCCTCATACATTTTTTATGATTGTTTTGTTCAAGTAAGTTGGGTCTGAGTGATGCTCACACATTGCATTTGATTGAGGTACCTCTCAAGTCTCTTGAAACCAGTTTGTTTCCCCCTCAGTGTGTCCTTGTACTTCCTTCAGGAGTATGTTGTTTGTACTTGAGACTTGCTATCCCTATCCTTTATTCTCAGGGTGGTGGTTCATGCATTTCTCTCTCTGTTTTTATAAGCTGGCAGGCCCAAACCTATTCAAACTGGAGCCACGTACAGTTTTTCTCAGCTATGTCATTCACAGGTCAGGCTGTGTGTTCCACAGAGAAGGCACAGGGTGTACAGCCACATCATGACTAAAGTGTTTACCATATTCTGGAATCACAGAGGTGATCAGCAACCCAAGAAAGGAAGTCATCAACCACATCTATTTGACAACATATTTAGTGATTTCAAGTAAAACCTATATAGCTATATTTGCTGGTGTTCTCTTTTGTTGGATGGTATTAAAACCCTGACAGATAAAAGCCCCATCTCTATTAAGCAGCAGAGAGGAGATCAGTCAGGTGTAGCTGGAGGCCCTCACATAATGCAGACACTTCCTTTATGGGTGTTTCAGAGTGTCTCAAGAAAGGGGAGATCATAGAAATGTGTCTGACACAGAGTATTCATGCTCTCTGCTTCAAGCTCTTTGTGTGAGATTGATCCCTAGTGCTGGGAGGAACTTGAAGTCACTCAGGGATGGCAGTCAGTAGCAGACAGGTGTTGAACAGATAATTAGTACCCGGGGCCTCAAAAGCACACTCGTCCTAGGTGGCAGAGATGGAGCTGTGTTGTGTGGACTATCTTGAGGAAACTTGAACAAATGTCTATTCATCCCAGGGAGAGCACAATGACAGAAATGAAGAAATTATTCCACTCAAGTGCAGTTTGGAGTGCCAGTGAGTCCAATAGGGATCAAACTTTCAGAAGTGTGAATGAGGAGTTGTTTACAGGAGCCTGGGAAACTAGTGGATGGCTATACCACTGAAAAAAGAAATATCTTCCAGCAACCACAGCATGGAAAGATGAGGAGAAATGAGCCAGTAAAAAGCATGAGCTGTAAAGTTACACAAATTATATATTGAAACATTGTAGAAAGTCAAAGATCCTGGACAGATAGGTCCAAAACCTGATTCTGAATCTTCTTTAAAAATAAAAACCTTTAAATATTATATATATATATATATATATATATTATATATAGTGTTTTGCCTGCATGTGAGCTTGAGCACCATCTGTTTGCCTAGTACTTCCAGAGAGACCCTGGAGCAGAAGTTACAGACAATTGTGAACTGTCATGTGGGTGCTGGGAACTAAACCTGGGTCTTCTGGAAGACCAACTTCTGTTCTTAAGTGCTGAAACATCTCCCGGGATCCTCCTTTTTAAAATTTTTATTCGTAATTTAATAGAAGCATGCCTCTTCATAGGATTCCTCCATTGGGTACACAAGCAAATGATTTTTACAGTAAAGTTTAGTTTACAACTGTCTTCACAGATCAATTTTAGAATATTTCCCATATGATCCCTCATGCTTACTTATGATCAATTCATGTTCTTAATCCTGGCCTCAGGCAACTACTAGTGTATTTCTGTTTCTATAGTTTTATTTTCTTCTGGACATTCAATAACTGGAATCCTACAGTATGCCATTATCTGTCATCAAGAGCATTGTTTTTGAGGTGTGCTCATATTATAGCATGGCTCCATAGTTTGTTTCTTGCAGCGTTTTGTCTATTTATTCCTCAGATGATGGATACTGGGTTCTTTCTGGGTTTGGGCTATTTTGAGTAATTCTGCTAAAGACTCACATTTGCCTGGCTTTGGGTGTAATGTGCTCTTATTTTCCTTGAATGTATCTTAGCAATGAAATCACTGGGTCAGGTGGCACATATATGTTGGAGTTTTAGAGAAAGTGCCAAGCTGTTTGCCCAAGAGGTTATAATAGCTAATCAGAGGGTTACTGCTTCTCCACTTCTGCTCAGCCCAGTGTCTTATGCAAGTAGCTGGGCAGAGTTGCAAAGCTTTAGTTGTGTCCTCTTTAATTAAAGCAGGTTTGTAGTGATCTGACATTTACCTGTGCTAGGCCTGTGCTAGGCATTAACAATCACTCTCTCATTTCACTCCTATCCCTATGAAATGTAGATATTATTTTCCACATATCTAGTGAATTTACTGAAGTTCAGAAGATTTAAACGAGTCAGCATGGTAATAGAAGATTGTCTGAGCATTAAATGATATCAATCCTGAACATTGCTAACATTATCTTGGCATACAAAAATTGAAGAATGGAGAGGATTTTATTTGTGTTTTCTTGACAATGTCATCTCAGGAAGATCTGACACTGGCTTTAAACTGTCACACGTTGGAGAAACAGCAAGATCTTTATAGAATTTACCCTGTGGTCATAATCACTATTGTGGCCCAAGTATCACAGAGTCAACCCCCAAGTCAAATAGCCTTATTTTAGTTGAGGAAATAATAGGAGCGGATCATTCAGGATGTGGTCATAGCTCCTCCTGGCCTTTTCTTATTCTTATATTTCCTTTCCTCCTCTGTCAAAAAAAAAAAAAAAAGCAGTAATTACATTTCCAAATTCCAGAGATGCAAGTTATGAAAGAAGCTTGGCACATTAATGCTGCCAAGAAGTTAATTAACTGATTGATTTGAAATGGAACCCTTTATCAGAAAAGAGCACACACGTGACCGAGAAGAGAGTGAAGAGAGTCCACAATGTCAAAACAGCAAACTGATTTAGGTGAAATGGGCTCAATGAATTTCTCAGGAAAATTCAAGGGACTTTAAAATTTGTAAATGGCCTTTAAAATGTATATTTAACATGAAAGGTATGTGAGTTTTTATTAAATTGGTAACTTGTCATTCGTTATATCTTTTCAGGGAGAGCCAGGAGTCAGAGGCCCTCCAGGTCCTCCTGGGCCTCGGGGCATTGGAACCCAAGGACCAAAGGTGAGTCCTTGGGTCTCAGATATGTGTGATCATCAGGTCCCAGTTAGGACATCTCTAATTGGAAAACCATGAACAAGGAATGCTCCAAATTTGGAAATTTGGAGCTTGACCACAAATGTCGAGTCCATAGCTGACCCCATGAAACAAATAATGGTCAAAATCCTGGTGCCTTCAGGCTTCTATAAAGAGTGCCTGTGAACATTTTGTGTTTCGACATGTATCCCATCTCCAGAGGAAATGTGTAAAAACTCAATTCTGAAACACTTATCACCCCGAGCATTTCTAAGATGGGACAACCAAGCTTTGATACCAGCCCACTCAACAGCTCCTTCATATGAAGTCTTGGTTTAGTTGTTGGCTTAGTTTTTTCTGGATTATTGATGAAATCTTTGTTCATGTCATGTGACCTGTGACACCTTTAAAACACTTGCTTCCCTTACAAAATCAGAAAGTCAACTTCTCTCAACACAGTTGAGAACTATAGTGTTCTAAATGTTTCCAGGTTTCTCAGAAGCTGTGCTATCTCATCAAGAAGCAAATGCTAGCTGGACACAGTGATATACACAACTAGTCCTAGCACTTGACAGGCAGAGGCAGGGGGATTGCTAATTCAAGGCCTACTTGTGCTACATATCAAGCCAGAGTCCATCCTGAGCTACATATAGATAAGAGTCTTTGGCCAGATTTTTTGGAGGGGGGGTGCTTTTAATATGTCACTGACTAATACATGTACTTTATAGTATATCTCCAGCCACTGTGTCAGAACTTGGTACAAACATCAAACTTCATTGTCCCCATAGACAGTGGTTTCTTTCAGTGTCCCTTTCCTTTATTTCTAGGTATCATTTGCTTATCTCCAGTAGTTTGGTACTTATCAATTCTTTAATTCTTCTAATCCAGTGTTTCTCACTGAGGACTTTGTCCTCCTCTCCAGGGATGCTAATGGGGGCACTTAAACAATATCGACACTGGGGACATCTGGGGACATCTTAACTGAAAACCGATAGTGACATTTACTGGCTAGAGTTCAGGAGTGCTGTTAAACAGCCTCTGATGAACAAGATGGCTTCCCCAAACATAGAGTTGTCTCCATCAAAATGTTAGTAGTGCTGAGATTGAGACGCTCCTCTAATTGTTCATACATTTATTCAAGAAGTGTATGTTTTATTTGTTTAAAAAAGTGAAGCAAGGAAGCTTACATTGAAGGGACCAGCTCCCCATTACAGCAGCCATAACAGCCGAAGACATGCTTGTCTGACCTTACCTTAGTCACTAAGAGGTCAGATGCCTGCCTTGTGACAAGGAACCAATCAGAAGTTAGCTGGTGGTGCTCTGCTTTACGGCTCTGGGTGTGCTTTACCGACAAGTGCACAGCAATGACATGCAGAGCATAGCAACCACTCTGGGAGGGCCTATGGGCCATAACAACTAGTTGGCCAATCAACACAGGGCAAGCCCTCTAAGCCTGGAGGCACACCAATCCTGAGCCTGTGCGTACCCCTAGACACTCCCCTTATGCTGCCCTACAAGATCTCTATGCAGCCGCTTGGAGCTGTCTTTTCTAGCCACCCGCCATGGCGGGTGGGTGAAAGACCCGGGCTAACATGGGGTTAGCTCGTTAAACAACAATAAAGTCTCATGCAGTTTGCATCAAGCTTTTGAATCTGCCTGGTGACTGTGGTCCTGGGCTGAGATCCTGGAGGCCTGAGTTTTCCAGGGGTCTTACAACATCATGTTTATGGGTAAACCAGTGTCAATGAGCCACACACCATAAATTCAGATTTTAAATAGGTCTAGTCACATCCAAAATTCATGTGAAATTAAACCCTGTTACTAGAGAAGAGGGCAGAAATCATTTTTGAGCCATGAATTTTGTTTAGGATCCCAGCCTCACCAGGATTCTTAGTTTATTTCTTTTTCTTCCTTGACTTTTATCTGGAAAGGGGCTAGTTTAGAAAAATCATGGGTCACTGTTTGGTACATGAAGATTCCCCTAAGGTGACAAAGTCACCATCAGGGAAAAGTTGGATCCATTTGTTTTCATTGTCACCGTTATTTTTAGTTTTAAAATATTTTTGCAATGAGAAAACATCCTTACAATTTGAGAAAAAGAAAGTTCTTGTAATGACAAGAAAAACAAACAAAACAAAATCCCCTGACTTATTTAGTAACTAATGCCCTCTTCTCAAAGCATGTGCTGTTCAGGGTTCATTTGCCATCTCTTGGGAATATGCAAAGGTGAACTACTTTATTGCGAAATTTCTAAGAGCTTTAATATGGTCATGACAAAACTTCAGTTGGTTACACTGCATATTTGAAGATTATAGCACTTGGTGATGTCACAAAACCTTAGTTTGTGTGTGGATACTGATGTCTGTGCAGCAATTTCGGAATCATACACTCTTTGGCTCATACTTCTACCACTAAATGCCACATGGCTGCATGAATGTGCATGTTTGTGTGCATAAAATCTCACTGTGTGCTGGTGTGTGTGTATATATGTATCTTTATGTATACATAGCACATGTTTGCCAGTGTGTGTGTGTGTGTGTGCGCACATGCAGATACCAGAGCCTTAGATGCCATTCCTCAGAAACTGTCTACTTTGCTTTAGAGACAGGATCACTCATTAACCTTAACTCACTGATTTTTGGCAGCTGTTGAGCCCCAGGGATTGTCCTGCCTCTGCCTCCCCAGTTCTGAGATTACAAGTACCATGCCCTGCTTTTTCATGTGGGTACTGGGAACCAAACTCAGGTTCTCATGCTTACGTGGCAGGTACTTTATGAACTGAGCTGTTTGCCAGCCCTTCTACTGACTCTAACAGTATTCCCAGTGAACTGGCATTCCATATTAAAAATGAACAGCATGTTCAAGCCTTCATAGAATATGGCATTAGTGGTCTTTGAACTTGGTGTGGGCAGCCTGGAGTGGGGACATCTAGGTTTGCCAAGCAGAAGTCCCTAGCCTCTCTTCCTGTTTCCTCCAAGCAGCTCTTCCCCGCCTCTCTACCTACACTTGGGTTATTTTGAAAAGTTGGTTTGTAAGCAATTCACGTGGCCTAGGAGTGTTTAGATCAACATAGCCTTAATGAAATTGAAACTATCTTACGACAACAGAATCCTAATCAGCTTATGTAAGAATGAAGCCAAGAGCAGTGATAGTGTAAGACCCCCGAAAAGCTCAGGCCTCCAGGATCTTAGCCCAGGACTGTGGCCACCCCAATCACCATTTGGAGTCAAAAGCTTGATGCAAACAGCATGAGGCTTTATTGTTGTTTAACAAGCTAGCCCCATGTTAGCTCCAGTCTTTCATCCACCCACCATGGCGAATGGCTAGAAAAGACAGCTCCAAGCGGCTGCATAGAGATCTTGTAGGGCAGCATAAGGGGAGTGTCTAGGGGTACGCACAGGCTCAGGATTGGTGTGCCTCCAGGTTTGCCCTGTGTTGATTGGCCAACTAGTTGTTATGGCCCATAGGCCCTCCCAGGGTGGTTGCTATGCTCTGCACGTCATTGCTGTGCAGTTGTCTGTAAAGCACACCCAGAGCTGTAAAGCATAGTGCCACCAGCTAACTTCTTGGTTCCTTGCCATGAGCAGGCATCTGACCTCTTAGTGACTAAGGCAAGGTCAGACAAGCACATGTTCAGCTGTTATGGCTGCCGAAATGGGGAGCTGGTCCTTTCAATACGTCAAATTTTCCCTCCCTAACCTTTGTATACTTTGTTGTCAATTTTTCTCTCTCTTTTTACAGGGTGATATTGGGCAAAAAGGCCTGCCTGGTCCTCCTGGTCCCCCTGGTTATGGATCACAAGGAATCAAGGTAAGTGAATCTGATTGTGCTGGAAACATCTCTCAAATCAGCATGTGACTTCATTGCAAAATGCAGATTTTGTGTTGTGGCCTGGCATGTTACAGCTCCAAATCACGATAACCATGAGTTTCGGCCTGAGTGGGGGAGTGTGGACTTGGAAACTCCTAGCAACCCAATGGTGATAAAGACCAAACATAGGCATCTTGTTATCTTTAGAGAGCTCTCAGTTCCATGCTGCAAAACTGGAGTCTTTCCTTTATTCAGCATCTTCCTGGCTTTTTCCTAACCGTGCTTCCCTGGCCCTGAAGCCATTTCTCTCTCCTCCAGTCAACTCCTCTGCCAGAGACCTCCTAACTCTCTGTGACCTCTCTTGTTATTTATACACCTAACCTTCTGCCCCGGTGCAGGCCTATTCAAATGCTTAGTCCTGTAGAGATGCAAACTAGGGGACATTCCCCACTGAGGCCATGCTATTCAATAGCAAATCAGCCAGCATCCGCAATTCAATGCAGACTGGAGCTCCTGGTTAGTGGAAACGCTGGAAATTTCTTAATGGAATTTTCCTGGCTCCCCATAATTTTGTTAGAGTGTCACAGTCAAAACTGCATCCAGGATTTAGAGACAACACCCAGAAGTGTAGAATGGGTACAAGCACAGTCTTTTGTAAGCACTAACCATCACACACATTGTTCGATGAAGCATCGAATCGTTCAGTGGTTTGAGAACCTTTGGAATCTCACCTAACAGTACATTCTCATCTCTCTTGAAGCTCTCTCACCTGCTTCAGCCAAGGGCTCTCTTTCCAGCCCTAGGGATAGGACATGGGGGTGGCGGGGCATTAGGTAGGGTGTGAAGGCACAGGGAGTGGGCCCCGTGGGCCTTGGATTGGCAGAACTTGTGGTTCTAGCTTGCAATGGAAGCATTAGGAGCCCCTGGGATAATATTGGTACCCTAGCATGGAGGACTGAAATGTGAACTCTGCAGCAGAGCTTGGGAACTTTCTAAACCCTCCAGGTGGTTCTCCCAAGCAGCCCAAGTGGCCATGACTGCTCTTGGTCTTTACTGCTGGAGTTCACAGCCAGCTGCCTCCTACTTTGTATTTGCTCAGCAGTAATAAGTTTATCAAATGGGGTGGATTTCTTAGAGTTTCCTATATCTAAGTAGGGAAACATTAGTAATTCCATACTAATTACTATGCAATTTCAAACGTTCCCTTTTCTATTTCTAATATGTTGAGTTCATTTGTAAACTGTGCCACCTCACCTAGCTATCCTTCTTCGCACAATAAACCAATACTTATTTATTACCCTGTGAAAGAGTAATCTTTGCTAATCTACAACTATACATAATTGAATTTCACTCTAAATGTGGAAACATTTAAAACAGTTGTTCTCAACTTTCTTAATGCTGCAACCTTCTAATACATTTCCTCATATTGTGGTGACTCCTAACTATGATATTATTTTTGTTGCTTCTTCATAACTATAATTTACTACTATCATGAATCATAATGTAAGTATTTGTGTTTATCAATGGTCTTAGGCAATTCCTGTGAATGGGCCTTTTGACCTACAAAGGTGTCATCATCACCTACAGGTTGAGAACTGCTGATTTAAAACAAACTCTCTTTCAAAATAGAATAACTTAGTAAATAGGAGACAGAAGGCACCTAAAATAAATATGAAAGCCCCTTATTATATTTAAACCACGTACTTCTGTATAGCTAAATCTAGAGAAAAAAATCATTGAACTTGTATTAATCTTCCAATCCAAACACAATATCTGAAGGTTGCAGGACAGGTCTTTTAAGTAACAGCTATTCATCTGCCAGGCAGAATTTCGAAGCAAAAATGGGATAGCATATGGTTGATAACATACAGGCACAGGAAATTAGAGTGGAACTCGACTGATTTACAAACTACAGCACTCTACTACCCCATGCTTAAATTCTGTGGCTGAAAGATAATAATGTCCTATTGAAGGGACCAGCTCCCCATTTCGGCAGCCATAACAGCTTGTCTGACCTTGTCTTAGTCACTAAGGTCAGATGCCTGCCTCATAGCAAGGAACCAATCAGAAGTTAGCTGGTGGCGCTATGCTTTACGGCTCTGGGTGTGCTTTACGGACAAGTGCACAGCAATGACGCGCAGAGCATAGCAACCACCCTGGGAGGGCCTATGGGCCATAACAACCAATTGGCCATTCAACACAGGGCAAGCCCTCCAAGCCTGGAGGCACACCAATCCTGAGCCTGTGTGTACCCCTAGACACTCCCCTTACGCTGCCCTGCAAGATCTCTATGCAGCTGGTTCAAGCTTTCTTTGCTAGCCATCCGCCATGGTGGGTGTTGAAAGACCCGAGCTAACATGGGTTAGCTCGTTATACAACAATAAAGCCTCATGCTGTTTGCATCAAGCTTTCAAATCCTCCTGGTGATTGGAGTGACTGAGGTCCTGGGATGAGACCCCGGAGGCCTGAGCTTTCCGGGGGTCTTACATTATGGAAGTTTTTGCAAGAGTTTTTGAAGGAAAAAAAGGGACTAGAAAGATGGCTCAGCAGTTAAGAGCCATGACTTCTCTTCCAGAGGAACTGGATTCAATTCCTAGCACCCACATAGTGGCTTATAACTGTCTAATTCCAGTTCTGAGGGATCCAGCTGTCCTCCATGGGCACTGCATGCATGTGGAGTACAGACATGCAGACAAAACACTCATTCGCATAAAATGAAAACCATTTGAAGATGAGATGAAAGGGAGAAATAAATGTAATGAGACACCTGGCCTTGTCACCAACATGAGCTCAGTTTCCATGTGCTATAAGCCTATCACCTGCACTTCTAAATCCAGTGCCACGTTTGTCCCTTCTATTATCTAGAATTTACTTCCTATAATCACACTGGAGTACCTTGGCTGTATTCAGTCAATCCTTCTCACCAACCATGACTCATCTGGCATTGGGCCCTTTCTTATGTCCTTTGGGTTATGCCATGTTCATGTCTACCCTGAGTGAAACTAGGTCACAGTATCTGGCATGACAGGTACAAACTCCAAACCTCCACATTCCATATACAGTCCTATTAGCAACAAGATGAGCTGCTCTTCCTCCACTTGGGGCTGTGACCTGATGATGCTTAGAAGGCTGAGTCACAGAGTTTCCTTAGACAAGGCTGGCCTGCCTGCCTTCCACTAGCAGTAGGGCATGAATTCCCTCAGCAGGTCTTCTTCATCATTTTTCTGACCCATACTTAGACCATCTCCACAATAGGGAGAGGACTTAAAGATAGACTTGGCATTTGAAGATGAAAGACCCCCGGAGGCTCAAGCCCCCAGGATCTCAGTCCAGGACCTTGATGACCCCAATAACCTTGGGAAAGTGGAAACTTGATGCAAAAAGCAAGAGGCTTTATTGCAGTTGTTTAACAAGCAAACCCCATGTTAGCTTGGGCCTTTCGTCCATCCACCATGACGGATGGCTAGGAAAGACGGTGAGAAGCCACTGCATATAGATCTTATAGGGCAGTGTAAGGGGAGTGTCTAGGGGTACGCACAGGCTCGGGATTGGTGTGCCTCCAGGCTTGCCCTGTGTTGATTTGTTGTTATGGCCCATCGGCCCTCCAGAGTGATTGCTATGCTCTGCGCGCCATTGCTGTGCACTTGTCGGTAAAGCACACCCAGAGCCATAAAGCATAGCACTACCAGCTAACTTCTGATTGGTTCATTGCATCTGACCTCCTAGTGACTAAGGCAAGGTCAGGCAAGCACGTGCTAGGCTGTTATGGCTGCTGAAATGGGGAGCTGGTCCCTTAAAGACTACTACAAGTTAAATTTTAGTTTTGATTGCCATTTCTCGACACCGTTGGGTAACCAATTAGAGGACTCGTACCTGGGAGAGGCTAATTCCTCCTCTCATCAGTCATTACTTGCCTGTTGCTCCTTGTCAAGCTGTGGCACCCCCATGTCATTCCCCTTCTGTGTTAGTATGTCTGTTGATACTGGCATTGTTCCAGTCTTGTTTGGGTAGTCATTTCTAAGAGAGGCTGTCAATACCAGCAGACTTCCTGGTATTTTGTTCTTACAATCATTCTGCCACATCTTCTGCCATGTTCCCATCTTCTGCCATGTTCCCTGAGCCATAGATGAAAGAGCTGGCTATAAATGTAAAAGAGCTGGCTCCACACAGTGGAGCTAGACCCCGCATGATCCATTGATCTCTATGTTGTATACAGCCATGGTTTTTTGTAATAGTTTCAATTTGCCATAAAAAAAGGCCCTCTTGTATGAAAGGGTGGTAGACACCACACTCATCCATAGGTATAAGATTTAAAATGTAGTCAGGAATGATACTGTTAGCAAGTGTTGGTCAATCCAACAAGTGTTAGATTCTTTTCTAAGATCCATGACTTCACTAGCCCTAGGAAGTTGGCTAGGTTTCTAGTACCAGGCAGGATTTCCTTCCTGTTGAGGGGACCTTAAGTCCAATTAGATAGCTGTTGGTCATCATTGATATGGGAGTGCCACTGTCTTAGTTAGGGTTTTCATTGCTGTGAAGAGACACCATGACCACAGCTACTCTTACAAAGGAAGACATTTAATTGGATGGTTTACAGTTCAGAGGTTCAGTCCATTATTATCATGGTGGGACATGGGGGCATGCAGGCAGACATGGTGCCGCAGAGGTAGCTGAGAATTCTACATCTTGCACAGGCAACATAAGGTGGTCTCACACTCTGGGCGTGGCTTGAGCATATATGAGATCTCAAAGCCCACCCCCATAGTGGCGCACTTCCTCCCACAAGGCCATAGTACCCCAACTTCTTAATAGTCCCACTTCCAATGTGCTTATGGGGGCAATTACATTCAAACTACCAGAGCCACTTACTGCACCCGTAGGGATCTCTTGCCTATGCGGTTCATAGGTATTACATCTGGGTAAGACTATTAATTGCTTACCTCTCAGCAGCTGGCATATTTTCTGGTACTATGGAAGCTTGCAGGAAGGAGGCTTTCAGGTTAGATCGAGCATGAATAATCTGAGTTCTGTGTCCTCTGTGTACAGTGTCTTCAGAAGTAGGGACTCACCTTCAAGCTCTGAGAAGCAACCAGCAGCAACAGCCATAGTCGACATTGTTTGGGCGTCACTTGGAATTTCGTGCTAAAAGTTTCCTGGTGTCTGAACTTAAAAGTTTTCTTTCCCACTTCTGTAAGCAAATGAGCGGCAATATAAAAAGTAAAAAATGAAATCAAATGGTGATGGTGTTAGACCCCCTGAAAACTCAGGTATCCGGGGTCCCAGGCCATGACTGAGGTCACCCCAATCACCAGGCGGATTCGAGAGCTTGCTGCAAACTGCATGAGGCTTTATTATAATTTAACGAGCTAACCCCATGTTAGCTCAGGTCTTTCACCCACCCGCCATGGCGGATGGCTAGCAAAGACAGCTCCTAGGGCCTCCCAAGAGATCTTACAGGACAGCGTAAGGGGAGTGTCTAGGGGTACGCACAGGCTCAGGATTGGTGTGCCTCCAGGCATGGAGGGCTTGCCCTGTGTTGATTGGTCAACTGGTTGATATGGCCCATAGGCCCTCCCAGGTGGTTGCTATGCTTTGTGCGTCATTGCTGTGTGCTTGTCCGTAAAGCACACCCAGGGTCGTAAAGCATAGCGCCACCAGCTAACTTCTGATTGGTTCCTTGTCACAAGGCAGGCATCTGACATTCTAGTGACTGACTAACTTCTGATTGGTTCCTTGTCACAAGGCAGGCATCTGACCTCTAAGTGACCAAGGCAAGGTTATGGTAAGCATGTGTTCGGCTGTTATGGCTGCCGAAAGGGAAGCTGGTCCCTTCAATGGTACCATTTCAGAAATTAACTAGAAATAGTAAATAGTACAATTAACGACATGGTGTAGGTGTGTGTGTGTGTGTGTGTACACGCACACACATGCATTCACATGTGTACTTGTCTGTGGATTAATATAGGATACTTACCTCTACTATTAATTTTGAATTCACACTCTAATTCCCCTACATAGAAGAAGAAGTAAAAACCACAGAAGCCCCTGCATCCTGATATGTGCCTGTAATTACATATAGCACTGAGACAATAGGAACAGGTGAATTGAGAGTTTGAGGACAGCCTCAGCCAACTAGTGAAATCCTGTCAGATGAAAAACAGGTGAAGTTTCATTCTTGCTGGAGTTCAGTATTTGGGCATTATACCTGCCAAACAACAACCGGCAAGAGAGGTAGGGCCTAAAAGTTGATCCTGGAAATGAAAGTTCAAACATCTCATTTTCACGTTGAAGGCAATTACTGCATCTTCACGGTGTTAAACGTGCTTCCTAAACTAAATAGAAGACAGTTCTATGGTCAATAAGCCAGCACCGACTGGGTAGCGCTTTGTGGGTTGCTGACATCAGGGAGTGCTGGTGTTCAGTGGGATTGGCTCTGAACCATTTGTGGTTTTCACGGGCTAGTTCACACGTGCATTGTTCTTTTGGCCAAATCCTTTTTATTCTGTCCAGCCAATGAGGTAAAAAGCCCTGCCCCACCCCCCACTTCCCCTCTCCTTCTTCTCTTCTAAATCTCAGGGTATTATTAGGTGATTTTTTTTCCTCTCAATTTCATTTTCCTTTTTCCTATTTTAAATTTTAAGAAAGTGCCTTATACAGTTCAGGCTGACCTTGAGCTCCCAGTGCAGCCACAGATGGCCTTAAATTTTGAATCCTCCTGTCTCTACCTCCCTAGTGCTGAAGTACAGGCCTGAAGCAGCAGGCACCACACATTTTCCTTCTGCGGTGGCCAGTGATAAGTATTGGGTCCCCGGTTATTGGGATATGATGGATGGATGTGATAAGCCAAACCAGACCAAATTAGTAAATCCAAATTTAATAAACAGAGAAAAGTAAAGCAGTGCACTCCCGGGTGACTCTAGGGAGGGCAGGAGAGAGAGCACCTGGCAGGGCTGGGGACCAGGTCTTAAATACTCTGTAGGTATGGTCTTGATCTGCTCTGGGGGAGGAGCTGATCCTTGGTGGGCTTTCTGAGGGGCGGGGTCTGGAATGGGAGGAGTGAAACCTGAACGGAGATTCCCAGCGTCTAGTTCTCCAGATCAGAGCTTGGAAAAAAGCTGTGAGCTCTCCTGTTAGTTGCTGCAGCTCATCAGTTTTTATTTGTTTTTGGGTTTTGCTTATATACTGTAAACAAGGCTCTGGGTCACGACCTGCAACCATCACCAATTTGCTTACCTTCTACCGTACTCTTTACACTGCAATGAACTTAAAGAAAAGCCAAACCCCAAAGTACGCTTTGTCAAAGTTTATACGACATTCAGCTCCATAGTTCCACAAAATTTCCCAATTCAAAAAAAAAAAAAAAAAAAGTCAAAACAACTGTTGGCTTTGTCCTGGAGATGAACAACTGTACAATGCATGTCCTTATATAACAAACATTAAAAAAAAAAAAAACAGATTTGAAATAATGTCAAAAGCTAGAAAAGCAATAAGATATTTCATCTGAGCATGTATATATATATATATATATTATTTGAAAATTATTTTTCATCTTACATACAGCCTCCCTCCCCTTCTCCTGTCCCCCACCTTCACCCCATCTCCCCCCATCCACTCCTTAGCGGTGGAAAGGCCTTCCTAGGGGCTTCAACAAAGTCTGGCATACAAGTTGAGGCAGGACCAGGCCCTACCCACCTGTATCAAGGCTGAGCAAGGAATCCCACCATAGGGAGTGGGCTCCAAAAAGCCAGTTCATGCCCCTGGGATAGGTCCTGGTGCGACTGTCAGCTGCACCCCTCCCAACAGATCAAGCCACTTAACTGCCACCCATATCCAGAGGGTCTAGTTCGGTCCCATGAGGTTCCCCAGCAGTAAGTCCATAGTCTGTGAGCTCCCCCCAGCTCAGGTCAGCTGTCTCTGTGGTTTTCTCCATCATGGTCCTGAGCCCGCTTGTTCGTGTGATCCCTCCTCTCTCTCTTCATCTGGACTCCAGGAGCTCAGGCCAGGACTTGGCTATCAGTCACTGCGTCTGCTTCCATCAGTTACTGAACGTAGGTTCTATGATGGCAATTAGGGTAGTCACTAATCTGATTATAGGGGAAGGCCGGTTCAGACACCCTCTCCATTATTGCTCGGAATCTTAGCTGGGGTCAGCCTTGTTGGATTCCTGAGAATTTCTCTAGCGCCAGGTTTCTCCCTAACCCCATAATGGCTCCCTCTATCAAGATATCTCTTTGATTGCTCTCCCTTTTCGTCCCTCCCACAACCCAGCCCTCTCCGTCTCTCATGTTCCCACCCCCTCCCCTCCCTTCTATCCCCCTCCCAGCTTACCCGGGAGACCTTAACTATTTTCCCTTCCTGGGGCCCTCCATGTGTGTCCCTCTTAGGGTCCCCGTTGTTACCTGGCTTCTCTGGGACTGATGATTGTAGCCTGATTGATTACCCTTTGCTCTACATCTAATATACACTTATGAGTGAGTACATACCATGTCTGTCTTTCCGGCTCTGGGTTACCTCAGTCCGGATGTTTTTTTTCTAGTTCCATCCATTTGCCTGAGCAGGTATATATTTAAAACCCCCACCATGCTATAATAGTGTATAATTTATAATGACATCTCTCCTTTCTATTCCACCTTCCTCCCCACCCACTGATATCTGTCAAGAAATTGTACCATATATTCATCCCCATCGTTTTTGTAACAGATGGCATCTCCACAAACCCAAGTTTGGTAGAGTCATGGATGTATTTCCTTTAGCTGCTGTTTCTGTCTTTATGAATTTTACTGCCCATGAATTTTACTGCTAAAAATTGATGAAAGGGATTTTTGCCTTTCTCCTATCATCAATGCCTGTTGGTGATTTATTAATGATTATTTCCCCCTTTCCTTTTAGCAAGGTAAGAGGTACTTACTACTCAGAGCTTAGAACTCCTAGTGAGAGCTGGGGCTGTGATGTTCTCCTAGTTCCATGTAGCTTTTCATTCAAGTGCCACTGTCCTAGGAGTCAGGGAACTAAGGCATCCTCAGGGCTGCTCTTCCACACACTGCCCACTCCTTATTGTTAGTTTCTGACACTTGAAGATGTGGGGTACTCGAGGGACTTCTTTCCCTGCGAATCCAACACTGGAAGAGACAAGAACATAAAAAGCTGTTGTTTTCCCAGTGCAGTGAGTGACCTTGAGAAGAATTTCGAGATTTCTTAGAAATTACAGCAGGATCCAGCTGGTGCCTGAGGCTGTCCTTGGGTGAGGCTGTCCTTGGGTGAGGCTGGCCTTGGGTGAGGCTGGCCTTGGACAAGGCTGTACACCCACATATACCAGTAGAAGGCTTATCAAGCTCCTGGGGTAAGTTTGCTGAAGGCTTTTCCCTGTTGTACTGCAAACTCCTCTGACCAATTGGTGAGCAGCCCACAATCTGTGCTAACATTTACTGTTCTTGCAGACATCTTAAGTAGGTTCAGCAGTTGGTTTTTGTGTATCAGCAACTATTTATATATGGCTTCTCGTTTGAAATACAAATATAAGAGGGAGGAAATCAAGTTCTAGGTCAAGGTCATTAGGATCTCTAGCAAAGGAACAGTTATAATTTTTAATGAGAATTCATAGCTCTAGATGGCAGGATCATAAAGATAACTCCAGAATAATCTTTCCTTCATCTTGTGAAGAATTCTCTCAGTGCAGTTAGTTCCTGGGGTGGGAACCATGAGTTACCATGCAGGAACCAAAGACTGTCTGCCCCAGGCAAGCTGAGTGAGAAGACTCAGGCATTACAACTGGGAGAAACAAGCACTAAAACCTAGTGCCTCTTTGAGACTCACAGCAGGAGCAAGGAGGAAAAGAACGGAATAGGGAGATTAATTTTTGACACTCATATTTTTCACTTTTCTAGTTTGGAAATTGCACAGTGTTTCCCTCCTCTTCTAATATTTACTTCTGATCAAGATATTGACATCCAATCCACAATGGTGGCACATGTCTTTAATGGTGGCAGAGATAGGTGGATCTCTGTGAGTTCAAGGCCAACCTGGTCTATAGAGCAAGTTCCAGAACAGTCAGGACTGTTACACAGAGAAACCCTGTCTTGAAAAACCAAAAGCAACCAAACAAACAAAGTATTGACATCCATTCTATGAAATTCCAAAGGTACTTTTACCAACAATGATAAGAGAGTAGAGTTTAATTTCTTACCATACTCTAATACTGTTATTTCATATCTTAATCAATTTTATATTCTCAAGAGAAGATCTTATTCCTTAAAAAATAGTATTACAGTTTATTTAGATTGATCCATACATTTATCATTCTCTTTAGTTCACTCTATATCTCTCAATTGGAACCACTCTCTGTAGATGGGGTTTCTGTTTCGCCTGGTCCCACAGCCATTTAGCCCCGAATAAACATACAGAGATTTATATTAATTATAAACTGTTTGACCAATGGCTCAGGCTTCTTACTGGCTACCTTTATCTTAATTATTAACTCATAACTACTAATCTATGTATTTCTACGTGATCTTATCTTACCAGAGAATGCCTGTCGCCCTATCTTCCCAGCAGCTACATGGCATCTCCCTGGTGGCTTCTCTCTGCATCCTCTCCCCAGAATTCTTCTTGTCTGGTAGCCCCGACTGTACTTTCTGCCTGGCTGCTAGCCAATCAGTGTTTTATTCATCAGCCAATAAGACAAACATATATGCAAAAGGACATCCCCCTTCAACTCTCCTTCCACCTCAACTACAACTGAGAGAGCTTTCTTTACAAACAGGTCTGTCTGAATGACTCTCCACTTGTCTTACTAGAAAATATCTTTCTTCTGTAATGTCCTCTTATGTAGAGAGATATCCTGTAGCATTGACCATGCCCATTTGGGTTATGGCCACAGGGAGGTAGGCAGGTAGAATAAAAGGCTGGGGACAGGGACACATTCACTATTTCAGTTCCTGTTGGGTCTCGGAAGGCTGCAGAGGCTAAACTGGGTTATCAGCTTCTCTTGTGAATAATTTCCCATAGCAAATAATTTCCCATAGCTATACCCCCTTTTCAGTGTGTGGTTCAATTTCCTTTTCAGAAAATGGACATGGCCAATGGTACAGGTACCTGGGATATCTATCTACACTCTTAAAATACATTTCCCATGTATAGAGTTTAGGTATATAGATTTTTCTCTCAGTGCAGAAAATTTTCTCTGACTTTTGATGTTTATTACCAATCTGAAGAAGCTTTGTCAGTCTTTCTTTCATGGTAATTTGGCCTTTTCTCTGTTTTTGGAGGGTTTTCTTTCTCTTTAACAAGTGTTTAGCTGTAGACTGTATTTAATAGATGTAGATTTGATAGAATTCTTGACTTCTAGGCTATAACTTTCATTATTTCTGGAAGATTCTCTGTCATATCTTTAGACATACCTTTGGCGCAATCTCCCTTCCCCTTGCCCAACTTTACACCTCTGGAGCTTCAGTTGTTAAAACCTTCTCGTGTCTACTTGCCTTTTCATAGTTTCTGTCTCATCTTTCTGAGCTACACGTCACTAATATTTTTTTAGTCCTGTTTTCTAGTTCCTTGGAAATTTTTTTAGCTGCATCAAAGCTGTTTAGGAAAAGAATTTACTCTCTCACTTCAGAGACTTCCATTGTCTGCCTAGAACATTTCTAAAAAGTAAGCAATGCTAATAATGTAAGCTGTTGGCAGTGGATGCTGTCTCCTGTGTGAATTTGCATCTCTCAGTCTCTCCACCCAACACGATTAGGACCTCATGTTTCTCATCCCATTTCTGAAAACAAACTCACTCCTCCTCATGGGCCTTTGCTCTGTTGTTTCTTCTACCTTGGCATTTGACATAACAGTTTCCTTCTCTTCATGTGAGCCTTAGCTGAGGAATGATCTCCATAGCAACACCATCCCTGACCATACTCGCTTCTCTTTACAGAATTCAGGGTCATTCTATTATCCTGCCTCATTGTTTTTACAACATGATCACCCTCTGAAAATATTTATGTTTCGTTGCATTTAATATCTGTGTTCTTCTAGTAAAAGAAGATCCATGAGAGTAAGGATTTTGTTCCTTTGATTTGTGCTCACATTCCCTAGCACCTAAATCAGTGTCCAGAATATAGTTGGCAGCCAATAAATATTTGCTTGATGAATAAACAAAGTAATACTTGAGTAAATATATGGAGGGACTTGAGTAAAGATATGGAGGGAAGTTACATGCTAAGTGATACTAGAGTTTTCCACAAAACTATATTATTTGACCCTCAAGAATAAGTCATTCATACATTACACTGTAACTCAACAATTACAGGATTCTGTCATTAGTGGGACTTTAAACTTATGAAATGATTTCCCCCCCCCTTGTATCCTAATGTTTAGTTGTATAATTGCTTTGCTCTTCCATGTAGCCTATTGGCCAACATTTTCTTGGAAGGAAGATTGAGCTTTGACTGTATGGTTGTGCTCACAGTATCTATTATTACAGCAGTAGGACCACAGTAAACGTAATAAGAAAATGTCTTTGATGGGAATAAAGCTGAGGGCATTGGATCTGTAAGTTCAGTGTGGTTCTCCTGCTCAGCAATCACAGGGTATATGTTCAGTGAATTCTTGATTGACCCTATTCATCAAGAGTCCTATGACCAATATTTTACCTGTTCCTGCTAGATTACAGAGCAGTTGCTTGTCACTAGACCTTTCGATCACTGCTAGTGTTACACATTCAGGGCCATTCTAGGTTAGTAGATTAGAAGGAAATGTGACAGTGAGTGCTAGCTGCTTCTTAGATTTTTCATGACTGTGTGGTTGTTGAGGGAAGTTTAGGCCTTGGGAAGGGGCAAATTCCTATTTGTAGAGATGACATTTAAAGAGCAGTCCTAACACATCCATTACAGTGCTCTGCGCTGGCACAGACGGGAGCTTTTATAATGCTGCTTTGGCTTATGCAGCTATGCCTTCAAAGCAGAAAATAGGTTTTTCATCTATTGGAATACTACTCTATTCAAAAGTTCAACCAGCTTCTGTTGATTTTGAAAAATGAAATTAGTTGAGCTAATAGTTCCCTTCCTGTTTTTGTTCTAGTTTTACAAAAAAACTAATCTTCCACAGGCCTCCATTTCTCTTCCCTTCCTAAATTACCTTACTGGAGTGATTCTGTAAAGTCAACCATTACGTTTGCTGTGCTTTTCTGCTATGTATGTACTTAGATGATAATATACACATACTCTTTGCCAGAGTGACAAGACCAATCATGTTAATACACTTTTCAAAGTGGAGCTTGCTTCAGAAGTTCTGAGTATGCTTTGCATATCAGAAAAAAAATCTGCTTGCATATAATTATAAAGTCAGCTCTCTCTCCTGCTTAAAATAAAGGGTGCTGACCTCACTGGTCATTCCTGGCTAGTTGCACAAAGCTTTATTCCAGCAGTTCATTCAATAAAGGTTTTTTGACTGTACATAAGACTCCAGGCTCCATTTTAGGTACTTTCTGTAGCATAAGAAAAGTGGGAAAGGTTCAGAACCTTATGGAAACCACATTTGTTGGCAATAAATACAATAAGTAAGAAAGTTACAGAGCATGTTTGAAACACACACACACACACACACACACAGAGAGAGAGAGAGAGAGAGAGAGAGAGAGAGAGAGAGAGAGAGAGAGAGAGAAGACATTTTAAGTGGATGGCCTTGTGGATCTGAGAATGGCCACCCTAGGATGAAGGAAGAGATTTCTACAAAGTTTCCATAAGTAGGAGGGTGTTTGGAGTGTGCAGAGAAGAACAGAACGACAGCATGGCTGGAAATGCCATCCAGGAAGTAACAGCAGTGGGTTGTGGAAGGATGCATAGCCGCCCTTTGGGCTTGTGGGGTCCTTGGCTTTCCTCAGCAGTGAAGTTGGGCACCACTTGCTGGGTTTTGAACAGAGTTGTGGTGCAGTCTGACTTTCTCTGCAGAAGAGCTGTGATCCTTTGCTGATAGACTGTCCTGGGGCCAGGACTGCTGGCTAGCAAAGGAAGCCAGGCAATGACAAATGACATTTGAAGATCTACAAATGTAAGTCCTTAGGAAAGGATCTCTGTGTAATGATCTGTGCCTAAAAGCTGAAACATGCAATAGAAAACCCTTGATGATGACAACATTGATGCTATCTTCATAAATTGGGTTGTGCGGGGCGGGGGGCATGGTAAGGGAGGGAAACTACGCAATTATATTTCAATTAAAAATGAAATGAACCACTGGGGTTTCAGTTTCTGAGCTGTGCCGTGCTGCGTTTCTCTCAGGACTGACACAAAGCAAAGCTCCTAACCTGCATGCATAGGGATTGTGATACAGATGCATCAGCTGGGGCTGGGCATTCCATGGCTGGTTGTTCTCTGCATTTTGACCAGTGTGGCATTCTGTAACCATCTCCTGACGCTACAAAAATGAGTTTTGTGGATGAGCAGTGAGAACTACACTTACCTTGGGGAATAAGGATACCTAATTAGAATGTAGTTGAGAATGATAATGGTTTTGTAGCCTCACTAGCCATGAGCAGTTGGCGAGGTCTTCAGTGCCAGGCATGCTTTCTCTCCTGTTGTGTGGCCTTAAGTCTAATTAGATAGCTGTTGGTTACCTCCAGAGTACCAATGCTACTAGTGTACTGTTAGGAATATCTTACTGTGATGGTCACTGCTGCGCTCATAGGTGTCACAGGTGGGTAGAACCATGTTTGCTCCCCACCCTTGGCAGCTGGCATAGCACCTTTTGGTGTTATGAAAGCTAGTCCCCAGGAAGGAAATTTTCATGCCAGATCTAGTTAAATCCTGAGTGCTGTGTCTGGAGCACGTGGCATTTTCAGCCACAGGGACTTACTTTCAATTTCTGTGGGGCAAACAAGAGCAACAGAAGTAGCCTATATAGTTTTGGGAGCCTTTTGGATTCCCCTGGCCAACAACCTGGAAGGAGGTATCTCATGCCTGGTACAAGGGTTTTTGTTAGACAGTATTTATGGCTCTTTGGAAGGATAATTATCACCCCAAATGGTGTACCTTCAAACTCTATCTATCTATCTATCTATCTATCTATCTATCTATCTATCTATCTATCTATCTATCTATCTTTCAAATAAATATAAAAACAATACTATCCCTGTGGCCTTACAAATATCCTTGGTGTCAACCCCCTTTCCTCCCTCTCCCTTTGTGCTGTCCTCCCCTCCCCCTCCCCATTTAAAGCCTCCTCGTGTTTTCTCATTTCCCTTTTCATATTTCCTGTATGCTTCTTGTTATAGTTTATGAAAAGTTTATTGGTAAGAACTTGCATCATACAGTGCAATTAAGTATTCTTCTTAAGAAACTTAAACTTTATCCATAGGAAATGTAGGTTTGGGTATATGATCCTAAATTCAGTTTATGATCTAAAAACCATTTGTGTGTTTATCAAGAAGGCAAGTGATTTGTTTTTAAGTGGGTTTTCAATGTACACTGAAAGACCAGCTTTCTTGAGGCTTCTCAGTCCCTCAGTTCTCAAATCTACTCATACCGAGTACCTTTAAGTTCTCTGTGACATCTTGGTTTCCTGGCCCTAGTGCTGTGTGTAAGCTGATTTCTTTGCAGGGGTGGGGGGATTCCCTTAGCACCCTACTTCACCAGGTCAACTCTGGTTCAGTTGTTAGGCCTCGTGGTAGACAGTACCTGCTCTGGGAGCCCCTGTTTCCTTAAGCCCGTGTTCTGCTTGGGTTCAGTGGTACTTCAGATCATCCTAGTACAGCACTCCCCATGCTCTAAATGTTCATTTTCTACCTGAACACCAGATGCTGAGTTAGCAGATGCCTTGGTTTATGTTAGCTCTAAGACACCTAATGTAAACCTGATACATAGCACTTATTCAATACAAAAGAGGAAGTCCTTGCTATACCTTTCCCTATAGCTTTAATTTTTCCCATCTTTCAGAGGAAATATTAATAAGCATATTATGTGCTAGGTACTGGTCTAAGTGCTTGAGGTAGACATGTCTATGACACCTAATATCCATTGTTTTTCATTAAATGAAAATATCAAAACATACAGTAGAGTCAGCAACATGTCTCAGGGGGTAACAGTGCTTGCTGCTAAGACTGGCAACCTGAATTTGATCCCTAGAACTCATATGATAACTTCTACAAGTTGTCCTCTGATCTCGATCTCCCCGTATATCCCATCACACACACACACACACACACACACACACACACACACACACACACACACGAGAGAGAGAGAGAGAGAGAGAGAGAGAGAGAGAGAGAGAGAGAGGCAGAGACAGAGACACAGGGACACAGAGAGACAGAGAGAGAAAGAAAGAAAATGTAAAAAAAAAAACAAAAACAAAAAACATTATATAGCAGAAGAGAAAAAGGAAGGGAGCTGACCTGTAGAATTGGGTTTCTTGGTCCTTTGTCTTATGAAGATAAAAATAAGGCAATATTATTTGTCATTGGACCTGATACTTATTTAATACCTGGTAGAGTTGGTTCCAGCATTTTCACCTCATGGTGAAAATTACAAGTTTACATAGGCTAATTCTCTAAACTTCGGTTAAAAGCATGTTTCTTTGAATATAAGATAATATCTGCTATGAACAGGTTCTCATAGGCTAATATGGTGATAGCCTATGTTCATTTCAAAGGTTGGTATGTAAAGTAGACTTAGGAATTAATAATACTAACCTCATGTTCTACAGGGAGTCTAAGCCATGCACTAAAGAGAGTATATTCCTTCAGAGTCAGACACATATTCATATTTTATCATTTCTCATTACAAATTCGGCCAGCATTGCAACCAGCCTCATTAAGAGGAAATAATATCGAAGTTTAAACTTGGTACTTCACTGATGAGATTGTGAACTGGAAATAATCTTAATCATGTCAGTCACTGTGCAAAACAAATGGTTTCTCAGAGTAACCAGATGGATTAATAGTTACTCAATAGTGTTTATTCTTATTTTTTTTTTTAAAGACAAGGTCTTGCTATGTAGCTTTGTAGCCTTGGTTGGCCTGGAACATGCTATGTAGATCAGGCTGCCCTCATAGTCACAGGGATTTACCTAGCTTTGTTTCCTGAGAGTTGGGATTAAAGTTATGCATTACAATGACATTGGTAGATATTTAAAACAAGAATTATAGGGAAGAGACTCCCATTGGAAGGATTTTACATTAATTCTTTTTGCTCATTATGTAAAAATGCTCTCATAATAGCAATGTTCATTACCACTTTTCAAAGGTGGTCCTTGACATTCAGTGCCGTATGTTTGTAAGCAGAATGGTAGGCAGTAGGCAGAAGTAACTGGAGCAATCCTAAGCTACAAATTTGGGAACAGAATCCATGGCTGGCACATTTGAAGATTGTTGATGATGGTTCAGCTAGAGTGTATCAAGCCTTGAGAGCTAGGAGATGACTTAAGAGGTGTGACCAGCTTAGCCCAGGGTGTCAGAGAGGAGTGCTAACAGGTGTCTGGGTCTGGATTGGATGTAGGCTATAGTACAAGGAAAAGAATCAAGGATTGTTAAGATCTTGGAGTTGCCATTTTCTTAGGTGAGAGACAATGAGGGAGAACGAGTGTGAGCAGGATAGAAGAACTTGGAGGCTTAACTCTGCGTCTGTAAAGACAAACTTCCCCTGGAGCTACTCAGGAAGAACCAGGGATAGGAATCTCAGTTTCAGAAGAGATGGCAGGGCAGGGCAAGGCAGGGCAGGGCAGGGCAGGGCAGGGCAGGGCAGGGCAGGACTTACAACTTATGTCTCACAACATAGATAAAATGTAAATTCTCCAGTTAGATAAGACAAACAAGTATGGACAGAGCACAGCACCCCTAAGCATTGATGGTGGTGGTGGTGGGGGGTGACAAAGGAGGACAATCCAGAAAAGACAGGTGGTTGAGATGAAGTACCAATGAGGTGGAAAGAAATCCAGTGGCACCCAGGAGCCAAGTAAAGCTGAGTTTTGAGGATGGTGTTGTCAGTGCTGCTGTTTAGATGGCAACTGAAACATAACCACGAGAATTGATGTCATGGACGTCACCGGTGACCCTGATAAGAGCTGTTCAAATACACACGGGGAGGGGAACACTAGTTGATAGACCCAGATCCAGGGAGTGTGGGGTGTAATGATAACTCTTTCCACCAGCTGCCTGAGCCCTGCCGCCACGTTAGGGCCCCAAAATAACACACAGAGATTTATGTTAGTTACATGCTGCTGGCCAATGACTAGGATTTCTTATATGTTACCTCTGTCTTAAGTATCAACCATAACCATTAATCTATATATTTTATAAAGACTTATCTTATCTAGGACACTGGCAGCATGCATCCTCTCTTGCCGGGATCACATGGCGACTCTTCTTTACCACATTTCCCAGAATCCTCCTTGACTCCTAGCCCCACCTATCTTGCTTTCCTATTGGCCAACAGTGCTTTATTTATCAATCAATAAGACAAACATATACACAGAAGGACTTCCCCCATCAGTGGGGAATATTCTGATTTTTTTTTCTGTGAGCTTAAAATTGTTTTAAAATGTTTAAAAATTGAGTAAAGACAGACTATACAGGCAACATTTGGGAACTAGGACATAGAACTGGAGTGATGGGAAATTATGTGTGTGATTATGGAAGGTATTTTTTAAAAGTGAGAGACATCACAGTATAGTGTGTAGTGATGGGAATAGCCTTGAAAACAAGTTTGTGACCCCAAAGGGAATGGAGTCACTCCTGCATGTTAACCTTTCAGACCAGAAACGATTTCTTCAGCCCCCTTCCCCCATCCTGCCACCACCCAAAATGAGGACCAATTCTGCAACATTCTTAATGACTATCTGTTATTCTTTTGCTTAAATTAGAAATTTGAGAGATGGACATGGACTATAGAGAGCATATTGACTAGTTTATTATAGGGTGGCAGAGAGAGAGAGAGAGAGAGAGAGAGAGAGAGAGAGAGAGAGAGAGGATAATGGTGCCAGTTTAAAAGGGGGAGCTTGCTCATGTGCACTGAGTCCTTACACAGCTACTTAATGAGTGATGTAGCCATCATGTGGCCAGGCAACACAGGGCCCTTTAAGCTGCCTAGGTATCTGCCTGAACCTTTCACTGTCTGTTTGGGCATTCATGGGAACAGAAGCTTTCTACTTTTGTTGTATGTTTTCCAGTGATTTTATAATAAATTCAAGAAACTTTCTTACTTTAAATAAGGAAACAAGGCATACCTTTTTTAAACTTTATACCTCTTTTTAACTCATACCATTCAACCTTGTAAAACTCCCCCCGGCCCCAGTCCTGCCCTGGGACTTTATCACTGCCCATAACACGGCCTGCAGCCTCTTTTCCTTTCTTTCAATTAGATGTGCATGCTGATGTGTAGGTGGGTGGACTCTTCTAAAATCATTCTGCCCTGTGCTTCCAACATGATTTTCTTCTGTCACTTAAGGTAACTCCCCAAACCAATGTATATTTTATTGTATATTGTCCATAAGATGGTTGTAACATTTTATATGCCCCACCCACCTGAAACAGTGTTAGAGAGAACTTCTCATTCTTAAGTGAAGATTTCCACGCCACCCTCTTTTGTAAGCCATACTCTCAGAGCTGGAGCTGTCCTTGCCTGGTACAGCCCTCTGCCTGCCATGGATCTTTTTCTGTTGTTGTCAGTTTCTGGATTTTTTTGTTTGTTTGGTTTTGGTTTTTTGAGACAGGGTTTCTCTGTGGCTTTGGAGGCTGGCCTGGAACTAGCTCTTGTAGACCAGGCTGGTCTCGAACTCACAGAGATCCACCTTCCTCTGCCTCCTGAATGCTGGGATCAAAGGCGTGCACCACCAACACCCAGCGATTTTTTTTTTAACTTCACTTTGTACATGAGAGTAGGCTTATAAAAATTTGTAGGAATGCAAGTTCATTGTTCATATATTTGTTCATGATTTACCTTTGAAGCAAGCATAATGCAGCAAAACCCCAACTTCACAAATGAATTTTCCTTAAGGGTTTGTTTTAATAAGACTGTGACTCCGTGGCTCTTTTTGTGGTTTGATTGTTTTGCTTGGTCTCAGATGCTGTTCAAATATCTCAGCTTCTGGGTTAGCAAATCAGGTGTCACTGAGTAGTTAATGAAGGAAATCTAGGAGAGTTTTGCTGAGAAAATTAAGAGAGAAGTATCCTTCTGTGAGTAAGTTTGGCTGTTCTGAACTCAATGAGAGAGAAAATTGCATATAGATGAACCAGCTGGGAGATCGCTGACAGGAAGTGTTTGTTGTAGGCTCTTTCATACTTTATTTAAAGAACACACAGGACTTTAATCCCCAGAGCATATAAAAAAGGGAACGTTGAAAGTCATTTTCTGAGAAGTGACTCACATAGTGGGGCCTAGTAATTCCTATTGTCACAGAGATGGCAGATATTTCTTATGTAACCAAAGTATGGGAATCACAGCTCTGAAGATAGAGAGCCCTAAAAGGATTTTTTCTTAAAAAAAAAAACAAAAAACAAAAAAACATTTTATTGAAATTTAGTCACACACGACACAATCTACTCCTTTAATGTATTCTTTGGTACTTAATTATTTTAATATGCTCACATAACTGCACAACTGTCATCACCATCTAACTTCAAATCGTTTCATAATCTCCCAAATAAAGCACATGGCCCTTGGAAGTCACTGCCCATTCCCCTCCTGTTTAACCACCAGCCTTGGCACCCACTAATCTTTCCATCTTCTAGATCTCTCTATTCTGGATGTCTTACATAATTCGAATTATGGTATGTATACTTTTGTGACCAGTGTTAATACCAGAACATAAAGTTTTCAAAGATTGTTCATGATGTGCCAGACCTTTCTTTTTAAACCAAATAATATCACATTGTATGAGTATATTCCTTCTGTTCATCCATTTTCCCACTGATGTACATATTCGTGTGTTCCACTTTAGGTTTTTACATATAGTACTGCTATGGACACACATATGCTAGTTTTGTATGTATATGAATTTTGTTCTTGTTACTTATTTGGTGTTTTGAGACAGGATCTGTCTATGTATCTCTGGCTAGCTTCCCAAGTTCTGAGATTAAAGGCATGTGCCACCATGTCCAGAAAGATATATATATATATATATATATATATATATATATATATATATATATATATCTTTAGTTTGCAGCATAGGTTTTTCTTCTTGTTTTTTTGTTTCCCATGCCTGTCCTCAGTGTATACCATTTGTGGTCACTCTCTTTGCGCTAGCTAGTTTTTTTGTTACCTTGACACAAGTGAGAGTCATCCTAGAGGAGGAAAGCTTATAAGATTTGCTTGTGGGCAAGTCTTTGAGGTATTTTTCTTGATTGATGATTATGTGGGAGGGCCCAATTCACCACGGTCAGTGCCACCCCTGAGCTGGTCATCCTAGATGCTATAAGAAAGCAGACTGAGCAAGCCATGAGCGGCAAGCCAGCAAACAGCATTCCTCCATGGCCTCTGCATCAGCTCATGCCCCAAGTTCCTATTTTGAGTTCCCACCCTGACTTCCCTGGATGATGAACTACATAGAAGGAAATAAATCATAGTGTTGTCTCCATTAGGATTTATTTCAGACTTAAGGGGTCCAGAACTATGAAAGACCAACTGTGAGCCTTATTCAACTAGTGAATTTGTGGCAATTTGTTACAGCAGCCACAGGAAACCTCTTGGTCAGTGTTTTACCACAGCAACAGCAGCATAAGACCCTCTTGTTTCTTGGTAGTGCCCAGGTATTCCCAGATTGCATGGTGGGGCCATTTCCCTGCCTCAGACTCTGAGGGTCATTTGAAACACGGAGAAGAGGTAGAAGGAAGCTTCTCCTTCATCTTAGAGGGGTTCTGGAGATGGAATTGAGCTCCACAAGGGACACCAAAGGAAAAGCTGGAGTCATTTAAACCAAACTGCCAGGGTTGGAGAGATAGCTAGCTAGCTCAGCAGTTAAGAGTATTCAGTGTTGGGAGCTGGAGAGATGGCTCAGTGGTTAGGAGCACTGACTGCACCTTAAGAAGACCCAGGTTCAATTCCCAGCACCCACATGGCAGCTCACAACTGTCTGTAACTCCAAGATCTGACCCCTCATACACACATACACGCAGAAAAAAAAAAAAGAACACCAATGCAAATAAAAAATAAAAATGAACTATTTTTTTTAAAAACAAAGAGTATTCAGTGTTCTTGTAGAGGACCTGAGTTTGCCTCCCAGTGGGTTCATAGCCACTGGTAACTCCAGCTCTAGGAGATCCAATGTCCCTCTGGCCTCCACATCCACCTGCAAACACATGCATGCACACAATTAAAATAGATCTTTAAAAGGAACCAAACAGCAAAATATGTGATCTGCTAGAGACTCCGGTCAGAGAACCAAGAGACTATAGCTGGCCAGCAAAGGGCGTCTGGCAGATATCTTTGTCCCTAGCAGAGCCAACTGCCATTAAGCCCACTCTGTCTCTTTGTGTTTATCATTTGTGGTACAAGTATATTTGAATGTTAACTAAGCTATTCATGAAATTTGGCAGGTGTATAGACAGAGATTTAGACAGAAGGGCAAGACAAATGGATATATGCGGCTGAGACCAGCTGGCAAAACCCTTCAAAGCCATGGTGCTTTTTGTACTATGACCTGCCAATATATTTAATGCTAGGATTGAAACTGAGAGCAACTTTATTATTAGAAGATGAGACTAAATGCTGTCAATCAAATAGGAACTCATGACAGTGAGCATGGGGCCAGGAAGCAATCAAGCAGTTAAGCTAAGTGACTTGACTGTTCTGGGATTCTTTACAAATGCTGGGCTGCTGCTTCCTTAACCCCTTCCTCATCTGCTAGTGAAAGTAAAGACCAGAGCATGAGTTAAATGACTAGAGGAGCCCAGTGCCACCAAGGTTAGAATATTTATCTATATGTATTGTATGCTATGTGAGGCCAATCTATACACTTAGAATTGTTTATTCTTTTGATTGACTGTCAATTGTTCCTGGTTTAGAAAGTCATAGACATGACCTGCTTCTTCCTGGCTAAGTCTGCTTTCTCAAGGCATGATTCAACGAAAGCAGGTTTCAGATAGAATCTTACCGGAAGTCTAGCCCTTTATTTAAAAGTAAAAACAAAAAGATAAGCACTGAAAGACTGGTCAGAGTTCCAATTTTGTATCTTAATCACCTGACTCTTGAGTTCTTTGAAGTGAGAGGCAAGTGCCTATACAGCATTCTAGCCAGTAAACACCTTGCCCCTTCTTAAGGTAAATTGCATTTGGGGGCTGGATGGTGGTGGTGCATGCATTTAATCCCAGTACTTGGCAGGCAGAGGCAGATGTGTCCAGGTTGGTCTACAAAGCAAGTTCCAGGACAGCCAGGACTGTTACACAGAGAACCCATGTCTTGAAAAAAAAAAAGAAAACAACCCTGCCAAAAAATTGTAGTTTTGATATCTCTCTGGTGCAAATAATACATAGAGTACTAGTTGAAGCACATGACTTCGAGTGTGGATTACGGGCTATGATGTAGTCATGCTTTACCTAACAGTGAGGCTCTGTTCTAAGAGTTGTCATGAGGTGATCTCATCATCGTGTGTATATTATGGAGTGTCCTTACACAAATCCAGATTAGGTATGCATCCATCATTTAATATGGCTGCCTGATGCAACAAGAAGCGCAGAAAACATGACATCTGTGAGTCTCCTGCCAGAACAGTATAGTGTACTATTTTATACATGTTACAGTCATGTTGGGGTATACTCTAATGCAATGATAAAACACATAGAGTCATTAGTATGTAAGAAAGCAGCATTTGGGTAGCATGAAAAATAAAAACCCAGAGATAGATACTGGGGTTCAAGCTGATGGTCAGATAAGCAAAGAAGCTTCACTACCTACCTCTACCTCAGACTGAAAGGATGATGTGGCTAGCTCCACTAATCCTCAGAGACAATAAATAGGTCTCCCTGTCTGGAAACTAAATCTCCACATGAGACTCTCTGTTTCTTCCTTTTTCACCTTCCTAGTGCTGGGATTAAAGGCATGTGATCCTAAATGCTGAGACCAATGGTGTGAGCTCTGTTACTCTCCACTTTTGTGTGGGTCAGGGTGGCCTTGAACTCAGAGAGATCCACCTGTCTGTCTCCTGAGTCCTGTGATTAACCTGTGTACCACCTCTGCCTGGCTCTATGACTTGCTAGTATGGCTGCTAGGACTAAAGGTGTGTATCACCACTGCTTGGCCTTTATAGCTTGTGACTAGCTTTACATTCTGAACCCTCGGGCAAGCTTTAATAAGTCATGCATAAAGTTCAAGGATTCATGGAGGCAGGATTGCCCATTTCAGTCTGAGATAGAGGTAGAGGAAAGAGCTAGTGCTTGGCCGCTTTGCTTTTCTGATCTTCAGCTTGAACACCAATGTCAGTCTCTGGGTTTTTATTATTTGTTCTACACATGTGTTTATCATTGAGCATTAGGTATTGTATCTAGCTGCCTGTGCTATAGTTTGTGTGTGTATATAGTGTGGTATTGTGTGTGTGTGTGTGTGTGTGTGTGTGTGTATGTAAGCATAAGGGGGATGTCACACATCTTTCCTTGATTGTTCTCCAACTTTAGGAGATAGGGCCTCTCACTGAGCCCAAAGCTCATCATTTTGGCAAGATTAATTGGCCACTGAGCTCCAAAGATCCATGTATCTCCACATGTATCTTCTAACCCTCTTTGCTAGAGTTACAGACACACGTGACTTTTAAAATGTGGGTGCTGAGAATCCAAACCCAGATCTTATTTGCCATAGCAGGCATCTCACTGTCTAGGCTGTCTCCTCAGCCAGAGGGGACTCTACTTTTAATTCTTAAAAACTTTACTTTTTAGAATTACATACATGCGTATTACATGTTTTTATCAAATTTACTTCCCACTCTGTCTCCTAACGCCCCTCATGTTCTATACTTTTAGATTACTGGCTGCATTATATTTGCATCACCACAAAGACAGGAGTGGTGATCAGGCTATATATAACATGTAAGCAGGATAGTAGTAAGTGATAGGAATTTTTGTCTCTCTTATAATCATATAGGACCTGTAGCTGTGTATACATGGTTGTTTGTTGAACAAAATGTCATTATAGAACACATGATTTTAAGTGTTACATAAAATTTTTAACTTTGCACATTAGAGTGTAAACTGAGTTAACTTGCCCATTAATATACTAGTGGTATTATCTAAATGGCAATATATTAAGATTAATTACAGATAACATGGTAACCTTATTGCATTGTTTTTATAGGAATAAGATAAAAATCCCTATGGCAGGCTGAACTATGAATCATACAGATGGCTATGTCCTCATCTGTAGAATATGGACTTATTACTTTATGGCAGAAGAAACTAGAAATGGGGTGGGAGGAGGTTGTTCCAAGTTATCTGGGTGGACCCTAAAGGTAATCTCAACCAAGAGGAGGGCAGCAGGAGATAGAATGTGGTAGAAGTGATGTGTTGATAGAAATGGCCCAGAGTAGAGCGGAAGAAGGAAAAACCCATGGAAGACAGAAGCCACTAGAAGTTGAAAGAATGAAGGCAACATATTTTATCCTCAGAACCTCTAGAGAAAACTTGATCTGTCTATACCTTGGAAACCGATTTCAGATTTCTAACTCCTGGAGCTGTGAGATAAAAACAGGCAGTATTTAAACCTCTCCATTCGTGGTAATTCATTATAGCAGCCGTAGGAAATGAATACAGCCATCAGTACCCATGTTGGCAGCTTCGTAGTCCTGCTCCTGAAAGTTTCCATGGGAGCTGTTCTGAAAACTCTCGCTGCATGTGGCTGACATTTCTTGGCTCTACACTGAGACCATGAAGAATGAAGAAATACGCATAGCAAAGGTGTTGGATTGTCTTTAGGAACAGACTCAAAAATCAACCACCGAATCTGTAAATGATTTCCTTGTCTCTCACAAAACACAATTGCAAGCAGATCACCATTTGAATAAAAATCAAATATAATGAAGCCATGTTTTTGCTCCATTCAGCCTATTGGGATTATATTCTGGCCCGGTACCAGAAGCCCTGGGGCTCTGCTCCAGCAAATGTTCGCCTGATAGCATGTAACTTACTCATTGATTCTCCTCCTAAGCAAATGGGCTACTTTATCAAACAAGCATTAAGCTGTCTTATAGTCCCCATTAAAGAGTGTTAACATATCAAAATGGGACATTCAGTTAGACAAATGCAGTGTCACAGGGGAAGGGATTTTAAGGAACTAGAAGCAGTTGATTATCAGGTTAGAGAGGGAAAAACTGCCCAGGCTTCTACTTGGTGCAAAGCTAGGATCAAGTAAAAAGCGGTTGAGCCTTTGTTTGGAGGACCTGTCAGCTTGAATTTTGGAAACAGAATTACTGTTGAAAATATTGCAAATTAGGTATAATCCAGGGTAGCTTGAGAGAATCGTCAAAGGCTGACTTTTATGACCTGTGCATTTGCTCACAGGAATATTAAGAAATTACACAGAAACATAAATTTGTTCCGTGCTCATAGGGAAACAATAAATGGCACTTGCTTCTTATAGCAGCAGAGTGTTATGTTCAGAACTTTCAGGAAATCAATGCCCAAATAGCAGACCAATCTGGTTTTCGAGACATCCCTAGACAAGCACCTTCTATTGACATGTACAATTTAATATACTTCAGAGGCCAATAAAAATGGAAATTGTCCTTCTCATGTGAACTAGCTGTGCCCACAAAGCAGTCCAAAGTGGTTTCTGGCTTGCAGGCAGAACACTGGAAGACTATTCAGGCTGGTCATTGATCTGGTTAACTGTACCATTCACCCACTAAGTCAACATCTTAGTACAATACTGCCTTCTTTATTCCAGTTGGCAGAAAGTTTTCATTCTCCAATTTCAAAATTTACAAGCATCCCCCCCCCAGTTCTTATTAGTAATAGCGTGATCAGAAAGGAGAGAGGCAACATAGAACAGAAACAGAGGGAAGAATGATACTTTTAAAAAATCCTGGGATACTGTAGGTCCATTACAAAGTACTGACATTTAGACTTTTCATATGGTTGCACAATTGCATAGAAATTAAAAAAAACAAAAACCAGGAAACCTCCCAAAGCTAAATCCCTTCCCATTCCCAAATCCTCTCCAGCCAGAGCTCTCAGCCTAGAAGGTCCCTGCTGATCCATGGCTGAAAGCTAGCCAGGAGTTTGTTTTCACTATGTAACCAGGTCTCTGGGGTTCTCAGACAAGGCTACCCTCTTGTCAGAGGAGAAGATTTTGTTTGAACTGGAATCTCTAGCTCTGTCTTGCCTTATTGATTTTAGCCCTTTCTCTTTTAGTAAGTGATAGAAAATGCCCAGGAGGAGAACAGCTCAACAGGAAAATGACAAGAGTACAAAGATAAAAATAAAACCAAGATGCTTCATGTTTTCACTGGATGGAGCCTGTGTTCAGGTTGTTTTTGCTCTTACCTTTCGATCTTCAGTGAGGCAGCAGGCCTGAGCCAAAATTTCAGAGCATCTTGATACATTTTCCCTTCAATCATGGACTTCTTAGTTATGAAGAAGCCAATTCTAAATATGAAACGTGTATCTCTTCTTAGAAATAAAAATCTCTGTTCTATAAATGATTAACATTGCTGTTACTTATGAGGTAATGGAGAAAACTTGGGTGGCATGAACTCCCACATGAAGGGGCAGTGGTAGCCAGAGGGTCCCTATATTGAAAGTTAGCCTGGTGTGTGATTTCTGTCAACATTTACATTTTGCTGAAGTGGAAGTCCTATCTGGTGGTATGTAACCACACTGGGAGGAGAAGCCGATTATGTTCACCTGGGACAGTGTTTTACTTGTTTCTAGTGTTGAACTGGAGCCTACGTGAATGTAAATCCCAGGAACTGTAAAGGCTGTCAGTGGTGGTCAAAGCCTCCCGAGTTCAAACAGCAGAAATGCCCTAAGAAGTTAATACCGCAGGCCGGGGAGATGGGCAGTGGACAAAGTGCTTGCCTGTGAGCATGATGTCCTGGCTTTGATTCCCAGTGCTGAGAGGCAGGGACAGGAGGCTCCTTGTGATCTCTGGCCAACTGGCCTTGTCTAATTGTCTAGCACTAGGCCAAAGAGAGACTTGGTCAAAAAAAAAAAAATGCATAGCACACCTGAGGAATGGTACCCTGACTTCCAGAGCACATGCGCTCACGTGTACATTTATCTGTGCGCGTGCGCATGCGCACGCACGCACGCACGCACACACACACACACACACACACACACACGCATGCACTCACATACACACACACACACACACACACACACACACACACACACACCACACGTACACATGCACACACACACCCCCACACACACACCATACATGTCACACACACCATACATGTCACACATGAAGCGCATATGTTGGACTCTGTTGTAGTCTTCTGGGGCTTATTTAACATGTGAGTCCTCAGACTCAGGGTAGCCCATGTGCTCGGCTGCTCTAATGACTGATGACATCTTCATGCGTTGGTTAATTATCTCATTCATCCGTTTCATACATTGATCTCTAATCCTTATTTTGAAGTAATTTCACATTTAAGCAAGTTGCAATTGTAGCATAAAGAATTCCTATAGGCCCTTTGCTTAGAATTGCTAAATGCTAATATCACCAAATTGAAAAACCAAAGTATGTGTACATGTGTGTATACATAGTCATGCTATTTTTTTATGAAGCATTTGATAGTATATTGAAGATATGGTATTTTTACTTTTTCTCTTAACTACTTCAGTATTTTTTTTGTTACAAACAAGCACATACTCTTATACACTATAGCACCTTGGAAAGGTATCTCAAAATTATCATTGATACCATACCTGCATACATAATTAAATTTTTTGTCAAGGGCTCCGTTTTTCTTAATTACAGAATTAAGTTTATGGGTGTTTTGCTGCATGCATACCATGTGTGTGCCTGCTACCTGCAGACAAGAGGGCAATGGATCCTTGGAATGGGAGTCACAGATAGTTTTGAGCCAGCGTGTAGGTGCTGGGAAACAAACCCAGGTCCTCTGCAAGAGCCGTAGGTGCTCTTAACCACTGAATCAGCTTTCTGGCTCCACTTATTTCCATTTTTAAAGGACTTCTATTTTCATTATTTTGTGGAAAATTATTTATATGCAGTAAGACTCATAGCAGTTCTATACCCAAGAGGCTCCTGCTGGCCTGGGCTGAGTATGCATTCCTGGCCCCAAGCAATAATGCAACTTAAATGCTGGCTCCTCATATTCCTTGATGTGGGTTTCAGTCTATTTCCTTTCCCCAACTGCCATGAGCCATCACCTATGCCTAAAAGTTAAGGATGCTGGTTTTGCTTTCCTTAGACCACCTTTCCCCATAGGGAGTGCCATGCCTTTCCCTGGGTGATAGGGTTTGCACATTTCTGTTCCATCCCGATTTCTATGCTGCAAGCCTCACTCTCAAGGTGATGTTATTAGGAGGTACAACCTTGGGGATGTGATCAAATCAAGAGGGCAGGGGTCTCATAAATGAACTAGTGTCCTCAGAATAGGTCCAGTGAGCTGCTTTGCCCCTTTCGCCATCCATGTGAAAACGCAGCAAGAAGACACTATCTGTGAACCAGAAAACGGCCTCACCAGACAATGCCTCCCCTCCTGTCTGGATCTTGTTCTTCTCAGCTTCCAGAACAGTAAGAAATAGATCGCTCCATGTGTTGGAGCCCACAGTGTTGTGTTATAGTGTCTTAGAATGAGGCAGTAAGGCTGTGGCTTCACTCCCAGGCCCGTACCACAGGGAACTTTCTCCAGCCTCCCACTGATCACTCCTATCCAGCCTTCCTGCTTGCATGTTCTTTTGAGCTCTAGTGAGTACCGGAAGAACAGCCTGGGGATAGGTGTGATCTCCCCATCTGCCTATAGACCCAGCGTCCCATCATCTCACACAGCCACATTGACTGTTAGGAATAGGTCTGGAATTTTATCTGAGTCCTTCTTGCCAGATTAGACATAACATCTGGTATTTCCATCCAGGAAGGGTAGCTGAGGTCCTGGCTCTTCTGAGGGATCCAGTGTTTCCTGAGACATTGAGCAGACTGGTTGTCTCACAACTACAGCCCCATGACAGACTACAAAAGAGTTGTGACTTTACTTAGAGGGTCTAAGAGGAGTTCCACACCTTCCTAACAGTTATGGAGAATGATTGTCTCTTAGGCAGTCTTTCAGATATCTACAGCAGATATTACAAAGGATGTCCAATAAAGGTTTATTACTAACCACCTTTAAAAAGTCAGGCAATTTCCTAACAAAGTGAGAAGCCATATCCTGAAGGGAAATTGCTGAGATGGCAACTATCACAGAGGTAACCAGATGTCCTAAAATACTTCCTAATGTAAATATTTTATATATAGTTGTTTTAAGTATAATTTAGTTTTCATGTTTCTATACTCTGAGTAGAAGCCAGAAGTCTATTTTACACATTTTTTGAGCATCTATGAATTTGATTTGTTCTTCCTATGCCCAAGAAAACATTGAGAAAGAATAGCAATTATTTTTTTTTTTTTACTTACTAGTTATGGAAAAAGATTTAAAGATTCACAGAAACTTACCTATTACTTTTGTAAATTTCTTTTATATAAAATAGTCAATTATTTAAAATTTCAAAGCTATCCTACTTTCAGCAGGTCACGCTTAGAAGTGGAGTATAGTGAAACTGTGGTTGGGAAGTTACGCTTGAAAGGTGTGTTTCATTGTGTTTTCCAGTAGGTACAGCCTCTCCTGCATTCTTTCTGAACTACAGTCAAATCATTCTTCATCACTTTCCTGAAAGAGTCATAGAAGGAAATCTGATGAGGGCCCATTCGCCTCTGCTAAACAAGCATGGCCTTGCTTAAAGAGGCTTTTAGCTGGGTACCTACTCTGTAAATTGTGGGAAACCTTTAGGTGTTTTAAAGGAAAACTAATGGTTACAAAGGAAGAAAGTCCTCTATGACACAGACTCCCAGCCTCCTTCACTAACACCTATACATAGAATTATACATTATACACCTAGACATTAGAAAGCATTTTAGGGTAGGCTCCTGGACATCTAGTTACCCCTGTGATAGTTGCCATCTCAGCCATTTCCCCTCAAGATATAGCTTCTCACTTTGTTGGGAAATTGCCTCACTTCTTAAAGGCAGTTAGTAATAAACCTTTATTGGACATCCTTTGTAATATCTGCTGTAGAGATCTGAAATACTGCCTAAGAGACAATCATTCTCCGTAACTGTTAGGTGTGGGACTCCTCCAAGACCCTCTGTCTAAGTGGAGACCTCCCAGTGATGATTCCCCACTACAGCATAGTATAACATTGCTTTTTACCATCTGTCCTCCTTTGGGATACCGATAAAGCCAACCACTGGATTCCTTTGAATGCTCTTCTGTGAATTTTTTTGTCCCCATTGTACCTGATCAGGAGTCCTTCTGGACCCCTCAGCACAGATACCAGCGATCCGTCTGAGACATTGCCTCAATCCAAAGCTTCCTTTTTAGCAAGTATCTCATTGGGTGAAGATGCCCTCATTCACTCCTGAAAACATCAGAGGAAGCAGACTTACACCGTGCCCATCCCTGAGTCTTAAGACTATATATGTAATATGTGGAATGTTTTCTTTTCAATTAAAACAAAGGATAGTAGAATTGCAGGCAGTTGTCTCCTCAGCGTCCTTCATACCTCTCTGTGGGCTGGCCACCTGGTCCACAGCTAGGCACACACTTATAAACTCCAGATGAGACAGGGATCCATGCCCACTTCGGCTTATTGTCTGCTAAGTGTGAAGCTGGTCTATTGTCTTTACATTCCTGCTTACTCTTTAAAGACACATAAGTTATTTAGCTGGCACCAGTTTCCATGTACAGTTCTGGGCCTCTCAGTATTTCCAGATTTCCTAGTGGGAAAAGAGAATCACTCTTGATTATGAACTAAACAAACCATGTCAATAACTTCTACTAAGCTGAAATAGGATGACAGTTTCTCAAGGGTGAATCATCTTGGGTGTGTTCAGAGTTTGCAGAGCTACACAGCCATTCCTTCCTGCTGGCCTCACTGTTTCACACACAGCATTATGTTTGGCTCGAGGACACCAAGGTGAAAAGACATTCAGGGAACAAGTCCTCAAATTTGGCCACTTGCTTTGTAGGAGCTTGCTTTGTATCTTGAATTTAGGAGTCAAGAGTAGAATTCTACACTTGCAATCTACTCAGATGCACAGTAACACCTAGAACCCAGTCATACTATGCTGTGACAGATTGACTCATGCAAAGCATCTGTCTCTGTCTTCACCCATGAGTCTCTTTACGCTAGTGTGAGGTGGGGACTAGGGTTAGAATTTTCATTGTAGGCACTGAGATTCTTCTGGGGTTGATTCGGGTACTCCTGAGAGCATGATGGAAGGAAATTAAGATGGCCCTGCTAGTCCAGGGTCTTTGGTACTTTGCCACAGACAAATCACCAACTGATGCACACTTACGTAAGGCTTTGGGGTAGATTTCCTAGGATCATCGTTACTGTGGCTTTGTGATTTATTAGTGATTATTTCTATTTCCTATTCTATATCATGATGTCATTTTTGCCCTTGTGTGATTGGGGCAAGAGAGGGAATTAAGAAGTGTGTGGAGGAGAACCAAAATCAAGTACTGCCTGTTGCTATAAATAATTAAAGATGCAACTAACAGGTTATGGCCAATTATATAAAAAGCTCCTTATCCTTGATTGTAGGAAATGTTTTATTTTTTTCTCCCCATTATTAATATGTGCTTTTCGCATATATTAATAAATAAAGGAAAATACAAAGATAAACAGAGACGTTAGCTGTTTGTGAGCAAGTATGTGTGCTCAAAGCTTTAGGTCAAGACAGAGGTGTCTACACCACATGGATGCTAGCAAATCAAGAAGCCTATCTCTCTATACATATTCATGTCTACATTTGTATTTTCATAACATCCCTCAAAATTAGGTAAGGCTGTAGTGCAGTTTGAAAGCTGCAAGTGAGTTTCTCCCTAAATATTCCAAGTTGTTCTGGGGAATTAATAAGAACACCACTTTCTTATATCTCACATAGGGGGAGCAAGGTCCTCAAGGATTTCCTGGGTCAAAGGGCACAGTGGGCCATGGCCTCCCTGGCCAGAAGGTAAGTGAATTAGAATCTTATGGAAATTCTTAGGCACACGGTCTCAACTGCTTAGCCTTGATTTTGAGAGATCTCATGTTTCCTTCCTGTCTTTACATACTAAAAGAGCTGTCTGCAATAGAACCAAATGCAGTGTATTTTCCCTCATTCTTCAAAGGCAGCCAATAAAAGAATACATCCTTTTGAGACATATGTCAGAGACACTGAAACCTCAGGAACCTGGTAAATTATACAACAGTTGGGTTTCCTGAAGGCAACGAGCTGATCAGAAGGTGTCTCAATATCTCGCAAGTGTAAATGACTTCTTTCCCTATGTGTATTTATGTCAATAAGAACGCCAAGTTTTTAAGGAGATTTTAGTGGCCACAAACAAAATGGTAGGATTTTTTTTTCTTATTTGGCTTTAATGTTCATGATTTAAAGTTTTTCCTCTAACCATATTATACAGGGAGACCATGGAGAACGGGGTGATATAGGAAAGAAAGGTGAAAAAGGAGAAATTGGAGAGCCTGGATCTCCAGGAAAACAGGCAAGATGGAGTTTTCCAAGCCCCATTATGGCTTTATAACTCAACTGAGTCTAGTCTATCCTGAATGTTACTCCTTTTTGTCTACCAAGTAGGGTTTACAAGGGCCAAAAGGAGACCTGGGACTTACGGTGAGTATCTATCCTAGAGGGCAAGGGTACATGTTTGCAGAATTATTCATGTTGTAACCCTAGATTATGAATGTTTTCAATGATGGTTTGTTCTGTTTAAATGATGGTCAGTGTTGATGTGGGTGCAGGAGGTGATTTCATCTGGATGAAAGGAGAAATCACACTAGGAAGCCATGTTCAGCTGCGTGTGAACAAATAGGGATGCTCTCTCTGGCCTCTGGTAGAAATGATCAGGTTGCTATTATTGGCAATATGGGAGTGATCTGCTCAGAAGTCCAGAGGCCAAATGAGCTTTTATTTCATGGGGCTTTTCTCACTTCAGGCCAGGGTCTCTTTTTCTCTTGAGCTAGTTCCTCAAGGAAGTGCTGTGAGGCTAGTCATCTCAAAGCTGGGATTATACGTATGGCCATGTTTACAGATTTGTTAAATGTCTACAAACCTTTTCTACTCTTTTTCTCTCACTATTTAAAACAACAAAAAGATGATTCTTTCCATTCTAATGGGCTAGAAGGTTACAGCATTGCCTTAGCAAATTCAAACTCTTCCTCTCTCTGGTTAGAGAGCACTTCATCTCTTGGAGATTACAAGAGGGGACCTTTGGTTCTTCCTTCTTTTTCCTCTGATTATCTATCAGCTGGGGATGCGGATCCCACGTGCAGTGGCAGGAAAATCTGGAAGGGAAGGGAGTCTGTCTGGTCATGACAACAGCATCCTTCTGTTGTTCCTCTACCATCCATCAGATCCCCAAAGATGTCTACCGTGGGAGAAGAGCCACGTGTGCAGCAGTTACCTGCGGACAGTAGCAAAGACGAGAGATTATGCATAAGTGATAGGGACGCTCCCCATAGCTTGACCTGTACCTTGTTGTGCTAACGTGGGGCTGGTGCAGAACTGGCTTTCTGCATCCAGACATTTGCATATCCATGTCACCAACATTCCCAAAAAAGAGTTCATCTGCCATGTGATGAATATTTGTCTAAAAGAAGACTGAGGCGGGTGTAGCAGCCCAGAGAAGACAAAATGATGTGTGGTAATATTTGAGACAAGAGAGACTATCTCTTGAGCAATTATTGTTTTGTTTTTTGTTACCTTTTTTTTTGGAAATGTATTCAACCTGATGGCTTTGTACGAGGGCTTTAGCAATCTCCTCCCTTTACCCTCTCTTATCCCTTCCTTGTTCAGCTGAACCCTCTTTTCCCAAGAAGTTCCCCCTGAAACTGTCATGTTGTATGCGTGTGTGTGTGTGTGTGTGTGTGTGTGTGTGTGTGTGTGTGTGTGTGTGTGTGTGAATTTAATTAGGGCTGTTTAAATGAACATGGGTGGGAGGTTATTTAATGAGCGTGGCTGCTTTTCAGTTATTTCTGATGAAAATAACTCTCCAACCGTTGATGACAGTGCCCCCGGGAAGGAGTGAGGTCCCATGTGCCCCCCTCCCCCTATAAAACATGGGCAGGTCTTGAGGAGACAGCCACAGCTGCAATGAGTTCATGAATGGAATGGCCGCACCATTCCCAGAAGACCCCTTCCCACGGCACATCACCTTATCCTTCGGCTGTTATAGTTTCGGCACCTTTTTTCTTGCTATGTTGCCTGAGCCTTGAGTGAAATGAATGAAGGTCCCATTCAGGCCTAGGCACTCTCTCCTCCGTTACTTCCTGTTAGCATCTCAACCAGTTATGGGCCGCTGCATTAACAACAAATGATTTTTTTAAAGACTCATTTCCGTCAGCTCTCTCTTTCCCCGCCCCCTTCAGTGTTGGTATTTCCCAGTATCTGATCTCAGGCTTCAGTTTCCTGTCTTCAGACTCAACAGGGAAGGTCAGCTGTTAAGCACCCGAGGGTTTATAGTTTGGAAGACCAATTGAATACCAAAGTAAAATCATAGGGTAAATGAAAATACCTGATTTTTGCTATGAATATAGAAAAAAAAAAAGTCTTTCAGATTGTGGTTGCTACACTGTCTTCTAAAAAGGCTAACAAATTGCTAGTGAGATGGCTCAGTGGATAATGATGTTTGTTCCCACACAATGAGTGTAAGCCTGATGACCCCAGTTTGACTCCTGCAACCCACACAAGACTTCACACATACACTGTAGCAGGGGCTATTCACTTCCTTTCCCCATCCACTGTCACCCTGTCTCTCTGTCTCTCTTTCATATACACATAAACAAAAGGGTAGTAATGATAATAAAGAAATTTAGAAAAATCAAAAAGGCTGAGCATCCTTGCTTTGGGCAAACTGACTTGTGGTCCCTGTTTAAATAGTGACAAGTGCCATAGCATTTCTTGAGTCTGCCTACAGCTTGGACCTCTCCTTGGAGCATCAGAGCTTACATCCTACAGCTATCTGAGCATCTTCATGTGGATGTCTCAGAGATGCACCAAACTCACTGGGTTTAGTCACCCACATCCTACCTACCTCTCTTCACGCCTCCATAGCTCAGAGCAAGCCCACAGTCATCTGCTCCTGCTTAAACTCTCTCTTTCCCATCCTCTTTTTTAGTTACTCGGCAACCCCATTTTTCACCATCTAGAGTATGACTATGTAATAATAATAGCTAGTGTTGTGTCTGAAATCAAATGGATTTCCTTCTGTACTACTGTTGGAGGCATCAATTCTCACTTCTCTAAAACATAGCTTTGAGCATTTTTCTGCTCATCAAAGAAACTTAAAGATGACCATGCCTTTGATCAAGCTTTTCTGGATAAGTAATAATATGAAAAACAAATTATGATAGAATGTTAAGTGAAAATATATAGTCGTAAAGCTTGGTGTAGATACTTTTCCCACATGTGAAAAGTTAAATAGAAAGTTTTATGTGGTGGTATATGCTGAAAATCTCAATACTTACATTTTTTCCATTCTAGATATATTTTACATAAATAAATATACTTTCCATTTCAGCATGCACTCTAGTTTCAGATTTATCAAATGTCTCTCTGAATGTGGAAGAGTATGGCAATGTCTGAAGAGGAGAGACTTGTAGCAGATTTCTCTTTGGGCCGATAGCTCTCCAATAATGACACAGAGACTTGTTATTAATTACGAGAGCTTGGCCTATGGCTTAAGCTTCTTCCCAACTAGCTCTTCTTAGTTAACCCGTTTGCATTAATCTACATCCTACTACAGGGCATTACTTCTCTTCCATCTTGCACCTCCTGTTTCTTCTCTGTGTGGCTAGAGATTCTACTCTTCTTCCCAGAGTCCTCTCTGTCTGCAGAAGTCCCACCTAACCTCTTTCTGGCTATTGGCCATGCAGTTTTTTATTACACCAGTCACAGCAATATACCTTCAAGCTATGTACAAATACCTCACAACAGAGAGCACTGTTGACGATTTTCTCTTAGATAATTTGATTAGTGAAACCCAGCATCATATTGAGAGGAAGCATTTTTTTTTCTGTTTGACATAAAACTATTGTTAGATGAAAATAACCTCAATAGTCTCCATGATGCTGCTAATTTAAGTAAGCTGTGTCACTGGTTACATATATTGTGTTTATCCCAATTCTGTCATTATGGATTTGTTCTTTAAAGTTTCACTTTGTGTGTCTGTTAGTTTTATCTTCTTACATTGACTCTGCTGTTCTTTCCTGCTGAGATCTAGGGTCCTGTTAACCATGACTTTCAACTCCATGTGTCTAGCAAACACAGACTCTGGCCCCTGTTACCCCACCCAGTCCTTGTAAACAAGCAGCCAGCAACACACAGTGTTGGTAGACTGACTTCGAGAACCTGTTGTTAGAGCAGACAGACAACGTCTATGCCTGTCAAAGGAGCAGACAGGCAACAGGACAGGAAGGGACTATTTAGAAATATGAGGTCATTTCATAAGGAATCGAGAAGAATAGCAGGAAATGGAGGAGGGGACTTTAAGAAATGAGTATTCAAAGAGAAAAAGGATCAAGACTGGGCACCTCTAGGCCTCGGCACACGGTCTAAATCATTTGCCGTTGGCACCATGCCAGTGGCGGCGGGACTCAGCCCTGGAACATTCTCTTCATGTAATCTGCAGCAGCAGCCCAAGACCCAGAAACTTTTATGTCGTCTGACACCCTGGGTCCCACTCTTAGATCATCTGACAGACATCCCGGGTCCCACTCTCACGTCATCTGATAGCCCGGGTCCCACTCTCACGTCATCCGATAGCCCGGGTCCCACTCTCACGTCATCCGATAGCCCGGGTCCCACTCTCACGTCATCCGATAGCCCGGGTCCCACTCTCACGTCATCCGATAGCCCGGGTCCCACTCTCACGTCATCCGATAGCCCGGGTCCCACTCTCACGTCATCCGATAGCCCGGGTCCCACTCTCACGTCATCCGATAGCCCGGGTCCCACTCTCACGTCATCCGATAGCCCGGGTCCCACTCTCACGTCATCCGATAGCCCGGGTCCCACTCTCACGTCATCCGATAGCCCGGGTCCCACTCTCACGTCATCCGATAGCCCGGGTCCCACTCTCACGTCATCTGATAGCCCGGGTCCCACTCTCACGTCATCTGATAGCCCGGGTACCACTCTCACGTCATCTGACAACCTGGGCCCCACAGCTGACATGCACTGGAGTTGCGATTTAAGATCTCAAGTTCTGAACTATTAAGTCTCACTATTCAGCCTGATTATATCCAACTTCCAACTTTTGTGCTTTTTGTTTCATTTTCTCCAATGAAGGGGTGAATCAAACGGTCCAATGACAATGCTAGAACAAATCTCTCAGGAATCATAGGAAACATACTGTAGTCATCATCTTAATGCATTTTCCTTTTCCCCCAGAAAGAAGAAATTATCAAACTTATCATTGAAATATGTGGTAAGATTTAATTACCGTGAAAGGGAAACCTCCTGTACAGTATCAGCCCTGCTGTGTGCTGCATTGCAGAGCTAATGTTCAGGATATACATGTGCATGGCTGGTGGGGCAATGGGAGACTCCTCTGAAAAGTCAGTGGAAAATGGAGAGGTGACATTGGGGGAGGCTGTAGGAACCCTGGAGGCAATTGTTGTCTTGTTTCCTCAAGGCTATCTGGAGAGGAGGAGGCTCCAGGGTATGCATAGTAGGGTGGGGTGGGGGCAGAGGGAGAAGGGGAGGGAGAGAGAAATGGGATTGGTAAAAAAAAAAAAAGTAAAAAAAGGTTGTTTTAAAAAAGAAAAAAAAAAAAGAAGAAGAAGAAGTACTGTGCTCATCCATAGTCAATGACATACCTGAGCCCAGGAAGAAAACTGACATAATGAAAAATTGGTTGCAAAAGCCCAATGGGCACCTGGAGACTAGCTAATGACTAGCACATGCTTTTCCCTCAGCTGGGATGTCTTTCCGAAGTGAGTTTCAATGTGATTTCTGCAACTGTGTTGTATCTCACAGGCTGGAAGACATTCAAGGGCTCACCTTGTTTCACAAGGAAATCTAAATTCCTCCATGGCTGAACACTTTAGACTCAGGGTTACCAGAAAGAGGGAATAATTAAAAAGTTTAGCTAAAGGAGAAGATGAATGGGATAATGATGACTCCCGTGTTTGAAGCAGACAGAGGCAAGAAGACCACTAAATCCCAGCATGTCTTTTTCTCTGGAGAACTAGCCTGAGAACACTGGTAATAGGACAGTTAAAGACAAAGCTTCTGCATTAGATTTTTGGGGCCCCTGGCTCTGAATGGTTGCTTATTGACAAGTATTTTCTGGAATCCCTCTTGTCAAAGAGTTCATGGTACAGATGGACTACTGGCCTCCTTGATAGCATGGGAGCCATAATAATCCTCACAGCGGGAGGATGAGTCACTGCCTAGAGCAGATGCTCTTGTCTAGACTCCAGGGCCCTAATTTACCCCCTAATTAAACATTTTCATCCTGTCACTTTATCCATCCGGCATCTCCAGTTTCATCACTTAAAGATATGGTTGAAGGTTAAAATAACAGCTTTGGGCTGTAGCTTAAATACAAACTATAGAATGAGGAAAGCAAATTCAGGTCAGCTGTCACCACTGGGGGAAGAATGGAACCAAGGAGGCTTACACAGAACATGCCAAATTTTAAAAGGTTTTTACATTTTATATAAGAAATAGACATATAGGTGTTTATTGTCTGCTGCACTGTAGTTCTACTTTTTTGTTGTGTGGCACCATTAGTGGGGATATATAAACAAATGTTTGTTCACCCCAGATAGGGAACCGATGACAGATCAAGGTAATAATGTTACCAAAGTCCAACTTGGTGAGCCAATGAGTTTATTGGGCAACTCACAGGAGTACACTGGAGGGGTTATTTACAAGAATATAAATGACTCAAAGATACCAGTATTACCAGAAGACAACCCTAGCATGAGTGCCTGCTTGAAAAAAAAAATTAGAATCTCAATTCTAGAACTCTCTGCGTGATTGGTAGGCAACTTAAAAGACTAGAGAGTTGCTTTTCTTCAATAGGCCCTTATCTTTCTGTATGAATCTGGTAAGTTTCAGAGACTTTCTAAGACTTGTGAGTTGTTGATTTCCTCCTTTTAGAACTTCATCTTAAGGAACTTCCATCCAGGTTAGAATATTTCAATTTGGAGGAAATTTCTACAGACAGCCTCCCATGCATATTTTTTTTTTAAAGAACTAAGCATGGAGTCCAAAGAGGAGTGAGTTATAAGCTGTTCCCACTGTAGCAGGAAAGGAAGACCACAGCTGAGGTCTTTGGCTCATTCCCACCCAGCTTGCCACTCTCCTATAATGCTATTAATCTGTGGTAGTTTGTTTTTCATTTCTGAAACATTCCTATTTCTATATTCATCTTTTAGGTTGTGGGCCCAAATGCAAAGAGACTCCGCTGGAGTTGGTGTTTGTGATTGACAGTTCAGAAAGTGTGGGCCCAGAGAACTTTCAGATCATCCAAAATTTTGTGAAGACTCTGGCTGACAGGGTAGCCCTGGACCTTGCCACAGCCCGGATAGGCATCATCAACTATAGCCATAAGGTGGAGAAGGTGGCTAGCCTGAAGCAGTTCTCCAGCAAGGATGACCTCAAGCTGGCCGTGGACAACATGCAGTATCTGGGGGAAGGCACCTATACAGCCACCGCTCTTCAAGCAGCCAATGACATGTTCAAGGAGGCAAGGCCAGGCATAAAGAAGGTGGCCTTGGTGATCACTGATGGACAGACAGATTCCAGAGATAAAAAGAAGCTGGCAGATGTGGTGAAGGATGCCAAAGACTCCAATGTGGAAATATTTGTGATCGGGGTGGTGAAGAAAGGTGACCCCAACTTTGAAATTTTTCACCAAGAAATGAATCTCATTGCTACTGACCCAGAACATGTTTATCAGTTTGATGACTTCTTTACTCTGCAAGGTAAGGATGTCTGCCCCAGTGGAAAGGAATTTATGTTGTTCTTTACAGTGTCACACCGCTAAGTTATCCCGACAAAATCCAGAAATCAGGAGGTTAAAGAGGATTATGTCAACATTATGTCGTAACCTATATGAACTGCAGAACATTAAAGACTCAGTGTTGTGACATTGAGAGCAGAGGGCTAACGTGGGAAATTACCAATATGAAGCCAGGTAAAAGTACAAGGGAAAAAAGCCTTACTTACAGAGCGACCTAGCCAGCCAGCGTGGCAGCAGTAAGTACAGCAAGCTGAAGATGAAAGCAAAAGAAGGGGCCACCATATGAGCATCCCTCACTCTTAACCCTTCCCTACACGCCCGCACAGGCGTGGTCAGGCACACCTGTAGCCAGCCCCTAAGCAGGCGTGGCTACAGCTTCCCCTACAGAGGGCAGATATTCATGTGCCGTGAGTGCTCAATTGCCTGTGGAGTTCAACTGGAGTTTCCATGGCAATAGATAAGGATGAAGGGAAAGAATGGGACCTTTGAAATTGCGCCTATTGGTTACTGTTCAAAAGTTTCCTAACTAGAATAAGGAATGTAGCAAGCCAAAATCAAACAAAACTGGAATTGAAAAGAAATTTTAAAAACTTGATGACAAAGTTATGGAAGTCTAAAGAGATAAGAAATGCAAGCAACAGGGATTAGAGGTCATGTTCTAGTTGCTCCCTTTATGCTACAGTGTATCTTAAAGAATAACCTTTGGAAATATGTCACTATGCTAACCTGATGGGCATTCTTATACTAAATATTTGTTCATATTTGCTGTTACTTACTAATGGAACTACTAGTGTGTAACTGAGCACTACCACACTACGTCAGGCCCTTCCTACACTGAGTATCAAAACTGACATCCATAGGGGTAACTTATGCTCAGGGTTGATGAGCAGGAGTTCCATTTCCTCAGCGTTCTGCTGGCTATCTGGTAGGTTTATCTGATGTATTCATTTTCACTGGGCTGTTCATATGTTATAAGACCAGAAGTATCACACATTTGAGAAAATGATTACATTTTACCAATTGAATTAAGGCTTTATCATCTTATCTGAGAGCGTTTTTTTAACTTGTTACAGTAATAAAGAACATATTTGGACTGATTGGCCTTTTGTTAGCCCTAGAACCAGATGCAACTGCCCATTTTACATAATGTTAGGAGGCTAGTCCTATCCACAGAATAACTCAGTGAACTGGCATTTTGGATAAATGGGCATTGCTGATACTTATGCCTTCTGTGTTATTGTGTTTTACTAAATACAGAGATTTGACATAGTGTTTTACAGATAATATAAAAATGTTTCTTACTGTAGTTAACGTAGCAGTTGATGTCACATGATGGGAAGTATCTTATTTAAGGACATTGCTGATATCTTTAAGTAGGATTGAGTAAAGTTCCACTAATCTCCCTTTTCTGCTTCTGTTTAAAAAGATACTTTGAAGCAAAAATTGTCTAAAAAAATTTGTGAGGATTTTGATTCCTATCTCATTCAAGTTTTTGGATCATCATCCCTTCCACCTGGATTTGGAATGTCAGGTGAAAAGCTTGGCACATCCGCTCCAAAGCCCTCAAGAGAAATGTCTGAGTTGGTAAGTAAACGTGGGTTGGTGGGTATGTGTGAGTTGGTAAGTAACTGTACGTCAAGAAGTAGCTGTGAGTTAGTAAGTAGCTATGAGTTGATAAGCATCTGTAGGACAGTGAGTAGCTGTTGACTTGCTCCTTGAACTTAAATGGTGTAGTCTATTTGATATTGAGGACATTGTGCTTGCTGAAGTATGTAAAATTTTAGGTCCTTGGATCCAAGTATTACCATCTTGATTTCCTGGTTCTGAAATAGCCCTGGAACTTACAGCATGAAGATGGGATTAGTTTTTTCCATATTTGATAATAATTTAATGAGTATCGCAAATAATATATATTTTTAAACTGTTACCATCATTGGAAACATGTGCCCTGGAACAGATTAATGCCATGTTATTTAAATTTACACTCTTGTTGTGCTTTGCAGATTCCCTAATACCAGGCTACAGTTCTCCCTCATTCATTAATGTGCATTCACCTTGTACCCTCTCAAATTTTCCCAGTGTTTACACCTGTCCAAGTGTCAACCTCCCAACTTCAAACCACACTCTGTCCTTCAGGATTTCTGCTTCTGTTTATGGAATGGGAGGGGTGTGGCCGCACATGATCATGCGACAAGGTGGTCTCATGGTTGGAATTTCCCGGTGAGGATAGCTGCCTTCTGGAGGTAGAGGCAAACATGACTGCCTTCTCAGCAGGCTTCCGGGAACTGGCTTAAACCAGTAAGATCCAGAGAAAACTGGAGAGCCTCCCATTGTGACTTGTAAATGCTTAATTCTATCTCTTCCTCACTGTGTGCCAATGAAAGCCAGTCTAGACTGACTGACGTCTGCTACACTATGGACCTTGTTTAGGAAGTGTGGAGGGGCTTGTGTGATTATTCTTTCAGTTCAACGAAGCCTCTGTGCTGTTCTCTTCTGAAAGTTTTATTAATGCCAGTCATCACAAGCAAGTGCAACAGTATTCTAGCACCAAGATTTGGCTGACTAGATGAAGACCCCAGGAGACATTAGGATCGGGAGACAGAGGCAGGCCTGTGGTGGAGTCAGGCCCAGGATACTATTCACCCCTACAGGCACAGATTGCAGAACTCACTAGATTTCTATTCCTTATTCAGAAAGGTCAGAAAGTTCCCTGGCATGCTTCCATCTGTTGGAATACTGACTCCAAAAGAGTGTTTCTCTGTTAGGGCAAGAGACTTACACTGAATTGTTTTAATCCACACATACATTTATACCATCAGATGTATACCAGATGTCAGCACACTAATGTTTGCAGACTGAATAGTTTTGACTGACAGGCCATAAAATTTCTGTTCCAACTTTTTAGTTTTGTCTTTGAATTGCAAAAGCAGTTATAAGAAATACTTGAATAAGCATGATTGTGCTGTAATAAAATTTATTTAGAAAATGTAGGCTGGGATTTGGCTCAGGGATAGAGTGTGTTTTCAATCCACAACACTCAAACCAAAGTAAAATATATTTAAAAAGCACGTGAAGATGAAGATTTGGGGGGCTGGAGAGATGCCTCAGGGGTTAAAGCACTGCCTGTTCTTCCAGAGGTCCTGAGTTCAATTCCCAGCAACCACATGGTAGCTCCCAACCATCTGCAATGTAGTCTGGTGCCCTCTTCTGGACTGCAGGGATACATGCACACAGAACACTGTATACATAATAAATAAATAAGTAAATCTTTAAAAAAAGAGAGAGAGAGAGATTCAAAAAAAAGATGAAGATTTGGTCCAGAGGGTTTTCCTGGCCCCTGACTATCTAAAATATTTTAAAGTAAATTGCAGACAATAGTATATGGCCAGGGATGCTTCCTTTTGACATTGTGACTTGACACTGTTGCAATCTACAAAATCCATACTAGAGAGTCACAGAACTGAGTTACAATAAATAAATAAATAAATAAATAAATAAATAAGCCATAATGCTTTAAGTTGCCTTAGTCATTGTTCTATTGCTGTGAAGAGACACTATGACCGTGACAGCTCTTATAAAGGACAGCATTTAGTTGGGGCTGGCTTACAGTTTCAGAGGTTTAGTCCATTATTGTCATGGTGGGAAGTATGGCAGCATGCAGGCAAACATGGTGCTGGAGAGGTAGCTGAGGGTTCTACATCTGGATCCACAGGCAGCAGGAAGAGAGAGAGAAACAGTGGGCCTGGCTTGAGAGTTTGAAACCGGGAAGCCCACCCTCAGTGACACACTTCCTCCAAGGCCACACCTCTTAAACCCTACCAAGTGGCACCACTTCCTAATGACCTAGCATTCAAACCTGTGAACCTATTGGGTGTCGTTCTTATTCAAACCACCACATAAGCTGACAAATTTTTGTTGTGCTACACCCATGACTGTCCTTGGTGGCATATGTCTCACCCTCTAAGCAAAGATTTCTCTGTGTGTGACTTACCACTTGGTCTTCCAGCTGAACCAAGTGACCAGTTTCCTAAAAGGCATTTTGACATTTTCTGGAGTCTTCCTTAAAGAGAACAAGCCCAGGTTTCATCAGTCAAGCAGTGTCCAGAGAGACCCTTCTGTACTCACTGAACCACAATTTGTTTGTGTAAACACCAGTGATTCCCAGGAGTGCACCTCAGCAATTCACGGCCATCATGTCTTGGCTTTGGTCCAGGCTTTATTAGAAAGCTTGAAAACTCCAAGATGCACTGATCCACCATGAGTGGTAGCAGAGGGCTGGATGAAACACAGAAATGGGGCAATTACTTTCAGGAGGGGAAGTAGAAAATGCTGAGGTCTACTGAGGCTAAGGGTAAAAATACAATGCACTGGCTTAAATAACATTTTCACTGTTCTGAAGACTGGGGTCTGAATCTGATGTTAGGCTCACTTCTTGACTTACAAGCTGATACTTTCTTGTTACCTTCTCATATGATGGAGAGATAGCTCTTATATCTCTTCTTAGAAAATCACTGATACCATTCACTAGATAGCCGATAGCCCCAACACTTCCTAAAGCACCCACCTTCAAACACCTTTGCCCTGGGGAATCTAAGTTTTAATATGTGAATTTTGGAGGAACACCAATTTGGTCCATTAAAAGGAGCTGATATTTATCTCATAATGGGTTGTCATTAGTGATTTCTCAAGGGAAGAGTAGAGGGAAAGGTATTTCTAGCACAGGGAACATGCAAGGAGGGTGGGGGTGAGTTCCAAAGTTCATGCATGGCATTTCAAGAGAAGAGAAAAACGTCAGTCCAGTAGTAGGCCGAGGTGTATGTGGCAGAGTGGAGAATTTTAAAGCTGGACAGGTACTTTGAAAACTAATTACAAATGGTTTCATATGTCATGCCAAGGAGTCTGAACTTCATACACAGACGAGGTAGCCAGATGGGTAGCAGTGTGTAAAGCAAAGGCCATATGGTCACAGTTGGTTCAAAGAAAGAGTAACTTTGGTTATGGAGGGGAAGATAGGAGGAGAGGTTGAGGAGACAGGAGGCTGGGATATAAGATGTGTAAGAATCTTCATGAAAAGTTATAAGGTTGTAAATGTTGTGTCCAAGTTGTGAAGATCCCCAGAGATCACCAGGGAGACAGACCCATTGAACTGTAAAAGCAAGGTTTTATTGTTCATCCAACTACGACAGGGACCCCATCTAACAAGCTGATGCAGCAGCCTCCAGAGGGAGCGAAGTTCCCTGTCTGCTGCTAGGTTTTAACGACAAAAGTTACAGGATTACATCAGTAGGTACAGGTTGGTTTCTGATTGGTTGATATTTGAGAACAATTAGGAAATTTTCTCAAAGTCATACTTTGGCATGAAATACCTGTCTATCAATTATTCTCATTGGTCAGTGCTGAGAGGGAACATTCTGTGGTTTCTATGGCTTTGACTTGTTACTTGCAGGTGGCCTGTTGTACAGAGATACCAATAGTTTTCAGAACTGTATCCTGGAGACTACAGGGGATGTTTTGGTCTTCCCTGGAGTTTCTTTCGTGGCCAAACAGTTCCCAGGAACCAAGTATCTAGGAGAATAGGGGAGGTCTGGAATTTCTTTGTGTTCAGTTTTTGCCCTAGGCCCTGGGAGGCCAGAGGATCTGGAGTTTCCTTGTGTCTTTTCTGTAGCCTGTCATAGCTGCTAAAGCTGGGGGCTGATTCAGGGTCTGGTTCTTTCAGTAAATACACTAAGCAGGGGCAGTAGAAATAAGAAGAAAGTGTAGATTGGGAAACTTTTTCTAGGTAGAATTAGCAAGATTTGGTGAGTCGTCAGAGCAAAGGTGGGTTTTGATGTGACCATGGGGATAGTAGCTTAGAGATAAGATAGATTGACATACCACAGACTACAAGGAAGACTACATGGTGGAGGGTGGGAGTAGGGGGGGAAATACTTTTTAAAAGGAAGATATTGAAGTTTGTTTATACCATGTTAAGTGTCTCAGTAGCATCCAAGGATAAGTTAGTATAGGAATGAGGAACAAGAAGACCACATGCCTTTGGTATGGTATTCTAGGAATTCTGACCACCCTCAGAGACAAGTGTCTTTAACAGATGGTGATGGGAAAAATATTTTGGCTGGAGGTGGGGGTAGTGAGATATTGGAAGCTTGCAATGAATCCAAACTTCTTGGAATGCTCTTGAGTCAACAGGAGTAGGAGAATTTGTAAGCAACCAGTTTCCCAAACTATTTATTCTTAGCAGACTAATGTACATTCATATTCAGCTTAAACCTTTGAGATACCTGAGAAATTGCATTGATTAAAGATAGGTGTGCATGCACAGAAATGAAATGTTACTATAACTATGCACATATATAAATAGTTGTCATCTTAGTCACTGTTTTATTGCTGTGAAGAGAGACCATATCCAAGATAACGCTTACAAAAGAAAACATTTAATTGGGGCTTGCTTACCATTTTAGAGAATTAGTCCCTGATCATCATGTGGGAAGCAGGCAGTCATGGCACTGGGTAGTAGCTGAGAGCTTAACATCCTGATCCATAGGTAGCAGAGAGAGAGAAAGAGATGGAGAGAGACAGAGACAGAGAGAGAGAATGGGGAGTGAATGGAGGGGGAGGGAGAAGGAGAGAGAGATGAGCTTGAAATTTCTTGTTTTTGTTTTTGAGACAGGATCTCACTATGTATCTCTGGTTGTCCTGGAACTCTAAAGTATATCAGGCTGCCCTTGAACACCACAGAGATTCCCCTGCCTCTGCCTCCAGAGTGCAGGGGACTAAAGATGTATACCACTCTGCATGGCTTGACCATAAATGGGAATTTATGAAACGAAAAGGCTGCCGATTCCAGCCTATGGAATGGTTAAATATCTTTACCATCCATACATTTTACAAAGAGTTAAAGTCTTAGTATCTAGAAAATACAAAGTACACCCCCCTCCATTGTTGTTGTTGTTGTTTTTTCTAGCCCCATGTTGGAACTCCAAAATGTGGGGGTTTTATTCTTTGCTCTTACTCTTTGGCTCTTTTGAGGGGGCTCCAAATAAATCACACACATGGAGACTTATTACTTGTAACTGCCCAGCCTTAGCTCGGCTTGTTTCTTGCCAATTTTTCTTAAATTATCCGAACTACCTTTTGCTGTTGGGCTTTTTCGTTTTCTTACTTTTGTATATCTTTCTTTCACCCTTGCTCGTGGCTGACTGGGTGGCTGGCCCTGGATATCATCCTCTCCTCGTTCTATCTCGCTTCTTTCTTTCTCCAGTTTTCTCCTTCTATTTATTCTCTCTGCCTGCCAGCCCCACCTAGCCTTTCTCCTCCCTCACTATTGGCCATTCAGCTCTTTATTAGACCATCAGGTATTTTAGACAGGCAAAGAATCAGAGCTTCACAGAGTTAAACAAATGCAGCATAAACAAAAGCAACACATACTAACATCGCTAAACAAATGTTTCAGAGCATAAACAAATGTAACACACCTTTAAGTAATATTCTGTAATATGTCATCAAGAAAACAAAAAAACTCAATTTAAAAATGGAGCCCTCACAAAACGAGACACAAATGGCTGAGAAATATTTAAGAAATGTTCAAAATACTTAGCTGTCAGGGAAATACAAATTAAAACTTCTTTGAGATTTCATTTTATGCTAGTCAGAATAGCTAAGTTAAAAAAAAAAATGCTGGCAAATGCTGCCATGGGATGTGAAGAAAGAAAGGGGAACATATACTCACTACTGGTGTGAGTACAAATTGGTGTGACCAGGATGGAAATTGGTGTAGCAGTTCCTCAAAAATCCAGAAATAGATCTATGATTCAACTATAGTTGAATACCACCTCTCTCTCTCTCTCTCTCTCTCTCTCTAATATATATATATATATATATATATATATATATCTGTTACGATAAATCTTTCTGCCAAAAGCTGCCAAAAGCTGCCCAGCCCCACCACCACGTGTGCGCTTTATTATGACAGCCGCCCTCTGAGTTAGGGCCCAAATTAATACACAGAGAGCATTTGTGTCTCACTGCCAAGAAAAACCCTAAACCATTTAAATGCCATATTTCTGTAGGTCTTTTGAAAGGTTTGAAGAATACCTAACCATGTCAAATACATCTCTGTAAATCTAGAAAACCTAACTAACCTAATTATAAGTTCTGTGACTATCATAGGCAATTATATAACCTTATTTAATTATGCATATCATTTAAAAAGAGCTGTATAAACACAACACCTAAACAAGAGGAGACATATACATATCACAAAATTGACCTTAAAGTTGTATCAATAAATGAAAATCTATACCAATACGAAGTATTCATTCCTATATCCTATTCCCCTTTTTTCTTTAAAAAAAATTGACTATGCTCATTATCATTTATAACCAACCCCATTTAAATGAAAACAAACATTTATAAACAATATTTGGGAATATGGGTGTCGTTCTTCTAAACTGCTTCCTGCTAATTGGGGGCGATGTTCATACCATTGGAATCATGATAAAACATAGAAATCTGACCAAGTCCTTGTTTTTGTAGTCTGTAAGGCTGTATCGTCTCAGCTTCAGGGGGTCTTGCTTGATCAAACCATATTAGTCTGGAAGGAATCCACAGCTTTTCATTTTCTGTGGAAACACAAGAAAAAACTTTTTTTCCAAGTAGCCTGTCCTTAGACTTAAATTTTGAAGTCAAAAGCATTTTTAAAATGTATAAGTTGGATTAATTTAGCAGCATTTATAATCAAATGTATTTTAGCAGCAGTAAGTCTTTCCTCGGCAATCAAACAAGAATTCTATATCCTACTGTCTTAGTTGGGGTTTATATTGCTGTGACCGAAAAGCAAGCTGGGTGGGGGGGGGGATGGTTTATTCAGCTTACACTTCTACAGCACTGTTTATCATTGAAGGAGATCAGGACAGGAACTAAAACAGGACAGGATCCTGGAGGCAGGAGCTGATGCAGAGGCCATGGAGGGAGGTTGATTGCTGGTTTGCTTCCCCTGGCTTGCTCAGCCTGGTTTCTTATAGAACCCAGGATCACCAGACCAGGGATGGAAACACCCACAATGGGCTGGGCCCTCCCCCATCAATCAATAATTAAGAAAATGCCTTACAACTGCATCTTAGGGAGGCAATTTCCCAATTAAGGTTTCCTCCTTTCAGATAACTCTAATTTGTGTGAGGTTGATATAAGGCGAGCCAGCAAACCTACTACAGAGACACTTGCTCAGCCATGTTCATTGCTGCCCTTTTCATAAGAGCCAGGAAATGGAAACCACCTGTTTCTTTCACCAACTGATGAATAGTATAATAAAAATGTGGTGTATTCACACAGTGGAATCTTATTCAGCTGTTAAGAAAAAATGAAATTTGTAGGTAAATGTACAGAGCGAGACGATGTCATTCTGGCTGAGGAAACTCAGATTCAGAAAGGCAAGCATAACATGTTTTCTTATTTGTGTGTTAGTTTCGAATATGCAGATATGTTCTAAATTTGGAATACCCACCGAGGTCTGGAAATTAGTGAGGGTCCATGGGAGAGGGCTCCAAAGTAGAGGGGAGAGAGCATAGTGATATAAAGGGTTAAGGGAGAGCAATGAACCAGGAAGGGTTAAGTGGGGTGGAGGGCTGGGAGGACAGGATAGAAGAGGGAAAATGAGAGGAATAAATAACTAAGGACTTCAAAAAAGCCAGTGAAAACTTTCTACTGTAGATGCTTCCTAAGTAGTTGGTAGCATTAATAATGTTAACACATTTGCATTTGTTTATTTTTTTCTGGCTTGGACAGTTTGGTTAAGATTTTCATCATATAAGTGAAAACAAGGCAGTGAAATCAATTAAACATCAACTTATCAGGTCAACGGTTATATCCAGTAATGGTCCATTAATTCCAAAAGCATCTTCATTTCCTGTGTGAAGTTACCTTCCACGATTCTAAATGAACTATTGAGTGTCTGTGCATTCAAGTTTGTCCACTTGAACTAGTTTCTTACAGACTTCTTTATGGTTTTTTTTTTTTTTCATTTTGAAGAAGTAGAAAGGAATGAAATCTTATTTACTCTTGAAAAAAAAATTGTATCATGAAAAATTCTTCCTCAACTTCGTATAACTTGGATAACTGACAGCCAGACCACTTTTCCCTGGAGGAGGAGGATGTGGGTTTTAGGTACATAATGGTTCCCTAGCAACCAGATGACTGACAGCCAAGTTAGTGTGGGATGAGCCCCAGGGGTATCTTTGTTACCAGGTAGAGGAGGTGTGGTGGAGGAAGCAGGGAAGAGAGTTACCCTCTTCCTGGTAGCAACCTGACATCTTCAATACTAGCAGCCCATCCACATGAATCTTCTGCACCAGTGTACGTTGCAAAAGATGAGCACAGGGCTGATACGTGTCTGCTGTGCCATCATGTGCACTCGCCAATCGCTTCTGTATCTAGTTCTCCCTCTCTTTGGGCTCATCATCTCATCTCAAGGTCACCGAAACAAGTCACTTCTGAGCCTGGCTCCTATTTTGTAGTGTGAGCTGACCTGAAAGTCACTATGCAACCTAGGCTGGCTTCCTGCTTCAGCCTCCGATGTGTTGTGATTACAAACTTGAGCCAACACGTCAAGTTTCTACCGGAACCTTCTCAAAGAACTGCTACCCTGGTCAGGTCCAGACTTGACACTGGGACTGAATATGTTGCTTCATCCCAGAATGTGAGCCTGGCCTCTGTCCTCAGCTCTGACGTGACACTATTTAGTCCACCACCCATGTTCTTCAATGTTTCCCTCTACTTGGTCCAAGCTGGGACTTGGCTTCTCCATCTCCACTAGACACTTTTCCCAGGCTCACTAAGTAGGTTTCAGATTCACTCATCTTAAAAATAAAGCAACCCTTTCCAATGTCACTCGGCTCTTTTGGTAATACTGTGTTTATTTCTATCTGCTGAGAATAAAAATTATCCCTAGTAGGCTGGGGTCTTGTGCTCCATCTTTCTCTTGCTTTTTGGCTTTTTATTCTTTCCACATGTCTCTGATCTGTTACTCCTTCACTCCCTCCACCCCCCATTCCCCTTTCTTCCTCTCTCTCCTCTCATTCTCTCTCATACTTTAGCCTTCTTCCTTCTCACTGTAGTTCCCTTACTTTATAGAAAGCTCCCTGAAGCTAGAGTATAGCCTCCAATATGCCTCTGCAGAAGGCCACCAAGGACCAGCTGATTGCCAAATCCTTACTTGCGCTCTCTTTTGAGTGTCACACGGTAGCCACTGTCTGAAAGTGAATTTCCATTCCTTTGTTAGTACATTTTCTGTTACTTCAGGAATTCCTTTCTCTTTCGCCGTCTGCCTCTTACATATAGACACCCATAGCTCTTTCTCCCCCTTTTTTTCTCTTCTGAGATTTATTTTCAACTAGTTCTTTTTGTCTTCTGCTCTCTCATTGTGAGTTCCAGTGACACACATCCTGATAACCGCCACGCCTACCTCCCAATTCAGACCTTGCTCCTGGCCCCCAAAGTCACTTTTCTGATGACCTCCATGGACCTTATTCTGACTTTTCCACAGATGGCTAGCCCTGATAGTCACCATGTTTCTCATCTAGTTTCCCTTCTGTGGAAGGAAAAGAAGACCCTTAGAATTATTTATTTTATTATTTTACATGTATGAGTGTTTTACCTCCATATATGTATGTGTACCATGTGAGTGCCTAGAAGCCTTGGAAGTCGGAGGAGGACACGGAATCTCCATGTGACTGGAGTTGTAGATGGCTGTGAGCTGCCATGTGGGTGCTGGGAATTGAACCCAGGTCCTCTGCAAGAACAAGTGCTATTAACCACAAAGCTGCCTCTCCAGCTCTGAGCTTGCTTTTGAACAATGTGATAGAGTGGAAATGGATGGAGTGGTGGCAGGCTTGGGATTTCATGTTGAAGCTTTAGAACTCACTTTTAGACAGTGGCTGTCGTGTTACACACAAATGAGAAATCGAGTTACAGTCCCAGCCTACATTTTTTGTTGTTAAAAATATATTCACATGGGGGGGGAAATTAGAGTAGGGAAAATATATCAACAGTAATTATCTGTGAGTAGAATTGCTTCTGATTTCTATTTTATTCTTTTCGCTTGTCCATTATTTTCTAAAATTCCTTTCAGCAAACATGTTTGCTTTTGTAAGAAGGAAGAAAAATTTTAAATTGCCAACCACAACAATTACACATTTGTTTAATAGTCTCAAACTTACTGCACCAGAAGATTGATGAAATTATTTTCGTTTATAGGAGAAAGTTAATTGTGTTTATTCTGAAACACAGTATAAAGTTACAGTTGTGGAAATTCCCAAGTGATCATGTGATTTAGGAAGCAAATAGGCATTTCTACATGGAGAAAAGAGGAACTTCTCAGGCTCTAGGAGTTGAGCTCAGTAAAACTTTGAAAGCCGAGGTACTTCCTTTAAGGCAGTGCTTCTCAATTTGTGAGTCCCGACCCCTTTAAGGGTCAAATATCAGATACAGAGCTTATCAGATATTAACATTACAATTAATATCAGTAGCAGAAATACAGTCATGAAGTACAATGAATTTGGCTTTATGGCTGGGGGTCACCACAGCAGGAGGAGCTGTGTTAAAGGGTCCCAGCATCAGGAAGGTCCAGAACCATTGTTCTGAGGAAGCCATGGTGCCCAGAGTACAGGACACTCCCCTCAGAGACCCTCTGATCCCCTGGTAGACTGCTGCCAGTGGCTTTTCTTTTGGTAAAGCAGCGATTGGAAGGAAGAGAACAACACTTCCTTTCCTGGGTCAGAGCCTTTCTCCCTTCCTGTTAGAGAACAGGGGACTGAACCCTTTCCTTCCAGCCTTAAAATGTTTTACTCTAAGTCGGCAAGAGGCAGTCATACATAAGTAATCAGATTAAAGTGTGCTCATTGGGTCTACGGCCATACCACCCTGAACCTGCCCAATCTCGTCAGGTTAAAGTATGCTCACTGGATAGGGTATGTGAGTATGTATGTGTTTGCATGCATGTTCACACAGAATCCAGTGCTGTTAGACAGTAGATATGTGTGTTTTCATGCACGTGCACACAGAATCCAATGCTGTTAAACAGTAGATAGTAGAGGGCCTCTAATTATTACAGCTGGGTCTGCTCACTGTCTGTGGGATCACTGGTTTAAAAAGCATCCGAAAAACTGCTTTATTTGGTTCATAGATTTGCTTACTGAAATAAAGAAAAAGGAGGAGAATGAGGGGCCTTGTAAGAATAGCCATGCTGGGCTAGGACCGAGGCTGGGTGTCTGACAACACTCCATATAGCTGAGATCCAAGAAAGAAAGTAAAAAAGGAACCCACTTCCAATTATTCCCACAAGTGACTTGCCTAGCTCTTGATAATGGTCAAGAAAATGACATTTTCTTAAGCAAGTACTTTCCCCGTTTCAGTATATATCATAAATTGAGATGAAACTTGAAAGTTTTACTCTAAAAAATATGCTTTTAGAGTTATAATCTTTTATGCCTTAGAGATCAAGTGTCTGTCAGAATTCTTAGAAGCTTAGCACCCCACAAGAGTGGGTGTTATGTGGGCCCTGGGTGACAGTAGAAGGCACAGGATTTTCAGCTGGGATTGAGCAAGCAATCAAATAGGAAGCTTAGGGCTTTCATTTAAATTTTATTGTGCTCTGTCTGTTGTTCCCATTCTCTGACAAAAAATTCATTGAGATATTTTGAAATGTCTCAGTTAGACTCTAGTGTTAGGAAATGAAGTAAAAAAGCCCAAAAGTGCTAACTTAGTGTTGATTTTCCTTATTTATAGCAATATCTAAAAGAAGAGTGAAGGCCATTTCTTTTCAGTTTTATATATTTCATGCCCTGCATCCAATTATTTCCAGAAGTTCTCAGCAGAGCATCTGTGCCCAGATGTAGGCAATGAGTGTGTATACAGTAGAACCCACAAGAAGTGGCAGGAAGGTATACCCTTCTCTAGTCAGGACTGGGACATGATTTTGTGAACTTTACTTGAGATAGTCAGTAATGAACATCTGGGGCAACACAGCAATGATAAACTTTGTCTATATTTTCCAAGAAATCAATTAGCTTTGTTGAGTTGACATCAGAAATTAAAAAAAAAATTGTAATGTTATTTTTTTCCTTCTTTCTTTGTGTGTGTGCTTTGAATGTGATGTGCATATGTGATGTTTGTGTGTATGGTATATGAATGTGGTGTGTATGTGGTGTGTGTGTGTGTGTGTGTGTGTGTGTGTGTGTGTGTGTGTGTGTGTAGTTTAATAGATCTAGAGGCCAGAATAAAGAGAATGAACCTTCCATGTTGACTGAGGCTGTCCCGACCCCACCATCTGAAGCCACCAGTACACTTGAGCCATTTCTCAGCAACTCTAAAGTGATGGAAACCAGAACTCAAAATCCCAATTTGATTTTACAGTCAGAAAAATCTCTGTACAAAGGTAAGAGAGATCTGTCACACAGCTGCTGTCTCCACAGTGTGAGGGAGGCACACAAGTGGTCTCTAGAATGTCCTCTGAGGAAAAGCTGTAACTCAATAGGGAAGACAAAGCCAGTTTCGGCTGAGTCACATGGAACTTGAGAGGCAGCTGTCTGGGGAGCAATGTGGTTATGGAAATGTTACAGTACAGGTTTTAACCTGAATGTCTGAGAGGTGATGGTTTTCCATTTGCCACAGTGGCTCTGCGCTCTTCTCAAAAGTAGATATTTGGGTTTTTGACCCTTGATTGTGTAACCTGGGTTTGGACTCAGCAACATGTTTTCCATGAGTTCATATACATACAGACCAAATCCATCACTGAGGATATTTTGCAACATACAAAATATCGACAATATCCAAGTCCTGCAAAAGCTTAGATGAACTTGAAAACAGGTTGCACCATCTAAGTTATTTAGTTCTTGTGGTGGCAGTTGTGTGAGTCTGTTCTTTTCCATTAGGTCTAAGGAGTCTTTGTAGCAGAAGTAGATTTAGAGATCAGTTTTAGAAAATATATCAAGACACACTCCGAATGAGAGGAAACGATTAGGGGAGTTGGAGTGAAGACAGGCTTTGTTATAGAGACGAAGTTCATAACACACGACTGTCTCTAGGTACATTGTTGAGCAGCTGCTTTTTGTTTGTCTGGCTTTTCTTACCTTGGGATAATTTTTTCAGGTAGAAAATAAGAATCAAGGCTGTCTGTATTGTTGATCAATGAGAAGGGATTTAATAAGTTGAAGCGTCAGATTAAGTTAGCAGAATGTGGCCTTATTGTTTTGGCTTTCTTATAGGGGGTACACTCCTAAAGTTTGTAGTAACTGACATGCCCTGTCTTCTCTGGTCTTGCAACAATTGCCCTTTAAAAAGAAAAATAATACCAACACTGCCCTTAGGTGATTGTGTGTTATAGTAAAAGACACAAGTCCTGTTCTGGGCACAGAAGTACCAGTCCTCTGGAGGTGAAGGGTGGAACATTGCAAGTTCAAGGCCAGCCTGGGCTGCCTAGTGAGACTGTTTTTAAAAAAAATCCCATCTTCTCCTATCAGCTAATTCCCCAGAGATATTAATTAATGGATCCTCACTATACCTTCTTGAAAATGTGCAATTTAATGGGCTTCCCTAAAGATGAAAGACTTGATTTTGAAGGAACGGATAACAAGTAGTAGAGTTCCAGGTGGCAGGCAGAATATTTGGGGTAATATAGAACTCTCTTTTTCAATAACTTAGAACCATATTTTCTTTATGAAGTGAACTTAGAGCCATATTTTCTTTATGAAGTGAACTTAGAACCATATTTTATTAAACTTTTTAATTACTTCACTTCATAAAGCTTTTCCCCCCCGATGTCTTCAATGGAAACAACAATAACAACAACAAAACAAACTTCTAGTAACCTCCACCCCCTTTTCTCCCTAGATCCAAGATGTGAGGAAGCCCTGAAACCTGGAAACTGTGGAGACTATGTAGTTCGATGGTATTATGACAAACAGGTCAACTCGTGTGCTCGTTTTTGGTTCAGTGGCTGCAACGGCTCAGGAAACAGATTCCACAGTGAAAGGGAATGTCAAGAAACCTGCCTTCGACGATAAAGAAGCGCATCAGCCTGCTTCAATCAGAGGCTTACAAAGAGCCCAACACAAACAGTGTGCCACATCCGAGAAGACACTAAGTAGTGATAGTTCATAAATGTATAGAATCCTCACAACCACCACCCATGTAGTATTATATGGGATAGGGATACATAGTATTACTAACTGCCTCCCAGGTGAGAAAGCTAAGACTCTCCCGCTTTTAGTGGCTTGTCAGCTGTCACCCGGCTGCAGGGTGGAAGTACTAGGGATTTGGACTCAGCTGTGTGACTTCAGAACAGAGGCTTCATGTGCTTCACAGCCTGCAGCTTGGTCCTGATGTCCCCTCATTCTATTCCACATATGACATCAGGTCAAACCCCACCCTGCCTGAGCCCCCACTCTTGCAGAATGGCTTGTGATGGGAAGGACTCTGGTTTGCACATTGGTGTGCTGGGATAGTGGTAGAGGATGACGAGGAGAGTAAAGAAATTAGCACAAAGTGATAGCGCGGAGAAATACATCTGAAATAACTTTACTAATTAGATGATAAATGGACACTTCCCATTCTTCCTTGGTATCAAAGCCTTTGGTATGCTTAAAATATGTATTAAAATGAAGCAGGTTTTACAATTTTTTTTCCTTACAGATACACAGATGAGACTCGATTTTATGGTGAGGGAAGGAGAATTAAGTCCACCATTTTGTAACAAGCATGTTACACCAAGTGTGAGGAGGCTGAGCGTTCTCAGATAGTATTTTAACACATCATTAACAACACGATTTCTCCTCGGCTTGTCATTCTCATTCAAGTTGGACACCAAAAGGCTCTAGACTAAGGAAATGGAAGAATAGCCATCCTGGCAAAAATACCGTTACAGGGGGTTCCATGGTACAATTAAAATTGTATCATGTAATATGTTTTTTACTAAAAAAGAATACATACAATTTGTCTATCAGTTTTAAAACAGGATGAGACAGGCAGTAACCACATCATCTACAGATTAGACCAAAGCCTTGACTCTATGGAAGTCCCCATGCTCCTCTCTTGATGCCTTTCTACGCCAGGGATTCCTGCTTCCAGCTTTGCCTCACTGTGGGCTTTCCTATTCAGTTTTACATGTAAAACTACTTGTATCTCTTTGGAGGCCTAAATAATATATAGTTAGTCTTGTACAGCTTATGGCTTTGTAAGAATGATTCTCAACTTCTACAACTTAATATTTTAATTTAGCTTTATAATCAATCCACATTTTACTTCTATAAATACATTCCCAAATAACTTATTCCTTAGATGTTGGAGTACTAGACAACTTTTACTGAAATAAGTACTTCTCTATGATTCGCTAGATGATGTTGTTATTCATATGAAAACATTTGTAAGAATGTCATACTTGTGTAATATTTGTGAGGATATATAACAATACATTTAATCATTGCTTTGGCTGTGATCAATTGAGCTGTTTCTATTTTATTTTTATTTTTCACTATTCCACCAGCATTACTGAGGATATTTTCATATTTGTATCCCTGGATATCCACATTCCAGGTTTTTAAGGGTATTTACCCTAACTGGAATTTCTGAGATGCGTGTGTGTGTGTGTGTGTGTGTGTGTGTGTGTGTGTGTGTGTGTGTGTGTGTTAAAACTAATGTATATTATGCCATTTTTCTCCCCAAAGTGAACAATTTTATTGTAGGTTCCTAACAGTTGTGTCAGAGGTATTATTGTCTAGTGCATGTCAAACATACTGTCATTTGATACTTATTGCTAGCAGATTTCTTCCTTTTGCTTAGGTGGCTATAATGCGGTTAGCATCTTGTTTTGATGTGGTGTTCTCTGGGAACACCTTAGCCAGCTTTAATACCATCTGTGCTCCTGCTTTTGTGAAATGCCTGTTTACAATCACAGATGATTTTTTTTTATTAGATTGTACTGTTTTCTTTATTGAGTACTTGGAGTCTTTATGTTTTTTGAGATCTGTTTTGCTTGGTGTTTATATTGCTAACATGTGTATAGCCTACCTGCCTTTCTCCCTGCCTCCTTCCCCCTCTTCTTCCTCTCTCTCTCTCTCTCTCTCTCTCTCTCTCTCTCTCTCTCTTGTGTTTGGTGTTTGTTTCCTGATTTAAGTTCTTCTTTTCCTTTTCTTTCTTTCACAGGGTTTCTCTGTGTAGCCCCAACTGTCCAGGAACTAGCTCTGTAGACCAGGCTGGCCTTAAACTCTCAGAGATCCAGCTATTTCTGCCTTCTGAGTGCTGAGATTAGAGGCGCGCACCACCACCGCTCAGCTTCTGTTTTAATTTCGAATGCAGTTAAGTCTACCAATCTTAATTTTCACTGCTCAGTTTCTCATCTATCTTTCCTGGGGGAAAGACTTCCCAGGACCAGAAATCATCCAGTGCGGCCATCAGCTCCCTACCTTCCCACTTTTATGTCTGGTGACTGATTCCTTACCCACTGATAGCTCTTGGGTGGCTTCAGAATAGCGCCAGGTTTTGTCCTTTGTCTTCTTTAGTTGACCCTGAATGCAGGTATGAACTTGGGCATGAAGGTAATGGCTCTATCACATTGTTCTTCCTTTATTGTGGTGGAATTAAGGGCATTGAGCATTTTCTTATCTTCTGAAAGTCTAGCAATGCTTTATAAAGTGTGTATTAGTCACCATATGTTGTTGGAAAAGTCGAAAAATTTCAGAACATCTCGCTGCAATTTTGACAGGAACAAAAGTATTTATATTCCCTTTTCAAGCTTTTCATAACTTTGCTCCCACAGGAAGATGAAATGCAAACATGTTGCATGTTGACTTGGGTTTCTTCTTTTGTCTGGGCATCCTTATCTTCCCTCCTGACTATGTCTTAAGACTTCAAGGACAATTGGGAACCCCCCCCCCTTTGTGATGTCTTCTTAATCCTGCCGCGCATGACCAGCACAGAAGACCCACACACCTACCTTCTGTCTTCCCCTTTTCACAGTGACCACAAGCTCAGCTGCTTCACACATCCTGGGGTACATTCGCTTCTCGCTACCATAACAAATGACCACAGCCTTAGTGGCTGAAATAACAAAACTGTGTGGTTATGTGAATTAAAACTAGTATGTCTAGTGTCCAGGCTGTGCTTCTTCTGAGGACCTGAGGGAGAATCCTTTTCTCTTTCTCAACATGGAAAGGTCACTTAAACTGCTTGGCAAGGATTTCATTATATCTCAGTGTCTGTCTGTCTGTCTGTCTGTCTGTCTTCTCCTTCCCCTGTCTGTCTCTCTGTGTCTCTCTCCCTCCCTTACCCCCTCTTCCTCCTCTTTCTGTTTAGTAAGACAAGATCACACTCTGTAGCCTCCACTTTGTGCTATCCTCCTTTCCCTTCTGGATGCTAGGATGGAAAGCATGCATATGAGACTCTACTACTCTGTTTTCCTTTCTTTTAAAATCTTTTATTTTACTTTGTGGGGTTTTTATCACAGCTAAGACAGGACTTACTAAGGTGTAGACCAAAGTGGTCTAAAGTTAATGGTGATCATCCAGCCTCAGCCTTCTCGGTGTTGGGATTACAGTTGTGTACCACCACATCAGCGCCTCCTTCTGTTTTCAAAATCAGCAGCATTGGTGGGTTCTCTCTCCTGCTGCCATCTTTCTGGATATTTGACTAGGAACCAGTCATTGTTTTTTAAGGCTTATGATCAGATAACACCCATTTGAATAATCCAAAGACATCTTCTCACCACAAGGTCCTTCACCCCGGTCACATATCCCAAGTCTCTTCTGCCAAGTGCAATGGATAAAGGAGCGGGTGTCTCTGAGACCATTCTGCTGTGTGCCATATTGCCCTTCCTCTACTGTCTGAATGAGGACATCATGTATCATTCCTCCCTGGACCTTTAGTTACTCACAAGCTGGAGGAACTCAGGAAATTTCAAAGCAAATTAAATTCATTTTTATAAAAGTCATTTTACAAATGATTATTTGCAAGAGAGGAATAGAAAAAAGATCATGAAAACAGTCATGAGTTTTAGCAGAATATCCCAATGTGAAAACTATCCTTCTCAGATGCATTTTGACAGTAAAAAGCCTCCCACTCTATCATTAGCAACTGAAGGAAAAGTCACGGACTTGTTGTCTGGATAGATTCTGGACCAAAGGAAATAAACAATCTGGTAATTGATTCTGGAAAAGAGGATGATGGTTCATAATTTTAATTTTTGCACACTCATCACACATTTGGTGAGAGCATTTGTCATTAGCTAAACCATCTTACACCATCATTTCTTTTTTATTTAAATTAGAAACAAGCTTCTCTTACATGTCAATCTCAGTTCCCTCTCCCTCCGCTCCTCCCCTGCCCCCCACCGACACCCTGTCCCAACCCCTTTCTGCTCCCCAGGGAGGGTGAGGCCTTCCATGGGGGAATCTTTAGGAGCAGGGCCTAAACCCTCCCCTGTGTGTCTAGGCTGAGAGAGTATCCCTCTATGTGGAATGGGCTCCCAAAGTTCATTTGTGTTCTAGAGGTAAATACTGATCCACTACCAGTGGCCCCGTAGATTGTCCAGACCTCCAAACTGACCTCCTCCTTCAGGGGGTCTGGAGCAGTCCTATGCTGTTACATCATCATTTCCATCACTCTGTTTTTTAGTGGAAACTTCAACGTCACTAACTACACTTCTCAGGTATTTGAATTCCTGTTTTGTGGTATTTTTACACCGTGTGGAGATTTATTGCTATAACTGATGTAATAAAAAGCTTAGCAGCCAATAGCTTATGGGGAGGTATATGTGGGACTTCATGGCAGAGAGAAAACTCTGGGAAGAAGAAAGTGGAAGTTGCTGGCCATACACAGAGAGAGCAGGGCTTGCAGGAGTAAAGGCAACAGCCACAGGGCAATGATGAATAGAAATGGGTTAATTCAAGTTGTAAGAACTAGTTTGGAACAAGCCTAAGTTATAGGCTGAGCTTTCATAATTAATAAGAAGTCTCTCTGTCATTATTTGGGAGCAGGACAGAGAAAGACTCTTTACAAATTCCATGTTAAATTTATGAGATGACAATTAGGTTTCTTGACTTCATTTTTTATCTTGAACACAGAAATAAGTAATTTGGGCGAATGAGGGGAAAACATTTGCAATTGCAACAGATTTTTTTTCATGTCTCTGAAAAACCCACAGATCCTATAAATAAATAATTTTAAAAGAAATCTAGGAAATCAAAATGTTAGTAATTCAAGTATGATGCCCAGTAAGCATATGGAAAGACACAAAAACAGGTCTCAGAAGTGCCCAGAGGGCAGGAACTTAGTAAGGAACAAGGACAACAGGGGATTCTGCCAAGGACCCTTGCTGAGAACCACCAAGGGGATGTCTCTTGAGAGAGAGTCCAGTTGCTCTGGGATGTTAGATGTTTAACTAAATATGCCCTTTCTGTTACAAATCTTTAATCCAGCATGTTCAGTAATAGCAATGTAAAGATTTTTCCCCTCCTTATGGTATCTTTAAAAGAAATGTCACTAAAATAAGATACCCAGAATAGGCCAGAAATGTGTGTGACTGTTGAAACCAGAACAGTCCCAACTCTTATTTCACACATAAGTTCTTAGCATTTTATCTTTCAGTTTCTAAAAAATTAGACTGATTTGCATTTTAAAAGCACTCATCATTTAACATAACTTTGTCACCCTGGGGGGAAAGTCTCAAATTAATTCATTTAAAATTACCCTGGGCCCAAAAAATTAGCAATGTTTAAGCCTTGTTAAAATTAGGTTCAGAAATAAGAGCTCTTAGGTTAATCAAAAATTCTTAGATCCCATGTCTCTCCTAGTGCTATGAGCTTTAGACAAAACCCTGTGAAGAACTGATGGGATCAGGTTTCTGATGGGACGCCATGCCCTTCGGAAGCAGCCCATTTTTCAGATTCCATCAACAGTGTAACTGGACCTGCCAGTTTGGATTTGGCTACCACATACTTGTGCTCTGACCTATAGCACCATCATCATGACTGTATTATTATTTTAGGGCAGACAGTTACTGTCTTTCATTCTGGCTGCATCAGCCTGCGTCAGCCTCTCTTCATTTCCATGCCCCCCACCCCCATCCTCTTTTGTAATTCTGAGCTTGCCCTCAACTTTGGAAGATTCTCTGGAGTTGCTAGAATGGGACAGGAACAAGTTATGTTCTTTGCTCTGAACATGTTCCTTTGGGCCCCCAAATGGCTGCTGCATTGGAAGTAGACAGGAAAATTACCCTCCATCAATATCATAAGCAAAGCAGAGATTACGGGATAAGAAAGGTTATTTTTTGTTTGTTTGCTTTCCAGTGCTGGGTATTGAACTCAGGCTCGCTCATGCTAAGCAATCAGAAAACACAGCCCTAGAAAGGAACTCGGAAGTGTCAGATAGGAGCTGTGGTTGCAGAGGCTTCTGTCTCTATTCTCTCTAACATGGACCAGAGGCTTCCATCTTATTTTTATCATCCATCAAATTTGCCCTTGTGTGTGCCACACTCCTGGTTTCCTGACATTCTATTTTAAATACTAATGCAAGTCTCCAATTATTTCCTCCTTGACATATTGTTAGTTTGGTGCTATGTTAAATTTATCATTTGGCCATTTTCTTCTCTTGCATATTAATGAGCAGTGCTATGGTTTGCTGGTGTCTGCAACTTGGCATTTTTTTCAAACTGATTCTATTATGAATAAATCACCACTCAGAATTGCCGTCAGCTATTTAAAAAAGCAGTGATAACAAAAGCCAGAACGTGTCTATACTGGGAAACAAAACCAACTCTCCTTTATGTAATTGTTTCATCTCATCTTATAAGAAATAAATATTTAGCATTAGGATAGACTTTCTCTGCTGTTTATTATTGCTTTACCGTCATAAAAAATTGAAAAATGCAATAAAATCAAACTTAAATGGTGCTTCTCCAAATGTTGGGATATTATCCTCGTTTTTCCCTGTGTGAGAACTTAAGACAAAGCCTATTATACTTGCTTTGTGCCCCATCCCCTGACAATGACAGACAAGAAATCCCTCATTCACATTCCTATGTGAATGACACAATACTTGGGCTAGTGACCCCATCGTGTCCCTGAGAAGCATCCCAGACTCTTTCCTCCTCATGTCTCATACCTCATTGCTCAAGGGATCTAGTCTAGCAGAGACCTTCATCTTTACCATTGCTCCTGACTTCCAATCTTATCATCCACTTGGAATCTGTAGTTACTAAGTGCTATGAAGGCACAGTGACTTGAGTCTAGTCATTTTCCTCCTTAAAGCATTTCACTGGCTCTCTGTTTTCTCGAAACTGTAGGATGAACATTTTAGCATAGTATTTAAAGTTCTTCCAGCCCCTTCTATGGTTTCTATGTTCGGTTCATCTCCCTCTATATCCTTGCATTTACTTTTCAATTTTGTTCTGCTCCACTATTTGCTACCTTGTAAGAGTATCATTTGGCTCTCCTTTGGTATCTTCCACTCTTCAGTCCTTTCTTCCCTCCTTCCATCTTTCCCTTTTCAGGACATGGCCTATCCCCCTTTCCCGTCATGGAATCTATCTTTTTTCCATAGGTTAAGAACTACTTTATTGTTTTTAAGTGCCTCAGAGCTATTTCTTTCATTTTATCACTTCTTTTTGTGGACATCCAAATATGTTCTAGTATCCTACAATGATTACCAAAACTTTACCAATTATCTGTGGCCTTTTGCTAGGTCTGCCTGTACATATTTACAAAGAAAATTGCAAGAACAAAGTGATATGATTTTGATAGATATGCCATTTGTCCTAGTGGAAGTATATCAACTTAGCAATTCTAACTTTGAGCATGCCTGTTTTTCTCCTAGTTTAACTCCAGTGGGTGAATATGGAATTTTCTTTAGTTGTAATTACTCCCATTTTTCATTTCTAATAGTACATAATATTTGATACATACAAAAGAATATCTGTTAGGTAAGTAGGTTTATAACAAACTAATGTTATAAAAAACTTGTGTATCTGCCACCTGGCTTAAGAAATATGTCATTACTAAGTACTTATTGGAGCCTCCACTAAAGCAACTTGAAAAGAAATGACCATTGTATTTGAGATGCCCAACTATATACATCTACAGGGTCAGCAAGATGTTAAGTAGATCCTGAGGATACATCCTAAGGATGCTTGCTCTAAATGGCTCCCCAGAAGGCACTACTAATAGCACTAGTCAAACTAATTGCAACCTGGAGCAGTGAACTTGGGTTCCTACTGCAATGGGCTGGGAGAAATGAAATGCTAGGGCAAAAGGAAGTATCAGGAGAGGGTGGCTACTTCCGCTGGAGGCTGCAGTCATCTCCTTCCTGCTAAGAACAGTTTTAGAAACATAACAAAGTATGAGGAGAAGTCAGGGACCCCTTTATAGAATAGACATAAAAAGAGAAACAAGTGGAGAAAATGCCATTGATGCCCTTTCCCTATAATGAGATTGATGTCTCCCTTGGTTACCATTCCTAGAGCCTTCATCCAGTAGCTGTTCTAAGCAGAAACAGGCACCCACGGCTAAGCACTGAACCATACCCCTGGAATCCAATTATGGAGCGGGAGGAGGGATGAGCAAAGAAGTCAAGACAGTACTGCAGAAACCCACAGAAACAGTGGACCTGACCTAGTGAGAACATGGAGACCCTAGCCATAAAGCTGGGGAAACAGCATTGGACCTAAAGAAGTCCTCTGAATGTGGGTACCAGCTAGGAGGCCAAGACAGTCTATGGGACCTCTAACAGGGGAGCCAGTGTTTAACCCTAGATCACAAATGGACTTTGGGAGCCCATTTCCTATGGAGGGATACTATGGAAGCCTAGATACAGCAAGGAGGGCCTAAGCCCTCCCCCAAACGATATGACAGACTTGAAGGTTCCTGGTGGAGGGCCTCACTATCCTTGGGGTAGAGTTTGGGGATGGGTTGGAAGGGCGTGGTGGGGAACATGGGAGGATGGGAGGGCAAGGGAATGGGGGGATGGATATGTAATATGAGTAATAACTAAAGAATAAAAAAAGAGAAGAGAGATAATTGTGTCTTGGGATGTTTTGAAATTTTCAATTACTGACTTACTTGGGTAAGGAAAAAACCCTCATAGTAACAAGAGGACAGTGCACTCGGAAGAGGACCACACATTTTAAGCTGGAGCTCGTGTATCAGAGACAGGAGGATCAGCTATTTCCTTACACTGCCCGTTCTGTCTAAAGACCTACTAAAGTGTCTATTCATTCTTTTTGCTGGTGTGGACATTATGATTCATTTAATCCAAGTCCATCAGTGTGTAGGAAAAGCAACCTGAAATAAAAATGTAGATGAAGAGGCAGGTTCCATTTCTCCAAAAATATTTGCAAGCTAGTTTGTTTGATAAAGAAAAACAAAATTTCAATATATTAAGATTCTAAGGCTTTTACACTTAATCTTATAGATAATGCTAATGTTCCCACTATCAGTCAGCTTTAGCAAGCACATTTTTGGTGGAAAGAAGTAGAAAGTTTTTTTATGTTGATGTATTTCTTATCTGCCTTTCTCCTGTAGCTGTTACTTTCAAATTCAAGGCTATCTCTTTCACACATCCTCAGACAGGAATACTCTTCCTCCCTCAGGTCATTTTGTTTTATGGAAAGCTTAAATGAGCATCCACAATAAATTGTTACATTTTGAGAAAAGCCTCTCAAATCAGATTCTACATCGAAGTAGAGTCTATCACTTGATTTCCCAACTGTCATCTACAAAACCGATGTGAATGTGTTAGAAGCCTGAAGTCCTTTTCCAAATCTTTCTGTACATTTCCTTGAATTTGCACTGTCAGAATGGGAGTCTTTGTTCTCTTTCCAATTCAAATAGGCCCATTCTTGGCTCTGGATTCCCAACATTTTAGAAAGAGTATGTGTCCTTTTGGAGGAGCTCTTTAACTAATATAGGCTCTTATTTATTAGCTGGAGGTATTTTAAAGTTATTTGAAATTAGATACTTTTGTGCCTTGCAATATGTGAGGCTGCTTTACTTGGTAAATATATATGATGAAAACTATTTTCTTGGAGACAGCAGAATATGTTTCTTTAAATATCTTTTCAATATTAATAATCTTCTTAAAATCAGCTAGGGAAGATGATAGGGCTAAAATCCGAGAGGAAGAGAGGAGACAGTGATCTCTGGGGCGCCTGCTGCCACCAAACACTTGACAGCACAATGTCCTCTGCTTTGGTTTAGTAGCTTCTGAAGATGAAAACAAAGTTTAAAGCACAGAACCTAGTGGGGCATGGCATTGAATTAGTTTCTCTACTATGGGAATGATGACAGCAGGGGGACGCGAAGGAGTTTCTAGTGCTATGAAAACAGTCTATATTTGAAAAACAGGACAATATAAAACTAGAGAAAAAGAACTTCCAGACCTAAGACATTAGTGAGCCTCACACACAAAGAATACAGAACAAAGCAAATAATCAACCCCCAGCTACACAGCTGACAGTCAGCAGTGACGGGAAAGTCTAGAAAATGACTAAAGAAAACAGTTGCAACACATGCAGGGGACAACAATGAGATTAACTGACTTCTCATTGAAGATAAACGAGATCTCATTTTCAAAACACTGAAGGGAAACCACCTGGGCAGCAGGTGTAGTTGAGCTGGTAGAGTGTTTAGGTCTGATTTCCCACAGGGGACAAATTGGACATGGTGGCATGCGCCTGGAACCTCTATCCCTTGGGTGGTGAAAGATAAAGGATCAGAAGAAATTCAAGGCTATGTTTGGCTACACAGTGAGTCTCATTGTCTGGGCTGTGAGGTGGCTCACTGGGTATAACGTGACTTGCCACTAAACTTGATGTTTTGAGTTTAATCCCAGAGACCCACACCATGGAAGAGGAGAACCAATTCTGAAAAGTTGTCTTCTGACCTCTACACACATGACATGACATGTTCACACACACAATACATAAATAAATGAAATTTGAAAAGGGAAAAGGAAAGGAAAACAGAGTGCTGTGCCTAATGAAACTGCTATTTAAAATGAGGATTAAATAAGACACAAAGTTGAAAACTAGACAAAATTCCTTTTTGTTGTATATGCATTATAAGAAGTGGTAAAGGAAAGCCTCTACCTGATGGCAATCATGCAGGATGGCAGTTTGAATTACAAGGAGAAATAACAAGCATTAGAAATGATTTAGGGTCATGAACAGGTTTCCAGTACTTTATGCCTTTTGTTTTTATTTTCAGTTTTACTTTTACCAAAGGAAGTTTTCCTTTTTTTTTTCAATAGGAAAATGTGAGATGTTTTTTAATGTGGAGTAATTTTTATTCCCTAAATTATTATGTTGTGAGACACATATATATTGTATTGTTATCCTTAATGCGCTTAAAAATACATGTGGCTTAAAAATTATTTCTCTGTAATTTTGGAATTTTCCTATACAGCTAGAAAATATATAACAAATAGCACAAAAAATGGCAAAGATGAGAGGGGTAATGAAATTATATTGTTGCAAAATTTTTATATATATGTACATATATATGTATATTTAAAGATCTATTGTACTACTTTTAAATTGTGTGTGTGTGTGTGTGTGTGTGTGTGTGTGTGTGTGTGTGTGTGTATGGGAATATATGCACATGGGTGCAGGTGCCCACAGAGTACAGAAGAGGGTGTCAGAGTCTATGTGGCTGGAGTTACAGGCAGCTATAAGCCGTCTGACATGGATGCTGGGAACTGAACGCTGGGAACTGAACTCACTTGGGTCCTTCGCCAGAGCTGCAGGTGCTCTTAACCATAGAGCCATCCCTCCAGTACAATATTTCTCTATTTTATCTGAAGTAATATTTACTATAAGTAGGTTGATATAGCCACAAAACTACCTACTGAAAATTATGCAAGATTGAAACAAAATTTAGTAGAGGATATGGATAGAATACTTAAAAGTAGTTGAATGACACAAAAGTAAGGCAAGAAAAGGAAAACACAACAAAACCTCAATGAGTAGATAATGAGAAAAAGTACCAAAGTGACAGTTGCATATCCAAACACATAAATAACTAAATTGAATAAAAATTGTATAATCACAGCCGGGCGTTGGTGGTGCATGCCTTTAATCCCAGCACTCAGGAGGCAGAGGCTGGCGGATCTCTGTGAGTTCGAGGCCAGCCTGGTCTCCAGAGAGAGTGCCAGGACAGGCTCCAAATCTAAACAGAGAAACCCTGTCTCAAACAAACAAACAAACAACAAAACAAAACAAAAACAAAACAGATTGTATAGTCACAAAACAGAAAATCTCAGAGTAGTTCTCAAAAGAAACAAGACAGCTATGTGGAGGAAATTATTTCAAATGCAGAGAAAAAATAGATTAAACATACAAAAAATGAAGCCAGGAGTTGCTGGTTCACACCTTTAATCCCAGCACTTGGGAGGTAGAGGCAGGTGGATCTCTGTGAGTTCGAGACCAGCCTGGTCTACAAGTGCTAGTTCTAGGACAGCCTCCAAAGCCACAGAGACACCCTGTCTCAAAAAAAAAAAAAAAAATTTACAAAAGATGAGGAGTTACATTATGCAAATAGCATGCATTACAGAGGAAATATTATAATGTACACATACCATATTTATTTGGCCAAAACTCACAAGACTATATACTTTGTAAAATACATTTAGTTGTATGTAAATATACCCAGTGCTTTGCTGTCAAAATTACATAGATATACCAAGGAAGCAGGGAAACAGGAAGATCATTCAAAAAGACCTTTTCTGGAATTCAGGAGAATAGGAGAGTTAAAATATAAAGAAAGAAAATGAAGCTCAGTAAATAGGAGGAAGAAATTTGCATGTGATTAACTGAAGTTTTAACGAATGACAAAGGCCATGAAACAATGACAACCTTTTCAAGCCAGTGAGCATGGTGTGCTCGAATTCGGGCCTTTTGGTATCCACTACCCACTGAGAAGCTATTTATTCATCTGACACAAGTGTGAACACACACTAGTGCATACACATACATGCACATACACAATACACAGTGCTCATTGGATGAAACAATGTAACAGTTATGAATGTCTTGGCAAAGGACTGTAAAGACTTGTAAAGGACTGGATAGAAAACAAGTACAGGACATTTCCTCCAGAAATTTAGCTACAGATTAAGGAGGGAAAGACCTATTAGCTGAAAGGGATCAGTTAGCTATCGCCACGGAACAACCCCCAAACTCAGGACTGTCAAGCAAACACTTAAGATTAGTAAGATGCCAAGAGTGGATGAGCTGGATGGTTTGGGACTCCGAGCCTTGCTGAACTCACTCACTCATCTGGGGACTGGCTGAGGGCTGAGCATCTACAAGGACCCTACTCACAATTTTGAAAATCGATTTTCCATGGATTGAGTTGAATGGGCCAAGTTTCTCTCATCATCCCTCACACTAATTCATTTGGCAATGCTAGGCATCTGCAGCAGAATGGCAGTCTGCGAGGATCTCTTGATTTCTGTAAGATTCTGTCTCAGAAACGGAAAATAAAAATAAATCGGTAGACAGCATATAAAGAAGACCACCTGAGGTTCCTGTCTGGCTTCTACACATGGTGGCCACACTTATGCACTGCATGCACAGGCAAAATGAAGAGGAGATTGCCATGTGTGTATACGGGAAGCCAAGGAGAGAAGCCTACCTAAGAAAGAAACCCTACAGAAAGACTGACTTTTCACATAGGCACTAGAATTACAAGACAGCATGCTTCTGTTGTTCCCCCAACCTGGTTTGTATAGGATATGCTCCACAGCAGGCATAGGAACCAGTGTGCCTGCTGAAGGGACCAGCTCCCCATTTCGGCAGCCATAACAGCTTGTCCGACCTTGCCTCCTAGGCACTAGGAGGTCAGATACCTGCCTCGTGGCAAAGAACCAATCAGAAGTTAGCTGGTGGTGCTATGCTTTACGGCTCTGGGTATGCTTTACAGACAAGCACACAGCAATGATGCGCAGAGCATAGCAACCACCCTGGGAGGGCCTATGGGCCATAACAACCAGTTGACCAATCAACACAGGGCAAACCCTCCAAGCCTGGAGGCACACCAATCCTGAGCCTGTGCGTACCCCTAGACACTCCCCTTATGCTGCCCTATAAGATCTCTATGCAGACGCTTCCAGCCGTCTTTCCTAGCCATCGGCCATGGTGGGTGGCTGAAAGACCTGAGTTAACATGGGGTTAGCTCATTAAACAACTATAATTAAGCCTCGTGCAGTTTGCATCAAGCTTTCGACTCCACCTGGTGATTAGGGTGACCATGGTCCTGGGCTGAGATCCTGGAGGCCTGAGATTCCGGGGGGTCTTACACCTGCCTTCTGTGTTTATTCCGCTTTCTGTCTGATACTGTCCCAGGAGTCACTGCCTCCTCTGCCTCCTCACTCTTTCAGTTGGGTCCATGGGCCTGGCAAGACTGGAACCGTGGTGACTACAGCAGTTGACCTTGTTTGCGTCTGCTTGTAAGCAATGCGATGTGCCTGAGAAACATTTTAAAAGCACACAATCTGATGTAGCATCAGAGTCTTGCCTCATCTCTCCACCAAGACTTCTACTCTCTTTGCTAGGTTTCCTGCCAATGTCTATAGACCTCCAAGCACCCCATTTCCCCCTCATTCTTGATAAAGTCTTGATTTCCCCCTTGTTACTGAAAACGTGCTCCCAGACAGCAACTTAGCCTACTACACAAGCCAGTAGTCACTCCGCTCTCCACATACGATGGAAGCTGCTCACCCTTCGCCTTCCATGAGTTCTTCCTTCATTGGAACTTCCCTGTTCCAATGATCTTTTCTATCCTGTCTTCAACCCATCCTATACAAAACTCCTTTCTTAAATCACTTAAATACAGTAAGTCTATTGTAGTTTTTCTGTCAGCTTAGCAGCTGCAAATGAGTCTCCTGTTGTTTTAATTACTGCCTGTGATCCCACTCATCCCCACCCCTCAGTAAGTGCTCCATCAGCCTAAGGCTGCAGCCTGGAGGGCCTTCTGGTTCCACAGCCCTGGCTCAGCTGCAAGTCAGAGGTGAGGGTGAAAATCTGCTAGATCACAGAAGCCAAGAAGCAACCAGCTGACTTTCCTTTTTGAAAAAGCCAGAGATACAGCAAGAGGCTCGTCTCTTCTTTGCCTCTAAAAACCCACAAACAAACAAACCAAAAAACAAAACAAAACAAAAACCACTCCAAACTGTAGTCCCACCCTTTCCTCCTTTGTATCTTCTCTATCCAAATCCCTGGCTTCTCTAGGGCTAATTCCAGTCAGCTAGTTGCTGGCTCTGTCCCCTGATTCAAGGTTTAAAATTTTGGCAGCCTCAGGATGTATGTATAAATGTGTGACATTTTCAAACAATAAAAAGCCAACTTGTGTTTCATGACTGCTCATTGTACCTATAGGTATACATGGTGACAAAATTATAGCTCCTATTAATAGGTCACTCTCCCGGTGCAGTGAATCCTGACCGACTATATGACAGAATGCTGTGTCAATTCCTGACAAGGCCTTGGGAGATCTCACAGACTTCTTCAGGGCTGTGGGCTCCAAGAGCTGCCCATGCCCAAGAGATGGTCCTACACTTGCATTCACATAGAGGCATGCTCCGTTCTGCTGCAGATGCCTAGCATTGCCATATGAATTAGTGTGAGGGATGATGAGAGAAACTTGGCCCATTCAACTCAATCCATGGAAAATCGATTTTCAAAATTGTGAGTAGGGTCCTTGTAGATGCTCAGCCCTCAGCCATTCCCCAGATGAGTGAGTGAGTTCAGCAAGGCTCAGAGTCACAAACCATTTAGCTCACTCTTGGCATCTTAATAAACCTAAGTGTTTGCTTGACTGAATTTGGGGGTTGTTTCGTGGCAATCATTATGTAACACTCCATGTCCCCTTTACAATGCTAGGTCTTTTCCTATTTAACTCTCAGCTAAATTTTTGAAACCCTGTTGTAAAAGTTGGTCTGGAACTTACCAAACAGGCTAAACTGGCAGGCAAGCTGGGATCCTTGCTTCACTGTTTCCCTACCAATACCTGCCTTTTAAAAAGTGGGCTCTTGGTCTTGGTTTTTCAAGGCAAGCGCTTCACTGCCCAGGTTTTCTCTCATAATGGGTTGCTCTCTACCACATATGCCCTCATCATGCTTCACCCCCTGATAAGCCCCACTTAGAACAAACCACATCCTGAGGTGATGGGTTCTAGACGCTAACATATCAAATTTGGAGGGACCCAGTATTTCCACAAATTGGTGATAATTGGAAAGCAAGGATTCAGCAAGTTTCATCTTCTATTAAGCCCAAGAGCCAGTGTCATGGAAACGGAGAAAGGAAAATTGCAAGCATGATGCTTGAAGGTGACAGTCTTATGCCTGAACTTATTACTTCAGAGGCATGGTTGCTTCTCTAATTATGACAAAGTCAAAGCAGGGCTAGCAGGAAGTGTAGCTGCAGAGGAAAGAGCCCTTCTCTTTCCTTCTGGAGGGGATTTCACCTCATTCTGAGAGTTGGTCAAAGCAGGGCTGATGGCAGACATGGATCCTGGTGACTAGCATCACAGAGGACCTGAGATCTTTGACGAATGTGAAGCTGCAGAGATTTCTTTTTTTTTTTTTTTTTTTTTTTAATTCCACTAGGCACCATTGAGGCCTGAGTATTGTGTTTGGGATCTTTCTAAGAGGGTGTTAGATGACAGAGGTGGGAAGAATTGAAAAGCACTTCCAGGACCTGCCTGCCAGAAACATCCACAGGCTCTCAAATGCAAATGAGATTAGAATAGAACAAAAGCTAACAGAAAGGAACAACAGCAGAATTCTCACCCCAGTGAGGCAGTCTTCACCTCTGGCCATGATTGCAGCCACAACCCTCCTGCCCCTCCTGTCTCATCTACTACCTCACTCCCTCAACTCCCTTTCATTGCTGTCAAACATGCCATCTTGTCCCCACAGCAGGGCCTTCTCTCCTGCCATCACCTGTCTGGCCTGCTGCTTCCTTACACACAGGCTCCTGTCTGGGTCTGAGTACCATGTCACCTGCTGGTTGAGGCAGGTCACCTCCCACTGTGTTTTGTTGTCCTGACATTATCCACACCCTGACTGCTCTTCCTGGCTCTTCTTCATTGTCTCCCTGTAACAGGGTAAGGGCCCGGGCCCTTCCCACCATCCCATTTTTCTAATTGCATTTCCATAGTTGTGACAAAATACCCGGACAAAAAACAATTCCAAGTGACAGTCCATCGTGGCAGGGAAATCAAAGCAGGGACTTGAAGCAGCTAGTTACATCGAGATGGGTCTTTCTTACACAGATTTGGAGGAAGGCAGATATAAAGTGATGGGGTGACTCCATCCTCTGGAAGGAGTCAGGTTGCTGGGATGCAGAACTTGGGGGAAGGCTCTAAGCTCCAATGACCTGTCAGACCCCAGGGGGTTCGGAAAGGACAAGGAAGCTTTTGATACTGGGACAGTTCCGGGAAAGATGGAGAAATAGGCAGACAGCCTCATGCTTTTCACTTTTCAGCTTGCACTGAATTCAGATTGCACAGCATCAGAAAGCAATAGCAAATGCTGAGTGAAGAAAATGAATATTCTCTCCCCAATTGTTCAGTCATAGATTTTTGAATTCTATAGGTTTACCATACTGATGTTTTGTTACTATGGTTACCATGCTTTCCAAACTAAATACCCGAACACTGGATGAAAAACAAGGTAGAAATACGGAAATTGAGAACAGGAAGGCCCTGGAACTTTGTTCAGATCACCACTACTCACAACACATCGACTTCATATTGTGTGCCAGCTCTTACCCCTGACTTATGCTGCCATTTAATCTTCAGAACAATCTGCCTTTTAAGTTAACTTTCAGAAATTCTGCATTTTGTATTGTTAGACCCCCGAAAAACTCAAGTATCCGGGGTCTCAGGCCAGGTTCGCGGTCACCCCAATCACCAGGCGGATTCGAGAGCTTGCTGCAAACTGCACGAGGCTTTATTGTAATTTAACGAACTAACCCCATGTTAGCTCGGGTCTTTCACCCACCCGCCATGGCAGACGGCTAGAAAAAGACGGCTCCTAAGGTCTCCCCAAAGATCTTATAGGGCAGCGTAAGGGGAGTGTCTAGGGGTACGCACAGGCTTACGATTGGTGTGCCTCCAGGCTTGGAGGGCTTGCCCTGTGTTGATTGGTCAACTGGTTGTTATGGCTCATAGGCCCTCCCAGGGTGGTTGCTATGCTCTCTACGTCATTGTCGTGCGCTTGTCCGTAAAGCACACCCAGGGTCGTAAAGCATAGCGCCACCAGCTAACTTCCGATTGGCTCCTTGTCACGAGACAGGCATCTGACTTTCTAGTGACTAACTTCTGATGGGTTCCTTGTCACGAGACAGGCATCTGACCTCTACGTGACCAAGGCAGGTTTATGGCAAGCACGTGTTCGGCTGTTATGGCTGCCAAAAGGGAAGCCGGTTCCTTCAGTATCTGTATCCACTACGTATATGTTGGGAACCCTGTCTGCTCTATGCATTGCCCTTTCACTCTCTTCATAATGTCATTAAAACCTTAATCTTTCTCATTAGTAACATCTTAATTGCACTGCATATACTCGTGTGTGTGTGTGTGTGTGTGTGTGTGTGTGTGTGTGTGTGTGTGTGTGTATGCATATATAGTATCTATTAGAAAATGTCCTTATGGAAGATATATAATCATGCTGTGAAAATGTACATGAAAATTCATATATGCATAATATGATTTTATGTGTATATATAAAATTTAGGAAAGGGCTGAGGAAATGGCTCAATGAATACCAGTCCTTGCTGCATAAGTATGGGGTATAAGTTTGATCCTCGACGCCAAACCCAATCCCAAAAGCAGGTGTAGCCACACTCTCCTGTAACCCCAGGATTTGGGGGTGGAGACAAGAGGGTTCGTGGAATTTGCTGGCCCATCACCCTGGATGGAAGAAAAAATCTGGCAAACTCCAGGTCCATTGAGAGTCACTGACCTGGTTAGGTAAGGTAGAGAGTGATAGCACAAAATATAAGATGCTCACCTCTAGCTTCCATGAACAGGAGCACACACACCCCCACACATCTGTGCAGACACATGCATGCAGCATGTGTGACCTGGAATTCACAAATGGCAGTAAAAATGATGTCTGTCTTTCTGAAACTAATGTCATTTTCTGGTATGGGTATCCACACTTGCATCAATGTAGGGTGAAAAGGGCCAACAAACAAAGAAACAAATTAAAAAACAAAACAAACAAACAAAAAACCTGCCCCTGATTTGGCTGCAGGACCAGGGCTTGAAATCCTAGAGTCGGGCTCCAGAATCCCACCAATCCCTGAGGTCCCTGAGCTCAAAATGCCACCAATCCCTGAGGTTGCCCAGAATCAGACCACAAAAATCCACCAATCTATCCTGCAAAGCTTCCCCAACAAGAAACCCTATATAAACTCTGTACTGTGTTCAGTTTGCTGTTCTTTCTCACCAGAGACATCCACCCTCCTGGATTCTTCCTTTCCACTATCTCTTTTTTTTTTTTTTTTTTTTTTTTTTTTTTTCGAGACAGGGTTTCTCTGTGACTTTGGAGGCTGTTCTGGAACTCGCTATAGGCTGGCCTCGAACTCACAGAGATCCACCTGCCTCTGCCTCCCCAGTGCTGGGATTAAAGGCATGCACCACCATCGCACGGCTTCCTTTCCACTATCTCTTAAGTGAGGTTCCTTGTGCAGTGTGCCAGTTTAACTAGGGAGAGCCCAGCTGTAGCAACTTTCCCCAGGGCCAGAACAGAGTGGAGCAGAACTGTAACACTTTCTACTGGGGAAGCCTTCCCTAGCTAAGCAGAGCTGTAACACTTCCCTGGAGCAGAGTAGAGCAAAGCTATAACAACTTGGCTCGAGAAACCTTCCCCTGCCAGAGGAGAGCTATTAACACTTGCACCAGGGAAGTCTTTCCCTGGAGCAGAGCTGTAAGCTGCTACACTTGCAGGGACTTTCTTATATTCTTTGGCTCCCAACTGCCAGAATACCTTTCCACCTGGGCTCCAATGCTAACAGCATCCATTTTGCAAATGGTGTTTTATGACTGAAAAATTCTAGTGTGTGTGTGTGTGTGTGTGTGTGTGTGTGTGTGTAAAATCATATTTCCATTATCTATTCCTCTGTTGACAGACACTCAGTTGGTCCTCACTTAGCTACTATCAACAATGCTGCAATAAACATTGCTGGCAAGCATATCTGTTGTATGTTCAATTAGAAGCCTTCAGCTTGATGCCCAGTAGTGGAAAAGCTGGGTCATATGGTAGTCCTATTTTCTGGCTTTTGAGAAATTTCCATACTGGTTTCTACAGTGAGTGGATCAGTTTGCTTTCCTAGCACCAATGTGTAAGAGTTTTCTTTCTCTACATTCTTACCAGTATTTGTTTTATGTCTCTCCCCCTTATTGAAAATCGATTCTCTTCTCATACAATATTTCCTGATTATTGTTTCTCCTCTCTCTGTGCCTCCTAGTTCTTCCCCTCATATCCCCCCTCCAGATGCATTGCCTTCCTGTCTCTCATTAGAAAAGATGAGGTTTCTAAGAGATAACAGCTAAACATGACAAAATAAAATATAGTAAGATAAAGCAAAACAATCACATTGAGGCTGGACAAGGCTACCCAATCTAAGGAAAAGAGTCTAAGGGCAGGCTCAAGAACCAGACACCCATTCATTCTCACAGTCGGGAGTCCCATAAAAATACTAAGCTAAAAGCCATCATATATACTCAGAGGCCTGGAGCAGACCCGTGTAACCTTGTGCGTACTGCTTCGGTCTCCATGAGTTCATATGCACCTCCATCTTCCATGGGGTCCCTCGAGCTCTGAGTGGAGGGATTTGATGGAAACATCCCATTAGGCTCTCTCTCCATGTAATGTCTAGCTGGGGGTCTCTTCATCTGTTCTCATATGTTGCGGCCCGGCCTGTCTCGGCTCCAAGCAACAATAGCCATGAGGTTCGGCCTGAGTGGGGGAGCATGGGCCTGGAAACTACTAGAAACCCAACGGCGATAAAGACCAAATAGAGGCATCTTGTCATCTTTAGAGCGCTCTCAGTTCCATGCTGTAAAACTAGAGTCTCTTGTTTATTTATCATCTTCTTGGCTGTTTCTTAACTATGCTTCTATGGCTATGAGGAGGCCATTTCTGTCCTGTTGACTCCTCTCTGCTAGATGGCTCCTAACTCTCTCCTCACTTGTTACTCACACACCTAGCACCTCTGCCCAGGTGCAGGGTTATTCAAATGCTTAGTTCTGTAGAGATGCAAACCAGGAGACATTCCCCACTGAGGCCATGTCATTCAATAGCAAGTCAGTTAGCATGCGCTGTTCAATGCAGACCAGAGCTCCTGGTTTCTGGAACCGCTGGAAATTTCGTAATGGAATTTTCCTCGCTTCCGACACTCATACCATTTACTGCAGGAGAAAGCTTCTCTGATGATGACTGAATAAGGCACAGGTCTATCTATGAGAATAGCAGAATGTCATTAGGAGTCATTTTTATTGATACTTTTCCCCTCCTCCTCCTTTTCTGGAGAAGTAGTGTTTGGTTTTACCCAGGGTCTCTTGGCTATCATGTCTCTGGTTCTTGCTCACCAAATTAGTGTTAGTATGGGTTCCGTATCCTGGTGTGGACCTTAAGTCAAATCAGACATCTGGTTGGCCTCTCTCACAAGTTCTGTGGTACCATTGCCCTAGAATATCCTGCATGCAGGACAGACTATAGGTCAAAGGTTTTGTGGATGGTTTGATGTTTACGTTTTTCTTTTGGTAGCTCACAGAGTACGTACCCCCACCAAAGATACTGGAACATAGGGGTAAAGGCACTGGCAGGACTTCTCCAAGTCAATGAGTTATGTGGATGTTCTCAGCAATGGACTCCACTGTCACTTTGCTGAAAGCATTCTATTGTCTTAGCAGCAGCCTAGGTTGTTTGGAGGATTTTTGTGTGACTCTCTGTTATTCTTTTGTTTAAAAAGAAGAAAAGAGAAATTGCTGAGACAGACATATTGACTATAAGTTTATTATAAGACCCGGTAGAATGGGGAGACTAAGAAGAGGAACAGAGTAATGGCTGACCACCATGGCTGGTCGCCATAGAGAGACAGAGAGAGCGCACAGAGCGAGGGACAGAGGAACAGAGGAACAGAGCGGGACAGAGAAACAGAGAGACAGGAGACAGGAGACAGAGAGAGAGAGAGAGAGACAGGGGGAGAGAGAGAGAGACAGGGGGAGAGAGAGCGTAAAGGGGCAGGGACTTATCTTTTAAAGGGGTCCTCTGCACCTGCGTGCAGACTTCTTTCCCATGGAACCTTGGGCTGACCAGGGTATTGCCTGAGTGGATTCCACCAGGTAACAGGGGCAGGCCAGCATAATGCCTGAACCTTTCATTCCCACCTCTACTTATTATTAAAAAAAGGTGGGGTGTTTAGACATGGCAGGTTAAGGAATAAGGGCGTCGAATTCTTAAGACTGCTTCCTGCTGACGTGGGGGGCGTTGACCATCTTTGGGGGACCCGAGAAGGTTGGGGTGCTGCCACGTCCTGGGGAAGCTGGTTGTTTCATTGTAGTCCAGGCTGTATGGAACTCCCTGGCGCCTCTTAGACCTGGCAAGATGTTGACAGAGCAGAGGACAAGGTTAAGTTTAGGAAAAAATTTTTTCCTTAGGTCCTGTCACTTGAGGGGAAGATTGTAAGATGAGGGAGGGGTTCCCGAGGTGTCCCAAGATGAGTGAAGGGAATTTGGGACCAGGGAAAGATTGAATATTACCTGGAGTGAACCTGACCTGTTTGGATCTGATTCGGCTCCCTGGAACTTACAAGAATCCTTAGAGTTTGTGGAAACATAAGTATTAGACATGTTAGAATCATATTCATGTTAGAAGCAATTTGGCTGAAAGTATTACTATTTTAAAATAGACAGATTTTTTTTTTTACAATGAAAAGTATCTTAACCTTGACCTTGTAGTTATGATCCTATAGTGGTATTGTAGACTATGAACAGTAGCATGAGAAATAGAGAAATCAGGAACATTTTTTATTCTTTTTAATGTCTCAACTCATTATCATCATTTAAGCCTTTTTATCCTCAGGCCTTCGTAACTACATTCTCAGACCTTCATACATCTTAGACTTTCCTATCTTTACATAGATAAACCCTAAAATACCTGTTACTGGAATCTGTTTTGCTTTAAGCTGGCAAGACTATCAGTCGTCAAAAGCATCAGAGTTCTTGAGAAGGATAAGATTTTACCTGAATCAATGATTAAAGAATAACAGAGACTTGCCAGCAGGCTGCATGGACAGCCACCCCCAAGGTCCTCCATAGTAGTGGGCTGCAGGACACCTGCCTTCTTGCTGATAACTTGTGACCTGTGGATTACAGACTTTGGGAAGACTTGCCTACCGTTGGCCCAAGCAACACCGGGAAAGTCGATTCCGTTGTCCTCTTGTCCATGGTCTGGAATACTTTGTACCAGTTGAGGTGAAGGGCAGGGTTGCTCAGTGACCAGCATTGTCACTGACTCGAGATGAAGCTTCTTCAGTGCCCATCAGTCTTCTCGGAGGAAATGGGATGGGGCCAGCAGCTGGCCTATCTCTCTGTTATAAAAAGCTTTTTAACAAAACATTTTAAATGCCATATTCTCTAGATCTCTGAGCATTTGAGGGCTGTCTGTTTAGTATCTTAGCAGTTAAAAGTTTGCCTTTAGTTAGAGAAAAATCCCTTTTTGTAATAAAAGCTGTACCTTTGTAACCGGCTTATAGGATAGACTGAGTGGTATAAATATTTTGTTAATTTGAAATAGATCTTTATGATTTTAAATGTTTATCATCATTTAAAGATATATAGCAATTTAGAAATATGAGACTTAGTATAGTTTAATTTAAGTTGCATATAGAGCTAGATAAGTATAAAGTTAAATTACAGGTACAGAGACAAGCAGGACTGGATAACAGTAAAGGGGGAGTCAGAATGTAATCTCTGACCCGTACGTTGTAGCAAACACACAGGAGATTTAAAGGAACAGAGTAGATTTAAACAGAGGGCCCTGGAAAGGCACAGTATTTAGTAAAAAAGCCATGAACAACAGAGCCAGTGAAAGAAGAAAAAGACAAAAATAAAATAAGAAGAAAAAGACAAAAATAAAATAAAAAGCAAAAAGATCTGGCTGACAGACAGGTTTGCTGGCAAAGAACATTGGAGCTGGGCGTGCCTACAGGTAGGTCACATGACCAAAACCGCGGCAACCGTAAGCCCCTTGTCTGTTTACCTGTTTGTTGGATGAAACCAGAAAGGTTCCTCTATGCATTTCTCATGGGTGAGGCAAGTGGAAAAGCAGCAAAAAGCTCCTCTACGGATGCACGTCTGCCCGTGGGAGTTGCCAGGGGCCTGGCCCCGAAGGGGACACAGCTGTACCGAAACCGAAAAAGGACCCAGCAGTCCGAACTGAAAAAAGAAAAAAAGCACCACTCCTGGAGTGGGATCCCATGCCTGACCTTCAGGAAATGCACCCAACAAGTGAAAGAAATAAAAAGCAAGATGTCAGGTGGCAGTGCTTGCCGGTGGAAGTCATTGAACTGAGTGGGTAGGCCTAAGCCAGGTCACCTGGTTATGACCAAGATGGTGGCCCCCAGGTTAGCACATGTGGTTGATGGCGACCCCCGTAAGCACATTCTCAATTGCCAGAAAAGTTTCAAACCAGCAAACAAACAAAATGAAAACCAGCAAACAAACAAAAAACTCTTAGAGCGTCTCAAGCAGACATTGCCAACCAACAAGAAACAGTCAGAAATAGAACAATCAGAACAATGAGGGACATTCCCAGGTGAAAGAAAGTTCCCACTGGGAGGCAGAACTCCGCTCATTTACCTATTCACTGCCAGTAACCGAAAGATCCCGTAAAAGTGTATTTCCCGTGGGCAATGCCAAAAAATGGCAAGAGATTGCCCTGTCTGAGAGCACCCGGCCCGAAACCGAAAAATGGACCCAGATTGAACAGCGCTGGGTCTGCCCCATAGGAACGGTTTGGGTTTCTTACCAGATTGTAGCGAATAGGCAGATCAGTGAGTTCCAGAAATACTTAGTTGGAAAATCGGCAAGTTGAGTTCTGGCATCTCAGGCTGCTGAAGGCAGGAGGGAGTGCCAGGAAAAGCGGAGATGGAAGTGGGTCGTAAGGTTGCCCTTAGCCTAACACGCACCCGCCAGCGGGTCGTGGAGAAGGTATAAAGTGCAGAGCCGCCCCACGTCCGGGCGCCAAAATGTTATTCTTTTGTTTAAAAAGAAGAAAAGAGAAATTGCTGAGACAGACATATTGACTATAAGTTTATTATAAGGCCCGGTAGAATGGGGAGACTAAGAAGAGGAACAGGGTAATGGCTGACCACCATGGCCGGTCGCCATAGAGAGACAGAGAGAGCGCACAGAGCGAGGGACAGAGGAACAGAGGAACAGAGCGGGACAGAGAAACAGAGAGACAGGAGACAGGAGATAGAGAGAGAGAGAGACAGGGGGAGAGAGAGAGAGAGACAGGGGGAGAGAGAGCGTAAAGGGGCAGGGACTTATCTTTTAAAGGGGTCCTCTGCACCTGCGTGCAGACTTCTTTCCCATGGAACCTTGGGCTGACCAGGGTATTGCCTGAGTGGATTCCACCAGGTAACAGGGGCAGGCCAGCATAATGCCTGAACCTTTCACTCTCCCCTTAGCCAAAAAAGTCAATTGAATGCCACCCAGTCACATTCCTGGAAACCTCATTTGCTAACAAGAGATAGCCAGCTGAGATTCTGTATCTCCCATTATTAGGAGACCTCACTAGGATCATCTTCATATATTTTAGGATGTTCCCACTACACTAGGTTTCCATATCCTTCCTCAAATTTCCTCACTTCCAGCTATCTCTCCCTGCATCCTCTCCCTCTACTCATCTCTCTCCTGATCTTATTCTTGTCCCCGCCAGTATCAGGCTTTCCTGGACTGCCAGTCCCCTTATCATGACATGGAGACTTATTATTAATTATGAATGCTCAACCTTAGTTTAGGCTTGTCCCACTAGCTCTTGTAACTTACATAAACTTGCTTTTCATCATATACATTTTGCCTCAGGGCTTTTTACCTTTCATTCTGTATGTCCTACTTTCCTGCTTCCTCTGTGTCCAGCTGTCTGGCCCTGGGCATGTTGTTTTCTTTCTTCCCAGTTCTCTCTTCTTTTTTAGCCTAAATTCTTCCTCCTAATTATTATTTCTGTCCACAAGTCCTGCCTATTCCCCTATTGCCAAACTATTGGCCATTCAGCTTTTTATTAGACCAGTCATGTGCCTTTGTAAGGCAAGGTGGAATTGTTAGACCCCTGAAAACTCAAGTATCCAGGGTCCCAGGCCACGTTCGAGGTCACCCCAATCACCAGGTGGATTCGAGAGCTTGCTGCAAACTGCATGAGGCTTTATTGTAATTTAACGAGCTAACCCCATGTTAGCTCGGGTCTTTCATCCACCCACCATGGCGGATGGCTAGCAAAGATGGCTCCTAGGGGGTCCCGAAAGATCTTATAGGGCAGCGTAAGGGGAGTGTCTAGGGGTATGCACAGGCTCACGATTGGTGTGCTTCCAGGCTTGGAGGGCTTGCCCTGTGTTGATTGGTCAACTGGTTGTTATGGCCCATAGGCCCTCCCAGGGTGGTTGCTATGCTCTCTATGTCATTGCTGTGCGCTTGTCCGTAAAGCACACCCAGGGTTGTAAAGCATAGTGCCACCAGCTAACTTCTGATTGGCTCCTTGTCACGAGACAGGCATCTGACTTTCTTAGTGTCTGGGACAAGGTCATAGAAGGTGTTCTGTTATGGCTGCCAAAAGGGAAGCTGGTTCCTTCAGAATAAATGAAACATATCTTTACACAATTGAAGTAGTATTCCATAGCACCCACATACCCTAGTCCACCTGTAAAGTCTACTCTATTTTTCCTTCCCTGGGAGATTCATGTGTCCACAATAGACACTTCCCTTATACCTAACTTTTCAGGGTCTATGAATTATAGCATTGTTATCATTTATTTAATGGCTAATTTTCTAAATATAAGTGAATAAATACCAAATTTATCTTTCTGGGTTTGGGTTATCTCCCTCTGAATGACTTTTTTTGTAGTCTCAGCCATTTGCCTGCAAATGTCATGATGTCACTTTTATAACAGCTGAGTAACACTCCATTGTGTAAATTTATCACATTTTCTTTATCTACTTCAGTGGAGGGACATCTAGGTTGTTTCCAGTTTCTGGCTATTATAAATAAAGCTTCTATGAGCAAAGTTAAGTAAGTGTCCTTGTGGTAGGATAGAGACCATTTGGGTATATTCCCAGGAGTTATAGCTGGGTTTTGGGGTAGATGGATTCCCAATTTTCTGAGGAAGGTCCATATTGATTTCCAAAATAGATGTACAAGCTCCCACTCCCACCAGAAATGGAGCTGTCTCTTGGTCACTTGTGTTTTTTATCTTAGCCATTCTGACTGGTGTAAGATGGAATCCTAAAGTAGTTTGATTTGTGTTTTCCTGATAGCTAAAGATGTTGGACATTTCTTCAACTGTTTCTGAGCCATTTGAAACTCCTCTGCTGAGAATTAGATCTGTACCCTATTTTTTCTGTTTTTATTAACTTATTCTTTTACATTCCAATCCCAGTTCCCTCTCCCTCCCCTTCTCCTGCTCCTCCCACTTCCCTCCACCTCCCATCTGCTCCCCAGAGAGGGTAAGGCCTCCCCTAGGAAGTCTACTAAGTTTGTCCCATCATCTCATTGAGGCAGGACCAAGGCCCTCTCTACCCCCATTCCCCTGTGTCTAGGCTAGGCAAGGTATCTTTCCATATAGAATGTATACCCTGTTTTTAAATTGGATTATTTTGTTTGTTGATGTCTAGTTTTTTGAGCTTGTTATATATTTTTGTTACTAGCCGTCTATGAGATAGAGTTGCTGAAGATCTCTTCCCATTCTGTAGGCTGCTGTTTTGTTCTATTGATGGTGTCCTTTGCCTTACAGAAGCTTTTCAGTTTCATGTGGTCCCATTAATTGTCTCTCTTAGGACCTGTACTATTGGCATTCTGTTCAGGAAGTTGTCTCCTGTGCCAGTGTGTTCAAGGCTATTCCCCACTTTCTCTTCTACCATTTTCAGTGTATCTGGTTTTATGTTTGACCCTCTTGGACTTGAGTTTTGTGCAAAGTGATATGTATGGATCTATTTGCATTCTACATGCTGACATCCAGTTAGACCAGCATCATTTGTTGAAGATTATTTTGTTTTTATTGTGTATTTCTGGCTTCTTTATAAAAAAAAAACCAGGTGTTCACTGACCTGAACATCAGGGAACTCTTGCATCCCCAGACTGGGATACTAGCATGGGACTGATCCAGACCCCAGGAACATGGAAATTGAGGAAACCGAGGAAATCTACAGGACCTTCTGTAGTTCAGTACTTATCCCTAGCATAGGTGTGGACTTTGGGAGCCCATTCCACATAGAGGAATACTCCCTGAGCCAAGACACACAGGGGCGGGCCTAGGCCATATCCCAAAGGATATGATAGACTCTGATGACACCCTATGGAAGGCCTCACCATCCAGGGGGAGCAGAAAGGTTATGTGATAGGTAGAATTTTAGTTGGGGGAGGGTTGGTAGGGGAGGATGGGAGGGAGAATGGAACTGGGACTGTCATGTAAAACAATCTTGTTTCTAATTCAAATAAAAAAATCTGAAAAAAAATCAGGTGTTCATAAGTATATGGATTTATGTCTGTATCTTCAATTCGATTCCACTGATCAACTTCTCTGTTTTTTGTGCGGATACCATGCTGTTTTAGTACTATAGCTCTGTAGTAGAGCTTGAGACCAGAAATAGTAATTACTCAAGAAGTTCTTTTATTGTAGAGAATTGTTTTAGCTATCCTGTTTTTTGTTTTTGTTTTTGTTTTTCCATATGAAGTTGAGTATTGTTCTTTCAAGGTCTGTAAAGAATTGTGATGGAATTGTGATGGGGATTTTGTTGAATCTGTAGATTGTTTTTGGGTAAGACTACCATTTTAACTATGTTAATCTATCTTGCAGATCCATGAGCATGGGTGATCTTTCCATCTTTTGATATCTTCTTCAGTTTCTTCCTTCAAATACTTGAAGTTCTTGTTATATGGGCCTTTCACTTGCTTGCTTAGAATTTCCCAAGATATTTTATGTTATTTGTGGCTATTGTGAAAAGTGTTGTTTCCCCAATTTCTTTCTCTTCCATGATTAAAGTTAATCTTGTATCCAGCTACATTGCTGAAGGTGTCTGCTGTGGCTGGGGACAAAGCAATGAGTGGGGAGTGGGAATTTACAAGGGGAAGATCTGTGGGATCCACAGGAGATGGGAGCAGGGGGACAGGGAGGGGGCTGCCACTGGTGTTTTTCTGGAAAGTTAGGGAGGATTAGACTGGGGATTGGATCTTGGGGAACAGAGGGAGAAGAGAAGATCTGTAGGCAGACTATCTGGTTTTCTGGCTTTATTTGTTGTCTTAATGACTGCCATTCTGACTAGGGTATGGTGGGAATCTTAATGAAGCTTTAATTTTCTTTGACAATATAGGCAAATAAATTCTCCAAAATGATAATGCCTACATAGGAAGTCTAGAAAAAAAAAGAAAATCAAACCACACAAGTCAAACTCAGTGCCCTAGTTGGTTCCTAGTAATGTAATGAAACACTGAAACTGTCTTAGAGAGGAAAGTGTTTATTTGGCTTGCAGGTTTCATTAGGCAAGAACCTAGAGGCAGGAACTGAAGCAGAGACCATGAAGAATAGATGCTTGCTTATATAATCCAGGACCACTCACCCATCGGTAGGCTGGACCCTCCCAATATCAACCATCAACAAGGAAAATGCTTCACAGGAAACCATTCCTCAACTAAAGTTGCCTCTTCTCAAAGCACGGGTTCAGCATAGAAAACTTAATAATGCAATTTATTTCCTATTCCCTTGACAAAATGTTTAAAAAATTCATACATGAATTTTCTGACAATAGGTTCTGAGTCAAATAGACAAAGGTAATTTTACCTTTTGCTCCATCTCAATTTCTGCCACTTTCCTTTTTTCTTTCTCCCATGGTTTAATATTCCTGCATACACCACCACTTACAGCATTTTCATCAGTCCTAATGAGATATGGCAGTTGCAGCAATATCAAGCAAAATTTCCGAAATAAACTGACACTGGACTAGTAAAAAAAAAACACTTGTAACGGGGGGGGGGGGAGTGAGGTGGGGAGGTAGGGGTGTGTCCTGATTGTGGTTTTTATTTTTTTCTTACTGAAGGAAAGGACAGACTGAAATCTTTTCTATCAGTGATTCTTTAGAGACTTGTGCTAATGTAATTTCTCTGTAGGGCTGGGAGAACAGAACATAGATGATGAAGTGTAAAACTTGCCCCAGAGTCACCTCCAAACTGGTTAATATGCAGAAGTTATCTAAATTGAAAAAAAATCATTTAATTTCAGAATATATAAAGAGGTGTGAGAACCACCTTAAAAAGCAGAAGAATAGGCCTGCCAAGAACCATTTTTCTTCCACTCTACGGCTATTTTGTAGCTTTATTAAGTGGTATGTGCCTCGGGCTTTGCTTTTTAATAATCCATTTTCTTGCTGACTCTTGCTCATCTGAAATGTTAAGCACATGAGGGGAATAACTGAGCAATGAAGATATGTTTACTTTCCCCCAATACTCGGGAAAGCAATTACTGACATGTCTGGCACCATCTAAAACTCAGAGCCTTTCACATTTTGGGTGGAATGAAGAATTTCTCAACCTTTGTATCCTTGTTAAAGAAATGAATGGGGCTTTTGCTCAGAAGTCAAGAAAACAAAGAAAAGTGGTTGGAGTGTTTTGGGTTGCCACAGGACAGACCCTTCTTGGATCCAGCAGATGGTCACTTTCTTTGTTCCCTGGGCAGAGTCTAGGACTTGGGGCCAGAGAGCCAAAGGTTCTGAGATCTGGAACTGAAGATCTCCGGAAGTTTTCAGTCTCCATCCAAGACCCTCTCTTTCTTTCTCTCATGACAGTCTTTTGCCTTCTTCCTTCTAGGGCAAGGAGGAGAAGGAAGGCCTAAAAGAACTGCTGCCTGAAGGAACCAGCTTCCCTTTTGGCAGCCATAACAGCTGAACACGTGCTTCTATGACCTTGTCCCAGACACTAGAAAGTCAGATGCCTGTCTCGTGACAAGGAGCCAATCAGAAGTTAGCTGGTGGCGCTATGCTTTACGACCCTGGGTGTGCTTTAAGGACAAGCGCACAGCAATGATGTAGAGAGCATAGCAACCACCCTGGGAGGGCCTATGGGCCATAACAACCAGTTGACCAATCAACACAGGGCAAGCCCTCCAAGCCTGGAGGCACACCAATCGTGAGCCTGTGCGTACCCCTAGACACTCCCCTTACTCTGCCCTATAAGATCTTTTGGGAGACCCTAGGAGCCGTCTTTTGCTAGCCATCCGCCATGGAGGGTGGGTGAAAGACCTGAGCTAATATGGGGTTAACTCCTTAAATTACAATAAAGCCTCGTGCAGTTTGCAGTAAGCTCTCGAATCTGCCTGGTGACTGGGGTGACTGAGAACGTGGCCTGGGACCCCGGATACTTGAGTTTTTGGGGGTCTAACACTGCCCAATCCACAGAATTCCAGGAGGCCAATTTGTGTGCTTACCAGTTCCTAGAATTCACTCCTTGTAGTTGTCAGGTTACCAGCAGCTCCTGGAGGGAGAAGGCTTAGTTAAATGCTGACCTTGTTCCACACCTCTTAGAGATAAACAATAAGGCTCTCTGGTAACACAAGAAAGGAAATTTTGTCTTAGTCTGAGTGATATGCCCTTCCTGCACATCCTCAGATACAGCTCCAGCCATACCAGATGTAGCTATAAGTTCTATTTTAAAATTTGGGGCTTGAGGAACATAAAACTGAAAGATAAATGTGAAGTTGCAAGTGGCAAGGCTTTTACCTCTTTGGGCAGTAGCTTTTGCAGAGAATGAATCTATTTAGCTGATTGGGTATGGGACATGGAATGATGGGCTTAGCAAGTTAGCCAAGTGCCCTCAGACTCAGCTCCGGGACATTCAGTTTCTAACCATGATGCATTGAGAGTGTGTAGTGGGTAGAGTTTGGAGGTGTGGGAAGCACTTGTGTACATGCAGGTACCACCGTGTGCTAGCTTCCTCATTTAACTTTACCTCCTATGTCGTTTTCTGAAACTCGGGGCGGCAACAGGTAACGTGGCAATAGTTTGTACACTCACCTTTTCTCAACCTGAAGTCTCTTTGAGTTTGAAAAGTCCCTATTCATCTGTGTCTCCTGAACAGGAGCATGCAATAGCTGGGGGTAAAATGAACAAAAGCTTGAAGCAGGATTTAGGGGGAGGAGTCAATGAAAGACCAGAAAGATACAGTTCACTGCTTGTTATCTGAGGAATATTTAGAATGGCAAATGAAGCCAGAGACCTCAGGAGAGAACCAGGACGGTCAAAAGTTTTCTGTTTTAGTATGCAGTGCTGCTAATACTTGGTGTCGGTCTGAGTAGGGTCCTGTGCCCAGATGTTCTGGCCCCAAACCAGTCTGGCCTTGTTGCGGGAACAGATGTGATTAATACTTAAATTAGTAGACCTTGGGTTAAACAGATTACCTCCTGTGATGTGAGGAGGTTTCATCCAAAGGCCTGCTGGCTGTAATAAAAATAACTGAATCCCTTTCTAGACTGCCTTCAAAGCCATAGTTTGCTAACTCTTCCCTGGGTCCTCAGCTCTGCAGATGCCTGGTTTTCCAGTTGTACACTGTGTGAGCTGGTTCTTTTTTTTTTTTTTTTAATGCTTCTATAGATTTTTTCAGATTTTTTATTTGAATTAGAAACAAGATTGTTTTACATGACAATCCCAGTTCCCTTTTCCCTCCCGTCCTCCCCTACCACCCCCCTAACTAAAACCCTACCTATCATATATCCTTTCTGCTCCCCCTGGATGCTGAGGCCTTCCATAGGGTATCATCAGAGTCTATCGTATCCTTTGGGATAGGGCCTAGCCCCCCCCGCCCCCCGTGTGTCTTGGCTCAGGGAGCATTCCTCCATGTGGAATGGGCTCCCAAGGTCCACACCTATGCTAGGGATAAGTACTGAACTACTACAGGAGGTCTTGTAGATTTCCAAGGTTTTCTCAATGAAATCCATGTTCCTGGGGTCTGGCTTGGAGAATACAAGGCCGGCCTGGAATTCAGATCTTTTCCATTTATCTATATAGCTTTACTTACATTAGTCATGCTTCCATGGTTTTTCAATAGATCCCAAAAAAGTAAATGAGTGGTTAAACACAGTTAAGAATTCTATTAGGCTATTGTAAGTGAGTTTTCATCTTAATTTCTTTTTCAGAAATTAAACAGACTGGTGTGTGTGCACACTCGCGTGCACCCAAAGTTTATTTTGTATTATCAGTATTAACTAGGCTTTTGCTGCTGTTGCTAGACTCTTTTTTTTATTAGTTTTTTATAGTTCAACTTAGAAACAAGCCTGCTTCACATGTCAATCCCTTCTCCCTCTCCCTCTCCCTCTCCTCCTCCCCACCAGTCCCCCACCCTATCCCCCCTCTGCTCCCCAAGGAGGATAAGGCCCTCCATGGTGGATCCCCAAAGTCTGTCATATCATCCTGGGCAGGGCCTAGGCCCTCTCCCATGTGTCCAGGCTGAGAGAGCAACCTTCTACGTGAGCTGGTTCTCAACATCAGTCTCTCTCCCTTCCTTCCTCTCTCCCTCCCTCCCCCACTCCTCTACTCCTCCTCTTTTCCTGTAACACAATACCTAACAAAGTTGAGAACTGACATATGGTGTGTGTGTGTGTGTGTGTCCACTCTGAAAACATTAAGACTTCTAGAGCAGCTCTCAGCAGGCACCTGGTCTTTTAATGTTCCTATTGTAGCACACAGGAGAATCTTGCAAATGTGTGCCCTCTGGATCTCATTTTCAGCCAGTGACCTTCTTTAAGGGGGAACATTAGGTATGTTCAAAGCACAGCTTACTGACTGATTAGCTGGTAAGGCAGAAGTGACATTTAATCAGAGGGGCCATATCAAACAAGTGACTTGTCCCTTTTCTGCCTGATTGCCTGAATTCAGTCAATAACATAATTACTCATTGCTAACTATACTTAGATTAGATTAATGGATTACATATTATTGGGATGAAAAGGAAAGCAAAGACATCACACCCCTTGTTCAAGCCATATACTAAAAAAGACAATTAAAATTAAATCCACATTGGAGACAGAATATCAGTTATAATATTTCATAGTATAATCATTTTTAGGGGATGTCAGGGAATTGTAAGAATCACTCTTACAATCTAAAGTTGATCTAATATTGAAATTTTATTTTAACCTAAATAATATTAGTGATTTTAATGAAGTATAGTTTGCCTGTTATTAAGGAAATCTGGGATGTTGTGTCAGCCAGGCATCTTTTAGCTACAGGACAGTTTTAATGGGATAATTTGAAAAATATGGTAGGGATTCCAGAAAAATCAAGACTTAGACTTTCTGTTTTAATATTTATATCCTAAACTATATACAATCCTTGTTTCCTATCATGAATCTTGATAGAAGTTCATGATTTAGCAGTTGAGTTGAGCAGAAGGCTTTTATTTTGTAAATGTCACAAGTCAGTTCCTGGAGGTGGGATCATGTTCTCATATGCACTTTACTTAATGCCGCTGGTCATACTAGTTAGTGAGCAAAGTTACTACTCAAAACCCACTCTAATACCAAGAAACAAACTGCTTTTTCATTCCTGCCCACACAGTTGCTAGAGTGCCTGGACATAGGATAACTGCCATGCCAAGAATGTCTCAGACCGACTCCAGATCTGGCCCAGGCTCAGATGCCACTTACTCTGAGATCTGCTAAGGCCTCAGAGCCCAACAGTGAAGAAGCAGGGATCTCTTGCCTTTCTAAGTCTGGGTCATGCCTGGGGCGCAGGTATCTGGAAGGGTTGATTAGCTATGACTCAGCTCTGCAGTGTGTTTGGCGCCGGGAAGCCCAATTACTGGAACAGATACTGCACTTCCTCCATATGGGCAAGACATTTGTGAGTGAAGAGTCCTGCGGCATTGCATTGGTTTGGAAGCAGAGCGTTTAGAGTCTCTTGGGTGTGTTACCTGGACCTTGAGTGCCCAGCTAAGTATCTTAGAATTTTAAGATACTATACACATAACCGAATTCCTAGCTTCCTTTCCCATAATGCCGCAGTGTTAGAAGTGGTCAGCGTCTGGGCCTGGTGTTTTCTGTTCTCGGTGTCTTGTTCAAAGTATTGAAGTAAGCACACAGAGATCTGCAAAGTAGTGGGGAAAATTTATTCAAATCAAAGTGGTGGTATGTGCAAGAGAACAGCAGGCCACATGAGTCAAGGTATTCAAGGGCTCCTCCAGTTACTGTTTGGGGCTTTCCTTTGTGGGGTTCAAGAGGAAGAGTTTGGTTGCTAGGGGACATAGTGAGAAGGTTTCTCTGTTTTGATTGATAGTTATATAATCGTTCTTTTTGTCAACCCTGTCTCTTTCCATAATGCGTCTGATTTTAATCATATTGCATACCCACTTTCACCTAAAATGGTAAATTCAGGGTTCTCTCTAACATTTCTCTTAGAGGACAGTTTTCTTTATTGTACTTCCACTCAAAACCAGTTTAGGCCATACGTAATTACACGTAATTCCCAGATGAACTGGAATAGAATCGAATTTGTGTTTGGTCCTTAATAGGAGAGAGTGTTCCATGGTTCAGGGTGTAGTCTTTATACAGCTTAAAGTAGGTAGGGGTCGTAGGGTACTAACAGGTACTAGGTTAATTGTTCAGAGAGGAGTGTAAGTGAATTATACCTGTATATAAGGCTGCTAAGTGCCCTGTTTGGGGTTTGTGTATAGTGCAAAACTAGCAAACATTTGTCTCAACTATTAACATGGGCCAATCTTCTGTTCTCTGGAAGCAGACTGCAATTTAGGAGAGATCCAGGGTGGATTTCATTAAAATTTATATACATCTCCATGTATCATATTCTTCATAATTGTTTTGCAATTACCATTGCCGGTTATTTGTAAACCGCCAGTTCCCCCTTCACATTAATACTGAAGCTCATCTGTAATTTTCACCATGCACGTCCTTCTGGTCCAGCAGTCATTTCCCACCCCTTAAGAATTAGATTAGAGGGTAGCACTCCAATGTTAGGGGAAGAAAATGAAATCTCACAGAACGGAACCAAAGGACCTTAGTAAGTAGTCACATAATTAATGAGTGTTCTCCAGGTGCTGGCCCAAGTACCAGGAACAGGACATTCTCACTTAACCCAATCTCCTGGCCCACTTAAGGCAGGGGGAGCTGCAGCTCAGTCATTACAATGGATCTGCCTGCAGCCAGGCTCCTCTGTCGGGACCACTCTCAGGCACACCAGGTTCTAGCCTTGCAGTAAACCTTGCAGAGATGCCTGGTGTCCAACCACCCCCTTCTCCTCCAGGTGGCAAAGACCCCACCCCACCAGATGCCTCTGTCTTAGACTACAAAGAATTTTGTCCTTTTCCCTGGGATGCGATGCTGTACCAGAAGCCTGCCTTTGTATGAGATGCTTCTTGAGAAGGCTTGTCTTAGAAGAAACAAGGGCTTGCCATGCAGAAAACACAAAAAGACAAGACCTCTGAATATCAAAGGTACTTAGAGTAGGGCTCAAATTTTAGATTAGTCCTAGTGTTAGCTGTGTTGAGTAGTCCACGCTCAGAATACTGACTTGATCCTGGGTCTTTGATTTCCTTGGAGGAAGTTCACACAGAGGCCAACTGCCCTTTGTCCTCACACAGCACTCCCAGGTCTTCTTGCCCACTGATCTTCCTACTCTGCCCTTATGCACCAGGGTGCCACTCACAGGCAGCTCTTCAGTGTTGCAGAAGCCGAGAGAACAAGGGCGCCCAACCCATGCAGACATTTGTACAACAACACCGTCCATGGGCGGTTCATGGAAGCACGCTGGCCACTTCTTTGACACTTTGGGTTTTGTTTTTGTGTCCTGAGCTCACACTTCTCATCTGATTTTCCATCCCTCACACCCCCTCCATTTATACTGCTATAAATTCAGTTTTCTTCAACTCTTCTAAAATGTAAACAGAAAACCATGAGCTTGGAAAGCCTGCTTTTCCTTGCATTTTACAGAAGAGGCCTAACTTATTTGGGGGATAATTTCCATTCTCTCTTCACATCTAGGGAAGCCTATCAAACACTTGGCCTCTTAAAATTTCTGCTGGATCTAGTTTTCTAAATCATGTTATTAGACTATTACATGGGCAAGAAGAAGCATGCTCGTATGATTTTTTTTTAGATGCTAGTATTCACAGGGAGTTCAGGCAGCGAGGAAATTGTTTCTCTGCTCCAATCTCAACACTTCCAAGACAAAGATGTCCAGGGAGCCAGAAACAGTAGAGCATAACCTTGGTCATTTGAGAAACCTAAGTTGGCCCAAATGCGGTGCAATCTTCCCACTCATTTCTGTGGTTAATTGAGTAATGTTTCATATTCAAGATGAAAGTATAAAGCAATTAGCAGCATCTGAAGAGTAATTACGAAGAAGTGAGAATGCTTTTGAAAGCCAGAGGTCCTGACACATTTTTTTCTATAATATGTTGAATAAAGGCCACAGCCCAGACCTCATTTTCATGCCTACTTTGGGACCATTCCAATATCAGGGCAGATGTGAGTCTGATTTGAAAGGGAACTCTCTCCGACTCTTGGGAGAAAGGACAAAAGCAACTTTGGATGAAATGGTGACACATCTGGGGTGAGCAGAGAATGCACCCAGGGAAGTCCCAAAGCTTTCCAACTAGAAAACAGGGCCCAGAGAAACATCCAGGAATGCCCACATGTGCTGCAGTAACAGGAATGGGGGGGGTGGCAAACCACGTCTGGAGAAGTTCATGTTCATGTCTGAGGAGCATCACCCACAATTGTGGATGAGCAAGGGCAAAGTCTGTTGCAGAATCTAGCATGAGAACCCTGGCGGTCAGACTGAGAGCCGGGGAGAATGAGATGGGCACGTGGCAGTTGTTGAGGCTAACGCAGATTGTAGGCTGTTAGGCCGAAATAGACGGAGGCTTGACTGGATCCACTCAGAAAAGCATAGCTACAGCAGAATACCAAAACCTTGGACCTATCCCTGGGTACTCATCATAGCGCCAGCTGAAGGGCCGAGGACAGCCGAGGAGCGGGAGTGATGCGAGTGTCCAGATGGATGCAGGTGTTGCTTTGTGGCCACGCGTACCTGGCAGAACAGAAACAAGGGCCACTGAGGAAAAATCAACGCCATCAAGTTGTTTGGACACTTGGCAAAGAGTTCCAGACAGGGATTACACCGTGCTTCTCGAATCTGTAATTCTGCTTTTGCCAGCTGAGTGCTGTACAACAGGCTGTGGAAGAATTCCTCAGTCTTCCTTAATCATTCTCAACTCTCCTCCCTCCAGCCTCGGCACGAGGTATGTTCTGCGGCAGCCTCTGTGGTCTTTATTCATGTAAACGATGTAACCATTCTCTTATAATTAACCACATCCAATGACCTCTCATTAAACACACAAGACAGGGTCCCTGTGTGTGACACAGATGTTGCTACCTCTCCCCTCCATCCCCTGTCCCCATTCTGTCACTGGACTAACAAGGCCCCTTCCTGCCTCAGAGTAATTGTATATTTTCTACCCTCAACCAAGGAGGCTCGTTCTCAGCTATTTGAGTGGCTGCTCTGTTCTGTTGTGGTCTTCCTTCACCTAACCATCCGGAGTCATCTTTCCTACCTTGACTCTTTGCCACGTACTTTAGTTTTGTTACCTCTTCTCAGGTCCAGTGCCGTGTATGTCTCACTCACTACATCCTCAGAAGCCCACATGTACAAAAGTGTACCAGCGAGTGTGCATGTGTTGACTGGGTGGGTGAAGACATTTTCTTAGGAGGTTGGGAAAGGCAGAGCGTCTACAATCTACGTTTTATGTAAGTGACTCAGAAATGCTCCTTCCCCATACTCCTGCCCTTGGGTCAGGCAGCTCCTTGTTTCTGATGTCTTTAATACCTTTTATGATGGACAAGCACAGTGACAACTGCTGTGTGTGGGATTTTCAGGCACAGATGAAGCAGCTTCCAAGGTTCTGTGGCAGATAGAATTCTTTTCCTACCCATCCTAGTTTCCTAGCTACAGCTCCTGTCACAAGACGCAAAGCAGTAAGAAAAGAGTACAAAGCCTTGTTTAACGTAAGTTTTACTCACTGTGGCAACTCTTATCAGGAAATGAACACACACACACACACACACACACACACACACACACACACACACACACACACCCGAGCCCAGATAAACCTGGATTTATTTTATGCAGGTTGGGTACTCATTTCTAAAATGTTTGAGATCAGAAGTGGTTTGGATTTTAGATTATTTTTGGTTGTAGAGTATTCAAATATAAAATAATAAAATAAAATACCTCAGAGATAAGTCTAAACATGACATTAATTTACATTTAGTATATACCTTATACACATAGCCTGAAAGTAATTTTAAAGAATTTTGCATATGAAATAAGGTTTTGGGATGTGGGATTTTCTACCACAATAAGATGCTAGTATCAAAAATGTTTCAGATTTATGTGCACTCAGACTGTGTAGTTTTGGCTTCGGCCTGCTCGACCTGTAGTGAATTTGGCCAAGAATGGATAGGGAGGCCACGGCTGACAAACAGGAATGCTTAGGGGATTCCTCTCGGCATTTCTCCACCTGTGTTTTCAGTTCATTTCATCCAGGAAACATCTCACCTGAGGTCCTTCTTTCAAATTTTTAGATTTATCTTTTAATTTTTGAGATTATAGTAGAATTTCACTTCTCCCTTCCCTTTCCTCCCTGTAAACCCTCTTGCACGACCCTACACACTCTCCTTCAAACCCATGCCCTCTTTTTTCACTAATTGTTCACCAATTGTTATTTCATGCCTACATATATGTATATGTATACACATCTGTATTTCTAAATATAATCTGCTCAGTCCATGTAACATTTCTTGGATGTGTGTTTTCAGGGCTGACCCTTTGGCACGGAACCACCACCTCATGTGCTCTTTCCTTCCGAAGACCACCTGTCCCACTCCCAGCTTCCCTGGTTGCCTGTATTTCTCTGTATGTGGTTGAGGTCTCAAAGGTTTTCCCATCCACTTTGGCATCGCATGAGGTTCTTAGGAACTGGTCGTGAACCCACCCTGTGGTTTATGAAGGGGGTAGGAGAACTTTGCACGAGAGGGGCTACAGTAAAGAAACTGCTGATCTGACCACTCCATAATTAGAGAAAGGTTTTACTGTGCACAAGAAAGAGAACAGCCATAGCCATCTGGAAGCATCTAGAGGGGAGAGAAAGTAAAGCAGACTGGTCATGGTCAGGGCTAGGGAAGCCGGAGAGTGGGAGACAATTGAGACAGCATAGTGAGAGAAGTGAGAGACAGCATAGAGAGAGAGAGAGAGTAAGCGAACAACAGAGAGTAAGTGTCCAGATGGTAGAATGTTCAGTTATGAGGGGGGTGAGTAGCTGGGAAGAGAAGGGCCAGGAGACTGGGGATAGGTGGAGCCATTGAAAAGTGCAACAAATACTTGTGAGCAGAGACTGAGAGAGCCTGGAAGAGAAGGGGGCTTTGATGTGCAGCCACAGGTAGATGCTGATGCAGCCATCGATCTCTTCTGCCAGAGGTAGGAGGGTGTTTCCTTTTGGAAGAGGAGCACCAGTTTCACAACTTCCCGAGGAATCTTATCTTTTATGCATCACCAGAAATCCTACTATAGTTCAGGTTGAGCCGGGCTTGGATTCAATTTTAGACTAAGTCAGTGGGTCTTCCCTTTGTGGGGAAAATGTGCTACCCTTCGCACCTTCTTGCTTCTGCTGTTTTCCCAATGCTGAGATAACATATTTAGAGTACTGTGTACTGAATTCTGTGCGTTCTTTAACACAAAAGGCTCGGGAAGTCTTCTGTGACTTTAAAATATCCATCACATCTGTGTACCTCTTTATCAAAAGGCATGCGCAGTCATTTCTTGAGTTAAGATTTTGCCTCCTGGGATCTCCTTTTCCAAATGTTAGCAGCTGTGGATAAAGAAGGACAAAAAGTCCCCTCTGGATTCCATCAACAGCAGAGTCTAGTCTTTGAGCTTCCTAGTTCCAGAGTCCCCATAGTCCTGTTTAGGAGTGAAGCCTGCAGATGCAGGAAGTCCCAAGAGGAGGCTGGGAAATGACCCAGTGGATAAAATGCTCATGGCAAAGGGTGAAGACCTGATTGAAGCCTCAGAACTCAGTAACAGGTGTCTGAAATCAATTCCAGTGCTCTTACAGGTGGATTAGAGGCAGAGGCAGGAGAATCCCTGGAAGCTTGTGGGCAGGATCACCTGACTTACACAACACTGAACAGAAAAAAGGAGACCGTGTCTCAAGTAAGGAGGAAGGCAAGAACTGATGTCATGAGTTGTCCACTGACCTGAGTGTCATGGCATTTGTGGGTCTGTGCTCACACACACACACACACACACACACACAAAACACACACACACACACACACACACACACACACACACACACACACATACACACAAGATACCACCATTTTTACTCTATGACAAGAACAAGCCCTTTAAAAAATGAAACAACAACAACAAAAACAAAGACCATTTAAAGAAAACAAAATGTTAGAACAGCAGGGAACAAACAAAACAAAACAGTAAGTAACAAAAAACTCCACTAAGCTGGACTAGAGCTAATTACAGCAAAGAGTTCAACAAGAGGAGACAGAGGAATTCATTAACAAATTATGTCACGTGTTTCATGTAAATGTGAGACAGAAATGAGCAATCCTTAAGATGACAGCTTTGAATTCTATCATCAGAAAAGAACAGGGTACTTATAAAGAAGTAATAGAAAGGTTATGAGGTCATGGCAGCGGCCATGTGTGATGTAAATTCCCTGACCCCATTGCCAGAGCCAGAGGGTAAAAAGCTGTCTCCGGGATTAACCTTTGTTTCTCTGGCTAGAGATTGGACGGTCAAAGTAGGTCTTTATAACTCTAAGTCCTACTGTTAGACAAATACAGAGAAGAATGAGAACTCTCCTATATCCATTTCTTCCAGATTACCTGTACCTCAGTATTCCTTCATATCTTGGGGAGACACATTCTGGTTTCCCACAGAAGCAAGGAGAGAATAGAATCCATCTCGGATTACAGCAGAGCTGGAGGCAGCTCACCTATAGATCAGAGGGGCCTTGATGAGGAACGGGGTCAACACTGGAGATGCTGGCCCGTTCCAGGTGCTCAACATCTCCACTCTCTTGAATGCTTGGTCCTCCTCAAACATAAGTGTGCTTCATTACACCCCAGACAGCAGCCCCGAACCTGTTTAACCTGCCTCTCAAGGATGGGTTGAGGTAAAGGTCAATCCTTGTCTTGGCTCAGGCAAAAACAACTATGTGACTCAGGCAGTTCTTTCCTGGATTGAGGCTGTTCCTCTGCCTCTCAGGTTACTTTGGAAGATGTCCAACAAGGCAGTCACATGGTCCTGGATGGACTCTGCCCCTGAAATCAGCTTTCGACAGGACTTTTAGTGTAGCCCACTCTCGAGTATCATTATTCTTGAGAGATTTATATCTTTTCTTCCCTATTCTTAGCCTTTTCATTTCTACTTTTCATCTTCCAGCCCTGCATGCTCACTCCAGTGTTCTCTCACCCACACATACCTCTCCGTGATTAATCCTGTTGATCTGGAGCAGGCTCAAGGCCAGTTTCCACCCACCAAAGTTGACCTACATATTCCCCTCTATTCTCGGGAGCCGGTGGGCTCCCAGAATCACTAGCCGTTATTAATACAGTTTTCTGCAGACTGCACTTAGACAAGGCACCCAGACCTTGACCTCTTTTTCTAGTCCTTTAAATGTGTAAAAATTCCATTTACAACTGAAATTTTTGTTCTTGTGTTTTCTTCTTTTTTCTGGGGCGGGGGGGGGGAGGCATTAAAAGGTACAACATTTTCTATTTTAGTATATCAAGATTTTAAAGTGTATCTTTATTATAGCTTCTGGATTTTTCCTCACACTCTTGATCTAATATGGACTTGGGTATACATTCCATTCATATTTACTTCAAGCAGCATAGCCAGAAAAGTTTGAGTTTGCTGATAACCAAGATAAATAATAACTTTGGAGAAAAATAATGGAAGGAAGTAGAGGTTGTGTTATGCCCAAATTCTGAACCCCCAAACCACCAAGATCTGTTCCAATGCAAAAGCACAGAGTCTTTTATTATATAATGAGTTAACTGCATTAACTCAGTTCCTCTGCCCATCTGACAGTGTCAAGAAGAATCCGAAGGAGCCACTAGGCAAGGGATTTATTAGGTAGAACAAGGGGAATGTCTAGGGGAATGCAACAGTTTTGGGACTGGTGCACTTCTGGGCTTGGGTGACCTGTCCTGTGTTGATTGGTCAACTGGTTACTATGGCCTATAGGCCCTCCCAGGGCAGTTGGTATTATGCTCTGTATGCCACTGTTATACCACTGTTTCCATAAAACACTTCCAGAGCCCATAAAGCACATCCAGAGCCCCCCTGCTAACTTCTGATTGGTTCCTTGCCACATGGAGGTTATCTGACCTCCTAGTAACTAAAGGGTCAGGCAAGGTCAGAAAGCTCAGCACATTTTGCTGAGTCAGAGGCCTACATCTTGCTGGGTCTTTTCTGTAGCCTATCATGGATGTCAAAGCAGGGGCCTAGATGAGGGTCTGGTCCCTTCAATTGTATCTTCTGACACACATTTTACAAACAAAGTAAACTTTAAAGAATTCTCAAGCAACTTGATCAAAGGCACATTAGTGTATGGAACAAGCTAAGATAGTTCTGGGACCAGGACCTGCTGCTTTGTCCCATCTTATTCTCATTGTGTGGGATGACAGGGGCTGCCTTCACAAGGAGACCTGTGGACAAGGAATGTACAGCCAGTATATCATCTAGGATCAGGTACAGCTACTGCACCAAAAAGTAAACCCAACACAGGGTTTTGAGCAAATCGGTAGCGCTACAGGAGAGTCTAGGCTCCTTTAGCATTGTTAGACCCCTGAAAACTCAAGTATCCGGGGTCCCAGGCCACACATTAAGCATACAGGTGGCTAGGTAATGTCTTATTTCTGTAATTAATTTTTAGTCTGACTGTAACTGGTTTTAACTTAGTAAAATGTTTGAAACTTAGCACAGCTGAACTTAAAACTGTATAGAGCTACCTTATATTCCTTAAACAGTAGCTTAACTTCTTTCTGAGGCAGGGTTTTTCTGTGACTTTGGAGCCTGTTCTGGAATTCGATCTGCTGGACCAGGCAGGCCTTAAACTCATAAAGATCCATCTGCCTCTTACTCCCGAGTGCTGGAATTAAAGGTGTATGCCACCAATGCCCTAAACTTAAAGGCATGTGCCATCAACACCCTGAGCTTAAAGGTGTGTGCTACCAACATCCTAAACTTAATTTTTGAAAACACAAACTGTAACATCTTATAATAGATTAGCATCTTTTATAAAACAAGAACTTTACATTGTCAGGCTTTGCTTAAAAATAATTCTAAATTGAAGCTCTTTAAGTACAAACATTAATAAAAACAAACATTTAAAAACTGGTTTTAAAAAGATATTTAAATTCCCTTACGGTATTTCTGTAATATATAGAAGCATTAACATTTTAAATCTTAACTGAAAAACTTGTCTAAGATGGTACCTCTAATTTCCATGCGGTCACCTTTAGTCAAGATGGCGGTTTAAGTATCCTTTTTTAACTTCAGCAGAATGGCTACCAGTCAGCTATGTGACCAGTTCACCATGTGGCTGGCTACCAGGAAACAGAACATTTTAAAACAAGTATACATAATTTACTTGAGAAATAAACAGGACTTTTAAAAACAGAATTAGCTTAATATGGTTAAAATTTTAACTTATATTACCATTTTTAAAATTTACTATTTGTAGACATGAGGAACCATAACAGTTTACAGTTTACATTTTTCTCTGACTTGCAACAACCTTTTCTCTGACCTTTAACAACTTTCCTCTGACCTTCTACGACTTGCTTTAACCCTCTATAACTTTCTGTAACAATCTTTTCTCTGCCCTTCGACAACTTGCTTTAACTCTCTATAACCTTTTTTATATACTTTTAGTTCATTTCTCTGATTCATAGACATTCTTAGACAAATTTCCTTTTTTCCTTTCCCTCTTTATTACTTGTCTCCAACATTTTTTTTCTTATTTTTTAGTCAACATAAAAATTTTTATCAAAGTCCCTTTTACAGTTCTTAACTTTAAGGCCTTTTTTTTTTTTTTTAGAACATCCGTATCAGGATAGATGGTTCACCTGCCTGAGCTAGCTCCATGTGCTCAAGGAAGAGACCTGGGGAGGGGTTGCTGCTGGTATTCCCAGACCCTCGGCCAATGCAGGGGTGGCGTGGTGGATCCTGAATTGAAAACCAATGATAACACAGAATAGACAGGAAAGAATAGACGCCAACCCAATCTGCCCGGGCTGCTTATAAGGCAATGGCGCTGGGAAGACAGGCTGCAGAATCCCGCCGCTAACTGAGGCAGGTCCAAGTGTCCTTGGCCCGCGTCCGTACCTCCTGGGTCCTGGGTGTCCTTAGAGCAGCAGTCTGTCTTCTGGGCGCATCTGCCAATCACAGTTGAGGTGGCACTACTTGCTCAGAGCATCAAGAAAAGACCCCTGACCCCCTGACCCATGCATGCCATGTGCGTGGGCAGTAGGGACAGAAAGGATGCTTAACAAACACACAACACAAATATGAAACGTGGACAGACATTAGACAGGACAAACCTTGACAAAGAAATGGTGCCCCAAACCAAAATTACAAACAACCCTTGGACTTACGTCCAGGGCAGAACCAAGGTTCTCGCACTCTGCTTACCCTATGGTTCAAATCAAACGACCCTCGGACTTTCGTGTCCGAATTACAAATTACAAATTACAAATTCTGCGCAGATCAAATTCAAGTCATGGCACCAAACCAACAAAACAGCAAGAGACATAACAAGCAAACATATAGCAAACATTGAACATATAAGTTGCGAGCTCGAATCATCTTACCTCCAAGATCGAATCCACTCAGGTGAAGGGTGGTCGCAAATCCCGGACGAGCCCCCAAAATGTTAGACCCCCGAAAACTCAAGTATCCGGGGTCCCAGGCCTTGTTCGCGGTCACCCCAATGACCAGGCAGATTCGAGAGCTTGCTGCAAACTGCACGAGGCTTTATTGTAATTTAACGAGTTAACCCCATGTTAGCTCGGGTCTTTCACCCACCCGCCATGGCGGATGGCCAGCAAAGACGGCTCCTAGGGGCTCCCAAAAGATCTTATAGGGCAGCGTAAGGGGAGTGTCTAGGGGTACGCACAGGCTTATGATTGGTGTGCCTCCAGGCTTGGAGGGCTTGCCCTGTGTTGATTGGTCAACTGGTTGTTATGGCCCATAGGCCCTCCCAGGGTGGTTGCTATGCTCTCTATGTCATTGCTGTGTGCTTGTCCGTAAAGCACACCCAGGGTCGTAAAGCATAGCGCCACCAGCTAACTTCTGATTGGCTCCTTGTCATGAGACAGGCATCTGACTTTCTAGTGACTAACTTCTGATGGGTTCCTTGTCACGAGACAGGCATCTGACCTCTAAGTGACCAAGGCAGGTTTATGGCAAGCACGTGTTCGGCTGTTATGGCTGCCAAAAGGGAAGCTGGTTCCTTCAGCATCGCAACACTCTTTCTTCAAGGTGTTTCTGCAGTCTGACTGGTGTCAAGATGCATTTTTAACCAGATCATACATGTTTGGGGCAGGAAGAAGAGAGGAGCTGAGGGAAGTGGGCACTTAGACCAGCTGAATCAGTTTGTCTCTTCAAGAATTTTCCAGAATTCTTCATTATGTGACTTTTGTTTTCAACGTCCTGGCTGGATGAGTTAAATTCTAGCTCACAGGCCATGTCATCCTGAATGAAATGGGATTCTTTAAGGAAGCAGGAGCAGTATTCAGTGGGCAACATACAGAGAACAAACTGGAATGTTGGCTCAAGAGGAATGAAGATACCCCTGTTCTATCAAATGGGAAGGAATGTGGGGAACAGCCTACAGTGCCAGGAGACCCAGTATCACTGTCCTTGGAGACCAGATAACTCCCTCTTCATGTGTGTTCATTTTCCCATCAGTTTTAAGGAAATCATCTCTTGGCTTCCTCTTCTGAGACTCACCATTTCCTTCAGTCTCCTTGGCTGTGTCCTCTCCTCTCCTGACCTCAGGCCCCAGAGAAGCTATGGTCTCATCCCCAGGGAGGCTATGGTCTCATCCCCAGGGAAGCTATGGTCTCAGGCCCCAGAGAGCTTCTCTATCTTGTCTTCCTCTCCAAATATCTTATCACGTCTTGTGACTTCAGTTATTCTTTATTTGATTTTTATCAGTTTTTATCACCTGCATTTTCTCTACTCTCTAGTCTTAGGTATCTGTCTGCCCCCAAACACATCCATGTTTGATAGCCTTTTCAAAATAATGTATTTAAAAATCAAACTTTATTATTCAGCTCCTTTCTCAGCCCTTTTTGTGTGTGTATAATAGAATACCATATATGGGTAGTTTTAAAGAGAAAAATTTTATTTCTCACCATTCCGGATCCTGGAACATCTTATATCAAGGGCCAGAATCTAACGAGGAGTTTCTTGTTGACTCATAACATGGAAGAGAGCATCATACTCACGTATGTGTGTGAGAGAGAGTGTTAGGAGCCAGCCCTGGTCAGATATAAAAGTCTCCTTTACAATAGGCTTGGTGACCTCCATGCTAAACCGCCAATTTAGTCAAGCACCCCACCCCTTAGGTTAGTGTTCTGAGATAAACCACAGGAAAGTTCCGGGGCACCTGCCCAGGCCTGAGGGCATTTAACACCCATTCCTCCCCCTCCCTTACTTCCTCTTTCTTTACTCCTTTCTCTTTAAAAACTCCTTGCTTAAATTCAATAAACAGACCTTGACAACCCTTGCTTGGTCTCACTCTTTCTTTCTTGCCCATTTATTTTCAGGCTTAGTCCCCCTTTCGACCCATGAATTACCAGAGCCCCGAGGGCCGGGGCATGAGAGAGAGAGAGAGAGAGAGAGAGAGAGAGAGAGAGAGAGAGAGAATATGAAAGTCACTTTTACAACAAAACAATTCAAGTTAAATGAACTCACTTCTACTATGAAACATTAATCAATTTCTAATGCATTAATTGCCTCTAGAGAATCCTATTTTCAACACATAAATTTGGAAGGACAATCCTCAAAATTGAAACCTAGCCCCTAGTTTTCGGTCTCCATGACAATGTTACCATTCATGATTCTTTCCAAAGCCCAGGTTCACACTAAATGCTTCTGGCTTGCTCTCACCCAGTGTGAGACACGTACTGAGAGCTCACCACCATACCAAGCCCAGAGCTATGTGCTTGGCCAGTCATTAGCATTTCACATAGACACACCTCACAGCTAGTCTCTCTGCATCCATTCTTGCTCTCCTTTTGGTTTGTGTTTTGTGAGATGAGGAACTTTGCTGTGTAGCTCAGGCTGGCTTTGAACTCAGGAGTCTCCTGCCTCAGTCAGCTTCTTGAGTGTAAAGTATTAACACAGACCATTCCTTCTGTAGCCTTTGATATTCAGTTCCACAGTCTTCTATAGAACATTCTTCCTATAGTGAACTCCGCATGTTGAGCTAGAGCAAGCTTTTTAAGGTGGAAATCGGGTATTCTCTGTGTGTAGCTTCCATAGTTTGCTGGTGAGCATGCTTCATGATAAGAATGTGGAGCGTAATGCCCCTCCCAGGAGACTGCTAGGCACACCTGCCTTATCAGACTGCATTCATGAGTTACTAGCCTCAGCTAGTAGACTGTGTGTCACAACTAGACCTAAGATTTTGACAGACATTTGGAGAACATAGACTGTGGCAAGGCTGCTCTCTGGTGACATCAGCTACTCTCAAAGCCTCTCTTGCAACCCTGGACAACTGTGTCATTCCCTCATGAGTGGGGGGAGCTTGCTGTTGTGATCTCCCCTGTGTAGATCAATCCTTCCCACTCAAGTCTGTCTCCTAGGGGGGAAAAAAAAACAACAACCTCAAAATGCCAATTTTGCATCCACAAAGGCCAGCTTGAGCGATTGAGCAACAAGACTAAAATGGAACTGGAACTCCTTGTCTCTGTATTTATTGTGCCCACTCCCTATGAAATGCATTCTTGTTATTCCATTCTTTAAGCATGGAAAAGAAAGGAAGCACATGCTTCATGGCTTCATCCTTCGATCTTATCTGATGTCACATAGACTTCCCAAATGCTCGCTAATGGCTTGTAAGAGCTCCACTGTCCTCTGTACCCATGTCTCTCCTCTTTGCCCTGTATGTACTCTTCTAGCCACACCCTGCCGTTTCCTCATCCTTAAACACACTAAGCAAAGTCTCCTGCAGAGCCTTTGCCCTGGAGGTTCCCTGTTCCTGGAATGCTTCGCTCATTACCTTCACTTGTGCTGTCTCCGTTCCAACCATGTTCTCTCCTTGGAGAGCTCTTTCCAGCTGACAAGATCCCTCTTTTCCTCACGCCCTTCACTATTAGTTTATTTTTATAGAGACTATATCTGCCATCACAGTATATGTTCATTAATTTAGGTTTTTTTTTCTGTCAGTCTTTCTCCGTGAGCTTGTCTGCTTCACAAAAACAAGAATTTAGAAATTTTAAAATATTTTACCCTCATGCCTTGTGGTGGTTTATCTTCTTTACTAATTTGACAAGATGTAGAATTACACGTGACCAGTCACCACACACCCCTGTCACCACGCCTTCTCATGATGATGGGCTGGGTCTTCAAACTCTCAGCCAAAATAAACTCTGCCTTCCTTTTTTCACCAGGTACTCTGTCTCAGCAACCGCAGCAGGAACTAGTTCAGGGCATGTTGCATAGCAGACACGTAACCAAAAATTTTCAAATAAATGGGTGAATTCGGAATGGAAGATAAAAACATTTTAAGAGATTGGTCATAAAAGGCTTTTGATGTTTTTAAAAGGAGTTTACTTCTAAACATTAATTTTTTTCCCATGATATAGGAAGATCAAGTTGATAGTACCCTCATAGACATCCTTTGAGGAAGCATACAATGTGTCTATTTATATGAGAATTAATTCCTTCTACCTTAAGAGTCACTGCTGACTTGCAACAATATCATTTCACTTAGAAGATGATGATAGTTTGAAGAATGGAACATAAAGGCACTGCTTTGTCTCTGAAATGAAACTGAAAACATAATCCATGTTTAACCCAAAGAAATGTCAAGACTAAATGACGGCGTGCCGGGTCTGCTGCTGAAGTCGAACCTCAGGAACCTACGGGACCAGTAGCATCAGCCTGACCCTGGCAAATGGAATAAAGATGATCCACATTCTGTTCAATTGGGTATTTTAAAGAATGGTGTAAGAAGGGTGCAAGCGTAGATCAAGGATCAGCACTCCAGGGCGGCAAAGTGAAACAGAAGAGCAATCACCCAGGTGGCAGTGGTCCAAGAAAATCTTGAAACTTCGGACAATGATGACAGGGATAAATGGAAATTTCCAAGAGACACGGGACAGGACAAATTTCTAAAGGCTTCCTCAGATTCCCAGACATAAGAAGAAAGTATAGAAGTCAATGGAACAAATATTCTTACAATTGCTTCAAGATAAGGAAAGTTCTTAGTAAGATTATAAACACCAGAGTCCACAAAGAAAATAACGAGTCAGTTTATATAAAATTACATGTTGCCATTAAATAAACCAAAAAAAAAAACAAAGCAACAACAACAAAAAACATTAATGACAAATGGATGGCACACAATGACAAACTGAGAGAGTATTTGTTCAACATAAACTCTTAATTAACTGGAGGATACAGACAGCAAGGCAACAAAACGTGGATGAAGGGCAAAGAAGCATTGGAATTTCTCATCCACATAATCTTTGTGAGGAAACAAGCTCATTCCTTGACACATAATTAAAATATAATTTTTATTTCCCCAAAGCCCCTGCTAACTGCGCTGTCCTAAGCAACAGCCCCTTCCTTCATTCCAGACCCAGCTCTGCAAGTTTTCGGGCATTAAAAAAGTTCCAGCATCCATACAACTTCAGTAGCGTCTCTGTCCACCAGTGTCTCCCCAGTACAGGCCCTAATGGTGGTTAGGGGTGGAGAATAACATCTTCCCTGGTCCATACAGGGTCAATGCTTCTGCCGTCCAGACCATCCCTTTCTCTAACTCCTCCTCTCCCTCCCTTTCTTCTTTCTCTACTTCTATCTTTCCCTCCTTCCCTCCCTCTCCCTCCTTCTATCTCCTTCTCTCATCTTCTCCCCTGCTTGGCCTTGGTTTCCACAGATAAGCAAGGTAGGGAAAGCCACTCCTTCACTGATGGTTGATTTTTCCTGATGCTCCTGCTGGGGACTCCCCTACAGAGCTGTTGCCTTCTCCCTACTCCCCACACCTCAGGTCAGCCTCCCCTAGCCTTCCTAATGAGCTAGCTACCTCTGCACTGTCCTCTCAGATTTTAGGAGAACTTGTTTCAGTAAGTTTAAAAATCTATTTACTGGGATGAAGACCTTTTTTTTAATGATTTCCATTTGAAGCTTACATCTTGCTAAAAAGCAAGAACAAAGTTATCAGCAGCTTTAGGGTTTAGGATAGAAGGTGGTGGAGACATGGAAAGGTGGGGGCAACCCTGTCCCATGCATCCTTCCATTACCTACTCCAAGGAAAACTGGCAGGTGACAGTTCTTGTAAGGGCTGTCCACTGCTTGTAACTTGTCCCTTCCTTGCCCCTATCCAAAGTCTCTCCAGGGAGCTCCCCCTGTACTGCCAGGGCCTCGGGCTTTCTGTTTGTATTTAGGGACCCATACACTGGCACATTAACACAGACTTGAGATCAAGTAACTGAGAATTCTCATCTCTGTTTGCAGCAAATGCATTAATTTCTATTCTGAGGTCCCATGAAGCTAACCTGGCAGGAAATTCTGCCTCAGCTCACTTGGAGCACTGCTGGGTTCTCTTGCCCAAATGATCTCAAGTTTCTAGTGCTGACTCCTTAGTGTGAGGGAGGCTGTTAAAATTTTGTTCATCAGTTTTATGTCTTTAAAAAAATCGATTTCCCCTGGGAACATGGTGGCCAGCAAACAGGGGTGAAGGTGGGAGTGGGGTCCACTCTATATACAACCTAGGTCCTCAAGTTTGCATGGTCAACAACTTCACTTACTGAATGATTGCCCCAGATTCACATCCCCTTGGAATCCCAGGGACCACAATTTCTTCCATCTAGATTCAGCCCTGAGCTGTATGTACCTGAGGCCTCTTTACTTTGTAGGCCTCTAGCTAGCTCCTCCTAGGCTGTCTATGTCTCTCGCCCTCAAGCTATGGGTATCTCTCTCAGTCCTTTCAGTCTTTCTAAGAATGACCCCATCAGCTCCCACTCGATTCCCAAATTTCCCCTTCAGCCCTGATCTTCCCAGTTGGCGAGTTCAGGAAAACAGATCCATGAAGTACCGCACTTCCACACACCTCTGTCTTCCAACCTTCCACTCCCCTATAATTCAGCAGGGAGCATGTTATAAGCAGGGATAGGGCAGGGCTGGGCGAGCTGAGGCAAATGAAAACCTGGAGAGAATAGGATTTGCATAATTAGCATACCAAAAACCTTTTGGGCTATGTCTTGTTCTCCTAATGGGGCATCAGTGAAGGCTCCCTGAGAAGTAGGGTTCACTAGCTTTCTCCTGTTACTTTCTGTGACTGTTTCAGTATGTGTAAGGCTCCATACAGGATGGTGAAAAGTAAGAAATCCCTGTTCCAAATAACTTCTCTGGGGTCAGTGAGGAATTGTCTTTTCTGGATGATGCACAAGCATTTTTCGGGGAAGGAAATGGACATATGTAGATCGCCTAAGTGTGGCTGCCAATGAGGTTTAAATACGCTTTTCACAGCCTCCTCTTAGCTCACCTGGCTGGCTGTTCCACTTGACTCATGAGATTTGTGGCCCAGTGTAGTGGGGTATGTCTTTAATCCCAGCATTCAGGAGGCAGATGTAGGTGGATCTCTATGAGTTTGAGGCCAGCCTGGTCTACACAGAGAGTTCCAGGATTGCCAGGGCTACATAGAGAAACCCTCTCTCGATGAAATGCAAAACAATGAAGCTTATATATGAAACTTTATATATGATAAGCACATTGCAGTGTTTTCGTGACCTAAGTGGTCCAAAAGTCTTATAGCAAATACCTCCCAAATCTCTGTCTCTATTTGTCATCATGATCAGAACCTTTTGGCCTAGTTTTCTTTCATTGTCAGCTTGAGAAAGCTCCGATTTTCCCAAGAGGAAAGCTTCCACTGAAGAATTGCCTGTATCAGCTAGGCCTGTGGTAGTCTATAGGGGATTGTCTTACTTTAGTTGGTTCAGGAAGGCTCGGCCCACTGTAAGTGGCACTATCCATAGGCAGGTGGTCCTGGGCTTGGTGAAAAGCTAGCTAAGCATGAGCCACTGAGCAACCCAGAGGGCAAGGAGTGATCCTCCATGGGTCTTGTCTCCAGTTCGTTCCCATCTTGACTTCCTGCTCTGAGTCCCCTCAGGGATGGACTGTGACCTGGAGGTGGAAGGAAAATAAAGCCTCTCCTCCCCAAGTTACTTTTGGTCAATGTGTTTCTTCACAGCAACAGAATGAAATTGGAACTCAATTCCTTGTTAAATATGAGCACAGTAAGAAGGTGATTCCTTACTCTGAGAGAGAGTACTGACAAAAAAAGCAATAGGTAATAGCCCAGTGACTGGGAAAGACTGGATGAGTTTCCCATAAAGGTGGAGCAAGGGGCAGCTGCTTTTACTAAACTCTGTACTGAAACAATTGCAGAAAAAGAGAAGAAAAGCAATGTGAAGACTGAGGCAGGAAATGAATTGGGAAGATTGTTATGGTCTTTGGTGTAGAACATCCTAAGGAATCTAGAAAATCGGTTACTATGAAGTTTATCGTTATTGTAGAATAGCAGATCCATATGGACTAGCAGACAATATAGTTTTAAAGAGAGAAAGATGCCTTTCATGAAAGGAAGTATCTACTGTGTAATAATGACATAAAAATACAGTGGGTATCATTATCCAACAGAAGGTGCAATTCAGAATCACAAGAAACAACTTCATACTCACGAATTTGCTGTCGTGAAAATGACTTTCAATAGCAGCTGTTTCGAAGGATATGAAGACACTAGATCTGAATGTGACTGAACTGAGACAAGTTTTAGAATGTAAAGTATTCAAGCCACTTCAGAAAAACTACTAATAGTTTCTTTAAATTGAAGCATAGACTTAGCACAGAATGGGTAATTCTGTGCTAACGAGCCATGGGAAGTTAAAGCATGTCTTCACTAGATGTGTACTGCAAAGTTCACGACATCATTCATAGTAGTCCTGAACTGGAGAATACATCCTAGCATTAGGCAAATGGAGGCACAAACTACAACACGTCTGTGTGTGGAATACTGTTGTGCTATAACAGAAGCAAAATACTAATTCCATAACACGGATCAATCCCAAAACAATATGCTAAGTAAAAGACACGAGACTCGACAAACTACATATTGTGAGTGGTCCTATTTGCCTAAACTTTGGAGAAAAGGCAAGATGATGGAGACAGAGAACAGATGGGACTGTGGATTGGCTGCAAATGAGCAAGACAGAACTCTCTAGATGATGGAAACATTAAAACACAACCACAATAGTAACACAACTGAAGAAATGCAGTGGCTGTATGAACTGTGTGCGTGCTGCGGGAGCATGACTGGCCACATTGAGTTCACTAGCTACAGAGAGAAGTTTCCACTCGGCTCATCTGCTGTGTACTAACCTCCTGAGCCGAAGTCACTTTTATTGAACAAGGCCCATTGGCTGATTATAAGCCTTGTGACTGTGGAGAGGTTGGAATGTTGCCGATGCAGAGACACATCTCTCAGGCTATCTGAGCCCCTTAATTAGTCTCTCCACACCTCTGCGTGTGACCTAACATCCTGTGACTGTTAGGTAAATCTTTCGGGAAGATTCTTCCGACAAATTAAGAACACAGTCAGATAGCATTTCTGCCTTCCCTGTGTACACACCAATGTATTTAGAAAGGTGCTTTCATTTCTTATTTATTTATTTTTTTTGTTTTGCTTCTATACAAACTTTATGAAGCCATCACCACACTGGAACGTAGAGCTTGAGGTAACCCAAATCTGTGTGCCAGGCTATCGCATTATTCTAAACTATGTCATTGCATTGATGCATCTGAGTCACCCACAAGGTCTTAGCCAGCAAGGTCACAATGGCTCTGAGCTCATTTCATAATAAAGGTCTTTCCAAGGGTGTCGGAGTCAGCTTCTCCTAGATTCTGGCAGGCGGGTCTAGACTGTCCGTGATTTCCTGCCCACATCTTTAAGTTTAGCAGGCTTTAGCAGAACTTTGTATTCATTTCAGATAGTGAGGCTTGTAGATGAACAGTTGATTTAATAAGGCTGTATTATGCAGCAAATTCTATACACTTAACATTTGCTTGGTAGCCATTGGCTAGGTATGTTCCAAATGGGCAGTGTAGAAAGCCCAACACTTTTCTGGGCTTAATGACAGCAATACTTCCCCCATCCTGAGTTAGGATGGCAGATCACCTGAAAGCCACCATCACCTCCTCGTTTAAATATTCCTTCCCTGCTTTCTCAGCTCTGCTTGTATGTCCTGTTGGATCTCTGGAACTATTGGATCAGCTTCTCACTTTCCCCATCTCCCCCTCTCATGTTCATTTCTTTTTTCTTTTTCTTCTCCTATGTCTGTGGATTCCCTCAAGTCCTAACCTTTTGGCTAATTTCGCACCACTGAGAAATAGATATTAAAGGGTTGGTTGGCTGGTGGTTTTTTTATTTTCTTCTCTGGGATGTAGCCCAGAATTCCATGGAAACTCTGTGTGGTCATCTCTACTCAAGTAGAAGAAATAACCACCTGGGTATGGTCAGTGTTATTCTCTAGCCTCTTCATGAAGAACTGAGCAAAAGGGAAAATGCCGGATGCTCCCGCAGGTAGGGCTGTGGGAGAGCCTGTCCAGGCCAGTCTCTTCCTGGGGTTGAGCAGGATGGAGATTGTTGATGACCCAGAGGCCCCTCCTAGTCACAGGAGAGAACCACACGGAGTCCAGAGCATTGTCTAAGCAGGATCTCATTTTATTGTAACAGGTAGGTGCTTACATAGTACTGAGAAGCTGGGTGGGCAGGTAAGGATGAGGCAGCTAAGGGTGAGGTGGTGTGAGGGGTAAGGACCAATGGGGATTCACCATGTTAGCAGTAGCTGGGCAGAGGCGGCTTTAGGTTAGGTTGTGCTGAGTCACTCTCATGCAGTAGTTACAGACCAAAGACTGGTCGTCAAACTCAAGTCAGGCTCAGGAAGTTGGCCCAACAAGAAAACACTGGAGGTAAGATGGTTTAAAACAATCAACCACAGCCTTCAGTCCTGAGGGCATGAGTGTCAAAGCAGACATTGGAGAGTTTTTAGAGGCAGAATATGTGGGATGTCAGTAGGAAGGAGGAGCATATTCTCTCACAATATCCACAACCATCCTGAGAGAGGAAATGGAAGAGTTCAGTGAGTGCAGAAGGCAGGACTCATAAGCTGTGGAGCACAGGGGGAGATTTGGTTTTGTAATGAGATCAGGAAGGAAGAAAGGTCCAGTGGGTGTGTGCAAAGGCTTGTGTTCAGAAACGTGTTCTGAAGAGAGGTCGGGACTGCCCTAAGAGTAACTAAAACAACTCACATAGACAGGACCCAAGGAGGGACAGGACAAAAGGGGGGGAAAACAGGTATAAGAGAAGAATTACAAAAGCTTCATGCAGACAGATGCAGAAACTGGCAAGTATTCTTTCAATAAGTTGTGGGAAGAGGGTGTCAACAGTCATGGAGTGAATCAGCAGGACTGTGGGGTCAAGAGGAAGGAAAAACTCGAGTGTGTGGAGGAGTGGAAGCAAAAGAAAGAAACGGGTAGAGTTAGGGTTGGGGTTAGGGTTAAGGTTAGGGTTGGGGTTGGGGTTGGGTTGGGGTTGGGGTTGGGGTAGGGTTAGGGTTGGGGTTGGGGTAGGGTTAGGGTTGGGGTTGGGGTAGGGTTAGGGTTGGATTAGGGTAAGGGTTGGGGTTAGGGTTAGGGCTAGGGTTAGGGTTAGGGTTAGGGTTCAGGGTTCAGGATGAAATAACACATACAAGAAGAATGAAGGAGAGCTACTAGGAGGGCAAGAGAACAAGGTCATGAACCAAAGAGTTGTAGAGATGGCTCAGCAGTTAAGTTCATTTGCTGCTCTTGCAGAGAACCCAGGTTCAGTTCCCAGAACTCCTGCAGCAATTTCCGCTGTGATTGCAGTTCCAGAGGATCTGATGGCTCTTGTAAACTCTGGAGAAATCTACAAGTACATGATGCACACTACAAAAATGACCTTTAAAGAAGAAAGAACATGTTTCACCTTTCCCCAAGGTGGATGAAAAGAGGATTATGACATCTTAGTGTTTTCCAAAGTACTCTGTAAGTGAACAATTTAAATTAAAATATGTTGCCAAATTCATGGACCCATGTGAGATGGGTCTCTGTCTCTCTGTCAAAGAAAATTTAGAATAATGGGTAAGAAGGATGTATTATCATAGTTGCTAATTATCTAATCAGTACACATGAAAAACGTTTTGTAACATCACCCTTTTGTTATGGTTCAAAAACCAGTTCCTTGAGCTTTTTACCATCAACTGTTCCATTCTTGATTAATTTCTTAAAATACTATGAGTTTTTTTTAATACTCTGTTGAAATTAAAGCGAATATAGGCTTATGGATATGTTGTTGCTATAGTTTCCTGATACTATTGAACTTAGATTGGTTCTGTCACCACTTATAACATAAGATCATCCATCATCCTGCCCATGCATACTGTCTCTGTCTCTCTCTTTCTCTCTCCCTCTGTGTCTATCTCTCCCTCTGTCTATCTATCTCTACCCCCTCTATATTTCTCTTTGTATCTCCCTCACTGTGTCTGTCTCTCTCCTCTGTTAGACCCCCGAAAACTCAAGTATCCGGGGTCCCAGGCCATGTTGGTGGTCACCCCAATCACCAGGCGGATTCTAGAGCTTGCTGCAAACTGCACGAGGCTTTATTGTAATTTAACGAGTTAACCCCATGTTAGCTCGGGTCTTTCACCCACCCGCCATGGCGGATGGCCAGCAAAGACGGCTCCTAGGGGCTCCCAAAAGATCTTATAGGGCAGCGTAAGGGGAGTGTCTAGGGGTACGCACAGGCTCACGATTGGTGTGCCTCCAGGCTTGGAGGGCTTGCCCTGTGTTGATTGGTCAACTGGTTGTTATGGCCCATAGGCCCCCCAGGGTGGTTGCTATGCTCTCTACGTCATTGCTGTGCGCTTGTCCGTAAAGCACACCCAGAGGTAAAGCATAGCGCCACCAGCTAACTTCTGATTGGTTCCTCGTCACAAAACAGGCATCTGACTTTCTAGTGTCTAGAACAAGGTCATAGAAGCACATGTTCGACCGTTATGGCTGCCAAAAGGGAAGCTGGTTCCTTCACCTCCACCCTTGTTCTCTCACCTTTTAGATATTACTGAAAGCATACTGTAGATTTTCTGGGCCTCTCTTTGCCTTATGCCTCACCCTCTGCTTATGTCTGCCCTCTTACCAGGATAGCACTCTCCCCTCCCCTCCAGTCAGGGTTAATCCTTTTGAATGGATTCTCATAGTCTACTCTTCAAAGTTTCTCAGTTTACTCTATGATCGACACTCATGTTTTCTGCTCTCATCTGCCTCTTAGGATGACTGAACACTAACCATTGTCTTGTAGTGCCAGAGTCTAGCAGTCTGTACGTGGGAATCAATTGCTGTCCTCCAAAATGTTATCTAAGTAGAAGAGTCAAGGTAAGCAACCCTCTATTGTGGAACACACATTTAGGATGTGTTACACTCATTTATGCTGGAGGATATTTGTTTAATGATGCAAAGATGTGTGGCATTCTTTTATGTTGCATTTGTTTAACTCTGTAAAACTGTGTTACTTTGCTTGTCTAAAACACCTGATTGGTCTAATAAAGAGCTTAATGTCCAATAGCTAGGCAGGAGAGAGGGATAAGTGGAGCTGCTAGGCAGAGAGAATAAGTAGGAAGAGATAGACAGATGCAGAGAAAGACAGACAGACAGAGAGAGAGAGAGAGAGAGAGAGAGAGAGAGAGAGAGAGAGACGAAGGAGAAGTGAGAAAAGGAAGAGAGGATGATGCCAGGGGCCAGCCACACAGTCACACAGCCAGTCACAGAGTAAGAAGGAAAGAAAGTTATGTAAAATAAAGAAAGGTTAAAAAGCCCAGAGGCAAAATGTAGTTGACTAGAAACAGGATAATTTAAGCCAGAAAAAGCTGGCTAGAAACTAAGGCCAGACATTTCATAAGTAAGAGTAAGTCTCTGTGTATTTATTTGGAAGCTGGGTGGTGGGCCCCAGAGGGGGAAATAAACCAACAACACCTCTTCTGCAAAGATGCCTATAGCAGGTTAGAGTTTCGAGTGGACATGAATGAAAGGCCCTGGGATTGTTACAAGGGATCTGACTGAAAGATCCAGTCCTCAGCCATTATGGGCATCAGACCTTAAATGAAGTTCAAAGAGTCCAGAATTCTCCCTATCTTGCTACAGTAAGAGGGTACTCCATCACACGAATGGAAACAAGAGCTTTCAAATGAATAAGGGAGGGTACGTCCCAATAAGTAGCAGGTTATACTTCAGCAAGCCTGTCAATAACTGACAGGGCATGACTCTGTTCCTATCTTAATAGTTAGGACTTTGAATGCATATTCATCGATGTTTCCATAATGTAGAACTTTAACATATCAAGAAATGGTTTTGTCATTAAGAAAAGTTAATTTGGACTGGCAATATGGCTCAGGAGGTTAAGGCACTTGCCATCAAGTCTGACAACCCAAGTTCAATCCCCAAGACCCACATAGTAGAAAGAAGTAAAGAATCAATTCCCTCAGGTTGTTCTCTAACTTACACGTATGTGTTGTGTGTGACATGTATTCATACACACACACACACATACACACACACAAATAATAATTGTAATAAAAAAGTTAATTCTACATATAAAAAATCTAAGGGGTAGAGTCACAAGCTATATATCACATTCGGGGAAAAAACTGTATCAACCTGGAATCACATGCCACTGGGACACAAGAGAGATCCTTGCACACACTCATCATTTATGGCCTCTATTTTACACTGTGTTCTTTCTTATTTTGCCACCCGTGTCCATGCAGTCTTCAGAGCCACAGGCCATGCATCATCTTTCTCCCTTTACCTCACTTGGCATGAATGTTCCCTCTATTTAACTTTGTGTGTGAGATTATTAGTTCTCCTTAGGATCTTTTGCTTCTGGCTGTGTGAGGTGAACAGGTACTCAAGGTCAGTCTGGATGCAACCTGCTTCACTCGGCTGCTCAGATGGAGCCTCACTGTCATAGCCTTTGTCTGTGAATAAGGGTATGCCCACACAGGAACCAACATGCTCTTTATTTAATGGAACATTCTCCAGGAAACTGTGGGTGAGAACATCATTTGCAAAAAAAAACAATACTTTGGCAAGCAAAACAATAACAAAATTATTGGTTGGAGTAGAATATGGCCATATTTGGCAGAGGACCCTAGGCAGTGTGTGTCTTTAGAAAGGAAGTGAATTTAAAACCACTTCATTGGTGATGAGATGACCAGCAGACACCTAGTAGGCTCCTGCTCTTCTAAAAAGACATTGCTCTGTATCTAGCCTCACTACCCAAATGGGCTGCAACTGAGTCATATTGTCCCAACCCTTGGCCATGTCTGACTGGGTGGAGGGTGAGCAGTGAGTTGAGATGCCTACATACCCAGATGGTCTGGCTTGGCATCATAAGATAAGCTGCATAGATTAATTTTCCAGGGCAGTCGTGGCAGAGTACCATAAGGTGAGTGATTTAGAGAAAGCAGAATTTATTCTGAAATCCACGATTAAGGTGCCAGCAGGGCCTGATGCCTCCAGACACACGAGGAATGATCTTGTTTCTTTTAGCATCTGGCAGTGGCCCCAAATTCCTCATGCCCTTGAGCTTGTGGACACTGTATTTCAGTCACTGCCTCTCACTTCACATGGCATTCTTCTTTTTTTCTGTGATAGAATGTGATCTCTTCTTGTAAGGACATTGGTCATTTTAGATTGAGGACCTACGCTAATGTCATATGACCTCATCTTACTATGATTAATTACATCTGTAAAGATCCTATTTCCAGATATGTCTGGCTCATTATCCCCGGGGGTTAGAAATTGAACATGTGTTTTTGAGGGACACAGTTCAACCCCCAACACTGTCTTTCTCTTTGGAATTCAAACAAGAGGCCTATGCAGCACTGCAGTCATTTGGGGGTTCACAGAAGAGTGATGTGAGGAGCCAATGTACAAGCATAAAAGATGCAAGATGGAAGCTAAGGAAGGGAGGGGACAGACCAGAGCAGCCAGAGAAGGAAATGGAGACTTTTAAGAAGTGAGGATGGTTCTGGAAATGGCCCTGAAGTTTCTCGCCACATCCTTTTGACCATTAACTCTGCCCCATTTTTTTTTCGGGGGGGGGGGGAGGTTTCGAGACAGGGTTTCTTTGTGGCTTTGGAGGCTGTCCTGGAACTAGCTCTTGTAGACCAGGCTGGTCTCAAACTCACAGAGATCCGCTCTTCTCTGCCTCCCAAGTGCTGGGACTAAAGACATGCGCCACCACCACCTGGCTCCTTGCTCCATTCTTAAGGGTAACTGCTTTAATAAGAGTCCTGCCTTCCCGAGTTGAGGAAAGAGAGGCTCTGGGAGATGTAGTGGTTCTGGCCCAACGTTCTGCCACTTAGTGTGGCCATTGTGTATGTTACAACCCCTTGATCTCTGGGGTCTGGAAGAAGGCCTCAGTGAGTGCCACTTGTAGTCAGTGCCTCTCTGAAAGTGCGATTGTGACTCATAGGCCAGCAGGCACATGCCTGGGTGTGTCCGGGAGGCACTGAGGGTAGAAGAGCTGCCATGTTTGTCTGATTTAGGGAATTTGGCTGAGTCTTAGGTAGACATGCAGGACAGGTTGACTGCCCTTTATTTTATCAGCTTTGCATCCTGGTAAAAGGAAAGCGGGTCTGGAAAAGCCAGAATGAAGTAGGCAAAGACTGCACTTGGATCCTCTGACCTGGTCTCTTCCAAGCAGGTATAGAATAGACTGTAATAATTTCTTGTTACTAGCAGAAATCCAATTATACATTCCTAAGCATAAGTGAGGTGGGGAGACCACATGAGCACAGAGGGCTTTATTCTTGGACCCTTTCAGATTCCACTCCCACCTGTTCCCTACTTTCTGCCTCTGAAGAGAAATTTCTGTAAGCAGAAAATAATTTCCATTCCAGGTCCAATACAATAGGTGCTTATTAAAAATTTCTTTATAATGCTCTCAACTGTGAAAGCTTGAATGATTGAAAGATCCATGTTAGTTTAAATTTAAATAGCAGGAAGAAATGCCATTTGGGAGCCAGAGAAGACTTCTCTACTTCTGTTGCTCTGCTAAGCCAGGCAGCTGAGCAAGCATTTGCCTGACAAGTCCCTGTTTCCCCAACTGATCTGATTCTTAGGTCAGCTGGCTCTTGCTTGGCTGTGTAGGACCCCAGGTGAAGGGAAGGATGCTTACCTCACTGGAGAGCTGACCATTTGCATGAATCTGAAGAATTCGCTGCCAGGTATCTTATTTAATACTCAGAAGTGCCCTAAGAAGTAGATTTAACAAACGAGGGATTGGAGGGTTCAAAAGATAAAGAAAATCCTAGGACTTGAATTTCTGGTTGGGCAGGAAATGAAGGGAGAACACCAAGACTCCCCACTTTTTGTTTCATACCTTCTTTATATGGGATCAGGAAATTAAAACAAAAATAGGTGGTACCACCTTAAAAGGCAAAAAGTTCGGTATCAGTTGCTAAAAGCTTACAAAGATTTTATATCAATGTAGGGGAGTGTTTATGTTCAAATATTCCATCTGAAAAGCCAGAGGCAAAAATACAAATATATTACCAGCTTTGTGTCATTATGTTCCCTAAAACAACAAATGTAAGCAAACAATAATGGAACTGATTTTCCAAGTCCGGAGATGCATAGGCCACAATATTAAAAAGCAGATGTAGCAAACAGAGTAGTCATTCATGTTTTTAGATGGTTTCTACATCAAACAATATCCCTATGGTGAAAAATCAGAGCATTATAATCAACTTAAAGAAAGCAATTACCCCAGAAGTTGGGCTTCACTAGAGAGTGGTTTGGGCATTTAGAATAGTCTCTCTAGTTACAGCTTAGGAAGATTCTTTCTGAAGGTTCCGGGAAGCAACTGAGGAATTCTAAGTGAAATGCCATTGAGGCCATGTCTACACTGCAGAGACTTCACTGCAGACATGGTACAGAATGAACTGGAGTCTAAGAGAAATGGAGGAGACCCTGTGGCTCTTACAATGGTGTACACACTGTAGCTTTTCTCTCACACAGGAGGCATGATTTGAATCTGAAATGTCTGTCACAGGCTTCTGTTTTGAGCACCTGTTCTCTGCTGGGTGGGGCTTTGGGGGAGTACATAGGACCGATAAGAGGTGAGGCTGCAGTCTGTTAATAGCCTTTGTAGAGTAACCCTGGTCTACACAGCAAAGTGAACTGTTTCTGCCACCCTGCCTTCCTCACCATCATGGGCTGTTTCTGTCAGCTATTTTGATGACACTGGCACAAGATAACTAACAGAGAAAGTTGGTACCAGAGAAGTGGCATTGTTGCTGTGACTAAAGGTGACCATGTGATTCTTCGCTTTTTGGAACTGGTTTGCAGGAAGACTTCAGGAAAGCCTGCGTGCAGTGTGGACTGGAGAATCCCTAGACTACTGTGGACAGAACTCAATGGATGAGTCCAGTGGGAATTCAGAATAGACTGGCGATGGAGATGCGGACAATATAGCTGTGATCATGAGGCTTCAGATGACAGCAAAGACTGCACCAGGAATCAAACTAGAGGCCGCTCACATTACATTCTGCCAAAGAATTTGTCTACATTTTGCCAAGGTCTTGAAAACTTGAGCAAGGCTGGATTTTAAAGTAATGGATTAATTAATTTGGCAGAGACGCTCAAGATAGCATAACAGAGTACAGACTGTATGGTGGTTATTGTTGGCAGCCTCTAGCTGGTTTACAGTTAGAATTTGGAATGAACCATGGAGCATGAATTTGTGAAAAACATGTAATTTGGCCAGGAAGGGGGTTCATTTAAAGTAACAGACACAGATGACTTTATTGTTGGAGAGATCCATACCATTAAAGGGAAGCCAAGGGAATTGCACAATAAGGAAGGTGTCTTCGGTAAACTGCAGAAGTTAGAGAGACTTTTGCAGGTCCCAGAGCACCCCTGTGGCTCTCACAAGGCCAGTCAGGGAAGTGTTTTCCCGGGTTCAGCTGCCTGATGAAGCATGCAGAAGCCACTACAGCGGTAGTGCAAGCAGGCCCAGGAGCTTGGTATCACCCACAGGTGCTATTTTTATAGTCATTTGAGATCCAAGACTTGTAGGTTTGGAGATTTTCTGCCAGGTGTGGGGCTGGGGAGATGGCTGGGTGGGGGAAGTACTTACCACAAGGATGAGGACTTGAGTTCAGGTCCCCAGTACTCAGTTAAAAAATAAAGTCATGCCGGGCATTGGTGGTGCACGCCTTTAATCCCAGCACTCTGGAGGCAGAGGCAGGTGGAGCTCTGTGAGTTCAAGACCAGCCAGGTCTACAAGAGCTAGTTCCAGGTCAGCCTCCAAAGCCACAGAGAAACGTTATCTCGAAAAACCAAAACCAAAACCAAAGAAACAAACAAAGAAAACACAGAAAACAAAAAAATGCAGAGCCAGGCGTTGGTGGCACACACCTTTAATACCAGCACTCGGGAGGCAGAGGCAGGCAGATCACTGTGAGTTCAAGGCCAGTCTGGTCTCCAGAGTGAGTGCCAGGATAGGCTCCAAAGCTACACAGAGAAACCCTGTCTCGAAAAACCACAAAAATAAATAAATAAATAAATAAATAAATAAATAAAGTCATGTTGGTACACATCTGTCACAGAAGTGCTGGGAAACCAACAAGAAGTTGTCTGGAGCTGACCACCACTCTCCAAGTGAGCTCAAGGGTCAGTGAGAGAGTCTTTCTAAAAAAAAAAAAGAAATAGATGCTGAATGCTTGAAGAGACACCTAATATCAACCTTTGACTTCTACTCACACACACACATACATGCACACACATACCACACACACATACACATGCACCACACACACACACACATACACACACACACACCACACGCACATACATACAAACACATACACACACATACACATACAAATACACACACATACACACCACACACACACACACACACACACACACACACACACACACACACACGGGGTGGGTGAGGGGATACAATAATATTCACAAACCTAAATGAGACAGACTAATTAATTGTCTATATAATGTAAAAATATACCCATTAAAAGTCCAGTGGATGGATGCACACTGTGAAAAGAATGTGTCAGAAGAACTTGGGGCCCCTTATGATCAATCTGAGAACCCATGTACAGTGAGCTTGCTTTTCTCACCGTTGCAGACCGCAGCTTCCTCTGGAAGAAGCATAGATGCTCTACACATCTTTATGTGTACAGAGTTGCTTTGATCTGCCACATCTACAGTCTATGGTGATTGAATGGAAATCTATGCCTTCAAATGTCCCAGGAAAATTGTAGGTAGAGGAAGACAATGAATGGATTCCATATAGGCTGCCAAAGGAGTATCAGTTCCAGGCATTCTCTGGTCAACCAAGACCACGTGAAAATACATAAATTTGTAGAAATGGGTTAATAATTAAGATAGAGCTAGCCAATAGGAAGCCATAGCCATTGGCCAACAGTTTAATAATTATTATAGCATCTCTGTGTGTTAATTTGGGGCTGAAGAGGCAGCAGGATCAGGCTTTGGGGACAAGAAAATACAGCCTCCCCTCTACTCTGCCCCCCCCAAACACCTTACCTATCCCATACCCTTTCTGATTCCCAGGGAGGGTGAGGCCTTTTATAGGGGGTCTTCAGAGTCTGTCATATCCTTTGGGATAGGGCCTAGGCCCACCCCGGTGTGTCTAGGCTCAGAGAGTATCCCTCTATGTGGGATGGGCTCCCAAAGTCCACACCTATGCTAGGGATAAGAACTGATCTACTATAAAAGGCCCCATAGATTTCCGAGTTCTCCTCACTGACACCCACGTTTATGGGGTCTGGATCAGTCCCATGCTCTTGTTTCCCAGACTGGTAGCTGGGAATAAGAGTTCCCCCTTGTTCAGGTCAGCTGTTTCTGTGGGTTAAACCAACCTGGTCTTAACCCCTTTGCTTATCACTCCTCCTTCTCTGCAACTGGATTCCAGGTCAGTGTTTAGCTGTGGGTGTCTGCTTCAACCAGCTGCTGGGTGAAGGCTATAGGATGGCATATAAGATAGTCATTAATCTCATTATCAGGGGAGGACATTTAAGGTAGCCTCTCCTCTGTTGCTTAGATTGTTAGTTGGTGCATCTTTGTAGATCTCCAGATATTTCCCTAGTACCTGATTTCTCTTTAAACCTACAATGGCTCCCTCTATTGTGGTATCTCTTATCTTGCTCTCCTCTATTCTAACCCCAACTCAAACTTCCTGCTCCCTCATGACCTTCGCACCCCTCTTCTTCTCCCCTTCACATTCTCCTAGGTCCCACTCCCCTCCTCTCATGTTTCCAATTTGCTCAGGAGATCTTGTCCCTTTCCCCTTCTCTGGGGGACCATGTATGTCTTTCTTAGAGTCCTCCTTGTTTCCTAGCATCTCTGGCAGTTTGGATTGTGGGCTGGTAATCCTTTGCTCTGTGTCTAAAATCCATATAGGAATGAGTACATACCTGTTTGTCTTTTTGTGACTGGGTTACCTCACTCAGAATGGTTTCTTCCAGTTCCATCCATTTGCCTGAGAAGTTAAAGATTCCATTGCCCCCCGCCCCCACCCCTCTGAGTAGTACTCCATTGTGTAAATATACCACATTTTCTGTATCCATTATTAAGTTGAGGGGCATCTAGGTTGCTTCCAGGTTCTGGCTATTACAAATAATGTTGCTATGAACATGTTGAACATATGTCCTTGTTATATGAATGTGCTTATTTTGGGTATATATGCCTAAGAGTGGAATTGCTGCATCTTGTAGTAGACTGATTGATTACCATTTTCCTGAAGAATCGCCATAATGATTTCCAAAGTGGCTAAACAAGTTGGCACTCCCACCAGCATTGGAGGAGTGTTCCCGTTCTCCACATCCTCTCCAGCAAAACTGTCATTGGTGTTTTTGATTTTAGCCATTCTGACTGGAGTAAGATGATAACTCAGAGTTGTCTTGATTTGCATTTCCCTGATGGCTAAGGATGTTGAACATTTTCTTATGTGTCTTTCAGCCATTTTAGATTCCTCTACTGAGAATTGTCTATTTAGTTCTGTACCCCAACTTTTTAATTGGATTAGCTGGTGTTTTGGAGACTAGCTTCTTGAGTTCTTTGTATATTTTGGAGATCAGCCCTCTGTCAGATGCAGGGTTGGTGAATATCTTTTCCCATTCTGTTGTATGCCATTTTGTCTTGCTGATTGTATCCTTTGCCTTACAAAAACTTATCAGTTTCAGGAGGTCCCATTTATTGATTGTCGATCTCAGTGTCTGTGCTACTGGTATAATGTTCAGGAAGCGGTCTCCTGTACCAATTTGTTCAAGGGTATTTCCCATTTTCTCTTCTAATAGGTTCAGTGTGGCTGGATTTATGTTGGGGTCTTTGATCCATTTTGACTTAAGTTTTATGCATGGCAATAGGCATGGATGCAGTCTTCTACATGCCAGCATGCAGTTATGCCAGCACTATTTGTTGAAGATGTTCTCTTTGTTCCATCGTATAAATTTGGATTGTTTGTCAAAAATCAGGTGTTTGTAGGTGTGTGGGTTAATATTAGGGTTTTCAATTTGATTCGATTTGTCTACCTGTCTATTTTTGTGCCAATACCAAGCTGTTTTCAGGACTATAGCTCTGTAATAGAGCTTGAAGTCAGGGATGGTGATGCCTCCAGAAGTTCCTTTATTGTACAGGGTTGTTTTGGCTATCCTGGGTCTTTTGTTTTTCCATATAAAGTTGAGAATTGTTCTTTCAAGGTCTGTGAAGAATTGTGTTGGGATTTTGATGGGGATTGCATTGAATCTGTAGATTGCTTTTGGCAAGATTGCCATTTTTACTATGTTGATCCTGCCTATCCAAGAGCATGGGAGATCTTTCCATTTTCTGGTATCTTCTTTAACTTCTTTCTTTAGAGACTCAAAATTCTTATGGTACAGGTCTTTCACTCTTTTGGTTAGCATTATCCCAAGGTATTTTATGTTGTTTGTGGCAATTGTAAAGGGTGTTGTTTCTTTGATTTCTTTCTCAGCACATTTATCATCTGTATATAGTAGGGCTACAGATTTTTTTGAGTTAATCTTGTATCCTGCCACTTTGCTGAAGGTGTTTATCAGCTGTAGGAGTTCCTTGGAAGAGTTTTTCAGGTAACTTATGTTATCTATCATATCATCTTCTTCCTTTCCTATTTGTATTCCCTTGATCTCCTTTTGTTGTCTTATTGTTCTAGCTAGAACTTCAAGGACAATATTGAAGAGGTATGGAGAGAGTGGACAGCCTTGGCTTGTCCCCGATTTTAGAGGAATTATATTGAGTTTTTCTCCATTTAATTTGATGTTGGCTGTTGGCTTGCTGTATATTACTTTTATTATGTTGAGGTATGTTCCTGTTAGCCCTGATTTCTCCAAGGCCTTTATCATGAAGGGGTGTTGGATTTTGTCAAAGGCTTTTTCAGCATCTAGTGAGATGATCATATGGGTTTTTTTTTCCTCAGTCTGTTTATATTGTGGATTACCTTGATGGATTTTCATATGTTGAACCATCCTTGCATCCCTGGGATGAAGCCTACTTGATCATGGTGGATGATTTCTCTGCTGTTTTCTTGGATTCTATTTGCCAGTATTTTGTTGAGAATTTTTGCATCAATGTTCATGAGGGATATTGGTCTGTAGTTCTCTTTCTTAGTTGTGTCTTTGAGTGGTTTGGGTACCAAGGTTATTGAAGCCTCATAAAAAGAGTTTGGCAATGACCCTTCTGCTTCTACTGTGTGGAATACTGTGAGGAGAATTGGTATTAGCTGTTCCTTGAATTTCTGGTAGAATTCTGCACTGAAGCCATCTGGCCCTTGTAGGGAGACACTGTAACCATGCCTCCTAAGGGCTGGCTACAGGTGTGCCTGAAAATGCCTGTTAGGGCATGGTCAAGTTAGGTCATGATGACTCATGATAGGTTTCTAAGGGGCTGCAAGGCACATGAGGGCCCCTGATCTCTGGCCTCTTTGCCTTGCTGTCCCTGGCACGATCTGGCTTGTGTTTGGCTGGTGTTTATCTGAATAAAGATATCTTAACCTTATGGACTACAGGTCGTTTCACAATAGGCCCTGAGCTTTTTTTTTTTTTTTTTTTGGTTGATTTTTGATGACTACTTCTATTGCATTAGGGGTTATGAGTCTATTTAAATTGCTTATCTGTTTTTTATTTAATTTTGGTAAGTGTAATCTGTCCAGAAAATTGTCCATTTCCTTTAGATTTTCAAATTTTGAGGAATACAGGTTTTCAAAGTATGACCTGATGATTCTCTGGATTTTTCTCTTTGTCTGTTGTTATGTCCCCCTTTTCATTCCTGATTTTATTAATTTGCATGTTCACTCTCTGCTGTTTGGTAAGTTTGGATAAAGGTTTGTCTATCTTGTTGATTTTCATGAAGAACCAACTCTTCCTTATATTAATTCTTTGTATTGTTTTACTAGTTTCTACATTATTTATTTCAGCCCTCAATTTGATTATTTCCTCGAATCTACTCCTCCATGGTGCATTTTCTTCTTTGTGTTCTAGAGCTTTCAGTTGTTCTGTCCATTCTCTGGTATGACTATTCTCCTGTTTCTTCATATAGGCACATAGTGCTATGAACTTTCCTCTTAGCACTGCTTTCAAAGTGTCCCATAAGTTTGGGTATGTTGTCTCCTCATTCTCATTGAATTCTAGGAAATCTTTAATTTCTTTTTTTACTTCCTTCTTGACCCAGGAATGGAGCAATTGGGCATTAGTCAATTTCCTTGAGTTTTGAGGTTTTCTGCAATTTGTGTTGTTGTTGAATTCTAACTTTAAAGCATAGTTGTCTGATAAGATACAGGGGGTTATTTTAACTTTTTTGTACCTGTTCAGGTTTGCTATGTTGCCAAGTATGTGGTTGATTTTAGAGGAGGGTCCATGTGGTGCCGAAAAGAAGGTATATTCTTTTGTGTTTGGATGGAATGTTCTATAGATATCTGTTAAACCCAATTGGGCCATAACTTGTATTAGTTCCTTTGTTTTTTTTTTAACGTTTCTGTCTGGTGTTTCTGCCTAGTGGTGAGAGTAGGGTGTTGAAGTCTCCCACTATAAGTGTGTGAGATTTTATGTGCGATTTGTATTTTAATAGTGTTTCTTTTGCAAATGTGAATGCCTTTGTATTTGGGGCATAATTGTTCAGAATTGAGACTTCGTCCTGATGGATTTTTCCTGTGTTGAGTAGGAAGTGACCTCCTTTATCTCTTTTGATTGATTTTTGTTTAAAGTCCAATTTGTTGGATATTAGCATTGCTACCCCTGCTTGTTTCTTGGATCCATTTGATTGGAAAATCTTTTCCTAACGTTTAATTTTTAGGTACCGTCTATCTTTGAAGTTGAGATGTGTTTCTTATATGCAGCAGAAGAATGGATTCTGTCTTCTTATCCATTCTGCTAATCTATGTCTTTTTATTGGTGAGTTAAGATCATTAATATTGAGAGCTATTAATGACCATTGATCGTTCTTGTTTGTTTTGGATTTGGTGGTGGTGGTGGTGGAATTGTGTATGGATTCCTGCCCCCCCCATTTTTCTTTTGGCTGTTGGTGGGATTAGATAAAGTGGGATTATCTATTGCCTATGTTTTTCTGGTTGTAGTTAATTTCCTTGGGTTGGAGTTTTTCTTCCAACACTTTCTGTAGGGCTAGATTGGTGTATATATATTGTTTACCTCTGGGTTTTGTCTTGGAATATCTTATTTTCTCCATCTATATTGAATGAAAGCTTTGCTGGGTATGGTAGTCTCTGCTGGCATCTGTGGTCTCTTAGTGTAGGTAGAATATCTATCCAGGACCTTCTGGTTTTCAGAATTCCCATGGAAAAGTCAGGTGTAATTCTGATAGGTTTGCCTTTATATGTTATTTGACTTTTTCCTTTGCTGCTCTTAATATTCTTTCTTTATTCTGTATGTTTGGGGTTTTGATTATTATGTGGTGAGGAGACCTTTTTTTTGGTTCAGTTTATTTAGTGTTCTGTAGTCTTCTTGTACTTTCATTGCCATGTCTTTCTTTAGGTTGGGAAAGTTTTCTTCTATGATTTTGTTGAATATTTTCTGCACCTATGAGTTGGGTTTCTTCACCTTTTTCTATACCTATTATTCTTAGGTTTGGTCTTTTCATGGTGTTCTATATTTCCTGGATTTTTTGTGTTAAGGATTTGTTGGATTTAAGATTTTCTTTGGTCGATGAGTCTATTTCTCCTTGTATATCTTCAACTCCTGAGATTCTGTCTTCCATCTCTTGTATTTTGTTGGTTATGCTTGCATCTAGTTTCTGTTAATTTACTCAACTTTTCTATTTCCTGAATTCCCTCAGTTTGTGTTTTCTTTATTGTCTCTATTTCAGTTTTCAGGTCTTGAACTGTCTGAATTGTTTCCTTCAGCTGTTTGATTGTATTCTCTTGGCTTTCCTTAAGAGATTTGTTGATTTCTAGTATTTTTTCCCATTTCTTTAAGGTATTTTCTCATATCCTCTTTGAGGTCCTCTATCATTTTCATGAAGACGTTTTTAAGGTCATTCTCTTCTGCTTCATCCATGTTGTGATGTTCAGGTCTTGCTAGTGTAGGGTCCCTAGACTCCAGTGGTGTCATATTGATTTTTCTGTTGTTGATGTATTTTTATATTGTCTTCTCCCCATTACTTCTTCCAGTGGGTGTAGAAGGAATCTCCTCCTCTCCTGGTGGTTACAGGACCAAGGTTTCCTTCTGGTAAGTGCAAACAGATCCAGTACTCAGATGTCTCTCCTCTTCCTAGTTCCATGGATGATGGCAGGACTGGTACCAAGGCCTTGGCAGTGTCTGGGTGGGCTGGATCTCACTAAATGGGATCCACCAAGGTGAGCAGTCCCTGGCCTCAGGTATTTCTGAATAGGGCAGAGGAAGGCCTGCTTATGGCTTTTTTCTGAGATATCCGTGGTATCTTTTCCTGGATTCATTTTTGCAGAGTGGCAGAGGGGGCTTGTAAGTGTGGTGGAGAATGGGCTTTGGAGGCCTATGTGAGAGCTGCCTCCACACTGCCTGGCTATGGGGCCTGACTGGCTCTCCGGCTTCACATAGTCAGTTAGCAGTCTTCCACAGAGCTTAACCCTGAGTAGACCAGACAATTCCACAGGGTATCTTTTTCTTATAGAGACTGAAGGTCTGGGAAGACTTATTACCATTAAAGGTAATTTACCATGTTATTTCTAAACCCAAACATATTGAGAGGATTTAGGTTCTATCAGTCCTAAAGCAATTTGGTCATTTTCCATTAGGTCTCTGGTGAATATCAATGAAGTCTATTAAAATTTTTAATCGTGTGTGTGTGTGTGTGTGTGTGTGTGTGTGTGTGTGTGTGTGTGTGTGTGTGTGTATCTGTCTGTCTGTGTGTCTGTGTGTATCTGTGTGTGCATGCATGTAAGTGCACGAGCCATGTGACATGGGTGCTAAGTATTGAACCCCAGTCTTCTGGAAGAGCAATACCTGCTCTTAACTGCAGAGTTATCTCTCCAGCTCTTTAATAAAGTCCAAAGATGAGAGCCTGATGAAGTCATGGTTAGCAGTATTAACCACATCATGCTACATTGAGAAGGGTCTCTATAACGAAGCCAGACAAAAGGCAGTGGCCCAGCTGCTGAATCTGGCTCAGGAAACAGAGAGTAAATTAGATCGTGGGTCTTGAACCTGTCAGTCAGGCCGTGTCTCTGAAGATGTGGTGGTGGCAATAGGATGTGCTTCTCAGCCGGGTGGTGGTGGTGCACACCTTTAACCCCAGCACTTGGGAGGCAGGGAGGCAGGCTGATCTCTGTGAGTTCAAGGCCAGCCTGGTCTATAGAGCTAGTTCCAGGACATCTAGGGCTGTTACATAGAGAAACCTATCTCAAAAAAAAAAAAAAAAAAAGGATTTACTTCTCAAATGGACTGTGCTGTTGTCAAAAGACTGTAGTTTCTCACCATGTGGCATTTTCTCAGTGATGTTTGGGTGCCCTCTCAACATGGAAGCTGGCTCCTCTGAGAGTGGGTGTTTCAAAATGGAGTTGGAGTGTGTTTTATGACATAGTCCAGGTCATCCACAGCCACTTCCCTCTAACTCTGTTGACGAGATATCTGCCACCAGATCCAGCACATACTTGAAGAATGGGAAACTAGTTTCTGGCTCCTCAAGGGAAGAATAGCCAAACAAACAAACACACACACTCCCCCAAAACTGTGCACATATTTTAAAATACTACAAATGGGGGTTTCTGGGAGCTCAGTGGCAGAGCACTTGCTTAACAGCTGTGAGGACCTTGGTTGGATCCTTGCACCCCCAAAACAAATGAGAAGAACCCTAAAGAGTGAGCATATGCTTTATCAACCAAACTTGTACACTATTTGTAATGCAAAGATATTAGTAGTATCCCAGGTTAGATGGCCATGTGACCTGGGCCCCTTCAGGATGTGGAGTCACAGAGCTCTTCCCAACAGCCCATGACTGCTATTCTGCACTGTTTCTGAGTTCAACTATCTTAAGAAAAGTTCTGGGTTTTGATCTAAGTGAGATCATCCCTGTTCTTTTGTTTGGTTGATTTCAGTTTAATAATATCCTCTATTTAAATCTGTCTGTTGTGAATAAGGTACTGCCTGCCTGGTAGGGTAGAACAATATTCCTTCCTGTGGGTTTCTATCACAGTCTTGACCCATCCAGCCATCAGTGGATATCTAGAGCATTTCAAGTTATTTCCTGTGATTACTTCTGCAAGAGAACCTAGGAGCACTGGTATCTCTGATTAACTTGTTTCAGCCCATTGCATATTTGTGTGCAAGTAAGAGTTTTGGGTGGTATAGTAGTTTGACTTTCAGTGACTTTAGGGGAAGAAGGGTCTTCATTTTGTGTGTGTGTGATGTGTATACTAATTTTCAATTCCACCAATAGTGTACATGTTTCTGTTTTCTCTACATCTTTGCCAGCATTTGTTCCTTGTATATTTGAGATGATATGCCATGTTTTTAAATTCTCTTCCTCCGTGGATTTAATGAAAATAAAGATTTTTTCATTGTTGGCTATTTGTATGGCATTTTTGAAAAATGTTGATTTAAGTCCTTTCTCAATTACTGACTTGGCTTTGCTATTGAATTATATGTCCTGGTGGTTTTGGATTTTACCCTCCTATCAGAACTAGCTCACAAATGTTCTCCCTGTTTTCTGAGCTGCCTTTGCACCCTCTTTGTTGTGTGAGGTGTTTAGCTTTGCTTTAACATTAAAGATCTTTAGCTCATTTCAAGTTGATTTCTGCATGTGGTATAAGATCAGTGTCCTGACTCTTTCTCTCACATGTGGATTTTCGTTTTCCAGCATTGTTTACTCAGCAGACTGTTCTGACTCCATTGTGAATTCTTGCTGCTGTTGTCAACATTAACTAACCATGTGAATAGATTTACTTCTGGCTCCACTGAGCTATGTGTCAGTTTCTGCTACTACCACACGGCTTTGACAGTGATAGTTTTGCTGTATAGTTTGAAAACAAGTAGTTTGTCCTGGCTTTATTCTTTCTTTCTTTCTTTCTTTCTTTCTTTCTTTCTTTCTTTCTTTCTTCCTTCCTTCCTTCCTTCCTTCCGTCCTTCCTTCCTTCCTTCTTTCCATTAGGAAGAAAATTATTTTACATGTCAATTTCAGGTCCCTCTCCCTCCCCACCTCCCCAACTAACACCCTCCCCATCCCATACCCTTTTTGCTCCCCAGGAAGGGTGTGGCCTTCCATAGGGGGTGGTCTTAAAAGTCTGTCATATTCTTTGGGATAAGTCCTAGGCCAACCCTCTTGTGTCTAGGCTCAGGGAGTATCCCTCCATGTGGGATGGGCTCCTAAAGTCCATTCCTATAGTAGCAATAAGTACTGATCCACTACAAGAGGCCCCATAGATTTCCAAGGTCTCCTCACTGACACCCACATTCAGGGGGTCTGGATCAGTCCCAAGCTGGTTTCCCAGCTATCAGTCTGGGGACCAAGAGTTTTCCCTTGTTCAGGTCAGCTGTTTCCGTGGGTTTCACCAGTCTGGTATGGACCCCTTTGCTCATCAGACCTCCTTCTCTGCAACTGATTTCAGTTCAGTTCAAGGTTTAGCTGTGGGTGTCTGCTTCTACTTCCACCAGCTGCTGGATGAAGGCTATAGGATGGCATATGAATTAGCCATCAATCTCATTATCAGGAGAGGGCATTTAAGGTGGCCTCTCCTCTGTTGCTTAGATTGTTAGTTGGTGTCATCTTTGTAGCTCTCCAGACATTTCCCTAGTGCCTGATTTCTCTTTAAACTTATAATGTCTCCCTCTATTATATTATCTCTTATCTTGCTTTCTTCTGTTCTTCCCACAACTCAACCTCCCTGTCCCATCATGTCTTCCTCACTCCTCCTGTTCTCCTTTTCTCCTAGTTCCCTCCTTCCCCCCATGCTCCCAATTTGCTCAGGAGATCTTGTCCCTTTCCCCTTCTCCAGGGGACCATGTATGTCTCTCTTAGGGTTCTCCTTGTTTACCAGCCTCTCTGGCAGCCTGGGCTGCAGGCTGACAATCCTTTACTCTATGTCTAAATCCACATATGAATGAATACATGCAATGCCTGTCTTTTTGTGACTGGGTTACCTCACTCAGAATGGTTTCTTCTAGTTCCATCCATTTGCCTGCGAATTTCAAGATTCCACTGCCATCCCCCCCCCCGCCCCGCTGAGTAGTACTCCATTGTGTAAATGTACCACATTTTTTCTATTCATTCTTCAGTTGAGGGGCATATAGGTTCTTTCCAGGTTCTGGCTATTAGAAATAATGCTGCTATGAACATAGTTGAACAGATGTCCTTGTTGTAGGAATATGCTTCTTTTGGGTATATGCCTAAGAGCGGAATTGCTGGATCTTGTGGTGGCTTTATTTTTTTTAAGTTTGCTTTGGTGTTTGAGAATCACCTATAATTCCAATTTTAAAATTTCTGTTCTCCATTTTGTCTCTTCTTCTTTTTTTTTTTTTCAAGACAGGGTTTCTCTGTGTAGCTTTGGAGCCTATCCTCGCACTCTTTCTAGAGACCAGGCTGGCCTCGAACTCACAGAGATCCGACTGCCTCTGCCTCCCGAGTGCTGGGATTAAAGGCATGCACCACCAATGCCCAGCCATTTTGTCTATTCTTAAGCTTAGGTATGCAAAGCAAACAATAACACAAAGAAATAAATTTTAAACAATTCTTTAATATACAACTTTCTAAAGATTCAACCAAATTCACAGACTAATGAGGTGGATGTGCTTGCTTGTTTTTCCATAAACAACTAAATTGTCACTGAATATTTAATGCTGTAGGTATAGAACATCTTCAGCATTCTGAGAGATGATTGATATTTTGATTTCACAAATATCAATGTTGAGAAAAACCACTTTGAATTAATACATAGTACAAAATAGAAGTATGTTTGGGGCTATTTCAGATATCATTAGAAATTCTATTTTGATCCCAAGTCAAAATTCATTGAATGATTTTTTAAAATAAAAACAAAACTCCAGTCAATTTCCCAAACATTTTTTTTTTAATTATGAAAGCATGGCCTTTAGCTCAGGAGTTTCCCCAGCTAGCTCTTGTAACTCAAATCAACCTACTCCTATTAATCTACATTCTGCCATGTGGCTCTTTATTAAACCAATCAGAAGGCAACTTAGGCAAGACATCTTTACAGTGTACAAAAAGATTATCCCACAACATTTTTCCATTTTGGTCTAATTGAAAGGAAAGGTTTTAACTCTAACACAGTAAAACTATATACAATAATAACAATTATTAGGTAAAACCAAACAACTCAAAAACAACACAATGAGTGCTGTAGAATGCTATCCTGCAGATATGCTGGAGTATATAGACCATGGATAATAAATGAGGGGACTCTATCTATGCAGCCATGACTAAGTCACCATATGTGCTCGGGTGAGATTTCCCAGTGCTGTGGCTGAGATCACCTTTGACTGTGGAAATAACTTCTCATGCATGCTCTATTAGTAAGCCCAACAAACTTCTTGGTTCTCCACATTAGACTTGGGTGGAATTATACTTTGTTTTGCTGTAAGGACCATATAAGGATGGGTAGATATTCCTTTATGTCTCCCTGTGGAAGGAAACCTCATAATATTCTGTGAGATTGTTTTGGGGAAAGGGGGTCATACTGCTATCTTAACTTTTAAAATATTTGATAGCTTCGTACATATACACAATATTGTGGTGATGTCTATCATCATTCCTTCCTGGTATCCACCTTCTGTCCCTTCTAGTTCATTTTTCTTCGTACCTAATCTCCCAGTGGCTACACCATTAAAGAAAATGACTCCTCCTCTTCCAAAACCTTTCTAGTGTCCAAAGAAAAGTCCACTGACAGTCCATGTATCTTCAGCTTTTCATGGGTACAGTAGTAGTGTGATATTTGAATGTCAGCATTTTGTGACATTCTTCCCTCTCCTCTGGCTCTTAAATTCTTTCCATTCTCTTTTCTGTGGTGTTCGTTGGCCTACTACAGATGTCTGTCCTGCTTAAAGCTGAGTGTTCATCAGGCATTTTTTTTTCTCAGCACTTTGATTGGATATGAGTCTCTGTACTAACCATCACCTTGTGCAGATGGGAAGGAGCAAGAATGAAAGAGCTGAGCGCAAGAAGGAGGACTGTGAAATGATATCCAATGGCATGACATGGCCATAGCACTCATGAAGCTGCAACCCATGTGGTGGCCTGCACAAGTAAATAGTCACTGTTGGATGGGGAGGCACTCACGGTACCCTGCTCTACCCAGGCAAACGAAAGCAGTTGGGAACTGTTGGAAGAGAGGAAGTCACTGTGTTCAGGAATGTAGTCACTCATGCTCCAGTAAATAGCTTTATGCCCAGGCTCATGAGTGGCTCTGATGAAAGCCAATGGGTCACAAAAAAAAAAAAAACAAAAACAGTCCCAAGATATGACATGGGATGGGGACTTTGGTGGAAGAGAGAGCTGAGGGGTGAGAGTGACAGGATGTATTACATGCATTATAAAAATCTTAAAAGAACAAATTAGCATAAAAGAAGAAAATAGATGGGGCTCTCACACTGCAATTATCGAAGGGCTGTAGTGAGCTAGGCAAGCTCTCTTTTTGTTGTGCTGTACGGAGACATCACGTCCCTCTAGTGCAAGCAACAATAGCATGCTGTCTTGGAAATGGGGACCTCACCATATACTAAACCTGCTGATGTCTCAACCTTGAATTTCTAACTCCAGAGCTGTGAAAAATTAAGCTTTGTTCATACTCTGTCTCAGGCATGGTGTTTTATTAAAAAAAAAAAAAGGACAGAGTAAGCCATGGAAGTTTAGTCTAAAAATAATCATGGACATATTTACTCAAACCAGTATTTGTTTAGTAGAATAATTTTGTCAGATATTTTTTCATTAAATATTTCATTTTGAGATAATTATAGACAGATGTACAGCCTTAGGAACTATCATAACAGGCTAGAGATTGTATGTATTCTTCCCTTCATCAGCATCTGCTGTGACCTTGTCGTACCTAAAACCATGGTACTCTGTCACAGTGAGTAATTCATGTCAATGCAATCAAGGTTCAAGCCACATCCATAGTAACGGGGACCAGGTTCTGTATATCATAGCTGTCACATTTCTGCCTGCCTCCAATCTTCCTTCACCCTGGGAGACTTACATGGAAAGCTAACCTCTTATCCATTTCTGTAATTTCTTTTCATTTTAAGAATATTAAATAAACTTAATTACATGGCTCTTATCTTGCTGTGGAAAAATGTTAGACAAGAATCAAAGCATATATGCACCTTCAGTGAACTATAAAATGGGGTGGAAAGTGTAGGTAAACGAAGGCTCCAAAGATGGAGAGTGTCAGACCATATACACTACCAGAAAAAAAAAAAAAAACAACAAAAAAAAAAACAAAAAAAACACCTCATGGGAAGCATTTTGAAACCTTTAATTAGCAGAGTGATAATTTCAGATGTGTGGTCACAAAAGCTGCTGCTGGCTGCAGGTACTTTGTGAGCCTGGGCTAGAAGCAGGAAGATCAACCAGGACATGGTCTCATCAGCGCATGAAAGCAGTTATAAGGGGTGAACTACGTAGTGTCAGGAAGAGAATGAGGAACCACATAGAGAAGGTATTAAACAGAAGAATGGGAATGGAAGCCTGACGGCCAGGACTCTGGTCTCAGTGACTAGGTTGCAGAACATCTACCAGACAAAACGAGGGCAAGTTCAGAGGGAAGATGTTGAGTACAGTGTTTGTCTCATCATTTCAAGGAGCTTGGGGGCCTTGATGGACAGTGCCAAAGAGGATAGGTGGGGCTGAAGCTCTGCAGAAAGGGAGGGGCTACGATGATAGTTTACCAGTCTTCTCTTCACATATAAGAGGTCTGTCTGGGCACGGTGAGGTGAGTGTTCCCACAGATCAGAGCATAGAAGAAGACACGGATCAGGACAAATCATTTCTTAACATCAGAAAATTGTGTATAATGGCAGCACCAATCACACCAGAGGGGGGAAGTATACATGACAAGGATGAAGAACTTTACAAATTCAAGGTATTGCTATTAAAATGAAGACCAACTTAAAACACAGAACAATAAGGAAATGGCAGCAGATTTTAGCTCATTTTCCTTTTAGCGGTAAGCACTTTTGTAACATTCGCCAATTATGGCATGTTCCTATCTTTGCAGAATGCAGAGTGGCAGATGTGTAATTACAGTGATATTCTGAGTGGGTGTTCAGGCATAAACAGCAGCTTCAACAGCCAGGATCGTATAATTAGGGGCAAGTTTTCAGCCACCATTAAAAAAAAAAATAGTGGGATGTCACCAAGTGGAAGTACCAAAGAAACAGATCCTCGCTGAAGAGTGATGAAGCAACGTCTACATACATCCTTTCCTCAACAGGGCATAGACATTTCTGAGCTGACCATTCATTCTTTGTTCTGAGTTCTTTTTGCCACAGAAGGTAGATAGAGGAGACAGTCATGTGGGAGAGAGCAACATTCCAAATCAAAAAACAGTCATTCGGAAGGAAATCCCTCCTTCTCCCCCTCCCCACAAGCTAACCTAGTTTCTCTGCTTTCTTTATACCTCTTTATAGGAATAGGATCCATGACTGCTATGGGGAAAAACACAAAAAGGCAAAAATCTGGTTGAACATGTGATATACAAAAGCACTTACCTGCATACACTTGGTTGTCAAATCCCAACTTTCTCCCTGTGTGCAAGGAATGAGGTAGCAGATTTCCAAAGGAGTCAAGAGGACTTGCTGAATCTGTCATCCTTATACATTGGCTTATTGGCCTGTTTCTCTTTTGTTGAGAAAATAAGAATTCTTGTATCCACATTGCTCCTGCCTCATTGACTGATGGGTGCTTCCATTCGTCTGAGGAACATCCACCAGGCGCTGTGAGCAAGTCACATGTTAGGCTCAGGATGAAGTTTGGGCCTTGGGGAAAGAAGCTCTGCTCAGAGACATTATAACCTGGTGGTTGCTAGTGACTGAATAAGATCTCGATGGTGATATTGTAAAACATATTTCTGTGTCTTTAAAGAATTCCATGTGACCTAAGAGACCTCAAGAAACCAAAACTACATACATATGCTTCAGATTCTGTACATTTCCTAATTTTTGTTATTTTGGGTAAAGCTGCCAAAAGGGAAATCTCAGTTATCATAGCTGAACTCTAAAAAGGGTTTTTGGAGGAGTGGCTAAGGATCCCATATCTAAATTAAAGAAAGAAAACCTGGCCAAGTACAGTGGAGAATCCTAAATATCTAGATGATATTGCAAGGCTATGTTTGCTCTGGGCAAAGGTGGTGTTCTTGTAGAAAGCCCTGCGGAGCCATTCAGAAGCTTCACTGAATAGACCCATGAAGTCCACAAAGGCGTTAGACCAGGTTCATGGTGCAGCAACAGATGAAACTCAGAAAGTCTTCATCCACCTCTCCTTTGTCTTACTAGACTTTATCTGGACTGAGAAAAAGCTTCTCCTAAATTATGACCAATTGGAGTGGCTAAGAAAAGTTCCTGTGTGGACAGCAGTAATCAACTCTATCATTCAGTAGCGGAGGCTAAGAGGAGGCTCACTTTGAAGGCTGATGTTGTGACTCAAAAGGGGATGAAGATGTTGGGTATGGGGAGGGAAATGGGGGGAAGGACATAAGCATTCTCTTTTGCCTGGACACATGGTTTTAATTACTTCTAAAAAACAGAATTGATTTCCAAAGGCTGGCTGACTCTTCATCTCTCCTGTAATTAAAGTGAGACGGAATCCTAGCCAGCTTAATTAATCACATTTTCAATGAGGATTTATCATATTTACCTGCTGCTAGGCAGCAGGTTTTCAAAGAGCTGGGGGAGCAGCATCAGCAGAAAAGTACCTCATGTTCTGGGTTGGGATAAGACCTTGGATGACGGTCCAGTGGCAGAGTCCCATTTGTCCCCGAGTCCCTGACTCCCATATCGAACACTGGACTTGGCTGTGTGTCCTTGACCTCTGGTCCCCATGCTTCACCTTCACTGTATATGACAAAGGACACTAATTCTCAACTCCCGAGGCAATTCAGCCTCAGCCACACTGTCCTTAATCTGGTATTTCACTTCTTTCCTGTAATAAAAACCTGACAATGGGAAGATTTTAGGCTTCATTTGCTACCTGAGGTTTGAGGTTCTTTTCCACTTTCTAATTTTCATATCAACCATAGCCTGTGCTCTGTACATGCTGGCTGCAAGTCTCCTGCTTTGGTATGCCAATTCCCAGCACTGACTTATGGACCCTAGTTTCTGCTTCACATCCAACCAAGAGAGGACTCCTTGAACATCACTACTCAAGTATCTACCACTGGTACCCATGCTGGGAAGCAGTAATGTCCACCTTTCTTCCTGAGGACAGCAGGCTGCCCTTTGCCTGTCAACTCCATCAGAGAAAATGTCCATCTACCATACTCCACAAGCATATCAGTCCTATGGGGCTTATTCTTGTGTGGCTAGCCTGCCTTTCAGAACTCAGAATAACCAGAGCTTTCTGACACGGGTGTGGGCGTAAGTCACAAGGGAAGGATGGAGAAGCAGAAAGCAAAGCCCCGACTGAATCCTATGCTTGTGCATAGTCTGGTTAGAAGTAACTTGAGACTGAACTCTGGGCTGTTTGTGAAGTACTCTTTCACCGTCTCCAATTTCCTATCGCTGGTAGAGGTCATTGCTTTGGGATCATATGGAATCGTAAGAACCATCAGTCTTTGCTAAAAGATAACTTACTAAAAAGTAAAGGCTATTGTCATTGATGAGCAGCTTTGGGTCAGTCATAAGGGAAAGCTTCCCCAGCTTGCTCTGTTTCCTCTTGGCAGCAGGTAGTGTGACTTGTCCTGGGCTGAACCTGTCACTCCTTTCCTTCTCTTCCTCATTCAATAATTTAGGACACTGGGCGGGGGGGGGGGGGGGGAGTGTCTGCAAGGGAGTGTGGGTGGAGACAGTGTCCTGAAGGGCTGTGAACAGAATCAAAGCCACAGACAGTCTCTGGGGGAACTTCTCCATAGTGGAGGAATGCAAATTCTTCAGGCACTTCCATCTCCTGGGGAGACCCGACACAGACTCATAACATAGAAGATGGAATTGTGTACAGTGCCATAACAAATGAATGCAAATTAAAACTATATTAGTGTGAGTGTAAATTTTAGAGAGACCAGGAATGGAGATATAATATAGAGATGAAAGCTTGCTGAGAGCAGACTCCTCTCAAGATCATGAGAATCATGCCTCTTGGCAGTCTGCATTGTCATAGCCACCAAAAAGAAGGAAAACTCTGGGGGCAAATCCAATGTCTGTGACAAGCTGTCAGACAGTCATTAGCATTCCCCTGACCACAGAGTAGCTCAGATTTGAAGGTCTTGCTTGATCAAACACATTTTCTCAGTAATGAAGTATTGAACCAATCCTTGAGATTAAAAAGCCCCTGAGTCTCCTTGGAACCACACTGCCATGTGACACATGTCATCTCTCTTGTGGGCATAGCCCCATTTGGTCCATTTTCTTCCTGAAATTTCGGCCATTAAAATGGATGGAAATGATTTACTTAAGAAGTTAAGCGACAGTTCTCCTATATTGTTTACCTAACCTGAGGAAAGAGGCGGATCTTGTGATGCCATAAATAATACCTGGTTCCGTGCTAAAACAGGTAATAGAAATTGGACTCGTTGTTTCTGTCCCTGGTAAGTCTTTGTTAGTTACTCACACGTGGATTGTGTTTATACTTAAAAAATTGCCTTTTATTTAAGAAAGGGAGACACTACCTTTTTCTACTTGTTTGAATTGGAGAAAGAATATTCTCTTCACTGCAAATGATGTCAACAAATGTACACCAAGTTTCCTAAAGCAATCACTTGGAAGTCTGTCTTGTGTTCACATTTAACATATTGACAGTGATAAATGCAGAACTTAAGTAGTTCAAATCTATGAAACAGCGTGACTCGGGGACCAGAGCTGAACCTCAGCTGCCATCCCCTCCTTAGAAGTCTGTAATTAAGTCTCTGTAATTTACCCTGGGTGTGCAGAATTAGAATTAAAGTGTTTGTTAAGGAGCCTGCATGGTGACCAGCATTGCTGAGGCTATTAGTTCCTCCCTCATCCAGCTGTTAATTTGGTTTCCAGAAGGTCATACACAAATTCAGAGTTCAAGAGTGAAGTCAGTGCCTGTAAGACTATTTGCTGGGATGGGTGGAACACTAGGCTCAAGTCCTAAAGGATTGTAGCACAGTACTTCCTCCCCAAGAACATTTATCTTCCTGATGAAATTTCCCAAATGAAATACTATTTGAGCAAAGCATGCTTTGCTTATCTTGGCCAAAAAGCTGAGAAGCAGTGGAGAAGACTTGTTAGGATGTCTTTTTAGTAGTATCTTTTTTCATCAAGATGGATTGTACTCTATCTGTTAGAAATGTCTGTTAGAAATTCCATCAGGATTCTCACTACTTCATCCTTCAATTCCTTCCATCCTTGCTCTTTTTAGTCATAATTTTCTTCTTCATGGTTCTAAGATAGTTGCATCACAAGCATCAGGACCACTCACAAGACAGGAAGGAGAATACTCAGGGGAAAACATCCTCCTCTTAGGCTTTGTCTCTCAGGGGGAAGAATGGACCACCTTCTGGGATGCATGCCCATGTCTCAGTGGTATCACACACTCAGCTAAAAGGAGTCTGGGAAGTTCAACTCCTGAACTATTGGTAGGTGTGACCTAGAGGGAAAAATGTGAATTTTATTAGTTAAGAACAATAGGAAAGTAGAACCCAACAGACAGCTAGCTGTATTTGCTCCAAATGTTTTTCTGAATCAAGGCTGAGGATGTTGACTTTTACTTTGTGGCCCTCAGCACCTTCTCCATCTGTGTACTCCACAGGCTTTGGTTCTGTTACCATTCTAGTATATCAGCCCTTTGGCAAGTTCTTCTACATCTGTGGAATCCAACCACCTTCAGATGGAAAAATACTGAGGAAAATAATTCTACCTATATAGAACATCATAGGCCTATCCTATAGTTACTACTACCTAAATAATAATGTATAGCTATTACTTATCTATTTATATATTATGCTGTGTTAGGCAAAAATAAGTAATCTAAATGATGGAGGAAGTACAACAGGAGGATGTGTAAAGTTCAAATGCAGCTACTTTGCATTATCAGTAAATTTATCAGTAAATTCACAGAGCATAGAGCATAGAGGGGTGCAGAAAGAGTTTCCTTCTACAGTCCTTTGCAGACCTTCCTACCAACCTTGTCTTTTCCAGGGTCTAAGAGACCCTAAATAGCCTCCATTTTCAATGGAGGATTCCAATGGATGGAAATGGATTCCAATGTCTGGAAATTTTCTGTTCTCGCATAGGTGCCCTAGAATCAATCCCCTGCAGATAGAGAGGGACAACTGTATTTCATTGTACAATTCTCTAGTGTTAACTTGTTATGCCTCCTTCTGCCCAAGCACACACACACACACACACACACACACACACACACACACACACACACACATCTCTGTGTGTGTATGTTTTCTTTTCTTCATTTTTTTTTCTGTAAGTACCATTGACAGGTAATTCTACATTCTCTTGTTAATCAAAAGCATACCCAGAAAAAATTTCATGTTGTCTTCTCCTAAATGTCATTAAGTATAAACATCATTCAAATATTCCATGTCTTTAGATTTATTTTCTCAAATTTAGTTTAGCTTGATGGAGGACTGACACTTAGGAGGTCTTTGGTAATGGATTGAAGTATATGAGCTCAGGTGACTCAAAGGTACATTACCACTCAAAGTGGCAGTATCGTGGCTGAAAATGGAGGCTATTTAGGGTCTCTTAGACCCTGGAAAAGACAAGGATGGTAGGAAGGTCTGCAAAGGACTGTAGAATGAAACTCTTTCTGCACCCCTCTATGCTCTATGCTCTGTGAATTTACTGATGAAAGTTTGATTTGCATTTCCCTGGCTAAGTATGTTGAGCAATTTCTTAAGTGTCAACATAGGACCAAACCAGGCCCCATGAATGGGGGTGTCAGCTAGGAGCACTGGGCAGTCTATGGGGCCTCTGGCAGTGGAACCATGATGTATCCCTAGTGCACGAATGGACTTTGGGGGCCCATTTTCCATGGTTGGATACTCTCTTAGCCTAGACACACATGGGAGGGCCTAGGCCCAACCCCAAATGACTTGACAGATTTTGACGATCCCTCATGGAGGCCTCACCCTCCCTGGGGAGTGAATGGGGCATGGGATGGGGGGTCAGAAGGGGGCATGGGAGGGAGAGGGAACTGGGATAGATATGTAAAATAAGATTGCTTCTAATTTAAATAAAATTTATTTTAAATAATTTGAAGACAGTGTTCACTAACAATTCTTTTGACCCTGCTTTGAACACTGGCTGTAGATAACATTGATATGCTTCACAAGGATTTTCCAGGCTCCTCCTGAAAACATGAATGCACTAGATCCTTGGAGTACAGTCTCGAAGGCACTTGCAGTGGCTAGGGCAGTCTGGGAGAAGAAACTCAGTGTCACTGCTCCCAAGAAGCAGGGTCACAGGGTCACACAGCCCAGTGTCATCCTTGGCAGCTGATGAAATGACTGTGAATCACACTTCTTTGCAGAAGTAGACTTATTTGGAAGCAAAAATAACTTTGAATCCAATGCTTCTAATTGACTAATCAGTGTGTGTGTGTGTGTGTGTGTGTGTGAGAGAGAGAGAGAGAGAGAAGAGAGAGAGAGAGAGAGAGAGAGAGAGAGAGAGAGAGAGAGAATGTATGTGTAAATGAAGGTCAACATCCTGGATCTTCATCTATCACTCTGGACCTCATTTTTCCAAGCGGAGCCTGTCACTAAATGTAGAGTTCATTAATTCCCTGGACTGGCTGGTCAAGGACCATGAGGGAGTTGTTTTCACTGTGTACTTCATGCTGAAGCCTTGTGTCCAAGAGCAAGAAAATTCTTTCAGTATGCTCTATCCTGACTAAAACATCCTTATAATAGCAAATTTTTTTTTCTGGCCACCCATGATCTCTTAGATTAATTCTTCAATTAACCATGTTGATTTTCATAGCATAAGCAGGAGAAGAATAAACTTTCCATTTAAATCTCAACCTTGACATTACTCTGATTGTAAATAGACAGACTTGTATTTCTCATAATTTTTAAAAGCAATGCACCTAGGTTGCTAACCAAAATCATACCATAATCAACATATATTTCTTTAGTTTTTAACCTATAAACATTTTGACTTTGTCCCTGATGTCTACTAGTAGTGAAAGACCCCAGCCCAAGATGTTTTCTTTGCAGATATATGAGAACCTGAATTTATGACCTTAACAGGAAAGGGCTGTTAGGGTTGGGAAATTCCACCCTGACAAATGGTTCCCAGAGATAGAGATGTAACTGCCCTGAATGCCCCATGAACCCCCTTGCTCACCCCAGACCCCATCTGTTTGCAGTTTTTGCCTTTAAGAAGCTCCTAGACCCCAGATCGGGGTCCAGCTCCTCTGCTCCTGCGTGAGTAACGTGCTGGACCCCGGCGTGCCCGTTGGTGAATAAAGCCTCTTGATGTTTGCATCAAGTCCTCGCCTCTGCCTGGTGATTGGGACTGCCACATTCCCGAGTGGTTACCCTGGGGTCTCACCCTGTCTCCTCTTTCAGTAGGAGACAAAAGAGTCATTTTTAGCCCAGTCTGGATAAAACCTTAATTTAAACTAATAAAACAATCAAGCCCTCCAGATAATGTTCATCCCACACAAAACTATCTTCCATATTTCTTTTCTCCTCCTCCCCCCCCTTCTTTGAGGCATTCTCCAAGTAGTCCTGGATGTTCTGGAACTTACTAGGTAGATCAATCTGGTCTCAAACTTACAGAGATACCCCTGCCTCTGCCTTCTGAATGCTGCAAATAAAGGCATGTGCCACCATACCTGGCTTCATATTTCTTTTGAAATTTTTATTGATGTGTGAACACATATGTGTGCACACACAGGCATGCCCATGCCATGGTGTGTGTGTGTGTGTGTGTGTGTGTGTGTGTGTGTGCGCGCGCGCGCGTGTGCGTGTATGCATGTATGCACTTGGGGGGGGGGCAGAGAACAACTTTCAGAAACTGGTCCTGGCCTTAGGTTTTGGGATCTAACTCAGTTGTGAGGCTAGTGGATGAGACCTTTCACCTGCTAGACCGTCTCGCCAGCCCCCCTTTGTATTTCTTATCTTGGACTTTTTCAGACTGTTCTTTAAACTTCTTTTTAAGTTGTTTGTTTTTATTTTATGTGTATGAGGGTTTTGTGCGCAAGTGTATGTCTGTGTACCACGTGAGTGCCCAGTGCCCATAGAGATCAGAAAAGAATTTCAGATCTTCTGGAACTGGAGTTACAGATGGTGTGAGCTGGGAACAGAATCTGGGTCCTCTGTAAGGGTAGCAAGTTCTCTTAGCCACTGAGCTATCTATCCAGCCCTGTGACTCTTCTTATGATGGCTTTTTTGGCAAGGAGAGACTATCGTAGGTTTCATAATTCCTGGGTGAGAGAGAAAGACTGTCTTGGAGGGGTTAGGGAGTTGGTCTTTGGCAAGTGGCCTCTGGAAGTAGAGGACCCAGTCTATGTGGCCAGCACTTGTGACTCTGTTCCATGGCTGTTGTGGATTGTACAATCCACGTGTGTAGGGTTTCCTTGGTTCTATATCTAGGTTTAACCTCCTTCATATTTTTCTAGACCTCCTTTTCTGTTGTAATAGGAACAATTAAAGCAGTGAACACTGTTCTATAGTGTTCAAGTACTGACAGCACAGTAGATGTCATCTAAGCACTTTGTGGACATTCTGTCACCTTGCCTCTTTTTGACCAATTTGGCCCAGCAGACTCCATGTGGGTTCTTGACACTTGACTGAGAGGCCTAGTGACCTGCCCTATAACCACCTCCAGTCGGTAACCCACAATTATTACAGCAACCCCAATGGGAACACTTCCTACCACAGCCCCGGGGCTGCAGGATCTCCTTATGTACCTCAGGGAAACTGAGGCCACTGTAGAAGGCACAACCTCCTGTTGACTTCTGCACTACCCTGTGACATGGATTCTTTTCAAGCTGGTGCAGAACAGTCTTCCACGTGATGCCTTCTGGAGTTCCAAATGGAGGTTTAGGGAGGGAAAGTCTTTATGTTTCTCTGCTTCTGCATTCCAACCTAGGGGTGGGTTGAGGGCAGAATGAGCAATGCCTGAGGACAAACAGGTGCTTGGTGTCAGCCTTTTCTAGCCCTCCTTCCTCACCCTGTCTTCTCTTGGTAGCAGTGGAGATGGGTTTTCTTTTTGCTGACATTGTGCTTTTTACCACACTCCTGCAGTCCTTGAAGCCTGGCTGTCATACACAGCAAAGGTTTCTTCTCTGGACTGTGGGAGAACTCCATGAGCTGGATCTTAGGGCTGGCAAAGTGATGTGTTAAATAGGACAGAGAAGACTACTTTGCAATCCCACTCCCAATGCAATAGCTTGAGCCCAAGTCCTTGTCTTCTTCCTGTACATCACTGTTTGACATGCGAGTGTTACACAATATGGTTTGGACATGCTTTCTTATTCTCAATTCTAACGTCCAACCTCTGCCTTCAGTTAGGCATCAATGGCAGCTAGAGGAAGGGGACTCTTTTAAATAGGCAAAAAGAGATGCACTCTACTAATTGCCTGTGACTGTTACAAAATGTATTGCTCCAGGAAGTTCCTGCATCTCAGTGTGAAGATGGATTTTGAACAGTAGCCAATTCCTTTATAAAAATCACAGAGGCGGGGGTAAAGATTTCATTTTCTTGGGATTTTTATTTTCTATTAAAGAAAAAAAAAACAAAATTTAGAAGTGTTTTATGTAGACAAACTTCTGGTAACAACTGCATTAGACCGAAATATACAAATAGCTACTCCTTTTTGAAAATGAGTATAGGCAGCAGAGCTTGTTTTACCAATACAATAGGGGGATCAACAGTACAAACTGATCAGCACATAGCCCATGTTACCCTGTGTTTCAGAAACAATCTAAGATTGAATACATCCGTTCCTTTCACAGTTACGTGAAACAGTTCACAAAGAATTCATCTACACTGTCTCCCACAGTTGGCTCCAGACACTAATGTGTACGGCTCATCAGGCTGAGTACTCTTGGAAGGAGGATATGGGGTTATGGTCTCTAATGTGCTTTTCCCATAACCTTTTAAACAGATCTCATCGTTAGATAAAGAGACACACTGGAGCTTCTTTGGTTCATTTATTTGCAACACAACTTTTAAAAAGTGTTCCCAATACTTTTACAGATTATTCTTCAAATAGAGTTTTTTCCCCTTGGTGTAGGATTCTATCACTTTTTTATTTTTTATCCAGAGACTCTCAAGGCATGATCTTAGAGTTTTGTCATGATCAAGTCCCTCCCTATTATGTTCATAACCGGTATATCTACTCGGATATAAAAAAATAACATCAAAGTTTCAATATCTGAGATAACAGGTACACAGGTTACTTTGCTATTGAGAAATTCCATCTCTGTCTAATGTACAAAAGAACATAGATGAAATTTCTGTGTTTGTGTCTTTATGGCGCAACAAAAAAGGTATGGGATTTACTATAGAATAAATAAAGTAACATAATAACAGCAAATGGCTAATTAATAAAGCACACCTATCCACACTACAGATATATTATCATCTATTCATGTATCACAAAATTATATTCCCATATGGCAAGACCAGCACAGCCACAATAGATTAGCCACCACCACCACCACCACAGGCACTGTGATTGTTATTTGCACATATATGTGTTGCTAGGCTTTCTCTGTCCCACCAGCTAGCTCCCAAGAAAATGACACAGCGATTTCTTATCAATTATGAAAGCTCAGCCAATAGCTTAGGTTTGTTTATAAGTAGCTCTTATAACTTGAATCAACACATTTTTATTCATCTCTGTTGCCACATTACTCTGGGCTTTTACCTCTACTCTTGTATGCCTGTTCCCTCTGCTTCCACTGGTGACTCTGCCCTTCTTCCCAGCATTCTCTGTTCCCCCAAAAATCCTGCCTAGCTATTGGCCACTTCGCTTTTTTATTACACCAATGTGAGTGACATTTCTTCGCAGTGTACAAATGGTTATTTCACAACACACACTCACATATATAAACTGATAGCACTTGTCTCAGCCATATACCCTGCTGCACTGGGCACTGAGAAGACAGGCAACCCAAGAGTCGTAAGGACTAAATCTGTGCCCATTCCTTTCTCCATCTTCCAGTGGTGCTGGGAATTGAACTCAAAGTTTGGCACGTGCCAGGCATGTTCTTTACCACGTAATCATACCCTCAGCCTTAATTTTCCTTTCCTGATACTGAAATCATGCGTGTCTCCCTCTCAGAGAAGGCTTCAGCTCTAGTAAATACTATAAAAGATTGTCAGTAAGACCCAAGGTCTAGATGCGACTGAATCCTAGGTGCACCATCTGATGTGATATTCTGAAATATTTTATGAACTTACACCTCTGAGCACTTGTTTGTTAAATTTTACCTCAATTTCTTTCATTACTTTTATAGATCTAGCAGAAAGAACCCCTTTATTGCCTCCATCCTCTTTAAAGTGAGATGGCAAATTCGCAGTAAACTAAACCAACAGCTGGCAGCTGGATGAACTTTACTATTTTAGTTGGTGATACATCTGGAGAGCTTAGCGCTCACCTCCCAGACTCTGTCAAAATATTCCCTCCACACATAATGGATCTCCCTGGGAGACTTGGGGAACATTTGTCTTAATCTGCCTTCTTCAGAAATGCTTTGGCGTCGCTTATGACTGGTGCCTTTGCTTCCTGCCTCATTGGCCTTCCCTTTAATCCTGTTTTGAAAACATCTAGAAGGATCTCTTCTCTGCTCTCTAAGTGGTCACAATACGGATATTTATTGAAAGGAAAATGTTGTGCACCATGCTACAGCAGGGCATGTCTTATCAGTGATATTTTGTGGTTCCACACAGCACTGATCCACACAAAGCGTTGGGTAGGAAATGAAAAAATGGCTTCTTCATCTTTTCTGTCTTTTAAAAGTTCATATAAATCGATTGTAACCAGATCGGAGTTCATTGAGATCAGGCTTATAGTGGAAAGTGAGATTCTTGAACCCCATTTTCTTTTCTGAGAAACTAAGTCTCTACTAAAGAATGAGAGCTGAGGTGGCTTCACCACTGGAATCAGACCTTTCTACAGTCTCATGATGAGAGTATAAGAAACTGGGGTGTGACGCCTTCCTACTGTGTTGTTTCCCAGTGGTAACTTGACTGGGAAAACAACAACCACCACCTTAGAGTTAAATCTCTTCCTGTTCCAGACACCATGTGAAGTGACTTGAATACGTGACCACAACCTCTCTTGTGTATGTTTTGTGGGTTTGGAAAGTAAAGATGGATACTTTAATAAATGTACTTAAGATTGCCCAGCTGACATGAGATAGACTGAGCCAGGATTCGCCCTGAAGAAAAGCACGCTGTTTTACTTTAATGAGGAAAGTAGGATAATTAAGCCTTCTCTACAGAGTTACTGTGGGGATTCACTGTACATTCAGGTCAGATACCTAAATTAGGGCTGAATATTTAGCACTGAGATGAGTGCAGAATTTATTAAAAACTTTTGTTGTTTCTGAAGACTGAGATATGGTTTCCCACCTGTGGATTATTTCTGTTGTGCTTTATTCTCCTGCAGTAGTGTGTACTGTCCTCTGTCCTGTGCCTGTCGGTCCTACATCATGATTTAAAGCACAGGGCAAGCAAGCTATGATGCTTTCTTTCCACCATTCTTCCTTCCTTTCATATTTTGTAACTCACCACAACACAAACAGCTTTGGCCTACTCGTTCAAGAAAAGCATGTTGGAACATAATGCCTACCACATCATATCAATAAAATCTGTTACATTTTATTGCCCAAATTCCATCTTTGAGTTGCATATCAGTGTACATCTTAGACACTGGGTGCGCCATTCCAGGCCACTCCGATTATGCCGGCTACTTTTCTCGTCACTGAATAAAGAGCATACAGTAGAACCTTGTTCAAGAAGGATGGACTTGGTTTGGCTTCTGTTTCAGGGATGGCAGTTCATCGTGGTGGGAAGGCTCAGTGCTACAGCTCGGTCAGGAGCAGTGCCAATGGCACATAAACAGATGTCGCCTTTAAGAACTGCCCCCAAGAGGCCTTACCTTCTCCAAGGAGTGGAAGGGGTTAGGATGGGGGGAAGTGGGAAGGAACAGAACGAGAGGAGGGATGAGGAACTGAGATTGGAATATAAAAAATAAATTAATAATAATAATAAAAGAACTGCCTTCGAGTCACCCAATTTTGCTAGCTAGGCCATAGTCTCAAAGGAGCCACCAGCAGCTAAAGAACGAAGACGTTCAAACACATGAGCCTGAGGAGACATTTAGCATTCAAACCCGCAAGGAAGCAACTACCAGAGAGAAGTGAGGCACATGTTTCTTTTGGATTTCCCTTCTCATATGAGATATATGTTTTTGATTTACTAGTGTCTGTTAAGTATACAGAATGCACACTTAATTTCAAATATGATGTTATTTAACAGTGCTCATAGCCATCTGAGACTTCAGTGAGTCATATTCTTGTAGTTGACGGAGACCTTGCATCCATGTAGATGGCTGCTCGGTGATGGGGGCAGTGATTACTGAAGGCTGGGGTGTCTTACTCTGAAAATAAGACAAGTCTTCAGAATGCCACATAAAATTGCTTTAATATTTATAGGCTCCTGAAAGCATTTTATCCACAGTAGACCTTTATTCAAAACAGGAGCCAAATCTCTCAACCTGTGCTGCTGCCCACAAACTAGGTATGTATAACATCTCAAGTCTTTTGTTGTCATTTCAGCAGTGTTTGCGATGTCTTCACCAGGCTTGGATTATTATATCTCGGGAACCCACTCTTTCTACTCATCTATATGAAGCAATCTCTTCTTTATTAAAGTTTATTACAGGATGGCAGAATTCAGTCATGTCCAGGTTCCACTCCACTGAAATCTCGACCCCTCAAAGTCATGGGAACTGGAATCTACTTTTTCATATTCCTATTAATGTTGACATTTTGAACTATTTGTGAGTCACAGAATTTTTAATGAAAATTTAGAATGGAAAACCCTTTCTAGGTTTTCACTTAACTTGTCCCAGATCCTCCTATAGTAATGGTGGCCTTAAAAACAATCTTCCTCCTTTTTTCCCTCCTTCCTCTCTCCCTCCTTCCTTCCTTTCTTCTTTTCCTTTTTTGGTTTTTTGAGACAGGATTTCTCTGTAGCTTTGGAGCCTGTCCTGAAACTCATTCTGCAGACCAGGATGGGTTTGAACTCACAGAGATCTGCCTGCCTCTGCCTCCCAAGTGCTGGGATTAAAGGTGTGTGCTACTGCCACCCAGCATTAGCAATGTTTCTTAAATATGGGATTATTCCTCAATCTGCAGGATGGATTTTGTGTTTACATGTGTAGAAATCACACTGATCTTACTTGGAGCCCTTTTTCAAAGCTCTTGGGTAGTCAGTGAACATAATATTTTGAAAGCATTTTTTTCTAGGAGCAGAAGTCCTTAACAGCACACTTGAAATATTCAATAAGCCATGTTATAAACAGACGAGCTTTACAGAGCACAGGGGAAACAGATTTACTATAGTTTGTACTGTCCATAAGAGCTTTGAAATAACAAAAGCATTGGCTTCAGCCCAAGGCAACCAGCTGCACTGTCCTCTAGGAGAATTGGGCTCTTTTGATGCTTTGGTGCCAGGCATTGGTGGGGATAGATCTCTAGCTATGGAAATCCAACATGGTATCCTTTTCCAGCATGACTGCTCATGGACATGGAAACCTGTTGTTTTCGTAGCAACATTAGTTGCATCTCCTGATTGCTCCTCAGCAAAGCATTTTCTGCTTCAAACTGGATTGTTGTGTAACACAAAGGCTTTTCTGCCTTCAGCCTCATGAACAAATATCTTTTAGGTTCAGTCTGTGTTTCTGTGGATTCTTCACTGCTCACTCTTCATAGAATTAAGAGTTAAGGCAGCTCTGGAGTAGGCTGTAGTTAGTTTGAATTTTCTATCCAGATTGTTAAGATTTTTTTCATATCGGCAGTAAAACTGCTTTCTTATCATTTGTGTGTTCCCTGGAGTAGCACTTTTAATTTCCTTTGAGATACTTTACTTATACAACTCAGCTATTTGGTTGAAGAAGTGTTTATCTAGTCTTTTGGCATGCCTTCCTCATTAAGCATAGGCTTTTGTTTAAAGGGAGAGATGCATGTTCTTTTTTCATTATTAGTCTCTTTCTACTTTCTTCTCTTTCTCTCTCTCTGTTCAACTAGTAAGACTAATTAGGGTTATTTACAGGGACATGGGTGAGGGGATATTTATAGAAGTGTGAGCAATTTACCTATTAGCAATACCATTGAGGAAAATGTCTCTCTCTGGCATCCATTAACTGCATATAAGATCTCTGAGAGTGGTAACCTCATAAGCTCCTCCCTACTTGATGTTGAAATGTTAAAATTCCCAATTTCATGCAGGTCTTTTTTGGTAATCATGACCACTAAGTGTTCAAGGGTGCGATGGCCATGTTATGACTGCCTGACTAGAAACAGTGTTCTGTAACATGCCACCCCATCCTCCTGCTCTCAGTCTTTTTAGCCCTTGTTTCAGGATAGTCCTTGGGACTTTGATATAGATGCCCTACTTAGGGATGAGCAAACTCAACAGTCTCTCATTATTAGCACTGTGACAGTAATGAGTCTCTGCAGTGGCTGTTGCCTATAGCAAAAAGAAGCATCTAAGAACAAAGCCAACAGTAGCAAGAATAGATGAGCATAAACAAAAAACATTTAGAAGGCGATTTGATGGGCACATTATGCCCACTTGGCAAAACAAACCAACAACAACAACAAAAATCAGTAGCTATGCCACTGGGGCCTATGGTGTCTCCAGCTACTGGCTTTTGGCCAGGTTTATAATTGTAGACATACATTTTCTCCTGTAGAATGGCTCCCAGATTCCATCATGAAACAGATAGATAGTTACCCCCACAACAGTCTTGTTACTTTTACACCAGCATGCTGGAAAATCAGTAGCACAGCATGCAGAGTCCATAGCTAAGTAAGAGTGTTGGTGACAATTCTTTCCTAGAGCCTGCACAGATGGCATCTTCCAACCCTGTGGAGGCTAGCTATCAGGGAAGAAGCTTCCAGCCTAGTTCCACCTTGATTTTTCTATATCCTGCAACTAAGCATTTGGTATCTTCATCAATAAAGTTTGCCTTTCTATGAGCATGTTTGACAGTTAATATTTATTGTCAATGTGTCTTGGTTAAGAGTCACCTAGGAGACACTTTTGGGCTTGTCTGTGAAGGAAACTCCAAAGAGGATTCCCTGAGGAAGACAGAATCATCCCAAATATGACTCCTCTGTACTGGAGGCCTATACTGAATAAAAAGGTAAATTAAGTCAATGTTGCTACCTCCATTACTCTGTTTTCTGGTCTGCTGACATGAAGTCAAACAGCTTCACTCCTACCACCACAGCTATAAGCCACCCTGGGTGCCACGGCTTCCCAACCACACGGTCTGTTTCTTTTTTTTTTAATTTTTATTTTATTTTATTAGTTCAAATTAGGAACAAGCTTGCTTCAGATGTCAATCCCTTCTCCCTCTCCCTCCCCTCCCCCCCAACATCCCATCTGCCCCTAGCCATCCCCCCTCCACTCCCCAGGCAGGGTAAGGCCCTCAAAAGTGGCTCCCCAAAGTCTACCACATCATCCTGGGCCAGGCCTAGGCCCTTCCCCATGTGTCCAGGCCAAGAGAGCATCCCTTCACAAGGGATGGGCTTTCAAAATCCCTCCTTTTTTTTTTAAGACCTTACATATTTAATACAGTGCGTTACCCCTGTACAAATGGAAAAAAATTAAGTTCAACATTTCTAGACCAATATGGCTGTTAATTTTTGTACAATGCCAACTCAACACGGTAAACTGGGATACTTTTTTCCAAAGTTGACAGCACAGCTAAAGTTTCCAAAAATTCAAATTATATATATATATATATATATATATATATATATATATATATATATATAAAAGACCAATAATGGCAGTATGTTATGCATCAATAGCAGCAACAGCTTTTCCAGGTTCTGCAGTCATTTGAACAACATTGTAGAGACATTCAGCACACTCCATTTTAAAAAAAAAGTAGAAAACAAGATCCCAGCACAGTTCTGTTACTCTTGTGGTACTTGGCACCATTTTTTTTTTAAATTAGCTTCTCAATCACCATCTGGAAGGAAACCATTCTGAGCAACATCATTAAAAACAGCTCTGATAAAGCACAGTCACTACTATGTATCATAAAGCAGGTCCACATATGAGTGAGTACATATCATGTTTGTCTTTTTGTGATTGGGTTACCTTGCTCAGAATGGTTTCTTCGAGTTCCATCCATTTTCCTGCAAATTTCAAGATTCCATTGTTTTTTTTTTTTTTTCTGCTAAGTAGTACTCCATTGTGTAAATGTACCACATTTTCTTTATCCATTCTTCAGTTGAGCGGCATCGAGGCTGTTTCCAGTTTCTGGCTGTTGAAGTCTTTGATCCATTTTGACTTAAGTTTTCTGCAGGGCGAAAGGCTTGGGTCTATCTGTAGTCTTCTACATGTTTGCATCCAGTAATGCCAGCACCATTTGTGGAAGATGTTCTCTTTGTTCCAGCGTATTTATTTGGATTGTTTGTCAAAAATCAGGTGTTCATAGGTGTGTGGGTTAATTTTAAGGTTTTCAACTCTATTCCATTGGTCTACCTGTCTATTTTTGTGCCAATACCAAGCTGTTTTCAGGACTATAGCTCTGTAATAGAGCTTAAAGTTAGGAATGGTGATGCCTCCAGAAGCTCCTCTATTGTACAGGGTTGTTTTGGCTATCCTGGGTCTTTTGTTTTTCCATATAAAGTTGAGAATTGTTCTTTCAAGGTCAATGAAGAAATGTATTGGGATTTTGATGGGGATTGCATTGAATCTGTAGATTGCTTTTGGCAAGATTGCCATTTTTACTATGTTGATCCTGCCTATCCAAGAGCATGGGAGATCTTTCCATTTTCTGGTATCTTCTTTAACTTCTTTCTTTAGAGACTCAAAATTCTTATGGTACAGGTCTTTCACTCTTTTGGTTAGCATTACCCCAAGATATTTTATGTTGTTTTTGGCAATTGTAAAGGGTGTTGTTTCTTTAAATTTTAGAAAATCTTTAATTTCTTTTTTTTATTTCTTCCTGGATCCATGGATTGTGCAATTGGGTGTTACTTAATTTCCATGAGTTTGTAGGTTTTCTGCAGTTCTTGTTGTTGTTGAATTCTAATTTTAAAGCATGGTGGTCTGATAAGACACAGGGGGTTATTTCAATTTTTTTGTACTTGTTGAGGTTTGCTATGTTGCTAAGTATGTGGTCGATTTTAGAGAAGGTTCCATGTGGTGCTGAGAAGAAGGTAAATTGTTTTGTATTTGGGTGGAATGTTCTATAGATATCTGTTAAGTCCAATTGCGCCATAACTTCTATTAGTTCCTTTGTTTCTTTGTTAAGTTTCTGTCTGGTGTTCCTGTCCATTGGTGAGAGTGGGGTGTTGAAGTCTGCCATTATAAGTGTGTGCAGTTTTATGTGTGATTTGAGTTTTAGTAATGTTTCTTTTATTAATGTGGGTGCCTTTGTATTTGGGGCATAAATGCTCAGAATTGAAACTTCATCCTGATGGATTTCTCCTGTGATGAGTAGGAAATGACCTTCTTCATCTCTTTTGACTGATTTTAGTTTAAAGTCCAATTTATTGGATATTAGGATTGCTACCCCCGCTTGTTTCTTGGGTCCATTTGATTGGAAGATCTTTCCCCAATCTTTAATTCTTAGGTACCATCTGTCTTTGAGGTTGAGGTGAGTTTCTTGTAAGCAGCAGAAGGAAGGATTCTGTCTTCTTATCCATTCTGCTAATCTGTGTCTTTTTATAGGGGAGTTAAGGCCATTAATGTTGATGGATATTAATGACCATTGATTATTGTTCATTCTTGTTTGGTTTTGATTTGGTGATGGTGGCAAGATTATGTGTGGATTCTATCCCTTTTTTCTTTTGACTGTTGGTAAGTTGGGATTATCTATTGCCTATGTTTTTCTGGTTGTAGTTAACTTCCCTGGTTTGCAGTTTACCTTCCAGTACTTTCTGTAGGGCTGGATTGGTGGATATGTATTGTTTGAATCTGCTTTTGTCATGGAATATCTTGTTTTCTCCATCTATAATGATTGAAAGCTTTGCTGGGTATAGTAGTCTGGGCTGGCATCCATGGTCTCTTAGTGTAGGTAGAATATCGATCCAGGACCTCTGGCTTTCAGAGTTTCCAAGGAAAAGTCAGGTGTGATTCTGATAGGTTTGTATTTATAGGTTACTTGACCTTTTTCCTTTGCTGCTCTTAATATTTTCTCTTTGTTGTGTATGCTTGGTGTTTTGATTATTATGTGGCGAGATGACCTTTTTTTGGTTCAGTCTATTTAGTATTCTGTAAGCTTCTTGTAATTTCATTGGTATATAGTTCTTTAGGTTGGGAAAGTTTTCTTCTATGATTTTGTTGAATATGTTTTCTGCGACTTTGAGTTGGATTTCTTCACCTTCTTCTATACCTATTATTCTTAGGTTTGGTCTTTTCATGGTATCCCATATTTCCTGGATATTTTGTGTTAGGGATTTGTTGGACTTAAGATTTTCTTTGGTTGATGAATCTATTTTTGCTAGTGTGTCTTCAACTCCGGAGTTTCTCTCTTCCATCTCTTGTATTCTGTTGGTTATGCTTACATCTGTAGTTCCTGATCATTTACCCAGCTTTTCTATTTCCAGCATTGCCTCAGATTGTGCTTTCTTTATTGTCTCTATTTCAGTTTTTAGGTCTTGAACTGTTTCTTGTATTTTTTGGTTTGTTTTGTCTTCAATTTCTTTAAGGGATTTTCTCATGTCCTCTTTGAGGTCCTCTATCATTTTCCTGAAGATGTTTTTAAGGTCATTCTCTTCTGGTTCATCTGCATTGTGATGTTGAGGTCTTGCTGGTGTATGGTTCCTAGTCTCCGGTGGTGTCATATTGGGTTTTCTGTTGTTGGATGTGCTTTTACCTTGCCCTCTTCTCATCCTTTCTTCTGGTGGGTGTAGCAAGTGTTTCTTGTTCTCCTGGTGGGTGTGGGACCACAGTACCCTTCTGGTAGATGCAAACAGATCCAAAACTCTGATGTCAGTCCTCTTCTTGTGGACGGAAGTGTCACTGTTACCCGGGTGTTGGCAGTGTTCAGGCGTGCAGGGTACTCCCGGGCTGGCAGTTGGAGGCAGAGCTGTTACCTGGCCTCAGGGTGTCAGATCCCGCTGCCGAACTCTGTATGGCATGCAGGTCACTTGCGTCAGATGACTCTGAGCAGCGACAAGCAGGAGTCGGAAACAGTTCCTGGCCTACCTGGGCCGGCAGATGGAGGCCGGGCTGCCTCTGGGTGTTCGGTGTTCAGAACTCGCCACAGCCGAACTGGATCCGGCATGCAGGTCGCTTGCCTCAGATGACTCTACATGGTCTGTTTCTTATCAGATACTTGATCACAAAAATGACAAAGGTACCAATAAATAAAATCCTTCTGACCAGTGGGGTGGTTGTAATAAACTTTTACCAGGTGGTTTTCGTGTGTGTGTGTGTGTGTGTGTGTGTGTGTGTGTGTGTGTGTGTGTGTGTGTGTGTGTATGTGTGTGTTTATGAAGATATCTATGAAGATATCTATAAAGGCATTTAAAGAAAAAAATTATAAAGGGGAAGAATGAAGACTCATCCTGAGTGTGGTAGCACAGTGCCATGGGCTGTGGTCCTATATAAATAAAGGAGACAGCCAGATTAGTGCTGACATTCCCCATTTCTTGTGTTCTTGTCAGCGGAGACATCATCAAGCAACCTCATCCTCTTGTTGCCACAGCTGTAAGGCACAAAAGTTCCTTTACCATCCATATCATGATGGACTCAGGTTCTTCAAACTGTGAGCCAGAATACATTTTCCTCTTCTCTATTGTTTCCTGTCAGCTATTGGTTCATTATAGCCATAAATAGTTACACCAATTGTAAATGGTCAAAGCTTGTCATCACCAATTTAGTAATGATTTAAAAAATTTAAAAATATTGGATAATTACCAAAATGTGATATAGAAATTCTGTGCCATAAATATAATGCATGCTGTTAGAAAAATGACTAGGTTTGCTTGACATAGGGTTAATTTGGTGAGAAGCATACTATCTAACAAAAGGCAGGCTATAAAATATGGTGTATTTGCATGGGTATTATGGGGTTGTTAAGTTCCTTTGCAGCTATATTTATGTTTTAAAATATATATTTGGCACATAATATGGTTTTTTCCTATAGGAAGTATTTGTGTAGTGGAATATTGTCATCATGCAAATCTCTCTAGAAACACCAACAGCCATCTAAAAAGTGCCAAACAGTTGACAGAACAGACCAAAGAGGATGATTTGCTGTGTGTTACAATGTCAAGCTTTATAGCTAGTTCCTTTCCTAATACAAATTTTACCTAATATTTAAACAAATATTTAGATTTGTGCCTGGGGCCTTCCTCCTAGCTTGTCATCAATGTTTGATCCAGGCCTGGGCAGAGTATCTTGGAGACCACACACGGAAACAGGAAGGGAAGTCTGTTTAATCTGTTAACCAAATCCCATTTCACATTACTCTTTGGTTTAGGTGCACTTTATTCACAATACCCTTAGCTTCTTCCAAGAAGACTTTCTGATGACGTGTTCTCCATGCGTGCTGGGCCATGGTCAGTAAGCTTATCCATACAGTAAATTCTTTATTCTTATACTTTTAGCAACTAGAACTGACTTCACTAATTGGAATAAAGTTATAGATCAAACAATGAGTGAGACCCAAGTTCAACTATTCTCTATGACACTGATCCTATAGCAAGGGGCACTGGTGAGAAATAACAAGGCCTGAGTAGTTCAGAGCTGTCATATCAGCAATTTGGATGCTCAAAAATAAACACAGTGTGTATCCAAATGCCCATCACAGTTCTGGTTCACTGGCTCCCCTGGGGCTTCGTGGAAAGTACTCCCCTCCTATAGGGAGGAGTTACTGCCTCCATTTTGGGTTCCATCAGCTGTCCTGGATACTGTAAGACACATGAAAATATCTCAGACTTTCTCCCTGACTCCTGGGAAATCTAATTTATGTATTAAGATAGAAGATTTTTTTCTAAACAGTTGTAACATAAGCACCGTAGAAAGTACAGAAACAAGGGCAAGGTTTCCTGGAAGCATGGGTATTGAGCCTGAAGTGAAGCAGGAGACCTTGGACAACAGAGACAGAGGCCATGGGAAGTCACAATGAAAATATAGACAGTCCTCAAAGGTTCTAGAAATCCCATCACAGTTACAGGGAGAAAGGAGGCTGTCAGCCAGGCTGACATGAGACACAGGGCTACTTTCCTCCATCAGGAAGCAAAGAAATCCTCAGTGATCTGAGACCCAGTTGCCCTCTATAGGAATAAAAACCAAAACAAAAACCCCAGAAGTGGAGTAATGGAGTATTGGGTTATTAATTTCCCACAGATTCTCCTAAATAAGACTTCAGTTCAGATCTATCTAGGAGAAATGCACAGCTTCTCATGTTGAGTAGAGGACAACCCAGATTTAAACAAATTTATGTTCATTTCCTCCCAGGTGAAAAGTCAGTCCCTTGTGAGGTTGGAGCAGTCACAGGAAAGTGAAGTCAGCTGATCTGTTTATTAGCTGGTCTCCAGCTGATAAGGCTTGTCCAAAGGTCAGATTCATTACTTTGGTGAGTCAGAGAAAAACGGATTTTTGTTTCTTCGTACCTTTAATGAGCTGCCTACTTTTGCTGTAGAATATCAAACTCGGATGTGAAAAAGGTGAGGAGAAAAAGCAAAAACGGTCAGAAACTGTGTGCTTTGATGAATCGTAATGGCAGATGCAGACTTATCCTCTCTATCCTAGCCGGGCTATAAACTATGTGTCACACTGTCCATTGGAAGTAGGTGGATTCTGAGTGTATAAAGGAACACACAGGTCCTTTCTTAAAAATGGCAGCAGAAGCCAGGCATTGGTGCATGCCTTTAATCCCAGCACTCAGGAGGCAGAGGCAGGCGGATCTCTGTGAGTTCAAGGTCAGCCTGGTCTCCAGAGCGACTGCCAGGAAAGGCTCCAAAGCTACACAGAGAAACCCTGTCTCAAAACACCAAAAAATAAAAATAAAAAAATAAAAAAAATAAAAAAATAAAAAAATGGCAGCAGAATGCAATTTGTTGAAGGTAAAACACTTGTGTGTCTTGCTTAATCTCCATAGAGTAGATATGCTTAGGGAGGTTTTGAAGGATGTATCCGGCACTTAGGAGCTGAACCTGTGAGAACGTGCATGGAGTTGGGCTTACGGAGCAGCGCTGTTTAACTCTGTGACCTTTAGAAACGCACTTGACTATTCTCAGTGGTTTGGGTTCAGTCTGAGAGAATGAGACAGAAAAATATTACAGATACCCACAAAACAGGTTCCCAGGGTGTAACTGGAGTCACGGATGATCTGAACTCCTACAGTTGGTATCAGTCGTCTACTACTGCTGGGTCCAAAGCTGGAGCTTGCAGGCTCTGAGTAGGGCAGAGTGGAGGAGTTGTGGAATTGCTCCTCACGAGGACTTGCTGTGCATGGGGCCACTTCGGGTGAATTATCAGAGATGACACTAGGGTTAGGATGACAACAGATAACTCAAAAATGGGAAATCTGGGGATTTTAGGCAAAGAGATTTTATTATTGTAATATATAACTTAATAAAAAATATGTCTGATAAATGAAATAAATATGAGACCCAAGAGCCTCTCTCCTATGATCAGCTAATCCTTTTCAATTAATATGTGAAGGGAATGACTGGTGTCTTATCTGTCTTTTCTCATCCCTCCTCATGTACTCATAGTCTCCAATTTATTTACAAAGATGAGTAAAAATATGGGAAAAAAAGCAATTTTCCTCCCCGAGCAATAAGCTCATAGGCCTGTTTTCTCCAGGCTGTCTCTATGTAAGTAAAATACCATCTCAGTGGGTAAAATACCATCACTGCCACAAGAACTTGCAGATGACTTGCCATTGGTTTCATTTGTAGTGTATAGAGTAGGAGTGACTTTGGTTTTTGAACTACTGATAACAGCAGCATTTAGACTTCATACCGAAAACTGAGTGCTTGATGAAAATCAAGAAACCCAGACCCACCGATAAAAATTCTTATTTCCATTTGAGTTTAGTCCTTTTGCGGTTAGAAGAAACAAAACACCCAATAAAAACTTCTTTATCACTTGTAACACATCTGATAATGAAGCTCAGTGATAGCTCGGCAGTCCTGGGTCCTTCCTGTCTTTTGGTCCTGTTTCTTCAGCATGTGTCAGCCTTGCATCTAGAGAAGTCTCACCCCAGCACCACTGATGACGGCTGCTCCCCCTAGCACATCCTGTCTCTGCCATGTCCAGGAATGGAACTGCCAGAGCTCTTAAGCATCTTCCGTTTCCTTCTTTAAAAGATACAGTTTATTTTTCAATTGTGTGTATCTGTGTGTGTCTAAGTGTGGTTGTGTGCGTTTGAGTGCTCATGGCCTGGAGACCAGAAGAGGACACAAGATCCCACAGAGCTGGAGTGACAGGTGGTTGTGAGCTTTTTGACTTGGGTGCTGGGAAATGAATCAGTACTTTGGAAGAGCAACAAGCCCTCATGGAGCTTCTCTCATTCTACTGGCTGTTTCTTTTCTGTTCTTTTTTTGAGTATCTTATTAAATTTATTTATTTTTATTCTTTAATTACAACTCATATTTACATATCCATCCCCCCATTCCCTCGGCCTCCCATCGTCTCATGTTCTCCACCAACTCCCCCCAAGCCATCCTCCAACTCCTCCCCAGGGATAGTGAGGCCCTCCACAGGGGACCTTCAGAGTCCATCATATCATTTGGGGCGGGCCTAGGCCCTCCTTGCTGTATCTGGGCTGTAATAGTACCCTCTATAGGGAATGGGATCCCAAAGTCCATTTGTGCTCTAGGGATAAAGACTGGCTCCGTTGTTAGAGGTCCCATAGACTGCCTTGGCCTCCTGGCTGGCACCCACATTCAGAGGGCTTGATTCAGTCAAATCTACTTGCTGTTTCTTATGATGGAGAATCTTTTCCAGAAACTTCCTATCTGTAATAGTTGCCAGAACCATGTCCGTTGTTGGCCCTAGCCTCAAGGAGAGGTGACGACTCTCCATGGAAACAAACACAGTAAGATGGGTTTATATAGAAAAAGCCCAGCTTGTAGTGTTCAACTTAAGTTTCTTCTGGCTTTATAATAGCATTGTTTTCTAATTATTACTCTAATCACTCATGTTTGTGTGCCCACATATGTGCTAAGGCAGTGACACCTTGTTGGAGTCTGTTCTCTTATTCTACTGTATAGGTTCTGGGATTTAAGCTCAGGTCATCAGGCTTGGTGGAAAGTGTCTTAACCCACTGAGCAATCTTGCCGGGACCAGGACAAACCAATCTTCATCTTTTAGCTTATGGAGTGCTGGGATTACTCTTGTGAAGCTGAGCAGCAGCCGGGAGCTACAGCCTCAGTCATGTGATCTTGAAGGTGAGTGAGCCTTCTGCATGCTGCATCACACTGAGCTGCCTCCTTGTCAGGCAGTCACACCTAATTCAGGGCTTTGAGCATCCTTCCGGGCCAGTGAACTTGCAGCTGTGTATGTTAATGGAGAGTAACCACGAAACTGTTTTGCTACTCATGATCTGTACAGGGTTGTAAAAATGACAGGAGGTATATAGTGTTTTACTATAAAACAGGCTTTGCGTTAGAAAATTTTGGTCTACTGTAAGCTAACTGATAGGTTTCTGTACTCAGTAAGCCAGATCAAGCTGAATTAAATAGTAAAAGACCAGGTATGTTTGAGCAAAGCACTTCCTAGTGAGCCCTCCAGCCCCAAGAGATGAGGTGGAGAAAGGGAGCAAGAGAGAAATCACATGGCCGTTCTGAGGAGAGGGCTTAAATACCCTGTAAGGCAGGGGTGATGAGGTGTCTTCTGCAAGCTGGGTTTATGCCCAATTCATGCTTTGGGTGATATTGGGGAGCTGCCAACCTAGGGAAGGAGCCACTGCTTGGTGGTTTTTCTGAGAGGGGTGGGGTTTGGAGAAGGAGGAATGGCCAGAGCAAGCATGGGTGAGCTAGAGATTTCAGCCAAACACTAATAGAAGTATTCCAGATCATATTTAATTTTGACTAGACCTATCTATGACATTTGTTATGTTGGGTGTGTTAAAATTTTATTATATTTTTATTAAAATTAATAGTGACAGTTAACAAAATATTAACTTAGTGTGTGTGCATGCACATAAACACGTGTGGACACAGAGAAGACAATTGGTGTCAGTTCTCTCCTTTCACATGTGTTCCAGGAGTCAGACTTAGCTTACTAGGCTTGGTGTAAAGGGCCTTTACCCACTGAGATACTGTGATAGCCCTTCAGTGCAGTTTTGATTATACATAAATGTTTATACACACAGACAAATATATATATATATATATATATATATATATATATATATATACAGATATATATATATTTACACAGTATGTGTGTATATATAATTGTGTGTATGTGTGTGTGTGTGTGCATGGTGCTGGGACTAAACAGTCCATCACCAAGTTATGTTCCTCAGTCCCCAAAACCTCATGATGAGGATGTCATACATTTGTAACAGCTTCAGAGTCCTACAATCCGCACTCTAAGAGCTGGAGGCTCGGAAAAGATGCTGAAGTAATTTAATGCAAAGGTCTGAGAACCAGGGTGCAAATTGTGTGAAGCAAAGGACAAGCAAGGGCCAGAAGAGATGAATAGAGACGCCCCAGGTGAAAAGGTGAGGCAAGCCATCAGGGGAGTTCTTGCTTTTTCCACTGATTTTTACCTTTCAGTCAGGCCCTGGATGGCGGTGCACCCTTGCTAGGGAAGGTAACCTTCACTAAGGGTACCTTCTAAATGCACGTTCTTCTCCAAGCGTGCCCGGGCTCTTCTGTAAGTTGCTGCATTTTTTAAACTGGGAAGGCATGCACAAGTGTTATCCACCCTAGACAGGCACTGACAATAGGCCAAGTCAAGCATGCTGAATCAATGAGTTTCTTAGGAGCATGGGAGACTTGGGCAGCTGCGTTCTTGAAAAGCCGGACTGTCATGGTTGGTGACTCACTGAAGCTGCAGGCAGCTAGCTCCACAGAAGAGTCTCCTCCCTACTCAACAATAGATTAATCTCATGTAAGCTCAGGGAGGGCCTTTATGGCACTTGTAACTTTCTGGTGAATTTCATGAGCTTCCTTCTTTCCCTCCAGGAGGGAATACCTCAGTTCCAAGGAAAGAACTATACAGCACGAGTAAAGAGTGGACAGTGGAGTGCTAGGGAGATAACTCAGTTCTTGTTATCAGTGTTGAGCGACACTGATGGAGAGGTTTATGGACCATGCTCGTGAACACCATCTGGCTACACCACAATCATCCAAACATCTTTTAAAAGGTCCAGATGCCCAGATATCATTGATTTAGGCTGAGGCTCAGCATAGGGATTTTTTAATTAGTTATTATTTTAAAAAATGTTTTTAGGTAGGTGACTCAGGTACAAAACTAGAACTGGGAACTCATCAATGTCAGGACCAAAAGAAACCCAGGACAAGTGGCCAACTGTGGTGCCTATTAGCATACCAAAGCACACAGGAGCTTCCAGGGCCCTCTGCATCACAAGTAGTTATTACAGAATTCATGCTACTAGACATGCTGGCTCCTCTCATCTCTTCTCACCCTGCCCCCTACCCTAAACAGCTCATGAGCTCCCCTTCTCCCGGCTTCTCATTCTATGTAACCGTGCCATTTGGGTATGTGCTTTCTTGCCCCTCTCTTGGTCCCCCTCCCTGCCCCACTCACAATCGCCATTTGTCAAGGCCCAGTACATTCTGCCGGCCATGTTCAGTGTCCTATCTTGTCTATCTGCTCTGGACTCTTCCAGATGCCTCTGGCTGTACTCTCCCTCATATCTACAATAAAAGCCTTCTCAACCATACCCCTTAGAGCAGCCATATCCTCACTTTATACAATTATAATCACTCAATATATCTTAACACCTTTTAGAAGCCCACAGAGATGCTAGTAGGGTTATTATACTGCCCCAACAGACACTTGTGATATATTGTTGAAGCTCAAGCCAGCACGTAATAGGTGAAAATCTTTTGTATCTTAATCCACTTCTCTTATGCCAGATGATTATAGGAACAGGTTCCTTCCAAAGCTATGCTGCTTCTGAGCTGTGAGTGCCTATGTTTGTAGCGGCAACAGTACTGCTTTTCTATTGCTGGAGTAACAAAGCAGCCATAAAGCTGGCAACTTAAAACACAAACTCATTATGTCACAGCTCTCTAGGTTAGAGTCTAGGTAGGCCGGGCTGATTTTTATGCTTAGTCTCACTGGGCTGGAAACAAGGTTGGCTGCTTCAGGCTCTTAGCTAGACTGTTTTTTTATTTTTATTTTTTTAAAGTTTTATCTTTAATTTATGTACCTTTCAATCTGCCATCTTTTTGTTTTTTTTAATAGATTTTATTTAAATTAGAAACAATCTTATTTTACATATCAATCCCAGTTCTCTCTCCCTCCCATCCTTCCATGTCTCTCACAGACTCTCTCATCCCATCCCTTATCCAATGCCCAGGGAGGATGAGGCCTTGCATGAGAGCTCATCTATCAAAATCTGTCAAGTCATGAGGGGCAGGGCCTAGGCCCTCCCTTGTGTATGTAGGCTAAGGGAATAACCCCCCACGGGAAATAGGCCTCTGAAGTCCATTCCTGCACTAGGGATACATCCAGGTTCCATTGCCAGAGGCCCCATAGACTGCCCAGTGCTCCTACCCGACACCCACATTCAGGGAGCCTAGTTTGGTCCTATGTTGGTTCCTCAACTGTCAGACTGGGGTTCATGAGCTCCCACTTGCTCAGGTCAGGTGTTTCTGTGGGTTTTCCCAGCGTGGTCTTGACCCCTTTGTTCATCACTCCTCCCTCTCTAAAAATGATAAATAAGTGATAGAGAAGAAAGGCCAGGCCCTGCCAAGGTATAGCACTAAGCAAACACTCCACACTAACAACAGAGTTAGTGCAAAAGGTTTACTGGGGGAGGGGGAGGGGTGACGGTGAAAGAGCAAAAGGCCCTGTGGCAACATTGAAGAGTCAGATAGATAGATAGACACAGATGGGAGAAACAAGAGGGAGAAGGGAGGTGAGCAGGGGGCAAGAGAGGAAAGAGAGGCAAAAAGAGTGAGTTGTGCCTGGCTGGCAATTTTAAGGGCTGCGTATGTCACATAGTTGACTGTGGAAGGGCACCTGGAGCAAGCAATGATGTAACTGCTTTGGTGGACACGAACATTCCTACCTTTGTTTATTGCAAGAAGTTGAAATAGGGAGGGGTAGCAGGTGAGGCAGGAATGGGAGCATCTTGTTCTCTAGACTACTTCCTGTTGTCTGGGGATGTCAACATCTTTGGGGAACCGGAGACAGCTGGGATGCTGGCCACATCCTGGGACAGCTGGCTGTTTCACTCCCTACCCAGGCTCTGTGAAACCATCCAGCACTAGGAAAAGGCAGGCCTAGTTGAAGCAGTCTGTGAGGTTGAACCACTTGGCTGTAGCCATTTTCAAGCTCTGGGATGCAGATTTTCAGGGGACCTGGCAGGATGCTGGCAGAACAGAAGATAAAGTTAAGCATCTTAGGGTTTTTTTTTTTTCCTTGGATCCTGGTATTTGAGAAAGGGAGTCCCGAGACTAGGGAAAGGTGGGGTGAGCCCACCCTCAGGAATAGGCAGTAAGGAGGGAAACTTAGGTTGTTGATTGGCAGTACTTATCTGGAGTCCCTTTGATGACCTGTGTGAGGTAGATCCAAGTCAACTCCCTGGAGCTTACTAGAATTTTTTGAGTGTAGAAAAAGAGGTAAGCTTTAGATACATTAGCATTTCCACTGTTTGTAATCTGTACTGAAATCTGCATCGTAGGATGCAGATGGCAAGGTAGTAGACTCACGCCTTCAAGTTACTGGGGGCCCCAAAATTATTCTGGTTCAAAGCATTAACTCTTTCTTTCGTCCAGAAGACTGGATGTATATAGATTTAACATGGTTTTTGCACAATGAGAAGCACCTTTAAGTCTAGACTTAGAAAACAACGAAAGAGCTTTTAAAATCTTGATCGTGTGACCAGGATAACGACAGTGGTGGTCTGCCAGCACTGGGTTAGTAACTGAAGACACTGAACTTGTGGAGTCTTAACACAACAGTAGAACACTGAGGTAAAGAAATCAGAAACATTTTTCATTCTCTTTATATACCTTAAATCACTTCCTTTTATCACCACTTAAGCTTTTTCATCCTCAAACCGTTACAGCTTGTATTTATATGCTTTAAAACACCTTAGATCCTCACATCGTAAGCTTTAAACTTTATAACTTTTTTCTATCTAATAATTTAGCATGAATAGGTGGTTGATTACTGAGGGCAGTCATTGTAGGCTAGGCAATAAAGTTACATTGAAATCCGTTCTGTGGGTTTATCTCTTTTCTGAGTCTGATAACAAGGTAAACTGTGTCTAGACCTAGTAGTTGCTCTAGGAGAGTGAGGCCTGTGTCCTGAGTTTTCCACACAAAGACAACTGAGAAGGCAGCTGGAGCTTTGGTTGCTGCTGTTAAACTGACAAAGCTCTCCCTAGGCCAGTGGTCAAACACCATCACATCTGAGATGAATAAATTTTACCTGAGTAAGCAGAAGTGCAGACCAAGCAGCTTCGGAATCTATTGAAAATGACAGAGATGTACTGGCAGCTTAGACAACACCCCAGGTTTCTCCGTGGTTGTTGGGAGCAGAGGTCTCAGGGCAGCATCAGTCTTCAGCTGCCAGACCCAGATCTGATACACTTACAGGTAGAGCAAGAAAATGTGGTGTGTGTGTGTGTGTGTGTGTGTGTGTGTGTGTGTGTGTGTATGTGTTGGGGGGTACCTGCCTTGTCTAAGCAAAGCTGGGCAATCAACTCCCCAGTGGCCTGTTGTCCACAGACTGGACAGGTCTTGGCAGCAGCGAGGTGAAAAGCAGCTTTTTTGCCCAGTGTCAGGCTTTGCTTCATTTGAAGCAAGCTCCAGGTGGAGGTTCTTCCGTGCCCACCTATCTTCTCAGGAGGAGATAGGGTGTTGCCTGGAGCTTGCATGACTCTATCGTGAAAAGCTTCTTTTTAAAATTAAACACTTTAAATGCTATATTCTGCAGATCTCTGAGGCATTTGAGGACCATCTATCTATTAGGTATATCTGATTAGACAAACTTTGCTTTTTTCTAGTTGCTTATTTTAGGCTTAACTTTGAAAACATAACACAGGGAACTAAGTAAGGCCTACCCCTGTAATTAATTATATTAGTACTTAGCATGAGTACAATTAAAGAATTTGATCATTTATAAGATGACTGTCTAAGGAGCTTTCATAAGACTAGGACTTTATATTCCATCCTTGTTTAAGGTGACTGACCAGTACCTTGCATTTAATATCCATAACAGTTTACAATAAGTTAGCAGCTTTTATAAGAATAGGACTTTACATTTCATTTTCCATCCCTGTTAGATTTAGCCTTAAAAAATAACAAATTTTCACTGAAGCTCTTCTTGTAGCAAAATACAACTTTTTAAAATCATAGATAATGGGTTCAGTAAAGAAATCAAAATAGTCATTCCATGTGTGAAACTTGCTCCATTTGTTCTGAATTAAAGCTGTCTCCTGAGCAGGAAAGGAAAAGCCATCCCAATGCCACCCCTGGGAAAAAGACCCTCCCAGGGGACCAGACATTCCATTATAGAATATATATCTTATTTATCAAATACCTTATTTATCAAAAATATGTTGCCATTTATTTAAATTCTATAGAAGTTTGGCATTGAACACTTGGCAAAGACATAAATACTTAGGTGTAAATGTCTAAGTCAGCTTTTGTTGATTTGAATAGATCTTTATAACTTTAAAATTTTTACCATCATATAGAGTATATTCTAAACAAGAGTTGAATCATATATACAGTATGTTGTAATAAATATAACATTCCATTTCTATCATCATACAAAAGTCCATACCAATCCAAAATATTTGAGACTTGTTGCTTTCTTAGTCTAAAAGGAGAAACAATGAACAGAGAGCTCATTAGGACTAAGAACTGTCACGTGATATATATATTCTTTAACCTTAGTAAAGATGGTTGCCAGCCATGTGGTCACCCACAGCCACAAGGTTTCTATTTAAAACATGTTTTCTTAAACAACAGTTGAATCTGAGTTACATGAACATATACAGAGTTGAATCCAAGTTATACACATAAACATGCAGAATTAAAAACAGGTACATTTGCACATATATAGAGTTAAATTCAAGTCACATATGTACACACACATACATCTTAAACAGGAGTTGAATCACACACATACACACACACACACACACACACACACACACACACACACACACAGATATACCCATGTATAGAATTTTAATTATAGACCTTTTTTATAAGTTTGAAGCCAAATTTTGTTACAAATTATATAGATTTTAAATCATACCCAATGAGCAATTTATAAATCCTGAGATAAGAGTTTATGAAATGATCTTAAGATAGTTTTATTTATTTTTTTTGTGAGAGCAAAGTGCAAAGAAATCACAGAGATAAAAGAGGTTTTGGAGTGAGGAAGTAGGGACTTTGGATGTGTAGCAGAGCAAGTTTAGGTATAAGATATCCGGGAACTGTTTGTCTGTGGCAGTAGCATTTGGTGGCGATTTGTGAGAATTTGGAAATCTAGTTTGCCAATTTTGGTTCTTGATTTATATTGAGGCCAGGCTGTTATAATAAAATTTGAGTCCGTGGAGGAAGAGAGAGGGGGTCCCAAAGTGGGAGACAGGGTAGGTGTGTTCCTCTGAGTTACAAGGGGAAGTTGAAGTGAAAGCGAGCTGCAGGACTACAGGCAGGAACTCAGAGGTAGTGCAAAAGCCAAAGCCACATGGAGAATACAGCAGACTAGAGCTTAAGGTGTGGCTCTCCCAGGCTGCTGGGAGAGGGGAGCAGGCAGGAGAGAAGTCCACATTGATGCAGCAGTTTGCAGGAGCCAGACCATATGGAAAGTTAACTCAGAGATTTGGGATTAGATTCATACCCTACTAAGGGTTAGGTCAGCAGATACCACAGGGGAGAACTGGTGTGTGCTAAGCACAACAAAGCTGGCCTTTCCGTGTCTGACTCCCAGGTTGAAACAAACATACAGTCAGGACATTCACCAAGGAAGGGAAGGAGATGGGACAGAAATGAGCAGGTCTTGGAGCAAAGAAAAAGAAACAAAGTGGAGAATTTCTTCTCAGTTCTGAGGCCGGATTTGATTTGAGAGGAGTGGTCGGGGTTCTCCAGAAGACATCCCAGTGGGAGCAGGCAGGTGTATGACACAGTTCCCAAGAATAAGGCAGAGAGAAATCCAGAACCCAAGAGCCTCAAGCATCCCTGGGACTCAGAGAAGCACTGAAAGAAGCAGGCACAGGCTGTTCAGTATGTTGTCATCATGCAAGAACAGGGACCGAGGGCTAAGAGCCCAAGAGAGACACAATCGCCTGGTACCAGGACTTCAAGAAAATCCAGAGAACAAGGACTGTGTTCAATCATATCCAGATGAATGATCAGAGGTGGGTAGCCCCACCAGGGACCCAACTGCCCATATTGAATGGAAGGCACAGCTGTCCAGGAAAGAGAAAGCAGATTTGTTGTAAATAGAAGAGAGCAGATCTATTGTGGGTGGAGCGCAAGGGTAGGATTCCAGTGTGGCCAGACCAAACACCAGGAGAGCCTATCTGAGTCACAGTACCAACGTAATGATAAAAAAAAATAAAAAAATAGGCAAAGTGGGTAACTTTCAGTGGGCCCTGCCAATGTATACCACTAAGCAAACTCCCCATGCTCAACAGAGTTAGGACAAGAGGTTTAGTAGGGGAGGAGGGCGAGGAAGAGTAAAAGACCAAAAGGCCCTGTGGGAGTCGGGACAGGAGACAGGCAGTCAGACAGATAAAGGGACAGGGAACAGACAAGAAGAAGAGAGGCAAGAGAGGAGCAAGAGGCAAGAAGAGGCAAAAAGAGTGAGTTGTGTCTGGTGGGCACTTTTAAGGGGTGCACATGAGGCATAGCTGGCAATGGAAAGGCACCTGGGGATGGATGGCTGATGACGTAACTGCCTTGGCAGCAGAGGCAGGCTGCTGCTCTGGCTGAAACTAACAAAAGCTCTTTTTCTATTTTTTATTTTTTAAAGGCCCATATGGTTACTCTGAGCTCATGTGGCTAAGCCAGGAAGATATCTTTATCCTAAGGTTGCCTGTACTTCATCACCTAACAGTATCATAGAAGTGCTGTGTCATCATAGTCAAAGGTTCTTCAGAGTAGGATGAAGACATCTCTGGGGATGATTTTAGATATCCTGCCTGCTATAACTCCGTTTTTCTCTCCTGTTGGGTGTCTGTTCCCAGTGGCTCTCATTGATCCCAGAGTCCTTCAGGGACACATGCTACCCACCATGTCTTTAATGGCAGCTCAATGTCAGTGTAATTTATATAATATATTAAGCAAACACCAGGGTAAGAATGATGCAAAACATATGTATCTTACAGTTGTCTGGAGCAGTTTTTCAGGAGTACACAGGTTAGCATTGCTTTAGTCTGATTTTTAATCACCATACTGGAAAACAGCTTAAGTATTAGCACCAAAACACAAAGCATGTTTGGAATACTCAGAACAATAGTCTGCAAAAACCAATCAGGGTCAGCAAGATGGCACAGTAAAGGCACTTTCTTGGCAAGCCGGCTGACCACCTGAGTTTGATTCCAGGACCCTCATGATGGAAGGGAAGAACAGAGTCCTACAAGTTGTCCTCAGATTTCCACAAATATGTTATGCTATGCACATCACTATACCCAAATAAATGAATAAATGTTTAAAAAAAACTGAGAAGACAAAAAAGCAGAAGTTACATACAGGTTTCATACAGAAGTTACAGATGAGCATCCATAGCATGTGGTGTGTTGGTGTCTGTGTGCGTGCGTGCGTGCGTGCGTGCGTGCGTGCGTGTGTGTGTGTGTGTGTGTGTGTCTCCGTGTTTGCAATGGGAATTGAACCTAGGGCCTAACTAGGCAGGCACTCTATAGCTGGGATATATCTCCAGCCAGCATAACCACTTTGTTACTGTGATTCTACAGTCTCTGTTCAAACTTGAGATGTTCATGATTTGTCAGCTGCCAGAGGTATTGGCAGCTGATGGCTCTTGCCTGAACACTCATAAGGGAATCAGTCTTAGCCAGAGAGGCATTTTGCCCAAGGTCTTTGTGCCTTTATGGCCACCACCTTCCCATGACTGATAAATATTAGAGCAAGAACAGACAGCCTTGCCTCAACTAGAACAAAAATAAACAACTATCCACATTGCATCCTATCTCTGAGTGTCAGCACAGGCCTTGGCTTTTTTCTGGAAGTCCAAACCATCCCTCTGCCCAATCCTGCTCCCTTGACCTCTCTAGAGGTATTAACCTTTAGAGTACCTACCATATCCCGCCTGTGCATTCTTCCCTGGCTTCCCTGGCTTCCCTGTTGGTGAGATCCTGACAGTCTCACCAACCTTGAGGACAGATGGTGTGACAGAGACTTTGACAGTAGATGTGCATGTTTTCAAGACACGTGTGTGGTTTTTAGTGAATTTGAGAATCGGGGGGGGGGGGCACGGATGATCTAGCAGTTTAAAATGTAGTAGGTACATTTGAGAAGGGAAGATCTGAAAATCCTATCGTGTACTTCAAGTCCATTCCCAGGAGATATCTAAAAACAACTGATAGAAAGTTAAAAACTTCCCAGAGGCTGTACATATATCAGACCCATTTCCTTCAGTGATGCACTAGACATACCATGTCTGGGGTACAGAGAGGAACAGGAGGTTGTCAGTCATGTGAAGGGATACAGGGTATGGCATCTATAAAATAATGGAACCATTTCAAAATTCAAATCAGTAACAGTTAACGATGTTCTACCATTGTAGGGAGACACTGTAACCACGCCCGCTAAGGGCTGGTTACAGGTGTGCCTGGCCACACCTGTCAGGGCATGGTCAAGGTGAGGTCAGGATGACGAGGGATAGGTTTTTAAGGGGCTCCAAGCACATGGGACACTCTCTCTGGCCTAGCTGCCTCACTGCCCCTGGCAGGCTCTGGCTTGCGTTTGGCTGGTGTTTTTCTAATAAAGGATATCTTTATTCCCAACCTCCTTTTATTTCATAATATACCATCTTTAAAACAATAGTTCAAATGGATTATTTCTCTAAAATTCATCTACATGCTCTCTATGGTCAGTGGGGGTGGACAGGACTGTGACTGAAAAGGCAGTCTTGATGAACGTTAGTCCTGGGACATACTGGATCTCTGTGTTTCATTCTTCATGAAGATTATCTCCTGGATGTCATTTAATGTAATGCTCATAAAATTCCAACTAGGAATTTTATTTTTGTTTTAATTTCATTTCCAAGCTTTAAACTGAAGACCAGGGCATTGGATGGTGAACAGGAATGTTATAGCCCGAGTTGACATCAAAGCTGAAGTCACATTTGGCTTTAATATATAAATTGAAACAAATACATTTCCGGTGTTTATGCTTGGATCCACGAAGTATGCCATGCTCTGCTGGTCTATTTACATGAAGTTGTCCTGGTAATTAGCTTTTCAAGGGGTTCTCTGTTTCACAACCTTAAGATTCAAGATGAGTCCACTGTCTAGTCTCTATGTCAAGATGAGCTTTGCTGACTGGGACCTATCTGGGAGTATATAGGACCCAAGTTTCCATCTTTACTACCAAGCGAGGAGTTGCAGTTTCTCTCTCCTGTGGCTTCCAGTGAATTTAGGTCAGTTAAGCATGCAGCTATAGCTCTCTGTAGGAATGAAAGACATCATCCTTCCTCAGCACTTGTGCTCTCAATTTAATTTTGGAGTCCACTGAAGTATGACTGCTCAGGGATTAAGTGTCAGCTAACCCACCCTCTTAAGACTGTAGAGTTCAGCTCACCTTCGATTGTTTAAAATCGAGAGAGACTTTCCTGGGTTGAATACTAACCAAGGTAAGTAAATGTTCTCTGAATTGCTTTGCTTCATCTGTTGCTCTGAGGGCAGTTCTTTGCTGAGTTCCCTGTAATTTAACTACAGAATTGGTGAGCAGAAGTCAGTGCAAATCTTTGCCTGTCAGTCATATCACACATGGCCATATGGACATTGGGAAGTACATATTGTAGCCTCTCTAAGGTAGGCTACTGGTTCATTTTTTTCTAGTTAAAGGGCTTCTATGAAGTATGATGTTCCTGCCAAAGATAGCACTTGACCCACATTGAGATAGGAAAATAAAAATGAGTATGCAAAGGCATAACAGACGACAGACTCCGAGCAATAAAGGATCCAGATAATGACATCATTTCTTTTTTCTTTTTCAAGACAGGGTTTCTCTGTATAGCTTTAGAGCCTGTCCTGGAACTCACTCTGTAGAACAGGCTGGCCTTGAACTCACAGAGATCCACCTGCCTCTGCCTCCCAAATTTTGGCATTAAAGGCATGTATCACCACCGACTGACCATCATTTACATTTTTAAAGAAATAAAAATTAAGATGGAGAATACTGGCAGAGACCTGAAAATACTTTTTTTTCTGAAAATATTTTTTAAGGTACTCAAATGGTATTTATTCCTCTGCTCTAAACTTTGATGAAGGAAACCAAAACTCAAGATGGGCTTAACAGTAGACAAGCATTGCCAGGGAATGTCCATGACAAGTCACTGCCTGGCCTCCCCTAGGGGAATGAAGGCTTTCATCTTAGAATCAATCCTTACTTCTAAACCCTGGCTCTAACTGCTCAGGCTGGCTTGGCATATTTGAATTGTCTCCTTGACTTGGAGGAAGCATTGTTATGTGAGGAGCACCTGGGACTGGAACCTTCTCTCTTTCTCTATTCAACCTCAGGAGGAGCAAAATTCCACGGGAGGAGAAACAATCACTTACATGAATATAAGAATTCTAACTGCAGAATAGAGGGAAGCTGAGCAAAAGGTTGACGAGAAGGACATTGAGAAGCAACCCTTGCAGATGTGAGCCGAGCAGCATTCGGAAGTCCCTTCTTGTCCCAAGGGGTTTCTCCTGCCTGTGTCTCAGCATCATCATCTCTCTGGTCAGTTACCTTCTGGCTGGGACCCCTCCTTGTGTTACTGAATGATATTGTTTATTCTCCAAGGGAATCATAATCATGAGTGCCATCAGTAAGAGAACAATTCCACAAAAGGCTCCACTGATGGTCGTTCCCACTTCTCTAATGGTAACACTTTCTCCAGTTTCAAGTGTCTTAGGGGGCCAGCTCAGATGCACACACAGACTGCGAGAATCACATACAACTGAAAGATGCTACTCTTTGCTTGTCTCCATTCAAGGCTAGACTACTCAAACAGGGTAACGATCAGAAAGTAAATGAGAGAAGAGAACGGTGAGTACAGTCGCTGGCCTGTTCCCAGGTGTAGTAACGAGGTGGAAAATGGGCGCGTTGACGTGGGGCTTCCCGGTGGTAGAGCTCCGTTCTTCATCCCAGCTGTTGACCTAAGTGAAGAGTGAGGTCGTTGGGGGACAGTTTTCACCCTGTTTCATTAAGGTCACATTGCTGAAAGATAGCTCTGAAATGTCAGAAGTCTTTGAGAGTTAACAACCATCTGGAGCCTGAGAGACCCCAGAGGTTTCCAGGGAAGACAGGCGGTGGGGGATGAGCCTGCCGAGCACACAGTATCTCTGGAATAACCTCAAAAAGGCAGATCTTCTGGGAAGATGTTTCTAAAAAGGGGTTTCATGGAGTTGGAAAAAAATACCGTGGAATGGAGAGGTATATGCAGCAGGAGAAGGGGAGCGAGAGACAAAATGCTGGGATCAGGGCTGCCACCCCAAACCATGTGGCAGTCCGTGACCTGTGCGACTGGCTACTGGCTGCTACTGACGAGGAAGCTTCTATGCAGTGGTTACGGCTGACTGCTGACTCATGACTGAGAATGAGACAGTGAAGGCCTATGTGACATCTCTGCCCCCCCACACACACACACAAATAAAATAACAGTCCAGACAGGAAGCTATTGAAGAGAGTCCTTGAAATTTTGGTAAAGATGCTGGAGTGTAGCTCTTCACAGTTGATGGTTTCTGGCAGCAGGGGTAGAGAGGTGGGAAGAGGTGGGAGGGTGGGGAGGTAGAGAAGACTCAGTTTTCTTTAAGGGGCTGGCCAATGGGAGCTTGACCATGTTCCAATGAGTATATGGGCAACACAATCTAGACTTGATGTATTTTTCTTTTTGAGGGGCGGGGGAGGGTGCAAGGGTGGGAGGGTGGGCCTTGGAGGAGAGGAAACTGTGAAAAGGGTGCATAGGATGAAGTTCCCAAATATTTAATGAAAATATTATGTTGGGAAAACAATGCACGTACTCAGCTCTTGAAGCTGTTGTAATTCATCACACTGATCCTTGTGTTCTTTTCTACAAAAAAAATAGTGTTGACCTAGTCTGGCTATTAAGGTATTAGGGGATTTGATGTATATAGTCCATACCCCAGTCTCCTGGGCGTGACTGAGAACTATATTAAAGCTAGCAAGATAGAGCAAATGTTTGCTGACCTGTGGTATTTGGATAGTTCGGGTGAATCGTGGGTCAAATTCCTGTTGAGAGTCTTAAGGGAAAGTAACAATGCCCTGTGTCATCAACATGCGAGACCATGGGGGAAGTTAATCTTTAGTTCTTTGAAAAGAAAATGATTAGACTCTGCCACATAATACAGAGTCTGGGGGGAAAGCTGCAGCGCTTCAAAGGAAGCTCCTACTTTTTAAAAAAAGCTCATTAAAAAATGACAACCTCACAGACACTGACAATGGTGCTGCTGGGCCCAGTCCCTGCAAACGTTTTTTTGCAGGCTCCTCTTTCCTTGCCTTCCCTTCCTTCAGTTTCAATAGAAACAGGGGATTTGAGTAATCCAGCATCAACAATTTTAAATGCAAAGAAATAAAAGAGTAAACTGACAAGTGATTTTCAAACAGTTCCAAGCAGTGACCAGGAGGACTTCCAGAACAAATTTAGAAAACACTCTGAAAGCCTGGGATTTGCAGACTACAGAATTGATGAGAATTCCAGTAAAACAATTTCTACTGCTTACTCTGGAGCAGAATTTACATATTCACCCACTAATTTTCATTATTATGAGTCAATGGGCTATGTGTGAAGCCCTTGGTGATTGTACATTGAAATTTAAGAACACAAAGCAGTTTTTTCGTGTTGTTCCATCTTTATGTATTTTCCAACACTAGGAGGACTGGATTTTGCTGTTTTGAAACCTCACACTTGGGTTAAGCTTCCCTGCTTCGTTCTGAATCATTGTTTTCACTGGGCCAGTCACTCAACATCTGGATGCCATCTTTCTATGGGGCAGGTTTTGTGGGAGGACTTGTTCAAGCTGGTTGATTGGGTCTAAGCATAAAACACATGGACTAAAGGGCTAATCTGGTAAAGATAGTGATTTCCATGCCGAAACCACTATTTACTGCAGAAATTGCTGCTCTTGTGTCTACCTAGGCTCACTTTAAAAGGGTCATTTCATTTTTCTTTGCAACTGACTTTCCCCTTCCATTTTTAATGTGGTGTGTGTGTGTGTGTGTGTGTGTGTGTGTGTGTGTGTGTGTGTGTATGTGTGAGTGTGTGTGTGTGTGTGTGTGTGTGTGTGTGTGTGTGTGTGTGTGTGTGTGTGTGTGTGTGTGTGTGTGTGTGTGTGTGTGTGTGTGTGTGTGAACCTGTGCATACTGAACCGAAACACTGCCTCTCTTTGGTTTGGAACACACTAATGAGAGGTAAGCTGACTGGTCAGCAAACCTAGGATCCCCCTGGATACCTCCTCAGCACTGAAATTACAAACATTCACCACCACACCCAGGGCTTTGAGGTTTAAGTTCTGAGTGTCAGAATCAAGTCCTTCTACTTGTCAGACAAACCTTTACTGACTGAGCTGTCTCCTTAAAGCTAGCCCCGAGAAGTTTGATACTTTAAGGAAGACAGACTACTTTAGAAGAAGTTTACTTCATGCAAAACAAAACAAGAACAGAATGTAAGTGAGATCAAGGTTAACTGGTATAAGTGGGTGACATAGTAGAGGTTTGAACCCAAGATGTTTGAAACTCTCGGTGCAGCGAAAAAGCAAAGGAGAAACAGAGCAAAGTTTGGCATGGCCTCATGTGGGTTTGGCTGTTGCCTCTGCCTAAGTGAAACACGGGCTTTGTGACATTTTAATGGTGTTCGTTCATTAGATTTTTCTCATAGGGAATATAAATCCAAATTGCAGGCCACAGTTCTCTGAAATGGCAAATATTTTCACTGTTGGCATCCCAGGGTGAGGTCAGATCTTCAGCCCAAATGAGGGTATAGCTATCTTCACGCTGGGATAAGAGGGTATCTTTAGTGTTCTCAGAGGTCAATTAATTAGCCCAAGATCTGAAGACGTGGTGCCTGGACTGTTTCTGTAGTGAGACAGATAAGCTACTTCGGGTGTCCTAGAAACACCTGGCAAAGAAAGCAGGGAGCCATTCTGGTGCGGGATGCTTGATGACTCTGTGAATAAGGGGGCCTCTGGACTCTATCTTCCATTCTCTGGAACGGTTGGGAAAATATAACTACACTGAGGTAGAAGGGGATAAAGATTTTTTCCCCCTAGAGTCAAGCATGCTATAGGACAGAGTCACCAGCAGAAGACGGCATGCCATCTGTGAGCCTGTCCCTGGGAGGACAGCCTGGGAGCGAGGTGAGATGGCAATCTCTGTCTGGGTATAAATGACACGGGAACTCTCTCAGGCCAACACTTTAAGGGTGGCTTGTTCTGTTGACGATACTGGAGAGATTTCAGGGGAATGTCATAGTAAGTGGCCCAGTCACATATACTGTCTTATAGAATTATTCTGACAATTGCTGCTATGAGTCTAAAAAAAAAGTGGTATTGCAGATGGAATAGGCAGGAAACCAGCAGAATGCAGTTCTCATATATACTTAAAAGATAGATGTCATACCCAATACTAGTGTTCTAAAATAATAAAATTTGAAAAACGGAGTAGTAAAGTCTTTTGAGAGAACTGAGTTGCCATTTTCTAAGATCTTTTCCTGTTTTACTTCAAGTAAGTAAAGAAAGTTAGAGGAGAGGGGGGAAATATAAACACACAAAATCTAGTATCTATGAGGAATTGAGGAAAACATGAGTTACTTTTTGACAATTTCATGTATAAATACAGAGTTTATGAGATTTCCACACATTCCCTTCCTTTTCACTGCCCTTTGATTCACAACCTTTTTTTTTCCTTTTATTTTTTTTTAGTCTAACGATTATTGTTGCATATGTATACAATCCACTGAGTCCATTTTGTGTTGCTTCCATGTACATGTGTTTAGGCTTGGGCCCTTGAAATGGCAAAGCCACCTATCAGGGGACTCATCCCTAGACAAGACTGAGTCTCCCTCTATTAGCATCCACTGACTGCCCATAGTTCTTCATCCGGGGGCGGGGCCTTGTGAACTTTCTCCCATCCCTTGGCAGATATTATCTGCGCTCAGGTCTTATTTAGGCAGCTGTATTGTTGAGATTCGTGGGTACAGCTGCTTGTAGCAGGCTTTGTGGTGGTCTTCTGGTTCTTATCATCTCTGCACACCCCAGCTCCACTTCACCATCTTCCTAGAGCCTTAGGTTTAGGAGATGTATTGTAGATGTCCTCCTAATTGGGGATGGGCGGCTTTGTAGATGATGTACCAATTGGGGATGGGTAACTAAGTAGATGTACTAATTGGGGCTGGGTGGCTTCTGCCCACTTACTCTTTGCATTCTGACCATCTGTAGATCTGTGTAGCAGCCTTTATCTGCTACCAAAGGAGCTTCTTTGATGAGGGGTGGGGGCTACACTTAACCTGTGGGTGTGTTTATAATAGGATCACAAGTTATATTGATTTAGAAAAATGGTAGTAGTTTGTCCTTTAGGGTTCATGAGTCTTCCAGCCATGGCTAGTTATCTAGGTTTATGGTACCAGGCATGAATTCCCTTCTATTGAGTGGCTCTAAGTCCCATTAGACAGATGTTGGTTACTCTCAAGAAATAAGCACCACTGGGAATATCTTGCATGGCTGGTCATTGCTGTAGACCTCAGGCTTAAAAGCTGGGTAGGACTATTGCTCGGTTTGTTTTTTTTTTTTCCTTTGGCAGCTTGAAAAGCACCTTCTGGTGCCATGGGAGTTAGTCCTCAGGAAGGAGGCTTCCAGGTTAGTACCAGCTGGATTCCTCCAAGCCCCGTGTCTAGAGTGTGGTGGCCTCAGATACAGGGTCTCACCTTCTTTCCCCTTTCTGGCCTGCATTCTCTTAATATAAATGCAAGACATTTTGCCTGGTTGTATGGTATGTGGAAGTTCAAAACCACATTTTCTGGAGCAGAAACCTATTGAGGAGTCATTGAATCTGTAAGAAAGGTGTTTGTTCTAGACAACACCCTTTCATAAATATGAGAGAATAAATTAGGCACTTTTTACCAGCCTCAAAACTTTTCTTAGAGTGATGGGGCTTCTCACCATCTATGTTCAAGAAATGCACATAATTCATAGTATTTATTTACAAACTGGGAAATAAGACACCCAACCCCTGTTCACATTGGGCACAACAAACCCCCTCTATAATTTAAAAACCAGTCACTTAACCCCCCCTCATCCCAGTGCTGTGAAGGGAAGTCCACAGTAGACACAGTGCAGTGTGCTGAATGGTGGGAAGTCCGCAGTAGACACAGTGCAGTGTGCTGAATGGTGGGAAGTCTGCAGTAGACACAGTGCAGTGTGCTGAGAGGTGGGGAGTCCGCAGTAGACACAGTGCAGTGTGCTGAGAGGTGGGGAGTCCGCAGTAGACACAGTGCAGTGTGCTGAGACTAGGGAAGTCCACAGTAGACACAGTGCAGTGTGCTGAGAGTCTGCAGTAGACACAGTGCAGTGTGCTGAGAGGTGGGAAGTCTGCAGTAGACACAGTGCAGTGTGCTGAATGGCGGTTGAAAGGAACTTTTGAATAAAAACTGGTTCTGAAAGGACATTTTTGCCTAAGAGTCAGCAAGTGAGGCTTCTGGGCTGAGCAGAGTCAGCCAGGAAGGGCAGCCACTGCACAACATGTTCTTTATAATTCCCGAGGGCCTGGGAGTCAGATGCCTCAAACTGAACCCTCAAGGGCTGCTTTCCAGCCCTTTTGCAATAAGCACTGTTTATTTTGGGCTGCTGTAAAAAAATTACTGCAAACTCTAGAGACTTAAAACAACAGAAAGTTATTTGCTCACAGTTCTGGAATTTGAAGACATGGAATTAATGTGCTGGCATGATCACATTGTCTCCAAAAGCTCTAGTAGAGTTCCTGTCTCCTCTGGCATCTAGTGGCTCCTAGCATTCCTTGATTTGTGGGATCTTATCTTCAATCTTGACTCTCTACTCATATGACCTTCTCTGCTTCTCCCTTTGTGACAGCTGCCCTTCTCCTGTCTCTTGAAGGACATCAGAATTAGCTCATTTCAAGATCCTAGGCTAATTACCTCAGTGAAAATATTTCCCAATAAGGCCGCTAGTGAACACACCACAGGAATTAACACCCGGCCGCCTCCAGCTTCTATTTCGTTACTAACCAAATGGATGGATCAATACCTGCACTATACACTTTGATGATTACAAGGAAAAGCAATTTAAATACCCATAACAGAGCTTGGAAACGATTAATGGTACCTGCAGCATGTTTGCAAATGGCAGGAAAATACAGACGAAATACAATAATAATAATCTGTTCCACATGTGGCATTCATTGCCATCTCAATAAGCTTAGTGTCTCTGGGCCTGTTTCTGGATCTTCAAAAGAAGTCGTTCGTACACCTTTAATCTCTAGATAACGGCAGGGTTTTGTTTGTTTTTAATATGGAGAAGAGCTTACTCATTGTCTTGCATCTCAGTGAAAGACAAAAGAAGGCCTAAGTCAGAATAGATGAGATTTCAGGTATGGAAATAATTCGTAACTCCAAGGCTTAGAGAATAAAGAGTAGCTACCAAGTAGTTTCGTCCTCAAAGTGGGTGGAAGGAGGAATGTTAAGAGAAGGCTTCTGGTCATTGGATGACTTGTCTCGTGCTATCTTCATGGTGACACTTCTCTGCCCTCCCCACTGACATTAACCAAGCAGTCACCTTTGTATCCTCTATGACAGCTCTGAGATCCCCCCCTCTTCATATGAGCACCCGAGATGCTGTTTGAGGGTGACTGTGGCTGTTCTTCACCACAGGCAGCTACAGCACCCATGACTGAGGGCCAGGGGTCCTTTCCTCCCTTAGACAATCTCTACTATCAAAAACATAAACAAAGATTGTGAAAAACTTCCAAAACACAACTCGAAGATTCTAACAGCATCCTATGTATGGGGGAGGGTACCCTGCACATTTGCATGAGTCTTACTTCTTTCATCGTGTTACACTTTCCATCTTAAATTCTTTATCTTTTGCTTCATGGCCTGTGTTATCTTCACATTGGCATTTAATAGCTAACAGGCTTGGATTTTTAGTTATTTTGGTAATTTTATGACCATATTTGGCATATTCTGTTCCTCTTTCTTGATGAATATATTTCACAAAATTTCTAACTTTTGAAAGCTCAAAGGAATTAAGGCCTTACTTCCCATCTTCCATTTTCTCACTTGTCTTTTTGTTTTGTTTTGTTTTGTTTTGTTTTTAAATCACATTAGAGAATTGGTACCTACTGAATCGTATTCCAACCCTTTAAAAATAAAAGAAATTCACTCAGTTTTGTGAAGTTAGTTATGCCATCAGTTTTTGTCCCTCACAAATATTCTGTCCCTCTTACAGAATAGTTTGTAACTCCTCCTAGGGTAGTCTCTTTAACCCAGATTTCACATCCTGACACACCTAAACTAAGGTCCTTTCTAGATGACCAGAGAATGAAGAAGAGAAAGTTTGTACAAGCATCACAAACAACTGAGCAGACACCCACAAGCTTAAGTAACCTAAGAGTGAGCAGGAAGGTGATTAGTCAGAATCTTAGAATTCTTCATCCACTAATAGTGGAACATCTTGAAAACACATTGAGAGACCAAGGTTTCCAGTGGCAGGTTTTTTTCTCTATCGGACACTGCAGTTGGAAATAATGCTTAGTGAAAAATCTCAGGGACCAGAACTGGGTATTTTGTTTACTAACCAGGAAGCACTGAAGAAGGAGGAACTGAAAGAACCAGATGCTGCATAGGAAAGACATACATACATACATACATACATACATACATACATACATACATATTATCCTGGTCAACTTAGGGAGACCCCCATCTCAAACTGTAAGGCTTTGGGGATACAGTTCAACGGCAGAACTATAGGTGTACTAGGCTCAATCTCTAGTGAAAAAAAAAATGAGGTCATGCAGCAATGAAATTTTGGGAGGATTATTTTAGTACTGAAGACTTTAGTCTCGATTGTCCACAAGGGTGTTTCTCTCCCAACGAAGGTAGATTACAATACATGCGTATTTTTATCCTTTATACCAAGAGATGTTCCACTCTAGGAAATAGATATTCTCCTTTTCTGGTTGTTGTTTGCCAATTTTTCCCAATCTTTAAGATCAAACCAAACCTCCTCCATGATGTTAGATAGAGGTCCAGGCATTTCAGAAAAATGACAATGTGCTAATTAAGAAAAAAGTGTATCTGAAACAATGAAACCAATACACAGCTCCTTGAGAGTAGACAGACCAGAAGGCTAATTAGATTTCAAACTTGACTGGTTGCACACATTCCTCCCTGTTGCCTTGCCTCTAGATTCCTCAGCCCACCTGGGCTTAAATCAGGTACAAGGCCCTCTGTAATAGCCAGGAGACAACCTTCCCACCCTCTGTCTGAAGGAGCCAGTCATGCTTCCTTTCAGCGGGGAAACAACTGCTTCTCAAACTAACAGGTCTTGGGAGTTTTGGATGCCAAAGACTGCTGGCAGGGACAGGGATGCCACCCTCCTGAGACACCTGTTATAGAATGCCAATCATTATTTTCCACTGAGGTGTGAACGTCACCTCCAGCAAACCAGAGAACAGTCAGCCTCATTGTTTCCAACAAGTGGGAGAGCATGTCTGTTGGTGTTACTGAGAGCTCCCTTTAAACACGGTGCCAGTCAAAATCTCAAGGGCCCGTTTTGGTTTTGATTTTCCTTTTTTTTTTGCCAAAGAAGATGATATCAACTGTAGTTTTAAATTAAGTTTATCTTACTGGGTAGTATGAATTTAAGTATACACATGTTCACTAGGTGGGTTTTAGAAACATTTCTGCTGGGAAGAAAAACCTTCAGATCCTGTTAGCAGGTATACTCAGCCATCTTTTAGTGACACAGGGAAGCTGCAATTCTCTTTCAACTACCTAATAAGATATTAAATTCAAAACCAGGGAGGGGGTGAAGTTTGAAGAATCGGAAATCAAAAGGCAAAGGGTACGGAAATTCAGCTGGGCAATGAGGCTTCTAAAAGTTACTTGGTAAGTCATCTCTGGCCAATTATTCTAAACACATACTTTCACCTCATTGAGCAAGCTGGTTAAATTCAGGGACAAAAAGGACAAGAGTTTTAATATTCTAAGAGAAATGGAATTATTTAAACAACCATAACCATATTTGTAGTGGTTTGAATGAGAATGCCTCTCCCCCCATAGCTCTTATGCTTGAATGCTCGGTCCCCAGTTGGTGGAATTGTTAGGGAAGGATTAGGGAAGGTTTGTTGGAGAATGTATGTCACTAGGGGTGGGTTCTGAGATTTCAAGATTCCTAGCGCTCTCTCTGTGCCTCATCATTGTAGATTAAGATGTGAGCTCTTAGCTCTTCCTGTCACCATGCTTTTAGTCTGCCATCACAGGACTCTAAACTAGCTGTAGTAGTTTGATGAGAACGGCCCCCATTGGCTCATGTATCAATATTTGGTCCCCCGTTAGTGGAACTGTTTGGGAAGGACTAGGAGGTGTGTTCTTGTTGGAAGAAATGCGTCAGTGGGGGTGGGCTTTTAGGTTTCAAAAGATGGATACCATTCCCGTGTTCTCTCTACTTCCTACTACCACGCCTTTGTTCCATCCTGGACTGTAACCCTCCGAAGCTACAAGCCCAATTACATGCTTTCTTTATGAGCTGCCTAGGTCGTGATGCTTTGTCACAGCATAGAAAAGTAACTGAGACAATACTGTCTCATCCACACATCTTACTAAACAACCGCAAAAACAGACACCTTTTTATAGAACAGATGGAAATGTTGAAATATACGCTCCCTACTTCTGGATTTTATCACCACATTCCCACATTGTAACAATGACAGAATCAGTGGAAAGTGAAATCCAATCCTGAGTGTGGTTCTGTAACTACAAGGAATGGGAAGGGCAATGTAAAATGTGTCTATGACAGTAAGGTGAGGCTTACAAAGATCCAAACTAGGGCCTTTTGCTCAAATTGCTGGCATTTCATTTATGAATGACAAAGTACTGTGACTCTAACTGGGGATTCATTAGAAAACTCATACAACTAACGATCTAGGGCTCAATTTCATTTAAAAATGTGGGGGAGATTTTGTTACAATGGAAGGTATGTTCAGTTGTACCAAACAAAGGCAAATTTTCAGTCATGGAAAAAAAGCAGAAAACAAAACAATAAAAACCCCAAACCCCATCAGTAACAGAATGCAAGGGAAATAGTTTTAAGACCAAAGTTCTAATCAGTAGCACACAATTCACTCATTAGTAAAAACAAATCAAACTTCAGGCAAAGTACTTCCATGTTACTAGTACAGAATTATCTGGAGAACGTGGAAGTGGCTGAACTTAACTTCAGTTGTTAATTGTCCATTTGGGCTTAAAAGAATTTCTACTGCATAGTCTATACTGTCTGATATATTAACTATGTATTGTATGTAGTATGCATTTAAGGTAAGACTCTTCCTTTTAGAGACATGATATACTCAGTAGTATTTGTATTAGTTTTGAATTTGTATTATTGTACTACTATAAGGTTCTACTTCTGGGAAATTTAACCGAGTAAACCTGTATGTATTTATGTAAATACTTAAAATGACTTAAGATAGCATCACAAATTTATTAATTGAAACATTTTGGCGTCTGAGTAAATCATTCCAACCAAATCACCACACTGTTACTAAAGCAGTATGAGCCAGTACATATGGCAACCTTTCCAAAGCTGCTGCCACACACGAAGGTATGTAAGGCAACAATGAGCCTATGGGCAGTGGTTATAAATGAGCTACACTGGGGGGACTCAAGGGCCCTATGAACATTTGCATTGTTTGCCTAGCAAGAATATGTTTGCCTAGCAAGTCAGTTTTGATTTATATCCTAAATATCTCAGACCAGTTTAAAATTAGTAGAGCTGAGCACCAGATGAATTCAGACCATAAACCTAAGTATTCTGGGCCATCATCACATCTCAGTGAGCTTGCACGCGTGTCCAAAGCATGCTCAAGCAACGATGGCACCCTATTTTTATATACCAAGAACAAAGAATTTCCAAGGTATACACAACTTCGGAAACTCACAGAATGTCTGTCATTCATGTTGGAGATACTTTCTCAGAGTTCTTTGAGATACCATTCAGAAAACTGCTTTTTTTTTTTTTTTATGGGTTTTTGTTTCCCCAGCACCACTCCCTCTATTTCCTGGCTTGAGAATGACAACTGGAGAACAGGGAGCCTTCGTGTTCTCCTTGCCACTGTATTTCTAGCTGATGCTTGGCGTTATTGAATAAACAGATTCCTCAGTTTACATGAAAGATAAAAATAAGTAACGGGAAAGCGATCTTTCTCTCCTTTCTTGTGGTCTCTCAGTACCTCTCCTCCTCCTATTTCACCACTTTTCTTCCTTCTTTCTAGGACTGGTGAGGAAGATTCGTTATTCTAAGTCACATATGGAATACTTTGTTGCCTTACATAATATATATTCTAGAACAATTATGAAAGCTTATACAAGCAGAAAAGCTTTGATAGAAAAATCCCCAAAACTATTTATAAAAGGTATCTACCCCCTTACATCAGTTAAAAATACACAGACGAAGCGATTTTGAACATTGTCATTTATTTTATGCAGTTGTTTGAATCCATTGTTTAAAAATTTTCAAAAGGCACTTTAAAAAACATTTAAAAATACATTTTTCTGACTTAATGGTGATCACTTAAAATAAGCAAGTCACCAAACATTTTTAAAACCCTTCATTGACACTATTACTTTAAATAATTTTTAAATTCCCAAACACAAACATTCACTGTATAATACAACACACTGCTTAGCAGTAAGGTCAGTTCCCCTCCAATACACTTCACGTAGTTCATTCATTTATAGCGCCCTGCAAAAAGTCACTCAGACTTAACTACTGTAACTGAAAACTTAGGAGGTGAGGAATGAATCAAAATCCACTCAACTCCAATGTTGCTTTTAAGTTGCTTCTCTGAAAGAGGATCTGTACGAAGTTCTCATTTCAATCGGTGTTAAGATTTCAATACAGCTCTGATATATAACTGTAAGTCATAGAGGTTACATTAGTGTAAAATATACCACAGCTTGTCTACCAGATTTCCCACATATGTTTCTCTTAGGCCTAATACAAAATGAGAAATGAAGTCAGTTTTTTTTTTTTTTTCTTTTCTTTCAAGAGGAGGTTAAATAACTTCACTTCCTTTAATTCTCAATGTTGTAGGTTGTACTTGTTCAGTTAGGGTAAATAGCCTGAAAGCCAGCAAATACTATTGCTGTACTTTTAGTCTCATGGGAAAGCTAAATGCAGTAGGCATAAAACCATCACAAATGATAGACACTTTGATCACCCAAATCCACTGCAAGGGGACAGCACTATAAGGAGCTAGAAAGTAGAGGTTGAGCATAAAAGGAAATACCAAGACAGAATAATGACCTCATAAACTGAAAGAGCAAGAACGTAGCTAGGTAGAAGCTGGCAAATCAATTGAGGGTGTCTTTCAAGTATAACAGGGCCTCCATCTAGCAATACAGTTTGACAGGCTAAGAGGGCAAAAGAGTTCAAACTCAAGAAATAACTATGAAAATATCCAGTTAGCACACTTAATGTTCAAACCCAATTACCACATTCAAAACATAGTATAGTCAGTGATTTATTTTGTCATTCTTTATAGCAACAAACTGATCTCTGAAATTTAGATATGTTCAAATAGTCAAACTCTGGGACAAAAACCTGCTTTGTACCTATGAATTTCCCTCTAGAAAAACATAAGCATATTAATAGAGAACATAAGATTTTACTAAATCTTATGCCTTGAAACCACACTATAACCAATTAATTCACATAACAGATCTTAATCTAAAAGATGGCAAATAAATCATTATCAGCATAAACTCTTGTTTAATGTGCTTTACCATATACTTAGGAGAAAAATCCTGCTTCATTAGATTATAGGATAGGCAAATGATGTTTGAAAGTGACAAAACTTAAGCTGATGGTATAAATTAGCAGAAAATACTTGGCACATTATGAAGTAGCATTTTTTCTATTTCTAGTGGCAAATTTTAGCAACTAGTGGACATTTTTCATGATATTAATTTATATATTTTAATGAATCCATATGGACATATTAACACTTACTGAACCCTTTCTGCTCCGTGTGAAATGACTAAACTTGGAGAATTATAGATTTTGAGGGTCCTGATAATAGTCACGATAGGGAAGTCAAAGAATTTTGCCCAAACCAATGATACACTGACCCTTTAGTCTCCATAGCATTTTACTTTTAATATATTATGATCCTGGATTATACTGATTTAAAACATGTTTTAGTCTTTGAAAAAATGCCTCTCTCCTGGGCAGAAATCCTGAGTTTGTTCCAAAGACTATTTGCACCAAATTCACATAGGTAAACAGGCAATGGTTCTCAACATAGGATTAGTAAGACCAACCTTCAGGGTCTCTTTAAATCAAACTGCTAGCCTCTATCTTGGAATTTCTGACTTAGGTGATCTGGGTGGGGTGAAGTGGGGGTACACGCTCCACCAAGATGCCAGCAGTGCTCATTTAGTAACTCTTCCTAGAAGGTATCTGGTTATGAATACTCCAGGGTCTAACGCTAAAAATCAACACCTGAGATCTCCATCTCAAACTCCAGGTAAGGATGTGAGGATCACAATTTAAGAATTACCATACCAATTTAGCTGTTTGACCACTTGGGCTATTACTGGTGAAAAATACCAGATGTTATGTAGTACTCATACATGTCTATGTGTGTGTATACACACCTCATTATTCCATACATATATACATACATGTATGTATATGTATCATGTATCTAGAGCTGACATGATACAAACAACACGCAGGTTTGGATTATAAATCCAAGCCTTCTCACACTGTGACAATGGAAATGTTATTTGAATTCTTTGAAGCCTCAGTTTCCCCATCTACAATATAGGAATAATACCCAATTTGTGAAGATTGACACAAATGTACAGAATAAGATCAGCACCTGACATACAGCAGGCACTAGATGAATACTACATATTACTTATTGTAAGAAATATGCAAAGTATTTCCTTCAGATATGACTTGATCATTTCATTTATCTGAATCAATTATTTATACTCCAAGGTGACAGAATAAAACCTTATGCTTAAGACCATGTCCTATTCTGGGCCAGACAATGTTCTCATAACCTTATGTCCAGTCATTTATATAATCCTCGGTAATCTCATGTGAGGTAGGTAGTATAATTCTCCCTAATTTTTAGATGCGGAAACTGAGGCACAGAAAGATTAAGTAAATTGCTCAAGGTTACATAGTGATGGAGGAGGAACTTAAAAGCCTGGCTGCTTGACTTTGTAGTCCAGGACTTTGTAGTCCAGGACGCACTGCAGCATTTGTTTCTTACGAATGAACGTTATGATTTTTGGAGAAATCATTTATTCTCTGCTAGTAAAGAAGAGTACCATATGTGGAACACAGATGAATTCATGTCCAAATCATGGTAAAGAGCTGTTGAAAGAACAGACTAGAAAGCCTAGTGTATCAGAAGACTACCACGAGAACAACCCAAACCAAATTAGGACAGAGTGATCCATAAGTACAAAATGAAATAAACACCCATTCAAATATATCATCTATAGAAGTTATGGTTTTGGCACAATAAATATAAACTATTTATATTTATTATTTAGCTCAACTACAGTCAATGGTGTAATAACCATGCAAAATTAGCATAACAAAAATGTAAATTATTCACAATTAAAAATAATTTTATGGAAAGTCTACACTCAGAAGTTTTTCTATCCTCTCAGAAACTTAGCAGCCACTGGAGTTGGAATGATACAGACTATTCTGATGGCAGTTTTGAATGGGACTCTGTTCTTAGACTTACACTGGCAAGACAATTATCTCCAAATAAGAATTCAGCATGAAATATTGGTATTTATAAATAAAGTATATGATACTTTAGCTTGTCTAAGTGGTCTTTACTTGCTAGTATTTTTAACTAATTCTGGCCAAAAGCCACATTCAAAAATTTTTGCCAGTGTTAACAGGCACATCAGACATAAAAATTAATTTTAAAAGTGCTTTAAGCAAGTTATGAAAGGCACAACAAATTTCATCTCCACAGGATGAAAATAAAAGGAACAATAATCATGTAGTTGGAAAGACTTCGAAATAATTGACTTGCAATGTCATTAATAATTCTCGAGAGTTGGTACCAATACAAGAAAAGCTTGTCCAAATAGCATTAAATTTAGTTTAAGTTACCCACAGTCAACAACGGGTGAATTTGGAAACAGAATAACTTTAAATGCATGTTTTATAGAATGCTGACAATGCTTTGAGTAAATAAGCATTAATAGTGAGAATGATATTCAAGAGTTAAACATTTAGAAGAAGGCAATGTGGACTTGGTACAGGGTTGATTATATATAGAACTAAGCATATAATGTAGTCAAGGCCCACAATAATTGGAAAATGTGGTTTATTAGTGATCTTCAGGGTGTCATTCTTATTCTACTTCTTGAGGAAACACTGCCAATTGTAAGTAATATAATCACAGAAAAGTTTTCATTCGGCAACTGGGAGGCTGGTTTGTATCATATACACATGAGCAGAGTGTATATTGAGCAACAGTATTTCTTTCTAGTTTTAAGGCAGATTTGTTCAGCATTGTGTTCTAACAGTGCAGTGCAGTGCAGTAGGTGATTACAAACTGAACCACTCCAGCTTTAGTGACAACAACACACACTGTCAGGAAGAGGGGACAGAGTCTTTCTAGCTCTTCTATCTTTCACCATTTTAAAAACACAAATTCTTCATACATACACACACATATATATATAGCTATATATTACTGTATCAAAACACATTTTAACAACAGACTTCACAGCTCTTTAAATGCTTCAGATTATGGTCATCCACTGGAAAAATTTCTTTATGGAATGTTCACTGCAGATGAGTTCCTCCCTGGGGTTTCAGGGTTCTGTCAGAAAGGCAGGAGTCCTTCAGTGCAATGTAGACCATTCAACCTCAGTCCACTCCCGTTCTGCTTTCAAGGGTTGCCTAATTTTACTTTTGTATCTTCATTTTTGTTTGCTTGATTAATTTCTTTTAGTATATCCTCAGGTAAGGCAGGTTGATATCTATATAAATAACCATATGGACGAAGATGATAAACGAGGTATTCTAATTCATACATAGTTGTGGAATCAACATAGTGAAAAGAAACTGCTATATCAGAACAGCAACCAGGACCCTAAAAAATAACAGAAGTGGAAATTGTTAATAAGGGGCACAGTAGTTCACATTCCACAGTCACACTACCTACAATCCTGAAGCATCAAAGCTTGAGCGAGAAGGTAGAAGCCATCAGATGGTGTAAGACGCGAACAGTTCTCTTAGTTCCCAAGAATTTAAAACCCAACCTGGAACTGCCAAAGCACTTTCAACTAAATCTGTGTTTTCTTAACATTATTTAGTGCTTGTCCATTTAAAATTCTTTATTTCTTCAAGTTAAAGGGGAAGCTATACAAAGAATAAGCTTTATTTGTCTGATGTTTTTAGTGGATGGCTAAAATATTATTCTTAAGCATCATAAACAAAATACAGTAAGTAAAAGAGAAATATAATTATTGGAAAAAAAAAGTGGCCCCTTATAGGTTGACTACAAGTTACTGGAAGATGGCAAGAGTTTCAAGTGAAAAAAAAAAAATCACCAGCTATAAACAATGTTACAACCATGGATTCAAAGATACTTTTCAGGTTCCCAAAGGGCTAAGGATACAGCACGGTGGTAGAGCAGTGCCTAGCATGTGTGAAGCTTTACCTTCAGTCCTGAAAACAAACCGTCTATATGCTCATGTATTCCACTTCGGTAAAAAAGCCCAAGTAAGACAGTTCCAATATACTAAATATGTAGGGGAATATTTAAGACACAGCCACCTGGAGATGGAGAGATGGCTCAGTATTAAGAGCACTTGTTGCTCTTGCAAAGGACCCAGGTTAAGTTCCCAGCACCCACACACACAGTGGTTCACTATCAGCCAGAACTTCAGCTTGGGGATCCAAAATCCTCTTCTGACCTCCAGTAGCACCACACATACACACAGGCAAAACAGTTACACACAAAATAAATCTAAAACAAACAAACAAACACAAGATACAAGAATCTGTGGGAAACTATAAATTTCACCAAGGACCCTGAATATCATTTTCATTAAATTAATACGTTATATGCAAAGAAAGGGACATGACAATTTGCAAAACACTTTGAGAAAATAAAAGAGGAAAATAATACATACTTAATGGTTTAAAACATCTTATGGTAAAAGGTTCAAAACAATCTCAAAAGAAGCACACAGGACTAAAATCCCAGGCCCCGACTCTCCTTTAGGTGATGCTATGGTATACTACAAAGTTGCACTATAAAGAGTCTAAGAAATGTACTATAACAATGGAAAAATCAGGAGCTCTCCATATCAACTATGTGTTGTTTCAGACAGACTGTAGTTAATGTAAAATAAAAAATACCTGAACTAAGAGTAAATGAGATTTTGTCATTTCTGAACTACATAAATTGATTAACCTATCTTACATCTTAACTTGCTACTTAAACAATTTTGTAAGCAGGTGTAGGGGCACAACTCTGAAATCACAGCACTCAGAAGCTGGACAATCAATCGAAGTTCAAGGTCAGCCTCTTTCTCACAAAAAAGGATAAAGACCAAAACAAAACAATTAAACCAAAACTCCAAAACAACAAAATTTATAATCTTAGTGATTATTACAGAGAAAATATGTACATTAAGAAACTCTTTGAAAACAGTAATTCACACTGCAAAGAGAAAAATTATTGAAAGATAAATGAATAATGGTATTTTGGTTTCATGCTTGGTGTTTTAGAACCTTCTGATAAATTTTAGAAGATTTATACAATTTCAATACTTGCATCTTCAAACTATTGGAATACGGTTTTTTTTGATGCAAACTGCACAAGGCTTTATTATAGTTGTTTAACGAGCTAACCCATGTTAGCCTGGATCTTTCATCACCCGCCATGGCGGATGGCTAGAAAAGACAGCTCGAAGAGTCTGCGTAGAGATCTTATAGGGCAGCGTAAGGGGAGCATCTAGGGGTACGCACAGGCTCAGGATTGGTGTGCCTCCAGGCTTGGAGGGCTTGCCCTGTGTTGATTGGTCAACTGGTCCCAGGGTGGTTGCTATGCTCTGTGCGTCATTGCTGTGCACTTTCCGTAAAGCACACCCAAAGCTATAAAGCATAGCATCACCAGCTAACTTCTGATTGGTTCCTTGCCACGAGGCAGGCATTTGACCTCCTAGTGACTAAGGCAAGGTCAGACAAGCATGTGTTTGGAATGCATTTTTATAAGGACAACAAAATTTGACATTTAAGAGCCACTATGATTCAAGTAGAAGACATTTTATTTTGTTCCTATAAAGCACACTGTTAAACATGTTCTTTTTGTAAAGTACTCTTAAAAGAAAGGAAGGATATTCTACTGCTTACAAAATGGCAAGCATTGTGTCCTTTTGCTATTGTTGTACATGTATGGAATATCTGACACTCTATGAAATACTATATCTGGGTATATCTGTTACATGATTGTAATGGTGAATTTGAATATATTTTTAATATGGGAAGGGGTTCAGAACTTAAGACAAAAACATCAAGTCTTCTTATAATAGACAGAAAGTGTTGTACACCATTTCAAAATATTGGCTTGGAGTGGTACCCTGAAGTGTACTATTAATATGTTAGGGTCAGAAAAAAATCAGCATAAAGAACTATTGACTTACCTAAAGGCATTACTAATCAATAACAGAGTCTGAGAATCAAGGTTTTATAATCTTAGCCTCATTGAGTAATTCACTGTAGTGGTGCTTATAATAGGCATACAGGTTTTCTTTTATCTGAAGCAAAATTAATTAACTATAGCATATCCATAAATTAAATTATCACAAAGAACTCAGATGAAGCAGAGTGATATTTTAATGTTAATATATCTCATTGTGAAAAAATGGCAATTTGTAAGAAGATATACGTGTTACAACTTAATTTTAAAATCTACAAAACAATGCTGACTCATTTACACATGGATCAACATGTAGGGAAAATATAGAAGTTCACATGATAATGAATAACATTTATTCCTGGCAGTGCTTAGTTTAGGGGAAAGAGATAAGAGAACTAGACTGGATGGGTACAAAGGCCTCAATGGTCTGCAAGGCTATTGTTCTGAAAGTATCTGAGACAATGTGGCAATAGATTTATACTTGGTAAAGTTAGATTTGTACATATGAGATAGTTCTCAAAGGTACAACTCTGAGAAACATACATTAAGATACAAACTAGAGTCATGATTATCATTAAATACTGTCATAGGCTATAATACACTGTAATTACAATGACAGACAGATCACACCCATTTTTCAAATGAAGAAACTGAGGCTAAAAGATTAGCCAAATCTTGTACATCAAGATGATCCAACTACGAAGTTGGAAGAGGAGGATATGAACCTACTCTTTCTGAACCTTATTTTCCCCCCAGATAACTATAAGGCTCATTATTTATGTTTTCACACAGCCTGCTAGTCTTACCCAAAGTATGGTTCAGGGTCACCTCTGTACAGTAGCCCACCCCATTTCAGGTCACACTGTCTCCCCGATTTTCTTTATGGCAGTGGTTCTCAACATTCCTGATGCTGCAACCCTTTAATACAGCTCTTCATGTTGTGGTGACCCCCAACCACAAAAATTAATATCATTGCTACTTCATTAACTGTAATTTTGCTACATTATGAATTGTAAATATTTTTGGAGATAGAGGTTTGTCAAAGGGGTCACAGTCACAGTGAAGAACTTGATGCATTTTCTATGTGCCAACAGGTGACGTGCAGTGATATCAACAGATGTCTACTAAACTACTGCTGTGGCCTCTATTCTCATCTGCCAGTCTATACATTAAAACATTCTAGTTGTTGATCCAAATGAAACACATACACATTAACTAGTCTGTTGTTTGCATTTTCAGGTAAACAAAAGTCAGATCCAAGTTTTTTATATAGTAATTATAATTTCTAGACTTACCTCTACAGGAGGATAATAGTTGTAATTCCAGTACCAAAATGTTTTCGGCAGATAACCTTTGATTAAGTGGTGCTCTGGGACAAATGGGTGGAAAGTTTCTTTCCCAGTGGTATCTCTGGAGTCTCCAGCTTCTACATTTATAATTTCCATGCACCTTCCCAGTGCTAAGTCTTCGATGGAGGAGCTATGCGTACATTTCTCTGTTTTAAATGCATCAACGAATCTTCTCAAGGCTTCTTTGCTGAGTACATACCCTGCCCCTCCACTCATGTAGCCCTGCTTCACATAGGGCTTAAATCTCCTCCCAAAGTAAATGGGCTGTTCAGGGTTATACCTCGATAGAAGCCATCTCAGATTGTCCACTATGACGTATGTGTCATCATCTGCTTTCATAAACCAATCAGCATCTTCCAAATAATGGTCATGCACATACTGAAAGGCTTTGATTGTTTTCCAGTATAGTTGCTCTCTGCCTTCTTTGGTTTTCAATCCCACAGTAGGGAAGTCTTGATTTTCTTCTGAACTCATAAATAACACTTTATTACAACGCTGGGCCCATGTAGCTTTGACATGTTTGGCCTTTTTCTCTAGATTTTGAGGACTTGTCATAACCCAACAAAGAATTTTAACTTTCTGATAGAGGTTCTCGGCAATGTCCGTGTTCTCATCTATCAAACAAACATTTTTAAAAGTTACATTTACACAGATGTAAAATCCTAATAAATCATACAAAGAAACTTCATAAATTATTTTCAAGGCTCTATTTACTCATTTGTTATTAATGACTTTGAGAAAAACATGGCTTAACATTCTAATTTACTGTTAGTTTCATCCACAAGATCTCTTAAGTGTCACCAGCTTTTAAGCACTTATTACCCAAACTGACCAAAACACCATGCTCTGGGAGTTGGCTGGAAGTGCAGTAGTGTAGCAGTTTCCACCCCAGACCCAGTAATCCACACTCAAAGACCGCCTCCCACAATCTCCTCTTGTTACTTATTACTAAAAAATGGGAGCAGAACATACCTGGGAATTTCTCACAGCTGTGCTTGAGTTTCTAAAAGACAGTGGAATAAAAAACAAACAGGGCCGGGTGTTCGTGGTGCACACCTTTAATCCCAGCACTCAGGAGGCAGATGCAGGCGGATCTCTGTGAGTTGGAGGCCAGCCTGATCTCCAGAGCGAGTGCCAGGATAGGCTCCAAAGCTACACAGAGAAACCCTGTCTCGAAAAACTAAAACAAACAAACAAACAAACAAAAAATAAACCAAAAAAAACCAAAAAAAAAAACAAAAAACTATGCTGCTGAAGTCGGTTCATTTTTAAAGGTCATGAGGCAATTGTCATGAATTTTGCAAGTACCCTATGGTGTTCTTGAAGACTTTCATGGTAACATCAGTTCAAAAAATAGGAGTTAATGTAGGATTGAGATTGCCCAGATAATACTATGTACCTCATTCCAAAATGCAACCATTAGATACAGACAGAGCAATGGATTTCTGAAATTATCTAGAGCAGGGTCTCTGTAAGCTACCAATTTGCAAAGACACAGGAGGCTCCTGTCAGAATATACAGCAGAATACCACCGTTTGATGAAAATGCCTATCACACAGTAGTTAGCTTGAGAACTTAAAGTGACCTATTACCTGGTGTGAACAATTCTCAAGCTGTCAGCCCACACTGTGAGCATCAACAGTCAAGAGGAAGGGTTTAATTAGATCTAGACTAGTCTTTTTAAAAACATACCTGTTTTCTTTGAAAGCTGTATACCTTTATACAGTGTATATTGGTCATCTACCACTATGTCCTTTCAAGTCCCACTCCTTCTTTCCCCAAATTCATGTCCTCTTTGTGTTTTAACTGTTATTAATAACTCAAGTTTATATAGTACCATGCATATGTACCTAAGTGTGTGGGCATAGACCAGGGCTTTTAAATGATATGTGACAAGCAGCAATGTTTACTTCCAATTGCTAGAGGCCTATACTTTTATAATGATAAAAATTAATCATTAGAAAACCCTCAACTTTGGAATATGTAAAATACAAGCCCTGAATCTCTATTTTTAGATCGAGGCAAAATTAATTTGCAAATCATTGTTTTACTCCTGATTTTGATACTTATTTACAGACCAGTATGAATCTATAAGCCACATGTGGTAAGAAAGCTCTAAGTAATCCTAAGAAGGTCCAACACTTTTAAGGGTAAAGGTCAATTAATTGTTGAAGTCTTGGTCCTGTAAAAGATTAACAATGTGCTACAGTTAAATGGTGACTGGAAGAGAACAGAAGAAAAGGTGAGGTGGGCATGAAGGAATTATCATGCCATGGAATACCCAGAACTCAAGAAGAGCAGGCGACTCAGCAACCTGCAGTTAGGAAGCATGCACTGTTCATGGAATTAAGAAATCAATCTTAGTCACACGGACACACCAAAACAACAGCTCTGCTCTGTTGTGCAGCTATGTGCTAGCACAGAAGTGAAAACAGGGACAGAAACCATTTCTTACCAGAACAGAATTCACAGTTTTGCAGGGGCCTTCACAAGTAAACTAGAAATTGTTGCAGTTAGAAATGCGGTGGGCTGGAGAGATGGCTCAGCAGTTAAGAGCACTGACTGCTCTTCCAGAGGACCCGGGTTCAATTCCCAGTACCCACATGGCAGCTCACAACTGTCTGTAAATCTAAGATCTGACACCCTCATATGGCCATACATACAGTTAAAACACCAATGCAAATAAAATATAAATAAATTAAAAAAAAAGAAAGGCAGTGACAGAAGGATTTTTTAACGTATTTCCTGAAAGTGCACGGGTATGAGAGCCGTGACCTGAACAGAGAAGGGAGAAATCAAGTGCCACTAGAACCCATGAGGCAGGACACGGGTCTTCCAGGAAAGCTCACTAAAACAAAGAACAAAAGAAGCAATGGGCAAGTTTAATTGAATGTAGATATGTGCAGGGAGCTGAAGCTTGCTGCAGGTGACCCTGCTTGGACACCCCTTGGGGGAGGGGGTGCAGCACCAAAGACTCAGGCATTTTGAGTCAGTGAGCAGCAGAGCATGCTGCAGACTGGCTTATTAAGGTGTTAGACCTGCTTTTATATACCCCCACCCACCTCCCAAGGTCCTACTGGCTCAGGCAGCTGCCTCTGCTGTGTTCCTTGTCTTTTCCTCATTGGAGTCTCTGGGCATGAGGCAGGCTTAGCTCAGGGAGGAAGTGCCTGCCAAGCACACACATGCTGGTATGGGCTGGCCTGGGCACCAGTGGCAGGGTGACTGAGGCTTGGGTAGGCTGGCCAGTTTCTCCTACAGAAGCTGACTTGGGGAAAACATACTTGGACTAAGAGCAAGAGGTCCTGGAAAATGGCAATGCTGAATTGTTAGAATTCAATAACAACCGGAGCCTTTTAAGTGAGATGAGAAAATAAGTGTCCCACAGTTTCATAGTTCTCAGCTTACACAGTTGTTAGATAAAATAAGGAGAAACATGGAAATACTATGCTGGGGGTGGAGAGGAAAAGATGCTCAATTTATACACTTTGAGAGTCGGGTCAGTAAGTTTTTGGCATTACCCACATTTTGTGACCTATAAAGGTAACAAAATTTATCAAACATAGGTGAGGTCCAGGACAGCCTCCCTGTAATTCCTAATTTTGGTTCCAACTAATCATCTAAAGACTCAGAGCTATGCAACAGAGTAAGTACACAGCAAGCAAACTGTTCTGTAACAACATAGAGCACCACTGAAATTTATGCAACATGATAACTTACTATAGTACAAATGTGCAGTATTAGTTGATAACACACAACCAGGTTTTGATACCCTAACCCTTGAGGTAAGAAAGATACAGTTTACTACTGGGAAGATAAAAGAACCAACTCTCAACCAGAAGGAGCTTTCCCCTTTTGCAATTCCAATTATTCCTACTTGTATTCTGTTCTGCCAAATAAACCAGTTGTAGAGATGTTTGTATTGTGTTAATAATGTCTTCTCTCAATGCCTGGAGATAGGCTGAAGATAAACTCAGTAAGGGAAAGGCAGAAATGAAAGTTTCAAGAATTGGTGACGTCAAACAGAGAGCTACAGGACAGAAGCATCGAGAAACCAACACTTTAAGGGACATACAGAAGACTCCACTGAGAAAGTGTCTGGTTTCAGTGATAAGAACCAGGAGAAAATGAAGTCACTGTAACATACACTTACTCTTGCTACTTTTAGACCTCTTTGACCCTCAAAAAGAAAAATGATTAGTTAGCCACTGATAAAAATGCAAATTAAGATATATGCATTTTATGTGTTTCTCCAGGGTAACAAAAAAGTTTATATAAATCATAATTTCCCCAAACTCACATCATTCTGTTTATTATGGCTTATGAACAATTTCCACTTAAAACTAACTGAAAATTATTAACTTCTTAAATAAATCTTGGGTTTTCTCCCAAGGCAAATAAATAAAAAATCACCTTAATATCTGTCACATAGTGCTCATTTCAATCAACAGGTGTAGACAGCAATAAATGAGATTTATGTAACTTCCCATCACATTCAACAGGTAAATATTTCTTACAGCACACACCTTACCTTTATGTTGGCTAGAGTCTGCATTGAAGTTCACTTGTCCCTGGAGGTGACTGGGTTCGTTATCATCTAAATGTCTAGCATGAGGGTCATTATGAAGCATATTCGGCTGGGTGTCACCCTGTTCTCCCAACAAAATACTGAATAGTTGAGAACATAAAAAAAATCCTATTGCTGATCCACAGAGGAAAGTTAAAAAATTCAGCCAAGATTTAGAGGCCATTTCCCGAGAGTGCATTTCTGAAAAACAAAAACAATAATAACAATAAATAATAATTTAAAAATTAGCGTCCTTTTATAAAATTATAAAGTGATCTACATTATCAAGAAGAAAAATTCTGAGGTTTAGTTTTCATGGGAAAACTAGTATTTTCTTCTGTAAGAAAATACTTAAATTTTTTTATCTATTTATTTAACTTTTGTGTGCATTTGTGTTTTGCCTGTACGTGCGTCTGTGTAAGGTGTCAGATTCCCCTGGAACTGGAGTTTACAGGCAGTTGTGAGCTGCCATGTAGGTGCTGGGAACTGAACCTAGGTCCTCTGGAAGAGCACCCAGAGCTCTTAACTGAAGAGCCATCTCTCCAACTCAAGAAAATATTTCCAATAGTACTGACCTTCTCCTCACCTATGACTACTCTTTCTGTGGCGAACAATCATAGGCAAGTAATAGGTGGACTCGCAACTGCTGGCAGAGCCTGAGATCGTCCTCTCACCATAAACCATGCTTGTTTGCCAGGATCACTTTCATTCTTGGCTGTCAACTCTAGTGCCTTCACTTCTGTAGCAATCATCACTTACTCTAGTCTTCAATGTGGAGTTAGCAAACTCTCTGAAGAACTAGAAATAAAATTCTTTGTGCTTTGTGAGCTACATATTGTCTCTGTTTCATCTTGTTCTTTAAAAATGTAAAAAGCCAGGTCTCTCTCTAAGTTGGTGAGCCCGAACAGGAATGCCAGCTCCATCTGAGAAGCTGAGGGGAAGGGGAAGAGGGCTTTGGAGAGAAGGCTGAAGAAGACCAGCACTTCTGAGAGAAGACTAGAGAATAACTGCTGTCTTGAAGAAACACCACGGAAATGAGACTGAGCACCAGGAAACAGAGACTGAGCATCTGCAGAAACAAACTGAGCAGCATGAGACGAAACATCTAAAACATTAGGTAATTAAGTGCATGTGGTCCCCTCCCCCCCAGAATGGCCTGCATCATTACCCACTTATATATAAGACACATTAATTCTGAGTAATTAATATTTGGTCTGTGTGCTACTAACAGATAATAAATTATCAACAGTTAAAGAAAAAAAAAAAAGCCTTAAAAGCCATCCAGCCTGGGGTGGATAGGGAATGGCTAGAGTTAGAAGAGTCAGCAATGTTCTGGGACATAGGTTCTTGTTTTTGCAAATGAAGCTTTATCTAAATGCCTCCATGTCCATTCCTAAATTCCCATGTATGATGACTGTGGTTGGTCCCAAATCAGAGTTGAATAGCTGCAACAGAAGTTACATGCCCAGCAAAGCTTTCATAGCCCTTAACAGAAGTTTGCTGGCTCCTACACCAAATACCTGTTTCACAGAATTGCTGGATGTCGACTCTGGCTGCTCAGGTCTCTCACTGTTAACATACCGGCTCACAAGTCCTGCATGGCATCTGAATGCCATCAGATGCAGTATGATGCCTAGAACAACAGGGGCTCAAAGAACACCCACTGCACTACTTCACAACCAAGTTACTTTCTAAGGGTTTGCTAACAGCTAATGAGGGTGGCCTTAAGTATATAATTTCACATTCTCTAAAAAAAAAATAAAACTTCAGATGCTAAGCATCTATCATATGAGAGGTACTATCTACACATAATTTGTTTCCATTCTCACAATGTCTATTTTACAGACAAGAAAACAGAAAATGTAAGAAGTCAAGCTTGGGAACAGTTCAACGTTCAGCACCCTTGCTTCATCACCAGGAAGATCAGAGTACGGATACTAGCACCCACATAACACGCTGGGTAGCCTGCAAGCACCTGTAATTTGACTCTGAGGGATCTGATGTCTTTGTGCATGTAAAAGGTCAGCACAGTTACAAAACAGAGATTTGCACCCTGATCTACCTGCTTCAGAAGAGTCAATGTTTTGTCCATCACATTCCTCAGTTTTCAAACAATCACCACTAACTGAAAGGATAACAGGCATACAGGGAGTAGGGAGATGAACCTAAAATCAGTGTTCCTTTAAGTTAAGTCAACAAAATGCAAAAGCCAATAATTACCATATCATAAGCACAAAACTAAAAAAAGTTTCACCACTGTATTTACAGAATGCTTTACGAGGTTCACCTACATTAATCAGTGCAAATGAGAAAAACTGAACAGAGTACAGCAGACTGTCTGAAGATACTGTAAAATAGTGAGACAGTGATAACTAGGAAAGCAAGAAGAAAAAAATAGTAAAGATAGGGATAGGTAAGTCAGTATTTGCACTGCTCTGCTGGACAATTACAGTTGGTCTTTGTTCTCAGTGGGGAAACTGGTTCCAGGACTCTTCAGGATTACCCAAATCTACAGATGGTTAAGTCCTTTATAGAAAATGGAGCTGGGCATTGGTGGCACACGCCTTTAATCCCAGCACTCAGGAGGCAGAGGCAGGTGGATCTCTGTGAGTTTGAGGCTAGCCTGGTCTAAAAAGGTAGTTCCAGGACAGGCTCCAAAGCTACACAGAGAAACCCTGTCTTAAAAAGACAAAACAAAAAAACAAATTGAAAAAGAATTTACTTGCATATAACAAATCCTCCTATATACTTTCAGCATATTTAAAGAACCTATAATGTTGGATACAACATAAATGATATGCTTTTATAGTTTTTAAAATTATATTGCTTAGGAAATAAGGACAAGAAAAAACATCTTATGTTTGCTACATATGCACTTCTCCAATAGCTTTAATCTATGGTTGGCTCAATTTATGGATGTGGAATGCATGAATATAGAAGGCTGACTATACTGATTCAGAAAGTAAACAGTTGAGGCAGCTATAAAGCTAAGCACAATTCAAAGTTGATGTCTTTCTAGAAGAGGTGCAGAGAAATATTTGATTTTTTTTTTTTGTTTCCAATCTAAAAATATTTTGGGACGTTCTCTGATGCCTGCCACCCACACTTACTCTTCTCAGAGCATAATCAGTCAGCAGATGCTGGATCCTCCTTGTTATCCCCCTTCCAATTTCAAGGACTCCCCTTTATAACTATTTGTGAACTATTTTCTGTTCTGTCCTGAAATACAGCAGCTACCTCGTGAAGGTGCAATGCATCCCCAAGTCCAGTTCAGTTTCTGATAAAATCACGTCCTCCACCCTTGGCATCTTCACAGTGGTACTCCAGTAGACTAGACTGTAAGCAGACAGTGCAAAGCCATGTTGCACACCATGGGGCTTTGCTTGGGTGGGAGGGAGCAGTCTATGCCAAATGGCTTCATCAGAGTCATGTCAGGAACATTTTAAAAGCACACACCTCTAGGCCTGTCAACTGTGACCTCAGATGCAAAGAAAACTAAAATTCTTCTTGATTTCAAAGAGAGAGCTTTATTATTATTTGTTCTGAAGAAAAAATTCAACCAATATAGATCTGTATAAAGGAGGAAAAAAAAACAACCCAAAGCTCACCACTCAGAAATAACACAACTAACACATGGTTAAGAATAGTTACAGATGGGCTGGAGAGATGGCTCAGAGGTTAAGAGCACTGACTGCTCTTCCAGGGCTCCTGAGTTCAATTCCCAGCAACCACATGGTGGCTCACAACCATCAGTTATGAGATCTGGTGCCCTCTTCTGGTGTGCAGATATACATGGAAGCAGAATGTTGTATACATAATAAATAAATAAAATCTTAAAAAAATAGTTACAGATCTATATCTATGAATATCAGGAGATAAGAAAATAGGAAACTATGGCTAACACATCAGAAATATATAGTAGTAACTTCATATGGAGGAAAGGAACAATGGCTTAGTAATAGGTATTTGCTGCCAAGCCTTGCAACTATGTTCAACTCCTGAGACCTGCATGATGGAAGGAGAACTGACAAGCTGTCCTCTGACACCCACAAATATGCCAAGGCACACATGTATGTGTGAACATACTCACATAATAATCTTAGGTGTTCAAGTGAAACAAACATTCTAGATGATTACCAGCTTAAATCAAGAGCTGGAAATAATTAGTAAGAAAGGTATGACAAACCATGTTACTTATGCAAACTACCTAAGTAGTAAAGCACAGGAAAAGTTCTGGAAGCAAACTGACATTGCTACTGCTGTGCACACTTGAATGACACAAGGGTTTAACAGCTCCACTGATGATATGAAATATGTTGGTGAACTGGATGGAAGATTAACTAGTGTCCCCAAGTCAAAGTCTACTTGAGAGCAAGGCCTTACCTTAATTCTACAAAGGCCAGAGGTGAAGAAAACTATAAAGCTAGCAGAGGTTGGTTTATGAGGTCTAGAGATATTAGTGCAAAGTGAGCAGAAAATACTGCTGTAGAAACTGCAGCAGGTTATCCAGATGATGTAGCTACAGATACTGCCGAAGGTGGCTACGTTACATAACATTTTCAGACGAAAATGCAGACCAAACAGCCTCATACTAGAAAAAAGATGTCATATAAGACTTTCATAAATAAAGAAGAGATGACTATCCTGGCTTTAAAGCGTCACAGAATATGCACTGTGAATGCAGCTGAAGACCCGAAATTGAAGCTAGTGATATTTTATCATTCCTAAAAGTATATTCCCCCAATTTCCCTTTAGAATTCTACCAAATTTCCTCTCCCTGTGTTGCATAACTGAAGTAACAAGGCTTGATACTTCCTTCCGCACAGGTTACTGAGACCAGCTTCTCAGGAAGAAGGCTTCTTTTCATTGCCACTGCACGCAGCCTCCCAGGACCTGGTGGAGCTGTGTAACATGCTTAATGCTGGGGTCACACCTGCTTACACAGCATCCATTCTGAAGCCTGTGAGTCAATGAGGAGCTTCAAATCTTATTTAAGAAATTGTTTTTAAGAGTGTATCTGCTTTAGGCCATGGATGGATCTGGCCAAAGGAAACTAAAAACCACCTGGAAAAGATTAGGGATTCGACGTTCTCGATGTGAATCTGAGCATCTGTGATTGTGGGAGGCATCCTATAAGAAGCTGATCTGAACCCTCTGGTAATTCCAGGGAATTCAAGACCAGGAGGCAGCAACTGTAGGTATGGAAGGGCTAGCCAGGGAACTAAAGTGTGCACAGAGGTTGCTGAAATTTCATGTTAGAACTGGAAATGAAGTCCAAATAAATGACTGAGTAGAATTTCATCATAAAACTTTAAAAACGGAACAGTTAATTCTGACAGAAGGGCATGGAGAGGTTTGTTTCTAGAGATGGGAATCAATCCCAATGAGGATAGTGAACACTGCTCAGATGACAACATCGGATTCAGATCATCCATAAACGCAGCTGAGACAGCATGGCAGTGCTTTGAGAGGGCTTGGTACAATTTTAAGGGAAGTCCTATAAGCACCAATCCCACAGCTTCCATATGACAAAACGAGATTTCACAAAAGGAAGCATCAATTGGTGTGGCAGTCGTCACTTTTCTTTTACAAATGGTCATATTACCCCTTCCCTAACCTTCAGCAACCCACCCCAACCAGTGAGCAGTCAATGAGTCCTCCTTTCACTAAAAGTCTGACTAATTGAGGGCTTAGAAGACTGATATTTTCTAGCAATAGTGTTTAATCCCTGCACATACTTTTAAAAGACAACGTCATTGCTCAATTGCAGTACTATGTAAATGTAACATCCTGACAGAACCAAACTGTTTTGATTCATTTTATTGGTGATATCTGCTTTACTGCATAGGTCTGAAATGGAACTCAAAATATCCCTTTTGGGACACAGCTAGAGTTACAGTTGAGAACACTCAGGTGTCTCTGCTTCCTAACCTTGGGAGATGTCACAAGCTACCTCTGTCATGGGTGCCAAGCTACCAAGCTTTCCCCACCATGAAACTGTGAGCTAAACTAAATCCTTCCTCCTACCAGATAGCATTATAATTAAAATCATTTATGAATTTCAGTGTTAATGTAAATCCAGCATAATAAATTCTCTGGAAATAGACATTTTCTTGTAAGACACAATGCCATTATCAAATGTCCATCAAGGCTGACAATACTCTGAATTATCTAACGGTTAGTCAGCAATAAAATTCACCTTACTGTCTTCTATGATCAAGGTTTCTGAACTAGCTCTAATGTTATAGGCTGCATTCATGTGTGTGTGTTCAAGTGGAATCTATGTACACACTTACGTGTGTTGACTTCAGAGATTGCTGCCTGCTGTTTCTACCTTATTTTTTGAGTCATGATTTCTCACTGAACCTAGAGGTTACTGATTCAACAAGATTAGCTGAGCACTGAGCCCTAGGGAATCCAATTCTGCCTCCCAGTGCTAGGATTACAGGTGCACAACATTATGCCTGGCTTTCTACCTCAATGCTTGGGATCCAAACTGCTGTGGCAAGCACTTTATCAACTAAGCCATCTCCCTAGCCCTTCATTAATGTCTTTTTACCACGGGTTTGTTCAACTGGTACTCACGGACAAAATTTTTTAAAAATAGGTTATTTTATACAACAATATTTGTGGTAGTTTGAATGTAACTGCCCCCCTTCCCATAATCTCATACGGAGTGGAACTATTTGTTAGAGTAGGTATGGCCTTAAGGGAAGAGTGTGTCACTGTGCAGGTAGGCTTTGAAGTTTTCTATGCTCAGGATACCATCCAGTGAGTCAGTTGACTTCCTGTTCCCTGCAAGATGGAGGGAATTGTAGGGGACAATGTAAGCCATTCCTGCTAGAAGCTGGCTACAGGTGTGCCTGACCATGCCTGTCAGGGTGTGGTCAAGATGAGGTCAGTATGACTCGTGATAAGGTTTTAATGGGCTGCAAGGCACATGGGAGCCCCTTCTCTCTGGCCTGCCTACCTTGCTGCCCCTGACACGCTCTGGCTTGCGTTTGGCTGGTGTTTTTCTAATAAAGGATATCTTTATCCCAAGTTCCTTTTAACTCTTAATAGAAGAATCTAGAGTTTTGTACTTTGGGTTATGAAAGCGGTGGAATGCACTAATCACTGCTTAATGGGTCATAGGAGTAGGAGCTTCAAAGACAGAGGTGCTAGGAGTTATTTGAACTGTTGGGCGCTCACTCAAGAGGTTTCAGAGGAAAAGAATTTTAGTATGTTGTCTAGAGATCATTCTTGTGACATTTTGTTGAAGAAGGTGGCTGCCTTTTGTCCTTGATGGAAGAGTCTACCTGAGGCTAAAATGAAAAATTTTGGATTAATTCCATTGGCAGAAGAAATCTCCAAATGGCCTAGTATAGACTCTGTTTTGTGGACGTTAGTGGTAACTCTAAGATTTATAATGAGAAGGAACAAACTGAACAGCATAAATTACAAAAAGTAAAATTTTGAGGAGAAAAAGAGCGTTAGGAAATAGAATGAAGCTAAACCTACGTTCAAGGAGATAAACAGATTAATAAAGGGAGTAATGGCCTCAGTGCAAGATACCACACTGCTAAGTTTTCAACTTGTGAAAAAGAATGAAAGAAAAACTTAAGAGCCTGGTGTGGTGCTGCGTACCTTTAATTCCAACACTGGGAAGCAGAAGCTGGCAGATTTCTGAGTTTGAGACCAACCTGGTCTACAGAGCAAGTTTCAGAACAGACAAACTGAAGAAAACTGATGAAGATGTGATTGAACAAGGGGGGCAGGTTCCAGCCTCAGTAAGCTGCAGAACTTGGAAGCTTTGGCTAGAAAACTCTGGCTTTAGAGTTAAGGATAGAAGAAATGTGTTATGTTGTCCTTATAAGAGTTGCTGTGGCCATGGTATCTTTTCACAATAATAGAAATCCCTAATTAAGACAATATTAAATATGAAACCAAAGTGAAATATGCATTTATCTAAAAAGGCAATTACCACAACTGACTCAGGATATAAAACCTAAATATCATAAAGTAATAAAATACTTTGTCAGAGAGTCAGTTGGCAAAAGGACCAATTTCTGAATAAAATATTTCATTTTTTAAAAAAATCTTTTATACCATTTTAAGTATTCATTCCAGAAAATCATATAGCAAATTCTTTTCTTTAAAAGCTTGACATCATTATTTATTGGCAAGGGGAAAAATAACTAAAATATTTTTTACAATCTCCAAAATACTATAGTAGCAAAGAGAGTATAGCACACACACTAGTTATCTTAAGTTATGTTGCCTAAAAGCAAACTCTAAGATGAGGCACTTGAGCCAGTGATTTATTGAAAAGAATGGAAAATTTAGAATTAGAGAGATAGGACTTCATCTTACTGAGGTGTCTCAAAATACTAGGTCAAGAGGATGTAAGAGACCAGGTTTTAATCACCCTACCTCTAAATAAACTTTAAGAAATCCCCCAAAAACCATTTTCCTGAAATAAACCTGGGTGTTATTTATCCAGTATGCTCCTTTCTGCAGTTCACCTGGTGACATCTACGGTTGCATCTGAGTGAAACCCACCACTCTTTTACAGAGACCCACCAGGGTCATCTTACATCTATTTCTTTTCCTGTCCTAATTTCTGTTTGTTTAGAACAGAGTCTGGCATAGGGCAGGAAGGCCTCAAACTTGCTATGTAGTGTAGCTGAGGAGGAATCCTGTCTCCACTTCCCAAGTGCTGAGATTACCCCAGGACTTTCTTTTTCTTCTTTCCTCTTTCAGTGAGAACTGTGGTATTTATTTTCTTTAAATTATCCAATCCCTTTTCTTACAGGACATTGCTTCTCTACCAGCATGAAACTTGTGGCAAGCAGCTGATGTAATTCCTCTACCTACCTGGGATTTTGTCCTTAAAACTGGTTTAGAATTTCTATGCCTTAAGAGCACATTTCAGTCGGTGTCACCTTATGGGAGCAGTCTAAATAAACTATCTCTTTACCAGTTTGTACCCTGCTTTCTCCTAAGAGCCAACCAAAATATTCTCTGGAAAAACTCTGAAGGAAGTAAGACAAGGAAGGAAGTTAAACAAAAGGTCAGGTGGAGGGCCATTTAACTCAGCCCCTCACTCAAGTCAAAACTGGCTGATCACTGCTTGAAATCAGCCTTAGGAAGAAAATGTTCTAGCAACTTCTACCCCATGGATACTGGCAATACAGCATCAGACTTAGGGCAGCCACATTCCACAGAGAACAGGAGGAAGGAACTAGATGTTGGGAATGAGCACCAGTAGCAGGACAACGTAAGACGTTAAGTGGCCTTCGGACAGACAGCCCTGCTTCATCTGCTACCATGACTTTGAGGTAGGGAAAGTTAAAAACTAGTTTGCATTAATACTGTGGAATTCCCATAGGGTTGACCAATGACACATTAGATCATCTTACAATTGAGGCTCACTGGTGATCAGGCCCAAGAACATGTCCAGAGATTACAATTAATTTTTAGCACCACTGTAAGTTACGAAATCAGCTAAGAATTACGATATTTTAGGGAAAGCTCTATGTAACTAATGAACCTAAGAATCACCCCAAGTCCACAGTTCACAGTAGGAGCTAGGCAGTAAGCAGCTCCCTTCCATGGCCTCTGCATTAGCCCCTGCCTCCATGTCCATGTCCCCACTGCCTTCAACAATAAACTGTGACATGCAATAAAGTGAAATAAACCCTTTCCTCCCCAAATTGCTTTAGTCATGTTTTGTCACATCGATAGAAACTCTAAGACTGATGCTCAACTTATGATAGAGTTATAGTCCAATAAACCCACTATAAGTTGAAACTATTTGAGTAAGGAGAAAATTTATTTAACACCCTGATAAATAAACACACCATAAAAAGTTTAAAAACCCACTGGACCATTTAAAATCCTGATGCTGGGATAACTCAGTGGTAAGTGCTTGCTGTACAAGCCAGAGCACCCAAGATCGATCCCTAAAATTCACAATGGAAGAGAGAACTGACTTCTAAATATGTCCTCTGGACCTCTACACATGTACCGCAGAAAGTACAGACCCATACTCATGCATCACATATAACAGTAATTTCTTAAATCTCTGTATTATTATTAAACAAAATCCTGATACGCACTGACTCCCCAAGGAATGATAAGAACATCATAAAGACAAATAGTTAGAGGCCATGTGTTCTACAGTAAATACTCCCAGATAGCACCTTGTCTGCCACAGCTGTTGATGCTCCTTTTCTCAGGACAGCAGTGCAGTCTGTTGTCCAATTTCAGCCAAAAGGAAGCCAACTACAGGCTTCAATGTACTGAAACACTACCTGGCATGGGTGACTGTAAGCACACCTATTCATGCTCCACACCTTCCATCTAGCCATGACTTCATACCTCTGCTGTACCTTGTCATCATGACAATTTTCCCACTCCATTTCTCAAAGTTAAAAACTTTAACCTTTTTCGATTTTAATGAGCATACTGAGGCTTCTCTTTGTCATGGTCACATTGCCCCTGTTCCCACTCTTAACAGTTTGGGACCATTATTTGGTAAAAACAAAGCTTGCTTGAACACAAGTACTGAAGACTATGACAGTGGAGCTGATAAGCAAGACAGCCATGGAGAGACCAACAGCAGCATGTGTAGCATGAACACCCTGACTGCTGAGCCTTTCCAATGCCACAGGACTAAGTCCAACTGCTAAACCTGGCAGACAAGATAACTCTAGTGTATCTGCCTTCCGGCTTATTTGGACTGTTTTTAAAGCTCATTCTTTTTCTCTCTCTCCCATATATCATACCTCGGCTGCAGTTTGCCCTCCCTCTACTCCTCCCAGCTCCTCCCCCTCCCCCAGATCCACTGCTCCTCCATGTCCCTTCAGGAAAGATCAGGCCTCCCAGGGATATCAACCTGAACATGTTAAACCCATTCTTAAAGTGTGCAATGAACTTTTATATGGATGGCTCTAACACTTGCACTTTTTTCTACGCTGAGTAACCTTTCCATTTTATCTTCTGGACAGATATGCAGTTTCAGCTTCAGTATTATGACACCCATGAGAAACATACATCTAATTAATCTTATCTGTAAAAACCCAGAGCCAGAGCGGGGTTATGGTAGTGCACGCCTCTGATCCCAGCACTCAGGAAGCAGAGGCAGGCGGACCTCTGTGAGTTCAAGACCAGCCTGGTCTACAGAGTGAGTTCCAAGACAGGCCCAAAGCTACCGAGAAACCCTGTCTCGAAAAACCAAAGATACAAAACAAAACAACTCCCCCACAAACAAAACAAAACCCCAGAGTAAGATACTAGGGCAATAACCTGAAAGGGACCCTCTTACCAAAAGGGCCAAATCCTATCTCCACACCACCTAATCACTTCCTCTCTCCACCTCCCAAGTGCTGGCATTAAAGGCTTGAGCCACCAATGCCCAGTTTCTATGGTTAACTAGTGGCTAGCTCTGCCCTGGTCACCAGGCAAGCTTTACTTGTTAGAACACAAAATATCATACAATATTTCCCCCTTTTTGTTTAAATAAAAAGTGAAGATTTTAACTAACATAGTAAGACTATATACAATAAGTACAATAACTACATACAAGTATATACAGGCAATAATTACATTAACAATGTCTAATCCATATGCATTTGACAAATTCAGAGAAAATATGCCATTAACTATCCTATCTTGGTGAGTCCAAAGTGTTGTATTAATTCACTTTCTATCTTAATGTGTAATACAACCCCAAAATACATTTTTATATCTCTCAACCTTATACACTTTATACCTCTTTAGTGAGTTTCTTTCCTGAATTTGTTAGCAAGGAAAACTATCTAGTGTTCAACTCCATCAGAGACCCAAGAAGGAAATAATATTACCTGAGTAAACAGGAAGTGCAAGTGACTTCCAAAAATGTGAGAAATGATAGAAACAGCTGGTTGCCTGACAGTCACCCAAGGTTCCTCTGCAACACTGGGTCATCCATCTTCGGCCTACAGGCCTAGAATATCTGACAGGCTTTTCTGTGTACCAGGATATTCTGAAGGGCTGTCCTATCTTGTCTTGGCAAAGTTCCACAATCACTTTCATTTGTGTCTTGCTTGTCCAATTTGGACAGCATACTGTCAGCAGTTGAGGCAAGGGCAGTTTCCTGCCCAGTGGCTAACTTTTGTCACAAAGAAAGTAAATGCCATATGGAGTTTCTTGGATGCCCATCATCCTCTCTGAAGTAGATTGGTACTGCCAGCAGACATGCCTCAATGTCATGAAAAAAGGAACCATATGTTATTAAAACATATTAACACCATGTTCTATAGATCTCTGAAGTGTCTGAAGACCACCTGTCTATCTGAAATATCTCAGTTTGATCTTGAAAACATGTCTAATTTAATAAGTTTGACTATAATAGGTGACTAATTACTAACCTGCATTTCTTTATTATCCTCAATAGTTTGTAATAATAACTCTGAAGGACTAGAAATCTGCATTACATTGTTAAATGAACTGTACAGATACAATACCTTGAACAAGAGTAGAAATGTATGTATAGTATGTTCTAACAAAAATAACCTCAAATTTGTATCAATATACAAAAATATCTTAAGCAAGAGTAGAAACATATATCCAATATAACAAAGACAACCTCAATTTTGTATCAATATACAAAAATCCAAACCAATATAAAATACTTAAGACTAGTAGTTGTTTTTTTGGTTTAAAAGTAGATTTAATAATCTACCCTTTTATCCTACCATTTCTATATCCCCCTTTTTCTTTTCAGAACAAGATCCCTGAATCTAATCTCCTTTGTTCACCTTTTTTCCTGACCGTAACGAATAACAGCTTGTAACCAATCCCCCTAAACAATGACAACTATGCATAACCCACTGAACAACCAAAAACTGCCTGCCCCACCTCACTGGAATGTAGATGTCATGTTCTTAAAATTACTTCCTATTGTCTGGGGCAATGGCATCTTTAGGGGACCCTGAAAAAAATTGGGATAATTATCAAGTCCTGGAAGAGCTGGCTGCATCATTTGTTGTCCAGTCTCTGTGCAATGGAAAAGTACAGGGCTTATCTCAAGCCCTGACTAGAGTAATCTCTGAGGCTGGACCATCTCAGCTAGCCACCTTGAAATTGTCCTGAGCAGTTTATAATCCTAAACTACCTTTGGGTGGTGTTTATCAGCATTGGCATTATCATAGTCCTGGTAGAATTGTAACTTTAGGGAGGTTCCCTTTTGACAAGTTATATCTGATCAAATGAAAAGCATCGGTTAGTTGGATAAATTAGTTTAGACTGAATGGTCATGCTCTTTGATGAATTATCACCTCTTTTAATCAAGAGGTCTCACTTATTGGAATCTAATACTTATAATATTTGCTTTATGGTTTCTCCTAAATTTTTTTTTTTTTATCTTCTAAAGCTGTTCTATCACCCAGAGCAGTATGGTATGGTTTTTTACAATAGGTATTAGGTTCTTTAATTGCTCTGGGAAAGTTTCCCCCAGGGTGACAGGAATGACTAAGTCAAATTTGACATCGGGGCCTGTGAGGTTGGTATTGGTATTGGGAAATTTCAATACCTCTAGCCCTACTTCGTTGTTCAATTGTCCTAGCCTCATCTTTCCACCACGTCCTCCAGTGCAATTGAGGCCCAGACTCCAATACTACTGTAACCAAGTCATTCCTATCTTGTGGGGGTGATTCTGTTATTAGTTGACCATGAATTTAACATCTGCTTCACCAAAGGTGAATGCATTCCATATGAGACTTGCTTCCTTAAATCTCCTCAAATCTAACATTTCTACAAGAATCCAATCAGCTCTTACACAGCTTTGAGGGTATCTGTCATTTGGCAGTTGTTCCTGTATGTTGACTGGATAAATTAAGGTCTGTTGCTTGATAACCTTGAGCTGTTCCTCTCTAACTTTATAATGTAATGTTGAGGTTGGTTTTCCTTTAAATTCCTCTGTCTTTGTCTGAATATCTCTTAAGACTTGTAACTTATCAGTCAAAATGGCATTACTTTCTCTAGTAACTTTTTCTAAGGCTTGTATCTCAACACATCAACCAACGTGGCACTCATATCAACCAACTTTTTTAGAGGTAAAACAAGAACTCTCAAGCCAATGTTTATAACTGACATTACGTAAATCCCATCTAAGTTAATTATCCCCTCATTTAATTGTTTCATTTTTAAAGTATCCACTGAATAATCAGAGTCCTAACTCCCTCCATTGTAATACAGTTTCCCATTTAACATAGGAAAAAGCTCTCAAGCTCATTCTCTCTCTCTCTCTCTCTCTCTCTCTCTCTCTCTCTCTCTCTCTCTCTCTCTCTCTTTCTCCTAATTCTCCCCTCTCCTAATTCCCCCCCTTTAAGAATTCCTAACTGGGGGGATGGAGAAATGGCTCAGTGGTTTAAGGGAACCCGGGTTCAAATCCCAGCACCCACATGGCAGCTCACAACTATCTATAACTTCAAGATCTGACACCCTCACACAGACATACATGCAGCCAAAACACTGATGCACATAAAATAATAAAAATAAATAAATTAGGCCGGGCATTGGTGGCACACGCCTTTAATCCCAGCACTCGGGAGGCAGAGGCAGGCGGATCTCTCTAAGTTCTAGGCCAGCCTGGTCTCCAGAGCGAGTGCCAGGATAGGCTCCAAAGCTACACTGAGAAGCCCTGTCTGGAAAAACCAAAATAAATAAATAAACAAATAAATAAATAAATAAATCCTAATTGTCTCACCAATTCAGCTGACAATGATGGTGGAGCATGAGCTGTGTGCACTGTGTAGCATCTGGGCACACAGGCAACAGACAGCTGGCAGAGGACAGCTGCAGTTGCTAGTGTGTAGCTGTGAGCTCTCCAGATCCTCTGACCAAAAGGGTGAGATCCTGTCTCCACCCCCGACCTTATCACTTCCTGTCTCCACCTCCCCAGTCCTGGGATTAAAGAAGTTAGCTACTACCACCCAGCTTCTATGGTTAATTAGTGGCTAGCTCTGTCTGCTCTCTGATAACCAGGCAAACTTTGTTAGAACACAAACAAAATATCACACAACAGCCATGGCCCACCCATCAAAACTAAATTAACCACTCTTCCACAAAGCCCTTCCTTGTTCCTCCACTTATACCTCTATGACACTCATACATTATCAAGGCTGTGCACCTCTCTCTACCATTAAACTATGAGCTTCCTGTATTTGTTATTCTTATGGTCACTGTGACAAAATGTTTCACATAAACAGCCTATTTTGATTAACAGTTTCAACAGATTCAGTCCATAGTTGCTTGCTCCACTGTACTTGGGCAAAACATCACATCAGTAAGAACACTGGGCAAAGCAGGTTCTTTTATTTCATTCAACAGGAAGCACTCCCTGTAATTTAGCATACTGGAAGCCTCCCAGGAATAGCTAACATTCCTCTAAACCCCATCAGCTCTGTAATCACCAGTAGGCTGAAACCCAATCCAGGACACAGCCATGAAGATTTAGGAAAGGTTTCTCTTTTTTACCTATTTCTATCTTTATGAGAACAAAAAAACCCTTTATTGGCAGTATTTACCAAGATGTCTACCTTCTGAGCCTAATAAATTACCATATCTACAGATACTTCTTCCCTTTCTACATTCACAGTATCTACTGAGACACTAAACTTGTGGAGCCTAGGTTAACTTTACCAATTATGGTGGATGCATCCTTAGATCTTCTCCTACTAAATTAAATATTAGTGCAAGATAAAGGTATAAGTTATTGCCACCATCACTGATGCCATAGTATCACACCAGAAGCACACACCTGTGCAACTATACAAAAAAGTATATATTTTTGATATATTATATATATATATATATATAATATATATATATATCAAAAAACACTAAGTAATTGTGAAGAGTTGGAAACATTAAAAAGAAATCACTTTAAAGGTGGTTATTTGTGAAGTGTATCACATTTTATATACAGATACTAAGTAATTACATAGAAAATAACTGTAATAGAAAGCAAAAAACCTGTAAGTATCAGAGAATAGCTATCATTTTAAAAGTACAAGGACTACATAAAGGGAAATATAATCCCACTGAAGGGTCAAGAATAAACATGGAATAAATGGAAAGGCAAAACGACACACTTTTGACATATGAACAATCGACAATAGGTTCTGTGAAAATGGTGGAATAGTAACAGGAATCAGTTTTTCCATCCAGACATTGTATGTGAAGAATCTGATGTCAACTATTTTAAAACTCTAAAAGACTATTAAAGGCTCCAAATTTCCTGTGAAAGATTTGGGAAATAAGGTAAATGGTAAGCAATTTCATCTCTTAGAAGTAACTACCCATCCTTCCCTCCACCAGGTCTGCCTGGTAGATAGCTATTTGGGGAGCACACATGATGGGGCAGTTGTTGAAGGTTATGGGAACAAAGGTGGGTGATAAAAACTTATCTTCTTGAATCCTATAAACTGCTGACAGCTGCTTCTGATCACAGAACTAGACAGACAGACGGGCAGTTACAGCTGACACACCTCACCTACCCTTGTAAGCCCCTCCGTCTCTGGCTAAAGTGACTTCTTTGGGATCTGAAAGGCTGATACCTCCATCATCCCTTTATTTTTTCTCCGCCACCACTTTTTAGGAACTAGAGAAGAGCTAAGACAACTAAAAAGACAACTACATGCACAAGGGCAATTACACAGCCAGTATGCATGACCAGATAAAGGACCACCTCAGAAATATCTTGGTTATATTTACCCTTGACAGAGAGACAGACTCCAGCAATCAAAAACAAAATACCAAACACCAGGGAATGAGACAATCTGATTTCGTGATCACATTATTAATTGGAAACATGTTTTGTGTGTGTGTGTGTGTGTTTTCCCCAAATAACACAAGCCACACAAGTGAGAAACGATGATTCATTCAAAGCAATGAGGAAGTAAAACCTAACAGTCTCTAAGGCAGACCTGACAATGACAACTTTGAAGAAACAAAATCTAAACAAGAAACCAAATGAAAAATCTAAAGTTCAACAGCATTGTTAATTAAACTTAAAACCTACTAGAACAAAAACAAAAACAAAAACCCAAATTTGAGCAAGCAGGAAAAAGAAAGAAATAGCAAGCCTGAAGACACAACATTTGAAATGAGGGAGTCTGAGGAGCTGAGGGAAAAAGATGAATGTGAAAGCATACTAGGTCTATGGGGCACCGTGAAGGAAGGAGCCCAGCAGATATGCTGTGGGATTCCTGCGCAGGAGGGAAAGGCTATCCAAAGAGACAACCACTAGCAATCCCCAGATTCCATACAAGACTTCAATATTCACACCAAGGGGCCGAATAGACTTCAGAGGGTATGAACTGAAAGATTTATGCCAACATACATTTTACTCCATCTGTAGGCCGAAGAGACAATTTTGAAAGCATGAAGAAGTGATTCATGGCCTATAAGTGACTGTCAGAAGATTAACATATTTCTCATCAGAAACTTTGGAGGACAGGCTGATATAGTTAAAGTGCTAAAAAGGAAAAAAAAAAAAAAATATGTCAACCAGGAATCCTACATGTGACAAAATTTTTCCTCTAAAAGTGAAAGGAGCTTAATGCATTCTTGTGTAAACAAAACCTAAAGCAGTTAAATTACTACAGACCTGCTCTGCAGGATATGCAGAATCCTGTAAAAGTAGACAATAAAAGTAAATAAAAGTTAATAAAAATTAAGCCCACAGGTAAATCGAAAACCTCATACTATGATAACTTTGGGTTTTGATGCTACACTGATTTCCATCCAATTTAACAGGCAGGCATTAGAATAGCCTTGACAGGCAACGCATAAAGATGTCATTGTGTGGAATCAACAAGTGAACTGGAAGAGTTATAAAAGAAAGGCATTTCTGTATGCTATTGAGTTAAATGGGTATGGACTCTAACTAGAGTGCTGCGGCTTAAGGATAGTAAGTAGAATTCCTTTGATAACCAAAGGAAACAGCTGAACAATATATTCAAAAGGAAATGAGATAGTAATGCAGTAAAGAGGGGCTACAAACAACTTGGAGGAGCCCTCCTGGTTTGTAACTACTTTAAATAAAAATGGATTAAACTCTAACCAAGAGGCAGAGACAGGAAGAATGGATAAACATGTTCCAACTATGTTTTATCTATGAGACTACCCATCCAAAGATAGGTTGAAAGTAAAAGTACAGAAAAGACACACTGCATACAGATGGAAACCAAGAAGACAGAAGACAAGACAATTATGTGTCTAATAACAGACCACTAAAACACATGAAGCAAAAAATAAGCACAAATGCATTTCATGATCATGGACTGTAAGACTTAAGACTTTTAAGACACAGTGTTGATGTACAGTCAGTATAATTAATAAAATGACCTACAGAGTCAATGAAATTTGTAGCACAATTCCAATAATGTTTTCTATAATAAGAAAAACTAAAATTTATATAGAATCTCAAGGCCCTAAATAGTCAAAACAATACTTAATTTAGCAGCAAAACAAAATAAACAAAACATAAAACTTTTTGCATCTAAAGTCTTAAGTTAAAAAATCAAGCCACAGAATAAACAAAACACAAACACATTTATAATCTGGGATTTACAGGGCTTATGTTATGTGATGAACTCCTAAAAATCAGCTACCACAAAATAAATCCAACTCAAAATGGATATGTGATGTGAATAGTTCTCCAGAAGTTACACAAGTCAGTAAGCAAGTCCAATAATTCTTCATATGTCTATCATTAGTGAAATGCCAGCTCATACTCATGACGATGGCTACTACCAACAATCAGAAGATAACAGTGTCGAAAGCAAATAGAGAAATGTTAAACAGTACTGCAGCTGTGGACAGCAGTTCAGTACAGCAGGTCCTAAAAAATTAAGACTAACTATCACTGAGTATGGTGATGCCCGACTTTTAATTTCTGCTCTTTGGAGGGAAAGGCAGGCAGACCTATGAGAGTTCAAGGTCAGTCTGGTCTACATATTGAGTTCGAGGCTAGCCACAGTTACACAGTAAGACTCTTATTTCACAATGGGGGGCAATTATCACATGATCCAATAATTCCACTTTGGGGTACATACCCAAAGGACTTGAAAGCAGAGTCCCAAAGAGATATTTTTCCTCACTAGTAGTCACAGTAACTAAAAATGACTAAAATGGTGTGTGTGTGTGTGGGGGGGTGCCCTACATTATCTACTGACCGATAAATGAATTAGTAAATATGCAAGGGATTATTGTTCAATCTTTAAAAATGAGAATTCCAATCTGTTACAAACAGATAAAAGGAGGACATTTGTTAGGTGAAACAAAGCAATCATAAGAAGACAATGTGTGGTTTCCCTTAATTCTTTTAAGTAGAACTCAGTCACAGGGTAGAACTTTGGTTGTCGGGCTGTGGGGAGGTAGAATGGGACTCAGTGTTCAATTGGTATTGAGTTTCAGTTTCACAGGATGCAGAGCTCTGGAGCAGGACAATGATGATGGGTGCATCACAATACAAACACCACTGAACTGTACAATTAAAAATGTACAGTTTTTAAGGATTAGCACTTAAGGTGTATTTTATCAAAATTAAAAAAAAAAAATCAGTGTTAAAGATGTCGGTTTTCTACAGATCAATCTGTGTATGGAATGGGATCCCAGCCAAAACACAGAGTTTTGAAAATTAAATAACTCTAAAAATACTGTAAAACTTTGGGAAAACCAGAGTTCAAATTTTTATTTATTTATTTTTAAGATAACATTACTATGTAGCCCTGGCTGTCCTGGAATCCAAAATGTAGTCCAACTAGCGTGGAACTCCCAGAGATCTGCTTGTCTCTGTCTCACAAGTGCTGAAATTAAAGACCTGTGCCACCATGTCTGGCTAAGGAATGGATAACTCCTGAATGGTGAATTCCTGGAGAGAAACATACAATGCATATTGTGTTTTAAAATATCACTGAGGCATGGTGGCACACGCAAATAGTCTCAGCACTTGGGGAGGGGAAGGCAAAAGGGTCTTGGACTTAGGCCAGCCTGGGCTACCTGTCTCAAACACACATCCACATACTTTCTCTTTCTCATTAACGAAACCAAAAAAACAAAACAAAAAAAAAACAAAACAAAACAAAACAAAAAAACCCCAAAACAAAAACAAAACAATCAACCCAGAGATGAGCTGAAATAATATAGCAATTTGATGCTGAGACTGACTGGCCAATCACCATATCTGTAAAAGCATGTCAATTAACAACAGATTTGCCTAGCGGGAGTCACAGCATTTGAAATGCCATCAAGGAGATTGAGCCTCTACTTCTTTCATGGATGACTGATCATTCTGCATCCAAAACAACCTCAATTTCCAATTCAGAGTTTCAGATAAGGTGTTCAGATATAACATCCCACAATTATCTAACCTCCATGGTCTCCAAACACCAGACCAGATGTTTTCTTTTAACCTTTTGACACCCAGACTAGATGAGTTTTAAAACTATTAAGTACTGTAACACTAGAATTCTGCCTCAACACGGCCCTCCTCCAAAGCCCTATAGTACTGTTCCTTCCCTAGTGAAATCGGCCCTTTCTGCAGCTGTATAGCCTACTGCACTGCACTGCAGAAAACTAATCACCCCAGACAGACACTGAGGTAGTTTTTTACCAGAAGGACTTCAACAGACCGAAATGGTTTGTGGAAAAACAAACAAACAAAAAACAAGTACATGTGGAAATGTGTTACATAATCCACAAAGCACTTGACAACAAGGAAGGGATGGCTTATGCAAGGCATAGCTTAAGAATAATTAATCCTTTGGAAAAGACAAAGGCAAACAGCTGGGGCCTTTTCTAATAATTAACAATTCCAAATGCTTCTAAGAGTTAAATATTTAAAAACAGACTAAGACATATCATCTTTTTGCATATTTATATGATACACTGAGAGCTTCCTAACTCAGAAGCTGGGCTATAGAAAAACAGGTTACTCAATGGACAAGTCCTGGAGGCAAAGCAGGAGGTTCATAGGACTGTTTCTTTATAGCATGCCTTTAAAAAGTGTGTGACATAAAGACAAATGATTAACAACATAAAAAAATGATGAACACAGACAGGAAAACAAAGCAGTAAAGGCTATTCAGTTTCACCAATGATTAAAGAGAGTGAGAGAGAGGGAGAGGAAGAGAGAGGGGGGAGAGGGAGAGAGAGACTGAGACTTTCTAAGCTAGCATACTGACAGGAATTTCTACAGTTTATTAACATACAGTATTTATTAACTGGAACTATACACTGTTACAACATACTTTCACTGTTCTTTTAAAGAATATCTGGCAATTATCTGAGAAGCTTTACTGAATATACTTTGAACAATCATTTCATGATTAGAAATTTAACTATGGATAAATTCATAGAAGCTTTTCGAGACAGGCTCAGATATTGGTACACAGAGCATTACACTCTGCAGCTATTAAAAACAATGACCCACATGTGATGATGAGGAAAATATTTGCACCCATGGCTAATATTTGCAATTATTAATAAGGCATATTTTGTAAAAGTAGAGCGTGAAAACAAACAAAAGAGAGAATGAAGGGGGAATGTCAATGGACAGAGGGAGGAAAATATACAAAGGAGCATTAGGTTTTATTACCAACTAACCTGGCTCTCCCCTCAAGTTTGTGTGAAACCTTGCTCTCCTAGGGCCCCTCCCACCCGACAAAGCAGCAGCATGGTGGTTCATACATGGAATCCCAGCATTTGAAAGGTAGAGGTAGAAGGACCAGAAGCTCAAGGCTCTCCAGCCCTACAAGGCCTGGTTTCAGAAAAGACAAAACTAACACAGAGGAATGACTGTAACTCATCCTTAACTTAACTTCATCCTACAGCAACACTGAAATTTACATGAAAAAGATCTGCTACTCTCCACTCTAAAATTACCATGTATTTCCCCCTAAAACAACCTCATTTGTTTTAATTGTATAAAAGACTTATTTTTTTAAAGTACTGAACCCAACATAGCACAATGTCATTGTACTATTTAAAATAGTTAATGCGCGCGCGCACACACACACACACACACACACACACACACACACACACACACACACAAAACTTACTTCTACATATGTAAAACAAAAAACAGATTTTCCTTTCCAGACAAAAATTAAATAAAGTTAGTCGTACTGTGTGGTTTTGTGTGTCAACTTGATATAAGCTGGAGTCATCAGAGAGGAAGGAGCCTCAGCTGAGGAAGTGCTTCCTGAGATCCAGCTGCTAGGCATTTTGTTATTTAGTAATCAATGGCAAGGGCTCAGCCCCTGGTGGGTGGTGCCATCCCTGGGTTCTATGAGGTAGGTTGAGCAAGCCATGGGGAAGCAAGCCATAAGCAATACCCCTTCTGCATCAGATACTGCCTCCAGGATCCTGTCCTGTTCAGTTCCTGTCCTGACTTCCTTTGGTGATGAACAGCAATGCTGAAGTGTAAGCCTAATAAACCTTTCCTCCTCAACTTGCCTTTTGGTCTTGGTGCTTCATTACAGCAATAGAAACCCTCACTAAGAGAGTAGCTTATCTAGAGAGAAAAAATGAAAATTTATCAATCCTCTCATTACATCTCTTGATCCTTTTCAGAATTCTCTAAGATTCCAAATCACATGACCTCAAATACACTTCCACCTTGACCACAGGCAACAAGCCCAAACTCAACAAGTCCAAAAGTGGGTCAATAACTTGGTCCCACCTTATCTGTTCACCTTACCTTAAATACTGGTAATTACAAGTTACTCAGCAATCTATTTCTCTTTCACTTAGATCACTGAAACTAGAAATTAGGAAATGAAATTTTATGTGAATGTAGGGGGTTGCTGGGGATCAGACCCTCAGCTGTACACATGCCAAGCAAACACTGTACTAGAGACACCCCGGACACATAGACATTCTTAACAGTCCACTTACCCTCATCCATAGTACCAAGTGTTGCCAATTTTATTTTCTAATTTTTGGAACCCATCGCTTCCCCTTATCCACTGTCTTATTTCACTCTTAACTGTAAGCTACTGGGATATGGAACCTGTCTCCCTCCATATGTCCCACTCATCTTCAACTCATCCCTACTCTACCAAAATGACCTCTAACTCAAAAAGTGGCCATGCCACGCCACTAATCCTCACAGAATTCTACAGCCTACATATGTAAAATGAATCATCTGTAATTAACATGACATATAAACCTCTGCTTGGTATTCTGTCCATATTTCCAACTTCACCATTTCATAATCCATTCAATAATCTTGAATTTTGCCAGAACTCTTTCACAGAGAAACCATGTCTCAGGAAAAAAAAAAAATGTAAATAACTTGACTACTAGCCAAGCCCAATGTGGCTGGCTCCAGAATTTCTCCTGAGTTATCTGACTAAAATGCCTTCTTCCTACATTCCCTATGTTTTCCCCTCAGAGATTTTAAGTCACATTTCCTTACTCTTGTCACTGGTGGCAGTGTGAGCAAGCTAGTGGCACTGTAGGGGTGGCAGGTGGGGTTATCCTATTCATTTATAAGACATTTACAAGTTCCCCCTCTCTGTTTACTAGATGGCAGGAGCATTTCTACCAGTAGTGACAACCAAAAACCTATCTAGACAAGAACCAATGTTCTCTTGGAGGAGTAAATCAGCTTCATTCAAGAAACACACCACTAGGAAGAGGCAAGGGCTGAGTGAGGACTTGCCTTCAATCCACCAGAACCCACGTAGAAGAGCAAGGTGCAAAGCTGGGCGGTGGTGGTGCACAACTCTCCTCCCAGCACTCAGGAGGCAGAGGCAGGCGGATCTCTGTGAGTTTAAGGCCAGCCTGGTCTACAAAGTGAGTTCCTGGACAGGCTCCAATTCTACACAGAGAAACTCTGTCTTGAAAAAAGCAGAATAAATTATGGTGGAGAGAAACTGAGGAAGACCTCTGATGTTAACCCACGGTGGCAAGACACACAAGCACACACGCTCCTGCGCTAACCTGTTGCAGCACGGTTTCACATACATACATACATACATACATACTTACATACATACATGCAACACCTCAGAAAGAATATATAAAGACTAAGTGCAATATTGATTATTTTTACGGAATAGGGTTACTAAGGTAACCAGAGAAGGGGAAAGGCCCACTCTTCATATTCACTGTTTGTCTAGTATCTCTTTGAGTTAGCTTCTGGCTCTACTGCTCCACCTATCTGAACTTCATCTTTCAATTATAGAAACAGCCTTTCAGTCTCTTTTGGTTAGCATGCCAGAGTGATCCTATCATCTGAAATCAGATCCTGTCACCCATTTTCTCACAAGCCTCTACCACCTGCCTAACCCTATTCTAAAAAGCCCAAACCTTAAAGTGACCTTTATACAATACTGCCCCACACTGTTTGCCCAGTGTGTTTTGGCTTTGGACTCCTTGCTTTGTTCCTTAAACACACAGGGTCTTCCTGCTTGCTATACTTGCTGCAAACCATCCTCTCAGACATTCCTGTGTTTTATTCTCCAGCTACTTGAGCTCTTGACTTCACAAGGGTCTTCCCTGGGCACACCTTAGCATTCAGTGTCTTTCACTTACCTTGTTTACTATCTAGAAACAAGGCTTCTTAGTTAGCCTGTCTGGAAGGCTAGTTACAAGTTTCCAAATCAAGAGATCTACAGTGAACTTCGAAAATTCACATTTCTAACAAGTGCCTATAAGCTTGATGCTATGAGCCTAGGGACCCCATTTTTATAACTAATGTTGCAGAGCCACGGAACCTAAGACAGAAAAGCTGAGAGAAACACAGCAGATTCTCTAGCACACTACAGCACAACCTGGGAGGGCTTCTCAATGGCCCAGTTTGTAGACCTTTGTTTTGGTAGCCTCAGAAAACAAACATAGCAAACAAGAATGCAAATGACTACATGGAGCTGGATATAATTTCAAAGCTATAGTTAAAATGTGATTCAGCATTCAGCTTTCATTATAAAATAATCAGGTTTCCAAATTAACAATCTCCCAATATTGCCTCCCTAGGCCCTCAATACACTTCATACTGCAGGTGCAAGGTAATTTGTTTCAAATTTCTTCTTGGTTTCTCTCCCACCTTCTAATGGGATTTCCTGGTTCATAAAGAACAGCTTCCTGTTTTCACACATAACAGATACTGGCATGTACCTGAGTATCCTACCCCTCCTGGGGGATGGGGAGAGGGACATTTAAATTGGGTGCAAAACTTTAAGTATACTTTGATATTTGTTTCTTACCAGATTCATAGAAACAATGTTAACTTCACATTTTATGGAGCAAGCTTGATTTTTTTTCTTTCTTCACTTAAAAAAATAAAAGCAAAGTATAATAACATATGTTGATCTCATCTTGCATATTAATTTAAATTTTTAATTTTTAAAAAGACCTTAATTCCACCAGAATTAAGGTATTAAACACTTGTATCTTTTAAGATTTTCAACTAGCTGTTTTACTAAAATCTCAACAACAACAAAAAATCTTTTAAAACATTGTACTGAAAAACCACCACTTTTGAATATAAACCTACATAGCAGCATTAAGGTAACAATTTCTATTTACATTTTATTTATAAATACACTGTCACAAGAAAATTCCAACCAATAATGTCACCACAAAAGGAATTGACTTTATATTACCATGGATTATAATGTCAGGCTGCATAATACAATTTTCATCTCAGCAACATCAACATTCAAGCAGTTATACAGGCAACATATACACAGTGGAGAACTTTGGCACATGATTAGCCAAACATTAACTCATTATATGTACTCTTTAATAAACTGCTTATAAAATTCTACAATTTTCTTAACATTAAATTTAGTTACAATTACAGGCTAGGATAATTTAAAAAAAACTGGAAAAAAAAACCCTTTTAACTGGACAGTAACCACAAAGTATTTATAAAATGCTGAGTCCTCAGTAAAAAGATATAGGAAAACATAAATTTCAAGCAAATCTGAGACACTGAATAGCTCTCCCCTAGTCCTGAATTCTAAGTGAGTCATACTTGCCTTCCTAAATCACTGTTTTACTTAACATATGGTGAAAAAGAGTTAACTGTTTGGTAACTTGAAACTTCATATTCATTTAAACTGTACAAAAATATATAGTACGGCTGGCAGAAAATAAAACTGATGATAGACAATGCTGAGAATACACAAATACCGTGTGCATAACACTCATCTGACATTTCTCTGCTAAGAGACTGGAAAACTGGCATCTAAATAACCTTCTAAAAACTCAAGAGTTGCACTTCCAAACCAGAATCAAACAACTTGTAATGAGCACAGCACTTTTTCTTGGCATATCCAGGCAGAGCTATCTACGGTCTATGCTCAACTTCCAGTAAATCACCATATTTCTGTCCTTTACACTTTGCCTAATTACTCAGTCTGCGGCATAAAAGTTCTAACTTGGTAACTTTCTAATTCGGAAAACGTTTTTGGTCGTTACGGACTAAAAGGCAACGCGGTAGCAGCTACAATGAATTAAAAAGAACTACACTAGAAAATAATTTTTTCCAGAATGTAAGTAAGGGGGGACCTTAAAAGAATATTCCCGCCGCTTGTTTTTAAACACTGAAAGGGGGATAAAATTAATTAAATAAAATAAAAATGCCCCATTCTCATTCCTGAATCAGTCAACCTCTGAGAGTATCCAAATTCAGAGCAGTTGGTTTCAGTAGCCGGAATCTAGAAATCCCATCACACTTTTCCTCCAGAGGGGAGGGAGGAAATTTCAAATCCTCGTCGTGCGCGCAGCAAAGCCCACACCGCACCTGGCTAGTTTACTCAGTCAGCCGCAGGGAAACTTCCAGCCGTAAGAAACCAGCGACGGACGAAGCTGACGGTCCAGCCGGCGGCAGACGGACCGACCGATCGACCGACCGACCGACCGAGGCAGGCACTCGGGACCCGAGCGGCCGGAAGGTGCCGGCACCTGAGCGCAGCGCAGGCGGCCGCTGGGCGCGCGGAGGCCGGGGCGGCGGCGGGCAGGACCGCTAGGCGCTGGCCCGCCCCGGACGCCTCCCGCCCGTCAGTCCGCCCGCCGCCCGCCCGCCCCGCGGGCAGAGGAGAGCGCAAGGGCGGCCGCTCGCCCGCCCGCCGCCCCAGACACCTGTTTGGCGGCGCTCCCGTCCCCCCGGCCGCGGGCAGCCGAGCCCCGGGACCCGCAGCCCTCGGGCGCCTCCGCCCGCCGTACCTGACATCAGCCGCGGTTCCCTCGCGCCCCTCCCGGAAGCGGGGAGGACGACGACGACGACGACCCACGACCCTCGACCCTCGACCTTCGCCGCCCTGGCCGGCAGCAGCACGGGCAGGGGCCGCTAGCCAGGGCCGCCCGCGGCCGCCCAGATCATCTCCCGGCGGCGGCGGCGCGCGCGCGGCGGCCGAGGCGGGCCCGGCGCGCGCTCCCGCCGCTCGCTCCCGCCGCTCGCTCCCGCCGCCCCGCCCCCTTCCCCGGCGCGGCCCGCCCACGGCGCAGTCACCACCCAGGGGTCTGTCTGTCTGGGAGGAGAGCTGACGTCGCGGCCGCCGCACGAGCCGCCGCGGGGAAGGGCGGGGCCCGGGCGGCGTGGGCGGGGACGCGGCGACGTGAGGACGTGGGGATTGGCCGTTCGGAGTTCGCCCCGCCCTCCTGCGAAGAGGGGGGCTGGGAAGTCCCGGCTTCCTAGAGGCCGGCGTTTGGTTTCAGCCCGGGAGCCGGTGCGGCTAGGCGCGGGATGGTCTGGCGCTGGCTTGTCCTCGCAGGGAAAGCGAGCGTAGCAGGGGCTGCGAGTAGAGGGGCCCCTAATTAGCAGCCGTCATCTGCGAGCTTAGCAGGGGCTGCAAGTAGAGGGGCCCCCAATTAGGAGCTGTCATCATCTGCGGAACAGACCCTAACGCCGTGCTGACCTCTAATCCGATCTTAGCCCCTTCATTCTTCTTCTCCTCTTGTCCTCCCACAGTGTCTCCCTGTCCTTAAGAAAGGGGCACGATGAAGTATGCACAAGACGGCCGTGTAACCAGATGTGTGCCCCCAAAGGACAGAGACCCCAGGTGATGCTAACGGAGAGTCTCTTGGCGGAACGCATGTGTGGTCCTTTGCATCTGTCCTGCCAAGGGCAAGTACTTACTAAAGCTTTGCAAAAAACAAAACAAAACAAAACAAAACTCACGTGGCCTTCATTGACAAAGGTGCTGTGAACCAGGAAGCTGTCTTTGGGACAAAGGAAGTGGGCTGCCACCTGTTGAGGCAGCAGGGTGTGGAAGTAAGATCTAGAGACTTTGCTGGCCTTCACCAATAGCCACAAGGTCAGGGTCCGGGATGGAAAAGCTGTGTGTGCCCTGCTTGATAAATGCTCAATTTAGGCGGTTCTGAGCATACCCGCAACATAGCTAATGAAAGTGAGGATTTTTGAAACAAGTCACCAAACTTTATCTGAGTCCAACGATTCTAAGTTGTAGTGAACAGGTATATTTTGGCTGATTGTAGAGAAAGATCAAGGAGTTTCGTGCGGTGACATGTTTGTTTGTCAAGTCCTGAACTGAAGCAGTAGGATATCGTGGCAAGAAACAGCTTGAAAGAAACCTAGCCAAAGTGGATAACCCATTTATCCATTGACCCATTAGTCACATGAATGGATTGAGCCATTCCTAAGGGCAGAGTCCTAATCAGCACGTTTACTTAGCCTCACCTTCTAATATTTAATAATGGAGATTGAATTTAAACTTGAATCTCAGAAGGGACAAGCCACATTCAAACCACAGCAGGCTGGGATCTAGGTAATGGCCCATTCATTGTGTAATTATAGTAAGTTACTAAACAGTACATTTGAAAGGAATAATAAACAGTGTATATTGGCTATTGCTGTTAGTTTACTTGGGTTCAGCTTTAGTGCCATTTCTAGGATACAGACAGCACCAATAACGCCCCCTCCCCCAATATCTTTCAAAGTATGTTTAAAACTTGAAGCAAAGTTAAATGGTTTTAATCCAAAGGTCTCTTTTTCAGATGAGAAAATTGAGGGCAAAGTAATAGACTGATAGGCCCAGGCCAGAAGATAAGGGGAGGGCAGGTGTCTTGTTACCCAGGTAAGTGTCCTTTCTCTGGTCCATGACCCTCCAACTTCTCTCCCAGACATCCTTAACTCTCTTCTCTTACTCCTTCTCAGCCTTAACATTCCCTTAACAGTTTTCCGCAACAGCATTTTACCAGTCATAAATGGAAAAGAGAATCACCTGAAAAGTCAAAGTGTTCTAAATAGAAAACAAACCTCAGGATTTCACGTGTCCCTAATTCTATCGAAAGTTCTAATGATTAAAGAGTGATATCACTTTAGAAACGATCAGAACCCTCCAGAGGTTAAATTCTCTAAGTTCAATCATAGTCATATATATCAAAATTACAGGCAAAAATGAATGTAAATAGAAACAATATTGATCAAATGACTACTCCCTTCCTTAGTTTTTTTTAAAAGAGCCATTGTTTTATGAAAACAATACATGAATATTCGAAACATGTAAACCAATTCAAATAAAAATGCAAATAAACTGTGAAAAATCTCATAATCTAGAGATAATGTTTACAATTCTGTCTGCTATCCTTTTATGCATTTCTTTAAAACTAAAAAGAAAAGAAAACCGATAAAAGCACATACTAGCTCAGAAAGTACATCTGGGACCACAATGCTTTTCTCATGCAATGATAGATCCCAAGCTGTTGCTGTTGTACACAACTTTTGATGAGATTCCCTTTGTGCAACCATGCCTTATCTCCTTGCAAGTATCCCTAGAAATAACTCTGATGGCAGCAGCTAATTTTTCAGTATTATTAACTAGAAAAGATGACTACTTTTGAAAATATGCTTCACATTTGGAGCTCAAAACTGACTGGACACCTTGATTTAAAACATGGATAAATCCCAACCAGTATTGTTTGTCTGTCTGGTATTTAATGTCTCAGAAAAGTATATCAAAGCTCTTGGGAGCAGACTCTTGCATCAAAGCTGCTTGGAATAAGAAGAGAGATATTGTCTAAACAATATCCTTTCATCTTTCTCGAAGAGGCATGATTGTTTGCAGGGTGCCAGTGTATCCAGCTGAATTTGTTTACTTCCTCGAATGCTTATAAATTATGGCGGCCATGTGTTCATCAGTGAAAGCCTCTGTCTCTAGAGCATCAGGAAAGTTTTATGGAAGCAATGTCCTTTCAACAATTTGACCTACACTTTCTCATAACAGGGATGTAGTGATGGTAATTTTGATGATTAACATGATTGGATTAAGGAACACCTAGGAGATTAGTGGAGCACACTCCCGAGTGCATATTTGAAGTAATTTCCTCAGGCAATTAGATACTGACATTTCTGGTTCCTTGGTGGATTCATAATATTAGGGCATCGTGGTGGGGAAGTGTAAAGTAGGCAATAGGATCTTTGGAGGAAATTGGGCACTGGGGTGTCTTTGGAGGATGGGACTCTCCCTGACCCTTCCCTCTGCTCTTTACTTTTCATAGTCCAAAAATGAAGACCATTCCCTAACACACACTCCTGGAAAGCACATGGGCCAGGCAGCCATGGACTGAACTCTCTAAAGTCATAAAGCAAAGTAGTATTTCCGCCTTCGTGTTATTTATATCATGCATCATGTCACAGTGACAAGAAAAGTAAGTCAACCATCTTTCCACCGTAATTAATAAAAGTGACATGCACTGTGATTAATGTGGGAAGCGGAAGAAGGCATGGGGTTCATGCTTGCTTTAGAGAACCACCTTTCCAGATCTGACCTGCATCCTCGTGCACTGTTGTTACACAAAGAAAAGCACGTCTGTCCTATTACGGGTTTTTAAAATTGTGTTTGTGTTATAAACATTGAATTCAATTCCTAATTCATATACTAAGATAGGCCGTCATTCATTCATTACTATATAAAAACTTTAGCACAGAGTTGTGAGATGAAAATAGAGATGTACAATGTAGGCAAACAATAGTAAGACGTTCTCTTCTCTACACATTTGCTTTTATTCTATCCCAATATTAAATACTCTAACCTGGCCTGGTATGAGGGCATACACACTTAATCCCAGTACCCAGGAGGCAAAGGCAGGTGGATCTCTGTGATTTTGAGACCAACCTGGTCTAGATAATAATACCTTCTCTAAAAGCCAAAACACACACACACACACACACACACACACATAGATTAACACATGATTTCATAGTACTTGAGTTAAGACTTTGTTGCTTATATCCACTGAAATGGAAATTGTAAAATACATCCATAAATTCTATAATACTCCTTTCAAAGTTGTACTTAGTGGCTGGAGTGACTACTCAGAGGAGTTTATGCCAGCAGCTTTCTTCTAATCGCTTCTTGAATCATTTGCTAGGGAAAGAAACTGTCGAATCAGAGTTACAAAACTCCTGTGGCAACTTTACTCAATAAGTAATTAAGTAATTAAGTCTTTCAGTCAACAAGCATGAAGATACTCTTCAAGAACAGATCTACCAGCCCCAGTTAATCCTCAGATGACTGCACACATTCCTAGCCAACATCTTAACTGTAGCCCTCAGAGGGACTTTGAGCAAGAATCACTCAAATAAATTGCTCCCAAATTTCTGCCCCACCGAAAATGGAATAATTCATGTTTGAATCAGTCTTACAGCACTAAATTGGGATGACTTGTTACACAGCAATAGGCACATAAGATCTGGGCATAAGTGAGTCTAGTGCAATCCTGGCATATAAGGAAGTGTTTATTCACTTGTTGTTTGAATGACCTAAAGCATTGGATGATGTAGAGTATAGCTACTATACAATGCTGATCCCTGACATCTGCGTTATATAAAGTTCTAAAAGTAAACTCACAGAAATCAGTTGTGAATTCCAGTGAGACCTGATATTGACAGTCTTGAATATAGCATGGCAAATAGAATATACTTGAAACTTAAGAGTCTATGCCTGATTACCTGAGTAATCTAACCCTTCTAAATCTCAACACCCCTAGCTTTTAACTGGGGACAATAATCTCAGTCTCTCTCAAGAGCCAGCTAATGAAATTTTACGTGACTGGAAAGTATCAGCATCATTTTAATTAAGTTAGACAGATGAGGGACTGAAGAGATGGATGGCTCAGCACGTAAGAGCAGGCACTCACATCCTACTCTACCAGAGGACCTGAGTTGCATTCCCAGCATCCACATCTGGCAGTTCACAGCTGTCAGTAACTCATTCTTCCTGCCTCCTCAGGCACCAAGTGTATATGCTGCACATGCAGAAAGTCAAACAAACACATACAATAAGTAAATAACAAATCTTTTTTAAAAGTTAGATTGATGAAGTTTATCTTTTTAAAAAATAAGTAATCTTAACCCTGAGCCACTGTGAATTTGCTGGTGTCCTTCCTACTTACTGGAATGATTTTAAGGTTTTCAGATCTTACATGGCTCTTTTGTATCTCTGGCTGTTAGATCACATGTAGACAGGTGTATAGACAGCTAAACTTGAGCAATTTTATTACTGAGACTAGCTTCCCTGGGCAGCAGCCTTTGATGTTCCTTCCACACTTCAGAACTGTCAATGCCTGGCCCACTCCTGAGAGCTCTAGTTTTCCATTTCACGTTGCTCCAGAATTGCAGGGACTCAAGACGGAGACCAGGTTACCTGAGATAGTCCAGTATGCTTTCCACTGGGAAATACTGTGTGTACAGACTGGCATGGCCTCACCCCTCCCAGGTGTGTCTCACTGGGAGATTGCTGTCATCTGGATAGTTGAGTAAATGCTGATTTAAAAACGCACATATTTTGCATTTGATTTCTACAGAGTTGAAATGTTCAGAGAAGATTTTTAAAAACTAAATAAAGTGTCTTTCATTGTTAAAAACATAAGTAATCTTTAAATATTATGTGTGTGAACACCATGGAGATTTTCCCCTAAAGCGGAAACATCTTGCTTACTGATTCATATATATTTGTAAAATATCAGCATTATCTGTAGCAAGCACATCGGATTTAATTGTGTGGCAGGATGGTAGCTTATTATGTGGCAGACCTCATTTTATTAGCCTTTGAAAATTTATTGTGCTTTTAAAAGAATACATAATTATGACTGGCTGCTTTTTCTTTTCAAGAATTAATTTGTAACTGGGTTGTGTGTCTGCCCCCTTCTTTGCAGCACAGTGTTGCTTAAATATTCCTCATCATAAACAAACATTAACCAATAATGGCCCGAGGTTGCAGCCAACAACAAGAAAATAAGTGGTAGAATATATTTCTTTCTCTTTGAGAGAGGAGGATTTGTGGCGCACAGGGGTAGAGTTCGTGCAGTTAGTGATAGTGGTTGGTTCAGTGATGTTGTAACAGTGTATACCAGGGACCTGAAAACAACAGATCCCAAATAGTTCAAAGTTCCCCAGGAGTCCCGTGCTGGGAGAGGGGAAAGCTAAAGCCCTGCTGACACCAGAAGGGTTTCACTCAGCTCAGACAGCATGGGTCAGATGAATCCGTAGACGCCACCAGCATCCCGGCTTCTGTTTCTCATTTCTGTGCAATTGTAACTGTTACAGGAAACGTGGAGAGACTTGAAAACCTTTCTTGTCCTGGTTCTGGCCAAACCATAATTCAATCAGTTTTCCTTCTCAAAGTTTTATTTTCTGTTTTCTTTTGAGATACAAAATGTTAAGGTAGTGGGCTTTCAGACCTAAGTGCCTGGTATCAGCATGAGCAAGTAGTAACTATGTCAGAATGCATAAGTTAGACATTAATGTACAGTATGAGTACTGCTCTTACAATTCTCCAGTCTCCCTGGCTTTGTCCGTATAGTTGTCTCCCCTTATCCACAGGGAATAGGTTTCTAAACCTTCAGTGCTTAACAGGAGCGGCACACAGTACCAAGCCCTCTATATAATATGTTTCTTCCCCACATAAATAGCTATGGTAAATTTTACTTTATAAAGTAGGCATTGTAAAAGATTAATAATAGCTAATAAAAATAGAATAATTATAATAATATGCTATTAAAAGTTGGTCTCTGTTCCACAATCTTACAGTACCTTAGAAACCTCAGTGGAGAGAGGTCTGGCACAGGGGAAATGTGGGATCCACAGGGATGACCCCAACTAAAAATCCAAGCAGTGGTGGAGAAAATGCCATTGATGCCCTTCCCCTTTAATGAGATTGGTGTCTACCTTGGTTACCATTCCTAGAGCCTTCATCCAGTAGCTGTTCAAAGCAGAAACAGGCACCCACAGCTAAGCACTGAACCATACCCCTGGAATCCAATTATGGAGAGGGAGGAAGGATGAACAAAGAAGCCAAGACAATGCTGCAGAAACCCACAGAAACAGTTGACCTGACCTAGTGAGAGAATGGAGACCCTAGTCATAAAACTGTGGAAACAGCATTGGATCGAACCAAGCCCTCTGAATGTGGGTGCCAGCTAGGAGGCCAAGACAGTCTATGGGGCCTCTAACAGTGGAGCCAGTCTTTATTCCTAGAGCACAAATGGACTTTGGAAGCCCATTCCCTGTGGAGGGATACTATTGCAGCCTAGATACAGCAAGGAGGGCCTAGGCCCTCCCCCAAATGATATGACAGACTTTGAAGGTCCCTGGTAGAGGGCCTCACTATTCCTGGGGAGGAGTTTGGTGATGGGTTGGGGGCTGTTGCTGGGGTACATGGGAGGATGGGTGGGTGAGGGAATGGGGAGGATGGATATGTAAATATGAGTAGTAATTAAAGAATTTAAATAAAAAAGAATTCTCTTATTAAGAACTTTCACCTTTCATTTAAAGGATGTACATTCTGGCATCTCTTTGCAGCAGCCATAGTGTCAGCATCATTATACTTGCACTTTGAGCCCACTATTAAATAAAAAAAGAGGGTTCCTTCAGCATGAGCAATGTGTATGATGGTGAGCTGACAGAAGAAATAGCTGTAGTTTATAATAAGTGTGTGGTATGCACAGTGTTGATGTGCTAGACAAGGGATTATCCTTGCCCAAATGAAGTAGGATGGCATAAGAAGTCATCATGCTAACTAGAGCTATGCAAAAAGTAAGACATTTTCACAACTTATTTCTGGGACTTTGCACTAATAATTTTGGACCATAATTAAGAGGAGGTAAAGAAGACCCCCTATAGTGGGAAATTACCAATACGGAGTCAGGTAGAAATATAAGGGTATTTAATAGGGAAAAGCCTTACTTACAGAGCGAACCAGCCAGCCGGTGGTAGTCTGTACAGCAAGAAGCAAAGAGAAACCGAAAACGAAACGCAGTCCCCCTACTCACTCTGACCACGCCCTCACAAGCCTGCTCAGGTACTCCTGTAGCCAGCCCCTAAGAAGGCGTGGCTACAGCTTCCCCTACAATTCCCCTTTTAGTCTAAAAGAGGATTAAAACTTAACAGTATAAAGGTAAAATATAAGAAGATACAACAATCTGCTTATGTCACCTCCTAACTATCTATTTTAACTAAACCCTAAAGTCATCTGAAAGAGGTGTCCAAGCCTGAACACCTCCTTCCAAACCGAACCATAAACAATAGGAAGCTATTCCTAACAAGGTATATACACTATCCTAAGTGACAACAATGGGGAAAGGGGGCGTAGCATTCTCCAAGTTACTTCCTGCTGAAATGGGACGATGATAGTCATGTGGGGTCCTGTAGAAAGAAAATGTTAGTATCCAGTCCATGTTAGATGGGATTCACTTGATTGAAGATCTCACTTGAAATCCTCAACTTGATTGAAGTCAGTCAGTTGAAATGGAGCAAGTTGGATCCAGTGCAGTCGAGGAGCTGTGGCCCATTTTCTTTCCAGGGTGTCCAGGGATTGCTGTCAGGCAGGTCCTTATTGGCTGTGTGGGACTCAAACATAAACAGCAGAGAAATGTTTGCTTGTGTATGTACACATGCTAGGGAATGTAACCATGAGAGCATAACAATTATGAAAGGGTATACACCTTGAGAGAAAGATCCAAGAAAAGACAAAGACAGTCCCCAAATTCTTCTTTTATTCTGTATTACATCAATTGGCTTCTTGATACAACACAGAAACACTAAAGCTTAGTTAAATAATGTGCTTGGATTTTAGAGGAGGAAAGCCAAATCCACCTCTAAATCCAGCATTGGTTTAATTGAATAGGGACTAGGAAATAAAGAGAAATAGAGTTTTTTGAGAGACAGCTGTAAAGTTTACCGTATGGCACATTCCTTCTATTTGATGCCCCCAGAAAAAAAGAAACTGAGTAAAAGAAGACTATTTTGTTTTTCTTTCTTGCTTTCTGCCTTTTAGCCATGGCCACCAGCTCTGTTTAAACTACTGTCTTAACTAAACATTGTATTGCTTGTGGTTGGAGGTGATCTCTGAGTAGGAAGAAGCATTTTAAGAAACAAACAGAAACTCACATACCCCTTGGCAATATCAAATTCAATAATAAAAGATGAACTGGGGGAAACGAAGAGGCAGTGACACAGTCCTTCCAACAGAGCATCTTTTCCCTTCTGGAAAATTCTAAATGGTCTTTATTCTTCATAGACATGCCTTCAGAAGATCTATGAAGTCCCCAGGAAAGCAAGGCTAGTGCACTTTCTGAATTGACGAATTGACTGACTGAGGAAGGGCTAACGTGGAAGGGCAGGGCAGGGCAGGGCAGGGCAGGAGATAGAGTAAGACAGTCTAGGAAATACTTTTAACTCAAGGGAAGAGGACTCACACATTAGCTTGAAAGCAAAGGCTGCCATGTGTGTGCCAGGAACTGGTGTCATCTCAGGAATGTCTGCTGCTCATCAGTTCAGGTTCGCCGACATTACTCTGTATTCTCTAACTTCCTGGCTTGAGAATCGCAGTATGCCTCTGGTGGCTCACCTAAAGCAGAGAACATGTGCTCCAAACGGAATGGTTGAAGCTTGCTGTGGTTTGAAACCCAGAAGGAGTTAGTTATTTATAAATGTTCATATTGTTTGTTATTGAAACATAGCCTCACAAATTGTAATGCGTAGCATAGGAAAACTCTTTTCTTTTGTATTTGTAGATAAAACGAGGGACTGTAGTAGATAACTTTATTATCTCACTTAATTACAATATTTGTGTGGATATTAGTGTGGTGGCATGCATGTATCATGTTACATATGTGATGGTCAGAGGACAACTTGCAAGAATTGTTTCTCTCCTGTCTCCATGTATCCTGCTTGGTAGGAAGCACTGTTACCTGGAGAGCCTTTTATCGAGCCCTGTAGTAGGCAGCTTTAGGGTTTCTCCACCTCCAATAAAGAGTAACCCATCCCTCAGCTGTTTTTCCCTACGTCTTACATGCAATTTGAGTCCCATGGTTGTGTCTGTAGAGAAGACACAACCTACTTGCATCTCCCTAGCAGGCATATGTTTCGAAATTTGTTTGTTCCTGTTAAATTAATTTGAGGAGATAGTTTTTCCACTCTTCCACGTGTATTTTACCAGGCACAGTGATTCACACCTGTAGGCACAGCAGTTGGAAGGCGAAAGCAGGGAGACTGAGAGAGTTGGAAGCCAGCCTGGATTATGTATGAAGGTCCTATCTCAAAAATATAAATAAGTAAAAAAAAAAAAAAACTATGCAAATTTTTCATAAGGATGAAAAATGTATCAGATCACTTCATTTCGGAGAGGTGTAAGTAGTTTTTGTGAAAGACAAGAAGTGGAAAGCGTTTGATCTAAGGAACAGGCTCAGGAAGAACCCGGAAACTTAAAGGCAGCCAAACAGCACAGGAGGGAGGTCCAAGTCCTTGTTCTACTATAGAAATGTCAGAAAATAGGACTGTAAAGCCAATTTTGTGAGGCCCTGGAAAGCGGTCCAGACTTTACAGCAACCAGCTAGGCACCGATACAAGGAGCAGGTACTTGACAGCATGAGGGATGTTCTCCCCTGACTGTGCTACCCTCTCTCACGCTCTCCTCCACAAGAGAGCTCAGTGGCAGCAAGTCTTGAGGTAACAGTGGTGCAGCATCGTAAGGCTGCTACAAACATGGGCGACGACGACAGTCTCAAAGCAGTGGCAACCGGGATGTGAGGGCGATCTGGCTGCGACATCTGTTACTCTTTACAGCTTTTAGATTGTCACTAGTATTAGAAGTCAGCTAGAGATTTTACATACATTAAATGATGTGCACAGGTCATAGGTTTAAGTGTACATGGATTTGATATATGAGGGCCATGAAACCGGTTCTCATGGATACTGTGGCATGCACACGCACACACACACACACACACACACACACACACACACACACACACACACAGACATGCACACACACATTCACTGTTCTGAAGTTTTTGCATCCTTTTAAAATAGCACCAGTCTGACAACTGGGGAGCCAGCATAGGACCAAACCAGGCCCCCTGAACGTGGGTGTCAGTTGGAAGGCCTGGGCAGTCTATGGGGCCTCTGGTAGTGGAACAGTATTTATCCCTAGTGTACGAATGGACTTTGGGAGCCCATTCCCTATGGAGGGATACTTTCTCAGCCTAGACACAAGGGGGAGGGCCTAGGCCCTGCCCTAAATGATGTGACAGACTTTGATGATCCCCCATGGAAGGCTTCGCCCTCCCTGGGGAGTGGATGGGGAACGGGATGGGGGGGGTTGTGGGAGCATTGGGAGGATGGGAGGGAGAGGGAACTGGGATTGATATGTAAAATAAGATTGTTTCTAATTTAAATAAAATTTTATATGAAAAAGCATTAAAAAAATAAAATTGCACCGCCAGCCAGGAACCAAGTTCCAGAGGGATGCATCCATGAAGACAAGCAATACTAATGACGCTGATGTTTCGAAAGAGCTTCTTGCTCTGATCCTGTCAGTGATTTCCCTTAAAGGAGGACTGCAAACCTCCATAATTCTATGATGACATCTTGACTGGCTATGATGCTAAAGCTCATTAGTCTTAGCAGCATTCTTTAAGGAATAAGCATATGAGATTATTAATTTTTATAATCTTATTCTTAAAAAGTTTATCTTTAATTTAACATTAAATGTCTGTGTAACTTGCAGTAAAATATATTCTTGTTGCTGTTATTGATGTGAGACAGTGTATGGCTGTGTAGCTAGTAGTACAATACCAAGCTGCAATATAACATTCTTAACAACTAATTTATGGACTAAATCAAATGTTGCATACATAGAGGGCAGTTAATCTAAAAAAATGTCATTCTTCTTAATGTCAAAAAATGGGATTGGCTACATGGAAGTCTCTTAGAAACAGGAACGGTCTCAGCTGCACCTGGCATCATCTCACAGGTATACCCCTCTCAGAAAGTCTGTTTCGATGACTGGTCAACACAGAGGTATAAAAAACACCCCCCCCCCAAAACTACGGTACTCCTTGGGGTTATCCCAGCTTTGGAGCTCATGTTAAGACTATATCACAGCCCAACTTTCCCTCCTGCTTCCCTTTTTCAACTATTGACTGACCTCAAAAGCACTATCTAATAAATAGTCAGCACATTAGTCTCCATTTCAGAATCTGTGAAACCCGAGTACACCAAAACCTGATGAAGACCTGCTTCTCAAACTTCTTCAATCCAAACTTGTAAGTATCTAAAGTCATTAGTTAACAGCTTTGAGTTACTTCTGCTTACACAGCATGGACTCTTGGTGAATAGTAGGTCCATTAGCACCAATGCCAAATACAAGGTGGAAGTTATTAAATCAGTTGCCATGCTGATCAGAGTAATTTGGGCAACTGTGAAAATTACCCCAACTGTGTCAGCCTTCTTTGTGGCCTGTTTTTATATCAATTTTTACCAATATTATCTACACGTGTATATACCTTTTCAGATTGAAATAGCACATACTATATAGTATGGGAAGTCCTCATGTTTTCTGAAGTGGTTTTTAAAATTCCACCATGACTCACTCAGCCTGACAGATAACGGGGTGAGAGAAGATGTCTTTCAATACTGGCTCTGCTACTCCACGTTCTGAGTCCCATGGTCTTAACTACTAAAGGGCTAAGCAGAAGTATATTTGCAAAGAGTGTAGCACATTACTGTAAACAATAATTTGTCAACAACTATAATGATGACAAAGGGATTGACCAATGATTCTGAGGCAATACTTTTTTCACCAAACATGTCAATTTTCTGATGCATTTTGGTCCCTTTGCATAAAGTACTGAGTAGCAAATATAGAGATACTCTCTACAAAGCTGCATATATGGAAATGGTGTGATTTTTAATCCAAGGAACAATTATCTCTATGGTAAATGAGTTAGACAAAGTGATTTCTAAGCTCTTTTTAGGTGTTACAACCTCCACAGTCTACAGAATAGAGTGGCTCTCCAAAAATAGTAAAAGTGAAAGATTTATACCGTCTGAAGAGAAGCCAGAGTGTAACTATCCCCTCAAATTGAAGCAATTGTTCCTGAGAATTTGCTTTGATTTGTGTCTGACAACCTTAATAGACAAAATGAACAGTTATTGATCTGAGTGCACACAATTATATATGTATGATTCCTACATGATGCAGTTGTAATGTGTATGTAATGCACTCGTGAGTGTGTGTGTGTATGTGTGTGTGCATGCCACAGTATCCATGAGAACTGGTTACAAGGCACCCATATATCAAATCCATGTACACTTAAACCTATGACCTGTGCACATCATTTAATGTATGTAAAATCTCTAGCTGACTTCTAATACTAGAGTCAATCTAAAAGTATGTAAAGAGTTGTAATTATTTAGTGGATAATGATAAGCAAAAATCTGCAAATATTCAGCACCCATTTGAATTTTAAAAATATTCTGAAGGTCCAAAATATATATCAGAATATATCAGAAAGGGGCACTTACTATGCCTTACAAGTTGAGTTCAATTCCTGGGATCCACTGTGGAATGAGAGAACTAACTGCCCAAAGTTGTCCTCTAACCTCCACACATCTTCTGAGCTGTGCACTCAATCACATATTATACATACATACATACATACATACATACATACATACATACATACATACATACATGCTAGTCAATAAAAACCCATGGTCAGTTGAACCCATGGATATAGAACCCACAGTTACAGAAGAATCACTATACACAAATATATTCATATGTAAGGGGCCGTGGGCCCAAAACTATGCAGCTTAAAGCCCACCTTTGTAAGCCTTTTAATGACCTTTAAGTTTGCGGCTTAAAGCCAGCTCTGTGAGCCTCCTGTAACCTGTAATTAGACACGGTTTGGCCAAGTGGAACTGCTAACTGCTTCTGTTCCGAGAAAGGGTCTGGGGCTTTTCTGTTTGATGTTCCAAGGAAGACCACTAGATGTTCCTGCTGACAAGAAGAATGTTCCAGTCCCAGCAAATACCTGATGTTCCTTCTATTATTCACCCCAATTCTATTGTTGCAGGGCTATTTAAGCCCACTCTAAGCCCCAATAAATCAAGACCTTGACATTGCACAGACGGACTCTTGTCCTTTCTTGTGCTGCTTGGTCTCCTTTCTTTCTCTCGCCCATGACTCTTTCAGGCAGCCCCCCTTCGGAACCCTGAATGACTGGACCTGCGGGACGGGTCATTCATATGCATATACATTTATATGTGTATATGACATGGGGTATATATACTATGAAAAACATCTTTACCACAGCTATGTCATGCAGGAATTATTGCACTCAAATATGGACATTGAGACAGACAGATTATGTCTGACTCAGATTAGGTCCACCTGCTATTAAGCAGTAGAGTTAAAGGGCTGGAGAGATTTCTCAGTAGTAAAGGTCTACCTTTGCTCTTCTAGAGGACCTGACTTTGGTTCCCAGCATCCTCATCAGGCTTTGCACAATGGATTGTAACTGTTGCTCCAGGGAATCTGACACCCTCTCTGGCCTCCATAGACACATACACACATGTGACAAACATTGGCTCAGGAATGCCAACACACACACACACACACACACACACACACACACACACACACACACACACACACAAATTTTCTAATTACAAAGATATTTTTAAGCTCAGAGCTATGTCTAATGCACCTTAGAGGATGATTTCTTATTTACCATCAGACCACACAAAATGTAGCATAAACTCATGGAGTTTGGGATGCTGACAGAGTCAAGTACAGTGCTCTGCAATAAATCACTGCAGGTCAAAGACCCCTCTCCTAGCCCCACACTAGCCTCCCATTTAAATTTTTTGTCATTAGAGAAAAGATCTCATTCTAACATTCCAAGGAATAGTAAAACTTTACAAATTTTCAGAGAAATATAGTAATTTCACTTTACTCTTCAGCTCTAGCAGGGAGAGAGTAAATGGCTTGACTATTCCAATTTTCATCTAAAAGGAATGTGCTATAAAGTTAATTCAGTAGTAGCACATAGAAACCATTTTCGATTTAGCAAGTCGTCTGAACATTAAAGGAGGCATTGTGCCTGGGGGGTCAATATGAATCGTGTCTATAAGGAGCACTTTGAGTGTTAAGGCAATTCTCAAATGAAGTCTTTTAAAGGACGAAGAATCTCATTGATTGAAGAAATTGCTCAAAATGCAATTGTCCATATTTTAACTAGGAGTAGCTAATGAAGGGAGACAAAATTTGAAGAAGGTTGGGGAAGAAAATGAGGGCAATGTTAGAATATGGGCAACTCCAAGAAAGAGGCTTATTATACTTAAAAAATCTTTACATTATAGAAGCCAATAAACACTCAGCTAAGAGAACCAGAAACTGTATTACAAGTGAGCACAACCTCAGGAGTCTGTCAGAGTTACAAAGTGGTGCAGAATCAGAGACCACTGAGAGACTGCATTGCCAGGCTCATCACTTAAAAATAAGTCTGTCTTTAGGTCAGGACAAAACCGTGAATTGCCCCAAATATGCTCCTAAAAATATACTGAATAACAAGAATAGCAAAAACAATAATCACCACATTCTCCAGAAAACTAACTGAAAAAGCATCCCAGTGTGAGAATGCCAGAGGATTGTGCCCCACCCAAACCACAGGCAATAGTGGAGTCCCCACCCAAACCACAGGCAATAGTGGAGTCTCTCTAGGGTGTGCAGTAGGATTAACAGCTGGACAGAGACAGTGGAGGGAAAGAGCAGAGTCTGATGGTTCCATGAACACTGCATTACAGAAATCGCCAAGGACAATAGACAGGACCTCACTCGGAGGTTCTCAGCAATTATTGTGAGATTATTGCCTGGAAAGGAGATGGCACCAAGCCCCGATTTGCAGGTGAATGAAACAGACCATTTCTCAACCAAACTCTAAGGAACTAAAGAGTGACCAGTAATTAGTGGGATGGTTGAAATACTCTAAAGAACCCTCAGAAATACCTAACTAAACCTCGTTACTGTGGAAAAGACTGCTTTCATTCTCTGTTGTGAAAAATACCCCGTGAAGAGAACTCAAAGTGAGGGTAGAAGTGTAAGGGAAGGAAAAGAGTTGTTAAACACAGGGGCAGTGGCAGGGGCAGATCTCTGAGAGTGGCCATCACTACACAAAAAGCCTATCTACAGCTGTATGAATCTGTCTACTGGTCACTCTACCTACCTGCTTGGTGTTAGTCATAGGTGGGAACTTTCAAGTAAGGAAAAGCCTTCCCTGTACCTCCCAGTCCCTAATAAGGAACCACATTCTAAATGTGCAGCGCACCTGCTTTTGGTTATTCACAGTAGAAAAGGTTTTCACGATTGCTAACCTTCGTTGCCAATGACAGTTAAAATCACCATGGACACACACTGGATGTATCTGTGATGGTAGTTCTATAAATGTTTCACTGAGCAGGGAAGACCTACTCTGAATGAGGGCAGTGTCATCCTACAGGCTGGGGAGTCTCAGGCTGAATAAGCAGGAGAAAGCAAGCTGAATGCTACCATTTATGTTCCTCTGCTTCCTTAATGTGGATGTAACATGACAACTGCATCATGTCATGAGGCCAAATAAACCCTTCCTAAGCTGATTTTGCCTGGTATGTGATCCCGGCAACAAGAAACAAAACATAACTAACATAAATGTAGAATGGCAAAGACATATGCTCACACAAAAGAACGATGAAATACAGATACTAAGAGGATGGCAGGAGATAATTAATTAAAAAATCAGGTGAAAACCAACATAACAACGTAATCTAAAAATGAAGAAAGCAGTAGAGACTATCAAAGAACAGCATGTATGCTGGGTAAACATCAACTGGGGATTGCCATAATGAGAGCTGGACTGAGTGGCTGTGTTCTGTGGATTTACAGTTTCCCCAATGCAGACAGTTGAAATCCCAGAGTGTTTTAAGGGTCCCCTCTCCCCTGGGTAGAGCTGAACTCGAATTTTCACTCAGCTTCATGAACCCATCAAAAGTGCTTTTCGATTTCTCATCCTCTCATTTATTGTTCTCAAATGGGCAAATGCCACCATAGTAAAAGTGATGAACTCTGGGTTCCTTTTTCTTCAGATTCCTGTTCCCATAAATCTACACTGCGTGGTTTTTCAACACTTTCAATTTGTTCTTAAGCAACCTACTCCACAATCACCAGAGGTAAAACTTGAATTCATTTTAAAGAGAAAAATAAATAAATAAATCTCAGGAGGAAAGGTGACACAGAAGACAACAAAAGAAAGCCTAGCCTGTGTGCAAGTTACAGTGGGAGGGGCAAAATGAAAGCCACGAACAAAGCAAATACAAACTTCATAGTGCCTGGAAAGCCTCATGAAATAAAAAAGAATACCTGTATTGAAAGATCATTATTGATCTTGGAATGATGAATCCAGAACACTCAGTGCTGAGCCCTATTTAAACAAAACTGAACAACTAAAAGAAAACCCTCCATGTATTTAAGCATTAAAGACTGTCACTATAAAAATAAATAAATCATACTTACATCTGACTTTGTTTTCTCATAAAATGGTGGAACAGCATACTTACAACGATAAAGAAAGTATGAAATAATATATATATATATATATATATATATATATAGTAGTATATACTTATACTACTTTGAAGCATAAGTTACTCAAAAATCAAAGCAGTTATGAACATACACAGCCTGTAATTACCTGAGAAAACTACCCAGGAATGAGGCTCCAACCAACCAGCACACACATAAGAGCCTGCTGATAAATGATATTTGAAGAAATGATAGATGAATGCATTTAAAAGTGGGAGGGGGTTAATTCATTTCAAGATTCAGGTTAAAAAAGGGATGGGGCACTATTGTCACTGGCCAGAATGTTTTTTTTAGAGAAAAAAAAACTTAGATCCAATAATTTAGCGCCCCTATTTCTTAAATAACTAAACTGTTGTGATGAGTGTTGTGTCTAAGATATACAGATGGTCCATGGCTAAGCCAGGAAATTGTTCCAGATTTTGTGGTGCTTGGTGAAGTTAGTTTTAAGAGCTTATTCAATAATATTAAATATCATTACTCATCCCCCAAATAAACAAAATATCCTGTTCCTTGTAACTAATACAAAATAAAAGCATTCATTTACTTAAAAGTTTGCTGCTGTTTATCACTAGTATAGAAACAATAGAAATAAACCTATCACATATTTCATTGATCTAGAAAAAAATTTCATCAGTTATAAACATGATGTTTTGGGGCTTTTCTGTCTTTGAACATCATTATATTCATGTTTAGAAGAAAATTAAGAGTATGTGACATATAGGTTGGCAGACAACATTATATCATGATCATTTTTCATTATCAGTTAATACTGTACTAAATCACAGACCTCAAAAGCAGATTTTGTATCAATAGAAATGGAAATCGTATGTTGCCTTGTATTTTACTTTCCTGAGGCTTCCTGCCTTCAGTTCAATCAATGTATTTTAAAGTGACCCTTTCTTGCCTGTGTATAATTGATCTTTGGATTTGGATGATATATTGGCATAAGTTTTAGGCTTGCCAAGATGATCAGTGGCATCTCTCCAAGCTTCATAGGCCACAGGTAGGTTTTCCCCTTGAGTGGAAAGGAAGAGAACAGGAGTGAGAGCGAAAAAGGTTTCATGCTAAGAAGAATGTAGCTATGAGCAGATAAGCTAGACATGAGTTCATTTGTATACATAGTGTTCTCTTGCAGGCCCAGCCTCTTATGGAGATGCAATAATGGGTCTGCCTCTGGAAAAGAATGGTTTCTCCTTCATGACTAGGGTTGCAGAGGACTAGGGCAGCCACAAGGAGCTGCCTATTTCCATATTTGGGAGCTGCAATTGTAGAGTCTTCCTTTCTCCAATCCACATCATATCAAGAATATTAAAGGGCAATAATTTTTCACAGAAAATAGCAATTTCATCTCACCAAATGAAAGTTTAGCTCTAAATAACCAAGTGATATAACACAATTGTCCCTTTAGGTGGTGTGTGTGTGTGTGTGTGTGTGTGTGTGTGTGTGTGTGTGTGTGTGTGTGTTTCAATAACTTTGCCGTATGGTCCCAGTGATTTGTTGATAGTTTTTGAACATCAACATATTTTGAAGGCTTAAAATTAGTTATCACATTTTGCATCATTGCTGGGAGCAGAATCAAAGACATCTAAAGGCAACAAATCATTGCATAGTAACTAGAATATTATTTGATGAGAAATAAAGTCATCAAAAGTAGAAATATGCCTACTAAAGAGAACATTTACAGGGGAAATTAAGATCTATAGCCCAATATTTGAATTTCTGGAGCCATATTGATACCCAGCCTTAATTTTCTTATTTACAGAACAAGAATATCAAGAGCATTGACCTTAAAGGAACATTGTGATCAAATGATGCAATACTGCAATGTGCTTAGTATAGGTGTCGACAGATCTTAGCAAGGGTGAGCTGACATGCTGTTACTGCTGCTGAGGTCTTTATTGCTATTACTGTGATCCTATGTGGAAGATGTAGAGGTCACAGTTGCTCACAACTCTGCCTTCTTATGGGTGATTGTAAATGGTTCCACCAGTGTCACTCAGACATGTGATGGTGGCTTTTCCTTTTCTTCTGAAAGACCCCTGCCCCTTAGCCCTTTCTTTCTCAAGTTTGTCTCCTCTTCCTCCTGTCGGCGGCTTCCCCGATCCCCACCCCCGGTGGCCTTCCCCCGCCACCCGCCTCACCCCCGGCCCGAGAACAAGCACCGGGTGGGCCGGCAGGAGAACAAACACCAAGTGAGCCGGCCTGGAGCCCTGCCCCTGAGCCCCCGCCCGAAGAGAAACACTCTGTCCCAAGGTCTCCGCCCCCAAGGTCAGCCATCTGGACACGGAGGGAGGGGGAATTGAGTCTGTTGTACCAGACACCAGACCTTGAGAATATGCTGATCTGGAATGGCTCTGTGTCTCATTTGAACCATCCAATAGAAATGATTCTGTATTTCGCCTCATTTGAAAGACTCTATGTTTCACCTCATTTGAATAACTCTGTACTTTGCCTCATTTGAATAACCCTGTATAGCGCCTCATATACATTGACCAATGGGAATAGCTCTGTACAATGCCTCATTAGAATTATCCAATAGAATCCCTGCTCCTAGCTTGCGCCTTTTTCCCTATATAAGGACCCCTTTCCCTTGGCTCGGGGCGCTTAGCCACACAGAAGCTAAGTCGCCCCGGGTACCCGCGTCTCTAATAAAACCTCTTGCGGTTTTGCATCCAAGTCTGTGGTCTCGCTGATTCCTGGGTGCGGGTCTCCTTCTACGAAAGTACCTCTTCGGGGGTCTTTCACTTCTACTTTATTTCCTGGGTAGGAAAGTCTAATTATTTTTGCAGGGATCGTTTTGAATAGGAAAATGCCCAGCTAGTATTCTGTCTCCTCTTGGGACACTTGTCAGCATCATATTGATAGATTCTTGGATTGCTCCTTGGCACTTGGCTCTGGTGGTGTCTGGTTTGTGACAATCTTCATTGTTGCTGTTATTACTTGATAATATTGTTGCAATCTTAACAAAGATCTCATTGCTTTCGTACCTCACATCCAGACTCTCAGAACCATGCTCAATTAAATTTGAGTTATAGAAGAAGATCACCAAGTAGAATAAACAAAGTTTGGGATTTAGGCCAACTTGAGTTCAAATCTTAGTATTAGTGGCTGGTTTTGAGGTTAAGATCTCTTGCATGACCTCTTTGTGAGGAGCTTTTATTAGTAGTTAGATGGACAAGACAATACCATCTCAGGAGGATCTGAGAAGGGTGAAAGAGGGCAGTTGATATGCTTGGACTAAAGTAAATTCCTTAAGTTGTTCGTTTTCACTTAGACTTTATATATTTAAATATGCATTGGTCTTACTTTATACCTTTACTTTTCTTTCTTTTACTATTCTAGCTTCAGGCTTGCATTAAGATGTACAGAGCAGCTGAGAGGTGGTGGCACACGCCTTTAATCCTAGCACTCAGGAGTCAGAAGCAGGCGGGTCTCTGTGAGTTTGAGGCCAGCCTGGTCTACAGAGTGAGTTCCAGGACAGCCTCCAAAGCTACACAGAGAAACTCTGTCTCAAAAAAAAAAAAAAAAAAAAAAAAAAACTAACAAACAAACTTTTTTTTTTTTTTTACTGAGAGCAACAATGAATAAATGGGACCTCCTGAAACTGAGAAGCGTCTATAAATCAAAGGAGATGGTCAACAAGACAAAATGGCAGCCTACAAAATGGGGAAAGATCTTCGCCCACATCTAACAGAGGACTCATCTCCAAAATATACAAAGAACTCAAGAAACTAAACATCAAAAAACCCAAATAATCCAATAAAAGAAATGGGGCACAGATCTAAAAAGAGAATTCTCAACGAAGTAATCTCAAATGGTCGAAAGACACTTAAGGAAATGATCAACATTCTTAGTCATCAGGGAAATGCAGATCAAAACAACTTTGAGATTCCATCTTACAACTCTCAGAAGGGCCAAGATCAGAATTCGGATAGCAGCTTGTGTTGGAGAGGATGTGGAGTCAGGGGAACACTCTTCTATTGATGGTGGAGTGCAAACTTGTACAGCTACCTGGAAAATCAGTGTGGCAGTTTCTCAGAAAATTGGGAATCAATCTACCTCAAGTCCCAACAGTACCACTTTTAGATATCCAAAGGATGCACATTCATGCAACAAGGACATCTGTCCAACTATGTTCATTGCAGCATTATTCGTAATAACCAGAACCTGGAATCAACCTATATGCCCCTCAATCAAAGAATGGATAAGGAAAATGTGGTACATTTACACAATGGAGTACTAAGTGGTAAAAAACAATGACATCTTGAAATTTGCAGGAAAATGGATGAAACAAGAAAAAAAATCCTGAGTTAGGTAACCCAGACCCAGAAAGCCAAACATAATATATACTCACTCATAAGTGGATATTAGACATAAAGCAAAGGACAACCAGCCTACAGGCCATAATCTCAGAGAACCTAAGTAACAAAGAAGACACTAAGAGAGTCATACATGGATCCACCTAGGAAGGGGAAAAAATTCAAAATCTTCTGAGTAAATTAGGAGTGGGGGGGCAAGGTGGAAGGTGGAAGGGGAGGGGAGAAGAGGAAAAGGGAGTGGGAAAAATGTATAGCTCGATAAAAAAAATGGCATAAAAAAAGAAAAGAAAAAAAAAAGATGTGCAGAACAAATTCATTTTCCTGGCACCTTTGAATGAAGAGGTGTCTCTCTGGCTTATGTAGGTAACACACTTATACCTCATTTTTTTTTACTACTCCTTAGGCAATTGCTTTCCTTGGAATAATTTGTTTCTATGTATTTGACCTTGCCTTATTTTCTAATTTTATTACTTAACATAACCATTAGCTTGTTTGATTGCCTTTAATTAAGTTGAATTGGCACCTGAACATGGAAATACCCTTGTTTCCTGGTAGGCCAAGTTTCTCCTTTGCTAATAGTGACAATTGAGTCTGCTAGTTTTGCCTTTTACAAATAAATGTGGTACCTCTGCTCTCATAGCCATCTTAGAAGAAATGCCAATTATAAACTATTTCATTGGAATGAGCATTACAATCATGACAAATATATATATATCTTTAAAATGGAAAATACATTTTTCAGTGAATAAGGAGCTCATTCACCCCATAGTTGTCAGAAACTACCATGCTTCACTTGTGGCTACAAGCCTCTGTCTGCTCCATCCACTCCTACCACAGAGCTGTATAGGTTACAATTAATTAAACCCCTTAGGCTCTTGGCCAAATGCCCAATCTCTCATTACGGTTTATATGGTTCACATCTCTCATATGGTTTATATTTTCAAATGTGCTCTACTATACATATCACTTTGACTTCTAAAAATCTTTCAATCTCCCCCAATATTCAAACAACAATATAAGATTAATAAAGTCATTGCCCATTGAAGAAAAGATGAGCAAATGACTCTAGGAGAGGAATTGTATAGGGGGCATACACGTGAGTGTGATCATTCTCTTTCTGACTCTGTGGCTCTCGTACACACACACACACACACACACACACACACACACACACACACTGAGAAAGAGTAAAAGAAGGTCTTTGTCCTTTCTAAATTCTGGGCCCTTTCATCCCCCGGGGAGTACAAACTGGCTTTTCTAAATTCTGGGCCCTTTTTCAAAGGTATTGAGTTCTGTTTTCAGAGAAACAGGAAGCTTCTTGTGTCCTAAGGTCGAAAGGAGATGGGAATGGGGGCCTAGTGTGAAACCAGAAGTGTCCGCTCAGTGTGAATCTAGGAGAACTCCTGTGACTATTGCTTTAACACCCATGTGGTGGTCTGAGGGAGAGGCCCATCCAGGCCTGGACTCCTGGGACCGTGCTGTGAGTGTCAGGGTGTCCCACAAGGCAGGCTCCCTCGCACTGCATGAGGGATCTTTGTGAAGTCTTAAACTGCCTGTGTGTGTTTTCCTTGGAATCCATGGTCTCTAGAATAGTGAGTGACCATCTTCGTGTGCTCAATAGCAAACACCCCTGGAGACTCAGGTTCGCCGGGAGCCACGGATTACTTAGCAGTCACACGGCCCAGGTTTATTGAGTAGTCAGCATATGTGAAGTTCTTGGCTTGTAATTAGACTTTTGAAAAAATCCTTTCCTTTCTAAAACTTCCGTCTCTATCTTGAAGCCAGAAGCAGCAATGTTGGCTGCTGATTGGATGTTGTGGAAGCAGAGGGCGTTAAAGGTAATGCCAAGGCTTTCCACCTAAGCGACTGGGAAGATAAGGTTTTATTTACAAGTAGATTGTGGAACTAAGGGAAAAACATGCCCTGGGGAATATCACACATTGGATTTTTTTAATGGTATGTTAAGTTGAGGTGTCTATTAAATATGCAGTGTAAGATATTTGGTAGGTACATAGTGGAAGTTGTAAATTGGGGGTTTGCAGTGGAAGCCTGTGTTATAAGTGTAGAGACTTACTAAAGACTGAGTAGATGGCATTTGGGTGAACAAAGTTCTTACCCTCAGGACCCTGACATTCAACCCCTACTTTGGCATTGAACCATGTACATGTTACAGGCCAGATCAGGACTATGAGTGAAATACACCCATCTGATATCAATATTGCTTCAATCTAAATACATAATGAAATTTGAACATTTCTCATGTGAGACACTCAGGGAGAATCATACTGGCATGAAAGTGTTTGTCATAGAAAATCCAAATGCCCAAGGAGCTAAGCAAAACCAGTGGTGAGTATGATTAGAGGAAAGGAGAAAAGCTTCACAATTTTAATTGAGCAAATGGTATGCCGTCCCAGCTCAGCAGTGGTAGAGATTCTATGAGCCCCGTGGGAACTACAGCTGGTATGTGAACTGCTGCCCAGAATAGCAGGTGCTGGGACAATGGACCCAGGAGAAGCAGGTCGGAGAGCACTTGCTCAAACAGCAAATCTCTAGGTCCAAAGAAATGGGGACATGGTGGTTTATGATGCTCGATGCTGATCTAGACTCTTGCCACTGTGACCTTCAACGAATCTTCTGAAACCTAGAGTATGATTTCTTCTTTAATGCCACTGTAAATTTAAGAAGATGCTCACAGTTGGATGGCAGCATGGAGTTGAATGCGTGGTTACCACTTTCGTTGGTCTTAGACCCGTCTTTCTCCACTTCCAATGTGCTAAGACTATAGGTACGTGTACTCAGGTCTGCCTTTTATGTGGGTACTGGGGCTCACACTCTGCTTCTTCTGCTTTCACAGCAAGCACTTACTGAACGGACCATTTCCCAAGCCCCAACACCCTTTTTAAAACAGTAATAAACTGACTCACATCATGGTGACATTAATCTGTCAAGAGGTGGTTTTCCCATGACCTGAGCAACTCCCATTAGGCCCCCTCAACAGCCTGCACTGCACTGGGGGTCATTTGCAGCACATGGACTTTGAGGGGAACATATTCAAACCATCACAACAGTGGGATTAGAAACAGAAGTAAAAGAGAAGAGTTTCTGATCAAGAAATATCAGAATGGATGTAGTTTGTAATTGGCAGGCTGCTACCATCGTGCCTACCATGTTAGGCGTGTAAAACATCAGCAGTGGGGGTGTCTTCATGACTGTAAACCTCAGTAGAACACAGTTACCCATGCTGAGTGGTAGAGACAGGCCACCAGCACCCAAGACATGTGATGCTCTCAACAGACATTTTGAAATCAAAGGACAGTTCTAAAAATGGACCTTTCTGATGGCGGTAGCCTGTCCTTGGCTCAGATACACAAGTGATTGTTTCCTAAAACAGAAGAATGCTGTTGGCCTAGGCTTCAAGCATTTGATTCCAAATGTGGTATTGTACTCATAACTTTACAATTCATAATGGAAGACAAGGAGGTCATGGATCTGAAATACGTGATTTCATAAATAAGGCAATTTATGAGTATCTTGCCAAGCACCAGGATATGATCTGAAATGGTGAAATCTCTATCTATCTATCTATCTTATTTTAGAAGCACTCTTACTTGCATACCCATCCCCCCATTCCTTGCCCTCATCCTCCCATGCTCCCCACCAACCCTCCAACCCATCTCCCACCCCCTCCCCAGGGATAGTGAGGCCCTGGGGGGGGACCATCAAAGTCCGTCACATCATCTGGGGGAGGGCCCAGGCCCTCCTAGCTGTATCTGGGCTGCAATAGTATCCCTCCATAGGGAATGGGCTCCCAAAGTCCATTTGTGCTCTATGGATAAACGCTGGCTCCACTGTTAGAGGTCCCATAGACTGTCTTGGTCTCCTAGCTGGCACCCAAATTCCAAGGGCTTGGTTCGGTCCATTGCTGGTTCCCCAGCTTTATGTCTAGAGTCTCCTTGTTCTCACTATGTCAGGTCCACTGTTTCTGCAGGTTTCTGCAGCACCGTCTTGGCTCCTTTGCTCATCCCTCTTCCCTCTCTGCAATTGTATTCCAGGAGTATGGCTCCGTGTTTAGCTGTGGGTGCCTGTTTCTGCTTCGAACAGCTACTGGATGAAGGCTGTAGGAATGCTAACCTGAAAGGTTGAAATCTTAAGTTACTAATGTTACTGGAGTGTCCACTCCCCATCTACCTCACACTGAATCTCCTGCACTCCTTACACGATCACTCATTTCCCCCCACGACCTATTCTTCATTTGTTACAATGCCCGATAGATCTCTACCTCATATCGGGGCTGGTGTCACCACTTGTGGGGCACAATGCAAAGAAACAGTACGGGGCTACTGGATAAAATGACTCAGAAGTTCAGAGTGGCTGTTGAGCTTTAAAGAAAGCATGAGGGCTTTCTGAGCTGGGTGCAGGTCACACACTATGTCTCATGCCTTTGAGCTTGTCATATCTTTACTCAAACGCTCTCTCACCAGGTCCCCTCATTTTCTTCAGGGCTGTGTTAATCAGGAGACTATCCCCAAATGCCTTCCCCAGGGACCTGTAAGCTCTCACCTTTGAATCATCTTCGTCATTGGACTCAATCGCTTTTTATGTCTTGTTTATTGCCTGTTTCCCTCCACTGGAATAGAAAACCCAAGAGAACAGGAACTCTGTCTTGTTTATTGCTATCACCCCAGGCTCTGGAATAGTGCCTGACAATTATTGTGGCTTTGACAAATATTTGCTGAATAGATGACTAAATGAATATCATTGCTTTACCTGATAAAACTTAAGCAATCTTATATTTTATTTTCTTCCCTTCGTAAAATGCTTCTAAAGTTAAAAGAAATGGTGCCTCTTCTACTTCTTCTCTAAAGATGGTGTTTACAGTGCTATGTCATTTGTAGTCTACAAAGCTGCACCCTGAACAGGAAAAGTGAAAAAGAGCTTTGCAGACTCTGTGGAGCCTCACAGAGCTTTGTACAGCAATTCTTTTAAAACATTTTCTTTTCAAATGTGTGTGTGTGTGTGTGTGTGTGTGTGTGTGTGTGTGTGTGTGTGTGTGTGCATGTGTGGGTGTGTGCATGTGTGTCTTTGTGTGCATGCATCCGTGTGCATGTATATGTATGTGCTTTTATGTGTGTGCATTTGTGTGTGCGCCTGTGTGTGTGTGTGTGTGTGTACGCACACGTCTGTGTGTGTGTGCCTTTGTGTGCATGTGTGTGTATGTGCCTCTCTGTGTATGCCTTTGTGTGTGTGTGTGTGGTTTATTTCAATTTTTATGTATTATTTGAGGCTAAAACGTGCGGTTTCCTCCTGGGAAACAACCCTTTTGGGTGGTGGTTTTCTGTGAGTTATATATAGGTCTGCAGTGGCCTCAGGAGTGACATACTCCTCTTCTCCATGCCACTGCTGCTCTTAGATTAGGGAAGATGGGAAAGATCGGGAGAAGGGCAAGGCGCAGTAGATGCAGGAAAGATAAAAGAAATTTAATTTAAGATGCATCTCTGTCTCCAGAAGTTATTTGCTAATTTTCTAATAAAGGCTCCTCTGTGTGCCCCAAATGTAATTATTTAAACAACCCCAGTGACCATGTCTGGGACTCTTCTTTCATCAGATATCAACCACAGCTCATTCAGCCTACCCAGCACCATCTCCTTTTAATAAACCCACGTCAATAGGTTTCTAACCTTTCAGCACCGGTGCTTACACATTGATTTCTAAACAGTGTTCTTGACCCTTTGAAAACTAGCATTAGTTTTTGAGTGACCTGCATGTTTCTTCCTTCCTTCCTTCCTTCCTTCCTTCCTTCCTTCCTTCCTTTCTTCTTTCCTTTCTTCCTTCCTTCATTCCTTCGTTCCTTCATCCCTCCCTCCCTCCCTCTCCTCCCTCCTCCTCCCTCCCTTCTTTCTTTCTTTCTTTCTTTCTTTCTTTCTTTCTTTCTTCTCTTTTTCTTAAAGATTTAAGTCATTTCCTGCTCTCCTCATTGGGAAGCTCTGTTGACTCTTGAGATTTTACAATCTTACTTAGCCTCTTCTCTTTTCCTGATTTGGCCTTTTAAACCCTTTTAAACATATTTAACGCCTCTCTTCACAATGGTTAACACAGTACCCTTTGTGAAAGAGGAAGCTGCTCAACTAAAATGTTTCCTGTCCAAACATCCCTTGACTCCAAAATTTGGATTATTTTTTTCTTTATAAATTTAGTTTTCTTTGTATTTAAATTTATTAAGGCAGACTTTTTTATAGGAAATTTTATCTCCCTCAGTGTAGACTAGTTACTTGTGACCGCAGAGCCATCTTTTCAGCATTACTTTGCAGTGACATTTCCCCATGTTTCTGTGTGATTCACAGTGAAGGTGCGCTGAGCGCTCATTGTGCAGGCAGGGCTAAGCTTAGCACTGCACTTGCTGTGTCCTCTTGGAGCTTCACCTCAGCCATATGAGAGGGCCATTGCTCTGAAACTTCTCTTTTGGATGAGAAAACAGATCTGAGAACATGAAGCTGAGGTAACACAGTAATACTTGGCAGAGCTGAAATTCAAGGTGCACTTCTGGATCAAGGGTTGATGTTCTTAACCTGTATAATACAATGCTTCTTTATAATTCTACCTTGGACAATGTTCCTGTCTTCGATGCTCAATCCTGTCTTTGCTACAGTTGGGTGAAGGCAGCAAAACCTGGCAGCACAGGCTCTGAACCAAATGAGGTAGATCCAAAGCCAAAGCCAGTGCATAGGAGATAAAACAACTTGAGTAATGATTAGCCCTTTGTGTCTCAAGCTCTTAATGTGAAAGCAAGAATAATGGTACCTACTCATAGGGTTGTAATACGTACATTAGGTCAGTGTGTACAAGGCATGTCAAACCGTCTCTGGCATATGAGAAGCATGGAACAAACATCAAATCCTCCTACTCATTTATTGATTCAATACACATAGCTAACTAATGTAGTTCTCTGTTACTAAGTGTCAGGCATTGTTCTAAATTCTGAACACAGAATATCCTTAAGACTGTCTTTTCCTTGGAATGTCCAAGTCTAGTTAGAGTCATAAAATAGTGCTCACAAGGGGCGATGACCACACCGAGAAGGCAGTGTAGGTGGTGAACAGCAAACCTAAGTCCCGTGAAGGACAATATCCTTAGTGAGTGGAGAAGAAAAACTCAGAGGCCAGCATGTAGATCTTTCAAACCCATGCTATCCCACAGGGCAGGCCATTGCCCAAGATTAATCCCATAATTCTCTTTCCATTTGCCCTTTTGGACCATCACTTTTCCAGCCCTCTCACTAAGACTAGGTATCTACTTCCTATCCCTTGAATTCTAGTTAACCCCTGACTTGTTTTAATCAACGGAAGGTGCTAAACATGATGCAGTGTGACTTGCAGGCTTAGACCTTAAAAGGCCTCACAGATTCCTTTTTGACTTGTGGGATCAGCCTTCATGAAAAAAAATCAATACTTGCATTGTTGCCTGATGAGAAATGGGGATGGAGAAAGACACTTGGCTAATCCCTAGCCACGTCAGTCACACTGGCTGGAGTTTGGGGCTTATGAATGAGACCTGGCACCTGGATCTGGCAGCTTTAATCAAATGCCTCAGTGAGCACTGAGTGGGCAGAGGCAACTTACCAATTCCCACTCACTCAAACTGTAAAACCAAGACAAATAGGCCACATATAATCACATGCTTCATAGTAAGATTTATGCTGATGATGAACACATGTATGATGCTGGTACCCTGAGGTAACAAAGTCAAAAACTTCCCAAGTCCTGGTGACATTTGTAATGTCACAGTGTGATGACGCTGATACAAATAGATATACTAGCTTCCCCTGATCTAAAAGTATAGTGCATGCTATTGATTACCATACACAGTACTTAGTATTGATAATACAAGATTGTTACTGGTATAGTGTACATATTTACTACACTGTATTGTTTTAGTTTGCTTCATAATTTAAAAAAAAGTAGAAGAGAATTTTAGGTGTGCAAGCCACCTTTCCGAGATAAGTATAGCTACTACCCCTCATCAAAGAAGTCTCTCTTTACTGCAAATGATAGTTTAAATTTCAGACTATTATGGAAAACCACAACTAGTCACAATGCAGAGAGTAACAGATCCTAGTGTGGGGGACCGAATATCCCTGTTATGGAATATTTTGGGTTCCAGGCTCTGGCTGCCATTGGTGCCCGGGTCACCATTTTATTGTTAATTAACACTAGGCTGTTACTGTTTACCATAGCCTCAAGGTAATATGCCTCTTATTTGCATCTGTATGTGCCTAAGCATCTGGATAGGCCCTCACCTGGGCAGAGGAGCAAGAGGTTTGTGAGTAAGGTATGAGGACAGAAGGTTAGGAGCTAGGGGCAAAGCAGGCAGGCAGGAGATGAGAACAAAAGAGAAATGGTTGCCTCATAGTATTAGCAGGATGGTTAAGAGACACTAGAAAAGATGGCTAATAAACAAATGACTCTAGTTCCATAACATGGAACTGAGAGCTCTCTGAAGATGACAAGATGCCTGTGTTTGGTCTTTATCGCCGTTCGGTTGCTCGAAGCTTCCAGGTTCACACACCCCCTCTCAGGTAGAACCCCATGGACTAAGGCTGAGACATGCTGGGTCATGACATCCTGGAAAGGCCAGACCCAATTCATGCATCTGTATCACAGCTCCTGCATCTATGGCTCAGGGAACAGAGCAGAAGAGAGGGCAGAAAGATTGTAAGAGCTAGAATTCCAAGAAGTCTGCAGCAAATCAGTCTCCCCTGGAAATGGCTGCATAAACAAGACTAGAACCAATGGACATGTTAATGTAGAAGGAGAAAATTTTCACACAGCCTTCCCTAGACAAAGAGCTGATAACTACCTGGAGAAGGAGAATTGGCATTTCTTAGGGATGAGCCAACTGTTGAGTGCAGAGTGCTGAGCCCTAAAACCATACACATATAAACAACAAAAAGAGGTTGTATCTCTATAGATTTGTGAATACACACACACACACACACACACACACACACACACACACACACACACACACACACACGTATGTAACAATAATAAAGAAAAAGAGGTGATCAATTGGAGGGGCCTTTGGAGAAGTAGTTCAAGGGAGTACAGCTGGGAGGAAAGGGAGGGGAAGTGATGTAAATCTATTTCAATTCCAGACATTAAAAAAAGAACATTTGTATAGAATAGCATGCTGTCCCCTCTGTCAGCCACCTCGTGTGTGCCATGCTCACCTTGTCTTTTAATGGCATAGTTAATGCAAGCGGCCACGCCTTCCAATAAATCTGCAAGGCTAATGTGTTTTAAAAAGTGCCTTGGTTTATGATTTTCTTTGTTCCGTTACTATTAAAACTTCATGAAGCTGTTACTGTTAGACCCCGGAAAACTCAAGTATCCGGGGTTCCAGGCCACGTTCGCGGTCACCCCAATCACCAGGCAGATTCGAGAGCTTGCTGCAAACTGCATGAGGCTTTATTGTAATTTAACGAGCTAACGCCATGTTAGCTCGGGTCTTTCACCCACCCGCCATGGCAGATGGCTAGCAAAAGACAGCTCCTAGGGCCTCCCAAGAGATATTATAGGGCAGCATAAGGGGAGTGTCTAGGGGTACGCACAGGCTCAGGATTGGTGTGCCTCCAGGCTTGGAGGGCTTGCCCTGTGTTGATTGGTCAACTGGTTGTTATGGCCCATAGGCCCTCCCAGGGTGGCTGCTATGCTTTGTGCATCATTGCTCTGCGCTTGTCCATAAAGCACACCCAGGGTCGTAAAGCATAGCGCCACCAGCTAACTTCTGATTGGTTCCTTGTCATGAGGCAGGCATCTCACTTTCTAGTGTCTAGGACAAGGTCATGGAAGCACGTGTTCGGCTGCTATGACTGCCGAAAGGGAAGCTGGTCCCTTCATTGGGTTGCTAGGAGCTTTCAAGTCCACGATCTCCCACTCAGGCCGAACCTCATGGCTGCTGTGGCTTGGGGCTTAGGGCCAGGTGTGTTTAGTAAATCTCTAACTTTCCAGTTCTTGGTGTAATTAGGAGGGTACATTGGAATTCCTTATTCCACACTGGTGGGGATTTTATTTTTTTTCAAAGAATTCTTTTGTTTAGAAAAACTACCATTGTACACAGTTTTGTTCTTTACCAAAACCCAAATTTCCCCAAAGGAAAGACATTAATATTGAGAGTCATTGAAAATGAAAGTCAAAAGGTGCTGGAGGAGTATGGTCTGCAACATGGAAATGCTGGAACTTGGTCAAGCAGCAGTGGTCGCCATGTGGTCCTCACCATGTGCCAAGGGCTTGTGTATGATGTTCACATGGTGGTAATATTATTAAACTTGGGGACATAGTCCATGTCCTGTGAATCTAGGTTCAACCCTGTGTCCTAGATAAATAAATTACAATAGTCAGATTAATACACACACACACACATACACACACACACACACACACACAACACACACACACACACACACACACACAGGCACGCACGCACGCATGCACGCACGCACGCACGCACGCACGCACACACACACGAGATTTACTCCATGTGGGCCACATTGGGATGAGGGACAAAGACATCCAATGATTACTGTTACTGTTACGTCTATCCTTGGTGTCCTGAAGTTTAAGTTTTAGCTAGAAGGTCATGGATGTGCACATCTCAGCAGTCCCAGTCAAGGTGTGGTCTCAGCCACTATTGATTCACTGTTGTCTCTGTAAGGTTGTAAATCTCTTCCCCAAGGAGAAGAGTTCCTGGGTACTGTCTGCCCAGGCTGGCCCAGGCTTTTCTTCTCCCACAATGAGATTCCTGGGTTTAGAGAGACCCCTCCCCTTTATAGTCTGAGAGCTAGCGTACTTACTTTTACCAAGCAGGTTACAATGAAATCACATAGAGAAGCTGTTCTCAGAACTTTCCCCTCTCAATAAATGATGTGTGATTGTAAATGGCTAAGTTGTCTAAGTTTAGCTTACTTCACAGCAGGCAATACCAGGAACATCGTCGCTGTGTTCAAAGCCAGTCACCATATACAAAGCTTGAGTTAGATGGTGGAATGACGACAGCTCATGGTGGGATAGTGAAGCTCTACCTTCCAGTCATCTTTAATCAAAGCTCTGGATGTGTGTGGTAAAGCACTGTTTAGAATCCCTAGCACGGTCCAGCTGAATGCAGCTCCATACATTCCGTGTGTGTGTGTGTGTGTGTGTGTGTGTGTGTGTGTGTGTGTGTGTGTGTACATGCATATACAGGTTGGAGAACAAGTTGTGTAGTTGGTTCTCTCCTTTCAGCACATGAGTTCTGGGGGATCAGACTCAGACGTGGTAGCAAGTGTCTTTACTGAGTCATTGCCCTGACCCTCATGATTGTTTTTAAGCCATTGAATTTGGAGGCATTTTGTCATACAGCGATAGATAACAGACACCCTCAACACAGCGGCCCTTCTCAGAAGGGCCAATAGCAAGGCACTGCTTTACAGTGTGTTTGAAGCATAGAATTGTCTAATCCTTCATCATGCACTTTTGATGTGCCTGGTCTTCTACCCATGTGGTTTTTATTTAGTTCTTGTGCTAACGCTGTGATGCAGATAACTGGGCAGCTGAGAGAGCTACACTTCAGGGGTGTGTGTAATTTACCTAAGGCTTCTCAGGTAGCAAAAGCACATACACAGCATTGAAAGCCAAGTGCTGTACAGGAGTCCTCTAACTGTTCTCTCTATGGCTGCAGTGTAACTAACTAGTCTCTCTCTTCTGCTAGTCTTGCATTATTCCAGCAGATCCAAATCAGTCCCCACTAAAGCTAGTGGTATCAAATCAGTACATCTGGTCTGGAATGCTCTGACCTACCTACTTGTAACCTTTATTTACAGTGTGGGTAAAGCACTGGGAAGAACACGTCTATGGGATAAAGCCTGTACCATACAAGGCCTCTCTTCACTTATGCAACTCCCTCCCCTTCCTTTCCCTTCCATTCCACATTATTCTGTTTCCCCAGGTGCAGCTGACCAACACACACTTGAAAACCCCTTGAAACTCTACTTTCTGAGTACAGCCTTAGTAACACGTATTATTTGAAGTTACTCTCTATCACGAGGTCTGAGAGCACCTTATCCCGTGTCCTCTCAACACCTGGTTTACCTGGTCTCTAAAAAAGAAGTGGTGCAGAGAGGACAGAAAAGCAACCTAAGAAGGGTTAGTCATGTTGCCAAGAGCCTGGAGTACCTAGATGAATCTCTGGTGTAATTCACCTATCTGCCACCTGTATCCCCAAGTCTTCCATCAATCCAGTGCCACCTTTTCAGCTAAAATCCAAACTTTTAAGGTCTCTAGCCCCCATCCCATTATACAGAAAGTCCAGTATCACCACCTTCCTTTCCTAGCCTCCCCACCCCCATATGTATCTTCAGGGTTTTGAGAAGGATGTAAGGGGTCTGGGTACCCAGTTGTCCAGATTGCCTCTTGTTCTCGAATCCCACACATCCTGACGTGGTCATTTCACTTATGCCTGTCTTTTTTCCCCCCTGGGGATATATATATATATATTATATATATATAATATATATATATATATTATATTCATTCTATATTCTGGTCTGTTTTTCATTCTCCTAAAACAGCTCAAAAACAAACTATGATCACTGAAAGATTTTCCTTTTTTGTGTGATTCCAAAGTGTTGAGTGGATAGCACATTCGCATAGTTTATAATAAATGCTAGAGCCTATGGTAGAAAATTCTCATTCCCAGCTCATCTGCCCCATTCTTTTTGACTTTCCTGGCTCTAAGTATTTATTTAGCTTCTTAGACGTTCCTCCAGGTTTACTTGTACAAATATAATACAATTGAAATAGATAAGAAAGAATGTGTCTTCTCTGTTGAATGTTGTTGGCAAAAGTTATAAAAATATGCTGCCTGGACCTACTTTCAAATCTGTGCTGTCATCTGCTTCGATGGGCTCCCCCTGATGCACAGAAAAGTCCTTTTTTATTTTCTATTTTCCCACAGAGATGATTTCCATGGTGACAGTGAGAAAAAAATGGGACACAAGGTCTGAGAGATGAATCATTTTAGAATATGTTATCAAATAGTGGCCTTGCCCTGCAAAGTGTGGGCCAAGAATCTGTGTGACTGTTCCAGCCTTCCCTAGGCTGGACTAGATTTTTTTTCTCTGAGATATTGGGCTTTTTGGCATTGCTTAAACTCAAGGACAGGATTACAGATAAAGGAAGGGCTGATATGATTCAACCTGGACATTTAGCTATTCATTGTACTGATCCAGGGAATGTGACACTGGCCACTGTTCTCCCTCTGGCCTCATTGCCATCTGACTGACTGTACCTCTCTTCGGATTCTGTGTAACTTTTCTTTCAAGTCCTGGTGCTCCCTCACTTACTTCTCCCTTCCCAGGGTGCCTTAAAACCTCCAAGTCTTTTGTTTATTCTTGAAGCAATTCAGTTGTGAAGGGTAAGAATATGATGCACTCCTTGGGGAATGCCTGGGATAAATGTGAGCAGGGTCTTGAAAACCATTTAATGTATGCAATCAAGCATCAAGCTACGCTCTAAGAACCTGCCTATGGCTGCAAAAGCTGCAGGCTGACACACACCCACATAAAGCTGGTGTTTCGACTTGGAGTAATCATCTAACAAATACCTCAACAAGGGTTAATGTGTTTTATACTCTGATTCCCTTTATTGGCCATGACAAAGGCAATTAGAGTTCCTCAGATACCCCAGGTGTTCTCCTACGTTACCCAGACTCACTTGCAGAATGAGAAGAATATGCACCATGTCACTTCAGATGGAGTTAATTGGAAATCAATGTGTTTTCCTCTATGCTATCCCCCATCACTACAGTGGATACTAAGCATTCCAAGAGGCATAGTTAGAAGTGTCACATATTAGACTATGATGTGAGTGAAAAAATATACATTTATTGTAATCAGCCATCGATATTTTAGGTATTTGCATTAATATTTAATTGTGTCTGTACTACTTAAACCAGCATTCTTAAAATAGACTAAAGCTCAGATATCAAGTGTAATATGTATTTTAGGCTATGCAAATGTGTCCCTATAAGCTGTATGAATTTTACTTTGAAAATCTTTGTGACTGTTTATACACTTGAAGGTCCCATGGGTGTATGAGAGAATTCCATGAAGTGTATCCTACTTCTTATCACTTCTATTCTCAGAATGAGTGAGAACATTAAATATTAAATGCAGCTCTTCACTCTGTGTTCAGTTGGAACATCAAGCTTGCGCCTGCACAATTTGGAAAGCCCCATTACTCACTCTCTCTCTCTCTCTCTCTCTCTCTCTCTCTCTCTCTCTCTCTCTCTCTCTCTCCCTCCCTCCCTCTAAAATTTGCCCACTCAGAGAGTCTCCAAACAAAGAAAGGGCAGCAAAAGTTTTGCATTCTTAGTGACTACTGCAACTTCTTCCCCTGAAGTTGCCTCCACCCAAGTCCCCACCTAAAGTGCTCAGTTTTTGACTATACTTGGGCACAACCTCAGCTTGTGGTGGACACATTATCACCCCATCACTCCTTACCTACAACATATAAAGACTCCCTGATTTAGTTAGGGGTAGATGCTGGCTTCTTCAGCCTCCATCTCTGGGACTGTAGAAGTTGCCTGGGAGTTGTTTTGCTCAAGGAATCCTGTTCTTATACTTTTTCAGTTCAGCTTGATCTGGCTTACTGAGTTAGTGGGGAAACCTATTATGGGGTGAGGTGTGAGTACCGAAAACCCATTACTCTGTAATCCTTTCTTTTACTTCTAAATTCTCAACATTCAGATACAGGTATACTGTAGTGTTTGGCTCCAGAGAAACAAATCATTTCAGGAATTAAAGTAGGAAAAGATTTTCAAATAGATTCATGGAAAATCTAGAAGGCCAGTCCCTAAATCAAGCCTTCAGCAATACTCACTCCTAGGAGACAACCTTCAAACTGGTTTGCCCCAGATTGACTCTAAAGAGACAGCTCCAGTCAAATATATGCAATAAGAAGCCTGCAGTAGAAATGTTGGAGCCCACAGTTGCAGTTTGAGAATGGGAAAGCCACTGTCATCTTTGGAGACACCAGCCATAATCCCGTACAATGCTGGGCAGAATATGCTGAAATGCTCTTGCAGGGAAACCCAGCACCTAGCTGGTCCTACCTGTCAGCAGTGGCAAGCATCCCAGTAGGCCCTGGTCTCTCTTCTGCCTTCCCAGTCAGTATCTGACTCACAATCAGAACATTAGCTGGGGAGGAGTCTGAGAAATCTAAGGGCCATAGTTAGGATTCCTATTGTTATGCTGAAACACCATGACCACAAACAACTCAAGGAGCAAAGGATGCATTCCAGCTTACAAGTCTCAGGTCATATACCACCAGTGAGACAAACCAGAGCAGGAACTAAAGACAGGAAGTTGGAGGTAGGACTGGAGCTGAAGCCATGGAGGAGTGATGCTTACTGATTTGCTCTTCCTGGCTTGTTCAGTTTGTTTCCTCATGCAACTTGGGACAAAAACCAAATAACAAAGATTGGCAATGCCTATATCGAGCTGTACCTTCCCAAATCAACTACTAATCAAGAAAAATTCTTCAGTCTTTTCTGTGGATCAACCTGTTGGCCTGTTGGGGACATTTTCATTATTGAGTTTTGTTCTACTCAAAGGACTCTAGCTTGTGTCAAGCTGGCACAAAATTAGCCAGCACAATAACTTTGAGCTTTTAAATTTCTTCATAAGGAAAAGATACCACAAAATGTGACTGGATAGATGCTAAGATCTAGCATTTCCCACCTCCCATGCTGATTCTATGTGCATGCAAGGTTATAGTAGCTTTCACACTGAAAACTGGGTTCATTTTGGCTTTTAAAAAATCATCTTAGTCAAGGCATAGTTTTCACATAATAAAATGTACCAGTTTTCAGTGTACAGTACAAGTGGTTTTTGACAAATGTTGCATATATAATCACTGCCATACAAGATAAAAAAAAAATGCTAAGGGGTCAAGAGTTCAAGGCCAGCTAGGTCTCAGAAGGAAAAACAAACAAATAAACAGCTAACTAACTAGATAACTAGCTAACTAACTAACTAAACAACCAACTAAAATCTTTCTGTCATTCCAAACAGTTCCCTGGTGCCTAGTGTCCTTCCTGTTCAGGCAATCCCATTTCTCTCTGATCCACTTTCTGTCACTATCAATTCATTTCTCCTACTCTAGATTTCAAATAAACCAAGCTAAGAAGTGAGACAGAGCTGTTTTTAGTACCTGCTTATCACTTCTTGCCTTCTTTCTTCCTCCCTCCCTCCTCCCTTCCCCTTCCTTCCTTGCTCCTTTCCTTCCTTCCTTCCTTCCTTCCTTCCTTCCTTCCTTCCTTCCTTCCTTCCTTTCTATCTTATTTTATTTTTTTCTTCTTTTGCTTGCCAAGAATGCAACATAGCACAGGAGAACAGGTCCTTGATTTAGACAAAGTTAAATCCCAGCTTTGCCTCCTACTAATTTTCACCTTGTAAAAGTTGGATGTGTTGAACCTAAATTTCTTATCTCCATAAAGGCAATGTGACAGAACATCAGAGGAGAAGGCTAGGATGCACACATGAAAGCACATACTTGACACTCGGAGTGCGAAGACGGCATTATTCTTGTTGATGGCCCATCTTTTTCTCCTCAAACCATTTCTGGCCAGGTTCATCTACACTAGAGTGCTTTCTGGGGAAGAACTCTATGCTGCCTTCAGATACAATTGCAATAAAAGTGGCTAGAAGGCAGTCCCTGAAGCATCAGATTGCCTTCCAGGTTCCTGATCAGACAAATTCTGTGTCTTTCTATGTCTCCAATTTTCCCTGTATAAAATGGGAATAATGCCTAAGATGTCTGTGGGAATCAACTGAGAAAATATTCTTTAGCTAGTGCTCACTAAGGAGGGGCCATTATTAAAATCGCTGTTGTTTCATACTGACACTTCCTGAGGACCTCTCATAGTGGATAAAATCTATATTCTCAAGTTCCCTTTCCACTAGAGAATGTGCTTTTCTTTTACAGCCAACTCATTTTCCTGTTTTACCCACGAGACACTTCTCCCACCAACAAAATGCATTTGTACGCTCTCATTTGGCACTCGCCACATACTTTAGATTAGCACTGAATCACAGATTGTATGCGACAGAGGAAGTGGTGCACTAAATGCTTCATTTCCCAGCCGGTGTGGCAGAGGCTCCCCAGGGATGGACTGGCTTCTGAAGAGCACATCCTTATCAGGTAGACCAGGGTAGAACTTGACCAGTCCTGCATCTAGGACATCAGTGGTTCGTTGAGTTCCAGCACAGGTTCACAGCAGCTTTGCTGGCTTGAGAGATTGTGAAGTATACAGTGGCCCCTTGATTTTAAGGCAAACCTAAGACCTTGTTCACCAGCGTGCCCAAACTCATTGCCTGTGCCAAACACTGTGCCCACACTTCTTACTCTCCAAGGTTAAAGAAATAATAGTTAATGCTGTGAAAACATAATTACACAGTTTATCAAGAAGGTCACCTGAAGGTACGTCACACACATTACTCAGTGGGAGGAGGATATTCTACAAAGCAGGCCATGCTTCACGGGAGGTAGGATATCCTGCACAGTTTCATGTGATGTTGATAAATTACTGTTGATGTGGCATTGAGGTTTAGTGCCTGGCCATATATTTTAAAAGGCCTCCATGTACTCACAAGATAAACGCGTTTCCTCACCAGATAAGTCTTCTGGTAAATAATTTATAGGGACATTTCAGTGATGCATTTAGTTCAATAAGATACCACTAAGAGCCTCACTCACACCTTGTGTTTGTAGGGGAAACACAGCTGGATTAAAAGTAAAATGCAGACAAAGCAGTGCTGTGTTTATTTGCAGCACAGAAGCTTTGCAGCTTCTCTGGGACTGAGAAACTGAAGGTGTCACTCCTGACAGCTTTGTCCATGTCCATACTCGGGCTTGGACTTTGGCAGGGAATGAGTAAGGAAGGTTGGGGTGGATATGCCCCAGGAAAGAAGAGAAAGCAGTACAGAAAGCTAGGGCACTTCCTTTATGAATCTAGAAAAGCAATCTCTCTCACACAATTCTTAAGACGGCAGATCTCGCCAGTTCTTTGGATGGAAGAGTTTATAGTACTCAGCATGTAACTGAACTGAGGTTGACATTTGTGGCCAGGAAAAAAATGCAAAGCCAAACCAGGGAAAGAAATAGGTGCATGGATGGAGGCAGCAAGAGACTGGGTCTAGGCTTCCAAGTGTCCTGCCACAGTGGAGTGCCTCCTGGGCCCCTTCACCAAGGTGCTAGGAAAACACATGCAAAATATTCTCAAAGGGGCAATTCAAAGACTTACTGCCCGAGGGTTCTAATCAGGAAGTGGTCAGATAGAAACCCTCTGCCTGGCATGTGCTGAAATTCCAGACTCCCAGAAACAAAGCAGAAGTTCAGCACAAACAGTGTAGCTTGCACAGTGTAGCCGCGGCGAGCCACTGCCGTTATTAGGGCCAAGTTACCTGTCAGTGTGGGGCTTGCTTTACCTTCTCAATTTCCAGATGCAGCCCAGGGCTGAGCAATACTTCTCCTGTGGTGTTTTGTGGTAATTAGTAATATAGTTTTTGTTTTGGGACAGGGTCTCACTATGCAGCCCAGGTTAGCCCAGAATTTGTTATATGGACCAAATTGGACAGATATCCACCTGCCTCTACTTCCCAGTGTGAGGATGAGGATTAAAGGCATGCACCATCATGCCAAGCACAGTAGCTAGGAATTTTATTTACCCTTAGAAGAAAAGATTATTTCTGAAATTGGGAATATTCAGTGTACAGTGTTGATCCAGAAATAATGACAGGAACAGAGTCACCACTTCTAGGACATGAGCTTTTTCACTGGCATGTTGGTGCTATGCCTAGAGGGGTAAGTTAACTTTACTTCTCATCTGCAAACCATGGCTCGTGTGCATATTTCTGTTTCAGTACTATTTTATTATTGACCAGAACTTGGTAACATGGGCATATCCATCTTTTAGTGAAGCTGGAAATTGAAGTCTTTATTCTAGGAAGTCATGCCCCTGATATGATTGCATTATTACCAAGGAAAACCAGATAAACAGATGCGTTATAATCTTTGGAATGGTTCCAATGCAGAGAAGGAACTTGCAGAGGAGCAGTGGAGTTGCTCAATACTTTCACTTGTACTGCAGTAAATAAGTTCTCCTCCACCCTGAGACTGGGAAGCCTTCCAGGGATGAGAAATAGTCCCAAGTTTTCCCAGAAATGGGTTGTGGCTGATGGGTTTAATGGTAGGTAGATACAGGAAGGCAAAAATTTTCTTCCATTAATTTTTCCATGTTTTTGGTCATGTAAGGATCTTGCCACTAATGCATGCCCATGGCCTGGCAGCTTCTGAGTAATCTTGGAGCTTGTTAAAATTCCAACTGTGCATTTTAACAAGCTTGTGAGATGGATCCCATGTGCATCGAAGTCTGAGAAGCATTGTTTTTTCCCCTCTTCCCTCAAAACACATGCTCCAGAAATTCTGTAATTGAGGCCAAATGGTTTCTCCTAGCAAAGAAATCTGAGAGAAGTCATTAACAAGTGGCACACTGTAGTTGGAATAAGTAAACCAGAAATTTCTGTAGATTGGCTCTTTATCTTACATGCAAAGTAGTTATACCCTTCAGTTTCTTACTATCAGACTATGTTCAAAGTAAATCTACCAAGAAATCTAATATTTGAGAAGCTAATTAAAGCCACAATAAAAATGCTTGCATGGAACCACCTTATATGGATGGCTATACCCCCCAAGCCATAAGTTACTAAAGGAAAATCCCAATGTTAGGGGTGGACTGCCTTCATTAGATTTGTTGGTCAGGGAGATCCCCCATGGCCCCCCAACACAACAGGTGATCACCACTTCGGTTGATTGCCCACAAGTAAGATCCTGTTGAAAGATGGCAAATGCCTTAGACACAGGACACAGAGAAGTCAAGCTGGAAATAGATTGGAAGCTTTCTTCCTGCTAGCTAACCCTCACACTGCTGGAAGGTAATATGTAGGCTGGTGGAGGAAAACTGTCATCCATAGTCTTCCTCAGCTGTGGGCACTGTGTCCAGCAATGCCAACGGGGGGCAAAATGTGCCTGCTGGTGCGGTAGCAGCAAGTTTGTTATGGGGGTGACTAACCACTTTCTGATTGGATGCAATGGCTGCTCCATAGGACGGAATTCATGTCTGCTCCTATTAACCTGGTCAAAAGTCTATGCTTAGAGATGTCAAGGCCCTAGGGGAAGCTACTGCTGTTTTGCTAAATGGAGGTGGTGTACCTGTCAAGTGCTCCTAAGTAGCTATATTTATACTCATAAAATAGTGCCACCAAGCCATCCTTGGTCTATGTATTGAGAATAAATGAATTTTTAATGCTCAGCCATAAGTAGGACATCTATATGACCCCTTCCAAGGCTCAAAGAACATCACAGAAGAAAGGGCGGCAAGAATGTAAGAGCTGGAGGAAGCGCGGGAGGAGAGACAGTGGATTCTGGCAATGACACACCTTTTGCATCATTAAACTCACAGCAGCTGTGAAGACATATTCTCACACTCTGTACAAGACTAGGCCATCAGTATTGTGTCATGAAATTGGCAAGGGGCTCCTGGGTCCTTTACTGCACTGAGGATTTAAACACAGTGAATATTCGATGGCAAACAAGATCTGAACAATGACAACACCAGTGGACATGCTAACACGGAAGAGGGAAGATTCGTGGGGCCCCCACCATAGGAAGACCTATGGTGAAGTTGGGAATGCTAAGAAAATGGTCTTCCACAGAGAAGTGCTGGCCCATTGGTTATCCAATATCAGTGGTCAGTCCTGAGATCATATTCATAAAGGTAAAATATGGATTGAGAAGGTTGTATTTGCGTATTTTGGAATATATGTGTATACATATACACACATATTCGTATTTATCAACAATTAAAGAAAAGGAGACCATAAGCTTGAGAAAGGGCAAGGGGAGGGGCTATAGAGGGGTTAGACAGAAAAAAAAGGAAGGGAAGAAATGAAATATTATAATTTCAATTTTTTTAAATTATAAGCAAAAAATTATGGGAGAGAGAGAGAGATATGTTTTCTTCAGTGGTATAGTCTCTGGTCAGGTTTCCATTATCCTTAAACAGACACTCACCTCTGCTTCTATAAAAGCAACCAATCAAAGCCAGGCAGTCGTAGCACACGCCTCTAATCCCAGGAGGTAGAGGCAGGCAGATCTCTGTGAGTTTGAAGCCAGGCTGGTCTACGGAGCTACACAGAGAAACCCTGTCTCAACAAATAAACAAACAAAGAAACACTCAATCTAATGGGTCACAAAGAAAGAAAAATAAAAGACGTGAAAGTACAAGGGAGCTGTTTGGAATGAAAAGGGGCATTAGTGGGAGGGTGTCAAGAACGGCTGAACAGAGGGAGGATCGTGAATCTGCTCCAAATACATTGTGTATATACATGAAAGCACCACAATAAAGCCTATTGCTATGTGTAAGTAAGATATGCTAATGAAAACATTTAAAAAAGGCAAAGGAGTGGACCCCGGACTCAGGCTGATGAATAGTGCTACAATACACAGGGGCAGGAGTCCTTGCCCAGTGGACAAGACAACAAGCAGTTGCTGTGCATTTCAAAATGCCAGCAGAAAAGAAAGGTTCTGAGTTTTCATCACAAAGAAGTGAAAAATGTTTGGGGTTATAACTCCGTTTGACCTGATTTAAACATTGTTCAGTGTACTCGGGTCAAACATCACATAATACCCTATTAACATGTACAGCTTTCTTGTCTTTGTGTATCAGGTAAAACCTCAGTGATAAAACAGAATAAACACCAAAGAGCAAATTAATAAGATCTTGTTGATGCACAGTTGGAGAATTTCCCCCAACTTTGCCATACTTTTCTAAGTTTTGTTTTATGGATACAAGCCAATTTATGGTGGAAACGCTGGTGTGAAGATTTATCTATTTGTTTTGGTTCTCTCTCTCTCTCTCTCTCTCTCTCTCTCTCTCTCTCTCTCTCTCTCTTTCTTTCTTTTTCTTTTTTAAGAATCAGTTAAAGATTTGAATAAAGTCAGATTCCTCCCCGCTCTGGGAAGGACCCTTTAAGGTCCAGCATTGTTATGAAGACACCTGAGTGAAGCTTCTGCAGTGGTCCCTGTAAACAGCTCACTCCCAGGAGACAGCCATGCTTGTTTGCAAGTATTAGTGTTACGATAAATCTTTCTGCCAAAAGCCGCCCGAGCCCTACTGCCACATGGGCCATCTCTGCCAGCCGCCTGAGTTTTGCCTGCCGAGTTAGGGCCCCAATTAATGCACAGAGACTTATATTAGGTACAAATGCTGCTTGGCCAATGACTAGGATTCTCATCTGTTAGCTCAGTCTTAATTATCATAAATCTATATATTTTATAAGACTTATCTTATCGGACGCCTTCCATTGGAGTCCTCCCTTGCCGGTGGATCATATGGCGAATCTGGAGGAAGAGAGAAGGGGAAAAAGGGACCATTTCCTGCTTGTTCTTCCTTAAATATGAGTCTCCCTGCTATGTCACTTCCTGCCTGGATCACCACGTCTTTACTACATTTCCCAGAATCCTCCCACCTAACTTCCTGCCTCATTGGCCAAACAGTACTTTATTCAACAATCAATAAGATAAACATACACAGAAGTATATTCCCCATCATATTAGTTTTACTTGCTTACTTTTTTGGGGGGGGGTTCGAGACAGGGTTTCTCTGTGGTTTTGGAGGCTGTCCTGGAACTAGCTCTTGTAGACCAGGTTGGTCTTGAACTCACAGAGATCCACCTGCCTCTGTGTCCCGAGTGCTGGGACTAAAGGCATGCGCCACCACCGCCCGGCATACTTGCTTACTTTTGTAACTCCAAAACTGAAATTTACAAGCTTGGTTATAAAAGTATTTTCCTATTGAAACTTGGCACTGAATTTTAATAAAGTTTTCATGTGGCAATTGAAATGATTTCACCCTACCACACTTACTGGACTACTGAAGGTCCTATCTCTGAATCCATTGAATTCACTTTAGAGACAGCATATGAAAGCACCAGGACATGGTGCCCACATGTGGGGCCATATTTGGAGGATGATTGTAAAATTATCTTATGGCTGTCCTTCAAATTAGAATTTGTTTAAATAATTTTATTCTGGATATATATATATATATATATATATCCAGAATATATATATTCTAGGTGTTCTTTCCCAAAACCCATGTTATATCTGATCCATTCGAATTGAGAAGAAATTCTAGCTTCAAAGGTCAAGGTGCGCATGTAGCTGTCATTTCTATAGCAGCATTGTGGGCACTGTGCTTCCTCCAGCTGTTGGAAAAGATAAAGAGGAACAAATGCTGGGAATAGAGGTTCCCTGGATGACAGGATCTCTTCCAGGAACACTTGCAACAGAAGACTCGTGCCTGAGCAGTGAGTGACTCTTCAAACAGATTTCTGGGAAAACATTGTTGTTGTTTTTTAAATTTTACTTTAGCAGGAGAAATTGATTAAACTCACTAAAAACAGACAAGGAATGGTGAGAAATAAATAGTCCATATACTACCTGAGGACTTAAAAAAATGAAAATAACTTGTAAATCTCTGATATTTTAATGTGTGTTTTTGTTGACACTGACATTACCTTTGATGCACAGTTTACTAAAGACTCCATATGTGACATGCATGCCTTGTAGGCATGCAGATGCCATTTCATTCTGCAGAACCCATACGCAAAAGCTGGGGATGGTGACTCACTTGTAATCTGTCTGGAAACAGACAGATCCCTCCAGTGACACTAACCTAGACTATTTGACTAGTTCTAGGTCAGTTAGACACCCTATCTTTTTTATTGCTTTTTAAAAAAAGATTTATTTATTTATTATTATTTATTAAAAATATAACATCCTGCTTCCATGTATGCCTGCACACCAGAACAGGGCACCAAATCTCATTATGGATGGTTGTGAGCCACCATGTGTTTACTGGGAATTGAACTCAGGACCTCTAGAAGAGCAATCAGTGCTCTTAACCTCTGAGCCATGTCTCCAGCCCTAGAGACCCTATCTTAAAAGCAGGGGATATACATGGCACCTGAGGAATGGCACTGCTTCATGTACACATGAACACAAACTCTTACCATATACATGGACAGACAGACAGACAGACAGACAGACAGACAGACAGACACACACACACACACACACACACACACACACAAGAATGCTTGTCCCAGAACCCATATGTGGTTCACAATATTTTGTAAATCCAGTCCCAGAAGATCCAATACCCTTTTCTGGTACAGACATCCAGGCAAAATACTCATAACCACAAAATAAAAAAATATCTTTAAAAATAATACAAAAACCAGGAGGCTAAAATAATAAAGTTAAGAATCCCTTCACCCTTGGATGCAAGGACTAAAAACCAACTCAGTCAAAATAGCTACACTAGAAAAAGCATTTTGCTGGGCCGTGATAGTGCACCCTTTAATCCCAACACTTGGGAGGCAGAGGCAGACACATCTCTGTGAGTCTGTGGCCAGTCTGGTCTACAGAATGAGTTACAGCACAATCAGAGTTACATGGAAAACCCTGCCTCAGGGAAAAAAAAACAAACCAAAACAAGAAAAGAAGAAAAGACATTTATTTCCACGTTAGAAAGAAATCACATGCCTGTGCCGTGTGGGGCCTTCCCAAACTGGAAAGCCTTTCAGAAGGGAGACAAATCCTCACCCCATTTTGGCTTCTTTCCCATGTGCATGCCACTTGCTTCTCTCTGAAGGTTCATCTGTTAGTCCTCCTCTTGCAAACAGCTTTCTCATCCACTAAGCCGATCACTTTTACATCCCCTGGTCCATCAGTGACTGCTGACAAGTTCCGTTTTAGTTTCACTTAATGGTGGAGGGAATTATCAGTGGGAGAGTCACAGGGGGTAAGGCCTCTCTTCAGCCAGTGGCTAGGATTCTCCCAGCCTCCAATCAAGCAAAGTAATGACTGCCCATGTGATCCAATCAGCTATGCCTGGGCTGAGAAGGAAGACCTTTCCAGAATGAATGCCTCTGAATTCTGGCATTGCAGAGTCCTCAAAGTTGCAGCTGGATCGGCCTGCACACACTCTACTACAGCCTGCCACTAGCCAGTCTTTATATGACAATACCCTCTTAGCATGGCTAGAGGCTTATGAAAAACTTGGAAGAAAAGTATAAAAAAGTGTGAGCATCTTAGCATGCACACTTTAACCTCTACTCGCCTTTCTGTTTTTCCCCATAGACAGATACAGAATTAGCAACTTACAGAGAGAGAGGAAAGCATATTCACACATATTTTACTTTTCTGAAATCTTGGAGAGCAAATTGCTGACATGATGTCTTTTGAACCTAGGTACTGACATGAATTTCTTAAAAGCATTCTCTCACGTAACTGCAGGGAAAATACCAGAATCAGGAAGCTAACACTGATATCACACTTCTAATTATAAACTAAGATTTGGCAACTATAAAATCAAAAGTCCCTCTTGGCCCATGATATTTCCAGAGCTGGGTGAGAGTGTAGTTTAGTATGGAGCAATTACCTAGCTTGTATGAATCCCTGGATTCAACACACACACACACACACACACACACACACACACACACACACACACACACAGAGAGAGAGAGAGAGAGAGAGAGAGAGAGAGAGACAGAGAGACAGAGAGACAGAGAGACAGAGAGACAGAGAGAGACAGAGACAGACAGAGAGACAGAGAGGGAGAGACAGAGAGACAGACAGACAGAGAGACAGCGATGAGAGAGACTGAGGCAGAGACAGAGCAGAAAAAAAGGAAAGAAATGTTCAGATCATAGTGCGTCTGACTATCTTTAGTTTCCTTTAGTGGGACTAATTCTCTACTCTGCGATTTGTAACAGTGACATTTGTGATCACTGGTGAATTATTTTGTAAAATGTCCATCAGTTTGTGGTTTCAGTTTGTCTAATGTTTCCTCAAGATCACCTTTGCAAGAATATCACAGAGATGGGTGGTTTTGTCATTATCTTATCAACAGGCATGCAAGGTCAATTTGTTCCATTATGTTTTTCATTTTTTAATCGGTGACAATGAAGGATGGCTAGATATCAGATGCAAATCTCTAACACAAACAGGAAAACCCAAGATAAAAAAAAATGAGTACAAAATGGCATCAACAGAAAGAAAAAAAATCAGAGAGCAAATACTTCAAATAGGAGAGACTTTCCAATTGGTGACTTCTGGGACATAAAACAATAAGATTTTCTCTTAAAAATAAAACAGCTATAGACCCTAGGGTGGAGGCACTAACCACTACTGTTGTCTAGTTAAATGGGCATGTCATCAAACAGCCTTTTATTTATGCTTAGAATCCTAGACTGATACTGTTCTAAACCTTGGCTAGAGAAACGTCTTTCTGTGGTGAGCGGCAATTAATGTGGAGAGGCAAAACTGGCCAAAGTGCTGAGAATAATTGCCTGTTGAGTGCTCACATCTAAACAGAACTTCTATACTGACCCAAATAAGATGCAGGGAGCATTTTGGAAGAAAGAGAGAGAATATAAGAGCTTGAGGATGGAGAAGAGTGCTGTGAAGGGTTTCGTCTAGACATGATGTGATTGCTGAACTCGGGCACCCTCAGCAGCTATGACTGCAAAGACCTGCACCGGATCAATCAATATTCTAGCAAGGGCACTAATGGGACTCGGTGGGGTTGGGTAAAAATGTCAAAAGAGCCAGGCAGTGGTGGCGCATGCCTTTAGTCCAGCACTCGGGACACGAGGCAGGTGGATCTCTGTGAGTTCGAGACCAGCCTGGTCTACAAGAGCTAGTTCCAGGACAGCCTCCAAAGCCACAGAGAAACCCTGTCTAAAAAATAAAAATGAAAATAAAAAATAAAAGAAAAATGTCAAAAGAAGAGGACACGAAGATGGGAGAGAGAATCTGGAGATAGATATGATCAAGACACGTTATATACACAATAAAATTGTCAAAGAAGAAACAAAAGGTAGTCTTTAAAGGAAAATTGAGATGGATGATAAAATGAAATACAAATATAAGGCTGAGCAAGAAAGTCACCTAGTAACTAAAGCAGTAAGAAGGAAGGATAAGAGATAAAAGACAAGCAGGAAGACATTAGGGTTAGGGCAGACTGCGCCCTGCAGAAGGTCATTACATCAGCCAGCACTGTGATTAACACAACTTCTCCCGCGTAGGAAGGAAGAAGGAAGTACCAGTGTACTTTACAGACTTCAGCTGAGTCACCAGGAATATCAGGCCATCTTCCTTCTTCTACTATTTACCCAATGGCTTCTCTTTATTCAAAAGCCAAGACGATGCTGAAACTACAACCATTACTTCTAAATCAAGCCCATAGAACAAAGTGGGGAGGCAGGAAGTGCTTCAAAGCTGTGGCCCCTAATTTGAAGCAGCTTTTGAATGTCTTGTTTACATACACCTCACTGGCCCCTCTAGAAACACAGTCCTTTTTTTTCTGGGCAGCAATATGACCCAATTAAAACATCAGGATATTTTTTCACTAAGGAAGGCCTTATTAGTATTCAGTCAGACCTCTGGTAAATACTGCCACATGGCTTGATATGCAGCATAATTATCAGAGCAGAAAGGAAATATAAACCACTAAATTAAAAACGTCTAACAAACATCTAACATGATACATTAAATACGCAATCATGACTCTGAAACCTTGGCAATCTAGAGCTAAGACTTGCAGTGTAATTCCAAACAAATCAACATGTTTAACAAATACATAAAATATGCTAAAAAAAGAAAAGACTGACAATATAAACAAAAGTGAAATATGTTTTAAGATTACGTTTTGAGTAAAAGATTTTCTGTTAACTGTTGTTATAAAAAATAAACTCAGCTTTTGAGGGATGACGTTTTGGAAACAATTATCTAAATATGAATATATTAGTGTCTGTTGCATCTGTAATAAATTATCACAAACAGTAGCTTAAAACCTACCTTTGCCTTGTATGTATGTATGTGTGTTTGCATATGCACACATGTGCATATGCGGGGGGCGGGGGGGGGCAGATTTATTACAGCCTCCATTCTCCTATAGTTGTGAATGCTATTCTTTCTTGTTCTTGCAGTGGCTTTGGGTTGTTTTGCTTTTTGACAGTGTCTGTCAGTGTAGCCAAGTCAGGTTTGAACATATGACCGTCCTGCCTCCGTTTCCCAACTGCTGGGTTATAGATGTATCGATAGGTTTAGCTAATGATAATTCCTAGATTTATCTCCACTGGGAAAGTGGAGAAAATCTCCACTGCTGTGTCCCTTGTTAGACTAATAAAACCTGGAGATAGTGGCAAAGCAGTCATGTTCAAAATTACAGTCTTTGGGAAAACGCTGTGATGATATATTATTTATGACTTGTTAAAGCTTGCCTGAGGATTCAGAAAGCAAAGTCAGCCACAAGCCATAGAAGCCAGGCACACACCTTTAATCCCAGCAGGCAGAAGCTAGGAGGTGGTGGTATACATCTTTAATCCTAGGACTCAGGATTAAGAGGTAGACAGATCTCTGTGAGTCGCAGGTGACCTTGGACTATACAAGATTGATCCAGTCCTAAAGAGAAACAGCTCACACAAAGACGATTTCAGCAACTGGGATTACATGCCTTTAATTCCAGCATTAGGGAGGTATATAAGACAGGAGCAAGATTTTAGTATCAGGCATTCATTCTCCAGCCACATGGAGGATAGGAAGACATTGAAGTCTCAGGATTCTCCAGCCATGCTGAGGACAGGTTACAGTCTGGGGTTTGTGGAGCTGGGATCGCCTTTCAGTCTGAGTTAGAGTAAGAGCTAGTGGTCAGCTACTTTGCTTTTCTGATCTTCAGCTTGAAGTTTGAACCCCAGTATCAGTCTCTGGGTTTTTATTTTTCGTGTTACAAAACACATTGGCCTGCTGGGCTCCAAAGTGAGTGGCTTCTTCCCATCCCAGAAACATCCTACTCTACTGTCCGTGGGCCCACCTGCTCCACAACTGGTTCTCATCTTCCCTGTTCCTTAGGGCTGATTTCTGGCATAGAAACTACAATATAAACATTTGTTCATCTCCTTTGCCACTCCCTGTATGTCATCTTGGCCAATATTTACATTTATGGAAGACTGCAATTAACAATGTTTAATGACGGGCTTTGTTTATAAGGTGTGAAGGGTTGTAGGGTGAGTTTTCACCTTTCCTTCTGTATCCTGGAAAACATTCAAATAATTCTATCCCCCCACCCCCCAAGCACTGAGCAACAAGAGTATTTAGAATAACTCAGCAAATGATCAATACCCAATTTGTAGTTTCTGGCCAATAAATCAGTAGCTTATTGATGTTTTTTTTTTTTTTTCCCAGTTAACTATATCCAGATACATAAGAAGTTACAGACACAAAATGATTTCTAAACCCCTGTATTATTGATTGGGAAGTGAGTTTCAGAGAAGGAAACGGCTCTTGTGTTGGAATGACCCTCCAAAAGCCTTCTACCATGGAGTTACCACTCCAGGCAATGTACGGAGAGGCCTTCCCCTCAACCCTCTCATCTCATGCTTTCCTGTTTGTTTGCTAACTGGTCTTATTTTTTTTTGTTTGTTTATTTAACAAACTTTATGAGAACTATAAAGCTTTCTCAATTTTAAGAAGTAAAGGAGCACCAGGAGTCTTCTTAAATGGTGGAACTCTTCTTTTTCTCCTCCTTCTCGTTGCTAGACTGAGCACTTGCAGGCTTTGGACACAGTGGGGAACTGCTCCACCGCCAAGCTACATTCTCAGGTCCTCAGTATCTATATGAGTGTGCTGACATAGTTGTAAATACATGCACAACATGCAGAAAAAAAAAACTGGAATTCCTGATTGCTACTGAAACAATCTGTTTGTTTGTTTTTGTTTTTCGAGACAAGATTTCCCTGTGTAGCCCTGGCTGTCCTAGGCCAGGCTGGCCTATAATACTCAGAGATCTGCCTGCCTCTGCCTCCTAAGTGCTGGGATTAAAGGCTTGTGCCACTGCCGCCTGCTTGAAACAATCAATTTTTAAGGGAATCTCATGTGAATACATCTTTAAAACAAACCTTTGGGAAGCAGATTAATAAACTGAATAGAGTCCCGTTTATGGTTTTCAGAGATGCAACGTTACCACTTGCGACAAGGAGCCTATGGATTTCCTTGATAGCAGAGAAGCCTTCTGGGGTGCAGAAAACAATGCACAGTTCTTCCCAAGGGAAAGCTCTGAATGAAATAGTGACACTGAAGCTTGGAAGCCTGGAATTTATGTCAATAGGGTTAAAAATTGGTCTAGAGTAGGCCATATGGACGTCCCTGATCTGGGCCTCCACCTGAGGCCATGTTGGTGTGCAAATGTCACTCTGTCACCAGGGCCATACCGATGTGAGTGACCCCAGTCTGCCACCCAGGGCAATGGTGACATCCCAGCCCTAGTTGCTGCCAAAGGCCATGTCTGGATCCATGGTGCTACCGCAGCTGGAGTCTGTATTGATGCCCTGGCCCATGTTACTGACGGGGGCCATGGGAGAACTGGCCTTGGTGGCCTGGGCATCTGAAAGCTGGCCCTATCCTCAATGGCCCTGACCCTTGATGGCCCTGGGAAAACTGCCCCCACAGCCTCACTGGCTGCTGCAACAGGAGAGCTGGCCCCAGGTCTTACCATTTGCATGGGAGAACTGGCCCTGATAAAGAGGGGAGATAGAGCTGCCTCAGACCCTTTCTTGAGGGTTTCTTTCCCTGGGCAGACCTGGACAGACAAGCTCAGCTACCACCCAGGCCCACATCTAGGGATTTGAGTTCGTCTACCCCAGTGTCTACCCTACCTATGACCTGCTGGAGTGTGTGAAGGGACTGGTCCTGTTGAAGCAGAGCTATAGGATCTGCATGACTGGGGCAACAGCAGGATATCCAAGAGGAGTTTTGGTGAGGGTCAGTATTGCTGATGTGCCTGAAGTCAGAGGTCTTGAACCAGACCAACAACTCATTGCAATAAACATATGCAAGTAAAGCTGTTTGGGCAAAATGGTTTGCTGTGTGACACACCACAGCTCCCAAGGCCACTATGACAAATGAATACAGAAATGTGTGATGGAAAGGGAGTAAAGACAGAGAAGTATTTATTTATTTAGTTATTTATTTAAATTTTCTTTGGGTGGAAGACAGACATGGAAGGACTGGGAGATGGGTGAGAATGGGGTACATGATGTGAAATTTCCAAATGATCAAAAAATTATGTTTAAAAAAAAAGTCACAAAAATAGCCAGGCAGTGGTGGCTCATGCCTTTAATCTCAGCACTCAGGAGGCAGAGGCAGGAGGATCTGTATGCGTTCGAGACCAGCCTGGTCTACAAGAGCTAGTTCCAGGACAGCCTCCAAAGCCACGGAGAAACCCTGTCTTGGGAAAAAAAAAAAAAAAGAAAAACCCACAAAATAAGCAAACTAGTTTAAGCAAACTAGAAAAGAAAAGAACTTGGTATAGAATTATTTAAAACGACTAAATGACTCTGGTTGGGAGTGGTGGCATGTCTATAATTCTAGCACTCAGGAGACAGAAGCAGGATTGTGAATTAGTGGCCACCATGACCTGCACAGTGAGCTTCCAGCCAATTTGGACTCTATAGAAGACCCTGTCTCAAAGGTAAAGGACAGGATGCAATTGTTATTTGTCCCAAGCAATACTGCCACCTGTTGGTAGAAAAGAAAAACTTTATTTCAATTTTAGTTGTTTGGGGTTTGTTTTGTTTATTTTGTTTTGACACATGGGTATCCTATGCTGTCCAGGCTGTATTCAAACTCAGTGGCCCAACCAGGCATAGTAGTACACACATTTCCAGCACTTGGAGGCAGGAGGATCTACTGGACTACTAGGAACCCTGTTTCAAATAAAAACAAATGAACCCCTCGCCTCAAGTATTGTTCCTACTAGCCTGGACTACAGGCACACAATACCATGACCTCTAGCTTCCATTATCAGATTATCAGGGTTTTATCCATGAATCTTAATAGTGGAGTGATTATCACGAAATTATGAATACACACACACACACACACACAGAGAGAGAGAGAGAGAGAGAGAGAGAGAGAGAGAGAGAGAGAGAGAGAGAAACTGGTATTAGTTCACAATCAAATCCTGCATAACACTGGCAAACTTCCCCCTAAGATACAGTTCACAAGACACCTTTAATTCCACAAAATAAAAATCTATAATCAACAGACGACTTTCTCAAATTGTCCCAGTTAACTTCATTTTAATAGAAGGTGTGTGTACCACCATGTGTTTATTTGGTAAGTCCTTGACTTTCGTTATCCAATTTTGCTATTTTTATGGCTGAATATAATAAACTTTTGCTATAGCATTGTAGTAAATGCTTTCTGAAAACAACTGTTGTGTAAGCATAAGTTGCCTTTTCCATTGCTCTGAAAGAATTCTGGCAGAAACAGCTTGAGGGAGGGCGATCCTGGTTCATGGCTCAGTAGGAGATATTGCTTTAGAATGTTGCCCAGAGAGACTGTGTAGTAAGAAGACACCTCTGGGTGACAGACAGATACCTGAGGAGGCAGAGGGATGTTGGCTTATGAACAACCTCCAGTAGCAAAAGCCAGAGATTCTCAAAGACCACCAGAAATATTTAGTCATGGAATACAGGGAGACTAATTTTCAGTGTTTGGCTCAAAATTGGACCAAAGTTTCATTTTGTTTCCTTCATTCATGGTGTGTGTGAGAGAAGGGGAGGATGGGGGTGGGAGTGTGTGTGTCTCAGCAGACGTCAGTATTGTATCTTCCCTGCTCACTCTCCACCTTCTGGGTTAGCAGGGTCTCTCATTAAATCAGGAGCTTGCCAAATTTTTAGAACAGAAAGGATCTTACTCACAAATGGCTTGTCAGCGAGTGATAAGCATGAAGAGGAGTAAAAGGCTGAATAGTAGAAACTCATAAGTATTCACAAATGGGGACAGGAACAGGAGCCCCCGTTCTGGGCCTGAAGAGGCCTGTCTGGAAGCCACAGTGATTCAGCCTATGTAACCAAGGAAACCCATTCATCCCTATCTCTACAGACCAGGCAGGAGATAGGGAGGTGTCTGCTGTCATTGCTAACTCTTTTTGTTCATATAGTGTGCTTTCCTGTGACACAGTCCTGTCACCAGAGAATATCCAAACCTTCTCTGCTTTCTCATTGACTTCTTTTGGTCTATTCAAGTTGTAGTTTCAATCAATAACAAATTGTCCCAAACCAATTCTCTTTTGATAGTAAGGTAATCACAATGCTTGTCCAAATGTGTCCACAGAGAAAAACCAGATGTGCATTTAATGTGCCATACCTTGCAGGAGTGTCTTCTCCCAGCTCTGTCCTAATGTGGGCCTGGGATCAAGACTATTCAAGGGGAGGATTCCGACAAAGAGACTGTTAAGATAGTCAGCTTAACGAAAGAAAGGAAATGTACCATGTGAGTCATTTAACTTATACCTAGCATCATTTTAAGATATCCTTCACCATCTCATTCAATATAACCACCCCTCCTATTTTCCCAGACACTGAAGTTTCACATTTGGCACCAAGTATGGGCTGACATAGACACGTACAAACAATACAGAGGTTTAGATTTGAAGATGTTAGCACACAGGGCTATGATATGCTCTCATTTCCCAAACCTTAGAGACAAGCTGAGGCAGTACTGTTTTCCCAGCAGCTGGATCTGGAAGGGAGGCATCCCTCTCAGCCTTAAAGGAGAATATCCAGGAAGGAAACCTATATTCCCTGGTTGCCTTCCATGTGGCCCAGTCATGAGTCTGACCCCAAGGCCAACACTGGTCCTTGCCAGTAGATGGTAATTCCTATACTAGGTCTGATATAATAGCATGACTATGACATGTTATCCACCACTTTTGGTTGTTGAAGGCTTGGTGATAGATGTGACTGGTGTCTATAATGTTAGTCCCAGGCTCCACAGTGTAGGAGAAGGACTCACAGCGACTCAGTCCAGCACATCACTCCAGGACACCACCTCCCCAAGCACCCAGCATCTCTATGGTGCTATTTTTTTCCTCCAAAGTTAAGTTCTAGTTTTGAGCTCTATTATTTTCCCAGTCAGATTCAGTTGTGGTTCAGGAGCAGCCCACCACAGAGGGAGGATGAGTGTGCAAGACCAATGCATTTACCCAGAATCAGTACTTGGTCTCAATGAAGAAAGTAGAATATTTGTCTGGCCTGACTACAGGCTTCAGAAAATAAATAAGCATCAGGAGGTGAGTAATGAGATTTGATTCAAGGACATGTATAAACGAGGCTGAGACTTGAGTGGAAGCTTTACTAATTCAGCAGGTACGATCTCAGTCAGGTCCATTAGCATATTAAAGGGCCTGTGGCAAGAGCAGAGAGATGGTCTCCAGGAGAAAACCCATATGACCAAAAGAAAAAAGAAAAAAGAAAAAGTCAGGGATAGAGGTATATGTTAATGGAAGAACACTTTTCCAGCAAACGTAAGACTCTAGATTCAGTCTCCAACACTGAAAAATGAAAACAACAACAACAACACAAAAACAAACAAACAAACCCTCAGCATACTCCTAGAATTGCTTCTCTTTAGCAATCTGTCTATATAGTTGGACTGTATGTCTGTTTGCATATTATCACAACTTCACCATGTGAAGATGTCTATTTATACAGTATTGGAGACAAGTAAGCTTCTCTCTCCACTCAGAGAGTGTTGAGAGTATCATGTCATGTGATCACAGCCTATGAGATGGTCCCTAGTGAACCCTCCTCCTGGTGGTTACACTTTTGTGTCCCCACCTCACCTTCAGGGTGACTTACTTCTAATGAATAAATTATGGTAGAAGTGCAGAAATCTCACTGCTAAGGTTAGATTATGAAGAGTCCATGCTTCTGTCTTGGGGCTCCCTGTCACTCTCTTGCTAGCTGACTTGGTTGGAATACATGTCAAGGACTAGATGGTAAGGATTTCCAGAAGGTCCCTGGTGACAGCTAAAAATAAACTAAATTGTGCCAGCAACCACACCTGTGGCTTGGAGTGGATGATTCCCTCAGTTGAGCCTTCAGATGAAAACCTATCCCTGGGCAGTGCCTTGATGGTAATCTTATGGTAATTTGGGTGCAGTCATAAACTGAGATGAGAAATCTTTCTTGTTTTAAGACTAGGAGTTTTGAGATGTATTGCTATGTATGATGTCATGCCTGAAATGGATCTTGGAAACAGCTAAACTGAGAAACTCCAACTCAAAGACTCAGTCAAGGGGAATTAACAGCAATAATTAAGAGGTCATCTATTGTAAAGAGTGGGGAAGGGGGGCATGGGAGAAGTTGGGAAGGGGAGGGGGATGGAAATGATGCAAACACAGTACTCCTATATAAAATTCTCAAAAACTTAAAAATTAACATGAAAATTGAAATACAAACAAGAATGTCAGGAGGAGGAGACTCCACTGAAGGAATCCATTTTGGCAGGCTTTAATACTGTGTCAAAAGGGGTCCCAGGGCCTGTGAGATGCTTTGCTAGAGCAACATGGTAAAGGACTAGAATCAACTCTCAAAGTTGTCTTCTGTCCTCCTAACATGTGCCTTGGCATATGTGTGTGTGCAAACACACACACACACACACACACACACAGAGAGAGAGAGAGAGAGAGAGAGAGAGAGAGAGAGAGAGAGAGAGAGAGAGAGAGAAGTAATTGTTTTTAACACAAAAAGAAGGAATTCTCTAAAGTGGATGTGATGGATTTGTGCCATTATTCCCAGAGTAGGGCAAAGCAGGGATTTTGGGGGTTCTTCGGCCAGGCAATGAAGACAGTAGGTGATCTCCATGTTAATCAAGATTCCTTGTCTCAAAGATGGAGAGTGCTAGAGGAAGATACCAACTTCCATCTTTGGCCCCCACAGGCTCATACACACACTCACATACAGACACACACAGAAACACAAACAACACAAACACATGCATACACACAGACACACAGAGAGTCATATGCACACACACACACACACACACACACACACACACACACACACACACACACACACACACAGTTTCCCTGGTTACTTTCAAAAGTTCAAAGCCCAACATTGTCTGGGTGGAGATGTTTTGAGACTAGGGCTGCACAGAAGTCAGGTGTAGGATATCTTAGCCGGGGCTGCCAGGCAGTTGGGGTTCTAAATAGGAAATCAGGGAGCGTCTCACACAGCGTCTGCTGTGTGTCAGCACACCAGAGTTAAGTCTTTATACCAGCTAATGTGGGATGGGTTGATCTTATGCAAAGCTGTTTTATTAAAACAACTTCCAAGTTTTCAGAGATTCTGCCCGCTTCTACTAGAACTGGGCAGAAGCATCAGCTCTGCCAACATTTCTTACCAATGACTTTTTAACCTTTCATCTTGTCGTATGTCTTCACTGATAAACAATGATCTCTACCCTTTTAAACACTGCAGTCTCTCCCTGTAATAAGTTTACATGCAGGCTCCATGTGAATTTGGCCTCTTCCGTTTTTTCTTATTTTCTGGCACCTCGGTCGGTGTCTACTTCCTTATGACCTCTTTGCTGGCTAACTGCATAGCTTCTCTGCAGGACTTCCTTGGCAGCTGCCAGCAAGGGATCTGAGCTGCACTCTAGCAGTGCTTATTATAACAGCACTTCATTCAAGAAATTATAGCTTTTTTTTTATAAGCACACAGCAAGACTGAGGAAGAGAGATAAAACATGTCTGACACAGTAGATGAGGAGGGAATAAGCTAGGTAGAAACAGGCAGCTACTAAGAGATAAAGGGATATAGACGCCCCAAAATGGTGGAACCAACAAAATAACCTGGTAGGTCAGTGGCATTTAGAAACTGATTCCAGATTTAAGGCTTAAAGAGGTGGTGATTTTGGCGAGCAATTACACTGAGGCCAAACAGGTTCAAGGAGCCAGAAGGCTAAATTAGATTGTCAAGCACAAGACACACAATCAACTGAGCTGCTGGCACAGAGCATTTGTGTTGGAATAAATAAGCTATGATAGTTATTTCTCCCAGCTTCCAGCCTAGGGGCAGCGTCTAGATGGAATGAATGTGACAGTCCAACTATAAACATTCTGGTTGATGTGACTTCAAGACAGAGAGCAAAGGTTGATTTATTCCGGGGGTATACTGGCTGCTGACATCACAGCCATTTCTTGTCTGGAGCCGAAGGGGTAGCATTGGGTCAGCTATGGGCAGGATCTCAGCTGCAGTTAAAGAGAAACAGCCATCATTCTGGATCCTCCCAATCCTTTGAGAAACCCCCAGGACTGTCCAGAAAGCAATAGTTTCTGTTCCTTGCCCCTGCCCTTCTACCCCGTACCCAGAAACCACCCCAACCACATCACAAGCCCCTTCAGAAAGCTCCAGTCACAGCACAAGCCCCTTCAGAAAGCTCAGACCACAGCATTCCACATTCTCTAGAAAGCTGCTCTGCCTTCTTTTGGCTCCTTTGAATCTAAGCTAGAAGTCATAGTCCCTATGTTACCTTCATCAGATCTGGTTCTGTGTCTCAAAGGAAAGTAGCTCGAGTATCTAAGAATATAGTCCTGAGACCCTTCCTCCTATATTAAAGTCACTTAAGCCCAGAGGAAACCCAAAGACACTGTGTTTTCCCTAACTATTGTCACACCTGTATCCAACTACCTAGGTATGGTTGGGATCCATGAAGTAGGAAAGCCAGGAAAGACTCCTTCTGTCAGTTCTCCTCCACCTCATTTACTTGGGTATCTTTCTCACAGAATAGGTATCACTGAGAAAGAAAAGCATCAAGCAAATGTTCATATATATTCACACACACACACACACACACACAGACACACACACAGACACACACACAGACACATTCGTGTATGTCATGCTAATAAAACAAGATGAAACCTTGCCAAGACACCCACCACCAATGAATCAACTGCCATAGATTTCCATTTTGCATTCTGGCCCTGTCTAGGTTCAATTTGTAATGAGATTAGTAATCAGAGAACAAATACAACGTCACTCCTAGGTTCCAAGTGTTTTCAGCACTAATCCTCCAATTGAAATAAAGTTGATATCATCCTTAACTCTGGGAGAGATGAGGCCTAAATCCCAGAAATGTCTAAAAGTTATGTTTTTGTCACCATTTTTTATTTGTTTGGCTCAATAAGGAATCCTAGGAGAACTTGGTTGGAAGTTGGTAGAGGTGAAGAAAAGTGTGCAATACCCTCCACATCCCATCATGGGCCTTGGCAGGCTAACCTGTTTTGGAGTGTGGAGCCAGCAGGAAGGGAAAACACCATCAATAGCCATAGTCATGGCTATCATCCAATGAATGGAGGTGGCTCTGCTTATGCACAGGCGTCGCTTCAGTCCCTTCTTGTCTCTTAAAGAAGCAGAACAAGTCTACAGTTTGTCCTTAGCCAAGAATCCTTTAACTGAGAAAAAGACACGCCATCTTTCTAGTCTTCATCCCAAGAGCTTCTGAACTCTGGTTTGTGCTGCCAACACAAAGGAGCAGGAGCCACTCCTGGCCACCTGATAAATCTTCACTGTCACCTTCTGGGATGTCTGCTTACTCCGTTTTAGCCTCCCCTGAGATTAGGATCTGGGCGATTATTTCTCTCAGCTGGAACAATGCTCTAACCTTCCCCTTCCTACGAGGACTCATTTGTACCAAGGCACTGAGAAGCTGTGCAGATGTGAAGGGCAGTCTCTAGAGTCCCAGGGGACCATGCTGAGAGCATGACTGCATTCTGGAGATAACATGGATAGCATAGGGATTTTCATAGGAAGAGAAGTAACAGGTATGTTTGATGGCCCATGTAAACTTTCAGGTTTCCTTCCTGCAGTTGGCACACTGGGAGATATGTGTATGTAAATACATATATATCCCTAAACACACGAATGCAAACTGCTCAGTCTGTATATGCATTCCTTTTGAGGCCAATAACCCTTAAAGGGAGCTGTCAAATGTGGAGTTCTGCACCTCTGCATCACATTCCAATGCCTGGCCGGGAGATAAAGGTTGGGGAAATTATGTGAGCATAGCTAACAAGTTATTGTTGAAGGAGGCAGTTTACATGTTCAGAGGTGATCATTAGGAATATATTCAAGTGTCTCCACCTACAGCTTTAGGGCCAAATCTGCTTCTGAACACGGAGTCTCATTTGAATACAGCCCCCACACATGTGTTTATTGCTTAGTGCTACAAAGGCAAAATCAGGCTATTTGGACACACAGATGTGGCCAGCAAGACCTAAGGTATTCACTCTCTGGCCCTTTGTGGAAAAAGTTTTGCTGAGTCCTTTAAATCATTGCTCTCAGTTACCAGCCATGGACTCACAGGTGTACACAAAGTTATTTTAAAGGGCTCTCATGAGTGTGTGTGTTCGTGTGTATCTGTGTGTGTGTGAAGAGTGTGAATATATGTGTTTCAAAGGTGAATATTCAAATTTATGTTGCGATAAAAAAAATGACTGCAAAGTTTATAGTAGCTTTTTTGCCGTTGTGTGTTTTTAGACATTAAAAATAAAAGTTCTATTGTGGGATTCTATCAGGCTTATTTATATTACAGGTTTTTCAAATAATGATTGAGAAATATTGATCTAATTAGCTTCTTTAAGGCAAAATGCTTTTTAAAACACGAAAGCCTTATTTTAAACATTGGGGACTAATTTTGCTGCAGGTGGCATCTTTCCATCACCATGACAAGACATCTGAGAAAGCCAACTTGAAGAATGAAACATTTATTGGCTCACAGTTTGGCCTGAGGCAGAACATGATGAGAAGAAAGCAACGCTCAGATGTTAATGTCATGGTGACTGAGAAGGGGGCTGGGATAGAGGAAGAGAGAGACAGAGACAGAGAGACTGAGACAGTCAGAGAGAGCTGGCCTGGAACAAACTATATCTTCAAGGATATATACCCAATAACAAAAGATGTATTTCCTGCAACCAGGATTTTCCTGCTAAAATCTCCATCGCTTGTTTTTGTATGTGTTCTGGGATGAGTCCTGTTGCTTTGTGTGCAAAAGATTAATGTATGAACATTTACACATATGACATTAATCTCTCTTTGTTTATTTTTCCTTTTTAGATTTGAATTAGAAACAAGATTGTTTTACATGTCAATCCCAGTTCCCTCTCCCTCCCCTCCTCCCCTACAACCCTCCCCCAACTAAAACCCTACCTATCATATATCCTTTCTGCTCCCCCGGGAGGTGAGGCCTTCCATAGTGTGTCATCAGAGTCTATCATGTCCTTTGGGATAGGGCCTAGGCCCATCTTTGTTTTGTTTCTAATGCTTAGGTTGCAGCGTTAGAAATCAGGTCACAAGCATCCATTTATTACACTTTTCTGGAACGTGCATCTCTCTAGCAGGCAGGGAGGGAGGATGGCAAATATGGCTAAGAGATGTGGCCCTAGGTTCAAACTCCAGTCCTTCATTTATTAGCCTTTTAGTTTGGTCATCTGCTACCTTTGTACCGTCTCAGGGATTATACAGATTAAAGGTGACAAGCATATCTGGAGCATAGCTCTTCCTGGAGAAAAATCGCATCGCAGACTGTACTACAAACCTTGCGTGCCTTCTGTCCCCTTCTGGGTTCTGAGTGGTGCTCAGTGATCCCTTTAGCTTCACCTGATTAAATCCCTTTCAGTAATTCCTCTCCTGGTTTCCCCAGACTCTCAAATCACTTTGCAGTCAGCGGGCACACATTCAGCAGACAATCTGGCCTCTTTATTTTATAAAGGGAACAGAAATGTTCAGATAAAAATCTCTATGCATCCTTTCTCCATGTAGGAAGAACACCTTCCATGCCCCACACTCCCACAGGAGTGCTTTGAGTTGCCTAGTACACAAGACACCCAGGTGGTTCCAGCTTTAAAAATGGGCACACAGATTTGAAGTCTTATGCTTATTTCTGTAACCTGCCCCCTTCCCTGTGCAAACAATAGCAAACTGAAAGAGCCCCTTTTGTATTCCTTATTTGCCTGGGGTACCTCAACAAACCCAGTCTCTAACACTAGAAACACTGTTAGCTTTTACTTCTCTGCCTTCCTGAAGGTTTTCAGGTCTGAGGCAGGCTCTTTTCCTTCAAAAATGCATTTTCTGCACTTTGAGGCTCACTCTTGCCTACCTAGGATCTCCTGGAGGCTTGGTCATACCTAGACTGTTGAGCAATATATACCCAGATTTATGCTGCAGAACTAAGCTGGGGCCCGAGGACCAGCATGTCTAAATGCTTCCAGATGGTGCTTTTGTTCCAGGGACCATGTGAAAGCAAGGGGTCTGTGGAGACTTGGGTGCCAACACAGAGCAGGTGCACGGGGACAGGAGCTCTGCAGAAGTGCCCAGTATAGCAGAGTCAAAGCAAAGGGACCAGTCACTTTACTAGGAGTTGAAGAAAGGCGCCAGTAAAACCACAGGGCATATGATAACTTCCCAGCATTCTAGCTCTCCACTTGGCCTCCACATTCATCAGTCCAATACAGTTGATATATGAAGTAGAAATCTGCGGCTGTGTAGGGTTCATATTTGAAAATTGCTGATGGTTTAAGATCAAGAGAAAGGAAGAAGGCGAGGTGCAGACAGGAATTAAGGAAATAAATGATGTATTTCTTAAAAGGTTTGTAAACAAATACAATAGGAAAGACTCTTTGAGGCTCCATGGGGCTCTTTGTCTATAAGCCAATGCTCCCCTCTTTCTGGTTACTCTTGCTCCTAGCTGACTAACTCATCTTCTTCTCATGTCTCCTCCTCTCTTCCCCAGACTCTATCTAGTCTGAACTAGGAACTATCCGACAGCATCAGAGCCTTTAGCCTTTCTCACAAACCGTTGTAAAAAAAAAATGATGAAATGTCTAGTCTGCATTCAAATTGGCAGACAAACAGGGTGTAAGAGGGCAGAAACAGCTGAGGGAAGCTGCTGCCCGGGACTGGTGCATCCGTCCGTCTCACTCATTCTTTGGGATCACACTCCTGGTAACTTGCAGAGCCCTCTAGATTGTTCTGTGCCCTCCTGGGAAGTTTACCACTGTGTCCCCATATCTGTTGGGGGAGGGATGCTCAGCTGTAAATTGAAACTACCCTGGGAGAACAAAACAGGAAAAACCAGTGCTATGCTCGTCTTGTTTATGTCTCATTTCCCAAGTTATTTTTTTATTTACTGAAATACTAAATATTTTGAAAGTAAAGTTTATTATATGCTAGTATTTTTTTAAAAAGTGTTTTTCCATTGAGTTCTTGTGGGTGATATGGTTTGGAGTTCCAGGGTGAATATCTTCATATACTCAGGTCACTTCACTACTCAAGGAAAAAAAAAAAAAAAAACCAGAAGGGAGGTGGGTAGAAGCCAGCTTAGAACATGTCTGCCGAGTGGTGAGTGGTTGAGACCCAAGGCCTGGGGAGTGGAGCTGTGTGCACTTGGTGCTGTTTTCCATAGAGACACCACCCTCTTTCACAATCTCTGCCTTTGTGTGGTGTAACCCAGCCTGCAGATCCTGGTCAGGTTCTGGCTGGGGAAAGGGCTGACAAAAGGAACGGGCTTCTGTGCCTGCTCTCCTTCAGACCTGAAGCTGTGGAAAAACTCCCTGATCAGGATCTCCTTTTGTACATTGTCATGTCTCTATATTCAATGCTTTTCTGTCAACAAGTGTTTGTGGGAGTGAGAAAGCCTCTGTTTTTTTTCCTTTCATTTTTATATCTATTAAATAATAAACATTCTAAACAGCAAAGGAGGAAGACCTACAGGTCTTGGTTTTGGATTTGATGTCTTCAATCGTGGTGCTGACTTTTTGAATGGGTGTTGGTGGGGAATTTAAGATGGGCAAAAGATGCCCTAAAGGAACACACAGCTCAAAGTGACCCTTGGCATGGATCTCTTAAATGGTAGAATCCTAAGAGGCAGTTGGTCTGACAGTAGGATCTAATAGGAAAGAATTAAAAGTCAGTGAAAAGTATTAATAATTTCTTAGTCATAATTCTGAACTTCATGATGTAATTTGGTCCTCTCCTGTATCCTGCAGTTTTATACAGAGCTGGAAAGCATTCTCCCTGTGGAGCCATCTGTTCCCCAGGCACCATCACCAGGCAACCAGCTCTTTGGGTCAGTCTCTCACTAGGGAGATTCTGTAGGAGACAGGTACCCTGAAAACTGTCTAATTACTAATTGCCCTAACCCTTATAATGGCCCCAGGATATAGTTTTTTTGCTGCCATTTTAAGGGTAAGTATAAACTAAGAGAGGAAGGTCACCTGTAGGGAGAGCACAGCTTTAAGATGTTTCTGATACTTTCAACAGAGGAATAGACAACAAAGTGCTAACTTAGGGTTTATGTGCTGGGCACTGGATTTAGCCAAGTGAGCCCAAGAAGAATGAAGATCTGGGTTTTGGTGGAAGGGGAAATTGGCACTGTGAAGGAACTGTTTTGATTGAGAGGCATCCATAGAGGTTTTCGAGTGTGAAACATGGGTAATTGATTCTATCTGGTCACAGTTGGGCACTAGACAGAGGAGTGGCAAGTTCTAGTTTGCTTCTTTGTTACTGTGTTAATACACTGACCAGAAGCAACTTGTGCGCATGTGTGTGTGTATGTGTGTGTGTAGAGGGGGGCTGTTATTTAGTTAACAAGTTACAGTTGATTGCAGAATGATGCCAAGGCAGGAACCTGAAGTCAAGAACTAAAACGGAGACTATGGAGAAATACTGCTTACAGATTTGTTTTCTCGGGCTTGCTCAGGCTGCTTTCTGATACAACCCAGGACCATTTGCCCAGAAGTGGTACTCTCCACTGCCCACCTCCCACATTAACAATCAAGAAAAGTCTCCATAGGCATGCCCATTGGCCAATGTGATGGAGGCAATTCACCAACCGAAGTTCTCTGTTCCAAGGTAATTCTGTTTTGTGTTGACAAAACCAACCAGCACAACTGACTCCTTGTCACCTTGACACACAAACACATCACTGTTAAAACAGTGTTAAAAATAACTCTTTAGAGGTGTTAAAATAAATTTTCATTGCTTATTTCCAAGCTCTCATGTCACTATCGCAGTATAAAGGATACTATAAGTTTAACAGTTCCACAGTCTTTAAATTTTTCAACACTTGGGCTGGAGAGATGGTTCAGAGGTTAAGAACACTGGCTGCTCTTCTGGAGGTCCTGAGTTCAACTCCCAGCAACCACATTGTGGCTATCAATCATCTGTAATGAGATCTGGTGCCCTCTTCTGGCCAGCAGGCATGCATGGAGGCAGAGTGTTGTATACATAATAAATAAATAAAATCTTTAAAAATTTTTCAACACTTTAAAAGCCCAAGTTCTTTTTAAAAATCTAGTATCTTGTGTTCCCCTGTAAAGTTCAAAATAATTTACATACTTTCTTATTCCAAGAGGACAGAACCAGGGCACAGTTATAATGGACTAAAGGCAGGCTACAATATAACAATGTGAAAAGTTCAACTTCCAAAGTCTGGGGCTCATTTCTAATCTTCTTGGCTCCAAGGGGGTTTGGCAGTCCCACTTCTCCAGTTTTGCCATCCACAATACAGGCAGCTTTTTCGGTAAGCTCAAGTTGACTCCACTCTGTACGGGTTACTGTCCTTGGTGGTCAGCTCATGATCCTGGCGTCTCCAGTATGCTGAAATCGCTATAGCAACCAAGGTTGCACCTTCACCAATAGCTTTTCCTAGCCTCTCACAATGCCAAGCCTCAGGTGATCTCCATGACCTTCAAATTAGCAAGACCTGGGATTCTTACACAGTATTTGCCAACTTCTGCTGCCAGCTGGGTGTGTAGCCTTGCTCTGCAATGGCTCACTGCTTCTGGGTGATGATCCAGAAGAAATACTTTTCTGAAGATTTTGCCTTAATGATATTGGTCTCTTATTAATCACAGCTGATTCTCCAGCCACAGATGAGCAGTACCTATTATCTCAGTAAGGCACAAGTTTAACTTCCAAAGATTTTTAATTCCAACATGACAGGAATGATCTAGATGGAGTCTTTGCTTCCCTCTGAGAATTCACAAGCCAGGACTCGGTTGTTAACATTTCTCTCAATATTCTTATCTTCCAAGCTCCTACAACAAAAGCTCTGAACATTTCTCTCCCAAATTTCCAAATGCTTCCAAAACCCTTCCCAAAATAATATGATCCTGTCTGTCACAGAAATACCACATGTTCCAAATACCAATTTCTGCCCTAGTTTGCTTCTCTGCTGCTGTGATAAAACACTGACCAAAAGCAACTTTGGGACTAGAAGGTGAAAGGGTTGATTTGGCTTCCATTTCCCTGGCCATTATTGGCAGAAGTTGAGGCAGGAACTCAAGCAGGAACCTGAAGGCAGGAATTGAAGCAGAGACCATTGAAGAACACTGCTTAGTGGTTTGTTTCCTGTTGCTTGCTCAGGTTGCTTTTTAATAGACCCAGGGTTACTTGCCCAGAAGTGGTACCACCCATGCAAGGGCTGGGCCTTCCCACATCAATCTTTAATCAAATAAATGTCCCACAGACACACATATAGGCCAACATGATAGAAACAATTCTGCAGTTGAGGTTCCCTCTTCTTAGGTGACTCTAGTTAGTGTTGTTGACAAATACCAATTAGCACGACATCTTATATATCCCCCATACCAGTTTCCAGTGTAACTATTAATTCCAGTTGGAGGTGCTTTGCTTGGTTGATCCCCAAAACCAACAGAGAGAAAGGGTGGTTTGGGGAACAGGGAGAGGGAAAGGCAGAGGGAGAGAAAATGGATCATTTAATTTCTTTATTATAGTTGAGATTTAGGACAAGAGCAATGAAGATAGTTAATGTCTAGTGATTTGTAAGTGATTACAAACTGATTGGTTTAATTCTAAAGACAGTATCGTTTCTACTTTACACACTTGTTCTGGGCACATTAGAATGGAAAATGTGTTCGAGCATGTGATCCAGGCCAGGAATCCAAGCCGTTTGAACGAGCAAATGGATATCGATCATGCATTCCTGGTGATATTGCCCACACAGGACTTGCAAGCAATTCATAGGACTATATTGATTTGTTGGCCTAAAGGGGGCAGGAGAATATAAATATACACATCGTTTATCTGTGGTATTAACATTTCATGGTGGGTATGGTTAGGGTTATAAAACCCTTAGGGGGTTGATAATGAAAAGGCTGGGATGGTTGATCTAGAGGGACACCAGAGAGAGGAGCGTCTGTGATAGGACTTTAGCTTGTCACTTTAAGACCAAACCTCCAAAAGGGAATAACAGAAATGAATCTTACTGCATTTAACCTGAAAGAAAGCCATCTGCCTATTAGGACAAATGGTGTTTCTCTTTAGAATATTCAGACTTGTTCCAAGTAGGAGCCATCATTGTCGTTCTTTTAGTGACAAGTCTGTCCTTATGGTCATGTTGGACAGTCCTGAGCTGGGTGGCCACAGTTATTGAATTCCAACCGTTTACTACACAGTGCGAAGTACACTTGCAAGAAATTACAAGTCTGTATCTCAAGGTAAGGGAGAGTTAGCTGAGACAGGGAGTAAGAAGGATAGAAAAGCAACTCACAGCTTCAAGTGCAGTAAGAAATTTTAATTCATTTAAATCCCCCTTATCCATGGTGGGCGGGGGTTACTATACAGTGCCAGCAGCACCTTGAAGGACATGCAACTTTTCTGGAGATCACCTGCAGGGTGAGAAAGTAGATTATTAGACTCTTGTGTGTGTGTGTGTGTGTGTGTGTGTGTGTGTGTGTGTGTGTGTGTGTGTGTGTTACAATAAGTCTTTATCCACCCGAGCCCTGCCGCCACAAGGGTGCTTTCTGCCAGGCCACCCGAGTTCTGCCTGCCACCATGTTAAGGTTCCAAGTAACACATAGAGACTTATACTAGGTACAAATGCTGCTTGGACAATGACTAGGATTTCTTATCTTCTAGCTCAGTCTTAATTATCAACCACAATCATAAGACTTATCTTACGGTGGATGCAGGCCTTTCGTCCTGTCTTCCTGGCAGTCACATGGCAACTTCAGAGCAGAGAGCAGGAGTGCAGGCGCCATCTTGTAATGGAGAATGCAGGGACGGCTCCCTACACAGGAGGAAGAGCAAGAGAGAGGGGACAACTTCCTGTTTGTCCCTGCTTATATATGAGTCTGCCTGCTATGTCACTTCCTGCCTAATTGTTTACTAAATTTCCCAGAGTCCTCCTTGACTCCTAGTTCCACCTAACTTGCTTGCTTCTTCATTGGCCAACAGTACTTTATTCAACAACCAATAAGATAAACACATACACAGAAGGACATTCCCCATCGTGTGTGTGTTACGATAAATCTTTCTGCCAAAGCCGCCGAGCCACATGGCCATGTGTGTGTGCTTTACACCAGCCACCCGCCCGAGTTAGGGCCCAAATTAATACACAGAGAGACTTGTATTAGGTACAATGCTGCTTGGCCAAGGACTAGGATTCTCATCTGCTAGCTCAGTCTTAATTATCATAAATCTATATATTTTATAAGACTTATCTTATTGGATGCCTTATTGGCATCCTCTCTTGCCGGTGGACCACATTGCTCCACTGGAGGAAGAGTGGAGGGGAAAAGGGGGGCACTGCCTCTTTCCTTTGCTTAAGAATCAGTCTCCTTGCTATGTCACTTCCTGTCTGGACCACCACCTCTCTACTACATTTCCCAGAATCCTCTTTGACTCCTAGTCCTGCCTAACTTGCTGCCATTGGCCAAACAGTATTTTATTCAACAATCAATAAGATAAACACACACTGAAGTACATTCCCCATCGCATGCGCGTGCGTGTGTGTGTGTGTGTGTGTGTGTGTGTGTGTGTGTGTGTGTGTGTGTGATGTGTGTGTGATGTCTCAAACTTGAGAAGCACAACCTGGGGTGTTCGGCCTTGGATAGTTTAGAATCAGCTGGAGAGACTAAGATTGCTAGGTTCTATGGAAGAAGCATAGATCCAGCACTTGCTTGGAAATGCCTTGTAGATGTGGATGTAGATGCATGGTTGTTTCCTGCAGGAATAGCTCACCCTGCTGTTAGTGGAGTCTGCCTTCAGAGTGTGTGTGGAAGAAACCAGGGAAAAGGGATAAAGCAGGGAGGGAGGAAACCTCCAGTTAGTGTCCCACCAAACAGAGCAAATTAGACCAGGTTGCTCCTCCCTCCTCGTACTCCCGAGCTATCCTTCGAGATAGGGAAGAAATTCCAACAGCCTCACAAACTGTGCCTTTGCTCATCAGCGCTCTGGAATGCTCAAGGCTGTTATGAGTAGCAGCAGCATTTAAAGGAAAAACACTTTGCAGCAGCAGCTAGTAAAGATAGATTCTCTTATAGCCAGGCAGAGATTCATGCCTGCAGTGCCAGAACTTGGTAGACAGAGGCAGGAAGAGGGGCACAAGTTCAAGGCCAGCTTGATCTATATAGCCAGTTCCATACTAATATAATGAGGCTCTAAAGAATGGAGGAAGGAAATAGAGGCTATTAAATTGCCTCTCAGGGTACCACAATGCTCTGTCTTTTGTGATCAATAACATTAGCTGGTTTCTGCCATCTGAGACAGTAGTGGTTTCGATTAGAGGAATCAGCCAAAGAGAATTTGGAACACAGAGAAGGGATTTGGTTTGGGACAGGTTTTAGGCAGAAAATGCTGATGAACTGGATGTGGTAGATGAAGTTCTTTGATGGTAGTGGCTATGTTTGTTAAGTAATAGATTAATTGATAGTTTTACCTTAAATAAAATTTGGTTTGTTATATGGTCAATGGTACTATTTGATTTAAAGCTCAGATTATTTTTCTTTCTTACAATTATATAATGTTTTAGTGGGGTTTTTGTTTGGTTGGTTGGTTGGTTTTGGTTTATCAAGACAGGGTTTCTCTGTGTAGCTCTGCCTGCCCTGGAACTCAATCTGTAGACCAAACTGGCCTTGAACTCAGAGATCTACCTGCTTCTGCCTCCCAAGTGCTGGGATTAAAAGCGAGCACCACCACTGCCTGGTCTGAAGTAATATAATGTTTATTTTTATAAGTAACTTTTCAGAATTCTGGGACTACAGGTTCATTGTCACATCACTACAGTGACTGTCTCATTGAGAAATCTGAATTTAATGTATCATCTTGATCCCAAATCACCAAAAATAGGATCTTACTTATTTCCTAATGGCTGAAAATCAGTGGTCACAGATGTCTTGGAAAAGTATGGATTCTCAATCATCCATAGTGCTTTTGCCTTTGGGATATACTATTCTGTGTTGTGGTGGGGCCTGTTCACTGCAGAATGTTTAGTTGCATCCCACCCCTGTGCACTAGATGCCAGCATCACATTCACAGTTCGGAGAAGCAAAAGTGTCTTCAGACATTGGCAGCTATTCCCTGGGAGGCAGAGTGGTCCTAGGCTGAAAAGTACCCAACTAAGTCTTTAAGGAATTGAATTTATTTTTTTGGTCTAGCAAGAGAACTCTTCGAGGAATCCTACCTTTAGTCTTAAGAATGGGAATCAGTTGACAGTCCACTGCTCTTCACTATGTGGTTTCACGTATGACTTGTGTTCATTAGACTGTTTGCATGAATCAAGTAAGATGTTAAAGAATGCAAAACACAGGATGTTTATGTCCCACCACCTCCATTCATAAACTGAAATCATAACCCCCAAGGTGATGCTTGTAGAAGGCAGTGAAGTCAGGAACCCCAGTTACATGGCACTATATCCTTCTTTCACTTTTAGCCCTTAGAAGATATCTTAAGGCTTTTGTGGGTATTGAATTTACTTTTCCAATGTTTCTCAGTGCCACAGCTGAATATGTTCCCTTCTCTGGACATTCTGGAGGACTTAGAGGTTACCTAAACAGATATTACATAACAGATTCACTGTAACACACCAGTCTTTGTAAGCTATTGATAACTGTATAAGCATGCCAAGGTTATTAAGGACTGAACAGATTTAATGTAAAGTTACTTTAACTCAGTAGCAATCAGCTACTTTTGGAGTCCTTCTCAAGTCCCTTGAGCTTATGCACGGACTCCGTATCTCTGCTTGGTATGCCTGAGTCAGCTCCAATGGGCTCAACACTGTGTTTCTTCGTCATTGTTTCAACACCTTAGGGTCCATTGTCCTACATGTCACCGAGGTTCTGTCTATGTAAACTGAAAACTAAGTGTGGTTCTTTTGGTGTGCATCTACCTTCTTAGGAGTTACACTTAGTAGCTTACCTCCTGGGGCATGATAGGGATTGAGCCTAGGTCTAAAAGTGAAGAAAAGTGTCACATAGCTGTTGAAGATGGTCAACTGTCCCTACTAAAATAACTACTGAGGGGGATGATTTCTGTTTCTTCAGGCTGGAGAAGATGCAGCTCCTTAAGCAGGGATAAAAGGGCTTCTTCTGTTGGTATGTTCAGGGAACCAAGGCTCCAGCTTCAATTGGAAGCTGCTTCCATATTTCCTTTTCAATTTTTAGGCCCCGATTTTCCCTAGTCTATGTCTTATTCTTAACATAAATGATTCTGTGAAGTTGGATGCTCAATTTAGATTGTAGTTCAGCCACCCACAGGATTAAGTTTTACATTTGATTTTCAAATATCTTAGCCCTGTAATATAGTTTATAAAATTTCCTTAACTTGTAGGGCAGCCACGAGTCCTTAAGCTCAACACGTTTTTCCCTTACATTCTTCAGTGTGCTTGGAAGCAAACCTTTTACTTTATACTACTTTATTATGACTGAAATCTTCATTGGTAGAAAATAGTTTATTCAAGTGTTCGCCTTCCATAGACACTTGGTTGCAAAATATGTACAGGTAATTAATCCAAGGTCCCCCACCCCCAACCTGTGAACTACCAGTGTCTCTTGCTATTGGCTCTCTGATTATACCAAGAAATATAGAACAAATCTAGAGAACTACTTTTTAAAGTTCTGTTCCCTTGGAGCTACTTCTGGTATCAATTACTGTATTGCTAAGAGTTCTACCTAGTAAACAATCACTATCAGTTATACGAAACATGGGATTTGTGATAGGATTGAGACCTTACTCATCAGCAGGAAATGAGGAAGTCGGTGGAAAGCTATTGACTATACATCTAATGCTAGAGCTAAGATTACTGAACTCAGTAGGTCCAGGAGCAAGGGTAGAAAATGAAATGTGAAGCATTGGTAAGTGCAGATTAGCTGGATCAGCACCTTTCTTCCAAGCCTGGATTATATAGGCTATACAACACTCTACAATGTAGAGAGACTGAAGAGAAGGTCTAAGGAGGCGTGATGGAAAAGTCTCAGCCCAGTAGCTGCTTCACTCCAGCAAGTGACCCAATAGGGAGCTACAGCAGGCATGTTGCACTGGCTTGTAGAGCCCAATGGAGAAAGCTTCACTTCTAAGACTGAAATCTTGTGTAAATGTCACTGAAGTCCAACCCTGACTCACAGAGAATGGAATTATGGGAAAGCAATGCCCTTTTAGCTCAGTTAATCCACTAGGAAGCTACCACAGATAAGGCTGGGTTTGCAGTTGACATTAGAAATAAAGATAACAGCATCTGTGGGAAAGCTGGAACCAGTAGAAAGGGAAAGGTTACTTATACATGCTCTTTGAACTATTTTTTTAAATAAACTTAAGCTTTGGATTCATTTCTTTGGAGTAAAACAGATTACTGTTGACAAGATTATTTGTGAGTTACAAAAATTATTCCCTCTCTCTAGTTTTGCAGTTCTTCTCTTTCTCCCATTCAGTCTTGGCTACCACAATCAGACATGAGGATGCTTTGTTCTAGCATCGGTATTGATAATCATGAATCTTTGGCAGCAGACTTTAACTGCCCCAGGTTTGTCAAAAGGATGCATCACTACTTTTTCGTAGCTATGTCAATACCATTAATCATATTCTAAGCTGTTTCCTCTCTCTTGCTATTCTAAAGTAATTTTGGTCATTAAACTTCTTTTCTCTGGAATGCTTGCACACTACACCAGTATTTTTCCAGTGTCCTTATATCACTTTGTGGAGCATTTAACTCCCTCATTAACTCAAGATTAATAGTTATCTCTACCATAGGAAATGAATTTGTCTCCTGTCTACTGAAACTTTTCTTCCAGTGACTCCTAGGTCCCTATCTTTCCCTGATCCCCATCCATCCATCCATCCATCCATCCATCCATCCATCCATCCATCCATCTTCCCTCCCTCCCTTCCTGCCTTCTTCTATTTTTTTCCTTCCGTTTCAACCACTTTTGTAGGGGAAGCTGTAGCCACGCCTACTTAGGGGCTTGCTACAGGTATGCCTGACCACTCTTGTGTGGGCGTGGTCAGGGTGACGTAGAGCGAGACTTAAAGGGGACTGCATTTTCTCTTTCGCTTTCTCTTTTGGGATTGCGTACAGACTGCTGCCATGCCGGCTGGCTAGGGTGCTCTGTAAGTAAGGCTTTTCCCTATTAAATACCCTTATATTTCTACCTGACTCCGTATTGGTAATTTCCCACTATACACTTTTGCCATTTTGAGCCCCACATTCCAGGGCCATGACTATTCGTTTTCTCTCTTGCTCCATGTTGGTTATAACTCACATTATTTCAAGGCAAGATACCAACCCTCTAGTGACTTGTGATTTACAGAGTAACACTCTCCATAACTTGATGATCCACTGCTACATGTTATGTATATTATTAATAGATAGTCTTGAAAATTTTCAAATACTTTGAAATAAACTACTGATTAATTAACAGTCCAAAGTTTCACACAAGGAAACTAAATTCCTGTCTGTAAAGCTCAATTTTTTTCTTTCACCAGTTGCTAAGTGGATTTGAGTTGGGGAGTGCTTGAATTAGAAGCTATTGTCATAATAATTAGAGTGTACTGCTGACTAACAACTAGCTTATCTCCCCCTTATCAGACTTGCCTACACACTGGCATATTCAAGGACATCCCTGTATGCTCCACTATCATTTCCAACTTAACTCATATAAACCCATGAGAGCCACATCAATCTTACCAACCATTTACCTTCAAATCCCACCTGCTACTTACTTTATTCTTATATTTTATTCTTCAGAAGTTTTCAAGTCTAGAAGTTCCTGTGGACACCGTGTCCTGTGTTGCCCATGTCTATCTTTTCACCCTCTTGTCTACAAGTGTGACTAGAGGTGAGTCTGCATCACTGAGGTTCCTGGCATCGTTTTCCATCTTCTTCTGACCTCCTGCTACTTTTCTTTCCAAAGCACATTTGGCTTTCCACACTGCTGTTATTTGTCCTATTTACAAGCCATATATACATTCCTGTGTGCTTGCTTTAAAACTTTCCTTAAGCTCCATTTTTGAACACAGAATAAATTTAATATCAATGCTTCCAACAATTGCCCCGGCCTGTTTTGCAGTCACCTATTTTTCACACATATGCATGCTGATTGTATTTTTCAGAAGGATATAGATGCTGTTGAGATTCAGGAAATAGAAACTTATTTCCAAAGTTGGCAGCAATCCCTTTGACTTCTTAGTCACATACATTTTCTGTCTGTCTTAGTTTGGTTTTTTATTTCTGTGACAAGATACCATGACCATGGCAACATGTAAAGAAAACATTTAATTGGGGCTGGCTTACAGTTTCAGAGGTTTAGTCCATTTTTATCATAGTGGGAAGCACGGCAGTGCCCAGCAGACATAGTGCTGGAGAGGGAGCTGAAAGTTTTACAACTTGGTCCATAGGCAGCAAGAAGTGAAGGCTTGAGCTTCTGAGATCTCAAAGCCTGGTCCCACAGAAGGGTCACACCTGCTCCATAAAGGCTACACCTCCTAGTAGTGCCACTCCTTATGGGCCAAGCATTCAAACACGTGAGTCTATGGGGGCCACCTCTATTCAAACCACTACATTCCATTCACTGGCCCCCAAAGGTGTGTAGTCATAACATACAAAAAATTACTTGGCCAAACTTCAAAAGTTCTCAAGTCTATAATGGTCTCAAACTTATTTAAAAATCTAAAGTTCAAAGTCTCTTATGAGATACATGACAATTTCTCAACTGTAATCCCCTGTAAAATCAAAATCAAAATTCAGATCACATACTTCCAACATATAATGGCATAGGATATACATTACATATAATGGCATAGGATTACCATTCCAAAAGGGAGCATAATGAGAAAATACTGGACCAAAGCAAGACTGAAAACCAGCTAGACAAATTCCAGACTCTGCATTTCCATGTCTGATGTCAAAGTGCTCTTCAGATCTCCAAATCCTTTCAGCATCTCTTTCTTGGGCTGGTTTTACTTACTGTTAGCAGCTCTCCTCAGCAGGTACCCCATGGCCCTGGCATCTCCAACATCTTGGAGTCTCTAAGGAAATTCAGGCTTCAACTCCACAGATTCATGGAATAGACTCTCTAGGCCTCCATTCAGGGATACTTTGACACTCAAGCCTGGCCTCAATAGCTTTCGTTAGTTGTGGGGGGGAGATTCCATAACCCCTTTCTTCTATCCTTTACTCTAAAGCCAGAACCAAGTGGCTGAAACTGCCAAGTTCTGCTACTTGCTGGGGCTGGAACATGGCCCTTTGTTCAATTACATTTTCACCAGCTTTATGTTTTGGATGGTTTCCTTCATTGCTTAAGCTTGGCTGTCCTGAACTCATTCTGTAGACCAGGCTGGCTTTGAACTTAGAGATCCCTTTGTCTCTGTCTTCTGAATGGTAGGGTTGAATTATATACCACCATGCCTGGACCTAAGCTGGTCTTTAATTCCTTTTCACAAGTTGGAAGCTTAGCTGGGTGGGGTCTTGCCCTGAAGTCACCACCCCTTTATTATATTAATACCAGGCTTTTCTTTAATTTTTTTTTATCTTCTTGAACATAGGACTTAGCTCTGTTCCACTTCTTTGTGCCCATTTTCTCCTCAAATTGTACACTTTGTGATTTTCTTTGTTTAGCTTGCTCCTTTTGGTTATAGAACTGCATAATAGCAACCACTAATAACCATACAACAGAGTGAGATTTTTCTGCCAATGCAATTAATTCAAAACTCCTCATTTTAGCCTTAGGCAGACTTTTCAGAAAACACAAAAAGCAGCCACATTCTTCATCAAAATATTATAAGAATGATCACAGGGCCCCATATTAATATTCTTCTCCTCTGAAACCTCTTGAGCCTGCCCCCACAGTTCAAATAACCCTCAGCAGCACTGTCTTCCATTCTCCTCCTAGTATGTCCCATTAAGGCCCACTTAAAATGCCTAACTGCTTTTCTAATCCAAAGTCCCAAAGTCCACATTCCTGAAATCAAAAACATGGTCAGGCCTATCACAGAAACACCCCAGTCCCTCATAGCAACTTTGTCTTAGATTAGGTTTCTATTGATGTGAAAAGACACCATGACCATGGCAACTCTTCTAAGAAAAACCTTTAATTGGGGTGGTTTACAATTTCAGAGGTTTAGTCCATTTTCATCATGGCAGCATGAAAGCAGATGTGATGGTGAAGAAAGACCCGAGAATCCTACCTTTTGATTCACAGGCTACAGGAAGTGAACTGCTCGAACTTCTGAAACCTCAAAGCCTGTCCCCACAATGACACACTTCTTCTAACAAGGCCACAGCTTCTACTAGTGCCACTCCCTATGGACCTCAAAGTCAAACACATGACTCTATGGGGGTCATTCCTACTCCAACTGCCACACAGTCCATGGTGATTTTGCTAGTCAAACTTTTCCTCATTGTGACAAATACATAAGAAAATAACTTCAAAGGAAGAATTCATTTTTCTTCTTTTTTTCAGAGGCTTAGTTCATTGTTTAGTTAAAGCATCATTTCTGAGATGTGAGAAAAAGCATCATGGTAGGAAAGTGTGGTGGAACAGAGATCGCCTGGGGAAAGGACCAGGGACAGATACTCATTCTAGGGCATGTTGCCAGTCACCTACTTCTTCCATTTAGGCCCACCTTCTACACTAACCCATCATAATGCCATTGTATTACAAATCTACCAAAGCAATAATAAGCACATTGATGAGGTCAGAGCCCTGAGAATCTGGATATATTCCCAAAGCCCATCATTAGTCAGAAACAAAGACCTCAATCTATCACCCTGTAGGGAGACATTTCAGATTCAAACCATGACAGTTACTTTAAAAGTATACAATATCCATGCAGGGTTACAGTGTTTGGAAGGAAAGACATTCTCATAATATGAATATGACCAAGTAAATTAGATTTTCATTAAATATTCCTTCTAAGTTTCCATGTTTAATGATTTAAAGTCACTATTTTAGCCAAAGCTGTTCGAAGATATTGATTCTAGCCATGTTCAATGGCTGATAAATTTGATTAAATTTGGTATCCAAGAGAAGAAGGATGGTGGATTGCATGAGAGGAAGCTACTAGTTCCAAAATCTGTACAGAGTAAGGAAATATTTTATTCATTATTCTCAATAATTTAAATGAAGTACTTTTTAACATCTCTGGCTTTTATAACAGACTACAATGAGAGGAATATGAAAAGGACATGCTATAAAAACTGGATTGTTGTCACTTGGAAGAGAAAGAAGATGAAACTATTTTTCTATTTAATGAAGCCTCAACCTAACTCCCCAGGCAACATCGTGAGGACAGCTTCCTCTGGTCCAAGGGATGTAGAGAGCAGAGACTAGGGAAGGTAGGGTGTGGATTCAAGCATATGTGGGCTCCAGCCTTAGGCATATTTTTGGTAATCATCTGAGATTAAACCAATCAAAACTTTGATGATTATTCATTTATTTACTTCATCTTCCAAATGGGATAAAATACAAAGTTGTATTGAAATATGTAAGAACTCAGGGAATTTCCAAGAAACTTGTACTGTCAACTTGCTTTTCTCTGAGGTCAGGTTTCTAAATTCCTCCTCTATGTGTAGTACTTCAATGTCTAGGAATAGGTACTACTGTAAAGTTGATTTAGACCACCCAGTTGATAAGTATGGAAACCTAGAGACATCATAGCTTATTTGCAGTTACATTGTTAATCCCAAAGGTGCAAGAAAGACCATCAATCCAAATCATGGCCAAATTAATTAATGCTAGCAATTAATTAAAGCAAGCTTTTTTTTTAAATTGGTGCACCAGGGCTGTGTCCCCCCTTTAGGAAGGATTCAAGAGATAACCGATGGGCATGGGGAGATAAGGGAATTTATAGCTTATGGGAAAGGGGTTTCCCAATTGGGGATTTGGCAGGTAAAATAGGCCAGGTTACAGAAGCAGAATATGACAGGTGGTCATAAAAGGCTAGTCATAACAACATTTTGCAACAAAGGTGGGGTTTCAAGAAGGTCATTACAACTTTTTAAAACTAAGACATAGTTGCTCTTTCTTGTAACAGGCAAGATAGAACTATTTGTAGTTAAGGTTACAGGTGGGGCAAAGCACAATCCTTAAGGAAAAGATTTAATCATAAGCAGGAATGAACGTAGCTTCTCTTTACCGTGAGGTGGCTTTTAAGCCTAAGACAGAGGCAGATTGGTTCATCATTCTCTGCTTATCTTATGTGTTCCTGTGGGGTATTAGCATTCTACTCTTTTTCTGGGGCAACAAAATTTGTAATGTATCAAAAGATGCTTGGCTTGCCTATAAATTATACCTGTTTGGTTAGCATAGAAAGAACAATTTTTTAATACCATATAATCTTGGTATGCCTTTAGATATTATAGAAAGCCATTTTTCTAGCTTCCTTTTGATCTAATATTCCAACCTTGTGTTGAGGATACAGACAGGGTGATGTATTCTCTCAACTACTTCCTGCTGAAATTATGAGGTCATTGTCAGGGCCCAGGAAGGCTGGGATATTTGTCAAAGACAGGGAGGAGATTAGGGCAATGGGGCATTTATCAGAAGCATCTAGCTTCTGACCTACCTGAAGAGACAGGGAGCAATCACATAGGCCGCACTGGTTTACATCAGCTTTTAGCAAGTCCAGGGCTTTCTGTTTTTGTAGGACTACTGAGGCTGGAATGCTGTGAATCACCTTTAGAGAAGTTTGTAGTCTTCAATGGATTTCTGGGTAGTGAAACTCTTCCAAGACCAGGAAGAATAGACCAGGACAGAAGTTAAAGAACTTAAAGCAATCTCCCCCCTCAGGATAGGCAGTAGGCAGGGAAGCTTGGGCTACTGATTGACAGGAGTACTTATCTGGAGTCTATTTGAGAGATGTGTTTAAATTTTATAACTTTCTTGACTCCCTGGAGTTTATATTGCCATTTTGGGAATCTGTATTGAAATCCATATTGTAGAACAAGCAGCCAACAGGTGTCTGTAAAGCAACTGGAGTAGACTCATGCCTTTGAGTCATTGCAGAAGCTATGGGTTTAGGTTAAAAGGCATGGACATTTATTTTGTCCAGAAGTGTGTCTTTATATTGGACAGATGATTTTAGCATGAAAAGAAGTGTCTTTAAGTCTACACTTAGAAGACAATTAGGGAAAATCCAAAATCTTGAGCTTGTGACTGATAATAGTAGTCAGTGCTTTCTCAGCTTATCAGAACTTCAATTGATTAATGTTAAAACTTTGAACTTGTGAAATCTTAGTATAACAATAGCATAAAGTATGATATAAATGTATGTATGTTTGCCTTCTTTATCAGGTCACTTAATAGCTCTAGAAAAGTAAGCCCAGTTTTTATATATGAAATGCATTGACAAGGTAGCTACTGCTAAATTGATAAAGCTACAGTTAGCTGTCACCACCATCAGAGATCTGAGAGTGATAAATTATAGCAGGAAGTATAATCCAAATGGCCTATGTACCTACTAAAATGGCAGAGACTTACCTCTACTTGGGTAGTTGGTCATCCTAGGCTCCTATGGTCTCAGTGGTTTGTTGGGGGCAGAGGTCTTTGACTGTCATATAGGACAGCATTACATCTTCAGCTATTGCACAGGACAATATAGGCCTTTGGCTGTCAGACCCAGGAGGTCCAAGAGATTTTCCTTTAGAGGGTAGACTTGGAAAAACTGACCCACTGTGATAAGTTAGAGCAGAGAAGTCAACCCAATATTGTCCACAGTTTGCACAGAGCCCAAGGCAGGGGCAGTTTTTCCCAGTGGTTAGCATTACCATAATTCAGATGGAGTTGTCTGTGTCCTATCATCTTATTTGGAGACCCTAGAGTTGCTTCTAGGATCTGGTATTTCTGTCTGTCATAATAATCTTTTTCCACTAAATATTTTAAATACTGTATTCAGCAGAACCCTGAAAACTTTTGAGTGTCATTTATTAAGTGTGCAAGATTTTTAAATAAACTTGTTTTTTGTTACGTGGTTTATGTTTAACCTTTAAAACACACACAGGAGGCTAAATAAAGCTTATCAAATGAAACTTTAGATCATAAATACAGTCCATAGGGAGACTGGCAACTTTAATTCCCTGATCTTTTTATAGTGCACTTTTGCAGAATACTACAGTTTCTTGTATGACTCAGTTTACCAAATTAGCAAAAGCTTTAACAAAGTTATCAAAGACAAGGAAGTTAGACATACATTCTTTTTTTCCCTTATTTTTGTTTTCATTGTGGATTTTTTTCTTGTTTTATTTATTTATTTATTTATTTATTTATTTTTGAGACAGAATTTCTCTGTGTAATTTTGGAACCTGTCCTGGAAGTTGCTCTATAGACTAGGATAGCCTCAAACTCAAGAGAACCACCTGCCTTTGCCCACCCAAGGTATGCACAACTATAGGGGAAATGCTGGCCACGCCCACTTGAGGGCTGGCACTGGTGAAGCTGCCACACCCACTTGGGGGCTGGCCCAACTGATGCTGGCCACACACACTTGGGCGTGGCCAGATTGACATAGCAAGACTTTAAATATGAGGTTTGCACTGTTCCCTGACCTTCCTGGTTGTTCAGGACTGACTCTGTCGCATGAGTACTTTCCTAATAAACCATCTGCTCATCAAACTTGCTCTGACTCCATTGTAATTTGCATTAATTGCATTTCACATTACCTGGTGTCAGAAGTGGGATTTGAACACATGCCTCTCCGAATGGAGGCATGGGTTTGTATCCCACTTCTGATACCACTACGGATAAAAACTGCAGAACTGAATCAGACAGTATACTTCAAAGATGTACTGACCTCTGTTTGTAAACCAGGACGTGCATTACGTTGAGGAAGGGGATTTGCCTTTGTTTCCACAGGAAAAGAAAAATTTGGATACCATCAAAGTTAATCAAGATTTGAGTCTAAAAAGAAAAACCTCTTGATGAGGAAGAATGGCAGGTAATCTTCCAAGATATATCTCATAAACTGTACAGAAACCTCCCAAAGGAAAGGGAAGTGTTTTGTCTTTATCTCCAGAAGTGAAAGGACACTGCATGGGTAGACACTTAAGAAGAGAAGGTAGCTATAACTATCAAACAAAAGGAATGTGCCATATGGTAAACTTTACAGCTGCCTCTCAGAGAACTCTATTTCTCTTTATTTCCTAGTCCCTATTCAATTAAACCAATGTTGCCTTTAGAGTTGGATTTGGCTTTCCTCCTCTAAATCCAAGCACGTTGTTAAAATAACTTCAGAGTTTCTGTATTATATCAAGAAGCCAATTGATGTAATAAGGAATAAGAGAAAAATTAGGGACTGTCATTTGTCTTTTCTTTGGCGCTTCCTCTCAAAGTATACATTCCCTCATAATTGTTATTTTCCTATGGTTGCCTTTCCCGGCATGCATACATACACAAGCAAACATTTCTCTGCTATCATTTATGTTTGAGTCCCACACAGCCAATGAAGACCTGCCTGACAGCAATCCCTGGACACTCCGGAAAGAAAATGGGCCACACCTCCCCAAGTATACTGGATCCAACTTCCTTTGTTTCAACTGACACTCCAGTCAGAACTTCAGGTACTGACTTCAATCAACACAAGAACTTCAATCAAGATAAGGACTTCAACCTGGACCTTCAATCAAGCATCTCCCACCAGATACAGACTGGATTTAACCCATTCAGGACTTTTACTACACTAACATTTTTTTTTTCCAACAGGACCCCACAATGCTGCTGTTGTCCCAGTTGAGCAGGAAGTAGCTTGGAGAGTACTAGGCCCCTTTCCCCACTGTTGATACCTAGTTAGGGCTCGTTTCCTATTGTTTAAGGTTGGGTTTGGAAGGAGGTGTTCAAGCTTGGACATCTCTTTCAGATAGATGACTTTAAGGTTTAGTTGGAATAGATATAGTTTAAATTATTATAATTTCTTGTAATTCACCCTTATGATTATTAATTATAGATAATTTACACTATTAAGTTTTAATCCTCTTTTAGACCAAAAGGGGAACTGTAGAGGAAATGCTGACCACGGCTGCTTGAGGGCTGGCACAGGTGACACTGACCAGGCACACTGGGGCGTGGTCAGAGTGATGTAGCAAGACTTTAAATATGAGGGTCACACACATATGGCTCCCTCTGTTCCATGTGTTTCACATTGCACAACCACTGCCCAGCAAGATATATATTCTTAAGTCAGTCTCTGTTAGTCTGAACAGACCTTAGGTGAGGAGGGATATTTGTCACACTGCTTAGGTCATTGTCTTGCTGAATTATAAGATAGGATATTCCAGTTTATGGTGTTTAGTAGTTGTGGCCCTAATTTTAGTTAGCCAATAACTACAATGGGTGTTTGGGATTCCAGTGTAGTATTGGGCCTTTTTCAAGGTGAACCATTTGAACCACGTTAACCAGAACAGTTGGCCAGAAGTGGGACTGCAGAAGTTAAAAAAACAAGGTTAGGTTGGGCAGTCTACAAGAGCTAGTTCCAGGATAGCCTCCAAAGCCACAGAGAAACCCTGTCTCAAACCCCCACCCCCCAAAAAAGGAAGGTTAGTATATTTGGAGGTCTTTGTTTTAAGATAACATAGTCAGCTTTCTAATTACCAGTCACATTTATAAGTTTTAAGTCAACTTCTGTTATAGATTCTACATGTTTTTAACCATATCCAATGAACTTATAAATCCCGAGGTATAGAAAATTCATATAATAGTCTTGCAAATCTTGAGATAAAGTTTATATCTTAGTAAAAATTTTAGACAGATGAAATCAATATTCTAATTCTTTAAGCCTCTCTGCCTTGATCTTTTTTTTCTCCCACAAAGTCAGGTGGATTGCCTGACATAAGACAGAAACTTTCCAACTCCAGCCTCTAAATGCAGCAGAATGGCATAAAGCATTACTCTAACATTAACCATATACAAAAGACATTTGAATCCCTGCTAAACTGAATCCAGTCTCCAGAAAGCTCAGAGATAGGAACTCTGAGCCTTGGCGATCAAAGTAGCCACAGCAAGTGGCAGCAGCAGATTTGAGCCTATATGAGGGTAGGAATGCATAAAGCTGCTCAGGTGGCATGCTGTAAAGGGGGTACCCTCATTGTCCCAGCCCAGTCCCAGCCCAGCTGCATGGCAGTGGCAGCAGCTAGAGCTTAGTCTAGCTCCCAAGTCCACCTGTAACTGGAGAAGATTAATGGAGGCACAGAAACACAAACAAGTGATGGAGACAGCAGAAATGAAATGAGTACACAGAACCCAGAATGTACAAGTGATGGAGATAGCAAAAACAAAACCAATGCAAAAACAGGGACAATGACAACAATGTTAGGGTCTGTAGGGAGAAATCCTGTTTAGAGGTACTGATCACACCTGCTTGGGGCTGGTCACAGGTGCCCTGACCATGCCTGCTTGGGTGTGGTCAGAGTGACGTAGCAAGGGTTTAAGTAGCAGGGAGGTGCCCACGCACACCTCTCTCTTTTCTCTCTTCTGCCTGGCTGAGCAGACTAGGAGACATCTGGTGGGTCACTCCTGCTCTGGTGTAAACCTGGTCACTGGCTCTGATACATGAGTACTTTCTTAATAAACTATCTGTTATCAATCTAATTCTAGACTCCACTTTGTAAACCACTTTAGGGGTCATTCAGAGATTCACCAGATCAACCAAAGAAGATTTTTGTTTGTTTGTTTTGTTTACATTTTCACACAAATAGGAGGCTTTTTCTCAACTGTCTCCCTATACAACCCAGGTGCCAGGAACAGACCAGAGGCTCCCTAAGTGTCCGGTTTTCCTGGTTCAGCTAGGACAGACCTCTCCAATTTTCATCTAGATTCACAGTAAGTCAAACCTTGCCAAATGTCCTCAGGGTTCCTTGACTCTGTTCTGCAGCCTAGTCATTGAAACCATGTCAATGGGTACTCAGATGCTACACCTCTCTGATTTCTCAGGTTCCAGTCTCACCATGATGTCCCCAGGGTTCGAAGGTGAGTCAGAAAAAGAACTGGCCAAACTCCCAAGTAACAAGTTAGCCTGTGATGTCTTGCTTATTGCCATGGATGGAGGAATGTTGGATCTCATTAGAATGCCCCACATCCTCAAATAAGGATGCCTCAGAACCAGAATGGAACCAGATGTCACAGAAAAAGTTTCTATGACTTGCCAGAGGAGGTGTTTCCTGTTTTCTTTTTTGATACAGCCATTTACTCAGGTAGTCTGCTAAACTGAAGATGTGCCTCAGGGCCTTGGAATGTCTCCAATGTGGGCAGCTCCTAGGGAGCAGATCTTCAGTCTTGGGGAGTACAAGGGAAGGGTCCAACTTCTGAATTTCTGAATTTGGGTTAGGGTCTTGATCTCGCTGGGGCCTCCAAATTAATCCCAAAGATGCAAGGAGAAAGATCACCAACCCAAATAATCATGGGCAAATTAATTAAAGTAAGAAATTAATTAAAGCAAGTTTTTTTAATTTATGTATATGTGCTGACTCTCCCAAGGCATGGTTAAGGAGGTCATCATTGGAAATGGGTAAGATAACTGCTTTTATAGCTCAGTGGTAGGGAGTTTCCAAATGGGGGGATTTAGAGGGCAAAATAGGCAGGGTTACAGAAGCAGAACATAACAAGCTAGTCATAACAACATTTTGAAAGAATGGTAGGGTTGCAAGATGGTCATTACAACTTTTTTGAAGAACAACACGATTGCAAGGTGATTGTAAAGTGGTCAGAACAACATGTGACAAAATAACCTTTTGGAACAATGGCATAGTTGTCATTTCCTGTAACAGGCAGTGCAGAGTTATTTGTAGTTAAGGTTACAGGTGAGGCATAGCTCAATCCTTGGGGAACAGGTTTAATCATAAAGAGGAATGAATCTAGTTTGTCTTTACTATAAGATGGCTTTTAAGCCCAAGATGGAGGCAGACTGGCTCATCAATATTAAAAAGGCTCTAGGGCCAGTACCTCACTTAATGCTTTTTTTCCCTTCCAGAATGGATTTTATTTTCTATCAGTGAGGAAATCAGACACCAGCCCGTAATACAGGGATAAAATGTTGGTTTAGATGTAATAAATATTTAGATGCCTACTTAATGCCAGAGGTGTGCTGAGAGCTTCAGATAAAATAAATTCTTTACTTGAAGTGCTTTTGCCTGATGGGAGACATAGATTTAGCCCAATACCTATGAGCAGGTTAGTCTAAAAGAGTGGAAACAGAGTCTAAGTCCTTCAGACCAGAGAATAATTGGAGAGATGCATCCTATCTAGGGATGGATTAGAAGAACTTCAAAAGTCTGTACCACTGTCTGTCAAGGGTTGTCTGTCTCAACTGGTGAATTCAATACTAATCCATAAAACAGCAGGTCTGGATAAGGTACCGCATACTCAGGTCTCCAAGAACTGGAGAAAGTATAACAAGGAATAATGCGCAGACACAGAGAGAAGAACACACACAGGAAATTAAAACAATTCTAGGCAGTCATTTTCTCTATAGGACATACAAACAAAAGCAGAAATAGTATCGTTTGTGCTGCTGTGAACAGGAGGCCTCTAAACAGCTGGCAGGGTCTCATTGTTCTCTCTAAATCCTCTGTTATTCATTCACACTGCTTTCTGGCAGCCAGACACATGCATGTGGCTTTGTTCATACCCTCTCTCTACTTCTTTGTCCTTATTGTTGTCTCCCTCTCCTCATTCTCTTCCCCGCCTCCTGTATGGCCTAGCAGGGTCTCTAGGCCTCTGAAGTGCTATTGAGTCCCATTAGAATGAGGAAGCTGCCCTGCGCTACAACTACCCAGACAAGCAGAACGCAGAACTTGGGAGGTTGTGGGAGGCCAAGAACAGATTCAGAACACCTGAGACAGGATGCTGGTCTCCTTGTGCAAGTTGTAACTATTTCTTATCACCTCCGCTCTACAGCCTGGAGGCATTTGTCTCAGATATCAGGTCAGAGTGCTCAGCTCCTATTGACCATCAGAATCTTCAAGGGAGCTCATAAATGTGCCATCCGCTAGATATGAAACTCTTGGTTGGAGGCCAAGTCTGGCAGAGTTTTCTAATGCCACAAGCTTGTTTCTCTGGTGTGCAGACAGAGCTGAGAACCACAGGAGTGAATTCAATTTTGTTGAGTTTTTGTTGCAGAATTGATTTTGTGAGCCACTGTCGCAGAATCTGGCAAGCTCGCTTCTTTTACATACCAAAGAGTTTTAAGCTTCAAGAAAAATGGCCGAGTATACAGCAACATCAAGAAACAAATATTTTCAAATACTTTTTTTTTTTACTTCTCTCTATCAGTTTGTTGGAAATTTATTAAAAATATTAAGTATTGTACAGGTTTCCAGGTCTAGAGAGGACAGGTATGCTATGGGATATCTGTATGTAAGATACGGTGTGGTCTGGAAGTTACATTTTAGTTTAAGTTTGGTAGTAGGAGTGCCTATTCAGTTGTGGAAGTGACATATTAAAATTCTTGCTACAAAACAAAGGCTCTTCTAGCAACCACTGTTAAGATTATTCAATGGAGTATGTTAGCAAGATCTAGGCCAGGGTGTGCTGCTGAGACACCACACCAGGAAACAGCTCAAATGCAAGAGGTTTATTGGGGTTGGGGTGGAAGTCCATCTTGGATGGGGACATGAGAGAGTGATAGAAACAGAGAGACTGAGGATACTGAGAACAAGACAGTCAGAGAAAGAGAGAGAGAGAGAGAGAGAGAGAGAGAGAGAGAGAGAGAAATGAGAGACAGAAGAGGGGGTGTAAGAGAGCAATCTGGGCTGATAAGTCCTTTTAAGGGATAAGTTTGTCACACAGGGAAAACACACAACTCCTGGAGACAGTAGGAGTGTGCTGCAGCTTGCCTTGGTAGGTGATGACATAAGCTGCTGATGCTGAATTACTGAAGGTAGGCTGCGGGAGCACCTGATTTATAACAACCCTTGGTCTCATGATTGGCTTAAAACCCTACAACAGTCCTTGAAGGTTGCCAAATGCCTTCCATTTGGCAAGTAGAAGGACTAACAATGTCACCTAGCGCCAAGCATTGGTGGCGCATGCCTTTAATCCCAAGACTCAGGAGGCAGAGGCAGGCTGATCTCTGTTCAAGGCCAGCCTGGTCTACAGAGCAAGTTCCAGGATAGCCTCCAAAGCAATTCAGAGAAACCCTGTCTTGAAAAACCAAAAAAACCACCCCAAAACAAACAAACAAAAACAAAAAACAATGTCACCTAGCTTTTAAGTGATAAATCCAGGATTTGAAAATATTTTTCTTTGGTACCAGTGTCCAAATTCTCTTCTAGAGTTTATTACCTTTTAATTTTAAACATTAAAACATAAAAATATTGTGAATAAAAGCATCACACAATGAAATTAACCAAATCTAAAGATTATACAACTCAAGGAACTTCTATATGATCAGAATACCCATCCAAAACAGAAGCTGTGAAGCTTCACATTGAATTTTTACTAACAAATATATCTTTAATTAACTTATCTTCTACAAAAATGAAAAATTTATGACAGTTAGAACTAAAAAGGAATTAACATTATATCTTTTTATATAACTCATGCTCCTTCAGTTATCTGCATTCAGTCCTTCCTCATTCCCAAATATTTAGTTTTTCTTAGTCTCTTTTCTACATGCTCTACTACCCACATGCATTTTTTCTCTTTGGGATTGTGTGATCACACTTAATATTACACATTCTAAGTTCATCCATTTTCCTGAAAATTTTGTGATTGAATTTTTCTTTACAGCTGAATAGTTTTGACACACACACATATATACACATACACCAAATTTTCATTATCCATTTATCTGTTGATGGACAGCTAGGCTGATTTCAGTTCTATAGTGAATAAAGAAAGCAACAATAAACATGATGGCGTAAAAATCTCTATGGTAGGTATGGGCAACCTGGGAGTTTGTGACATCATGAGACAGGATGGAGAGAGATAATCAAATGAACTTAAAGCTAGGATGTTTGGGCATATGGATCAAAGAAGTAGGTAACACTGACTAGGTTAGACCAGGGGAAAGGAGATTGACATGGCAGTTACTGAGACAGGGTGCAGCTCTGTGTGACCATTCAACTGCTCACATTGGAGACCCCTCTGTCATGGCAGACAATATCTACAGATAAGCCTGGTCTATGTTCCAAGGAAGTATTCTTATCCGAAGTCAGGTGGAAGCAGACTCCATGTTAGGCTGTAGCAGAAAGCCTATTCCACCAAGGTGCATCTGGTCTACTACTTGTGGAAGAGAGTAAGTAGGTTTTCCTCTTTCCCTTGGTCCACCAGAAGACTTATCACAAGTATTTTTGGCTCTCTTGAGCTTGATAAATGGCCAACTTTTCTTCATTATATTTTTTCCTGGGAGACTCCATCTGCTAAGAAGTTTCCTGAGTCATGGGTTATAACAGTAGGCCCAATAAGAACAAGGTCTGGATACATCATAAAGGAAGAAAGTATAGTTTGGGAAGTACAGAGGAAGCTGTCAATTGGCTCCAGGCATCTTCCATTGGGAGTGGACAAGCAGTCAAGGCTTACAGTCACTGCCTCTCTAAAATATGGAAGAACACCTGGTTGCATCTGGGAACTGGGCAGATGGCTAACTATGGGGTTTTCATGGCACCTTGAAGTGGGTGATTAAGAAATAGGAGGGTGAATTCAAGTAGGTGGAATGTGGCCTAAGACTTGCCTAAAACTAAGGCTTAGTCATATTTTCCATGCTTTTTCCTTCTTTAGCCCTTTTTTTCTCTTCAGGAAATTAGATGACTGGGTGAGATTTATACACATCAAGGACAATCTGCTTTACTTAAAGCCAACCAGTCATTGTCAACTACCTCTAAAAATTACCTTCACAGTAAGATCTAGTGTCTGACCAACAGTTAGCTGGCACTATATCCCAGCCCCACTACACAAAATGTGAATATTACAAAGCTCTTATTACCTGGAAGCATAGGCCAACAGGTGCTGCAGAGATGGGACACATCACGCATAACTCTGTAAGCTGCATTTGGTCGCCTGCATGAACACCAGTGGGGTATCACAGTATTGAAGAAGTAAGTAGTGGCTGATGTTTGCTTCCCAGCAGTGCACAGCTTTCCCTAGAGAACACCTCCACACTCTCTTCATAGCTAGGACTATCCACAGATACCCAAGGTCTCCAACAGGATTGCAAAGGCAGGTGTTCTTTACTGTCTGAGTTGGTTCTTTTCCCTACTAGATCTTTCAAATGAAAGATTTTTCTGGTCTAAGCAATTTCCTAGTAGGATTTCTACTAAAGCCTGTTTAGATGCTGTGAACAGAGCTAATGGTAGCACCAAATGGCTTAAATCAGTACTGAGGATTAAACTGATCCGGGGAGCTTTAACCGTGTATATTCATCTAGCCACTGCTGAAATTCTCTTTTAATTGCTTTAGGGTAGGGTGCTGCCATACTTTTTTTTTTTTTAAGTTTTCCCATTTGACCTGGGTCAGTTGCCAGTTGTTGATAAAGTATAGGATCAAAAGGAAAAAAATCTGTAGCAGAGATAAGAGTGTGGAGAAATCTCAGCCTTGGCTGGACTTAACAGGGCATTCTGAGGCATAATTAAACCCATGTTTGTCCAGCCTTTAAGGAATAACATCGAAGCACTCCTACTTCAACATCAATCAGTTATTAGGAGAAATGGAAGCTTCCGGCCGCCTCCAGGACTCCCCAGTGCCCAAGGCCAATGAGCCGAGGAAGCTCACAGGTTGAACAGTGAGCAGCAAGTTCTCAGACGCTGGAGGATTCATGCCCACAGCTGCTGGAAGTCATCCCAGGGGGATTTTAATGGCGCACTAAGAGTTTTCATATAACACGTAGGTGGTTATTATTGCTATTTCTAGGTCCATCTTAGTTGGTACAGCTCTGAGTGAAGTCATTAGGGAAACCCATTATACAAAATAGTTGCTTTGAGGTTATAAAAAGCAATCTTTATTGCTAATCACACTTTCCAAATGTCAGATCAGGAACTCTGAAGGGTCTGAGATTCTCCTCCTACTTGTTAACTAACAAGTTAGCTTGACAGTTTTATGGATGTTGGCAGAAGCCATGGGATCCTCAGTCAGAGACAGAGTTTAATTACAGTAACAGCAGTAGCCAGGGGATGTTTTGCAATGATTTTGAGACCTTAAATCCGGATGGCAATTGAAAAGTTCTAGATGACATGCACTTGTGCCAAAAACAGATGAGGCTAGAGAGGAGAACCCTGGGCCTAAAGAACCGGCATCTACTGTAATGATCAGTAAGTGGATCAGCCTCGCTTTGGTATAGGGAAACACTCGTCTAAGGCTATTCCCATAAAACCACTGTTGAAAGTTAGTTTGGTACAGTCAATGCCCACAAGACATGCAGAATAAACAAAATAAATGGATTGCTGTCTCCTCAAAACAGGGAAGGAAGAGAATAGCGACTTCTTTGGTAGCTAAACTTGCTTTGGTAAATAGACATGCCATGGTACTGATAGCCTTTGGTGTAAGGGTGGGCTGATTCGACGTTGGTGAGACTTGGGAAAAAGACTAGGGATGGTAGGTAACTGTGAGACTACCAGGTGACACCCTCTTCAATTGTCATTTGGTATTAGAAACACTGAGATGAAAAAAATAAGAAATGGGTGGTCTTACCATCTTCAGAAAGCCTGCGGGCTCATCTGTGTCTATGCATTCTAGGGGTTTTCATTATGAGGCGGTGAGTTTTGGCTAACATCTATGAACTTCTTAACTCCTGACTCCTCAGAGAGGCAGACACAAAGGGTCAGGGCAAGAACTCGAGGCAGGATCCTAGAGGCAGAAACTGGTGCAGAGGCCATGGAAGAACACCGCTTACTGGCTTGTTCCCCAAAGTTTCTAATACCAAATGACAATTGAAGAGGGTGTCACCTGGTAGTCTCACAGTTATCTACCATTCCTAGTTTCTTTCCCAAGTCTTACTGGCTTGTCCCCCTTACTCAGCCTGCTTTCTCGTACAGCCCAGCACACCTCCCAGAGATGGCAACACCCACAGTGGGCTGACCTTCCACATCAACCATTAGTCAAGAAAATGAATGCCCGATATACTTGCATACAAGCCAATCTGATGGAGGCATTTTTGCAATTGATGTTCCCTCTTCCCAGTTGACCTTGGCTTGTGTCAAGTTAACAACAACAACAAAAATACTTATCAGCATAGGCTCCATTTCAACAACCACCCCGCCCCTTCAAAAATCTTTCTTTTTCTTGCCCTCTCATTTTCCTATATATGCACGCACAATAATTTCCAGCTCTGGATCCATGCTTCTTTCTTCATTTCTGTTTCTGCTGATTGTTTTTAGGGAAAATTTCTTCCTTGAGGCACATGCACTTCGTGGCTTTGATAATCTGCTGTCCTCTTTGCTGATTTTGATCATTCTTAACAACCAACCCCTTTTCCATTTGCAGTTATTTCGTGTATTACCATTTCGCCATGTGACAGGGGACCTGAATGACTGTTATGGTTCTCATAAATAAGTAAAGGTTCACAGAAAGGTAATAGGTTCTCTATAAATAGGTGAAGTTGTCTAAGAGACTTAAAGGTCCCTTCTGGGCAGAGTTTTAGGCCTTAAGTATGTAAGAAATATCTGCTGCTTGCAACAGCAGTAATAATGCGGTGATACTCAAAGAGCAACTTGTTTTTAGTTAAAGACACCATGTTGCAAATTAGTCTATTATTCAGATTATAAAGAAACCAAGTCTCAGAGAAATGTCTTGGTCAGTGTCACTGTTACCCAGAGTATTCTAAGGTTTGAGTCCAATCTAGCCCACTCTCTCCAACCATCACGTTCTGAACCTTAGAGTGTGAAACTGTCCAAGTCAAGATGAAATCCTCTGATATTTCCAGAAAGAACAGCAGCTACACAAGTGTCAACAGCATTCTCTGTCCTTGATCAATGGTCTAAGATGTGGTGAAGGCCTAAACTAAATACTGTGAATTTTATTGTATTACAACTGGTATGACTTCAGTTGCCTACTGAAGTCCACCAAAGAAACAAGAGTCGTGTTTCTTCAATAATTGAGGATAAACTGTAATATCTTATCCTATATATATATATATATATATATATATATATATATATATTTATACTACCCCCCCACAGTAGACATTCATGCTCACTCTAATATAAAAGCAAATATCTTCACTCTCAGTGTCTATATTATTACAATGTCTCTACTAAAAAGTTACTTCACAAGAATAAGTACTAAATATTGAATATATATATATATATATATATATATATATATATCATGCTAAATGCTACAGAGCAGCTGCTGAGGAACAAATACTGCACAGTTACAACTCACCTGAGAGCTCCAGGATACAGAAGCTCAGACAAGCAAAGGACAGAATGATGCTAGAGATTGAGGACCAGGGACAATGAGAAACAGTAAGTCAGTGGATACAAAATTCCAGTTATACAACACGCATAAATTCTAGCGCTTTGCTAGACAGTGCTGGTCCTGTTGATAACAATACTGTACTGAAAATTTAAAGCCTATTATGAATGTAAATCTCATTAAGTATTGGTATCACAATAAAAATATAATGTCACATTTTAAAACATGAGTATATTTTTTAACATCAAGAAGTTTCAGTCCATGTGATACTAGCTATGCTTTTATGTGTATTCCAATGATTGGAAAATATTTCAATCAAGTCAGTATGAATGTAGTAAAGCTTTGAAATGAGCTTATGTTTTCTTTATCACAACAGATGGATATGTGTCTGGAAAATGTTCTCTTGTGTATGAGAAATAGCTAACTATAAAAGAGGCAAGCCCAATGGTTACAGGCTTAAGAGTTTAATACCAAGAAGACTGAGATTTATTCTATAGGCAAGTGAAGTCAGTAGAGGTTTCACAGCAAAGAAACAAAATTCAGTTGATTGAATTTTCTGGAAGATGACTTTGGCAACAGTGTGGAGAGCCGAGTGGTGCAGGAAAAGCCCAGTAGCAGAGGACCGGATAGGAGGCAAATGATGCTGTCAGGAGCCACAGGGATAGAGATACCCCTGCTAGATGCTGAAGAATGCCAGAGACAGCATAGCCATGGACATTCCCATGCTTGGAAGATGTGTTAGACATTGAGACAATGAACAAAATAAGGAATATCAGAGGATGCAGCTTCTTTGTGACTGTTTTGTGGGGGAGGGAGTAGGAACAGGGAAGACACAAACTCTAACCTTCTACCCTTAGCTCCCACTGAGACATGCGTTCAGTCCATCCCAAGAGTCCTCACATCTCAACCGTTCAGTACCACTCAACAATTGAACTCCAAATTCTCCTCTGCTTTAGACAAACTCAGCTTTGAGCCCTCGTGGAAAAAGCGTAAGTTACATGCCCCTGAGGTACAGTGGCTCAGGTTATACATTCCTATTCCAGAAGGAAGGAACAAGGAAGTATCAAGGGAAGGCACCAGCAAAGTGGAACCAAAGCCCAGCAGGGCAAGCGTTAAATCCTGTCTCTGTGTTTGTCATCTTGAACAGGCTTAGGCAGCCCTGTACTGTAACTTTGCTAGCTGCAGGCCACATCACCTAGCTTGGACAGGTTTTGCATGCTGCTTGCTTCTCTGCCTGGCATGTATTACTCATTCTTGGCATCTCTCCCACCCTTTGGCTTCCTCCTCCCAGCTCCAAGCATTGTCTTGTCAGGGGCTATTTGCAGAGATGCTGCACCGCCTGACCTGTTAGGCTTTCCTTTGAAGTCTTTTCTGGAAGCCTCCATGACTTCATAAGTCTTTCTTTTTTTAAAAAGATTTTATTTATTTATTATGTATATGACATTCTCCCTCCATGTATGCCAGCAGGCCAGGAGAGGGGACCAGATCTCATTAAGGATGGTTTTGAGCCACCATGTGGTTGCTGGGAATTGAACTCAGGACCACTGGAAGAGCAGCCAGTGCTCTTAACCTCTGAGCCATCTCCCCAGCCTCGACTTCATCAGTCTTACAACTTAGATACGTGGAGAGCACCATTTATTGCAAGTAACTGTATGATGTAGACCATGAAATCATGACTGAAACCATTCTCTTGTTGTGATGACTAATCTTAGTTGTTTATTTGACACACTGGAAAGGGGGAACCTCCATTGAGGAATTGCCTCCATCAGACTGGCTTGTGAGAAAGTCTATGGGACATTTTCTTGATTCTAATTGATATGTGAGAGCTCAGCCCACTGTGGGCAATGCTACTCCTATGCCTGGGCTGTATAAGGGAGGTAACTGAGCAAACCATGACAAACAAGGTGGTAAGTAGCATTCTTCCATGGTGTTTGCCTCCCGTTCCTGTCTTAGCTTCCCTCACCATGGAAGAATGTTACTATTTTGGCATTTCACTATGGCAACAGAAAAACAAACTGTCTTTGTCACATAAAATGGGAATTGCTATGTTCCAATAAAACTTTATTTGTAAATGACAAACATTGACTCTCATACATTCTCTTGCTACCCTCGACCCTTAAAATATAAAAGCAATCTTAATTTCTAGGTAGTTGTGCGATTTGACTCATGGACCACCTGTTGCTGAGCCCTGCTTAGAAGCCTACCTCCTTGTGTAATATTTGCAGCCTTTGATCATTGTGTGTCTGAGCCTTACTAGTGTTCAATACAGTCTTCCTCACACATCGAGTGCTATTGATTCACAGGCACGTTGACTGACATTTTCTTAATCTTAAAGATTTTAACACTGACTTTATGGCTATTTTGTTAACGTCCATGTTCATGATGGCATACTTTACTTGTAGTCATATTTGATGTTTAAATCATACAGCGTAATAATGTTTAGTATCTTCCCAAAGTGGTGCCATCATTAGCAACCAACTTTGGGACATTTTCATCACCCCAAGAAAAAAGTCACTTCCTATGCTCTTTCCCAGCTTTTGTCAATCATTAGCTCACTTTCTGTCTCCTGTGTTAGTTTTCCTACAGAGTTCTTATAAATAGAATAACACAACCTGAGTGTCCTGTGTCTGGCTTCTCCTACTTAGTATAATGTTTTCATTGTTTGTGCAAGCTGCAGCATGAATCTGTACTTTGTTCATTTTTGTGGCTGAGTCATACCCCTTTGTATATAAGTACCACATTTGTTCAGTGCCTTGTCAATGTCTGGAGACTAGGCTCTTTTCACATTTTCAACTACCATTAATAGTAAATTCACAAGCAATCATGTACAAGTTTTTATATAGTCATGTGTTTTTGGTTCTACCGGATATAAATCTGAGGGTAGAATTGCTGCAACTCTGTTTAAACTGTGAGCAAATCCCTAATCTTCGCCATACACCGTACCATGACTGCCACCTGGTGGACAGTGATTTTATCGCACAGTCACTTGTAGGGCATTCTGACTTGAGTGAGGTAACATTTGATGGGAAAATCACGTGTAAGGGTTTATATAAATCAATATAAGGATTCAGCTTTTGTCGATATTATAATTTCTAGTTTGGTGGAAATATACTCTCAACCAAAGGCAGATCAACAGGTCTGGAAAGAAATCTCCAACAATCCTCCTGAGGGAGTGACACCGAATGGCCTGGACGCCGAACGGCCTCTCCATTTGACTTCCATTTGGGTAATTCCTCAAGTGAAAGTGGATTATTCTCAGGACGTACGTTGTGGCACTGTACCCGTTGACACAAAGACCATAGCTTTCATTTTAGAGGAAATAAGAGAGTTTACTCTAGAGCCATTTTTAGCGTTCATGGCCTAGGAACACAGATTTACGTCACCCCAAATTCCATGTTTCAGTGTGGAAGCAGTTTCATGGAAATTTATAGTTTTGCAGAAAAAGGTAAGTCATAAATCAGGCAAGTTTAAAATACAAAGGGGGGGGGATACATTAGAGAGGTGGTTACAGCAAGACTGGGGTCATTTTTTTTTTTTTCTTTTTTTGTCATCAGATGCAGTTAAGGTGGAAGCTTCACTCTAATCGCTGGAATCCATATACCCGAAGAGTCTGGGATGTTATGGTGGAAGTTACAACCAAGCCTCCCTCCCACATATCCCTCTAAACCCTGCTGTATCTCAGAAAGTCCGCCAAATGATGGCACCCCCTCCCCCAGAGATACTCAAGACCACGCCCACAGGGTATTTAAACTGTCCCAAGACAACACTCTTGGTTTTTCAGGTCTCCCTTTCCCGACTTCTCTCTTCAGGGCTGGAAGGCTGCTGTGCCTGTCTCGACCAGCAAGAAAGACACAACTCGGGAACTCTTCTTCCTGCAGTTTATTTCAGGAGCCTTGTACAATCTTCCTCTGGGGGCCCCAGGAAACCCGACCCTCTGGTTAAAAGCGCCCTTGGCAGCCCACCCCAGACCGGCCCGTGGCGAAAGCAGAAGGGTCCACATACACGAAGCAGGCCTGAAGCCCAGCCTTAGCCACATAAGAAGTTGTCCAACACAAAGAGCTCTCACCCTCGGGATGGTGGAAGGCGGAAGCCGGAGTCATCTTTTGGGCCGACAAAGCGCAGCTCTCCACAGAAGGCCATCCGGGAGCGCTGTATCCATTAAACGTGGGCCTTTTCTGTTTGGGTTTGATTTGGTCTGACTTGGATTGCTGCATTAGCAGAGAGGCTTATCCGGGCCTAGAAACTTTTCAGATGCTATCTGGTGACTTTCTTAGCCTCGAGTTGGTGAAAGCTAGGAGCCTACTAAGTTAATAGATTCCAAAGGTTTTTATTCATTAGTCACAAGATGCTAGTTCTGGCACAGCTGTGGGCAAGGAATGGCTGTAACTGGGGTGTGGCTAAGATTAGCCTAAGACAAAGTAAGCAGCCACTAGGCCAGTGACATTGTAGTCTTCCCACAGGACTGCAGTTCTAATGAATCAGTCAGTCTCTACAGACACAGCTTCTTTCCAGGAGTTCTCCTTCACAGTAGGAAAACAGGATGACAGAGAGTATGCTAGGCTTCCAAAGACCAGTGTGTGGGAAGGTTAAATAATGAGGAAACCTCAAGTCGGGGGTTTAGGTTATGCCAACAGGGATAGAGAGTCACCCAGCCACTCTCATCAATCTGAAGAGTCCCCCTAACCCTTTAAGGGGCCCTTTACCCAAGGCAAACCAGGGTTCGTGGCTTCAACAGTGGACATCATTTTAGGAGTAACTGGTACAGAGAAGTAGAGATGGACACTTGATTAAAGATATTTTAATATAGGACTAAGAACGTTTGGGAGAAAGAAAGGCAATGAGAAGAAAGACACATCATCAAGTGTGAGCATCAGCGTCTCAGAGACAAAGAGGAAGGCATAGCCGAGTGTGAGTGTGGGCTCCTCAAGGAAGAGTAAGAGTTCACTGTCTTAGCATGGGCCACACACATCATTTTGGAGGCTCCCCAGTTACATCTCAGAAAGCTGCTATGAAACCTGCCCCTCTCTTCTTTCTTATCTTTGTGTGAGATGAGAGAGACTGTGGAGATGATTCAGATGGAGTTGCAATCTGATGGTTGCTTGAGGGGTGTGACCCTTTGTATGATTGGATTGGATGAGCTTCCTCCCAGCTGCAGGTTGACAGCTGCGGAAGGAGAAAGGCCTTAGGCCATCCTCCACTGGGCTGGAATTCTCCTTCTGTGGTGGAGAGGCTTCAGTCACATAACAGGTACACGGCTCATTTTCTTACTCCAATTCCCCAGGTTTCCCCTTCCTTTTTTTCTGTCTCAGTTTATCCTTTATGGCTCCTGCTGCATCTTTGGTGGTAGCCTCATATTCCTTTCCTGGTATAAGACGTGTGTGTGTGTGTGTGTGTGTGTGTGTGTGTGTGTGTGTGTGTGTGTGTGTGTGGACACCTGGAAAAGAGAAATCTGTAATCCTTTGTCAGGCAGAGAGGGGGAGGGCAGATAGCTCTCCTATCCCCTTTAGTTTGGCTTTCAGCTCAAACTAAACCTCATGCAGAGGTGCCATGTTTGGGCACAGTGGCTTTTATGGCTAAGGGAACCTTGTTAGATGCCATTGAGTTAAGGATCTTGAAATGGAGAGACTAGCTTGGATTATGTGTGTGGGGCCCCAGGCAATTCCTGGGATAACTATAAGGGAAAGCAGGAACCCTTGAGGAGTTGGGATGAGGTAAGATTAGGAAGTAGCTGAAAACCTGGGGTATAGGCCATCTCTAGAAGCTCAGCAATGCCAAGAAATGGCATTTCCCTAGGACCGCCAAAGCAATGGAATTCTACTGATTCCTTGAGGTTAGGAATTGTGATCTAATAAGTTTTGTTGTTTTGTTTTCTTTTTGCATTTAAGCCATAGTTTGTCGTGTGCTGTCACACCAATAGGAAAGCAGCACAGGCTCATCAGCTCTCATGTGGAGAACATCAAAAGAAGGCTTGCATCTTAAGATCCTCACTGCGGTGTTTCCAGCAATCCTGGACCTACTCTTGATCCTTGGCTATACTCAATCCCTTCCTTCCTGCTTTAAGGAACCTGCTTTAAACCACACTTGAACTTCTTGGCAAACCCTGACCTCACTATCCATTTCTCTTTCGTTCCCTCAAAACGTGACCTAGCTCTAACTGTGTGACCATTTTCTTTACCGCAGCAAACAATAAGCTTAATTTTGGCTAACCAACAGGCTGTCTTTGCTTTGGTTTGAGTACTGGTTAATTAAGTAATTGTGTTCTCTAAGGGTCCACTGTGATCAAAGACTTTGTCCTCAGGTGATGCTTTGGGTGTAATACTTGGTCCTCAGGTCCTGTCTTAGTTTGGGTTACCATTGCTATAGAGAGACATCATGACTAAACATAAGTTGGGGAGGGAAGGGTTTATTTGGCTTACACTTCAGCATTGTTTTTATCACTGGAGGAAGTCAGGGCAGAAACTCAAACAGGGCAGCATCCCAGAGTCAGAAGTTGATTCGGAGACTGTGGAAGGATGCTGCTTACTGGTGAGTTCCTCATAGCTTGCTCAGCCTGCTTTTTCATAGAACCCAGGACTACTAGCCCAAAGCTGGCACCACCCACAATGGGCTGAGTCCTCCTCTGTCCATCAAACATTAAATAAGAAAATTCTGGGCAATGGTGGTGCATGCCTTTAATCCCAGCACTCGGGAGTCAGAGGCAGGCGAATTCTATGAGGCAGAGGCAGGTGAATCTCTGTGAGTTTGAGGCCAGTCTGGTCAACAGAGTAAGTTCCAGGGCAGCCAGGACTGGTACAACATGGAAAAAAAAAGAAAAAAGAAAAAGAAAATGCCCTGCAGGCTCATCTGCTTAGAGCCTGATTTTATAGAGATGTATTTCTCAATTGAGATTCTCTTCTCTCAGATGACTATAGGTTATGTCAAGTTGACAAAACAATCTGGGACAGGCGCTATTGGAGATAGTGCAATATTCAATAGGCAAAGTCTAGTGGAATGTCTGTAGGTCACTGGGTCATACCTGGGGAGATACTGGGTCCCTTAGCAATTTAAGTTCTCTCTCTACCTCTCTCCCTCCCCCCCTCTCATTTCTTGTTTAACAATTTAAGCTCTTATACACACACACACACACACACACACACACACACACACACGTACACACACACACACACACACACACACACACACACACCTATACTATAATGAACTACAGTCAGGAAGGCTTTAGCCACCACTGAGCAATGACACGTAACAGTTCCTTGAACCTCCAAAACTGTGAGCTAAATACACCTTTCTTCCATATAAAGTTGACGATTCAGGCATTTTGCTGCAGTAAGCAAAGCTGACATTTGATGAACTAGTGTCTCAGTAAAGCCAATAGCACTTGCTAGATTTCTGATATGGCTTCTAGAGCTCAATGGCAACTTAGCTAACAATGCTTCCAGCTTCCCGGATAGCAGGTGCAGTGCAAGAGATCACACGAGCTGCATCTTATTGAAAGATCCAAACCCTGGCTGGGTGTGTCGGAAGTGTGTGGCCCTCTTTATTTGGAGGGCAGATGTGGACAGAAGCATGGGCTCCCATGGGGCTGAGTTTAGGATGAAGATTATTATAAAAACAAAGCTTAGACGGGCAGCATTTAACAGCCTCAAGAATGACTGGATGTCTGCATCCTAGGGATATTTGATACAGGACAGCTGAGACCTGTGAACTTCCTGGCCCACAACTGTCTGGGCAGAGTTGCTTGAAGTACCATCCCATTATACAGAAGTCCAATTTGGAAAAGAAATTGAGTCACTGAGATTCAACCCTCGTATGTACTTTGTTAATACCTCAATATTATCACTGACATTCCTACCATTGTCTTTTGCTCCAATATTCTCTACTAAAAAATACCTTCCTCGCTAGTCCATATTTTCTTATTCTGTCAAAACATTGGTTCACATGCCTCCCCAGTACCAAGCCTGAGTTATAGCGTACAAACAATTCTTCCATTGAATCTGTTTCCTCACCTTTTGTACTTTCCCATTGTCCCCGTTTGTAACAAATAAATCTGCACTAATAAGCTGTGTGCGGTTTCACCTCTGGTCATGGCTGCCAAGGTTTTGTCTCTTTATTGATTAGACTATTAGAAGTGAATGGTTTCCAGCCTCTGTGAGACCTCAGGCATTGTTTGTCCTCCTTTCTGTGTGTCCCATGTCAGCTCCTTTCCACATAGCCACCCGCACCTTCCATCCCTGTCTCTTCCGTTTGACACTCTCCGCAGACTTTGCAGGGGAATCGGAAAGTCTTCCAAATTTTTTCATTTTCTCTAGGCTCTCCTGAATGTACCCCATTCTACTCCGCCTCTGCTATTAATTAGGAGGTCACCTTCTCCAAAATCGGCTCCTTCTCCTGGGCCAACACCTTCTGTCTTGGTCATATGTCCTGGAGATATGTTTTCCTCTAAATTGGTTTCATCCAATATATTTTTGATAATGTTTTTCCCTCCCCTAATTCCTCCCATAGCCGCCCCACCTCCCTACCCACCCAACTTCATGTTCTCTCTCTTAAAAAAAAATAAAAACAATCTTAAAACATCAGAAAGACAAAAAAATGCCAAATGAAACAAATAATGAAACATGATTGTTTTGTATTGGCAACTACTCCTGGGCTTAGGACCTGCCCTGGGGTGTAGAAAGCTACATCTGTAACCTGTATGGTGAGATGAGAAGCAGAAACAGGAGAACCATGGGGAACTCTATGGCTGGGTACCTCAGTAAACCCTGATGCAAAAATAAGGTAGAAGGGCAAGGGCCAGTTTCCAAAAGTGAGCTGCCACTCATCTTCTGGGTGCTTTTCTAATGGAATCTGTTTTCAACTCTGATCATCTGCTCCCTCAGGACAACTGACTTTATTCTCTAGATGTGATTCACAGCTGAGATCCATATCATTTATTCACTCAGTTACATTTGTTAAACACTTGCGGGTGCTCCTAGCCCTAGAGAACAATTGCGAGTTTCCTGAATCCTGCCTGTTTATCTTGTACAGGGGAAACTGTAAAGATGTCAATGTACAATATATCAGATACAGCAAGGTTAAAGTATAGAAAAATAAAGCAGATTCAAACGCCATTTAGCAAAGGAGACTATCACAAGCACCAGGAACAAAGCTAATCACCTCACTTGTCTTCATTTAACTTCATTCTTTAAATTTTACCAAATTCAAACTAAATGTTACTACTACAGTTTGCAGAAGGCTTCTTATCATAATTCAAAGTCACCATTAATAAAACTGAGCTCTAACTTGGATTTAACCTAGTTTAATCTAACTACACAACTGCTTTCTTAATCTACACCCTGTAGTGTCAAATACATGCCAGCACTTGTGTGTGCATCTTCTGGGGAGATTTAAAAAGTGCAGGTGTCTTTACTACAACCCTTATTACATTTAAGTAACCGTCACAGTGGGTGGGGTTAGGAGACATGCATTTTTACAAAATGCCAGGTAATGTTGTATAAAAAAGAGAACAGTCCCTTAGTGCCTGTTTGCTGGGCAAACATCTCACTAGAGAGGTATTTTGCTACAAAATCATCTGAGATTGAATCCCGGGGGTGATTTGGGAAGCTGAGAACTGGGAAAAAGTCCAGTGTTTTGGCAGCAGGCACTAGGAAAGACATTAATGCGCACACTGGAACCAGAAGCAAAGCCCTTCCCTCCTGTTCCCTCTACCAGCAGAGCCTAGCATCATGCCAGCTGGCCGAGAAAACTCACTTAAAGGGCCCAGGTTCAATTCCACAGAGCAGTTTTTGATAACTTTGGAGCTGAAAGGCTATTAACTACTAACAGGTACAGGGAAGGCTGCTTCAGGCTTCTTTGCTCCCTCATTGTCTTATCCAGTTGGTATCATGTCCTTGTAGAGCTTTCCCAGTAGCTAGCGGCACCCTCATTTTCTTCCTGTTCAGTGGTCTCCTGCCCTCAACTCTTCCCACTGCTTCCTTTGACTTTTTTCCCTGAAGTTAAATACATATGGTGATGAAACTGGGAAGTAATTTCTCTATCAATGTAAACAAGATGCAAATAGGACCAAGAGACATGGTTGTAACTAGTCTAAACTGACAGGACCCACAATTCAGCAATATAATACCTGGGCCTGAAAATTTCTTTTCTTGGGACTGGGCAGTGGTGCCTCATGCCTTTAATCATCCCAGCACTGAGGAGGCAGAGGCAGGTGGATCTCTGAGCTGAAGGACAATACGGTCTACAGAATAAGATCCAGGACAGCCAGAGCACACACACACACACACACACACACACACACACACACACACACACACACACACACACTCTCTCTCTCTCTCTCTCTCTCTCTCTCTCTCTCACACACACACACACACACACACACACACAGGAGAAAGGAGGGAAGGAAGAAAGGAAGGAAGGAAAGAAGGAAGAGAAAAGGAGAATTCCTTTTCTTGAATTTTCTACCCTGTTTTATCTCACTGATTTTTGGTTTAGGGACAATCAGTTCTGATGTTGCCAGGAATGGCAAGAATCAAAAGATATGGTGAAGAATTAAAGAGCAAGTGTCCTGCTTTTTCAAACCTGAATTTCAAATGCTGAGAAAGAAGTCTTTCTACATCCTCGGTTGAAGATAAGAGCAAAGAAATGACCATGCTGTGTGTTACTGCATGACAATCATGTGTATACACCGTCTTGGGAGGTATTAGATTTGGACACAGTTTCCTTCTCCTCTACATGGTGCAGAGGTATACAGTGAACATGTTCTCATTTTAATTAAAAATCAGAAAGAATGGGGGAAAAGAGAAATGAATGTTGAGGTCAAATAAAATGCTAATGTGTAATATTAGCCTATTTGTCCACATATCAAAATGTTAGTGTAGCCCATGAAAGTCATGATACAGCCCTGTGTTTGGGCGCCCAACAAAAGTTGGGGATTCAATTCAGTGTTTTCTAACCCACTGGCTACAGGTTCACAGAGTTATGGTAAAACTTGATGAGTTTCCTCTTGTCATATTGTAGAGTGAATGATAATCTCTGATAAGCAACATTAGTGTGTCTCTAAGTGCTGACTACGATAAAATGTATTTTAAGGTATTTCTAAGGTCACTCTCTCATAACATGTACTCATCAGTGTAACTTACAAAACAGCTACTGTGACATTTACCAGGATGATGATCTGTTGGAAGAGTGATCTGTATAGATCCCTGAAAGATGACCTGGCCCCTGTTGGTCACCTGGAGATGATGAGTAGTATGTAGTGTCCTTAATTTCAAGAGGAAGGCTTCCTTCTAAATTGGCTACCGTCTTCTTAGTGGTCATGACTTGAGTGGTAGGCTCATGATATGAAGGAAATAGCTATGCCAAGACCTGAGGGCAGAGTAGTCTAGATGGAGGGAAGGGCAGAACAGAGTTCTAGAAAAGATGGTTGGGTATATCATCAAAAGTCATTCCTAAGGGGTAGTATGGGAAGAGATAAGTAGGAGAGCAAATGAGACAGTTTCTAACTCCCCTTTCTCTGGACAGAGACCACCTCAGGGATCAAGCATATTTGTGGCAGTTGTAAAATGTTATATTCCCTGAGGAACAAAGCTGAGTTTAAAGATGAACCTAAATCCTTCTCCCAGAGTCCTCCAGAGCCCACATAGTCCCTGTCCTGGAGCTCACACTGTTATTCTCAAGGTCTTTTTCCACAGCCAAACCATTAGGTAAAGCAATATTCAGTCAGAATTTTGAAAGGGACTTGGTTGCTTATTAAGCTGTGCCATGGATAAGGATGGGGAATAATCACCATTCAAGGGCTGAGGATCACCTTAATTATGTGTCCTTGGTTAGTTCTTCTAAATTTACTTTATCTTTTAGATGTAGAAGTATTTTTGTCTGTGTATTGTGTGTGAACAGGGCCCACAGAGGCCAGAAGAGAGTGTCAGATCCCCTGGAACTGCAGTTGCAGACAGTTATGAGCTGATATGTTGGTGGTAAAAATCAAACCTGGGTCCTCTGGATTTTCCCTTAAACACTGAGACATCTCTCTAGCCCCTCTTGGTTAGTTCTTAATAGAAAATTGTGTTTGGTGAAAAGTCCTGAGCCAGATATTCTATCGAAAACTGTCCTCAGACCACATTCTGCCATGTGCCAGTGAAGGCCCAAAATAAGTGTTTTCAACCATGTATTTTTATTCACCTGGTAGATCCCAAGCTCCCTGTTCCTTTAGTCATTCTGATAACGTGTGAAAAGGTTAATCTGAGACAGTTGCAGACTGTTTCAGAGCCAGGATATGATAATCCTTCCTTACACAACTTATCAATCAGACTAAAACCAAATGGCTGGTCACAGCATGACTTAAGGGTCAAGCTTAGATGTCATCCATGAAGCTATATGCTAGACATGGAATAGTTCTTTACAAATTGTTCTGTCTGCAATGAGTTCCTCACTTTCCAGTCCAATGATAACAGTTCCTTATTCCCTACACTGATGGTATTGACCCACTATGTGCTAGTAAAACACTTGGTTCATTGTTTCCAGCTCACCAATCCCTGACAGCTTTCCCTTTAATGGTCTATTTGGTCAATGACCATTTTTTTTCTTTACTCTGAGTATTAGCATTCTGAACCTGCTTTAATTCCTTCCCAACTCTCAACTTTCAGCATGATTGTTTGCACCCTCTAAACATGTTGAGGACCATCAAAATATACCACTTTTTGATCGACTGTTTTATGTCAGGGACAATATATCTTAATTCCTCCAGCAATCTTATTATTATTAAAGGTTATTATTAACATCCACTTCACACAAGGCTCAAAGTCTCATGCTTTGCTCAAGACACAGCTTAGGGGAAGGATCTGATATCTGGCTACAAAACCATCTTAAACTCACTCTGTTTTATCGAACATATCTCCATCTCAGGTTAAACATAAGACAGGGGCCTCACGGGACAGTTTAGACAGACCAATAAAAACTCTTTAAGCAGTCACATTCTTCTTAGATTATTGATGTATAAACAGTTTTCTTCATCTTACTATGAGAGGAATATATTTCAAGGTGTATGTAGAAGCTGAAGGAGTTTCAAGTTGTTAAATTTTAAATACATTTGTCAAATTACAAAATGAATCACTTATTTTTCTCAAACCACAAGCAATAAACAGCAATTACTGTCATGTGAGTCTGTTCAGGTTGCCACAGGAAAAAGACATGCTTATTCATAACTATATATCAACTAGACTATGTTTATGTAAAAGTTCTCTTTTTAACTAATATTTTCAGACAGACCCTTCTTCGGCTGTGGACCTTGGTGCTAGAGCGTGTTAATTTTTAGAATAAATGTGTAATGTAAGAATGACAAAGTGCAGGGAGAAAAAAGTCACAATGCAGACACCAAGACCTCCACACAAGAACACAACCAATTCTTTCTTAATAGCTCAATTGAAATAAGGAAAGATTACTTGTGGTCTTTTGTTAGCTTCCAAGAGGAATTTAGATGATGCCTGGAAAAGGATTCTTCTTAAGAAGGTATTAAACCCCACTGATCTAGTCTTCCAACCTCTGATATTGCTAACATGCCACTTGTACCACTATTACAAGGTTGGGGCATCAAATGTATGAAAGTATATTTTGGGGGGGGAACCTATGAAAAACTTCATCAGATGACATTCACATATTCCATAATTCAACACAAAGTAATTCAACAAAGATTCGTATGCAATAAGTCTGCTTGGTAGGGTTTGGGCTGTTCTAAAAAGTTGGGTTTACTGATAAAGGTGAGGGAGAAGTAAAATGCAAGGGAAGGCAATAGCAACTAACAGTGACATTCCTAAAGGAATTGTCAACTTCATTTCTTGCCAATTGCTGGCTGATTGACTGACTGTGGTGCTGAGGATGAACCTAGGATCTTGTACATGCCAAGAAAGTGTTCTGCCACTGAGTTATACCCCCAGCTTACATTTTAATAGGCAGATATGAAGTCATCTCTAGCAAAAAATGAGCCCCAGCAATCTGCTCTCTTGTCTCTCAGCAGCAAACCCATTCAGAACGGGCATTCCCATCCCAGACAAGTAGATGAGAATGAGAACAGTGGACCTTGCAGGAGGATGTCAGCAGGAAGGCTGAGGACAGAGTTGGACAGTTGCATGTTTTCCACAAGTCTCTTCACTTCTCTTCCCCTCCCTCAACACCACACAGCACTCTAGCAAACGGAAGAACTTGCCAACCTGAAAGCTTACATCTCAACTTTCCATCAGAGCATGGCAGGACGCTGCACCACGCTTGGTGCTCTTGGAGCAACCAGATGAAATGAATCTATAGGGTGTTTGGGGGATCATGTTGAGATGTTTCCTTACTTGTGACCTCCAAGCTCTCCTCCTTCTGCTCATTTTCAGACTTAGCTCAATAGTTGAGCAAATGCTTTGTATTCACAAGGCTCTGAATTATTCAACGTCCCCCACATTTGCTTACATACATATTTATACGTATTTGCATGTGTGTTTATACATATTTACAAACATATACATGTTTATATGGGGTATATATTTATAGATATGTATTTATATGAACGTGTGTTAAAGTGTAGGTGACATGAATTCACATTTCTCATTTTATAGTTCATAACTGGATATTTACTATCCTCTCAGTGATGCACAACTGATGCACTTTTGTAAAGCATTTAAAACTGTGTCTTCTAATACCATGTGAAACTAAAAACTACCCTGGCAAAAGGTCAAATCTGACGCTAAGAAAGTCATGTTTTCAAACTAGCGAGTAAAAAAATCTTATGATTTTTATCATTTCTATTCTTAGTGCATTGCAATGGGAATGCAGACACATTGAGCATGTTCTGTACATCTCCTCAAGTGTGTAAGGGTGAATGAGGCTGCCTCTGGAGGGTTCCAGAAGATCTCCCTCCTACAGTATGACACTCTCACCTCAAGACAAATGTCAAGGCAGTCGTCAGAGCAGGGAACACATCTTAAACCTTTTCGTGTGTTCCAGCTTCTCCCTAAGTTATTAATATTCTCTTTCCTTCTAAACCTTCCAGGAAATCTGCTTATTTTCAGTTTTGCTCGTCAGTGCAGGGACTGGGTTTTAATGGTACAGTGTGAGGGGAACCTTGGCAGATTCTATGTTGGGTGAGGTTGAGCCAGGCGGAGGGACAAACATGACAGGCAGACAGAGCTTAGTGAGAAGTTTTATTACAAAGGGAGGGAGGGGAAAGGAAAGAGAAAAGAGGTAAAGAGACACAGAGTGGACAGAAGAGAAGGAGACAGGAAAAGACCTATCTGCTCCAGGGGAACAGCAGCAAAAACAAAAAGAGCGGAAGTCTTTCTTTTAAAGGGGTCCTTTGCACCTGCGTGAAGACTACACAACCAGGGAACCCTGGGCTGACCAGGGTATTGCCTGAATGCATTCTGCCAGGCGACAGGGGCGGGCCAGAATAATGCCTGAATCCTTAATCTGAGAGTCTGAGCGGGACTTCCTCAAGATCACACAGCTTCAAGGTCACTTAGTCTAGATTGTCTGATCCAGCTGGGGCCATGCCAAGAATTTTTCCCTGAGAACTGCTTATAGTCACAACACTTCTGAAGTTAAACATGATTTTTATTTTTTGCTTTGGTTTTTCCACAAACTAATTCTCCAACTATTTGGCCATGACTGGCATCCTATAATTTAATTCAATGTATTACTGTTTTTGTTTTGTTTTTTAAACCTGGAGATGGCATCAGACCCCATAGGTTAATGGTTCACTCCCACAAGACTACTTCTCAATTCAGATTCTAAGTTCAAGTACTACTTCTCTTTATAGAGAGAAGGGTCTCTGTTCTTTTGAGTAACCTTCTAGAATAGCCCACAGATCTTGGGAAGGCACTTTAGTTAGGATCACCACTTCCTTATAAAGAATCCAAACTCAGGAAGTACCAAATGGAAAAACTGCATGGGGCCTGATGTGGGGAAGTGTGGCAAATTCTTGCCCTCTGGATGTGCCACGCAACATCTCCTTGGTGTGATCAGGAACCATTCTTTGCAGATTTTACGGCAGTTTCATTGCATAGGCATGAAAGATTAAACCCCTGTCATTGTTGATTAATTAAATCAATAGTGCTTGTTCCTCTCAGGAAGTTGGGCACAGAGAACCCTCTATCACAAGGCCAGTTCCTGTGGCAGCCAGCACCAATACTCCCAGTCACTTCATAAGCATAAACTCAGATACAATGGCGAAGGACTAGAAGGACAAAGACACTCCCTCAGTCAGCCAGGAAGTTCCCATTGTTCCAGAAACTCTGTGTCAGTACAGAAGACAAAGACCCAGTTTGTGTTTCTTACCTTCCTTCCAAAAGACTATGTGAGACCTTATGGGCTTAATATTCCATGATAGCCCAAAGTTCTGTCCAAACCCTAGATATAGAACCAGGGAGGATGGGCAATAAGAGGCAGAGGGCAGAATGCTGGCCAGCAGATAGGTACTAACTCAACACTCTAAATTCATGCTTTGAATTTGACCTCTCTTGCCTGGGCAGCAAAGATTTACTGGAAGCTATTGCGTTCCTGTGTATCCACAGTGGAGGCCAGTTATGGAGATCAAGTGTGGCCTGCTCTAATAGACCCTACATTGTGTGAAAGAGTAGCCTTAGGGTTGTTTCTTGCTCTAAGTGACTCCATTTTACAAGAGAGCAATGGTCTTCATTTTTTTGAGAGCAAATTCTGAGGTAGAATAAATCTGTCTCTTAAATTTATTTTTTCATATATTTTGATCTTATTCTTTACCCTTCCCCAATGCCTCCTAGATCCTCCCTACCTCAGCACCAATTCAACTCCTCTCTCTCTCAAAAAGAAAAACAAAATGAAAACCAAAATAGGAAGGAAAATTAATGAGACAAAAACATACCAAGACAGAAGTGTTTGCACACAAACACAAAATAGGAGTATGTTGTAGATTGGATGACCACTTCTGGACATGGGACTTGCCCTGGAGTGTAGTTGATACACCCAGTGTCCCTCCATTGAGGAAAACTGATGTTCCCTTCCCCAGAAGGCATCAATTGCAATTCACTTCTTGGTGAGGGATGAGGGGTGGGACTGTGTCCACTTCCCCTTCTCAGAGCTGGGCTTTTGTCTGCTTTGAACCTGGGCAGGCCTTGTGTGTGCTGTTACAGTCTCTCTCAGTTCACATGTGTATCAGTTCTGTTGTGTCTGGAAGATGCTGTTTTCTTGGAGTCATCCATCTCTGGCTCTCACAGTTTTTCTACCTTCTCCTCCACGTAGATCTCTGAGCCTTGAGCGAAAGGGTTTGATAAAGACATCTCATTTGGAGCTGACTGCTCCAAAGCCACTCTCTGCACATTGTCTGGTTGTGGCTCTCTTTGTTAATTACCATCTGCTATGGCGATTCTCAACCTTCCTGATGCTTTGACCCTTTCATACAATCCCTCTGTTGTGATGACTCTCAGCCATAAAGTTATTTCATTGCTGCTTCATAACTGTAATTTTGCTACTGTTATGAGTCATAATGCAAATATCTTAAATGCAGGCTATCTGATATGCAACTCCTATGAAAGGGTTGTTTGACCCTTTCAAGGGGTCATGGCCCAAAGGTTGAGAACCACTGATCTACAGCAATAAGAAGCTTCTCTAATGGGGTTTGAGGAAGGTCTGGTCTGTGTCTAGCCTAGTGTAGCAGCTGTGGCCCCCAGGAGAGAGAGGTTCTGTGGTTGGCAGAGTCACAAGGAACTGGAGATAGGCTGAGTCCCAGCCTAGTGTGACAGCTGTGGGTCCCTGGTAGAGAGTAAATCTGTGTTTTATTTGTGAAAGTAAATACCATCTGTCTGGCATGAATGATGATGTAGACTGAAGTATGTTTATTATATTAATAAATGTAATATTACCACTTACAAACTTAAAACTCAGGGCAGAACACACGAATATGTGGGCATATCAAACCTCATGAGAGAAGGTAAGTCCACACACTGGATCCATGACACACACAACTGCCTGAATCACATAGAGGAGGGCATCTGTCACTGGGGTGTGTGGAACCCACCAGACCTATCGTGAAACCATGTGGTACATGCATCATGGGCTCCACAGATGATGAGCAGGGAACTGTGTCTCTAGCATTTCAGCCCAGCACCAATCCCCTCTTCTGATGAAGTTCACCAAGCAGCTCTGGGTCTTGCTGTCTCTTCTCTGATCCCCTCACAGAGCTTAGAAACTACCTCCGCCAATGCTTCATGGTGGTAGAGTTCATCCCTGTGTTATCTAACCACCCACATTGACTCTTTTCATTTATCAAGGCCTCTTTTAATTTTGAAGGTAGTATTATCTTGCCTGTGCCCAGGACCTGATGAGGTGAACCTGTTCAGTGTGATGGGTTTCTGGAGGGTGAGGCTCTTCTTGCCTTTCTTGTGAGTTCAGCTTCCACACAGGTTTTAGATATTTAGCAGTAGGTAGGGATAACCTTCTTGGGAAAGTGGCCCAAATGCCCACAATACACAGTAGCTGTAGATGGTCTGAGGGTGGCCTTCCCCAGTTGCCAGTCTCTTGAAGGCCCTCCTAAGCAGAACAGGCAGTCTCCATAAGCAACACTGTTTACTCTTAGCCTGGGGTAAGGATACAGCAGTGAGTGTCATTTGTACTACCTGTCTACCCAGAACACCTGTCTCCACATGGTGTTACAATTCTTACTTTGACAGGGCAATGCTGGCACACACCTTTAATTCTTGCACTGGGGAGGCAGAGATAGGTGGATCTCTGTGAATTCAAGGCCAGCCTGATCTACAGAGTGAGTCTCAGGACCACCAGGATTGTTACACAGAGAAACCCTATCTCTGAAAAACAAAATGAAAACAAACAAACAAAAACCCAAAATCTTTGAAGTACTGCCTAGCTCCTACTATGGTGGCCAAAATGGGGTAAGAGTGAAATGATTCTTTAACTGTTGCAAAGTTGTACTGAGGTCTGGAATCCAACAAACCATTGTTCAGAGTAGTGCTGGCTGAGATGCCACAGTTTGGGTGTCCATTGCTGCCAACCTTAGGAACTACTGGTAGGGTATTTTCTGAGCCTGTGACACTCCAGCAATATAATCTCTGGCTTACTATCCTGGAGTGATATTCTTAGCATTTTCCCAAATGTTGAAATCCAACTAGCTTTTTCATGGGATGATATTTTTATGACAGTGTATCACTATTGTGTTGTTTCTTCTGCACCATTTTTCTCTATAGCACTTCTTTAGTCTTATCTGCATGTTCCACTCTGTTTCCTGTTTTCTTGCATCATGAAGTCTGACATCCTAGCACACTGAATGCACAAAAGGATAGGGTAGGTCAGTGAAGAAACTAATTCCTCATTTCCAGTTCTGACAACAGGGGTTATAACTTCCGAAAGACAAAGGGGGTGTCGGTCTGCTCTCTAGCCACAAGTGAACTTCCAGCATATAAAAGTCCTGTTCACCCCTCTTGTGTCTGAGAATAGTGATAGGTCTGGTGTGTCTTCAGTGAGGAGACCAGGGAGATTATGAGGGTAGACATGGTCAGGCTTCAGGGTTTACTATAGGACCTTGACTTCCTGGGGACACTTTATTTCAGGCTGCCAACTCCTGGTGCAGTATCTACAAACATCTTGACCATCCAGGGTACAGTTTGGGAATGTTCAAGGGGCTGTGCTTTGAGAAGATCTTTTACTGTTGTGTTCAAGGACCTGGGCTGAGGAATCTTCCATCCCTTGTTCAAGTGATGCTGTAAAATTACATCTTCATCTCTCATGGAAACACCCATGCCATCTATTGCTCCTATTCCCATGCTTCCACAGCTTAATATCCAGACTTGTTTCCCCAGTCTCTATTACATTCCCTATCCTGGCTTTCCTCTTCCCTTCCTAATACTTGTATTCAGCCTCTAGTACTTAGCTTAGGCTAATTTACAGGGCAGTCATAAAAACTCCCAAATCTCAGGTGCTTAGAGTGGGAAAGGCTTCGTGCATGGTGAGAGGTAAGCTGTGGCTCTTTCCACGTCATTGTCATCCTGGGCCCTGGTTTAATGGAGCTTCTCCTGTCTGAAACACTGGCAGAAGAAAAAGGGGAAGACGGTGAGCTGCAGGGCTGTTCATAATGACACCTGTCACTTCTGTGCACATGGCATTGGCAATTGCAAATGGTATGCCAACAGGCTAGAAACAGTATAATCCCCCATCTGGGAGGGACCTTGGAATTTTTGAGCAAATACAGACTCCAACAAATGTGCCTCTGTTGCATACTTGCACGCTTTCTCTGTTTCAACTGTCTTTCTTCCAACATGCTTGACCAAACTCCGGACTATTCATCTCTGTGGCCTGATTCCTGCTCTCAGCCTACTGCTTAAGATAGGAATGTGTTTGTCTTCCCTAATTGTCCCAGATCACAATCCTTCCTCACTGGACCACTATCCTTTCTCCCTCATCCAATTCTCCTTGGCATTTGTCTGTTTTTGTTTGGTTTGGTCCCTCCCCTTCCAAGCCCCTCCCTCTTTCCTTTCTTGTCCCTCCCCCTTTCTTTCTGGATCTTATGCTCCCCTCAAACTGAGTATATAGCTGCAGATGACCTTGAACTGAGCCTCCAATTCTGCCTTCTATGTGCTGGTGTTGTGACCACATCTGGCTTGTCTATTATTTCAAAGGCTTTTATTGTCTTGTTGTCCTCCTTGTTGGCTTCTTAGTCTTTTTCTATAAGCACAGATTCTCTTAAAAATTCTTGCAAACCTATCCTTTCCTTTTTCTCTGTGTTTTTTCTGTATTCTTTAGCATCAGCGTTGGAACAGTAGCCAACTGTGTAGATTTTTCTGTTTCTCTTGCTCCTACCTCCTGGTTTACCAGAACTACCGCCATTTCTTCTCCCCTCTTGTTTCAGAGAAAAAGTTTTCTTTTTCCTTTCCCAAATGCTTTTGCAAGTTTCCCCTTTCCTACAGCTCCCCTTTGAGCTCTGCTCCATTTGTTTCTTTGTTTTCTCTACTAAAAGGGCATCTCTTCCTTTTCATTAGCTTTCCCCACCTGGTCTATGGATTGGCTCCAGCTGTCCTCAGGGACACCCTTTCAGGTTCCCTGCCAGTTTCTTGGAAGCCTCTTTATCTACTAGGAGCACTCTCATCAACACACTGAAACCAGAACACTTGGCCAGCTACTCAGTGTGGTGTTATGATAATTTTTCTTCTTTAGTCATCCACTGTGTCTCTTAACTGTCAAAAAGAGAAGAATAATTATTTGATATGACCTAGATATGATCTACAACAGACAGGAGGTTCTCACTAAAAGGCCGGGAATATCATGTGAATTTCTGCTCACAGGTCACTGAGCTCTGAGATCTACTCCAAGCAACACCCAGTAGTTCTCTGTTCATGGCACTGTCTTTTAACTCCTTAAATCACCAACTACTCTGATTTCAATTTCTGGCTTCCCTATACATTTGTAACCTTTTACATCAACACCCCCCCAGAACTTCCTACCCCCCAGTTTCCTCGTTCCTCAGTCCTCTCCAACAGACCAAGGCACTTGGCTTCTTTTATTTTGGGCTAAATTAAAAAAAAAAAGTTTGTGAGAATATGCAGTTCCTACCTACATGAAATCAAAATCCCACAAAATGATTATCTTACAGTCTAGGTTAATATTTCCACTTTGGTTTTATAAAGGCCACACAACAAATTCTAGAGCGACAAAGCAAGTAGCATCAAAGTAGGTTTGTCTTTCTTGAACATGGAACTTTATGAATTGTCCACATTAATGTGTAACTTGCCGACTGGGAGATATGAAATTGGAAGAGAAGCAGGAAAGATACACGGGAAGACCGGAAGTCCCATTTCAAACTACATGTCCGTGTGAGCAAGTAAAAGGGCCGTAACTATCTGACTAAATCACAGAGGAGACGGAAGCCAAGGCTCTGCTGCCGCTGTATCTTTCCCGGGAACACCCTGACAGCTCGCCAGTGCAGAAAGCAACCAGATGCTTCTGATAAAAGAAATTAGTGGCTTGTGGACAGTCTCTGTGTGTTCCAAGATAGGGCTCAAGCTTTGGGGATTCAGAGTGAAGCTATTTCTGACCTAGAGGTAAGTCCATCGAACCTTGGACTAAAACATTTTCACTTCAGAGGCTGAGCAGGCTGACAAACTAATTCTGTTCCAGGGGATGCCTGTGCTATTCTTCAACAGGTACTAACCTTAAAAATGTAAATGGGTTAAAAGTAAAACAATGCCCCTTTGTTTCAAGGCTTTATTAATCTCAAAGAAGCCCTTTGTTATGAGTAGAGTTAACCTTAACAAAGGATAGCTATCACTGAGATTGTATTGTACTCTTGATTACCATACACTAGAGTCAGAAAATCTTCCACCTTTAAAGAACTATTGAGAAGAACAGATTCAATTTGTATTTAAAGGAATGTAAAAGAGGTTCTTTAAAAATTGATACTCTCAGCTGAGCATTGGTGGCACACGCCTTTAATCCCAGCACTCAGGAGGCAGAGGCAGGCAGATCTCTGTGAGTTCCAGGCCAGTCTGTTCTACAGAGTGAGTGCCAGGATAGAAACCCTGTCTTGAAAAACCAAAAAGAAAAAAGAAATGATACTCTCAAGGCTGAACAAGTATAATATTCCTTGGCGGAAAAGCAAACTTAGAAGCTTTCCAACCATTGGCTAGAATTGGAGCTTAGTAAATTTCACAGCACAATTTTATTATTTCTCCATTTAGTGCTGATGTTTAGTAAATTGCAAATTCATTTAAAGGTGTTGTAAAGTCGAGGTTTGTGGGGTTAAGCTGAAAAAGACCTTTTTTATGAGGTGCTGAAAGGAATCTTTGTGTGTATGTTTATGTGTATGTATATATGTGTGTATTGTTAGACCCCTGGAAAACTCAGGCCTCCGGGGTCTCAGCCCAGCACCTCGGTCACTCCAATCACCAGGCAGATTCGAAAGCTTGCTGCAAACTGCATGAGGCTTTATTGTTGTTTAACGAGCTAACCCATGTTAGCTCGGGTCTTTCACCCACCCGCCATGGCCGATGGCTAGCAAAGACAGCTCCAAGAGTCTGTATAGAGATCTTCTAGGGCAGCGTAAGGGGAGTGTCTAGGGGTACGCACAGGCTCAGGATTGGTGTGCCTCCAGGCTTGGAGGGCTTGCCCTGTGTTGATTGGCCAACTGGTTGTTATGGCCCATAGGCCCTCCCAGGGTGGTTGCTATGCTCTGCATGTCATTGCTGTGCGCTTGTCCGTAAAGTACACACAGAGCCGTAAAGCATAGCACCACCAGCTAACTTCTGATTGGTTCCTTGCCACTAGGCAGTCACCTAACCTCTAGTGACCAAGGCAAGGTCAGAAAAGCTCTTGTTACTATCATGGCTGCCGAAAGGGGCAGGCATCTGACCTTAGTGACTAAGATAAGGTCAGACAAATACGTGTTCAGCTGTTATGGCTGCTGAAATGGGGAGCTGGTCCCTTCAGTATGTATGCATGTGTGTGTGTATGCTTGTGTGAGTATGTCTGTGTGTGTGTGTGTGTGTGTGTGTGTGGACTCAAACTCTCTATGTAAGAGATTAATCTTGAACTTTGACCCCTCCTCTTCCCATCCCCCAAGCACCATAGGCCTGCAGCACCACTTATGAAGGGACCAGCTCCCCCTGTCGGCAGCCATAACAACTGAACACGTGCTTTTCTGACCTTGCCTTAGACACTAGAGGTTAGGTGCCTGCCTCGTGGCAAGGAACCAATCAGAAGTTAGCTGGTGGTGCTATGCTTTACGGCTCTGGGTGTGCTTTACGGACCAGCGCACAGCAATGACTTGCAGAGCATAGCAAACACCCTGGGAGGGCCTATGGGCCATAACAACCAGTTGACCAATCAACACAGTCCTCTCCAACAGACTAAGGCACTTGGCTTCTTTTATTTTGGACTAAATTTTAAAAAAAAGTTTGTGAGAGTTGGGGCATTGGTGGCACACGCCTTTAATCCCAGCACTCTGAGGCAGAGGCAGGTGGATCTCTGTGAGTTCAAGGCCAGCCTGATCTACAAGAGCGAGTTCCAGGACAGCCTCCAAAGCCACAGAGAAACCCTGTCTCAAAAAAAAAAGTTTGTGAGAATATGCAGTTCCTACTTACATGAAATCAGAGTCCCACAAAATGACTATCTTCACAGTCTAGGTTAATATTTCCACTTTGGTTTACACAGGGCAAACCCTCCAAGCCTGGAGGCACACCAATCCTGAGCCTGTGCGTACCCCTAGACACCCCCCTTACGCAGCCCTATAAGATCTCTATCGCTTGGGTGATTGGGGTGACCATGGTCCTGGGCTGAAATCCTGGGGGCCTGAGCCTCCGGGGGTCTTTCATTTGGGGCTCGTCTTGGATTTGCTACCATCCCTCACCTGAGTGGAGTCCATCTTAGAGGTAAATGGGTAACCTAGTCTGTCTTGTCTACTGTCAGCCAGCTCTGTCTTTCTGTAAAAGCGCGTTCGGTTTTCAGTTTTCAGTTGTCCTGGCAGTCATGAGGTCGGTAGATGTGCCTAGAGGATCGAAGACTGCTGCCCTGGGGATGCCCAGGAGGAACGGAGGACCAAGGATGCTTGGACCTTCCCAGATAGTGGCGATTGTAGCCGCCTGGTTCTGCCGCCCCATCCACCCCGAGCCATTGCCTTATAAGCAGTGCGGACGGATTCTGGGATTCTGTTGGCGTCTGTTCTTTTCTGTCTCTCTGTGTGTGTTTTTATCGTTCGTTTTCAATTCAGGATCCACCATGACACCCCCTTTCATTGAGTCACATGGTGCCACACAGGGTAACTTTCCTTTTTCTGTCTTTGTTTCTGTATGGTTTCTGTGAATCCTAGAGGATTGGAACAGGCTGTGTGACTGGCCAGTTAAGCAGGTTTTTTGTCTGATCTGTTGCAACCCATGGTCTGCCTGCCTGCTTTTCAGTGCTGGCTTGGCAGATCCTGAGCTGTATGATTCTGTGTCAGTTTTGTGTTTTCATGTCTGCTGTTTTTGTTAATTGTGTAAATGTAAAGGTCCTATGTTGGGTTTGCTAGCGAAATCTGTAAGTAGGCCTTGGGCGGAGGTTTGGGCGGCAGATTATACAGTCTGTAAAAAGAGGGCCAGGCAGCCCAAGGTCGTGCAATCTGTAGGAGGGGAACTTGGTGGGACCAAGCTGCCTGCTCCATCTGTAAGGGAACCCAAGCGGGTCACCCAATCTGTAGGGGGTGACTTGGTTGTGGACCAAGTTGTTACCGATGTGGCTAGTCATCTGAAATTCTGAATAGGACCCTAGTCTAGTCTGTGTTGTGTGTTTGTTAAGCCTAGCGTCCTTACTGCCCTTACTGCCCTTACTGTCCTTACCGCCCCTGTGTGTGGCATGCATATGTCAGGTGTCTTTTCTTGCTGCCCTGAGCACATGGCGTGTGGGACAGGAGTTCCTCTGCCATGCATTAGAGTGTGCTGCAGCGGGGTCCCCTGTCTCTGAGCACATGGTGAGGCTGCTGTTCTGAACTCCAACCACTGCTGTGGCCATCCTACTGCAGGTCCTAGCATGGTGACAGGAGTTTCCCTGCCCTGAGCACGTGGCTTGCAAGGCCACCATTTGCCTATCCTTCTCCCTGCTCCACACACGTGGTGTGCAGAATGTAGGAGCAGGAAAACTGCAGGGGTCTCTTTCCCACCCCTGCATTGGCAGAGGGTCTGGGATTACCAGCAGCACCCCCCTCCCCGCCACCTTGCAGGTCTCTGGACCTGGGGCCTGATGATGAACCATCTGGCCTGATCCAGACGTTCTAAAGAAACAGCCTTAAAGTTATTCAAAACTACAAGAAGGACTTCGGTAAGAGTTTTTATGTTGACTGAGAAATGAGAGAAAATGTAGGAGACTAAGGAAATCAGAGGAATGAATGAAGGTATATAGAAAGTTAGAGAGGGTCAAAGAAAGTCATAGAAGGTCAGAGGAAAGGTTGTTAAAAGTCAGAGAAAAATGTAAACTATTTGCTATGGTTTCTCATGTCTACAATTAGTAAATTTAAAAAATTGGTAATATTAAGTTAATTCTGTTTAAAGAGTTCTGTTTATTTCTCAAGTAGATTATGTATGCTTGTTTTAAAATGTTCCGTTTCCTGGCATAACCTAAGTTCTGTTACAATCATACAGCTAAAACAATGATGCAGGTTACTGCCATTTTGCAGTCAGTCACATGGCAAGCTGGTCACAGGGCTGGCTGGTAGCCATTTTGCTGAAGCTGAAAAAAGATACTTGAACCGCCATCTTGACTAAAGGTGACCACATGGAAATTAGGAGGTATCATTGTAAGACCCTCGAAAAGCTCAGGCTTCTAGGATCTTAGTCCAGGACCTCGGCCACCCCAATCACAGAATGGAGGCGAAAGCTTGATGCAAATTGCATGAGGCTTTATTGTAGTTTAACGAGCTAACCCCATGTTAGCTTGGGTCTTTGATCCACCCGTCATGTCGGATGGCTAGCAAAGACAGTTCGAAGCTGCTTCGAACAGATCTTTATAGGGCAGTGTAAGGGGAGTGTCTAGGGGTACGCACAGGCTCAGGATTGGTGTGCCTCCAGGCTTGGAGGGTTTGCCCTGTGTTGATTGGTCAACTGGTTGTTATGGCCCATAGGCCCTCCCAGGGTGGTTGCTATGCTCTGTGCGTCATTGCTGTGCACTTGTTCGTAAAGCACACCCAGAGCCATAAAGCATAACGCCATCAGCTAAATTCTGATTGGTTCCTTGTCATGAGGCAGGCACCTAACCTCTAGTGACTAAGACAAGGTCACAGAGCACATGTTACTGTCATGGCTGCCGAAATGGGGAGCTAGTCCCTTCACCATCTTATAAGCAAGTTCTTTTAATTAAGATTTAAAATGTTAATGCTTCTATATATTACAGAAAGATATCAAGGGATTTTAAATTTCTTTTTAAAACCAGTTTTTTTGAATGATTATGTTTTTTAAAAACATTTTTTATTAATGTTTGTACTTAAAGAGCTTCAATTTAGAATCATTTTTAAGCAAAGCCTGACAATGCAAAGTTCTTGTTTTATAAAAGCTGCTAATCTACTATAAGATGTTACAGTTTATGTTTTCAGAAGTTAAGCTTAAGCAAGCAGCTAAAATGTGTACATGTAGCTATGTTCATAGAATATAAGTTAACTAACTATATGCAGTTTTAAACTCAACTGTGCTAAGTTTCAAATATTTTACTGAGTTAAAACCAGTTACAGTCAGACTGAAAATTAATTAATTTCAGAAATAAGACCTTACCTAGCCACCTGTGTGCTTAATGTGTGCTTAAGGCAAGTAACTAAAACAGATAGACAGACCTCTAATGCTTCAGAGACCTGCCTAATATGGCATTTAAAATGTTATTTTAAAAGTTTATAATATCAGACAGACTGCCAGATCTTGACAGTGACCCAAAGTCTCCAAAGAAGATTATGAGGCACCTCAGTTCCTGCACCTGGATGATGGCGATGCTGACCAGTGAGCAAGATGCTCAGATGTGATACCTGCCGCCTGCCAGGACTTGACCAAGACTGTGGACAAAACTTCTGGAAACTGGAAAATTGATTGCACCCCCTTTGCCTAGACAAAAAAGGTCAGTCTTTTCCATGTCCCTCTTCCACAGAGAGAAAAAACCTCTCACCTTATAGACCTGGCAAAGATTGCTCTTCTTTGATACTTCTGCCTCCAAAACTAATGAAGAGACTTGGGTATGGCTAACTGTATATGGACTGGCTCCTGTCACTTTTTAATAGATTAGGAGACTGTATAAAATTTACCCTTCTCAGATCTCTGTAAGTATTAATGGTTGTCAGTTGGAAACATCAGGCAGTCAGATCCACTGTAGACTACAGTCAGCATGGAAGCTGATAAAGTAGTGACTACCTACTGTTCAGTCACAAGCTCAAGGTTTTTAAGTTTATTTTGGTTGTCATCTAAGTACAAACTTAAAGGGCTTTTCATCAGGCCAAAGGCACCTCTGTCCAATCCATGCCTGGCTCTCTGGACAGAAGAAAAATATACATGCTTCTAGCCCAAATCTGTAGTTTTTGCTAGGACTCAAAGTTATAAATATGTCCCTGCTGTTTGAACGGATATCCAGATATCTGCTTTTTCTGCACTGTGGGCTTCAGTAAATAAGTTTTAACTTCTGTTCCCAGTTTAAACATGTCTTAAACGAGTTTCTGCTTGGGAAGAGACATCTGAGTATCAGTTGCTGACTACAGGCTGTTCCTAAGTAGACTTCGAGCCCTGGACTTGCTGTGGATGTGAACCAGTCCAACTGATGTGGATAACCCCTTGTCTCTACAACAGAGTCTGCCAACCAGAAGATCCTGATGAATTCCCCATTGCCTAAATTCCCTTTTTGCTTTTGACTAGCCTTTCAGCCTTCTTGGGTTCCTAACTTCATCCCAAAGTCAGCAGGAAGTAGCATGGGAAAGAATATGCCACCCATTTTCCCTGGTTGAAATGCTAAGTCAAAAGGAACTCCCTTACATAGGGGATACCAATATCACTCACTCCCTGATGGGGACACTGGAGAGATAGCAAGTCCATGATTGGAATCTCCAAAAAAGGAAATGGGGGAATAAAGGGACCAGCTCCCCATTTTGTCAGCCATAACAGCCTAACACGTGTTTTCCTGACCTTGCCTTGGTCACTAGGAGGTCAGATGCCTGCCTCGTGGCAAGGAACCAATCAGAAGTTAGCTGGTAGTGCTATGCTTTATGGCTCTGGGTGTGCTTTACAGACAAGTGCACATCAATGACGTGCAGAGCATAGCAATCTCCCTGGGGGGGCCTATGGGCCATAACCCCCCAGTTGACCAATCAACACAGGGCAAGTCCTCCAAGCCTGGAGGCACACCAATCCTGAGCCTCTGAGTACCCCTAGATATTCCCCTTACACTGCCTTATAAGATCTCTATCCCGTGGCTTCTAGGAGTCTTTCCCAGCCATCTGCCATGGTGGATGGATGAGAGGCCCAAGCTAACATGGGGTTAGCTCATTAAATAACTGCAATAAACCTCTTGCTGTTTGCATCAAGCTTTCGCCTCCACCTGGTGATTGGGGTCTCCGAGGTCCTGGGCTGAAATCCTGGGGGCCTGAGCCTCTGGGGGTCTTTTACTTACAGTCCAATAGAAGAGGTTTTGTACTTAAATGTTCAAGGTCTACTGATCTATTTGAATATAATGTATCAACTTGATGTTGACTTTGTGAAGATATCTGCCTTTGCACAAGTTTCTTAGGACATTCTTTGTTTATACCACACAATCTGTAGGCACTGTTTGTACCAGTTCAAGTCTGTTTTTTAATTTTTTTTTTTGGTAGGGAGTGAAAGCACACATCTTTAATCCTAGCATTTGGAAGCATTGTCGGGAGGAACATTGTGATACCAGCCTGTGTACCAGCATTTTTCTTTTAGGCTACCAACCAGCTCCCAAATTATGAATGCTTGGTCTAGCTTAGACTCATTTCTTGCTAGTTCTTATAACCTAACTTATTTCTCTTCATCTACATTTTGCCCTGGGACTTTCTATCCTTCTTTCTGTATGTCCTATTCTGTTTCTGCAGTTTGGCAGTTGGCTGGCTGATCCAGGGTGGCTCCCTCTCTTTCTCTCTCATTCCCTCCTCTCCTCTCTCAAGCCTTGGATTTCTCCTCATACTTATTCTCTTTGGCTGCCAGCCCCATCTAATCCTTTCTTTGCCTAACTTTTGACATTTCAGCTTTTTACTAGACAAATCAGATGCCTTAGGTAGGCATGATGAGAGAACAACACATCTTTTCATAATTAAACAAATATAGCAGAAACAAGTGCAATTCACCTTTACACAGTTAAAGCAATATTCCACAGCATAAACAAATATAACACATCTTTACATAGTTAAATATTCCACAACAACCTGGTCAACATAGCCAAGCTCCAGGACAGAGAGAACTACATAGAGCAGTGGTTTGTCAGCCCTATATATCCAAACCCTGCCTGTAAGTAGAGCATAACGAATCCACCTTATACAGTTAATCCAAGAGTGTGTATGTGTGTCCTTCCAGCTATTCCTATTTGCATTACAGTCTCATTATTTCATCCAGTAATTATGCATCCGCATCTATGTAACAGACACTCTTTGTTAGGGAGTACTGAAGACTATGTACTACTAAGGAGGGGGTGATCTACTGTTGATTGGAGTATGGGACACTGTTCTCAACTGATGATGAATTCCCTAAAACATCCCAAGTAGGGAGACTTCTCATTGGTCAGCTAGGTAACCTGGGGTAGCCAGTGAGGCCCTGGGCCCGACCTCTGAGGTCATCCCGCATACAGGGTCACAGCACCTAAAAGAACAGAAGCAAGCCGAATTATCTCCTAACTCTCTTGGCCCCAAGCTGCCTCTTCGCGATGGCCTCAGCCCCGCCTGGCGTCGCACGTCAGCACTGCGGGCCACACCCCTGCGCACGGGTTGGGTCCCGGCGATATGATGAAACTTCCCGCACGCGTTACAGTAGCCCGGCTGCTCTAAGGTAAGAAGCAGTCCTCTGCTCCTTCGTGTCCCTGTGCTGCCTCCTCTCCCGCCTCCTCTGGCCCTAGCCACCAGCGAGCAGGTAAGCGGGACCCTGATGCTCGGGGCGGTGCGCTGTGCACGCCCGGGAGGCCGGAGGATGCTCGGTCCGCGCCGGCACACAGGTCCCGGGCACGCGGGTACCAAACACACCGGCCGGCGCCGGACAGATGCTGCGGTGCAGCGGGTGCCAGGGCGGGGCGGACGCGGGGCGATTGTTGCGCACCTGGGACGGAGATGGCCCGGGAAGCTCTCACAAGAGCGAAGTGCTTCGTGGAGGCTGGGCCGCTCCAGACCGGAGACCACGGTGGCCTTAGTCAGGACGCCGTAAATGTTATTATTTTTTACTGTCTGACGTCTAAGCCTGGGAAAGTTCGGCGATCCGAGGGCCTTGCTTGGGACCAGCTGGAAGCCTGCACAAGACCAGCCGCAGTTGGGCGCCCCAGGCTAGTTCTCGGGCCTGGTGGTCGCGCAGGACCCAGGCTCTCCCTCGCTCTAGAGCGAGGCTCTTTGGGGGTGGACTGGGGGTGAACTGTCTGGATCCCGCTTATCGAGCCCCCACTCACCTTGCTGCCCGGCCCCTCCCCCAGCCCAGCTCCACACTTGCAAGGCCGCCGAGTACAGAAAAAGGCAAAGGCTTGCTTTTTCTTAATAATGGGCAGCTGTTCACAGGCCTGGTTTCGGATTAATATAACGTTAAAATACAAGGACAAGTTTTGTTTTGCTTGGCCCGGGGCCTACAGCCCTTAACAGTTAACTCTTTTCGTTGATTATGTATAATATTGATGTAATATTGATTAGAATAAGACTTGCACAAGCCCACGGGTTAATGATTGAGATTTTAAAATAAGGAGATCCTGTGAAGTTTTGGTAGATCATCAGTAGAGTAGAATTTCTGTTCAATAGAATTTCTGGACGGCACCTTAGCGGCGCTGTCCGCCCGGGGAGCCACAGGATCCATTCACTTGCATGCACTGACCTCTAGAAACACTGGCTAGTCTAAACTGAGATGCTTTACAAAGTGTAATTTTGATGATTTGAAAACCGAACTTCTATGGATTTGGTTGTGACCCTTAGACTTTAACGTCTGAACTATTCCTCTGGCCTGGTTTTAATAATTTAAGTGTAAAATACAATTAATTTTGATTATATTGTATTGATTATTTTGCTTGGGGTGTGCCATGTTAAGGTACATTTACAATTCATTTCAGTACTTTCTTTTGCCTTTTTGACGGAGTTTATTAGTATATTAAAATCACACATATGGTTCACATTCCCTCTGGACAACACTGCTATAGAAGTTAACCATGAGATGTGGAAAACCACAGGGACAGATAACACTGAGGAAAATGAGGTACAAGGAGGGCCTCTCCCTGCATAGAAGACCGATTCCAATTACAAAGAAAGAGTTTGAATTTCCTTATTCCAACTAAAGGAAGGTATTTTAAACTCTTATTTCCACTCATAAGTGGCTGGCATATGTTTCATGTAACAGACAATTCATTAAAGAGCCGTAAGACCTAAGTAAATGATTTTCTGATGATCACAACTGATTTTCAAAGTGCGTTACAAATCCACTTTTCTTTCTTTTCCCCTTTTATTATTTTCCTCCTGCAATATAACCAGAACGCAGTTTCCCCTCCTTCTACTCCTTCCAGTTCCTCCCCACCTTCTCTTCCATCTGGAGACACTCCCTTCCTGTCTCTCCTTAGAAAAGAACTGGCTTCTAAGAGATAACAAAACGCAATAAAATAAAATATAATAAGATAAAATGAAAACTGTCATATTGAAGTTGGACAACACAAGCCAATAGAAAATTAAGGCAGCCCCAAGAAAAAGGCGTAAGAATAGAGATCCACTCGTCTACACATTCAAGAGTTCCACAGAACTAAACTGGAAGCTATAGAACATAGGCAGAAGACCTGGTGCAGACCTGTGTAGGCCCTGTGCTTGCCTCGTCAGTGTCCCTTGAGTTTGTATGAGCATTGCTCAGTTGTTTTAGAGGGCCTGTTCTCCATCCCCTTAGTCTCCCATATTCCTTCTGCTTCGGCTTCCTTGGGGTTCCCTGAGCTCCCATGGGAGGGATTTGATGGAGACATTGTGGTTAAAGCTATGTGGCTAAGCCACTTCTCATTGGCATTGAGTCAAACATTGCTTAGTAACAGCCACCCCTCTGACAGGTGTTGGTGTTGGACACCTTAATCCCAGCACTCAGGAAGCAGAGGCAAGTGGATCTCTGTGAGTTTGAGGCCAGCCTAGTCTACAGAGCTACACAGAGAAACCCTGTCTCGAAAAAACCAAAAAACCAAAAACAACTAAAAACCAGCCACCCCTCCAAACTCTGCATTTTCCTGCTGAATGCACAAACCAGTCCCACTGTAGACTATTTGGATAGCATTGTGGAAGGAACTGCATGTCACTTGCACTTTGTCTTCAAGTTTCTTTGCTTGATGGCATTTTTTTTTTTTTTTTTTTTTTTTTATGATTGGATCTGGTTTTGCTCAATGTGCATCAAACCTTCGATCCAGATGGAATAATTCGAAGGATTGTTCAGAGTGGCTGATGTGAGCCTGTGTGTCTTTAGGGTGGTTTTCCAGATTATGTTGCCATTTCTTGCAGATGTGCATTTTAAGCAGATACGGTACTATTTGCTAGTTGGAGATTCTTTATTAAACAATTTTGAGCTAGCGATATTCAAGTGACATTTGTAGGAATTACTTGCTTCCTGGTCTACAGGGATCTAAGTGGCCCCTTCCCCAACGTTGCTTCATCTCTCCGTATCTCAACTATTTTACTCACTAACCCATGCAGCTTTGAGGTACATATCTGAGAATATTTTTGTCATCGAGGACATTTTGATACTGAACTTTTCTGTTGTTGAGACAAGATCTCATGTAGCACAGGATGGCCTTGAATTCCTGATCACACTGCCTCTACCCCCACCCCCACCCCCACCTCCTGTGCTGGGATGATGTACCACAAGACCTAGCCATAGCAAATATTTTATATCCTCAGTCAGCTCAAGTGCTTGTTAGCATATTAGCTATCAGATTATTGTTTTCTTATTCTACATCACGTTTAGAGAAACCATTTAGATGTTAAGCTAGAAGTTATGACATGCTTGGTGAGATGTATTCACACTACATAATAGTGCTTATAAGCTCCTATTTATTCCCTTTGTATTTGACCTGCACAAAGTACAGATAAAGAAAGGGTATTTAATTGTAGAGGCTCAGGAAGAGCCTGTACTAACACAGAGAGCCTCCCACGGTTGGTTTTCTTTGAGATTCTCAACTGGAGAATGCTGATACTGGGATCACTTCCTAGCTTGGAGCCAGCCAAGCCAGCCATTGACCTTGGGAGCAATCCTGGGCTACAGAGACACAATGTGATGTGGCTGTTATTGGGTCTGACTCCCACCAAATCCTAAGGTGGGAGAGATGTGGGCTTTGGCTGGATGCTAAGCTTCTGTGTCTGGTTGAATGTAAAGCTCACTTGTATTTTTTAATATTTGTAAGCAAATTAAGTCTTCTCATTTGCCTGCCAACCCAATGGAAAACTGCTGCAGATAGAGATGGTTTGAGTCCAACTTTTTGGAGAGACTTGTGTAAGTTTCTGGAATCAAGGCTTGGTTACTGAATGTGAGCCCACTGTGCTTTTCTCCACAGAGTGCCTGCAGTTCTCCTGCAGGATGTGTGGCATTTGGGCCCTCTTTGGCAGCGATGACTGCCTTTCCGTGCAGTGCCTGAGTGCAATGAAGATTGCACACAGAGGGCCAGATGCATTTCGTTTTGAGAATGTCAATGGATATACCAACTGCTGCTTTGGATTTCACCGGTTGGCCGTGGTTGACCCCCTGTTTGGAATGCAGCCAATAAGAGTGAAGAAATACCCTTATCTGTGGCTCTGTTACAATGGTGAAATTTACAACCACAAGGCGGTAAGCAGAGTGAGGCTGGAGATAGCTGTCTATAATTAAACCCTAGATGTAGTGGTTATGATGTTCATATTCTGTGTCATACTCTTGGCTTTGCTAACCTTTTCCTGTGTTCTCACCTCATTTGCTCTGGTCATGTAGCTATATAGAACACTGACAGAGAAAGGTAAAATGACCTAGGTTTTAAAAACATGATTAAAAGGGGATGCCAATGCATCTTTTTTCTATTACAAATTTTAATGTTTATTAGGGCTGTGTTATGATCTGTGTTAGGTGGCAGAGGTACAGTAGGGAAAAAGATGGTTAGTTCTAAACTGCAATAGAACTTGTTCTGTTAGGAGACGGAGTCACTGTATAATGAACTTTCTGAAAGAGCCAACGTCGAAGTTATGCATATTCGAGAGCTGTGTGCAGGAGACTCGAATCGGGACAGTCACCCGAGGAACTAAGACTTAAACTGAGACCGAATGACAGGGACCACTAGCACAGCTGGGAAGAGTGTTTCTCAGGGTGAAGGGTAGCACGTGTGCAGCCCTGGAATAGGAAGCACTCAGGGATGATAGACTGAGTGGGTAGGGAAAACGTGGGGCTGGGAAGACAACAGGCTAGAATCTGGTGTATCATTCCAAGGACAGTAGCCATTGAGGACTTAAAGGAAGGATAGAATTGAAAACTTGGGAGGTGATGATCGCTGTAGCATTATGTAATACGGCCACTGAGAAATTTATTGCTGTTCCACACTTAGTAGGAGCCAAGTGGTAGAAAGGTGGCTGGAGGCAGGAGTACATTAAGTCTCTGCAGGGTTTAAGCTGGACCGGCTTTCTACTGCCGTGCCTTAGGACAGGAGCGGGTGAGGGGATAGAAATGTTGATGCCGTAAGCCAGACATGATCAGAACCTCCCAATCCAGGATTATTCGACTATAATGTTTTCATAAGGAAAACATTAAATCCGTAATTTACGAGATTGCACAAATAGAACTCCTTGCTATGTTTGCAAGCTCATTAACGCCTTCATCAACCAACCTTTAATTGCTGCAGAGCAATGTGCATGAAAATTGATAATTGTTAATATCTGCCTGTATTTATTTTACCTCTCTTAAGGTCTGCACATTCTTGTTATGCTGAACTAACTATTCTAGTATGATATCTATCAAACCAGAATAATACCTTTCCTCTACACTATAAAACCATTTGTCTGTCTTAGCTAACTTTAATAGTAAACATAAGACTCCATAACATCTAATATCCAATTCATGTTAAAGTTTCCCCTAAAAATGTTTATTTTTGTTTTGCTTTCTTTCTTTCTTTCTTTCTTTTTTTTTTTGATGTGTGTTTATGTGTGTGTGCTCGCCCGGTACACATGTTTTTTAGGGAAGATTTAGTCATTTGGTTATAATGTTTCTTGGTCAAGTTTGAAATTTCTGTGCCTATCCTTCACTGGTAGGCTTTTTATCCCAGCTATCTGTTGGCTAATCTCATTCCTGAACAAAAGTTTTTGTTTGCCAGTTTGCTTGCAAACTGTAGGGTTTGGCCAGTTAGCAAATATACCTTTATTAAAAGTCTGCTGTATACAAAGCTAAGAGATGAAATGTAAAGAGGGAAGTTAGGAGTGGAGGAAGGGAGTGAGGTGGGAGAGACTCAGGTATCATTAAGTCAGGTGACCAAGTTGTGCTGTCAGTATTGTCCAGCATCTCTCTGAAGTGGGGCGGGAAATATCTTGGTTTGTCTGAGGTTAGGAAATACCTGGTTTATTTTGACAGCATTGCTACTCATTAATTTTGTTAAGATGTTAAAAGTTAATATCTTAAAAAGTATATGTTATATTTGCAAAGAAACACTTTCTGCTGTTTCTATCAAGCATCTAAACTTATGCCAATGAAACAGCTAGAAACTTGTCTAAGAGTAGAATGAACAAGTTTAATCTTACCTATTTTCAGATATATAGCATCAAAGTTCTTTCTCCACCCCAAGTTTTGATAACACAAAATAGTATTTGCTGGTCCAGGAGACAACAAAGATCGACCAGAGGCCTACAACAAGTCGCATGCCAATGTGACTAGGAAGGTGGCAGGAGCAGTATATAGGAGCATCATTCCAGGAGTTAGAGTTAGTACTTGGGAATTTTCAGTCAATGAACACCTCCTTTCTGAATAAATTACTTTTGGAAAAGAGAGTGAAGGGATGCTAACTATTTGCAAGGCTGTAGAGTGTTTCCAGCCAGTGGGTAGGATTTCAAACCCCACCTCATTGAGTTAGGATTACCCTGGTAGTCCCTTATTTGAAGAGTGTCCAGATGGTAGTATTGTAAAGGCACCCAAAGCCCATGTTTTGACAATACTGTGCATGCTTTACACAAGGACCCACATGTTTGGGATGGAGAGACCTGAGGCATACATATGAATTGAAAACACAGTACAAGTCTGAAGTGGGGATATAGAGGCTTTGTTGTAGTGTTGGTGGTATGCTTAGAAAGTCTTAGAATCTGGGCACAACTCAAACCTCTTCACTTTGTTGGAGGTGACAGTGAAAGGCTCATTGCTCTTCCTATAGGGCATATGAACTGATGATAAAGCCCATGGTCATTTTGTCTGTCTCTGAGAAGTAGCTTTAATGTCACCACTGGCAAGGAAGGTCTGGATGCTTTCCACCCCTGGAGATTAGCAGCTTGGGTTTGGACCGTGTTGTTGTAATGGAATCATTCATTTGGCAGCAAGGAGTGATGACTAGTTTTGTCCTTTTCCTGTATGTTTTCAAGGTAGGTCTTTGAGAATGAGCAAGAAGAACCTCAGCTGATTCTGTGTCCCAACCCAAAAGTTGACAGTTGCTGAAGACACATTTTTAGTGACATGGTAACCAGGCAAACTGTTCTCTTAGTTTGTTGGACTGTCCTTATCCATACATATCCTTGTATTCTACCTTCAAAGATTGGAACACAGATTCGTGGAAAATGTTTGGGAGAAAATTGTGTCTATACTGAACATGTCCACGTTTTTACATCCTGCATAATATTGCATAACAATTATATTCTAAAGCATTTTGTATTAAGCGTTCTACATCTAGAAATGGTGTAAGTATACAGGAGGCTGTGTGTAGATTATATGTAAATAGTGCCATTTTGGAAATGGCACTAAACCACCTGTAGTTAATTATTTGGGGGCTGGGGTCCTGAAGCAAAGGATGGCTGTCTATGCAAATGTACCACATAGTGTGAACCATGGTGTGTAATGATGCACTTGGATCCTTTCATGTGTCACTGCTCTGATGCCTTCCCTCTGTGTCCTGTTTACCAGAATGCAATCTGTACTGTCATGAGTTCAGCCTTTTGGGGGAGAATTTACAGAAGTATGAGTTAAGACAAGGTAGATTTTGATAATGCCACATTTTTTAAAAAATCATCAAAGCACATGGACTGATTATAGACCCTAAAAAAATACTGAATCAGGATTCCTAGTGGATGCATAGGATACTAACATTTTGTTTGCTCTGTTTCCTTAAGCTACAACAACGCTTTGAATTCGAGTATCAGACCAATGTGGATGGTGAGATTATCCTGCATCTCTATGACAAAGGAGGTATCGAGCAAACCATTTGTATGTTGGATGGGGTGTTTGCATTCATCTTGCTGGACACTGCCAACAAGAAAGTTTTTCTGGGCAGAGATACCTATGGAGTCAGGCCCTTGTTTAAAGCCATGACAGAAGATGGATTTCTGGCTGTGTGTTCAGAAGCTAAAGGTAATAATGGTATTTTACTATTCTGAGCTTGTTTCTTCCTGGATGATACTGCAAATCCTATAGGTGTCAATCAAAAAGTTTACAAATGACTAGTAGATTGATACTCAGTGTGAAGAGGATTTGACATCCTGATCACCCCTCTCCTACTTTTTCTTGTGTGTGTGGTCTCTCTCTCTCTCTCTCTCTCTCTCTCTCTCTCTCTCTCTCTCTGTGAGTGTATGTGTATCTGTGCATGCTCATGCGTGCATGTGCACATATAGAGGCCAGACACTGTCATTGGATGTCTTCTTCTATCACTCTTACCTTTTTTTTTGTTTTGAGTCACTGTTTAACCCTGACTGTCCTGGAACTCACTATGTAGATCAGGATGGTCTAGAACTCACAGAGATCCACCTGCCTTTGTCTCCTGAGTACTGGGATATAGTGTGCACCACTATATCTGGTTCCGTCTTAGTTTTTGTGGCAGTCTTTGGCTGTACTTGGCTCACTGATGTCACTGATTAAGCAAAACTGGGTAGTCACTGGGCTCCAGGCCTCTACCTGTCTGCCCTGTCCTGCCCTCCCTGTGTTGGAGTTAGAGATGCAGAACACTGCTACCAGGTTTTTTGTGGGTACTGCGGATCTGAACTCAGGTCCCCATGTTTGCTGGGCAGGCACTTTATTGACCAGGTATTCTGTAGTCCCTGACTCTTCTGGCCACTAGGAAATGAACAGGTTTCTTCTGCATGCAGAGTAGTTCTGCCATGGTTTACAGATAGGGCCAAGTGACCATGGGCTTGGTCATTGTGACACAAATGTGTAAGCTAAAATAAATATTCCCTTTTAAATATTTTATCTTGGGAATATATATATATATATATATATATATATATATATATATATATATATATATGCCTCCAGGCCAGAAGAGGGCACCAGACCTCATTGTGGATGGTTGTGAGCCACCATGTGGTTGCTGGGAATTGAACTCAGGACCTCTGGAAGAGCAGTCAGTGCTTTTTGAGCACTGAGCCATTTCTCTAGCCCTATCTTGGGTATTTTATCACAGCAATAGATACCTTGCTAATACACATAGCATTTTCTGGCAGCAAATTTGGTAAGCGACTAGTATCAAGTTTTCTATAATATATCTTTGCTATCTTGAATCCTTTGCCATTTGGTTTTCAGATTTAATGTGGCTTGAAACAAGGATCTTGATCTCTTAAAGAATTCTTAGCACACTAACTATAGTTTGGGTATTAACGGATGCTTGGTCTATCAACAAGCAGCACAGGGCATTATGCATCACTTACCTAAAGTCCTGTTAGGGAAACCTGGCAAAGGGCATAAAAGCAGGAGTCCATCCTGCTTCTCATGGCTGTCCTTTGGACCCTTAGACCTAATGGCTCCTTGATAGGGAACTGTGATCTCACGAATAGTTTATTCTCTGAAGTTTGGTTGTTTTCTGCATCCTTAACTCTGTCCTTTTCCTGACTGTCTTAATTACCTTTCTGCTACTGTGATAAGATGCCATGACTAACACAAGAGTTCATTTGGGGCTCACAGATTCAGAGGGTTAGAGTCTATGACGTCATCATGGTGGCAGGCAGGGCAGGTTGCGGATGAGGGCTCGAATCTTTATCCATAAGCATGAGGCAGAGAGAGCTGACTGGGGATGATGTGGGCTTTTGAAACCTCAAAGGCCACCTCTAGTGATATACCTCTAACAAGGCACACCCCCTAATCCTTTCCAAACAGTCCTATCCACTGGGGACCAAGTATTCAAACATGAGCCTATAGGGGCCGTGCTCTTTGGAACCACCACACAGACTGAATGATGTCACTTGTAGGGCTGTGTTCCTTTATCGGTCTTTCAAAACACCTCAGCACAGTTCTCTGCTTAACCTGCCAGTGGCTGGCATCCTCTACTGGGGTGTGCAGCATTCGAGCTCTGCCAACTCACGAGAACACTGGCCGCCTTCGGCCTCTAAATTCTGTGCATCCTGACTGGGTTAAGAAACTCATCGTCAATTATAACAAGTATCTGTGTGGATAGGGTGTTAACTACTGACAGTGAAACATTGGCTTTTGTTTCAAGGAAGCTAATGCCTATATATAAGAACTGCTTGAAGAAGCTTAAGTTATGGCTTTCTCACACACATTATATGGCAGCTGCTTAGGGAGAGGTGCCGGCTTCTGAGTGCCTGATAGTGGGTCATTTTGCTTGGTAAAGCTGTGGGAACCATGGTCTTTTTTTAAAAATGCCTCAATGATGACAGAAATGCTTGACAAAATATCATGATGTTAATGAAGGCAAGGGTGTAATTATGTCACTAGACCCAAGAGAAATTATAAATGGGTGTTTATTGGGGAACATTTAGCAGAAAATACAAAGAACCGCTGGAGCATTTCCCTGCTCTCCCTATGGGATCTGCAAATTGGCCAGATGTGGGGGGGACACACATGCCTCAAACTCCTCTCTTTCCGAAGCTACACCCAAAAGGGCCACAACCCTGCCTATATGTTAACATTTTGATTTCTCTATTTTCTCGGACTTAAATGTCTTCTTGTTTGTTTTCTGGAAGAAAATCAACTTTCCCTTTAAAAAAGTTTTATTCTTTGGAAATGTTATAGGCATCTAAAAAATAGGTTTCCTTGACTTGAAATTTCTGATAGGGAAAGGAGGTAGATGTCCAAGATTTAAATAGAGGGAGCAGGGTCATTCAGTGAGGGCATTCTGAGAAAATGTAACACCCGGACAAACACGGGTTAAAAGGTGAAGTCTGGAATCTTTATGTCACACTATATTCAGAAATGATCTTGAAATGGAATCAAGAGTCATTTTCCCATTGCATCAAATAACTACAAGTCCATGAAGTTTGTCTTCTATCTCCATGCCACTCTGACCTCTTTAGTAAACAGATGTAGGTTTTTGGGTAATTATTTCTTCTCCCACTGTTGGTTTGCATAGCGGACATATACTTGTATTTAAAGGGGAACAGGAATTAGAGGATGTTAGCCGACTGTAAAGCCTGTAGAGAAGCACTCAATTGCATGTGTTGCTGTTGTGCATCTGCAGGGCTCGTTTCCTTAAAGCACTCCACAACTCCCTTCTTAAAAGTGGAGCCCTTCCTTCCTGGACACTACGAAGTTTTGGATTTAAAACCAAATGGCAAAGTTGCATCTGTGGAGATGGTGAAATACCATCACTGCAGAGATGAACCACTGCACGCCCTCTACGACAGCGTGGAGAAACTCTTCCAAGGTGACTGGTGCCCAACGCCTACCCCTGAAAGCACAGGAGCCACTCACACTGCCGAATCATTTTGATTCCAAGATATGTTTGCTCTTTGATTTGGAGGTGGTGGGAATCTCCTCGTGGCACGGCCATCACGGTGGTATAGGGGACTGCATGCCTTACCTCAGCTAGCTCAGTTTCTCTGGGGCTGTTTCATTTACTTTCTGTGTTGATAGGCTTTGAGTTAGAAACGGTGAAGAGCAATCTTCGTATCCTGTTTGACAGTGCTGTCAGGAAGCGCTTGATGACGGACAGGAGGATCGGCTGCCTTTTATCAGGTGAAGTCAATTTAAAGAAACATACCATTTTGCTGGTATTTAAATGAAATACCAGCTGGCCCTGAGCTTTATTATAGATGTGCTTATAGGCTATATTTGCTAGTGTAAGAGGTGGTTGGTACACATTCCTTATAATCCTGTGAACTGATTTTCTTCTAAACCACTTTAGATATAGTTACCATTGTAGGGGCCAGTAAAATTTATGTGTTATATTCTTTACTTACTAAACTTGATTTCAATTTATAAAACTTGGAGATCTTAAGAGTCAAATTCCAATCCAGATGTTTAGCAGGTGTGTCATCGCCTTTGCCCTGTCTAATGAAGGCATGTAACTATCGGGCTTGTTCTCGTGCTGCAGGGGGCCTGGACTCGAGCTTGGTTGCCGCCTCCCTGCTGAAGCAACTCAAGGAGGCTCAAGTACAGTATCCACTCCAGACATTTGCAATTGGCATGGAAGACAGCCCTGATCTACTAGCCGCTAGAAAGGTACATTATAACCTGTCCATTGTGTATTTAGAACTTAGTCATGTTATTAGACTCAAAATCAAGTTGAAGCCGTCCTAGTTTGCCTGCCATTACTGTGCGATAAAGGCCATGACCAAAAGCAGCTTGGGGAGGAAAGGACTTATTTGGTTTACATACTCCTTGTCACAGTCCATTGAGGGAATCCAAGGTGAGGAACGTGAGGCAGAAACCTGTAGGCAGGAACTGAAACAGAGACCATGGAAGAGCACTGCTTGCTCCTCCTGGCTCCAGATTCTTAGCTTTAGTTCCCAAACCTTGAGTCCTTGCCTTGGTAATGGACTGTGACTCAGAATATGTAATCCAAATAAACTCTTCCCTCCCCAAGTTGATTTTGATCACGGTCTTTATCACAGCCATAGAGAACAATCTGGGGTAGAAATTGGTACTGGGATTATGGGCTGTTGCTGTGACTGACAGATCTGAGCATGTTGTCTGGAAGAATTGTGGAAGGACTTTGGAGCTTTGGGCTGGAGTGTTCAGAGTTTGGTGAGCTAATGTGGAAACTTGGGAGAAAATGCTGAGAGCCGTGCACGTGATGGGGCCTGGCATTCGAAGTTTCAGAGGGAGTTTTTATGCTGCTTTGTAATGAGGATCTGTGGTTCTGGTGAAGCTGAGGCTGAAGAATCAGTTGTGAGAAGACCCACAGCATTTAAACAAAACAACAGTGTTGATAATAGTGTTGCTTCTGTTTCTGCCACTGATCCCGGGAAATATTTAAAATAGAACGGAAGTGCTAGACTTTTACCTACTGGGTACTTGGTTTTTTGAGACAGGGTTTCTCTGGCTATTCTGGAACTCATTCTGTAGACCAAGCTAGCTTCAAAGTCAGAGATCCACCTACCTCTGCCTCCTGAATGCTAGGATTAAAGATGTGAGCCACTACCGCCCAGCTCACTGGGTACTCTAATCCACAGTGTCCCAACAGTCTTGACAAAGACTCAGTGATTATAGTTGTCTTCTGAGAGTGAAGGTGTGGTCAGTGTTAACACTTCAGGCTTTGAAGTCTACTTAATGGTTTCAAGTCCTGATTCTACTGTGGAAGTCTTCACTGTTACACAACAGTATTTTCAGTAGTATGATGAGATAGTGTGTGTGTGTGTGTGTGTGTATGTGTGTGTGTGTGTTTGAGGCAGGGTCTTATATTTAGTTTAGTCTGGGCTGGAACTTACTGTATGATCTAGGCTGGCTGTAAGCTCATAGCAATCATTGGATTTCAAACTCCCAAGTGGGATTTCCCCATCTTGTGGGGTCACAGGCATGAGCCACCACACACACAGCTTGCAGTGGGATAGTTTTAAAGTTAAAATATGTATTCATATGGAGTGTGTGGTATAGATGGTGTGTTGTAAGTACTTTAGTGAATGTGAGCTGTAATTTTATTTCTTATGAAGCATTGTGGTTTTCAGAACTGTAGGCAGAGCAGGCCTTGTCCACACAACTCTCTGCAGATGTGGTTCTAGCTCTGGAAAGACCTAATGTGGCTGAGAAAGGCCCAGAGAAGAATCTCAACATATAGGTATATGCTGGAAGTAGAAGGCTGTTTGTGTAGGACCAACATGCTGGATATAAAATTAGGCATTTCGTCTCAGCAAAAAATGGTGCTTAAAAGAGGACCGGGTTGGACTAGAGAGAAATGGGGTAGGTTAGGTAAAGTAGGAGAGAGCGGTGCACTGATTGGAACTTGGACTGTCCGGCTCTAGCTGTGATTTGGAAAGATCTAGTAGATGTACTTCCCGTGGTTGAGTGGGGATGAGGGCCAGGCAGAGGCACCCAGCAAGCTTCCACCAGCATGCGGTGGTCTGTACTGCTTCTTGCCATAGTGTTTTGGAGAGACAGTTGAGTCTTTCGCTTTGTTTCTTTTCACCATGTTAATTCAGGACGCTTTGAGAGGAACTGGTCTGTTTCACTTTCAAAAGTAGCTCTTTAACAAACATATGGATTTTTCTTAACAATCAGGTGGCAAATTATATTGGAAGCGAGCATCACGAAGTCTTATTTAATTCTGAAGAAGGCATTCAGGCCCTGGATGAGGTCATATTTTCCTTGGAAACTTACGACATTACAACAGTTCGAGCATCTGTAGGTAAGGGATTTTGTTGTGAAAAGTTTTAATACTGAACACGGAGAAGGTTTAAGATGATTTCAGTTTATGTAAGATGATTTCAGTTTAAGAAAAATCGTCTAAATATGAATACAAGCAAAATTTCTATATAGCTTTTTATATTACAGTTTTAAGACCATTTAAGAGTGTCCTGAATTTCTTTTCAACCGGAGGAAGTGCTTTTAATGACTATCATCACCATATCTTGTGAACTTGAATTTACAAGGTCAGCTCTGCCTACAGTCTTAAAGAATGCTTCATAAAAATAAGTAACAGTTCACGTTTACTAAGCACATAGTATATACTAGGTTCTGTTTCCTACACTTTATATGAACTCTTCTGTTGTAACCAGTGTGCTGACTCACACCTGGTGGGTGGTTCAGCACCCAAGGACCCGAGCAGGAGGACTGCTGTGCATCTGGCATTTATGGCGTCACTAGAATGGACACATGTTTTGGCTCCCTTTTCTTCCATTTTCTTTGTGTAAAGTATCTTGGATGATTATAGTTGGGCCATAATACCAAGTACCTTGACTTAGGAATATCTCATTGCTGTTGATGATCTAAGCTGTGGGAAAACGATGCAGTATATTTGTTCATTGCAGGCTTGCCAGTTTTTTAATTTGTAAGAAATGGAACTTCATCTGAGGCATTTGAGGTGGCTTACATTTTCAGGGGTTCAGTCCATTATCATCATGGTGGGACATGGTGGATTGCAGGCAGACATAGTCGGAGTCACACCGAGCAAAAAAGCTTGAACAAAGCCCACCTCCACAGGGACATAGTTCCTCTAATAAGCCCACACCTATTTCAATAGGCCACACCTCCTAATGGGAACCAATTACATTCAAACTACCACAAAAGCCAAACACAGTAAAATAGTATATGCCTGTATATGTGTATAGGTTATGTGCAAATACTATCATTTTCTAAGAATCTGAGGCATCGGAAGATATGGGTAGCTGAAGGGAGGTCTCAGAACCCATCCCAAATGAATACTGAGGGAGAACTGTTCTTTTGTTTGTTTGTTTGTTTTTACTTTTTTCAAGACAGTGTCTCTGTGTAGCCTTGGCTGTCCTAGAATTCACTCTGTAGGCCAAGTGAGCCACAAACTCACCATGACCCACCTGTCTCTGCCTCCCGAGTGCTGGGATTAAAAGTGTGTACCACCACTGTCCATCTGGGAACAGTGTTCTTTATAAAATGGGGAAATAGATCTGTACTATAATACATTTTCCTTGAGGAGTTCTTATGTAGATGTATTATAATACTCCGTGACACAGCTTACCCATTCCTAGTTATTATTTACGTTATTACTTAGAGCAAGTCATGCAAGCACTACTAGTTGTAGCTGGTGGACACATTCTGAAACAAGAAGTGGACCACAAGTCAGATAGACCCAAAGTTGTTGAGCCCTTAAAATGCTACTAGCTGAGTAGGCCTCTTTTTAAAACTCACTTTGGAGTACAATAAAAACCCTTGGGTATTAACAATGGTTTGGCCTTCTGAAACATAGTTAAATAACCACATTTATAACATTGGCTGTGATTGAATTTTCATGGTGCAGAAGCGCTAAGAAGAATAGGAATGAGATTGGAGGAGATGGGAGTGTAGAGAGATGTAGAACGGGTGCCAAGCAAGCACGTTTTAATACCATGCAGAACCTTAATCAGATGTGGAGTTTGGAAGTGAGGAGTGATAATGAAAAAGAGTAAAACAATTAAAACTAAGTTGTTTCTGTTAGTTCATAACCCCAGGTAAACAACTTTTTAACAATGAGTGTTTTTTTTGTTTTAACTCAGAATTTTGTGGGCTGAAAGTCCAACAGCATGGTGCTTGGTGGGTGACATCAACGAGCTACGAGTGAGGGAGAGATTTTGTAGTGAAACCAGAGGCCAAGAATAGAAAGGGGCTCTGTTTTAAACAATCGACTTGGGAGAACTAATTTGGTTTCCCCTGGGAATTGCCTTAATACCTTCCAAGGCAAGTTTCTTGAGCACCCAAGTAACCCCAAGCAGACTTTTACCCATCACTTCTCCCTTCACCATGGACCACACTTCCAACATGAGTCCTTGGGAGAACAAATTGCATCCAAAGCCTTGCACTACCCAAGGCGTTACTCTTCTGTAGTAATGTTAGTTTGAAGCCATGGTATTTAGGTAGTAGAGTGGTTCAAGTTAGCAAAATTTTGAGGTAGAAAGTCTTGCTCTAGGAACATAAGTTTGGAACATATTTATAAGATTAGGCTATTTTCTTGCCTAAGTAAGGTTGCCTAAGTATATCTGTGATCATTTTGGAAGTTGCTTATATTAACTCAAAGTCCAAGAAGACATTTCAGCCTGCAGTTGTTTGTGAAAGCTAAGTTAAAGGCTTTCTATAAGACACATTGGCATCAATGTTAATTTCTCTTTCATTAAGGTATGTATCTAATTTCCAAGTATATTCGGAAGAACACAGACAGCGTGGTGATCTTCTCTGGAGAAGGGTCAGATGAACTTACACAGGGCTACATATATTTCCACAAGGTGAGCACTCTGGAGTGAAAAGATTTCCAGGCTGAGTTAAGAAAAGTTGGAATCACTTGACTGTTTTCTATACTGTCTCTGTGATGTGTAGCATTGTGTGTGTGTGTGTGTGTGTGTGTCTGTCTGTCTGTCTGTCTGTCTGTCTTCCTCATCACTCATTTTCAATGTAAAAGGGAAAGATAAAGGCTGCCTGTGTGCCAAAGCAAAGCCACTCACCTTTTGGTCTACTAAATAGGCTCCTTCTCCAGAGAAAGCAGAGGAGGAGAGTGAGAGACTGCTGAAGGAACTCTACCTGTTTGATGTTCTCCGAGCCGACCGAACTACTGCTGCCCACGGGTAACCTTATACTCAGCTGTAAAAGAAAGAAGGGAGAGGGGAAAAACTCGATGGGATCAGTTGCTTACTTTTTCGTTTCTTTGCAGTTGACTGTAAAGAGTGACTTTTAACTAAACTTATCCCCAAAGAGCTGGGCTACCGGCCTGGATGCTATCATTGGGTGAGGAGAGAGCATCTTCTGAGCTGTGGCAGGCAGGGTTTGTGTCATTAAATCATAACAATAATGTGCCATATGTGGCCTAGAGGGAAAGCAGCAGCTGCTCTTGCTAAGCATTTTAGAATGTCCTGAGGGGACTGGGAATGAAGATGCACGAGGTTGGATAAGATTACATACTAAAAATGTTTCTTTGTGCCATTTCTTCTTGGCTAGAGCTTTCACGTTTAACCGGGCTTGTTGAAGAATAGAAGACCCTTATTGTGCAAGATAAACACCTGCCATTCAATAGCTTAGTTTCTTCTACTGAATTGTATTTAGTTGAATGGGCTGTAATCGTAGGTTTTACCTGTCTGCACATCCTGACCAGAGTCACTAGGACTCTGTACACAGGATGGGGTATTTGCCCTCATGATTCCTGACTCTTCTGCTCTTAGAGAAGCAGTTAATTTTTCATAGACACAGTAGGAAAGAGATAGTTTCAAAAAGGAAGCTTCCCTCCCTAGATGCTGGTTTGATTTTTGAGTACAGGCTTTAGCATGTATCTAGTCACGCAGAGCGGCCATTAGGAGGCTGAAACATAAGTCTATAATCTGCATGGCCCAGTCTGGTGCAGCTTCTGGGACACATGGCAGCTGCTGACCAGCCTTCTGGCTGAGATTGTCTTCTGTTTTCTCCAAGTCTTGAACTGAGAGTCCCGTTTCTGGATCATCGGTTTTCCTCCTATTACTTGTCACTGCCACCAGAAATGAGAATTCCAAAAGTAGGTAAATCGACTCTGGATAAAAACCCAAAATGCCACTGGCTCTGCTGATGACTTCACTGACCCTCCTTTCATGTTCATGTCAGAATGGGATAGAAAAACATCTCCTTCGAGAGACGTTTGAGGACTCCAACCTGCTACCCAAAGAGATTCTCTGGAGACCAAAAGAAGCCTTCAGTGATGGGATCACCTCAGTTAAGAACTCCTGGTTTAAGATTCTACAGGATTATGTTGAACATCAGGTTTGTCTTTAAAGAGATTTTCTGCAACAATATAGTTTAGCAGAGACCTGGGATCTCTGTTTTGTATTTAGTTTGTGTCTATAGGAGAATTACAGTTCCTACAAAGAGTACCACTTTTGTAAGTATTACATAAGAATGAAAGAATATGTAGTATTGATGATGAAAAGAACAGGCATGGAGGGGACACTTAGGAATCATCACTGATCCTTTTCCATATGTCTGGGTACCCTAGGAACAAATAAATCATACACTGAGCACCCAAATATGAAATAAGCACGGGGATTTTTAAGATACTACTGCATCTGTTTCAGATAGCTTGTTTCAGAATTTTTCTAAATAATGGGTCTTGGTAATTTATAGTATGCCTTTACTTTAGTTTGGTCTGTATTAGCTATTAGAGCAAATCCAAATAAAAATGTGATGTTCTTAATTTATCTTATAGGTTGATGATGAAATGATGGCAACAGCAGCCCAGAAGTTTCCCTTCAATACTCCCAAAACTAAAGAAGGCTATTACTACCGCCAGATCTTTGAACGCCATTACCCAGGCCGGGCTGATTGGCTGACCCATTATTGGATGCCCAAGTGGATCAATGCCACCGATCCTTCTGCCCGAACTCTCACCCACTATAAGTCAGCTGCCAAAGCTTAGATATTCTCTAAACTCTAGTGTAAAAGTGTTCTTCTCACTCTGAAGGCAGAGACCGTGAGACAAACACAGTAATGCAAATCAACCATCAACTGCTCAGGCTTACATAGGCATGGAAAGAAATAAAAACATTACATCTAAAATGACTTCTGGTGGTGGATGCAGCCTCATTAGAGGCAACTGGAGACAGAGTAGCATTTGCTGTATTACCACCATGAATGAGCTAAGCTAAAAGGGAGAGCATATAATCTTTGAATCTCAGTTCTGCCTACAATCTTAACAGCTGGCTAAGCAGACAGGGATGTGAGTCCTTTGTGGGAATTTATGACAGTTCTGCTTTATAGGACAGGATTCAGTTTTTGCTTTCTTATGTTGTGTTAATAAGCCCCTCTGAAGACTTGGGGAGTTGGGAATAAACTTTTCAAATAGAGTCAGATGCTAAGTTAGGCTTTTGTGGGTCTCTATGGAACTGTTAATGTGGATGCACAACACTAGGTGTTATGTAACTACTTCCCACAGCTCTTTCCTATTAAAGCTGTGGTGGTGGGCCAGGTATGGGCCCTGGGCCCTTGTTTATTGATGCTGATTCCAGAGGAATTGTCCATGTAGGAAATACCACTTAGAAACAGAAGCCACTCATTTGAACTCTTCTTGAGTGCTTCAGGCCAACATGGTGAGATACATACATGGAATGAATTTAGCTGTTCAAAACCTTTGGAAAGGGATGTTTGTAAAAGAATTCCTGATGGTATCAGATATTTTGGTACATGATTCTCTGATCACTGGGGAGACTGCAGCAGGATTAGGAGTTCAAGGCCAGCCTGTGCTACATGGTGAGGATGTCTCAAACAAAGGACTACTTGATGGGAAAAGCTATTGAGGGCAGCTGTAGGCCCTGACTTACCATGTATAAATGTGTCTATGAAACTGAAGATGAAGCCTTACTGTAGGGTAGCCTGATAAGCATTAGGTTATCTTGTATTTATAGACATTTATGTATTTAAACTTAGCTTGATTTGGCACTATACCTATTTTCTGCTAAAGTTTGCCCATCCCAGCAACATGGCATTGCAAATACTTTGGATTCGGATCTGTGACCTTGATTGACACATGACACAGTGCACATGGCAAGATCCAAGTGTGGCATAAAGCACATTGCCAGTTTTGAGGGTGTGGTATAGGCTTCAGATTTTAACTTTAGTGACTAAGGTATGTCGTATTCAGATGCCAGTCAGAACTCTGACACACATGGAGATAGTTAAGACAACCTCACAGCGCCAAACTTGCGTGTGAGAGAGAGCCTTTTGTCCCTCTGCCAAATGCCCAAGAAAGGTATACTTCGGTTTGTAGTTTCAGAGCTTATTTACGGCTCTTGATTGGCTCGTTATGGTTGTTGGCTACATCACTTCGCTGTCAGTCGTGAGACAGAAAATCAGGTCAGAAGAACCCACTGGAACACAGCTGTTCACCTCATGGCTGTGGAAAAGCAGGAGGAAGGGGTTTAAAGACAGCCCCCCAGGACATCTCCAGTGACCACCAGGCCTCACTTCCAAAAGTCCCTGCCATCGAAGTAATTATCATTCAATTAATGAATCCATGAATGGATGTATTCGTTAATTAGTCAACCTTTCTGATCTAATCACTAGACAGTGATTGTGTGCACTAATTGGAGACTGAGCCTTTGACCCATGAGCCTGTGGGGCAGACGTCATACCCAAACCATAACAAACAAGGTTGCCCATAATGGCTACAGATACCTTTCATGTGGTTAACCTTTTCTTTTGCAACTTCAAAGGAAGTTGCAGAAAGTACTACTAGGTTTTCTAGCCTGTATGTGGTCCACCAACACATACTAAGCCCACTAAGGTTTCTAGGCCATCCCAATGGATCCCATTCACACAGGTCTGCTAATAGGCAGTCAGTCCTTTTAGGCACCTTTATAACCTTTATAACCTTTATAACTAAGGATTCCCAGCTGACACCTTGCCTCTTCAGCCTCACCTCTCCAGCAGAGCTTTGCTTCCCTTTGACTTAGAATCTGCTCTAAGAAAAGGTACCATATATACCATATAAGGTACCATATATACCATAGCACCATTTTTGTGTTTTATTTTTTTAAAATGAAAGTAAAGCCCCAAATTCTCTCTTAGCCTTTAAACAATGGTCAGTGTGTTCTTGCACATCTTTCACTGAAAAGGTACCATTGTACCTTTGGTAGGTAGAGTTCCAAAGCTCCTAGTACAGGGGTAATATAGAAAGCTAACCCTGAGCCTGATAGGCTAGCCCCAACCCACTTTTTAAAGAAGTTTGTGTGACATTCTGGCTGTGGCCACGGTGTCAGCTTGCTACTTAATACCTTTTTTGTTAATACCTATATGGTTCAGAACCTGTCTGGGAGGTAACATCAAAGCCACACACACAGTTTGCTCACACACAGTTAGAAAGCGTTGTTACCCAGTGACACTCTGCACCTGCCCTAAGTAACTTAACTTGTTGCCTTAACTTACCCAACTGCAAGCTTGGCAGGTTTTACATTCCAAAAGTGGCTATAGCTGTGTTCCTGGTCTACCTCCCCCAAATCTTGCTACTCTGTAAAATGTCTGCTTCCTCACTCTTGAGCCAGGTAGGAGTTTATGCTCACGCTGGCTAGCAGGATGGAGTGGAAGTGAAGTGATATTGGGAGACTTTTGTGATTTGGTGTCACTTGTTTTTAATGTGGAAGGAAGCCCCAGGCAGAGGCGAGTCATTTGTGAGAGTTGACCTCTCCAGTGACCACTCATTCAACATTGAACGACTCTGACCATGCCTGTGAGTGAGTGAATGAGTGAGCGAGTGAGTGAGTTGAGCCAGCCTCTGGAAGATTCCAGCTCCTACTCGGATAGTTCCATCTGTGACCTTGGTGTGGTGCCAGAGATTAGCCAGTCTTGGACTCTGGCCATGTTCTTCTGGCCATGTTCCTCATTCATAAACCCTAGAGCACAATGGGTTATCAGCAGTGTTAAGGTGGGGAACCAGTGGCTCTGACTATCACAGTAACTGGAAACGTTATGTAAACGTTGTTTACACAGGTTATGGAATCTGCCCTATAGAACAATAACCTAACTAGTACGGGGTTTATCTTGGGTTAGCCAGGCTGTTTGCTCCTAGTGTCTTGGTGGCAGTCCTCCCTCTCTATTGTATTGTTGTCACTGGGAAGCAAAAGGAAAAGATTCCTCTGGGCTACTGTAGGGACAAGAGTGGGGAAAACAGGGTATGCCCTCAGGTTCCTATGACAGCTGAGAAAACACATCCTACTGCAGTGTATCACACTGGAGTTAGTTTTCATTAAAATTGTGTGCCCATTTTGCCTAGTGGAGGGCTTTGTTCATTGATGAGGGTTTTATAACCACTCGCATCCAGGGAAACATTCTTCCATCAATCAGGGTAAATATGGACTGAAATGTAATGCTTACACACATCAATCACTTCGTTCAATTTCCAAACCAGTCATGTGGCAGCACTTAAGTCCACATGTGTTGGTATTAAAAAGAAAATGAAGTATTTTGGGCCCGCCCCCATCCACTAACCCACCCTCTGGTCACCAAATAGTTCTCTCCTTTGTATAACCTACACTCACCTTCAAGAATGACATACTAAGGATTCCATACTGCTGTGGCTTGAAACCAAGACCTTGGGGTTTCTGGGTGAGGCCAGGCTGAGAAGCAGTGGACTAATACCCTCTTCCTCACTTGTCTGCTTTATAATAAAGAAACAATAGTACAATTGCAGCAGCAGCAGCAAACAATGCTGTGGGATATTTGTACACTGCATGGAGATACACTGCTGTGACTGGTTTCATAAAGAGCTGAACGGCCAATAGCTAGGCAGGAGATATAGGCAGGACTTCTGGGCAAAGAGGAGGGTAGGAGGAGATAATTGAGACACCATGGAGATCCAGAACGAGTCGGGCACACAAAATGGGAGAGGTAAAAGGCACATGGTAGAACACAGATTAATAAAAATATGGGTTAAATTATAAGAGATTGTCGGACAAGCCTACACTAAGGCAGAGCTTCATAATAAGTCTCTGTCTCATTGTTTGTGAACTCCTGGCCCAAAGTAAAGTCTGATTACCCCACAATGAGTGAGCGGCCAGTAAGGACACGGTGAACTGTGCGGCAACATTGACGCCCTTCCTGCTGCTCTCCTGCTTGAAGAACCCCATCTCTAGCAAGAATGGCCCTTCCGTGGCTGCCAACATCTAGGCATGCTGGTAGAAGGAAGCAGCATGGAAACTGGGGCAGTGATAAATGGGACCATGACAGTTTCTGACAGAAAAGCCTATTGGGCTCATGCATTATAATGTGAGTTCCCCAGAATAAGATTTAGGAGTTACAGATCTGCCTGTGTGTTGAGGACTGTCCTGGAAGCTGTAGTCTTATCAATGTACCTGTGTTCTGTCAAGTTCATTGGCATCTCATGAATAAGGAACCTGATGTACAACGGGAATTATGCAGCATGGCCAATGTCACAGAGCTGGTAGCAAAAATGAGGGGGAATGGTTGATTGCAGGTTGCAGGAGTTTAGAAACTTCCTATACCATGTGACATCAGATTAGAAATGTAAACACAGAAAAATACTAATCCAATTTATGCTGTAATGGGAATATGTATTTTTATTTTATGAATAGTAAGTTATTTATCAAGTGTACATATTTAAACCTAAGGTTATTTTAATTTTCCAATGTATAATGAACACACATACATTTATTTTGTAAATATTGTATAAGGTAGGTACTTTGAGTTCTGGCTTTGATTGCAAGCTGTGCCTAGCTGGTAAAAGCACTAGGGAATCGCAAATGCACTAGGGAATTTGAAATAATTCAAAGAAAAGCTGTGGGAAGAAAAGCCATATCTACACATTGTCAGAATATTTAAAAAGTTTTTAAGGATGAATGACATAACACACAGAGCCACGAGGTGGCAGCTCTGATAGCGTTTCTCTTTGCAGGCAAATGTTTTGAATTTCTTAAAGGCACAGCGACACCGGCCAGCATAAAGAAACTTATATGTTGCCTTGAAGAGATAGTATGTTCATTTCATAGAATAAATCACAACAGGGAAGGCCTATGGTGTGCTGTAAGCAATTATGGAGCAGCTCTAACTTGCTAACAGCATGTGACTGTTGTACAGGCTGGTGTGAACTTACGTATGAATTTCTTATGACCACTCTTTTTTTATATTTTTTTATTTTATTAGTTCAAATTAGGAACAAGCTCGTTTCAGATGTCAATCCCTTCTCCCTCTTCCTCCCTCCCCCCCCAACATCCCAACTGCCCCTAGCCATCCCCCCTCCACTCCCTAGGCAGGGTAAGGCCCTCAAAAGGGGCTCCCCAAAGTCTACCACATCATCCTGGGCCAGGCCTAGGCCCTTCCCCATGTGTCTTATGACCACTCTTAATCCACCATCCTAACATAACCTATAAGAAATTAGTCCACATAAAAGTCAAATCCCTCGCTGGGAAAGGGGAACCAAACTCTTTAGTGGTGTGATCACTGTTGAGTTACCTTTGCTCAAGTAAATAACCATCCTGTTCATGCTCATGCAAACCACACTAAATATACCTCCTTGCTCACAAGTGCATGCGCGTGGACACACACACCCAGGACGTGAGGTCAGAAGGAGCCTGGTAGGGAAGAGGGTGTTTGGTGGGTGTAGGAGGCAGAGAGAGATGATAATGAGGGATAATTCTATCTATAAAGTTTTTGAACGGGTGGCTCCTCTATTCTCTGGAGAGCAAAGGATGTAGACAGCCCACTCTGATTTTTATTTGGCTTTCTTTTGTTTGAGGAGATCATCTTGCTGTGCAACTGACGTTGGCCTTAAATTTGTGATCCTCCTGCCTCAGCCGCCTGAATGTGCCAACATTTCTAGCCTTATTTGCCTTTGAAATGAACTACAAGATCTACATGAATTCCATTTCCATAGTCTCACACTCTTAACTCAGTTTATGCAAATGCAGCCGAAAACCTGCATCATGCCCTTTGCACATAGTGGCAACTAACATAAACTGAGTATCTAATGTTGGTCAAAGACATTGGTCTGTGTAACATGCTGAGAGAAGGTTGGAGAAGTAACTGAAACGCAGAAACAGAAGATGGTCAACTGTGACCAATGGAGTCTTCTGCCTGGGATAATGGACACACAGAAACTTATTTCTCTATTAGCAAGGCAATTTTCACACGTGGTTAGATGGTCCATGGGAACTTGGTGAGCTCTTATCGAAGTGACCGTCGTCTTCTGCCATCTTCAGTCCTTTACAAAAAAGAAAGAGAAGAAAGAGAAGAAAGAAAGAAAGAAAGAGCTCAACAGTAACCTATTAATGGGTTTGAGCTTGTAGGCTTCAGTCTTAATGGAAATGTAGATGTTATGGAGCAGGAGCTTAGAAGTGCAGAGTGTGGGAGAACCCTGAGGACATAGACATGATGATGGTCTACATCAGAAGTGAGAAGAAAACCCAGTTGCAAAGAACAGCTGGCTAGTGAGTCAAATGGCAGAGCATGCAGGGTTATACATTCATTGACCAGATCAAGCTGTAGCTTGGAAACACAGGCTGAATGCAACATTATCTTGATTCTATTGTATTAGCATTTGGTCCTTCACATGATGTTGTCGTTAGCACTCAGATTATCTAGGCTGTATGGCTCTCAAATAACCCTAGTGGTATAGGTGATACTCAACCGAGTATGTTTCACCATCTCTTGGGGTGAAAATTTTCTGTCAGTCTTAAATATGTGAACTGGGTGTGTATGTGTGCATCTGTAGTTGAGCACTTTTCTTGGTTATAGATGAAAAGTCACAACCCCAGGTAATGACATGTAAACACCTGTGTCACACTGTCTTGTGATATGATCTGCTACAGACTTGGGTATGTTTCCGACCTTTTGTTTTCAATCAGCGTGACACAGGACCTTGCTATGCCCTGGGCTCCTTTCCAATTTTGTGATTGGCCTCAATTTAATGGTGTGAGCAAATGAACAACTCAGGGATTAAAGAAAAAGTGAGGTGGGGAGCCATGAGTGCTGTTCTGAGCAACAAGATTTCTGATGATATGAGGCATGCCATCTGTCATCACCGCCTGGCCAAAAGTTACATGTTCAGGGGCCAAGATGGACCAGGCATACACACAGGCCTATACCTGCCTAGAGTAGGGAGCTGTAGCCAACGGTGGAGGCCACATAGCCTGTCCTCAGATACAGTTCTTCCAGGCCATGTGACAATACCTGTGTCATGCATTGCAAGAAAATACAGAAATGCAGATTTATGTAAAAGTTTTTTTAAAAAAATTCCAAAGTACTGATTAACATGTTAAAGAATGCTCAGTCCGAACAAAACATCTTGTGTGTTAACAATAATTTACTTAATTTATTCTGTTTGATGCTGGAGGCCTGTTAAAGAAGGCAAAACCTTCTGGGAACTGATGGGGGAAGACCGTTGGAGGAGGGTACCGCTATGAGTGATGTTGGCCCTATTCACTCTTGGGCATCTGTGCTACTGGCAAATCTGATTACTAATCTAGTAAAAAGATAGAGTGGACAAAGCATCAACAACATCCCCGAATTTTTTAGCATTAATGTCTACAAATGTATAATGACCTTGATATAAATAATTGTGAAACAGGCTTTCTCCAGTACTCTAATAAACTTAGCGTTGTGTGCATGTTTCCCCTTTGACACTGGTGTAGCCACTAACTAGTCACTAACTAGTACTAAACTATTTCTTTAGTGTCCCAAATATTTTGTTTAATCTCTAAGTCATTCTTGGCACTCAGGCCATTCATTCATTCATTCATTCATTCATTCATTCATTTTTATATTTAAATATTCCTTCATGTGAATCCTCCCTCAGTCTTTCAAAATGTGAGCTATGATACTTCCTTAGTATACCCTCACTGTCATTATCCTACAACAATGCTGAGAATGGCCATGCTGGGTGTCTTTAGGACAGCAGAAGGCATTCCACACTCTCTGGGATGGTGGGCTTGCTGTAAAGTCATTAGTGGCTTGTTGACTGTTGGAAGTACTGAAGGGACAATGAAGTTCAGGATACCCAGGGGATATCCAGTTACCCAGGATACAAAGACCTCAATCTGAAACAACAGCATGGCTCTCCTAAAGACACTTCCTAGAGGAACAGCTTCTTCCTCTCTCCTGCCCTTTCTACATTGTCCTCCATCGGCAGCTCCACACTTTAGGAAGGGGATCACGGATAGGGCACCTAGGAGAGGTGATGGCTTGGCCCCATTACAACAATCTGACATAGTATCTCATGCTGTGTCAAAAGAAACAAAAAGTCAGTAAACTGACCTAATTTTATTGACCATTTCAGAACCACCTTTTATCTAAAAAAAAAAAAAAAAAGTAGAGACTCTCTGTTGGTTTGTTGTTTTTGTTTTGTTTTTTTGAGACAAGGTTTCTCTGTGTAGCTTTGGAGCCTATCCTGGCACTCGCTCTGGAGACAAGGCTGGCCTCGAACTCACAGAGATCCGCCTGCCTCTGCCTGCCGAGTGCTGGGATTAAAGGGGTGAGCCACCAACGTCTGCCCCTCTGTTACCCAACAGAGGGTAACAATAGTGTGAGTGGAACAAGGAGGCAGGCAGTGCTGTGATTTATGATTTATTAAAGCAAAGCATCCAGCTACTAGCTCCTACATCTACCTCACACTGAAAGTTGATCCTGGCTCCACCAAACCTCAGACTGCAATCCCAGACTGTGATGCTCTCTTCAACATAGCTGGAGAATCCCGAGACTGACAACTGAAGACCCTGCTCCTATCTTTTATACCTCTCGTTTGCTGGGATTAAAGGCATGAGCTTTGTCACTCTTTTAGACTGATTCAATCTCATGTAGCCCTGGGTGGCATTGAATTCAGAGAGCTCCATCTGCCTTTGTCTCCTAAGTCCTAGGATTAAAGTTATGTACCACTCTAGCCAAAGAAACACACTTTGACCCAGCAACCAGAGCCAAAGAAATGTACCCTGACCCTGAAACCAATGCCAAAGAAACACACTTTGTCCTAGGATCAGAGCCAGTGAAAGAAATACACCCTGGCCCTAAAACTAGAGCAAAAAAGCCAAAAGACCAGTAAAGGAAACACACTTTGGCCCTGAAACTAGAGCACAATATGACCCTAAACCTATACAGAACACTAACCAATCTCTGAACAGAGAGCTAGCCAATCAGGGTTCAGGGATTCAAATTTGACCACTCCCCGCCCCCTGAAAAATCTATGTAAACCCTGTGTATGCACGGAATTCTTCTAAGAATAAAAATCCCTGAATGAGCTTTGGGTGAAGACCTTCTTTTGTGGTGGAGGGGCAGAGAGGAGCCAGAGGAGCTGCAGACTGGCAACAACAGAGTGAAGTGGCAGAACAAAGCAAGCAATGTTGTAACACTTCTGTCAGGGGAAACTTTCCCTTGACTGAGCAGAGTTGCACTCCAGGGGACTGGAGCCTAAACAGCTTCAGGAGAAGCTGTTTTCTGCCAGGGCGGAGCTGATACACTGGGAAAGCCCCCTTGAAACAGGGCTGTAAGCTGCTGCGTTTACTGTCACCTGAGGTATTCCTTGGCTCCCAGCGCCAGGATACCTTCCCAACTGAGCTGCGTAACAGGCAGTATTCAGTGACTCCCGAGTTCCAGAATACCTGTCCCATCCAAGCCGCCAAAAAGGCTTACAACCACCACTGCCTGAGCTCTATAGCTTGAAGTTGACTTAGATTTCTGAATCCTCAGACAAGCTCTAATAAATCATAAATAATACATCACCACACAGTGCAACACAGAACACAGGTCTGTCAACATCTGGTTATTTCCAGTTACTTTCCCCTTGAGAGTTAGGTGGAGGGTACCATGACCAGAAGGAAGTTATAGAAAAAAAAATTATTTTATTTTAGCATATGATTCCAGAGGGAGAATCCATAATTGTGAGGGAGCCATGGTAATGGTGGGGGGATGGGTGGGCAGTAAACTGGGAGATCGCATGCATCTTTACCTGCAAACAGGAAGCAGAAAGAGCAAACGAAGTGGGAGAGGCTAGGAACTCTCAAAGCCCATTCCTAGTGATGTACTTCCTCCAGCAACGCTGAACCTACTCAGGGTTCCTCAGTCTCCCAGACAGTTCCTCCAGCTGGGTTCCAAGTGTTCAAATACAAGAACCCACCGGGGATGTTTCTCATTTAAACCACCATAGTGCTTATTGTCTACTAGTGTACTAGTGCTTTCGGTACTGGGAGTGTCATCGGACCCTCTCCTAACTTCCCAGAAGTTCAGCTAAACAATTTAGCCATGGGCAGCTTAAGCATCAGAGACTTCAGTGGGTTAGTCTTTTGGCGTCTACTGCAGAACCTTGGTCCAAACGGCCTCCTATAAATTTTGTTTAGCGTAGTTCACCAGCTCTCATCAACTAGAGAACAAATCCTATTCATAGCATTTTTATGTTCTCAGTGTCCAAGTTCATGGAAAGAGCAAATGTCCTCGAAATGAATGGTTTATAGCGAGTGGTACTGTAAATAACACTTGGAGAGACCATTTGCCAGTCTGCAGATCAGCAAACTATCAAACAGTTTGCGTTTGATAATTTATGCTAGAGATAATGGCAACTCACAGTGACATATTTTCCAAGATGACAAGAGGTGTCACATTTCTGAAATTTTAAATCCTAGGTCCGAGGGAAGCTTTGGAAACCAGGGCAGTGCAGCTGCTGAGGCCCGTTAGGGTGGAGAGCCAATTCCTATACCTATTCCCTAAGTGATACTCGGTGCCCAGTAGCCTTGTGCATATTAGGATATGGCCACTAGGTGGTGCTCGTGCTTGCTGTCTTTTCTAGACAAGGCGACTCAGGCCAATGAAGCCAGAAACGCTCCAATTAGAAGGCAACTGAACCCTCCCTCAAATACTAACTACAGTATTGACATCAGTTAACAGTCAGTTCAAACAATACCTTGGCTAAGAAAAAAGAAAAGAATAATTGTCTAACACCCTTTGCTGTGATGCTTTTGTGATTTGAGTTTCAGAACAGTTGGCACTCATCATTGTGTGTTGGCGGGGTGTGGGGGGTGCTATCCCCACTTAGTGGCTCATGCATCCCGATACAGTGTGTGATTCCTAAGCTCTTGTCTTACTTTTTTTGTTTGTTGCTTGTTTTTCTTTGTTTGTTTGCTTGTTTTTCAAGACAGGATATCTCTGTGTAGCCTGGCTGTCCTGGAATTCGCTCTGTAGACCAGGTTATCCTAACTCAGAGATTTGGCTCTCCGGACTCCCAGTACTGAGATTAAAGGTGTGCACCTCCACTGCCTGGCTTTCTTTTGAAGGATTCCCCCCACCCCCCGCGCTACTCCAGCAGTAAATTGACTCTTGAATGAGTTCAGATTGTGACTATGACTAACAACTGAGCATGACAAACAGGAAAAATAGCGACAGCATGACTAAAATCTTTCCCTTTCAGAGCCATAAATCTCTTTTTAACTGAGTTAAAGCTTTGCCTATGACGTCCTATATTTCTTATATCACAAAAGTCCTACATACTTATTATATAAAACCCAGAAACAATACAGAAGAAAAGAAAACACAATTAGTCTTGATCCCAATAAGTTTTATAGACCCTTGTTAGTCATTTATTTCATGTTGTGATGGTTTGCTTTAATTGTTAGCTTTAACTTGACACAACCTAGAGTCACTTGGGAAGAGAATGCCAACAATGGACTACACAAGGTTGGCCTGTGGGCACGTCCCTGAGGGGTGGGCTTAAAAGTCAGTTCATCGATGTGGCAAGACCTAGCCTGCTGTAGGCAGCTTCATCCCTTAGGCAGGGATCTTGAACGAGATGAGAATGGAGAAATAGAACTAAGTGCAAATAAGCAAACAAGTGGCCATGTAATGTATTTGTTTCTCTCTGCTCGTGACTGTGAATGTGACTTCATCAGCTGCCTACCTTGACTGTCCCACAATGGTGGCCTGGGACCTAGAACTGCAAATCAAAGCCTTTCTCCCTAAGTTGTTTCTTTTTTTTAAATATTTTTTAAAAATTTAAATTAGAAACAAGATTGTTTTACATGTCAATCCCCGTTCCCTCTCCCTCCCCTCCTCCCCTGCTCCCCACTAACACCCTACCTATCCAATACCATTTCTGCTCCCCAGGGAGAGTGAGGCCTTCCATGGAGGAGGTCTTCAGAGTCTGTAGTATCCTTTGGGATAGTGCCTAGGCCCTCCCCCGTGTGTCTAAGCTGAGGGAGTATCCCTCTATGTGAAATGGAATACCAAAGTCCATTCCTATGCTAGAGATAAATACTGATCCACTACAAGAGGCCACATAGATTTCTGAGGCCTCCTCACTGACACCCACATTTATGGGGTCTGGATCAGTTCCATCAGTCTGGGGACCTAAGTTGTTTCTTGACAGGCTATTTTATCACAGCAGCAGAAACAAAAATATGAACACATGACTATCCTAGTACTTTTTATATACTCGAAGTATTGCAGGTATCATGTTAGATTTTTCAGTTCACAACCTCTGATGTCTCCTATTTGAACAACATTGTTTGTTGGTTATACACTGTTACACACACACACACACACACACACACACACACACACACACACACACACACTATAAGTATAGAGGTCAAAAGAGAATGTTGGATGCCTTGGAAATGGATGACTGTTAACCACCACCTGGGTGCTAGAAACCAAACTTGGGTTCTCTGCAAGAGCAGCAAGCACTCTTAACTATTGAGCTATTTCTCCAGGTCAGCCCCATATATTTTAAAAAATGCTATCATATTTTCCACACACTGTTTTGTATCTTTATTTGTATTTTGTGTTTTCCTGAATGATATAGTAAGAATATTTTTGACATTTTCACTTCTCCAAAAGCATATTTTAAAATTTGTATTTTATTTTCTGGATATATAGAAATTCATCTATTTTTTTCTATTCTTAAACTATAGAATATAGATTATAAAATAATCATTTAACTCATAATATTTCAGCCACACCTTTGCTCACATCTACAATGGAAAAGCTAAGTTTCTGAAGGTGGAGTTTGTGGGCTAAATGATTCACAGCCTGCTAAGACTTTGACATTTCTTCTTACACTTTCTGCACAAGACCTGTATGGATTTGTTTGTTATCACACTTCGAATCCTCACTATTTAAATATAGTTTCTAGTCCTAAAGGTAAAATAGTATTTGAAAACTTATTTGTTATTACTGAGTGTATAGTTTATATGGGATGTGTGTGTGTGTGTGTGTGTGTGTGTGTGTGTGTGTGTGTGTGTGTGTGTGTTTCACAGCACATGTTTGGAGGTCAGAGGACAACTTTCAGGAGTTGGTTCTCTCCTCCCCACCCAGTTCTAGGACTTGAACTTTGTCATCAGGTTTGTGCAGCAGCTGGGCCCCATTTATAATCCTTTGACTACTAGCAAGGTTGAACATGTTTTCTTGTTAATTGTTCTTAATAGCTTTTTGCACTGCTTTGCTGATTTTCTTGGTTGTGTTTTTTTTTATTGGTATAAGCTTTTTACTTACTGTTATGAAGGGATTAAAATGTAATAGTTATTAACTCAGCGATCATATTTCTTATGTTTCTATTGTGTTTCTGTCATGTAAAGTTTAACATCTTACGGATTAAATAGTTTTTGCTAAGGTTTCTAAGGTTGGATTCACCATTATACACCACTTAGAAAGCAGGGGAGGCAAGAGAGAGGATTATATGGCACACAGAAGTAGCTTTCCTTTGTGCCCTTAGACTACAATTTCTTTAATGAATCTTTGGCCAAACACTAAAGAAAAAACTGGAAATCATTCAACTCCTACTGGGAAATCTTATCAAGTTGGAGAGAGGATAACACTATTTTTCCCTGGAGGCCACTTGGAAACGTATGTTTTTTCTCTTATTGTTGTTTGATTGAATCTACTAGTAGTTCCATTAAGGTTCCAGAAATACTAAGAAATTTAGAGAATTTAGAACAAGGGATTGCACATCCCCAGTGCTTACAGCAGTGCCCACCAAGAAACGCTGAGTTAGACCATCATCCAAGGCATCTTTAAAACACACGTTTGTTTGTTTTGTTTGTTATTGTGATTGTTTGAGATAGAATCTTACTATGTAACCTAGGTTGAACTTAACCTGTGATCCCCTTGCCTCAGTCCCTTAAGTGCTGGGATCACAGGCTGTTTTACCTAGCTTGTTTTAAAAACAACAAATTCCTTTCCTTAACTCATTTGAAAGCCATAGTCCAGCTTCTATATCGGCGGTTCTCAACTTATGGGTCTCGACCCTTTGGGGAATTGAATACTCTTTTACAGGGGTCGCCTAAGGCCATCGAAAAACACAGATACTTACATTATATTCACAACAGTAGCAGAATTACAGTTATGAGTTAGCAATGAAAATAATTTTCTGCTTGGGGGGTCACAACTGTATCAAACAAAGGGTTGCAACATTAGGAAGGTTGAGAACCACTGTTCTATATGGTCATGGGAGAAAATACATCTGTGTTTCAAAAGTGAAGCAGCTTGAGTTAAATGTTAGTGCTGGACTGACCTTCAGAATGCAAGTAGTCATCAATTTGACTTAGCGAGTTAGTTGAATTATCATTTGCCCAGAAAGTATTGAAGAGGGAATTGAAAATAAATTGTTAACTTGGTAGTTACAATCTTAATGATGCCCCCACTCCAGAAAACAAAAGAAAACAAAAGAAAACAAAACCCTGCTGGGGACACATCTGCTTTCCATTCTCCTAATGTTTTTCAGTCCATATTATCTACCAAAGGCGGCTCATGTTGTCCTGTTTCCTCTAGGTGCTGTTTGTTTCAGTGAGATGTGGAGGGCAGGAAACAACCAGGGTTATTTTTACCGTGAGCACATTGTTCTTGGAAATATAATTATTTTGTTCACTTGAAATTGCCTTTGATCAAACAACAAAGAGATATAAGCCAGAGAGTTATTTTTTTGTTGCCTGCAGATGGCAGCAATTATTAACTTGTCATTTTAAATACAAGGTGTTGGTTTTCTCTAGTTCTAATGTGCTATATTAATGCAGGATCGATTGTTTTCTAATAAAAAATTAAAGACGCACACACCACTGAATTTACACACTTGGTATAAAGTCATTTAAAATATATGAATAATCCAAACTTGAAAACAAAAGGTTTATTAAATTAATACACTTCCCCCATTTGACAACATATTGAAAAGTGACGTAAAACTTTAAGGACAGGATTTGATTAATGTTAGCCAGTGGTTAAACCCAATTAATGTATGTTGGAAAATATCATTTCAGGATATGATTAAAATATGATAAACTTTATAATATTTAATTTTAGTTTCAGAACAGGAAATAATAGTAATGTTGATTGTTCTTTGAGAGATACTAATGAGATATGTTCTGGACACTGATAATACTTTCAACTAATCATGCTATCCAAATAGTAGACTATAGGAAGGTAATGAAAATCAAATTACTACACCAATGCCATCCATGTGTTATGCGATCACATGGATATAGTATACAATTCTGATGCCATGAAGAATTCTGGGAAGAGTCCACTGAAATGGACGAAGGAAACTTAAAGGAGTTGCATGGAGGTGCACTCAAGAGGTACATCTTTCAAAAGTAAGAAAGGGCATGGCAATGCAGTTGGAACCACTCCCATCCCACCTCTTTGTGGCAAAGTAGTTTCCTCTGAGAAGGGAACATTACATCCTACAGGTTTCTCATTAAGACCGAGAGGAAACAATTCCAAATAGCTTCCGGAAGTTCCTGAAACTGACAAGATTCACTAAGGCCCTCCTCTCCTAAGCTTATGTAAATAGTCACTCTCTGCAGAGCCATGCTTCAGGAAGACATTCAGACAAGCCCAACAGCCTGAAAGAAAGAAAGACCAACTGAACTGCCCAGAGGAAACCAAAACCAGGCAGATTGCCAGGAAGGGGCTCAGGCCAACTGAGCCACCAGGAAACATTCTGCAACCTATTGAGCTGCATGCAGGTTCTACAGTGTGATCCAGGTTTTCCAGTTTTGTGAGCTGCCACTCATGCTAGCATAGACTTTGGTGATAGGGCGGTCTTAGAGTCATTTCCATTCCTGTAAGAAACCCCTTACCTGTATTCTTTTAAGTAACCCCAATAACCTCATTGGTTTACCAAGTGTATTTTGATCTTATGTATCTGGGCTGATAGGTGTTGTGTCTGCCTAGAATAAGTCTGTCATACAACATCATTAAGTACTTCTTTATCTCAGACAGGGGTTAACATAGATATAATTCTGTGCTTTCACAGGATTACATATCAAGAGTATATAGAACATAAAAGCATAAACATGCTGAAGATCATGTACCCACACATAAGGTTGTCTAATGAGTTTCAAACTAGAGAAAATAGAAACTTTGGTCCCAGACACAAGTATGAACTGGCTATGGAAATAGACGACTTGATCTGGAGACATATGTCAAACTCCATTGTAGGGGAAGCTGTAGCCACGCCTTCTTAGGGGCTGGCTACAGGAGTACCTGAGGGCTTGTGAGGGCGTGGTCAGAGTGAGTAGGGGGACTGCGTTTTTGGTTTCGGTTCCCTTTTGCTTCTTGCTGTACAGACTACCACGGGCTGGCTGGTTCGCTCTGTAAGTAAGGCTTTTCCCTATTAAATACCCTTATATTTCTACCTGACTCCGTATTGGTAATTACCTACTATACTCCATGGTGGTACTTATATGCCTATCATCATAATCATAAATTATTATGTAAAGGCCAGTCTAAATCACTTTTTTGGCCTGAGTCTAGACATCTCTCAGATGACTCTGTACTCTTACTAGAAGTATTCAGAGGAGGCTGGATAATACCTCAATGGAAACATGGAAACACAAGAAGAAATGTATGCACTAGGTATGGACAGAGTAGATTTGTATTCTATTTTTTTTTTACTGGGGATTTTTTTATTTTATTTAAATTCTTTAATTACTACTCATATTTACATATCCATCCCCCTCATTCCCTCGCTCTCCCATTCTCCCATGTTCCCAACCACCCCCCCCAACCCATTCCCAAACTCCTCCCCAGGGATAGTGAGGCCCTCCACCAGGGACATTCAAAGTCTGTCATATCGTTTGGGGGAGGGCCTAGGTCTTCCTTGCTGTATCTGGGCTGCAATAATATATCTCCATAGGGAATAGGCTCACAAAGTCCATTTGTGCTCAAGGGTTAAATATTGGCTCCACTGTTAGAGGTCCCATAAACTGTCTTGGCCTCTTAGCTGGCACCCACATTCAGAGGGCTTAGTTCGGTCCAATGCTGTTCCCCAGCTTTATGACTAGGCTCTCCATGCTCTCACTAGGTCAGGTCCACTGTTTCTGTGGGTTTCTGCAGCACCTTCTTGGCTTCTTTGCTCATCCCTCCTCCCTCTCCACAATTGGATTCCAGGAGTATGGTTCAGTGCTTAGCTGTGGGTGCCTGTTTCTGCCTCGAACAGCTACTGGATGAAGACTCTAGGAATGGCAACCAAGGTAGACACCAATCTCGTTATAGGGGAAGGGCATCAATGGCATTTTCTCCACCACTGCTTGGCTTCTTAGTTGGGGTCATCCCTGTGGATCCCCTAACATTTCCCCTGTGCCAGGCCTCTCTTCATACCTGTACTGTCTCCCTCTGTCAAGGCATCTCCTTTCTTGCCCTCCTCTATTCCTCCCCTCTCTCTGGCCTCCCCCCTCCCATTCTTCTCTTCCTACCTCCTTCCTCTCCACCCATGCCCAGTGATTCCACCTTGTTCAGGGGTTATCATCTCTCTCCCTTTCTTTGAGGTACTATGCAATCTTCTCTTGGGGTCCTCCTTGTTTCCTAGCTCCTCTGGCATTGTGGATTGTAGACTGGTAATCCATGTCTAAAAATCTTATATGAGTGAGTAATACCATGTTTATCTTTTTGTGACTGAGTTACCTCACTCAGGATGGTTTCTTCTAGTTCCATCCATTTGCCTATGAATTTTAAGGTTCCATTGTTATTTTTTTCTGCTGAGTAGTACTCCATTGTGTAAATGTACCACATTTTTCTCTATCCATTCTTCAGTTGAGGGGGATCTAGGTTGTTTCCATGTTCTGGCTATTACAAATAATGCTGCTATGAACATATTTGAAAATATGTCCTTATTGTATGAATGTGCATTCTTTGGGTATATGCCCAAAAGAGGAATTGCTGGATCTTGAGGTAGAATGATTCCCATTTTCTCAAGAAACAGCCATACTGATTTCCAAAGTGGAAATCAAGTTTGCACTCCCACCAGCAATGGAGGAGTGTTCCTCTTTCTCCACATCCTCTCCAGCATAGACTGACATTGGTGTTATTGATTTTAGCCATTCTCATAGGAGTAAGATGGTATCTCAGAGTGGTTTTGAAGTGCATTTCCCTAATGGCTAAGGATGTTGAGCACCTTCTCAAGTGTCTTTTATCCATTTTAGATTCCTCTGTTGAGAACTCTCTATGTAGTTCTGCACTCCACTTTTTAATTGCATTGTTTGGTGTTTTGGTGGCTAGCTTCCTGAGTTCATTGTATATTTTGGTAATCAGCCCTCTGTCAGATGTGGGGTTGGTGAATATCTTTTCCCACTCTGTGGGCTGGCATTTTGTCTTGCTGACTGTGTCCTTTGCCTTACAGAAGCTTCTCAGTTTCAGGAGGTGCCATTTATTAATTGTCCATCTCAATGTTTGTGCTATTGGTGTTATGTTCAGAAAGCGGTCTCCTGTACCAATTTGTTCGAAGGTACCACCTACCTTCTCTTCTAGGAGGTTTGAAAGGACTGTTAAGAGAGGAAAATGAGGGCCAAGTACATGAGGGGGATGAGCCGGAAATACAATGTTGCCAGCTCTCTTCACTTCCCTCCCTCCAAGTTGAAATTTCATTTATTTAGTTAGTAGATGTTTACCAAGCTCTTTCTCAAGCTGTGTTAGAAGCCAACATTCAAAGCCTTTATCTGGTTGGTAAATTATGATAATTACAAGTATAACAAAGAAGAAAGATCAAACCATAGCGTCTCTCCTATGTGGGTTAAAGAAACTCTTGAGAAAGGGAGGAACAGAGCAGAGGAACGTGGATATAGATGCTAAAGAAATATTCACAGTACATGGTGTTGTCGAGTGCTCTGCTCCAATGGGCTATAGAACCTTCCTGTACATATTGAAATTTTGTGTTTTCATTTTTGCTTCTTCCAAATACTTTCTAATTTCCATTAATTGACTTGTGGGCTTCTTATAAGTGTTTTATTTATTTTTCCAATATTCAGTCAAAATTTTCCAGATTATTTTCTGTAGATTTATTAATTTGCTCCATTGTTCTTATACATCACACTATAGATTCTTTAAAATCTACTGAAACTTTTAAAAATATGATTATTGTGTAATGCATGCTTATATGAAGATTTTTGTAAAGAAAATTTAAAAAGAAGAAATAATAATTATGTAGAATGCAACTTCTTGGACTTGGGTAATCACTAAGCATATTGTCTGGTTAAGTAAAACTAATTGCTTAGCTACTGCAAAGAATACCCACAACTTCCAATAGCTTAACATATAAAATGATTTTATTATAGCCAAGAGTGTTTGGTGGCAAACTTTCCTGTGATAATACAGACACTTAGACTCCATCATTCAGGCTCCATCATTCTTCAGGGCCCCTTGGACTTTCTGTACTGTAACTTATAGTGGGAAATTACCAATACAGAGCCAAGTAGAAACAGAAGGGTATTTAATAAGGAAAAGCCTTACTTACAGAGTGACCTAGCCAGCTGGCGTGTACGCAAGGGTCAGACAGACCTGTAGCCAGCCCCTAAGCAGGCGTGGCTACAGGTTCCCCTACAGTAACCTTCGTATTCAGCTGCCTGAAAGAACATAGATGACCACACAGAGCACTCTGGATGTGGAATTTGGAAGTGCTTTACATCTGATCTACTTTAAAAAAATTTTTTTGGGCCCAATTACATGGTCTAACCTAATAACAAGGACAGAAAATGTTTACGGGTGTTCAAAGGAAGTGGAGACAAAGACCGAGGGATGATCTGGAACCATTGCCACTGACTGAGAAGCTTCTGGAACCTTGATAAATAAAAATAATCTGGAACCGTTGATAAAGGCATACATTTCTTAAACTTTCTGAAGTTACTGGTTTCTTTCATCTTTAAACCAAACCTCAAGCTTTCTTCCTGTGAGATGGCAGAATAATGCACAGAATCTGTAGGGTAATTCTGTAGGATTGCTACTTGTCATCTGTCACCTACTTATCAGATGGGCTTTTGATATTTCCTCTCTGCTGCTCCAGCTTGCTCAGGTCACTATAAGCACAAACACAAAACCATTTCTCCATCCTCTTGGGCAACACTGAAGCACAACAGTTAGTAGTAGTATAACTGGCAAACTTCATTGCAAACTAGATGGTCAATCAAGTAGGAATTCCAATTTAGAGAGTAAAGACAAAAAAGACAGAGTGAGTTCCAGGACAGCCTCCAAAGCCACACTCTTTCAAAGTATCAGCAATGAAGCCCTGACATAGAATCCTGCAACTGTCCTTCCAGGTTTTAGGGGATGGCATATTGACAAGAACCTAGAAGTCTGTCTAAGCTCATCCCTATCTTCAGTTTCTTCCTTTCTGCAGAAGCCTCTCCTCAAGCAAAACAGACAAATGAAAACCAAAACAAAACAACCGAAAATTATTTGGCTGCTGAAGAAACCATTTTTTTTTTAACCTGAGTGAATCTTAACCCCTTAAGGGTCAATGTTTCTCATAGTTTTTTCCTATTATTTTTTACCTTTGCTTTGTTCATCTAAAAAGCCTTAATAATTTCCCCCCAAATAGCAATCTTCTCTCTAAAATGCATGCCCATTTCCCAGAATAGCCATCATTGTTTTGTCTTTGTTTGTTTTTTTGCCTGATTCCCTTTGCCATTTCCCCCACTGCCTCTGCCAGCCCTGCATTCTAATAGCACCCCCACAAACTTGGGAAATTGTTTAAAAAGCAGATGGGAAGCTGAGCTATTAATGAACCCTTAGGAGAGTACAGCAGAGGCTCCACCTTGTCCGCACATCAGAATCCCCAGAGGCTTCTAACCCTCTTGCCTCTCAGACCACACCCCAGGCCAATTATATCAGAATGGTGCAGAGAGGCAGCTGGACTTCAGTTTGCTTTTGAAAGTGCTTTACATGACTCCAGTGTGCAGCCAGGACTGAAAGCTACCAGCTTAAAGAGAGATCCATCTTCAACTTCAAAGAGTTAACTTTTTAGATGATGGCCAAATTGCAGCAAGATATATGTGTTTTCAAAAGGGAACTACTAAGAGTACCTTTAGAGCCACTTCTCTTGGGAAAGAGCCTACAATTTCTTTGGACTGTCACTGTTTGAAGATTTGACACTGGAGTATGATGTATTGGCTTCCAGATGGAATTATATTGCCTTTCCCCCCTGCAAGTAATAGCATCAACCATAGCAATATCTTGGCTGTCAAATTTGTACATTTCAAAGCTAAGAATAATTCCCATTACCAGTAGAATTCTTTCTCAGGGTAATTAAAACATTTCATCATAAATATCATTTAAAATAGAAGAAATTTTATTAAGCTTTATTATGTTTCTCATGATTAAGATTATTAGACAGCTGGAAAAGCTTTTTAGAACCAGTCACATGAAGAAAAAGCAAGAATGATTAAATGGCTTTGTAGAGCTCCTACAGGCTCATGCCACCCAGTGCATTAATACATTATTAACTTAGTTAGCTTTCTGAATAACAGCTTCTGAATGGTGGAAACCATCCGAATCCCCTAATTCCATCTATGTTAGTAAAGGCTGGAGAAACACACACACACACACACACACACACACACACACACACACACACACACACACAATTTCATTCAAGGTGTCTTTCTGAATAGACCTCTGCCTACTAATTAAGGAAAGGTTGATGGCCACCTTCTGTTTACTGGGGTCCCGCTCATCTCTTTCCTCAAAAGTACTAATTCCTTTCAGTCTGCTACGTCAGAAAACCTTGTTATCTTTCACTCTTTATTCTTCACCATCTCTGCACTCAAGGGCTACTGAACGAAGATCTTTCTCACTTTGGAACATCTTCTAGATACTTAACATCCTCTACATTTCAACTGTTTTTTTGGAGGGTCAGCCAGTTGCCTATTATTGAGCTTCTTAGCTGTGTCTCACTTTTAACGCTCCCTGCCTTTTTTAAATTAAACCTATTTTCTGTGGATTTTATATTTTTCTCTTTTCTTTTCTTTTCTTCTTTTCTTTTCTTTTCTTTTTGTTTTTAGAGACAGGGTTTCTCTGTGGCTTTGGAGGCTGTCCTGGAACTCACTCTGTAGTCCAGGCTGGTCTCGAACTCACAGAGATCCACCTGCCTCTGCCTCCCGTGTGCTGGGATTAAAGGCGTGCGCCACCAATGCCCAGCTGGATTTTATCTTCTTGACTTTTATTTTCACCAAAGCCATGAGTTATAAAATCTTTAGCCTAGTTGTTAGGAATATTCTCCGACTGTCCCGTGCACTTCTTATAGCCTAACACCTGTTTGGGCCATCAGTGTCAAGTTCCTACTGGAAAGTGTTCAAGGAAATGAAGGAAAAGGGGAAGTGGATCTGGTAGGGACTTATTAGGTATTTTGAAAATTGCTTTCAATGCGACACATCTCCCTGAGGATGTAATTTAGTTGATTTACACAAATGCAATTCATTTATTCCCCTAGAAGCAATTGTTGTGTGCCTTGGGGAAATCACTTTGGTACTTGTCTGGTTGTAAAGGGATGATAGCAACTGCTGACCCTCTTCCAGTCCTTGTGAGAGTGGACAGTCAGAGAAGATAAATGACAAATTAGCATCCTGGAGGAGTTCATAAGTACAAAAGATGTTGTTTTTGGAATTTGTTCAAAGTTCCTTCATTATCAGCCCATCTCTCCTGAGTTAGTGGATGGCACTAGGGATCCTCATGTGTAGACTTAGCTCTCTTCAACCCTTCTGCTTCAGGACAGTGGCCAGCCTTCATCCCTGCAGAAGGGGTGGGCTTGTGTCAGGTAACCAAGCTTCTCTCTTTATAACTACCTGTTTCTGCCTTTTTGACCCAGTGGCTTAGTCTGTTACTGCTCTAACACAACATCAAAGGTGAGGTAGCTTCTGATCAACAGAAGGTTCTATTCCAGAGGCTGGGAGGTCAATCCCATGTTGCCACTGCCTCTCCGTTTGGTGAGGACCTATTGTTTATAGATAACTTTAGCTATTTCACATGGTAGTGCAAGAAGGAATTCTGGCCTTTTGGCCCCTTATAATATATTTGTCTACCTCTTTGGGGGTCTCTACTGTGAATGAAAACTGAAAAAAAGCAGTTTCTGCAAAAGCTATTGATAGATTGGAATTACAGTACTGTGGAGAGTTTGTAATGCTGGAGGTCCAGAGGCTATAGCCTTGTCTTAGGATAGTTCTGGCTATTAGGAACAGCCATTCCTTGCCCACCTGTGTCTAAGCTAACATCTGTGACTGATAGAAACCTTTTGGAATCCATTAACTTAACAGACCACTAGTTTCCACCAATGCCAAAAACAAGAATGTTATCAAACAGCATCTTGGGCCTATAGAAAAGCTCCCCCCATCTTGTTGTAACTGCCTCTATGGTATACCCACCAATATATTTCAAATTGCACTGATTTGTGAAAATAAAATTCTTTTTTTCCTGTAAAACTGTAAAACCTCATGAAACTGCTTCCATGGTGAGAAGTGGAATTTGGAGTAACCTAAATCTGGGTTCCCGAGACACAGTCACTCAAAATGTCTTCACTATAGCCCTTCTCTTATTCCCTTTAAGATGGGAACTGTGGTTTTCCTGTCAGCACTGCCTTTGATGACTAGTCATGATGGCAGTCCATTGATCAGTACGAGGCCAAGCAGTTTGTAGTCAGAGGAGGAGGAGAGGAGAGAGAGTAGAAAAATGAAACTCCACTGGAGGGAATTTCCCTAAGCAACAAGAGGGAAGAGAGAGAGAGAGAGAGAGAGAGAGAGAGACAGAGACAGAGACACAGAGAGAGACAGAGACACAGAGACAGAGAGACACACACAGAGAGAGAGAGACAGAGACAGAGACACAGAGAGAGACAGAGAGAGAGACAGAGAGAGAGACAGAGAGAGAGAGAGAGAGAGAGAGAGAGAGAGAGAGAGAGAGAGAGAGAATAGTGGCCCAGACAGGCTTAGAGAAGCTGAGGGACGTCTAGGAGGGCACTGAGAGACAGAAACCATGGTTGCAGACAGTTGCAGCAGGGCCTGCAGGTGGGACTTCAGCTCCCAAGGGGAGGTGAGAGAAAGCTGGGCTGAAGTGGATAGTGTCGTGATAACAAGAATTTCCATCCGGGGTGCCCCCAAGTGGAATGGGAAACTTGTCAAAGAGAAATGTTCCAAATCACAGAGGGAAGGTGTCCCTTGTCTTTGTGACTGGGGTCCAGTGGGGGGCAAAAAGGAGCTTCCTGGCACATCAGTGTGGCTTTTTTAGTAATAGTAGACGAAGCAGGCAGCTCTGGGATGCCACTTGCCCTGTAGATAAGGAGAAATGAGTGGCTATACTAGGTAGAGGAGAAAATAGCTGGAGAGGTAAACTGAGAGAGGCTTTTGGAAAAGGGGAAGCTTTTAATAGAGGGAGAGAAAAGTGTCTTAGTATGGAGAGATGCCCAGATGGGCTTGGTAGGTTGCAGGAGCCAGAAAGACACCTATTAGTGGAAGAGAGTTGGATGGTTAGAGCAGGTGTGTGGGGTGTGGGGTTTGGGGGTTTGGGGGAGAGCAGATGAAGAGCTGGACTCTAGAATTTGGAGTAAAATTTGGTGGGTGGAAGAAACCAGCAGAAACAAAAGATCCATGCATATCTTAGGAAGGTCAAATCAGTAACTTGGTTTGGCGCAGCCGAGTCCATCGGGAAGATAACTTGTTTATGCCACTCTCAGGTTTCCACAACAGATGGATGAAAAAGGGAAATAAAAGGAGGACATGACTACTTCTAAGGCATTGAAGTTTTTATTAGAGATACAAAGAAGAGCACAGGTAGAGGCAGAGACATATGGGAGAGTCCACAATGAACATGACTGCAGACTGAAGAGAGCCATGTGAGGAGATGGGGAAGGGAGAGGGGGAGAGAGAGAAAGGGAATGGAGCCAAGAGGCCAAGAGATCAGAAAAGGTCTGGTAGTGAACATGGCTGAGATTATATAGGAAACAGTAGCTGGGGAAGGGCCATCCAGCCCCTGGGCTGGAGGGTTTATGGTGTGAGGCTGAGAATGCCAGCCAGGAGGACCCTGAAACAGGTGGGGACTGAGGGATGATTCTAGAATCTGAAGGGCCAGCATCCACTTTGTTATGTTAATAAGCACCTCAGCTGTTTGTCCCTGGTTTTTGACCTAACACAACCAAGTTTTAATTTTTAATGAAAAGTAAACAAGCATATTCATGTCGAAGTGTGCACATTTTTTTAGTTTTTAAAATTTTGTTACATTTTGTTTAATTTATTGAGATAGAGAGAGTAAGATTTGGAGGGTGAGAGGGAGAGATAGAGAAGACTACTAAATATATTACTATGAAAAAATGTAGGCAGAAAAGATGAAATGGCTGTGGAACTTTAGGAGGTGGAGCCTCATCGGATGTAATTAGTCCCTGGAGGCTTAACCTGGAGCCACAGTAAGCCTTTTCCCTCTTACGTTGCTTTTATTAGGCATTTTGCCATAGCAACTAGAAACGAAATGAATATGAATTCTATGGTTATGTTTTGTAGATCTGGTGCCTACACGTTGTCATCTATGATTATTATTTCTATTTTTCTTGCCAAAAGCAACATGGTAAATGTATTTTTAAAAAACTTTCTGATATTAATTTTCATGGAAAATTACTGGTTTTATCAAAGTTTACTAAACTTGGTTAATTTTTTTGCCAATATTGAGTCATCATGATTTTGATTGCTCCTGTTTGATTATGGAATCCACCATAAACTTGGAATTTTGAGATGAAAGGTTTTCACAACCTTCCCATGGGGACCATGCATTTAAAAATATGAACCTATATGATATTTCTCATTCAGATTATGACAAATGGATGATCCAAATAAACTTAAATGCATAAATAAAACAACCAAAAGTTTGAGATGAGCACTACACTGTTATCAAAACTTTATATATATATAATCATATTTTGTGTGTATATACCACATAAACACACACACACACCATGCACAAACACAGTAACACATAAATAAAGTTTTAAGTTGAAAATAAGATAAAAATGAAATCATAAAGTAGTTTGATTTACAATGGCTAAGGATGTTGATACTTTGAGATTTCATCTTACACCTGTCAGATTGGCTAAGATCAATAAAACAAGAGGTAGCTCCTGCTGGTGAGGATGTGGAGCAAGGGGAACACTCATCCATTTATTGATTTTTTTATCTAAGATGTTCTATTTACCAATAGCGATGCAGGAGGCAGATATTGGGGTGAAAACCTGCTAGATTAGAGAAGTCAAGAAGCAACCAGCTGATCTTCCTTTTTGGCCAGAGACCCAGCAAGAGAGCAGCTCTCTACATCATCCCAACCTGAAAAGGCCTCTTCTCCTTCCTGTACATTTCTCTATTGGGCCTCCATATTCTCTATGGCTAATTCTTGTCAACTAGTTACTGATTCCACCACCTGATCCATCCTAGGAAAGGGAAATGAAATAGATAGTTCAGATGGATACAGGATTGTGGGGGCGGTGCTTGGATGGGAGGATCAAGTGGAGTGGGGGAGGGAGATGAAGGAGGGAATATAGAGAGAGACCGCTAAAATTAATGGCCGCTTGATTCATAGTACAGAAACACAATACAGTAGAAACTTCCTAAAATATGTACATACGTGAAGGTGATCTAAATAATATTGCCAAATAATGGAGGGAGACAAAATCCCAACTGACTATCTCTTGTCACCAAATGAAGCTTCCAGTATTGGGACTGAGTTACATCCAATTGAGTTGTTGGCTAAATGGCTTCCCAACCCAACTGTTGTCAGGACAATAGATTGCTATCTACAAACAGACACCAAGTCTTCACCACACAACTCATTGAACATGGAGAAGTAGAGCTGATGCATACCTAGAGCCTTCATCCTACATTCTAGCATCTTTGGTAGCAGAAGGTTCCCTGCATACTACCAAAAAGGAAATGTAAATACCAAGCAGCCACACACCCTTTGACCTAAAATGTTGTACCACCTACAAGATATGCTAGGGAGAAACCAATCAATAACTTACTTGACTTAAGTCCTACTCCATGACATGGAATCCATTTCTTGGGTGACCAAGAACCAGAGACAAGATATCCCAGAAACTTAGGGTAACAGCAAAACAACAACAACAAAAGCCCCAGTGATAAAATGTCTCCTAATGGTGTTCTGCTCTGCTCATAGATATGTGCCTTGTTTGGCTATCATCAGATCACCTTTATCCTGCCACAGGTGGGAACAAATATGAGATGCCCCCACAAGTCTGACATTACACAGGGAGTGAGAGACCCTGGAACACTCAACTCTAAATGGTTGTCTCCATGAAATCCCTCCCCTCGGAGCTCAGGGAATCCTGCAGAAGAGGAGATAGAAAGAATGTAAGAGCCAGAGAGGTTGGAGGATACCTAGGAAATAAGGCCCTCTAAATCAAGATCATATGCACTCATACAGACTGAAGCAGAACGCACAAGACCTCTGCAGGTCTGTACCAGGTCCTCCGTGTATATATTATAGCTTCAAGTTTAGTTTATTTTATTGCATTCATGAGTGTGCAAACAAGTGGGTTTCTGATTCTTGTGTCTTCCTTGGGCTCTTTTCCTTCTGTTGATTTGTTTTGTCCACCTCTGATGTGATAGTTTTTATTTCATGTTATTATATTTTATTTCATCATATTTAATTATTATTTCTTAGAAGCCTATTTGTTTTGTAATAAGAGACAACAAGAGAGTGGACCTGGAAGGGAGAGGAGGTGGGGAGATACTTGGAGGAGTAGAGGAAAGGGAAATGATAATCAGGACAGATTATGTGAGAAAAGAATTTATCTCCAATAAAAAGAAAAAATATGAAAAGAAAAGATAAAAATGGGATTAGCACAGAAGAATCACCTGCTCTTTGCAAATGACAAAAAATTGATTAGTTTTTTCCTATTAAAAGTTTAAACTATAAATAAAACTACTTCCTTGAGATGAATCTGTGACGTCTATATACATGTATAATGGTTCATTTTTCTGTATTTATGTATCCTGTTTTGAAGAAAAATGAGCTATAAATTCTACACATGATGGGGCAATTTGAATATGGGGAAGATAGTGCATAACATTGAAAGGTTAGAGTCCAAAATGTCATAACTAAAACTTAGTCCCAAATTACTCATAAAAACTATATGTAAAAATTCCCATATGAGTTGTACACGTACAATTGTATTATTTTCATCTTTTATGTCTAGATATTTTTCATGATAAAATATTAGATATTGGATAAAATTTATAAAGTAATAATGGAAACTTTGTAACACAGTTTTGCTCAGTAACTATTATATTAGATGGTTTCTCTCTCTTTTTTTTTGATTGGTTTAAGTAACTGGATTTTCACACTTAAAATTTTTACCATTAGTAAGCTATTCTTTTTAAAGTCTTTATATTCCTTTATTGGAGCAAGATTCTTGATGATATAGTGATGTATTTACTAAGTAGTGTTCTGTACAGAAATTACACACTATCCATCTAGACAGATTTTAGTCACTTTGTCCATTGATGGAGTAATTCCATTTATAAAGTTCTACACATCAAAAAGCTTCAACTTTGACCAGACTGCCCATTAGTCATCTCTAAAAAAGTGGCATTTAAGTTATGTCTATTTTTCAGCATTAAAAAGCTTATGTATCAGGTGCCTTCACTAAACAGTACTCTCTGCACAATGTTGTTGAGCAGATAGAGGTCTTCATCCACCCAGAACTAGAGTCACATCTGCGGGCCTCTGCTACCTACCTGGGACAGAGCACTCCCAACCTCCCCATGAACTGCATACTCTGACAGCCCACCTTCATAGCCAGTTCACACTTCCGATGAAGGCATGCTAGCAACTATTCTTCATACAGATGTCATTAGAGCAACAGGTCTGTGACACAGTGGGAATAGGTGCTGTCAACGTATCCAGGTAACTAAAGGGCCATTTTAAAAAAATGTCCAGTGGAGATATGATCCACATCCCTTTAAATCAATTGCAAAGTCCAGAGGTTACCCAGCAAAGTATGTATCACAAAGTATGAAGTTAGGGAGACAAAGTTTGACACGATGTCATTAGGCAGGTCAAATTTGGAAGGTCATATTGAGCATAAAAGCATGCAGTCCTTATGGGTACACATTGGTTTTATTGTAACAAAGTAACTTCTACACTTTAGTATTTAAAATGAGCATCTTTTACTTCCAGCAAAAGCCAAAAAAATTAAAAATAAAGTTACACTAGGAAGCAACATAGATGTCTCTCAACTGAAGAATGGATAAAGAAAATGTGGTACATTTACACAATGGAGTACTACTCAGAGAAAAAAAAACAAACAAACAATGGAATCTTGAAATTCACAGGCAAATGGTTGGAACTAGAAGAAACCATCCCGAGTTAGGTAACCAAGTCACAAAAAGACAAACATGGTATGTACTCACTAATATATGGAGTTTAGACATAGAGAAAAGGCTTACCAGCCTACAATCCACAACTCTAGAAAAGCTAGGAAACAAGGAGGACCCTAAGAGAGACATACATGGTCCCTTGGAGAAGGGGAAAGGGACAAGATCTCCTGAGCTAATTGGGAGTATGGGGGAGGGAAGAGGGAGTCAGAAGAAAGAGAAGGGGAGAAGGGGGGTGGAGAGGAGGACATGAGGGAGCAGGAAGATTGAATCAGGGGAAGAATAGAGGAGAGCAAGAAAAGAGATCCCATAATAGAGGGAGCCATTATAGGTTTAAAGAGAAATCTGGCACTAGGGAAATATCCAGAGATCTACAAGGATGACACCAACTAACAGTCTAAGGAATAGTGGAGAGGCTACCTTAAATGCCCTTCCCCAATAGTGAGACTGATGACTACCTTATGTGCCATCCGAGAACCTTCATCCAGTAGCTGATGGAAGCAGAAGCAGACACCCACAGCTAAACACTGAGCTGAACCCCTGGAATCCAGTTGCAGAAAGAGAAAAGTGATGAGCAAAGGTGTCAAGGCCAGGCTGTAGAACAGCTGACCTGAACAAGGGGGAGCTCATGGACCCCAGACTGATAGCTGGGAAACCAGCATAGGACTGTTCCAGACCCCCTGAACTCTGGTGTCAGTTTGGAGGTCTGGGCAATCTATGGGGCCTCTGGTAGTGGATCAGTATTTATCTATAGTACACGAATGGACTTAGGGAGCCCACTCCACACAGAGGGATACTCTCTCAGCCTAGACACATGGGGGGGGGTGTCTAGACCCTGCTCCAAATGATATGACAGACTTTGAAGATCCCCCATGAAAGGCCTCGTCCTCTCTGGGGAGCAGAAAGGGAGGGGATGGGATACGGGTTGTTGGTGGGCAGGGGAGGGAAAGGGAACTGGGATTGACATGTAAAACAACTGTGTTTCTAATTTAAATAAATAAAAAAAAAAGATCGTCAGCTCCAAGTAAAATACTACAGGTTCTGCTGATTCTCCCATTGAATGGCAAGGCTCAAGTCATCATTAGCAGGGACCTTTATTTTAAAACTGTCATCTTAAATGCTAGGATGCTGGTTGCACATCACAATCAAACCTGCCAAAGGAGAAGCTATGTTGTCACAATGCCAACTTACCCCCTCCAGACACCTCAACCCCACACTTGCTGACCTTCTATATCCCCCGTTTTTCTTTTTATTAAAACAAGAGAAAGTAGAGAGATACATGTTTGTAAATGCCAACTGTATCCATATAGAGATACAGTGTAATCTCCTAGCCCAATAAACAGAGAAAGGAAAAGAATTAGAACTCTATGAACTATGACACAGGGGCCTAGCACCCCCACCTCCTATCAGAGCTCAGGGAGCTGGAGGGCTTTTCTTTTTTTCCCACAGAGCATAGTGATGGTGTTGAACCCACAGTTTTTGAGACAAAAAAAGGATAAAAGTGAATTTAGTTCAGAAAAGTGGAGATTCTTTTCCCGTTGTGTTTTGCTCAAGGTATTTCCCCAAAGTAAGTTGAGAACCATGGTGTTGAGAAGAGATGGAGCTCAAAAAGTGGAGGAGTGAGCACAAGAGGGAAGGGGTGGGAATGATTGCAACTTGCTCTCAGGGACTGAAGAAAATTGAAAATTAAAACAAAATAAAAAGAAGGCTGGGATGCATCAGTCTTCTGTGCTAGTCATCCTTGTCTTCATCCTCCTCTCCTTCCTCCCCTTCATCTTCATCTTCCTCATCCTCATCCTCATCCCCTTCATCAATATCTTCCAGGCCCCCCTCTTCTTCATCATCATCTTCCGCCTCTCCTTCTTCATCATCCATAGGAGGAACCCAATAGTACTGCAAGGGGTGGGGCCAAATCCCATCTCGGATGCCCTCTCCTAACTCATCTGCACCTGCATGGGAACAGTCAGTAAACTGGTAAAGCAGCTCGCTGGCTCTTGATACTGCCTCTTCCTGCTGGCCTTATTCTGCATCTGACTCAAGCATTTTGTCTGATCCGTCCCAGATCCCCATTTGATCTTAGTGGATTTGGAAGATGTGTCACCACTCTGATTCAGATGAAATTCTTGGAGAGAACTGTGTTTTCAAAGCAAGGGTTTTCATCAAAATAAAAATCTGTTCCATTGTTACCCCAAATTGGGGATTTTGGTGATCAGTTTTGACCTCCTTTGAAAAAATCGCTGGCAGAGTTTGTTATATTTTTGTTCTACTTTCAAAATGCCCTTACCAGCTTGTTCATTAAGTCTGTTTTAGGGTGTACTTCATCAAATGTGCAGTTGCTTCTTGCTGTTCTTTTTCTCCTTTCAGCGGGCCAGGAGAGACCAGCATGTCCTCTAGCTTTGGGACAGGAGCTGTCTGGATTTCTCAGATTGAGGCAAGAGCACAGACTGCTGTTTTAGGGCATAGCCTGAAGGAATGGCCAGAAACCAGAGGCCAGAGCCTGATGTTCTCAGCAGGAAGAAACTCACAGGAACTAGCAAATGATTCTTAGTAACTTGTTCCTGATGCTCTTTAAGGTGGTTACTTTTTTGTTTTCTAGTTTTTTTTTAAAGAAGGATATTTTAAGTTAGATGATTTTTATTAATTAATTTTATTTAAGTTTAATATAATCAAGTTTACTGTGATCAGTGCCTTGATTGTACCCAATAGATTCTGACACATAGACTATTTACCAATATTGCTTAGAAACTCTGAAATTTTAAGTGTGTATTTCTACTTTGATCTAAGAACATGGCAAGGTCATATGTCCAGATGGAGGGTCTTTGCATTTCTTAGTGTGGGCACAGGGCTTACTCTTCTGTGATTTGGGATAGATTTGTTTATCTCTACTTTGTTGAGACTTAGGTTTTCTTTGTGAGATGGGTATGTTCAATTTTTATTAACATGCTGTGTGCACTTGGGAAACAGCATGATGTTATATAAGTGTTTATCATTCTTGCTTCTCTTATAGCTGCTGAGTTTTGAAGGCTGTTCTGTTATTTGAGAAACTAGGACATCTTATGGCTTTTTATAACTTTTAGCATTAGCACTAACCATCTTTGTCCTGTCTTTGTGCACCTGACTGCACCTGAGCTGACGAGACCCAGGTCTTCAGTTGTGTTTGCTTTTTTCAGTGTGACTGCTTCTCTTTGTACCTTCAGCTTTTATGAATCACCTTGAGTATGTCTTGTGTTTAACAGTAGGTTTTGCTTCCTTGTGCATCAACCAGAGCTTTTTCAAACACCTTTTAAAATAATAAAAGAAGTGTGAGCTTCTTTAGGGAATGCAAATGATAACTTCACAGCACTCAAAGAAACCCTCTAGCTCTTCTAACTTTTCTCTGCAAGGACAACTGCCACTAGCATTGTGCTGTATTTCATTTAGTTGTTTCCTGTCCCTTAAAAAGTTTGTTATGAAGTAGTTCTACTGTATTTGTCATCTATTTTAAAAAGAGTATTATTCTTTTCAGGACATAAATTTCACTTTCTACATGTTTTCAGAACCATCAAGCTCAGCATAGTCCCTGTTTGTGTTCCCACCTCCAGCCATTCACAATACCCACTCATACATTTGAGCTAAAGTTCAGACTAAAGAAAAAAACTCCAACTAGATTTTTTTTCTCTGAAAATTTCAGTCCTACAAAGTTTGCTGTTAAGCAGAATATATTATCTGCTCTGCTTTCACTAAAATGACTTCTTATAATAGAAGATCAAGATGAGCTGGGTGACCATGTAATTTGGGCTTTAAACCTGGAATATTAAAATGAAAGGAGAGCTATTAATATTTATCTCAGGATGAGAGACTTTAATAACTAAGGGTGTTTTGAACAAACTGGATCTTTAAATATCATATACCTGTGGGCCTCCATCCTCAGGACGCCTGTAGGGTAGTCTCTCTCTCTCTCTCTCTCTCTCTCTCTCTCTCTCTCTCTCTTTCCCTTCCTCCCACCCTCCCTCCCCCCTCTGTCCCAGGAAGTCTGTTCTTATCTAGCTAGCTGGCCAGTTCATTGAATCAGACAAGAGTCATCTACTTGCTTTCAGCATTGATCTTGTCTTGATGCTCTTCAACTTCCATTTTGGTCTTCCTAATGAAGGGGAACAGTTTGGGTGAATCTTAAGAACTAACACATGGAGCTGGGGAGATCAGTGTTTAACAGTGTTTGCTTTTCTTGCATACAACCCAGGTTTTGTCCCCAATACCCACACCAGGCAGCTCACTGCAATGCCAGTCCCAGAAGATCCATCTTTTTCTGGTGCATATAAATTCATGCCAACACACACACACACACACAAGGTTTACAGCACAGACACACACGCACACAGACACACACTTGAGGTTTACAGTACACATACACACTCTTGAAGTTTACAACACACACACACACACACACACACACACACGAGGTTTACAGCACAGACACACACACACACACACACACACACACACACACAGACACACACTTGAGGTTTACAACACACACACACACACACACACACACACACACACACACACACAGTTGAGGTCTACAGTGCCAGAAGAGACAGGAGCCCATCAAAGCCAGGAACAGGACAGCCGGCAAGCATGGTTCAGTAAAGTTGAGCGCTCACACCCGTATCTGAAAACAGGAAGCAGATTGAATACTACCCTGGGGATGGCAAGAGATTTTTGAAACCTTAAGTCCACCACAGTGACACACCTCCTTCAACAAGACCACAGCTTCTAATCATTTTCAAACAACCACCAACTGGGGCCAAGTTTTCAAATATATGAGTCTGTGGGGGCCATTCTTATTCCAACCACCACAAGCCAGCTGCTGACTGAGTTGCTTCTGTACTGGTTCAGGCAAGTTCCTCCACTGGAGCAGATGCCCCTGATTGAAGACTGGACTATGAGGAGTGGAAGAAGCACCGAATATTCAAAGTCCTGAGTGAAGGTGATGAGCATTGCCACATCAAGGACCTAGCCTCAGACCCATGGAAAACATCAGAAGGATGGCCAGGCCTTCCTCTGGTCCATGTGTGGATGTTAAGAGTATGCACAGAAAATATCTACCTAGCTCCCTCCCCCACCCCTGGATATTTGTAACCTGAAGACTGCTCCCATACGGATGGTATGCTTGCTGACATTAGCTAAGCCTGCCTCCGTGATCTTTCTGTGTACCATAACCCCCACCTCCTTGTTTATCTGTATGTAGTAACCTTGCCTCCTTGTTCGGCTGTGACAGTGCCTTGACTCCACACTGCTATTCAGTTGTCTGTTCCAAATGCTCTGGGCTTCTCCACCAGAGAACCAGCCTGTATGATCCCAGCTTTTCTGTGTCTGTGTGTCTGTATGTGTCTGTCTTTTCTTTACTCCCTCCCCATTCAGTTAGATCTATCTCTGGGCCATGTAAGGATGCAGCATTGAACACTGAGGATTTCATCTTCAAGACTCAGGATGAATACCATAAAAGTGCTGCCTGACTCCAGGAATCAAGATCAACACGCTGTTTCTGACAATGGCCATTCTGTCCAAAGCCCAAGCAACCCCAGTGGCCCTGGGCTTCTTGTTAGTACAGAGACCAGGGATGCTTTGTTGTTGCCCTGAGAGTAAGAATTTGAAAGCAGCTGGGCAGTGGTGACACATGTCTGTAATCCCAGCATTTGGGAGGCAGAGGCAGGCAGGTCTCTGTGAGTTCAAGGCCAGCCTGATCTACAAATTGAATTCCAGGACAGCCAGGACTACACAGAGACCCTGTCTCTACAACAACAACAACAACAACAACAACAACAACAACAACAACAAAAGGAATTATGAAAGCTCCAGTACCTTGATGATATTGTTGCACTCCAAAATTAGCCTCTGTAATTTTATGCATCTCTTCCCACCAAGCTGTAGACAGAATGTTTTCATTTCTTTCTTATGAAACATCCAGGGCTTTGGCCTGATTGGCTTATTAGAGAAGCAAGTAATCGAAACTTTTTCTAGTCCTATATTTGACAAAAAATCACACTTTGATATGAACTCTAACTGGCTACTTGCCATATCGGTGATCATTTGTAACTGTAAATGTAACATACCATCAATGATGGCATTGAAGAGTTCAAATCTTCTGATGGGAGATAACCTCCTAGGAATTCCTTCTATCAATGACAATGCCATGTTTCTTCTACATGACTCAGAACAGACTAATGGCTCACTAAAGACAGATATAGAAGCCAGGGCTACTGTTGTATTCAGCAAGCGTTTTTATTAACACACAGAATATGGAAGTGGATTTCCTGTTGCCTACCGCTGCTATCCTTTAAGTTTGCTATAATGAGGCTCTTCATGCTCTCAGTCTAGCTCTTCCTCCTTCTCCTGTTTTGGAATTCTTCTGAAGTTGAATCAGCAGTGCCTTGGATGCATTCTGATGACTGGCCGATAGAGAGGCTGAAAAGATGAGCCTTTGATAATAACACCAAAGTTAGAATCGGTGACACACACCTGGGAAATAACCATTCTGTAGGCAGGATGTTGACTTTCAACCATAATTTCTTATCCTGTATTTCCTGTGGGATCAAATTTTTATGTTCCAAGGATATGATGTTTTCTTGTTGCCTAAGATCAATTGCAGACCAATGTTGGGTAGCTTTTATAAATGCCAGGTGGTTGGCTTTGTGCAGAGGCTTAAACTCTCATCTCTGGTGCCTTCTGGAATGAATAGGTATGACGCGAGTGCCTTGAGCGACAGCTCTCAAGGAACAAAAGAAGTGCAGCATCGGCTTCCTCATGAAGGGAAACCACAAACTTGATTTTAACACTGATGCCTGTCTTTCCCAAAATTCGGGAGCAAGAAGTGCACACTTTTTTTTTTTTTTTGAGACAGGGTTTCTCTGTGGCTTTGGAGGCTGTTCTTGTAGACCAGACTGGTCTCAAACTCACAGAGATCTGCCTGCCTCTGCCTCCCAAATGCTGGGATTAAAGGCATGTGCTACCACCACCCCAAGTACACACTTTTGGGAGGCTCAGTTTCATTAATAATTGTTCTGTCTATCCTGAATGAGTAATGACACGTAATTGCCTGTTTAAATGCTTTCTGGAATTTTGGATAATATGCAATTATAATATGATATTTAAACTTTCTTAATGAGTTAATTTCAGCTGAAATTGCCACTAGAATTTTGTATGTGAAGTTATTATATGTTACTTTATGAAAAGTAGGAAAACAAGATAGAGAGAAGGGCCTTCTGAATAGTGTGTCAGTCACTCGGGGAACAAAGCCAACAATTTACAAATGAGACCTCATAAAATTAAACAACTTTGGTACAGTAAAGGAAACAGTTAATCAAGTGAAGCAACCGCTTACAAATGTGGCCAAAGAGTAGAGAATGAGCAGGGCGTTGGTGGCGCACGCCTTTAATTCCAGCACTAGGGAGGCAGGTAGATCTCTGTGAGTTTGAGGCCAGCCTGGTCTACAGAGTGAGTGCCAGGACAGCCTCCAAAGCAATACAGAGAAACCTTGCCTAGAAAAAAAAAAGGAGTAGAGAATGATGAATGAATGCTTCTCAGTTTGTTTATTTTATATAGTTCGAAGTCTCCTGACCAGGTAATGGTGCAACCAGAGGTGGGTCAGTTTTCTCACTCACCTCAGTTGGCATAATCAAGATAATCCCCTACGACCATCCTCCAGAACCATCTCTGGTTGACAATTCCCACTGCCCATCACAACTCCACCCCTTGTCAGGCTGAGACTCAAACTACCACTTTAAGCTAAAGACTTCCACCTTTTGCTTCCAAGGGCTCATGATCACTTTATAAAGCGTATTCAGTCCAGCTTCAAACATCCCCATAGTCTTTAAAAATTCCAACGCTTTAAAAATTCAAAGTCTGTTAACCATGAGCTCCTATAAAAGTGAAAACTAAATTACATACTTTAAAAATACAGAGTAAAACATCATACTCCAAAACGGAAGATGTCAGGCATAACAAGTACCATTCATACTCAGTCCTCCAGCGCCATGTCCCAGTCCTCCAGCTCTGCTGCCCACAGCACACAGTCTTTCCTAGGCTGGCTCTCGTCCACGACTTCAGCTTTCCTCTATGCATACCTGATGGTCCTGGGATTGCCATAATAACTTCTCTCTATCTTCACAGCTTCACACAATTCCTTGCAAGGATGCTAAAGCATTTCCAGCTTTAGCTATTCTCTGATATCATGGACCCAAGACTCCTTGACCCCATCAACCCTTCATCTTCCATGCTTGCAAAACCACAGGGATCATGCTGCCAAGCTCTGCTAGCTCAAGATGCAGCCTGCCTCTGCTGGCCTGCAGGTGTTTGAGCTTCTGTATGCTGACTCTGACAAAACACATTCTTATGCGGCTGCACTGGAGGAGCTTGGAATCCCTTCAGTTCAGGCTTTCTTCCTCAATGAGTTTGGGCCATCTCTAGGTAGAGCCTCTGGATGGAAGGAAGGGCTTTTGCAATGGGAAGAGCTTTTCTGTTGTTTCAGTGTAGCACAAAAGGTTTCTCTTCAGTGATGCTGATCTTTTCAAATAATTGAGGCAGCTTTCCAGCACCAATCTTAATGCTCTCCTATCTTGAAACTTCATCCGGCAAACACACTAGTCTATTATTTTTTTAATTTATTTTAAAGATTAAAAATTATTTATTATGTATACAGTGTTCTGCCTTCATATGTGCCTGCAGACCAGAAAAGGGCAACAGATCTCATTATAGATGGTTGTGAGCCACCATGTAGTTGCTGGGAATTGAACTCAGGACTTCTGGAAAAGCAGCCAGTGCTTTTAACCACTGAGCCATCTCTCTAACCCCCTAGTTTATTATTTTTAAGTTCAGTTTTATTTGGGTTCTCCAGGACACAGGAAGAGTAGAGCCAGATTTTTAGCCATGATATTTATGATGCGACTGGCCTGAGGCCCAATTCCGTCTATAGTGCCTGTTTTCCTTTGGCTATTACGTGCAGGGTCATCACTATTGGGCTTCTCTCAGTATCACTGTCTTCTGTGACAGTGGGAGAATCGTCTCAATGCACTCTGTGTGTGTGTGTGTGTGTGTGTGTGTGTGTGTGTGTGTGTGAATGTAAAATGCCCATTTGTAACATAGTACTGTATAAATTGAATATGCACAATGAAATAAAAAAATAAAGAACTTCATGGCAAGCCTGACTTTGAAATTTAGTCTCTTTCCCCCATACCTTTAAATATTTTACAATAATGTATTTTAAGTGTTTCTAAGGGATGTATATTTATTTATATTGCTTGATATCTTCTACTTGTGTCATCCACTCAGACTTCTGTTGATCTGATTTACCTGTAGTGTTATCATGTTTGCTGTGGCAGAGCCTTCTATTGTTTCTCGTTCTCATTTTTCTAATGATATGCATCTAGGATGCTTCCTTTTTTATTATTATGAACAATGCTGCTGTGATCGTGAAAACAAAGATATGTGCATTTAATTATATTAAAATATAAACTGCATTTAAAAATTTTTAAGGAAGCAGAAAAGGCAATTGGGTGAAATGTATTTTCAGTGCATATGACAACCAGAGGGCTGGTATTCAGGAATCATAAGAAGCCTCTAGAAATCAATAGGAAGAATATAAAGACAATAACAATCAGAAATAGTTATGGGATGATTTACTGTGCAACAGTAGAGTAAACCTGAGTGGCCAGTATAACAGTAACAGATGTCTCACAGAGCAAAATGCAGATTAAACTTACAGTAGCTACACCTATTACACCGTAGAAAGAAGAGAAAGAAACCATGCTGAGAAGATGTGGGTTTATGAAAACACATTCTCCATGGCTTGGGGAAGTTTAGATTGATACAATTATTTTAGAGAACAAATTGAGACAATCTCCCCGGAGTCTGTAGAAGTGTGTGAAGGACCTCCAGTCCTCTAACTAACTTGGATCGTGCAAGGCATACTGAGTTAGAGTGATTTAGCTACCTCTGTCTCTGTATCACCAGCATGTGTTGATTTTTGTGGGACTTTTGTTTGTTTTTTTAAATTTTGTGCTGCGATTAAACCCCAGGACCTTGTACATTCCTGGCAAGTGTTCTCATGAGACTGTGTGCTAGGTTAAGGGGTGAGGCAGGGCTGCTGGGTAACACCTGAAATCTGAGTTAAATTGTAGTTTTCCTGATTAGTTTCATCTGTACATTTTAAAATAAATTTTGAGTGTAAAAAATACTCTGAGAAATTCAATTATTCTCTCTCTCCATCCCCCTCCTTCTTCCTCTCCCCACCCCCTCTGTCTCTCCCCTCCCTTCTCCTCTGACATCTGTTGCAGGCTGTGTAATATGCTGAGGTAAAGGAAATACAGTAGCTACACGTTACGATTTTTAAATTTTATTTTTAAACTTTTTTTTTTAAGAGCACTGTGCTCCTATGAACATCTCTACCTGGAAGGCAAGTCAGAGCCTCTCAGGGAGCATCCCGTCATCTGGATTAACTTACCCTGTTCCCTGTCATCTCCGTGTGGTCCGGCAGTGGATGCTCTGTAATCAGTGGCTGAGAGCGACCCATGATGCACTTCTAACCTGCTCATCTCCTGGGCTTTCATCTGGGAAGAAACATTAACGACATCCACTTAGTCACTAGAAGGAAATGAATACACAGATATGGAATGGCTCGTGAAATTGCCTAGCACAGCCAAGAATAATTCCCCAAGGTTCACTCTCTCTGCTTCTAAGAGTCAGAGGAAGGAAGAATAAGAAAACATGATGGCAGTAGAAGAGGCATTTATGGTTCTCTGTGTGCTCTAATACATTGCTCCTAAAACATTTCAGAGGGAAAATAAAATGCATTTTCTAAAGTTCCTCCCCTCCAACCCCAAACCAGTATGGTAACACACAACTACTAACCTTGATACCTGTGAGGTGAAGGAAGGAAGACCACTCTAGACCACACAGTGAGTTGGAGATCAGCCAGGCTTCGCTGATGCTGTCTTAAAACACAAAATCCAAACACAAAACAAAAATAAAATGTTTTCCTCCACTTATGTTGGACAGGAGTATTTTAAATTTTTTTTAATTTATCTTCTGGAATTTTATACATGAGTACAATGTACTCAGATCGTGTTCAGGCCCACTCCCTACCTCCAACCCTCCCAGATCCCTTTCCCAATCTGTTTCTGTATGTCATGCCTTCTTTTTAAAAATGAGCACAGAAAGGGATAGTGATGTCACTTGGTTTTTACATATCACATATAGTATCACATATGCTGAAAAAATCTGACTTTTACATTCTGCATATTGACCAAATTTGTGAACACTTCTTTCTCAGTTAGAAAATTGGATTTTAATCTGATAAATGAGATTTCAGAAGGTGCTGTGTACAGATGATCAAAGTTGCCAATAGTAGAAACCCTGCAGGCAAGCAAGGTCTTCTATAATTTATGCCATTCCATTATTTATGAATAGCTTTTCAATAGTTTTGGAAATAATATCTCAGACTGAAGACATCATGAATTTTCTGCCATGATAAAATGATGCCCGTGTGTAGCATACTCAGTTCTTCATGCTTTGCTGTCTGAATTTTCCCTGCTTTGTGTGGGGGTGGGCAATGAGACACACACACATTCTCCCTGCTTCAGACTCTAGTGATGGCCATCAGATTTGGAACAACAAAAAGTTAAGCATACATGGCAGAGAAGATGAAAAAACTGGACAGGCCACGCTTTCTTAAGCCTTACTATCATAGCTTGGGTATCCACCACCCACTGAGACCTCTATTGCCTTCTCTGCCAAAGGAACCTATTCCACTGAGCCTAGGGAGAATGTACCTCTTCTGCTCCAATATATTACATGTTGCTACCACTCAGGAGCTGGGCCTCCACCCAGCATTTAATTTGGGTGCCAAGATTAATGATGCAGGTCACATGCAGGGAACACAAAACACTTATTAGTCGTGTAATGTGGCCCTCTGGGGCAAGCAAGTTAGCTGCAGAGAAGGGTAAGAAATGAGGTTCAGCGTGGCCCAATGTAAGGACTCAGTCTCCAGGGCACTGGAGTGCTAACAAAAGCTACCTACCTTTCTTAGAAGCATAGGAAACTCCGTTCTGATTGAGAGAAAGGCAGAGGACTGGGCTAGCTCTATCTGCTTGTTCCAGTTTGCCCCATGGGAACATACCACACTTCAGGTCTTCTTGGGTGACAGCCACAAAATACGGACAGAAAGGCAGAGATCTGCCCACACTTGCGAGGCTTTAGCCACCGTGCAGCTAAAGGGAAAGGTAGACTCTTCATTCAGGAATGTGAATTGAGGAAATCAAAACCTCAAACACCGGCACCAGCACCCCAATGCTTTTCTTGGCTCCCTTTTATATCATTTAAAATCTCAAAATCAAAAGTTCATTTATAACCTGGAGTGGTGGCTCAGTAGTTAAGAGCACCAAGTGCCCTTCTAGAGGACCCTGGTTCCACCCTCAGCCTTGTGCCATGGCTTACAAACATTTGTAACCCCAGTCCCAGCTTTCTATTCTGGCCTCTGTGAGCACTAGGCACTCAACAGATGCGCACACGCGTGCACGCGCTCACACACACACACACACACACACACACACACACACACACACACACACACACACACAAACACACAGGCAATTGTGGCCAGATCTCTGCCTTTCTGTCTGTATTTTGTGGCTGTCACCCAAGAAGACCTGAAGTAGTGTGTGTGTGTGTGTGTGTGTGTGTGTGTGTGTGTGTGTGTGTGTTTATATGCAGGCAAAACACCTAAAAGACATACAACAAAAATTAAAGTTCATTTATTTTGATTCGAGTTGATACAAATGTCCATGAGTGTGATGGGGAAAGCTCACCTTCCATCAGCCACTTTGGGAGAGAATGCACTTCCATGGTGAAATGGCATAGATCCTTACAGCAGGGACCCTGAACAAACTGTTTTCAGGGCAGCCTAGAAGGAAAGAACAGGTTCATGCTCAGTGAGCTCATGGTCATGTAGGACCATTCATGGCAATTCATGCTAGCTGGAGTCAGAATGGGATCGGAGACCCAGGAGGTGGAGGTGCTGGGAATGAGAACAGGAACAGAAAAGGGAGGTGAGCCTGTGGTCAGAGTGAAAGTGCTAAGCACATCAGAACGTGACTAGTTAATTACCCCAGCAATTAAATCTTTGATTAGGTTCTTTTCTGTTTTCAATCTACATTTTTAAATATTTATTTATTATTATTTTATGTGTATGAGGATTTTGCCTGCACATATCTAAGGAAGCCATGTGGCTGGCAGAGGCCAGAAGAGGGAGCCAGACCAATTAAAACTGGAGTTATGGACAGTTGTGAGCCACCATGCAGGTATTGGAACCCAAACGTGGGCCTGCTGCAAGGTCACTAAGTGCTCTTTGCTGTCTCTCCAGCCTCTAGATGTACATTTTTTAAAATTAACTTTCTCCACTAAAATATATATGTTGAAGAATTTTATTTTAGGTCATCTTTGTTCTTTTAGAGTGATTTCTCTTTTGGTCTGCATATTGAGTATGGCAACATTACTCCGAGTGACTAGAACTAAAAATTTCCCTATAAAACATCTTTGTCACTTTTCAGAGAATTCAACTTTCTCAAAAATGAAAACATCTTTTAGCAGTAATAGAGGAGTGTTAGGCAGCAGAAACTTCCCGAAGATGACGCATTATAGCATCGTTTCACCAAGTGGTCGTTCAGCTCTGGGTATTGTGCACAGAAAACAGAAGGAAATAGCTCCAAGGGTGGCCATAAAAACTCGGAGCATCTTGTGCTTCACTATTAAACAGAGTTGTAGATATTTAGGCAAAATATCAAATAGGAAAGCTAGAGTTACTCAGGAATAAGGGCTATTCAAGGAAAGTCACTCAGCAGACACCATGCGAGGCTCAGCTAATGAGAACAGTCAGTAAGTGCTCGTACTGGGAGAGATGTTTTATTAATACTGTGCCACTGGTTGTTTCAGAAATGCCTGAAAAAGGGCTCCCAAAACATTTCATGAAGCCAGGGTATACACTTGCAAAGTGTAAATAGCCAGTGCAGGCCTTCTGCAGTCTCCTTTGGCTGGTATCCGGCTGAACAAGCATCCACTGTGGGGTGGGTATGTCTGAGGAAGGTTTAGAGAACATGACACACAGGGACTGGTGCTACCTGAAGACAAAGTTGATGAAGGAGAAACATGGCTCTAGGTCAAGGATGGAAGACTGCAGTGGGAAGCAGAGGCTTGGCACATCTGAAGGGTCTGTCCTAGGTGTGGAGGAGGGTGGTAGAGCCTTGCCTAGGCCTTCAATAACATCTTCAATAACTTCAATAACATAGTGGTCACTGCACTCTATTATAGACACTATATTTTAACAATAAATAAGAAACATTACAGGCATGCCAATGCAAATAAGATTTAAGAGCTTGGTAAAGATCCATATTCACACAAACAAGCTTAAGAAATAACATACATGTGTCTCCAGAGGTAGGCATCACACTGGGAATGTTTACTATTGTTTCTTATATTGTCAAGTTTCTGTGGTATATGTGAGTGCTTATATGCACAGCATCGAATATTGTTTCACATTTTTCAAAAATTTCATTAAGAGTGTGTGCTTTCTGCAAGGCTCTTTTCCCCTTCAATTGCATGCATGTTCTTGTGGTTTAATCATTTTTAACTATTGTGAAGCATTTCTTTGGCAAAATAGGCCATAGTTCTTTCCTCATCTTCCTACAGGTGGCAGCACATGGATTTTTCTATGGTAAAGGTTGAAGAGAAGCCACCCTGCATCATTGAATTTGTGTGTCTAGAACTTTTCCAAGCTAATTATGTGAAAGGAGTTATTAACTTACAGGACTTATTTATTTAGGCATTAACCCTCATCAGTTATATGCATGACAATTAGTCATTTCTCTTTTATTTTCATGATTTCATTCTATTAACTGACAGTGTTCAATGGTGCTGAATTTATTGCCACATCCTTCTAGGTTTTTAAACTTCAAAGATATTTTTCCAACTTCTCTTCTTAAGTTTGGAGTCTTGGTTTTCCAATCATACATTAAGCACTCAATACATTTAGAGTTTGTTGTTGAGTAGAAAGCCAAATCTCAAGCAAACATTTTTTTGGGGGGGTTTGGTTGACCACCTGTCCCAACAAGATCTGTGAAGTGGCCTGTTTCTATGTGGTAGTGGGTTTGATGCCACTGTCTAGACTATGCACTGTATACTTGTCTATGCCAATGTCAATACTATAAACTGTGTTTACTATAGCTTTGTAGCAAATCTTGACATTGGGGTGTATTTTATCTGAGATTAAATAAGCTAAGCTGGAGGATAGTACACTTAAGTAAAGAAAGCAAGAACCTTTATATAAACATTTGCTTCTACCAGTCAATTTCCTTTTCAAAATAATTAGCTTGCTCAATATTTGCCCATTGCTTCCCCATATAAGTTTGTGAGGTTAGAAAATTCCTTAAAAACCTCCTGGTAAACAGTTTGATTGCCAACAACTCCGAACATTTGACAGTAAGAAGCACAGATAAGTGTGGAACATTTCGTAGTAAAACACTTCACCACAGGGAAAAGGAATCAACTTCAGAGCACCCATCAGTATACGATGGTCTCCAAGGCATAAGATTGAACAAAAGAAGCTCGTTACAAAAGAAGATGGAGAAATCCCGTTGTAAATGCTCAAGCAGAGAGACTCATGGGTCATAAAGACAAAGCAAAAACAAAGCCAGATGAGATTAGAAATGGGTGGAGGGTTACAAACACTTCAAAGGGGAGTAAGAGGGGGATTTCTGTCACTGACCAGAGTGGCATCTAGGAATAGTGATGCTCTATTTCTTGGCCTGAATGGAAAGTACACAGTGCTTATTTTATTATGGCCCTTTATGGACTCTCAAGTTGCATTTTACAATTTCAACAAAGCCTCTGTAGGTGGAGAAGTCGGCTCCCTCAGAGCTAAGGTGGCTTAACTTGTTCTTCATGCTATTAATTTTGCTCTTTCGTTCAAGCTTCTCCTTCCCTATCTGCAGGCTCCTGTCTCTTTGCCAGTCTTCAATAATCATTGTCTCCTGACTCCTTTGTAATCTACTCATAAGTCATATGTGACCACTGCTCATACACCATACTCTCAGAGTCCACTTTGTCCCAGATAGCAGGAAAATACAATACACCCTCGAGAGACAATTCCTACCCAGTCAGAACAGAATTAGTGGCTTTGTAAGTAACTAACTGCATAAATTCATTTCTGGCAGAGACTTTGTGTATCACACTGTCTACTAAGCATTGCAATCCAGGCCTTGTCCTCAAACAGGAGCCCACATATCCCATTTCATCTTGTCTCCCAATTCTGACCAACCATAGCGGATGCCACTGGCAAGGGCAGTTTCAAGAAGATTTTTCTGTGGGCCACAGAGGAAGATGTGGCCAAAATCTAAGCATGAAATCCAAACAGCAAGAGTAGAAAGATTTGTGTCAAAATAAAATAGACATTTTTAATGATACTAGCGGAGGGGCTGGAGAGATGACTCAGCGGTTAAGAGCGTTGGGTGCTCTTCCAGAGGTCCTGAGTTCGATTCCCACCAACCAAATGCTGGCTCACAACCATTTGTAATGAGATCTGCATTCTGGTCTGCAGGCATACATGCAGGCAGACACACTGTATACTTAGTAAATAAGTAAATAAAATGGGCAAAACAACAGGAGAAGAAGTCAGAGTTTGTTCAATTAACTCATCCTTTGAAATCATGCTCCACTGAACTTCTGTGATGATGTCTGTGTTTCCCATTTATTCAGCATTAAAGATGAACCCGTTTATCTTTATTTGTCTATCGACTCCATTCTACTCCAGAATTAGCTTGAAGTTGCATTTATGTGTCCTGTGGAAATTAAAATATAAACTTGTATGCTTTATGTCCGAAAGAGTATTTATGGGATTGATTTCTCTGACATGTTTCAGCTCTAGGATTGAATCAGAGGCCGAGTAACACTTAAAAACAAAGGCTCAAAGTGAACCAGTTCACTGCTGGCTTAGCTAAAATGGATAGCATTTATTTCTTGCAAGTAAAAGCCTGAGCTACTGAGAGTGTAACTTGTAAACTTTATAGTGATAAACGTAACAACATGTGTGAGGAAACTGCAAATATTCAGTATTTAGGTTATTCTTCCCTAAGCCTCTATGAATTCTGAATAGCATGGCAGTATACTTCTTTTTATAGCATCCCACCTACATGGTATAATTTAAGGTAAGTGCTGTATTGCATATTTCAAATATAGGTTGTCATTTTTAACACCCTGTATGTTATTGCTAGAAGCAGTTAGAAATCTGCGTACACTGCCAAGCAGCACCAACCTCTTCCTCTTCAGGAGTGTGCTTCTACACAGACAAGCACGCAAACAGAAAGCGGCCAAAGAACTCCACTGCAGAGGAAGCATGTGAGACAGCATAGCGTGTCTGAGTTTTGATAGAAGATCAAGATTTGGGAAAGAAATGTATTCTACAATGAAAATAGAATTAAAATTAAAACATCGCATTTGAAAACAAGATATTGGAAATGTTAGAGAAAGGCATCTGTTATTTCTCTATGAGTTGGGACTTTTTTTTTTTTTTTTACTTCAAAAGGCCAAGTTTATGAAGCCACTCTTCAGTGGCTCCAAGTGTATCTAGGCACATCGGAGGTCTCCCAGGACCATCCTCCTTCCCGATTGTCTGCAACAGACAACAAGCCATTCATTCTACTTTTGAATTTATGAGACGTTCCCTGAGGAGAATATGATGGTTATTTAAACTCAACAGAGTCCTCTGTTACTGCAGCTAGGAGCGAGGGTAGGTATACACAGCAGAGGGTGCAGGACGCAGCGAATGAGTACAGAATGTCCAAAGTGGAAACAATTTATCTGTTATGATATCTTACTCACGTTCATTGGGCAGTTACTAGTGTTCCGATATTTTGATGTCATGAGTGACAACACTGAGGGGGGAATGCCCATTACTGGTGTCTTACACACCACATTCCATGCTGTGACTCTTGCACACACTGAGGTGTGTGAATTAGCATCAAGGAAGAACACCCGTTCCTCCTGTGGGTTGTGACAGTGACAAGTGTAAATCAGGATACATCCTGCTTTTCTTTGGAAAGTACCTGAGCGGTACCGCTGTAAACACAGGAATTAGTGTTCCAACAGCATAGTGCATACCTCTGTATAGCATGTGAAAAGAGGCAGTTTGGTGTCACATGTATAATAGACACTGTGGGTTTAAGGATGCCCTGAAATATTGGAATGTTGAAAAAATTGTACTTTCTACAGTACAAAGAAATACAATGTAAACCATGTCCAGCTTCTGGAAGGACAGTCTTAGGATACATGTTTCTGAAAAAAAAATGACTATAGTCCACTGGTTAGGTCTAGTGCTGTTTATCTGCGTGTCATGAGCACAGTTTTCTTGGTTCTTTAAACTCTGAGACACACTTAGCATTTGCTAGAGAGGGCGAGGAAATGGTATTGGATTTTTCTGCAGAGAAGAATTAAGATCGGATACCATTTAAGGTTGGTAATGACACCCCTGGGTGTATGGATTTGGAGAAGAGCATGAACTACAACCATCCTGACTACTCACATTTACACATGGCTCAAAACAAACTTCAGTGTTGGATAGTGTCCTTAGAGCCCCTCTTCAGCTTTGGTGACCCTGGGACATAGTTGAAACTAGGGCAACAGCAGGAACCCCAAATTACTCAGGAGAACTGACTTTTCCTTTCACTTTGGTGAAGAGGAGGCACAGTCATAGAGGTGGCCAAGATAATATTCTTATTAAAATGGGCAACACATTACCATCTTAGAAAAGGAATAAAAGGAGAGGTCAGTGTAGATTCTGAGCATTTGAGGAGAAATGTATGGTCACAAGGACACAACAATAGAATGAAACAGAGTTACATACTTTGCAAAATGAGAAAAAGTAAGAATCAAACATCAAGGAAACTATCTCAGTAACCAAACAAAAAAGGAGCAGAATTCAACGCAACCAACCAACCACAGCCATTACTAGCAACAACAGCTGGCACCTTGGGGCGGTGAGAAGGCTCAGTCTGCCTGCTGTGTAAATATGAGGCATGTGTTTGCTTCCCCAGTACACATGTTAAAAAGCAAGGTATGGTTGTGGGTATCACCAAGGGGGGGGTGGGAATCAAAGACAGGTGGATCTGTGGCGCTTGCTGGTCAGGAAGTCTAGCCAGTCAGTGAGCACTGGATTCAATGAGCAATCCTGTCTCAAAAGAGATCAGTTGAGGAAGAAACCCAATATTGCCGTCTGGCCACCATGCGCACATTCGTACGTGCAAACCCCCCCCCCCCCGCCCCTCGACACACACCCCAGGGTGCAGGGAGAGAGAGGCACAGCTTGTGCATTTAGATGCAATTCTATCTAAGTGCTTCGCCTAGGCCCTAGCAAGAATGATGGCAAATTCAAAGCACCATGATTAGTGTCAAGCTATTCACTAAAAGGAAGGGTAGCAGTGGGTGGGGTGGGGGGCAGTGAGGGAGGCTATATTGATGGAGTCAAGTGAACTCTGCAGCTCCCCAAGAGTTTAGACCTGGCTGAGGCTGTGACAACAGAGAGATGCAGCCATTGTAAGAACGAGACAGAACAGGGAAGAGTGAGAGAGTTAGCTTGCCTCTTCCATGAATGTTTACTTAACACCATGGAAATATTTAGTAAAATATTGAGTCCAATAAGTAGAGTTTGAAAATAACATCCTGAGAGAACAGAATGAGATGCAAAGAAATTTGCAAACCCAGACGAACAGCAGAAACTAAAGATAAAAATTACACTATGAAAAAAATTAGCCTTGTAATGAAAGCAGAAAAATTCATACTGAAAATACGTGGTGCATCAGGCATGGTGGCACACACCTTTAATCTATTGTCTCTTACTATTTATGCCACTGAAGTCTGGTGCTGGAGAGGTGTCTCAGTAGTCTCGCACACATATTGTTCTTCCAAAGGATGTGAGTTGGATTCCCAGCACCTATGCCCAGCAGCTCACAACCACCTGTAACTACAGCCCTATGTGATTCAAAATCCTCTCCTTGCACCTTCACTGGTGTACACAGACATACAAATGCACAATTTAAAATAAACCTTTAAAAATGCAATGTTCCTGCTTCAATGAGTGTCCAGTATGCTATGTTATACAGTGTGTCTTCACTATTCTATATATATTTTACTTACTGCTGAGCCTCATCTCCTGTGTTAATTTACTACAAAGAGATGAGTAAGCAGTCAGCTATATAGATAGATGTCTGCCCAGCAGGCCAGTTTATCATAAAGCCTTTGCCATGATCGAGTTCCAGAGCTGATATTCTTTTAATCCAAATACAGGATAAGTCAATATTCTATTTGCTTATATATCAAAAGATAAGACCAAAAAGCCCGTCTTGTGCTTAACAAATCTGAGAGAAGCTGCTGTCCCTAAAGCACAGTGAATGAAATACATCCTCCCAAGGAAGACAACGTCCCTGCCTTCAATAGATTTACTAGATACTGTGTACACAGAACAAAGCAAACAAATAAAACCATATACCGCAGTGAAAGTGAGAGCATGAAGGCGCTATTAGCTAGTGTGGACAGAGAGAAATGAACCACTTCACAGAGGCAACTGAAAGAAGAAAGGAGGTGGTGACGGTGGTGTGGGTTTATAAACTTGTGTTGTTCCTAGCAACAAAGAAATAGACATTGAACTTGCTGTGCATATTAGGTGAGTTGAAGAGGGAAAATAGAGGCTCAGACATGGGTCAATAGCTAATATGGGGACAAGCAGGAAGATAGATACAGGGTATATGAAATTGAGCTGTAACCATAGAAATGAGCAGATAGGGCAACTGGCAGCATCTCTCGACATATTTTGGTCTATGCAGTGAATGCAGGGTGCATTAGTTCAAAAAAGGAAGATCATTGTAGATGGAGCATTGTCCTTACACTTGGCAAGGCCATCATTTGCAGTTCCTTTCATCTTCATGATGACAGGAGAATCAGAATATAACTCTTTCATAAGAAGAAAGAACTCTGAGTACTTGATATATATATATATATATATTATATATATATATATATATATATATATCCGGAAATTATGACGTATTTCTGTTTCCCTCAATAACCCCATGTCATTCGATCTTAGTCGCTCTCCCTTTGTGAGCCTCTACAGTTTTTTTGTTTTTTTGTTCAGAGTTTGGTGAGTGAGGAAGTGCTTTTGTGGGCATTAGTCTGCATACCCGTAGTCTTCATATGCAGTGTCTTCAGAAATATGCTGAGTGGCGATGTGCCCTTCTATTTCAGCTCAGTCGAGTGCACAGCTGGGCCAGTCGCATGGCAGCTGCTGGATAGCTTAGGTTATATGGAAGTCAAAATTCTAAGGTGATATAGGCCTTGAATGTAGAGAAGACCCTGAATATAATGCTTATTAGGTTATGTTAGATAGCACAGCTGGCTTAAAAAAGGGTGGTTATTCTGAGCTTTACTAGCGAGTGCTTTTTTTCTTGGAAGGGAACAATCTGGGAGATATGAAGGATGAGAAGATTGGGACTGCAGAAAATTCTTCGTCTTTTTCCCCTCTTTCTCCTTCCTCCTTCTGTCCTGGGAATTTGAGCGTGGGCTAAGCAGGTACTCTGAGCCCAAATTCTTCCTTCTCAACTTTGAAAATTAGAGGACCACATGGTGAGGAGGAAGGGCAACCTAGATGTTGAGTACATATCTCTCCCAGTTGACAGCCAGCAAGAAATGGAGATCACAGACCTCTGCCTACAAGAGGAATCTCGCCATAATGACCTGAGCTTGGGAAAGGTCTCAGATCCAGAGGAGAATTTCCTGACTTGGTGTAGTTCTTGATTTAAGTCTAGGGAGAACTTGAGTTGAGTCCCTACTTGTTATGGCTAGGGATAATGGCCTAGAAAACTATGACTTAATAACTGAGTGTTGTTTTACACTCAAACCTAGTACTAATTGGTTATGTGACAATAAACACTGATTCAGATTCTACACTTGAAATTTGTCTGGTTTAAGAAAAGCTAGTAATTGATGTTTCCCTGGCTAGAGACAAGTAATTATATTAAGGACTAAGAAGGATCAGGCTCTGTCTTGTCTATTCCTGTGTCACTGAGGGACAGTGTGACTTCTTTAGGTGTCAGCTGCCTCAGCTTGGAGTGAAGTATTCAGATAAGATGCTCTCTGGTTTCTCCTGCCCCTACATTCTATGGCTTTCTGTGGTGATGCATGTCTGTAACTGGTGAAGTGAAAGCCGCTGCAACAGGAGTGATTTTACTCTGCTTGCTCAGAGTGATTCCACCCTCTCTTCCACAAGGAGAGGGTGGAAGACTGGCCATCAGTGGAGAAGATGCCCCAGTGCAGACTGGAGATGCAATGATGCTTTTTTCTATCTCTATGTAACTCCAGACCCTCTCACCTCTGTGACATTCCTCAGACACACATGGAAAGCCATGGGCTCAGCATTCTGATCAGACATTGAAATCCATGTAGTTGGGATGATGCCTCTTGGGAGATTTATGAATACAAATTTAACACAAGTGTCATGTCTTCTCAGGCAGAGAACTTAACAGTGTCTTATTTAGAGCTACACAAAACAAAGAAATAGAAACATGTCAATTGACCAGAACTGGATAATGTGTCCCTGCTTCATGCAGATACACAGTTCATATTCAGGGCAATTCTCTTCCTATCACTGTAAGTATTAAAATGTGTGGGATGATGTTACCAGTGACCATGCTTAAATGGATGGAACTGGAAGAAACCATCCTAAGTGAGGTAACCCAGTCACAGAAAGACAAACATGGAATGTACTCATTCATGTATGGCTATTAGACCCAGAGCAAAGGATTACCAGTCTACAATCCACACATCCAGAGAAGCTAGGAAACAAAGAGGACTGTAAGAGAGACATACATGGTCCCGTGGTGAAGAGGAAAGGGACAAGAGCCCCTAAACAAATTGGGAACATAGGAGGAGAGGAGAGGGGAGAGGGAGGTAGGAGAAAGAGGAGGGGAGAAGAGGAGGGGGGAGGAGAACATGAGGGATCAGGAAGATTGATTGGGAGATGAATAGAGAAGAGCATAAAAAGAGGCACATCAATAGAGAACCAGTTTGGGTTTAAAGAGAAATCTGTCACTAGGAAATTGTACAGAGATCCACAAGGATGACCCCAACTAGGAATCTAAGCAATAGTGGAGAGGCTGCCTTAAATACCCTTCCCCTATAATAAGAATTATGACTACCTTATATGCTGTCATAGAGCTTTCATCCAGTAGCTGAAGGAAGCAGAAGCAGAGGTCCACAGCTAGGCACTGAGCTGAACTCCTGGAATCCAGTTTCAGAGAGGGAGAAGTGATGAACAAAAGGATCAAGACCAGGCTGGGAAAACTCACAGAAACAATTGACCTGAGCAAGTGGGAGCTCATGAACCCCAGTCTGACATCTGGGGAACAGACATGGGACTAACCCAGGCCCCCTGAACGTGGGTGTCAGCTAGGAGCACTGGGCAGTCTGTGGGGCCTCTGGCAGTGGAACCAGGAAGTATCCCTAGTGCAGGAACACACTTCAGGTGCCCATTTCCCATGGAGAGATACTCTGTTTGCCTAGACACGTGGGGGAGGGCCTAGGCTCTGCCCCAACTGGCTTGACAGATTTTGATAATCCCGCATGGAAGGCCTCACCCTCCCTGGGGAGTGGATGGGAGACTGGATGTGGGGATCGGTGGGAGGCATGGGAGGATGGGAGGGAGAGGGAACTGGGATTGATATGTAAAATAAGATTATTTCTAATTTATTAAAAAAAAACAGTGACCATGCCAAGGGAGAGTAATGATGCCATGTTTCTTGTTCTACTTTGAACGTCTGGCTTCCTGCTTGTCAGCAAGCTGGTGTTGCTGAAACTCAATGGATATTAATGATTAATGGCCATTAATGGTAGCAGTTTTCCAACCAAACTTGAATGCAGCTCCAAGCTGGAATGCATCTAACCCTATTTCACTGTAATTTAAGGTGCTGTAGCATAGCAATTATAAGATTAATCCCAGACCTTTTTTTTTCTTACCCTTCTTGTTACTGAGAAGGTGAAGAACTGTTTCTCCTCTATTAATTACAGAATTAATTCGAGTTCATTAATAAACAAAATGCAGATAATTATTATTTCATAGCTCCAAATAGGTGGAAATTATTGTTAAATTATTGATGTGTCTCCATCCACACATTTGAGATACATATATTTATGCTTGTCAACCCGTCCACCTGCCTTTGTCTGACTAGTCTCAGCCTTTCTCCCACAGTTCAGTAAACAAAGGCAGAATTTTCCCAAAGTGGTTTTATTCAGCTAGTCCCCACTTTCCCTTAAAATATATTAATGAGTGACTTTCTATTGTAACTGCTAGGAATGGGAACCAGGGCATTATGTAGGTGGCCAAGCACTCTAACACTACGCTGTACCCCGCAGGCCTTCAGTGTGCCTTCTGATTCACTCCACACTGAGTTCCCTATTCATGCCTGTAGTCTGCATCACTGTTTTAAGGTTTTAAGTGGTTGTACGTTATCTTGGGATGCTATGGCATCATTTGTTTAATTAATTCTGCGATATCAAACAGCTTTTAGTTTTTCACTGTATACAAACATCCTTTTTTTTTTTTTTTTTTTTTTTTTTACAAAATTTGGACCTTTGTCCACGTCTTTTTGGAGTAAGGTGTTGGATGTGGCTCGATGCTGTGCACATCACTGTAATGTTTGTTCGTTTTGGTTGTTCAGCATCTATTCAACCTAGTTTAGAAACAAAACTGTACTTCTCCTTTGTGGGTTCTGCCATCTGCTTTTGTGTACAATCTTTTTTGTTTTTCTATGTGTTATGTTTTTATTTAAAAAGAGGAAAGGAGAAAGCTGCAAGATGAGACATGTTAACTAGTTTATTATATGGCCCGGCAGAGTAGGGAGACTAAGAGAGAAGAGGAACAGGGGTAATGGCTGACCGCCATGGCCGGTCACCATTGAGAGGCAGAGAGAGCGCATAGGTGAGAGAGAGCCAAGAAGAAACAGAGAGAGAGTAGAGAAGCGGCGTAAAGAGAGGAAGCAGAGAGAGAGTGAAGCAGGAAAGTAGGACCTTTTAAAGGGAAGACTACGCATGCACATTGAGGTTCCACGCATGCCCAGAGTCCTCGTGCATGGCGGGTGATGGGGTGATGATATAGCATGTCTTCTTGTGCGTGCCCTGACCGTTGTCAGGGAGCAGGGTCTGTCTCTTAAAGAGGATGAGCCGATTAGCGTCAAAGCCTGAACCTTTCATTCCCACCTCTACTTATTATTTAAAAAGGTGGGGTGTTAGACATGGCAGGTTAAGGAATAAGGGTGTTGAATTCTCAAGACTGCTTCCTGCTGACGTGGGGGGTGTTGACTATCTTTGGGAGACCAGAGAAGGTTGGGGTACTGCCACGACCTGGGGTAGCTGGTTGTTTCATTGCAGTCCAGGGTGTACGGAACTCCTTGACGCCTCTTAGACCGTTTGTTTGGATCCAATTCAGCTCCCTGGAACTTACAAGAATCCTTAGAGTTTGTGGAAACATAAGTATTAAACACATTAGCAGCATATTCATGTTACAAGCAACTTGGCTGAAAGCATTAACATTTTAAAATCGACACTTTTTTTAGGACAATGAAAAGCATCTTAATCTTGACCTAGTAGTTATGATCGTACAGTGGTATTGTAGAATTGACTATGAACAGTAGCATGAGAAGCAGAGAAACCCTAAAATACCTGTTCCTGAAATCTGTTTTGCTTTAAGCTGGCAAAATTGCCAGTCATCAAAAGCATCAGAGTTCTTGAGAAGGATAAGATTTTACCTGAATCAATGATTAAAGAATAACAGAGACTTGCCAGCAGGCTGCATGAACAGCCACCCCCAAGGTCCTCTATCCATAGTAGTGGGCTGCAGGACACCTGCCTTCTTGCTGATAGCATGTGACCTGTGGATTCTGAGTCCAATCTTACAGGGACTCTCACACAAGGTATCATTCTCCCCAGCCCTATGAGTGAGGCCAATTGCCTCATTATTTCTTGGGATTGTAGTTCTTGTGTTGGTATGTGTGTGCAAGGACCTAACATATGGTTTTTTTTTTTCTTCTTATCTGTTTCTTCTAGCGAAGATGGTCTAATGGTATGACTGCTTCAAGTTTAGATTTGCTGTTTGGTTTGTTTTTTCCCCCTTCCGTTTTAACTCTGTTTCTCCATCCAGCATCATTTTAACCCAGTCAGTTTCTGCTCAAGTTAGCAAGAGACAGTGTCTATCATATTACAACCCCAATGAGAACAAAGTGAAATGAAATGATATTGTAAGGTTCTTTTAGAATTATAAATAATCAAAATGACTTTGAAAAACATATCAGTTTATGTTTCTACAAATGGTATCTTGAACTGTCCCTTTTAAATTCTTTTTCCTCCTCCCTCAATCCCTTTTTGTCCTCTTCCTTGTATTTTGATGACAGGGTGTTGCTGCATCACTCCGTAGCCCTGGTTGTCTCTTGATTTCCAGCTCCTCCTGTCTCAGCCTCCCACGTGTTGGGATTTCTAGTGTGAGCCAGCACACCTGGCATTCTACCTTTCTCTAAACAGTTTATCACGAGAAATATGTTAATCCTTACCCATGTGGCACTTTCACTTTTCTGTCAGTATTGCTTTCTGTACTTATCTCTAGTAAGCCTTCAACGGGCTCCCTGTAATTCCTCAGGGTTACAGGAAAATGATCCCTCTAACTTCTCCCTCACAGTACTACTTAAATTTTGAATTAGTTTGAAAATTACATACTGTGGTTATGGATATGCAGCATGGCTGTGTTTCTTTTTTAATCAGGGCCTGGCTTAAGTATCCCAAGCTAACCTTAAATTCCCCCGTGTAGTTAAAACTGATCTTGAACTCTTGCTCCTCATGCCTCCACCTCTGGAGTTCTGGGATCACATATATGTGCCACCAAGCTTATCTCAAGGGTTCTAGTATCCTTGCCTATGATTAAACAGTGTGTAATGAAAATGCCTTTGCCAGAAGTCTTTTTTTCTTTTTCCACAAAGTCGAGTGTAAAAGCATGTTACTTTCCTTCCTATAACCCAGGCTCTGTCACATTCCCCCTTCCCTACAAATTTACCAAGAGAAAGGTTTGTTAAACTTTTAAACTATTATTGTTTTCCTATTGCTTTTCTCTTTGTTTTCTATGTGAATTTCAATGTCATGTAGTGATGCTTTGAAATAAATATCCACGAAAGTTATTTCTATTGTAGATTGTCCACTCTTGACCCTATTCAAATGTTTGCTGTATTTGTAGAATATTGGCATTCATCTTATAACACTAGGTCTCTCCATTTTTATCTTCACTTTTATGGATCAAATTTTATACATTATTTTATTCTTGTTTTGACTTTATTTTCAAGCTAACTCGTTGTATATAACCTATAAGCTTAATTTTAATTTTCATGGATGAATTTATCTTACTTATATTGATTTTTGTGTATATTTGGCTTTCTTTCTGAAATTTTTGCTAATGTTTCCTTTTCATTTATATTGAAATCCTTTAGTTTGTTTTGGCACATGGTCTCTGCTTTATTCCCTTTGTTTTCTCTTCTCCTTTTTGGTTTTAAAAAGTAATTATTGGTTTTTAAATTCCCTTACCAATCTCCCCTGTATCTTTCGAATAATTTACAATTATTTCTTTCTTACAATTATTTCAAGTAATTTACTATTTACTCCTCCAATCCATCAATACTGGGAGTCAAGCCATGTTTCTTGCCTATTCCCCAAGGAAGTAATGATCAGTGATTTATGTGTTTCCACTCCTGCCTTCCACACACAATGCTTGACACTTTCTGCAAAGTTCAACCTAGTCTATTATGCTTAAATTATTCTTATTTTATATTACTGCTGTTTCTTTAAAGACTACAAAATTACACTGTGTGAATATACTATTTGGTCTTGAGTGGTCAAGAATCTCTTCATAGTGTGCCTTCTCCAACTACTAAGTCTACATGGCCAACCTTTTTGTCTTATTTTTCAATTGGGTGGGAAATGGTTGAACATAGATTTTTTTCCTGAAATTTATGTATAGTGGCATCTTGTTCCACCAGTGGACTTGGGGTGGTGGCCACACCTTAGGGTGTGGCTTTCGGGTGTGCAGATATGACCCCTTATAAAGAAGAGGAGGGGCTGGCTTGCATTCCCTTGGGGTGTGGTAGGAACATCCTAAGGGCAGAGGCTGCATCTCCAGGAACAAGAAGACCATGGTGGTTATTGACCATAATTATGGGAGTGCTCCCCAAATAAATACCTATTAATTCTTTATCAAAATTGTGGACTTTCTTATACCTGACTTAACTTATGAGCATTAAACCCTTGATTCCTTACTTAGTGAGACTATCTTTCTTTACTTTTCCAAATGGATGACCTTATGGGAACAGCACGTTGTGGGTGGAAGTCTTTTCTTGCTAATACTTAGTGATCATTGCTGCGGGTAATGAGTTTGCAGTTGACTCTTCTTCCCAGTTATTTTTGCTTTGCTTATGGTGTCTTTCTTAATCAGAAAGCTTTGAGGCTTTTTTAAATTTTATTTCTTATCTTTGTGGTTTTATATGAATCTTTTTCATGAAGAGCTCTTTCTTTGTGGCTTTATTAGTCTCATTATGAGCAATATTTTATACACATTCTTGTATATGACTCCTCACTCATTTATATATAATTTCCTGCAGGCCATATATCATCCATATATCATTGAAATGGGATTCCAGTTTAGTACAGTGTATACATGTTTCATTTTACAACATAGTGTTAATGCTTTTAAATCAATGTTTCTATATTTATATGACATCAGATATACAATGTTGATTAGTCTTCAAAGTACTTACTACTTTCCATATGAGACTAATTATATATTTCTTGATGATAGATAGATATCATACCAGTGGAAATTCAATGTAGCCACTCGTTCTTACAAAATTACTGTAATTCCTACAGAAACAAATATCAGGACTGCTGCTGGAATATTAAGCTCAAATGCGTCATAGCCTGTAACACACACTGCAGCTCTTTGTAAGTCGCGTTCATATCTAATGGCTCACATCTTTACACTCACTCGCCAGCAGTCATAGGGCCACAATGGCCTTTGCCTCCCTTTATCTCCCAAATCTTCAATGCACTTACATACTAAGTCCATTTTTCTTTCTTGTAAGTTTTCTTCTGTGGGAAATTGCTTTCTTTCAGGTTTTTTTTCGTATGACATTACAAATTTCATACATTTAAATGCGCACAAACATACAATTTTTCTCTTCCTATGATGCTGCATTACTATAAATATCGCAGCTAAAACAACATCCATTTGTTATTGCACAATTGTAGATCAGACTTTACAACTTCCCTAAAATGCCACAGCTGAAATGATTGCCCGCTGGTGGCTCAGGTGAGATCCTCAACTCTCAGAGGCAGCTTCCATTCCTTAGTCAGTTTCCTCTCTTCCTCCAAATCCAGCAATGGTCAGTCGAGGTCTCAGCTTCTGGTTTCCTACCCTCCCCCTCTACCCAAGGTTTTGCCATTTCTTGTTTTTCCTAATGAATCCGACAACACAATGAGGAAAACCATTTTTTAGTATGATTTTTATATCATGGAAGGATGCTCTAAGAAACTGACAGAAGGCAAGCAAAGCCGGCTGCAGAACAGGATTCCAGCGTGTGAAGGTATTAAAGAGCCTTCTAAAGTACCCGGATGCATGCTCTACCTTCAGAACTGCCACGGTTCTCTCCAAACTCTGGTTGCCGGTTCTAATTCTGGAGTTACTGACCTAGGTGATGTACAAGGGGCTTAGGAATTTGCCTCTTTAAGAAGTAAAGGTGATGCTGTTGCTCGTGGCCCGGGAACCTCGCTTTGAGAACCTTAGAGTAGTAAACTAACCTTGCACACTGGAGTCCTGTTCTGGGGCCATCTGCTCTTGGCATTTTGCATCATTAGAGTGTCTTTCCATGATTTCAAAGCACCCAAAAAGTGTCTTCCCTTAAACTATTTAGATGGTTTTAAGCTACGTGATTTTGGACTCTTTTGTACCTCAAGTTGCTTGAAAATGTTGCTGGTTCTTGTTTTGTTTGTTTTTTACCTGATATAGCCCGGTGCCATCTTGTTTCAGTTTCACAGATAGGGTTGTGGGTTCATGCATAACTCTTCCTTTTTAGTTTAGAAGCTATGTTAGATATTTAGTTGTAGATCAAATACCCACTTTAAATTTATCTTTCCTTAGCTTTCAGAGGAGGAAGGTAGAAAGTATGCTTGCAAACAGCCATTCTCACATGTCTCAGTCCTTTAAAACCTAGAATTTTCTGTCCAGTGTCTCCATGAACTGGATAGTGCTAAGTAAATGCACATTAAGTAAAACAGTGAAGGTATTTGGTGATTCTAAAATTTATGGTGTTAACATAAACAACATTTTATGGTTTATCAATCATAGACAAGTGAACTCCTCCCTCGTCTCTAGAATGTCTGTTCCTGTCACAGGCTGATACCCACAGGCAATGAATGTATGGCAAATGATCACTGCACTATTGAAGGAACTAGTTAATGACGGGACAGAGCAGTGTTGGTAACTAGAATATTGGTGTGTTCGAACCAGACCTGACATAGGACCAAACAGCTTTATAAAAGCATAATTAAAAGTCTAAGACTCTGAAGTTTAAAAAGACAAACAAATATATTACCTTTACTTTTATAACTTGTATCATCTTGGGCTTTCTTTTTGTTAACCTCTCTGTGTGTATGTATGTCTTTCTCTCTCTCTCTCTTTCTCTCTCTCTCTCTCTGTATGTATGTATGTATGTATGTATGTATGTACATTTATGTATCTGTGTATGTGCGCTACAGTGTAAGTTTGGAGGTCAGAGAACAACCCTCAGGAGTTGGTAATCAAAACTTATTTTGATTATTATTTCTTCTATCTTTCCTACAGCCCTTCATCTAGGAAACAACCTGGCCTTCTGTCACACATGTCATGAGTCACATGTGTCAATATGGTCCCTTAGTGAAGTCATATTGGGAACCATTGAAATATGCCATTAATATACTATAAAGGCATTTTAGTGTTTTTTTTAACTATAATTTCTGAAAGTTTACTTTTTGTTTCAAACTTTCAAGGACTTGAGGTTCAAAAGTTGATTCATTTTCTGTCTCATCTGGAAATAGAACAGAATAATTTTTACTATTTCTGAATAGTGGAAGAAACAGAGTTAATGCAAAAGATACTATGTATGAAATACAGCCTCTCCACAGATCCTGGTGGGTCTGTTTTTATGCATGACATTGGCACCATAAATGATATATCATGTTGAAGCTGTTAGGGATAATTTTAACCATCTAGGAGCAAAGAGAAGACCACATTCTGGGTCATCTCATGTTTTTGCAGTTGGAGTTCCTTTAATTTAGGTATGACTTATAATACTCGTTAGAGGTGTGAAATTATTTTCCATAGTTCAGGGTACTTTTATGCTTTTCATTAATTTAACAAATTCTAGTAATCTACCTGTCTCTGTTTTCTGTAAAATAACTATTTACAATGGTAAATGGTAAAGTAAGGCATGGTCAAGAATGCCTATAGTCCCTGTTACTCTGAGAGTTGAACCAGGAGGATTGCTTGAGCCCAGGAGTGAGCACAACCTAAGTGATACAGTAAGAACCTCCGAATAGATAGAAAATAAGCCTGTGTTTACAATTTGTCAGTCTCACCTTTTGCTGGGATTTTATGGAATTTCTAGCAATTCACAAGTTCTGGTAGTTAATTAGGACTTCTGTTCCACTGAGATTTTAAAAGCAATCTATTGCATAATAGAGAGTAGCTGAAGATTTATTTTGATAAAATAGTAGTTCAGACTGTAGACAGAAGTTTCTATACTTCCCAGTCTCATAGCTGTTTAGTCCCAAATAAACACACAGATGCTTATATTAATTATAAACTGTTTGGCCTGTTGCTCAGGCTTATTACTAACTAGCTCTTATGACTTAAATTTACCCATAATTCTTACATATGTTTAGTCATGTGACTTGGTATCTTTTCTCAGTAAGGCATTCTAATCTTGTTTCCTCTGTATCTGGCTGATGATTGTGTCTCTGCCTTTCCTCTTCTCAGAATTCTCATAGTCCTATCACTTCCTGCCTGGCTACTGGCCAATCAGCATTTTATTAAACCAATACAAGTGACAAATCTTTACGGTGAACAAGAGCATTATCCCACAGCATCAGACTCTCTAAATGGCCCTTCTTTCCACTACAAATTCTTTGCTGTCTTTAAGATAGAAATGTTTGCATGATCTATTTGTACATTGAAGAAAAGGAAGCAGCTGAAATATCAAAGCAACTTTAAAAAGAGAAACATGTAACCGTCATGTTTTAAAGCAGTTGTCACAGATTTTGAGGGCAACTCACAAAGACTGAAGTATGTTCTGAATTGGGTGTGTCATAGAACTATGTGCTCAACACCCCAGGTGACTCCTCTGGGAAGAATAGTACACATTTGATGTATAACAGTTCAGCCAATTCCTCCAAGTCCTGGACTGTCATGGATGACTTCTCAAGGAGCTATGTCGTGAGAGTGTGGAAAGGGGAGCTGTGGACCATGCTAAGGTATCTATTGCTGCAAAGTACTGAGTTAGAACAATCAAAATGACTCACAACCATGACCTTGTTTCTTGAAATTGTACAATGCATATTCCAAGTACCAGATTTCTCCACCATTCAAGCTCAGGCAATATAACAACTCCTTTTTCATCAATTCTCATCCCATTCAATAAGCAGGACCAGCTGCGATGGACCAGCACTGTCTCAGTGGCAAAGAATGACCAGAGAGGGAGAGGCGGGCTTCCTTCACCTTCTCATACTTTTATTTGGTTTTCTGTTTTATCAGTTAATACAGTTTGGTCTTTTGGGAAATTTTTCACCTTCCAATTATACACTAAATGTTTTGATACCACTACTATTGTGCAATCCATGGTTATTTCCTCTGTTAGACTTATCATAATATTGTACATCTATAAGACAGTTGATGAGTGATGACTGGATGGACGGGAAAATTAATGAATCAGGATTTCTGGCCTATTATGCCTGAGTAATATAAAATAAATTTTAGTCTTGGAACAAAACAAGCTCAACCTTGATCATTGTGGATTAAAATGATGTAAAATACTTGAGCACCAAGGAAGCCATTAGAGTGAAATTGTAGAGTCATCTAAAGTATTTCTGTGGAATTATAAGATACATTGTTATAGCCTAACAGAATTGAATCAAGATAGAAAAATGGTTTTAAATGGAGAATGATATATTTACCTAATCGGCTTAGTCTATTTAGAAGAGGCCATTAATACATATTAGGAAAGAGTAGCATTTTCTGAAATTGCAGCAGGGGAAGGTTTTTTATTACCCTAAATATTTCTTATTATTTAATAATAGGTTACTGAGCAAAGATTAAAAAATATCACTTGATTTATTTTAGAAAACAAGTTTCTTTTGTCTGTGTAAAATATTATGCAAGAAAAAACAGGATGCTCAGAAAACAAAACATTATTTTAAACAGAGATTCATATATACCATGTTTAAAGAAGGGAAGGGAATGTCTGCCCATTCTTTTTTGTAAGGGGAGCCTGTTTGGGTTTACTCTTTTTCTCACTCCAATATTGCCCTTTTGTCTTTTATTTTCATGAACTTAAATTATTTTGTCATAAATGATTTTATTACATGAAAAAATCTTATAAGATTTGTTGTTGTTTGTTTTACTATTTTATTCTTTGGGCTTTTTTGGGGGAGGCATCACCCAGCTCTCAAATAAATCACACACAGATGGAAGCTTTTTATTACTTATGAATGCATGGCCTTTGCTTGACTTTTTTTCTAGCCACCTTTCTTAACTTAAATCATTCCATCTTCCTTTTGCCTCTGGGCTTTTTACTTTTCTTTCTTCTTTATATCTTACTTTCACTCTTACTCCATGGCTGGCAGTGTGGCTGGTTGGCTGGCCCCTAGTGTCCTCCTCTTTTTGTTCTCTTGTTCTTTCTTCCCAGAGTTCTTCTGTTTATTCTCTCTGCCTGCCAGCCCCACCTATCCTTTCTCCTGCCTCTCTATTGACCATTCAGCTCTTTATTAGACCATCAGGTATTTTATACAGGCAAAGAATCACAGCTTCACAGAATTCAACAAATGCAACATTACAGAATGCACCACATCTTTACATCTTTAAATAAATGTTCCACAGCATAAACAAATGTAACATATCTTAAGATAGTATTTCACACAAATTTCTCCCATTTTTTTCATGTATGATGTGCATATGTTTATATATGCATATGTGGGGGCATGCTTAATCAGGTGTAGAGCTCCACAGTATAGCTAGTCTTGCCAGCCCTATTGCTCTGGAGATTCTATCTCTGCCTTATGAGGCTGGAATTACAGATGGGCCCCATGACATCTGGTATTTATGTGGATTTCTGGGATCCAACTTCTGGTCTTCATGCTTGCATTGCAAACATTTCATCTCCCAAACCACCTCCTCATCCCCACAAGATATTTAACTATCAACTCTATAAAATATTTCTAGTTCTGAGGGCAGGGGGAGCAAAAGGAAGAGACCTCATTTCAATTTTATAGGTTTGTCTTTGATTTTGGAAGCAGAGTCAATCAAGGGCATTAAATTGGGTCTACAGTTGTATGTATGTATATGTATATGTATATGTATATGTATATGTATATGTATATACATTCGCACAGACACAGATGCACACACACATCTTCAGGATGCCAGTTAGCACCACACTGGTAACAGTTTGCAAGACAGATATACAGAGGCCAACTTTCAGGTAATGAAGAAATGAGCATAGTTTTGCTGAATCCTATAACCTTTGAAACTTGTGTGTGTGTCCATGCATGTGCATGTGTTACATGTCTTTGTGCCTGCACGCGCGTGCGTGTGTGTATTGTGTCATATAGTATAACACTGAAGAAGTTTGTAAGGCGTGTCCATATGATTTGGAAAATGATTATGATTATAAAGTTGAAAAATGTTTAAAAATTTGCAAATGTTAGGGAATCAAATGTGCTATGTAGTTTAAAAATATCCCACGTAGCCTCTGCTCCCTCTTCCAAACAGAGGAAACACCATTTGTCTTGTGAATTATGTTAATTATTTTTTGAGTTTTCTTTATAGTATTGCCTCTTATTTCATATATCTAATACATTTTTTTAGTTTTTTTAACTGAATAAAAAATGCAAACCCAGATATATTAGAAAAGGAGAGAGTGATGGTTAATCACAGTTGTCAACTTAAGTAGATTTGCAACCCCCTACAAGACACACCCTGGGCTTATCTGGACATCTTCCCAGAGAGGTTTACATGAGGAGGGAGACCCCACCTAAATGTGAGTGACATCATCCCATACACTGGGCTCACAGACTACGTAAAAAGGAAAAGAAGAGAAAGGGAGTGGAACACTAGAATTCATCTCTGTCTGCTTCCTGATTGGATGCAGTGTACCCAGCTCCCACATGCTCGGATCTCCATGCCTTCTCCCATGTGGACTAGACCCCAAAACTGTGAGTCAAAATAAAGGCTTCCTTATTTGGATTACAATCTGTCTTAGTTAGGGTTTCTATTGCTGTGAAGAGACATCATGACCATGACAACTCTTATAAAGGAAAACATTTAATTGTGGTGGCAGTTTAGTCCATTATCATCATGGTGGGACATGGAGGCATGCAGGCAGACATGGTGCTGGAGAGGTAGCTTAGAGTCCTACATCTTGTTCTGCAGGCAACAGGAAGTGGTCTGAGACATTGGGTGGTATCTTGAGCATATGTGAGACTTCAAAGCCTACCAGCACAGTGACACACTTCCTCCAACAAAACCATACTTTCTCCAACAAACTCATGCCTCCTAATAGTGTCACTCCTTTTGGGGGCATTTTCTTTCAAACCACCACACAATTGCAGACCATAGTCCATTACTGAGGGGAAATCAAGGCAGGAACTTGAAGCAGGCCACACTATAATCAAGGGCAGAAGGTTCCCTCACAGGGAAGGTGAAGAGGCCAATTTCTTATTAGTGAGAGCTCAGATGCTTAAGACCTCCAATTTATTTTCTATCAAACTTAGTGTTTTTCTCTCCTGTCTTCCAAGGAGAATATAATACCAAGACATGCTGTACTGGATCCATAGTGAAGTAGTCACTTAATTATTCCCTCAGTTTTGCACTTTATTTGCTCCCTCAGTTGTGAAAATGTGTGGTGGTTTGCTGTTTGCAGTACTGATGTAAATGGTTGAAGGATAGATTGGCCAAGCTTTTCTTCTTTTTTTAAGATTTATTTGTTCTTTGTGCCTTTCACATCATGCCTCCTTATCCTACCCGTCTCCTTCCTGACCCCAAAATAAAACAAAACAAAATTTAAGAGAAAAAAGGGAGGAGAGGGGAAAATCTCGCCACGGAAACTGCAGTGTGACACAGTGAGTCGTGCAGGAAACTTCTTTATCCATACATCTTTACATGCAGGCGTTTATCAAAAACAATCGTTGGTGTGGTTCGAGGCCCCTGGTCTCTGTTACACCATTGACACTGGGTCCTCACTGGGACTCTTCCTGGACATCCTATTGCTGCTCCGTGTCATGGGGATCCTGTAGCCCTGTGTCGGCAGGACTGACCCCTACCCCCACCCCCTCCCTTGCTCCAACAATCACAGATGGGGTGGATATTATTGCGGACCAACACACAACCCTGGTTCTGGGCGTGGGCAGTTGCAGGGTTGGTCAGCCTGCCAGATCTCCCCTGTCTTCACCACCAGGGCGAGCCCTCCCGCGTTGTCCAGGCTAGTTCACCCCTTCCAGCGATGAGCAAGTTGGGGGCCAGTTCTCCCACTCTTACATCCTCAGGGTCCGTTCTCCTACATCTACACCAAACCACCAAGCCCTGCTCTCCCGTGTTGCTCAGTTGAGGTGTGCTTTCTCTCAAGCAATCTTCCTACTTCTCTAACCTTGTCTCTTGCCACTGGCCCATCTTGTAGCTGCGCTTAGATGTTCACACTCCTCAGAACACACCCTGTTATTTCACCTTTCATCTCTGCTCATGGCTTGCTTACATTGGAGTGCTGCTGTGCTTCCTGATTCCTCTGGCACACTCCTCATCCTTCAGGGAGCATCTGTCTCTTAACAGGGATTACCCTTCCAGCTTCCTATTGATGCTCTTCCTGCATTCCCACAATATTTATGTCTTAACACAAATCTCTATCAAGTTGCATCTTAATCTCTCCTCTAAATCTGAGTATTTCTCCGACTCACTGAAAGCTTCACGAGGTCAAGGACTATGGGCTCGTGTATTATTTAACTATAACCAAATCATAACTTCCTCTTTGTCATCAAATACCCAGAATACAAACTTTTCTAACTGATTAACAATTTTTAAAATGAGATTTATGTAGAATTCAAAGAATGCCCATAAATTGCCACTGGTTGATGTTTCTTAATATTCTCTTCATCCATCAGTTTTTTTTTTCAGTAGAAACAATTGAATGTCTCTAAAAGCATTACCATCTGGGTTATTTTTATGTTACAAAGTTTGGCACTAACAAGCTGTATTTTTTCCCAAGAAATTATTTTTTTATTAGTTCAACTCAGAAATATGTCTGCTTCACATAGCAATCCATTTTCCCTCTCCCTCCCCTCCTCCCCTACCCCTGAAAGCCCCCAACCCCATTAACCCTCAGCTCTCCAGAGAGGGTAAGGCCCTACATGGAGGATCCCCAAAGTTTGTCTTATCATCCTGGGCAGGGCCTAGGCCCTCCCCATGTATCCAGGCTGAGACAGCATCCTTCCAAGTGGGATGAGCTCCCAAAGTCCTTTCTTATCCCAGGGATAAATACTGATCTACTACCAGAGGCCCCATAGAGTGCCAAAGCCTCCTCTTGACATCCACATTCAGGGGTCTGGATCAGTCTGGGGTCCATGTGCTCTCCCTTGCTCAGGTCAGCTGATTCTGTGGGTTTCACCAGCCCGGTCTTGACCTCTTTGCTCATCACTCCTCCCTCTCCACAACTGATTTCCAGAGTTCAGTTCAGTGTTTAGCTGTGGGTGTCTGCCTCTGCTTCCATCAGCCACTGGATGAAGGCTCTAGGATGGCATATAAGGTAGTCATCAGTCTCATTATAGGGGAAGGGCATTTAGGGTAGCCTCTCCACTATTGCTTAGATTGTCAGTTGGTGTCATCCTTGTAGATCTCTGGAAATCTTCCTTCTTCCAGATCTCTCCTGGAACCTATAATGGCTCCCTCTGTCATGGTATCTCTCATCCTGCTCTTCTCTATTCTTCCCCCTACTCAGCCTCCTGCTCCCTCATTTCCTCCTCTCTCCTCCTTTTTGTTTTGTTTTAAGGAGGGTCTGGGTACTCTTTTCTAGCATGCCCCATAGCCAGACATTCAGAATTCTGTTATTCTGCAGCCATTTATCACACCATTGTGACTTTCATACTTTTTCTAAATTACCAGGTAGTAATAATAATAATAAAAAAAAGCTTGTTCGACTTGGTTTTTTGGCAAGATTTCTTAAATAATGTTATACAAGTTTATCAAGAAGCAACTATTTTTGGCTTATTTCTCTCTGTTGTCTGAGTAGCCACTGATGACTGTCACCTAGATTCGTTGCTTCATTGGGGGTGGTGGAACAGTGATGGTTTAATTTTAACATTTCATTCGTTAGCTGGAAAACCTAAACAGGGAGAAACTTCTTAACAGCTTTTATAGTGAAATAGGATGAATGATTAAATCCTCATTTTACTCTCACCATTTTTGAAAATATCAGTTGGTTCTTCAACCAAAAAAAAAAAAAAGAATGTATTTTATCTTTGAACAGCTGATGTTTGGCACAAAGTCTATTGGCAGTGTAGGGTCAGAGGAACTGCATGTAGCCATTGAAGTTCAAGGTGTCAGCCCACCAGGAGGACATGTTCTGATGGGTCAATTTTGGTTATGCAAGGGCCTGAGATCACCAACACTGGAATGTCTTTTGCTTCTGCTGTGTCTTTACATGTTTGTTGCTGCTATCTTTCTCTGGTATCTGACATGGTGTGAATGGGTACCTGCAATGTCGTGTGTAGTGTGTGTGGTGGAGAGTGTAATGCCGTTCTGCGGGCATTTAAACTTGTGGAGTATAATGAAGATGATTCTTCCCTAAGCTCTACTGTCCAGTTGATAATAATAATGCTGTCTTATACAAAGTTTTGATGGCTAAAAGTAAATACAAGGAAATGCTACACAATGAAAGCTCATGAGTTTCACCTAAGGAGTTGCAGAGACCTTAGCTCAAGTTAATGATTAAGGAAAACAATTAAGTCCCCAGGGGACAGGCTGGCTCTAATTCTCTTATTGTTGAAGGATGTCATCACAGGTTTCAGTGTGCAACATTAGCTGAAAGAAAGCTTTAAAATAAATTCAGGGTACATCAGATGCTTTGATAATAGCTTTGAGATGGGAAACCCCAGAAAACAATCTAAAGTTCATAAGTTCACATAGTTGAGATCAAAGATACAAAACAGCCTCATTGTGACTAGCTGATGTACTTTCCTTGCGAGGGTTGGTTGATGATCAAAGGTGATGATTAATTATTTGTACCAATTTCTGCCCTCAGTCTCCTGATATAAAAAGCTATTGATGAGTGGGTATGTACCCTAAAGATTTAAAGTGGAACTGACTGATTCTTTTTCATATATAAAAGTTTAGGATTGTGTTTCCTTTAAGATTCCTTATAAGACTATGTTTCAAGATAAGTAATAAAGTAATTGGCCATTTCTTTGAAATTCCAAAACTCAGTCTGCCAGTAAAAGACCTGACTGAGAAGACTACCTTGCTTGCCCGAATGGTTAATCTATAACAAGTTGCTTGGGTATGAATGTACATGGGTTATTGGGACACATAAAATGTTTAATCATACAAGGGATATGGAAAACATGCTGTTTTTTACTATTTTTTCCGTATTCATTGTAATCACTCATTTGAAAAATAGAATATAACGACATTGTAATTCCTATATAAGCTGTAGAAGAAAAGTGTACAAAGAAAGAACACATAATAATAATAATAATAATAATAATAATAATAATAATAATAGAATAAAGAAGGAAACCATCAAGAGAGTGTGTGTTTTTTTCCCTAACCCCCTCAGATGGAAAAGTCTAGTATACTCTGATGCCATGGATTGATTCCTTTTGAGCCCTATGCTGTCTGGAGGCTGCCCCCCCCAGGCAGCGATAGTCTATCACACACACACAAACACACACACACACCAAACCAACAACTTCATAACATCATGTTTCATGAGTGATCAGAGTCAATACAGTAAGAAATGAAATAATAAGCCAGGTGCTGGTGGCACATACCTTTAATCCCAGCATTCAGGAAGCAGAGGCAGGCTGGTCTCTGTGAACTGGAAGCCAGCCTGATCTACAGAGTGAGTTCCAGGACAGTCAAGGCTACACAGAAAAATTCTGTCTGGGAAAACCAAAAGAAAAAAATGAAATTAAACAATATGCCTGAGATGGAACTAACATCAATTGCATACAGTCCTGTATATATAATATACTTCAGCTGAACAGATGGCTCCCATAACTAATGACATTGAGTAACTTTTCATGAGATTCTTGGCCACTCATGTGTATTCTTGGGAGAAATATATATATATATATATATATATATATATATGTATATATATAATATTTTATATATACATATTTATATAATATAAACATACTCTGTATTTATCTATAATATTCAGATCTTTGCTCATTTTGAAATTCTCACTTTATTAATAATAACAACCTTAAATCTATACCCTGGCGCTGCATCTATTATCAGAGATAAGCTTTCAAACACTTCCTCTCACTATGTGGGTTGTATTTTTACTTTCCTGATCCTTTTCTTTGATGCAAATTAGAGTGCTTAAATTTGATAAGCTTATCAAAAATTTATCATTTTTTTCTTTGTTAACATTTTACCTTACTGAAAATCACAAAATTTACTTCTCTTTTTTTTCCTTCTAAGATATTTTGGTATCATCTTATCTTTTAGATTTATATTTGTAGTGTAGTCTATTAGGAATCTTTCTCTCTCTCTCTCTCTCTCTCTCTCTCTCTCTCTCTCTCTCTCTCTCTTTCTCTCTCTCTCTCTCTCTCCCTCTGTGTGTGTGTGTGCTTATCCTGGCATTGTCCAGGTGAAAAGACCATTTCCGACTTTGAATTCTTAAACACACTAGCTGCAAGCAGAGGTTTTGTTTCTTGATTCTTGGTTCTACTCTGTGTGTCTGCACATCTGGCCTTGGTCAGTGCAGTAGCTTTGATTACTGTAGCTTTGTAGTAACTGTTGATATTGGAGTGTATGAAACTTCTAACACTTGCATTTTGTCAGCATTATTTGACTCTTTGGTCCATGCAAATTTTCAAAGAAACGTTAGTATCAGCTTATCTGTATCTTCAGAAACACAGCTGGGAGAGAGCAGGTGTGGATGAAAGCCATGAGAGCATCTTTTCCTTTTGAAATGCTAGCATGGCCAACTTCATTGCCGAGCTTTCTAATGGTGAATTAGTCATTTCATGTACCTTATGTAATTTCCTGCATGTAAATATATTTACATTATATGTGGCAGATAAATATATCATATACATGCAAGCTTATTATACACATATACAGTTACACATAGAAAATACATACATATACACCTATTATATAACCATATGCCTTATACATCTTATATAATATAAAATGTTATAGTTGGTTATATTTGGGTTTGTTATCTTTATCATTTACTTATATGGTCATAGTTTTTCTAACCTACAATTTTCTTGTATTCTTTTTGTTTTAGTATTTTATTAGGTTGATCTTCTGAATGATTCAGGCTTTTTTTTTTTCAACGTAATACTAGCTCTGTACATTGTGATGGGTAACTAACTGGATCTGTTCTCCTATGTATCAAACATTTACTATAAAATGGGAATGTTCATTCCTGAAGTTGAAGTTATAATTCCCCATTCAGAGGTTGGGGCTACTACCTTTGTATGTCAGTATGCAGAGGAGTGTAGCTAAATGACATATAAATTCTGTCTTAGCTATCAGTCTATTTCAACCATCTTATTTTAAATGTACTTAGAATCCATCAGTCAAAAATTGTGCTTTCACTGTATATCAAAATATTCATCTGGTAATATTATCTTAAGTTTTTTCAAATTCTTATGTGTCTATACCATGTTTCCAGTAAATGCCAAAATTTTCCTCTTTTTAAATTATAAAAAGCTTTTCAAAGTGCATCTTTTGAAAATTATTTCTTCCAAAGAATGATGTCTAGTGTTTTGGAGAATAGCTTCTTGAGTTCTTTGTATATTTTGGAGATCAGCCCTCTGTCAGATGTGGGGTACCAAACAATCCAATTAAAAATGGGGTACAGAGGGCTGGAGAGATGGCTCAGTGGTTAAGAGCACTGACTGTTCTTCCAGAGGTCCTGAGTTCAATTCCCAGCAACTATATGGTGGCTCACAACCGCCTTGAATGAGATCTGGTGCCATCTGCCTGCATGCAGGCAGAAGACTGTATACATAATAAATAAATAAATAAATAAATAAATAAATAAATAAAATCTTTTTAAAAAAGAAAAGAAAAAGAGGGTCAATAATAAAAAATGGGGTACAGAACTAAATAGACAATTCTCAATAGAGGAATCTAAAATGGCTGAAAGACACATAAGAAAGTGTTCAGCATCCTTAACCATCAGGGAAATGCAAATCAAAACAACTCTGAGATACCATCTTACTCCTGTCAGAATGGCTAAAATCAAAAACACCAATGACAGTTTATGCTGGAGAGGATGTGGAGAAAGAGGAACACTCCTCCACTGCTGGTGGGAGTGCCAACTTGTACAGCCACTGTGGAAATCAGTATGGCGACTCCTCAAGAAAATGGGAATGAGTCTACCACAAGATCCAGCAATTCCACTCCTAGGCATATACCCAAAAGAAGCACATTCATACAGCAAGAACATCTGTTCAACCATGTTCATAGCAGCACTATTTGTAATAGCCAGAAACTGGAAGCAGCCTAGATGCCCCTCAATGGAAGAATGGATAGAGAAAATGTGGTACATTTACACAATGGAGTACTGCTCAGCAGAAAAAAACAATGGAATCTTGAAATTTGCAGGAAAATAGATGGAACTCGAAGAAACCATTCTGAGCGAGGTAACCCAATCACAAAAAGACAAACATGAGATGTACTCACTCATATGTGGATTTTAGACATAGATTAAGGGATTACCAACCCACAATCCACACTGCCAGAGATACTAGTAAATAAAGAAGACCCTAAAAGAGACAAACTTTGTCCCCTGTAAAAGGGGAAAGGGTCACCATCCCCTGAGCAAATTGAGAACATGGGAAGAGGGGGGAGGAAGCTACGAGAGTGAGAAGGGAAGAAAAGGAAGGATGCAGAGGTCATGAGGAAGCAGAAATTTTGAGTCAGGTGTAGATTAGAAGAAAGGACATATGACAGGTAGGATTTTAGTTGGGGGGGTGGTAGAGGAGGAAGGGAGGGAGAAGGGAACTGGGATTGTCATGTAATTCAATCTTGTTTGTAATTCAAATATATATAAAACATGTAAAAAAAGAATGATGTCTAAAATTTTGTGTTTACTCTTACATTTTTTTATCAATATCTGGCTTTTCTCTCAATTCTTGAATTATATGCTTTCATTGAACTTCTTTTGTTCTTCCTAGTGCTGTCTGTTGGAAGCAGATTAGTTAAATATCAATTATTTTGATTTGTAAAGAACTTCATGGCTGGGCATGATCGTTCATGCCTGAGTCCCAGGGAAAGAAATTCATAAGTTCTAGTAAGATGCTGTCTCAAAAGAAGAAAAAAAGAAGAGAAATATCCTTTTGTTGTAAATTCTCTCTGAGCACTGTGCTGGTCTGTATCCAGGCCTTTAAAACAGGTCTGGTGGGAGAGAGAGAGAGAGAGAGAGAGAGAGAGAGAGAGAGAGAGAGAGAGAGAGAGAGAGAGACTGAATGAACATGGCAGGCCTGAACCTATGAAACCAATAAAGGCTGGCTTGCCCAGCACTGAGAATAGGGTGGCTGACTGGCTAATTTGGACCTTCATTGATACGGAATTCTGTTTACAAGAGGATCATGGCTCAGTCAACATAGTCTGTACAAAAAGGGTGCTTTATGTGAAATGACTGCTTTACTTCTAGAAGTCTGGGATTTGGGGAGATGCTACCAGGAGAGTGACTATGGACAAAACCTCCAATAAAAATCTGGGTGACAGAATCTCTGATAGTCCACTTTGGACAGAAATAATCAAATCATATTGCTGCATTTATACTGCCTTGAGAAGAGTGTGTCCCATGCCTCCAGGGAAGGAAGAAACACACGGATGCTGCCGTGTGTCTTTAAAGGATCATCTTTGTCATCTCTGTCTTTAAAAGGTCCAATAAAACCTATACATGTGGACTGGCTTCACCTGATTTTTTTCCTTGTCTTTTATTTGCAATCTTCTTATTCTTTCTTGCATTCTGTGGCTGTCTGTAATTGTGTTTACCATTTCCTCTATCTACTTTGTCAGATATATATTCATGTATTTGTTCAATTTTAGCCTTTGTATACTCATACCAGAAAATTATGCTTTCTTATCTCTTTGTGTCTTTAGGGGGACAGGTATTGATCCAGAATCTCTCTATATGGCCCAGGCTGACCTCAAACTCACGGTGATCCTCCTGCCTCAGCCTCCTGAGTCCTAGAATTAGAGGTATGTACCAGGAACCTGATTTAAAGCCTAGAATACATTGCCAAGGGGGAAAGAAATATGCTGTCCATTTATTCACTTTGCATGGGTTCATACTTCTCCCCCAACTCCATTAGATATCACACCCGATATTTATTTCTTTAACACACAACTAACTTCAACTTAGAAATACTTATGTGATGACTTTGCCCACCAAACTCTTTGTTAATAGTTACTTCTTCCTAGATTAGTTTCCTTCTTGTTGAATCCATCCTATAGTAATTCCTTCAAAATAGGTGGGTGTAAGCTTTCTGTTTGAAAAATATCCCTAATTTCTTAAGGAGAAATTAGATGGGTGAATTCATTCCACAGACCCAAGTAGTATCTAGTGTTTATTTCTGCCCCAAGTTGACTGACAGTTGCTAAACCTCAGTTCTTGTCTTGCAGCACTTACAGAGCTAGTCACAGTGACCACCAGCAGCTGCTATTCCCATACCTTCTGTGAACCAGAACAAGGAGCAATTCTCAGAAGAGAGTGGAATGTGGACTGACCTTCATGATCGAAGTGTATAAAGTCCTTAGGCAGGACTTTGCCATATTACAACTGCTTTAATAAAGATTTAAGCTAGTCATATCTATTTTTTTCTTCCACAAACTTGTTCCAGTTTTAAATAATTGTTGGGGGCATATTGCTTTACTTAGTGGTTTGGAGCACTTTCTCCTTATCACATGATACGTGGGAATTCCCACGCAAGTCAGTTTTCTTCAAAGATCCCTGTCTGTGGCCAGAGCCTCTCCTGGTTCTGGGTTTCCTACTTAGACCCCTCTGTGATGATGCTGTCCGTGTGTTTTCATTGTTAGGGACTGGTTTCATTCTCTTCTACCAGAGTTATTTCTACTGTTTTGAACAAATCCCTTTGTGCTTACTAATTTCCTTTAAGAACATACTTTGAAAATTGTGTATTTTTTTGGTTTTAAAAAGAGAATTTAAAATGTAAAAATGATGGAAATATCTGATTGTTGTTGTTTGCCTGGGATCGTGTGAACATATTTTCTTAGGGTGTAGCTTTGGGCAGCTAGACAAAGACTTCCACTTTAACTCTTGTTTCTTTCTTTTTTTTTTTTAAATTTGCATCGGTATTTTGCCTGCATGTATGTCTGTGTGAGGATGTCAAATCTTGGAGTTACAGACAGTTGTGAGCTGCCATGTGGGTGCTGGGAATTGAACCGGGGTCCTCTGAAAGAGCAGCCAGTGCTTTTAACCGCTGAGCTGTCTCTCCAGCCCCCTTAGCTTTCGTCTCTTATGTGCGTTTCTGCTTGTCTGTCTGCTTTGATTGAACATAACAGAGTACCGGTGGGTGTCTGCCATTCTCCCCTCCTGGCGCTCTTTCCCATCTGCTCACTTTTGCCGGCATACTCGGTATTGCTGCTTACCTGTGGAACTCTGTTCTTGGGTTGCATTGGCTCAGCGGGAAGAGGGCAGGGTGATATGGTCCTAACGTGCTCCACCCTCCTATATCTGATCACACCGTTGGATTTCCACTTGCCTCAGCAGACTGTAGCTGCTGGGTACCCTGTGCTCCCTGGTGAGCCTTCCGGTCTAGAGTAGCAGTGGCTAGTGTGGAGAACTGGCCCGGTGTGTAGAGCATGGCGACCATTGCTGCTTGACGAAATCCCAGCATTTCAACATTACGGACCACACTTCTCCGGCACCTTTTTACTTTCATTTTTAATGATTCTCACTATCTGTTATGAGAGTTCCCTTATGCCTTTTCCTGTGGGAGATTTTGTGTGGGCCTCAAAGGATGAAAAGGAATAAAATGGCGGCCTCTTTAAACAAAAAAATTTCCTCAGGGAAAAAAAAAATCCCCAAGCTGCTGTGGAACCATGAATCCCATTGTTCTCTCCTTATTACACCAAGGACAGGAAAGTTAGAGATTTACTAGACACACCTGATCCCAAGGATGAATGCCTACAATTCTGATCCAGAGCCTGAGGCCTTTAAGGGCAAGAGTTCAGTTACAAGTACAGAGAAATCAGAGTGGTTGGGTATAATGGAAAAAGAGTAAGCCTTCAGGATCTTCCCTTTTGGGAGTATATGAGGGGAACAGGCCCATACAGTAAGACTAAGACACAAAGGGACACAATTAGGGAACAGCTTGGTGATATGCCCTGAAAACTGCTCTTAAATTGTACTGGAGTAAAGTCTGTTTCCCACAAGTCCGTTTTCCATCCGCAGGCATTTGGATAAGGGTCTCCATTCCCTCAGGGGGGGACTTGGGGCCCTTCCATTGATGCAAGGGTTCTCCTGATAGAGTTACAGAACCCTGGAGAACAATTGGCATTTAGATACGTACTGTCTCAGGGAAACTGCTATAGTGAAGTTAATGGCTGCTTTCCATCCCTGAATCATTGAGTCTGGTTTCAATCCTGCTTGTGGCTAAGCTATTGAGTACAAAAGGTGTATTCCTTTTTCAATAAACAGCATAGGCAGCCATCTTAAATCCCTCTCAAATTGTGTAATTGTGTCTGTCTCCTTCTCGGTGCCAACTCCACACTTCCTCTTTGGGACCTGAAACAGCTCCCCACCCCCAACACCAACACCACCAATCTGATCTTGTGAAAGCCAACATTACATTTTAGGTTTTAAATACTGTGCCTAAGAGATCCTTGAAACAAAAATGCCTCTGATCTGCAAGTCTCCAGCTGAGAACAGACAGTTCCTGAACTGCTGGAGGCTGTTGTTTATGGGATATAATAAGTCAACGTGTTTTCACTCCCCTAAACAAGACTGTTTGACCCATCTACATGTGCTTGATCACACGTTGGTGGGACGTTCACAGGCAGGAAAGAGTCAGGATGTACACTTGTCCCTGATTGGACCTGATGGGAAAAGCTGCTGCAAACTGTGACTGGGGGCCACTTTTCTGAAAAACCAGAGTGGACCTTGCCAGAGAGTTCATCATCCTGGCCAGTATTTAATTAAAGCTTGCTTCAAATTTGACTTGAAATTGTGGCAGTGGGATTAACAGTCTCTGGCCGAGAACCATATGGCCTGCTTACTCTCAATAATCACAAATCCTACTCAGACTACCCAACTTTAGCATTGCATAATTTTACCCTCAACATGAGTGGCCAAAATGAAAACAAACAATATAAATGAAGTAATAAAATATACAGGTAACTTAATTATATGACTTGATCCTTTTGGCGTTTTAAAACACAGAATAAAATAAGCAAAAAATGGTAGTGAAGAAAACTTAGTTTAGCTAAAGGAAATGTACCATCGAGGAGCAATACAAGTGAAGGTTTTGAGTACAAATGTGTGGCTGAAGTCTCCCACAGTTGTGCTAGTCGCATTGCAGCTGAGGCTCTGGGCCTGGAAGAAGGCAGGCATGAGTGTGGTCGTGCTGACTGCCTGTCTCTCTCCAGCACTGGGACTGCCCCACATAGATTTATAGGATCTTGCAGTCAGCAGGGGCCATGGGGACTAGCTAGTGCAGCCACAAACAAAACAGAGCCCTATATAATTTGTGGTCTAGCCCCAGATTTAATTTGTGAGGAAAATATGTAAAAGCCATCCACCCCCACATTGCTGCTGGTTCAGTGTGCCCATGAAAATCTGCCATGGCTAAAATATAATGATAATCTTCCCACAGGCGTTTGGGAGAGTAGTTATGAATGGCAGCAGGTAGCATCCATTAAACACACACTGTCTGTGAGGGATCATGCTCAGAGTTTCACATGTTTCAAGGCTTTAATGCCATCATTTCACTCAGTTCTCACCTCAGTTCTACTGACATGGGGCAGTTGTTACTGCCGTTACGCTGTTTTCACTCGTGAGGAAAATAAGTCAAAGAAAGGTTAAGGGACACTCTCGGCCTTACAAGAGCATGAAGTGACGAGCCTAGAACTCAGCCTAAGCACTTTGAAACACAAGCTCTCGGTACAGGTATGGAGAGCGGTCTGGCACAGGGGAAGTGTTAGGGGATTCACAGGGATGACCCCAACTAAGAAGCCAAGCAGTGGTGGAGAAAATGCCATTGATGCCCTTCCCCTATAAGGAGATTGGTGTCTACCTTGGTTACCATTCCTAGAGCCTTCATCCAGTAGCTGTTCGAAGCAGAAACAGGTACCCACAGCTAAGCACTGAACCATACTCCTGGAATCCAGTTGTGGAGAGGGAGGAGGGATGAGCAAAGGAGCCAAGACGGTGCTGCAGAAGCCCACAGAAACAGTTGACCTGACCTAGTGAGAGCATGGAGACCCTAGCTATAAAGCTGTGAAAACAGCATTGGACTGAACCAAGCCCTCTGAATGTGGGTGCCAGCTAGGAGGCCAAGGCAGTCTATGGGACCTCTAACAGTGGACCCAGTCTTTATCCCTAGAGCACAAATGGACTTTAGGAGCCCATTCCCTATGGAGGGATACTATTACAGCCCAGATACAGCAAGGAGGGCCTAGGCCCTCCTCCAAATGATATGACAGCCTGAAGGTCCCTGGTAGAGGGCCTCACTATCCCTGGGGAAGAGGTGGGGGATGGGTTGGGGGGGTTGGTGGGGAACATGGGAGGGCAAGGGAATGGGGGGGATGGATATGTAAATATGAGTAGTAATTAAAGAATTTAAATTAAAAAATTGCTGCATCGTATTCTGACACATAAGCATGTTTGGTCAACTTCATTGCTATCTTTCTTTGTCTCACCATTTCCTCAGTAGCTCTTTTGCAATCCATCCTTCTCTCATATTACAAGCCCCCATCTTGAGAGTTCCTCAAGCTTTATATTCCCATCTGTAAAATGACTGGATTCTACTAACAGTAATAAACCCCCTCATTGTGTGATTATATATGTATAATAGTATATATATTTATATTTATATATATATTATATATATTTATATTTATATATATCCCTAATATATTACACACACACACACACACACACACACACACACACACACATATATATATATTAGGGATTTAGAGAACTTTAAATATTTAAATATTATAAATGATGACAGTAAGATTATAATGAAATATAACTTGTAAACCAACTATTCAGTTTAATTACTGACATTAAAGTTAGTATACATTTTGACTTTCCTCTCCTGGAGATGGGTTCATTGATCAGCAATCACCAGGACGCCTAAGTTCACATGGTTTTACAGTGCTGGGTGCTGCCAGTCTTGTAGTTTTTACCCCGTCTTAGTATTTCACACTCTTGTGCACGAGGAAACCCTAGCTAAGAACCCATCCATCTTTTCCCTTGAGTAAGTGCTCGTGGCCATTCCTTTCAGCACTCTGCATTTGTTCTCGATTTGTTTTCCCAGGCTTCTGGGAAGATGGTGTGTGCAAAAGCATCCCACAGCAATGCTAGAGAGGCCTGCTTGTCCTTATTACGACTGGGCATCTCTCAGCTGTCTACATAGTCTTCTGAGTGTCTCGCTTGCCATGTTAATTCCTGTACCATGTGCTAGTGTATTTATATGTGGGCTTTACACAGGCACAAAACTATAGTGTGCTGATGTGATATTTTACTCAACAAGGAACTGAAACAGACATTGAAATTAATCCTGAAAACAGGACAGACTATTATCTGTAATAAGTAGTCATATGCATATTGGGCCTTTACTCTTTGTATAACAAAAGGGGATTGTTTTGTTTCCTAGCAAATGACTTAGCAAAAACAGAAGTGTGTGTTTGGGAGGGGGCATGCATGTGAGGGTGTGTGCATTTGTGTATTTGGGAGGCGGGAGGGGAAGAAAGAGAATGTACTTTAACCAAAACAGCTTTGAACATACTTCATCTAGTAGAGGAATGGTTGTTGTTTGGACATAAATATTAATGAAAGAATGTGACCATTTCCTGAAGATATATTGTTTTATTTAAAATGGTAGCTATCACAACACATGATACCATGAATGAAGACCAGAGAATCACATTGAAACTTTTAAAAACATCTCTATATAGTCACAAAACATGAAACATGCTGCTAGGATACCAATGGAGTCAGATACCAAAGTTTCTACATTGTCAGCCTAAAAGCACAAGACCACACAGGAGTTCCTTCGCTTTCTGGCAGCAGTTGTCTGAACCGGCTCAAAGCAGCCGTTTCTTTCATTGGCGACTGCATCCTTGACAGATTTGTGTAATTCCATCCACACTGTGCTTTGCTGAAGTTACTACTAATTTCTACTTCTGAGGAGGTCACCACATTAGAATTACAACACTTATTGGCACAATATGAAAAAATAAACACTTTTTTTAGTTTCTCCACTCATAACATTTGTTATTAAATAAATAATCATTCCTCATAGTGCATGTTTTATTTTACCTTTCACCGCTCATTGACACAAATGAAGCTAAATAATAATGTGTTATGGAGTTTATTTACGTCTTCTTTCATAGTTCTGCATTGCGCTTCTTTCATAGGCCACTGCAGACAAAGAGGAAGGAAAAGTGTGTTTTAAGGAGACTCACAGAGGGCATGAGTAAAGTTCAATGCATACACTAAATCACTGCAAGTCATAGTGACTTTTCACCCTAGAAGAAGAATTTCCCCCTAGAAGTCTCCCAAGAGTGTCTGTCACCAGAACCTGCTTAGCAGTGTTCTAGCCACAGCATTCATGGTATATTTGGTCATCTGCTGTATATCTGGAATCCTAAAAGTACAGCAGTTTATTTCTACGATTGAGTATGACGTTCATTTTCAGTAACTGGCTAAAGCACTAGAGTCACCCATGGTGATCAGAGAAAGGACTGTGCCTACCTTAGCCATGCATTAGAAAGATAATGAATAAAATGCTGAACTTTCATTCTAGGACAAGGTTCAATAAGCTACAGGTCATAGGTCAAAGGTGCCCCTCTGTTTATTCTTATAAATACAGTTTTATTTATACACATGCATACTCAATTCATATATGTATTATCTACACCTGCTTTGGTTTTAAAATGGCAAATTTGAGGAGTCACTACAGACCAACATAGCTTTAGGGAGCCTAAAATATTTAGGACCTTGTCCTTTTCAAAGATGTTCTAACCTCTGTTCTAGGTTCCCCTAATAATATGAGGGTCTTCTTTCTCATGAATACCTTCTGATGACTGTTTGGTTGGCCTTGAGGCTAAACTTACGCTCTAAAGGCAATTCCACTGAACTCACAAATACACAGCACAATTTGACTTACCTCTTAAAATCTGGGGGGCTGTGAGATGTCAATTGCTACTTCCAAAAGTACTTAGCATGTGGCCACTAAGTTATTTAAGTACCATGAATCATTTGGACTAAAAAAAAATGCTAAGATGTATTATTTTACTATACCATACTAGATATAATTTCAAAGGATCTGCAACCACAAATGCTAAGGATTGGAATAACTATCTATGTATGGGTGTTTAAGTATTTCATCATCTCAGCCAGTATTATTACTTAGATTTGCATTGTAATGAAATGAATATGTTTGCGGAAAGTGCCCTACATGAAATTCTGAATTGAGAGGAAACCACAGATATGCAGAAGTCATGGTGGTACTGCAAACAGTCTCCTAGGTGAGAAAGGGTTAGGAGAAACCGGAAGCGCCAGGGCTCTCAGCTCTGCTTTCCAGGGGTTGCCTCCCTCTAGGGACATGAGCAGCACACTAATGTTTAGCTTCTGTTCTATGTATAACCTGAGCTAGAGCAGACTGCACCCCAAGCTGAACACTTCTCATGGAGTCAAAAATTTTTCATTTTCTTTTATCAGGAAGGGGATGAGTAGCCTGAATTTGTCCCAGACAGGCTTTTTGGATACCAAGACCCTGTGGCTCACAGAAGTGAGGTGAAAGGTAATTAAAACAACCAAAGTCAACTTGGGAGCATAGGTGGGACACAGTGGTCTCCTGCAGAGAAGCAGACTCCTCGTCCTTGAACTCTCTGAAAATGTCTACCAGCTTGGGTACATCAGGGCTGGTAAGAGTTTCTCAGTTTACCAGATTGTCAAAGGTGTGTGTGACCAAGAGATAGTAAGGACCAGGTGAGTCTGGGGAATACAGCTATCAGAACCATGACCCAGTGAATTTGTAAAACGGCCTCCGCTTATTCCCCCTATTTTTTCCCTTTGTATTTTCTTGACTAAAATATAAGAATAAAAAGTTAGCTAACAATTCTAATTCATTGCAGCAGCTCTAATTTTATTAACTATAATTATTACTTTAAGTATATTTAATCTACTCTGATTTGCACAGCAGCTATATTGTTCTTAAGTTAAGCATGTTCTGAAAGGTGTGGAAATTGTAGAAATGGAGAGCTGGTGATTAATTCCAATCTGAAGGAAACCCCAGCTCTCTGAGGACTGATACATTTGGAGGCAAGCACTTCAGGGGCTCACATCCACATTCCATTTCTCAAAGCTAGGAGACAATATAAATACACATATAAATGAAACATTTACAAGTTTCCAACAGGTTTACAACTTCTTGAAGAATTAAACTTTGGTAGCCCCAAGATTATTGGTGAGGAAACACAAAAGCTGGGTCTAAATTTGCAAAGTGAATTAATAATAAAAATCCTAGAATAAAAAAAATACTATTTTGTGTGACTTCAGATAATTAAGCCAAAATATCTTGTAAATTTGCTGGAAACTCTATATTTTATAGGTAGATAAGGCAGCTGCAGATTAATTTCTAATCAGATGACTATCACTTTAATCTATTCTCACTAGTAGTAAAATATATAGAATTTCAGCCTTTTTTTTTTCAGGGTGCCTAAATAAGAGCTTGAATGTGCTTAACACAAAGCCAATTTCTGTGAATTGGTTGTATAACATTGAATATAGTTGGATTAAGTGAGGTAAACAATGAAGGATTTTAGAAATATGTCTATGGCATTTACATACAAGGTGCAAGCTAGAGAAATGAGAAGATATGCAGCCTTATGTCAAGAAAAATCCTCCTTTAGAGTTAAAATATATTTTGGAGTCCTGGAGTTTTTTTTCTTAGTTATGCAGCTAGAGCTGAGGAATGGCTGTGCTCCTGTCTGAAGGAGTTAGAACGACCCCACTACCTTCATCCTCTTCAATAGCTATTAAGAGACTGAGATTTTGAACTTCCATAACTTCAGAAAAAGGGTGATTTTAGAAACATTTTGTTATATCTATTTATTTTTATATTGGGAGATTGCTGGATGTAACAACTTATGAAAATTTCATATTACTTCGGTCTTAAGTGAAAAGTTCCCATCTCTCCCTAAGGGTCCAGTGCATTTTATTGAGAATATCTATGGAAAAGAGTGTTAGACCAGCCCAAAAACTCCAAAGTGTGTAATGACTAAATGATACAGATGCTGGTGTTTTGAGAGAAACATGCTAATACTGTGGTGGTATAAGCATCTATCAATCCACTCTTGGCTACAAACACTATTATGAAAATTTTAGAAATTTCATATTAGTATTACACCTTTATTAGTACTTTGAAAACTGTGCTTTATAAAATAATAGAAGTAGATTTGTATATTTTTTAAACATGATTTTATACATACCAGAATTTAAAGCTCTTTTTCCCATTAGTCCAACAAAGGAATCTGTTTTATGCCCTGGAAAATACATTTGGGGTATTTTAGTATGTATGTCTTTGAAGAAATAAACTCATAACTAGTACAAAGTATAGCAAGCTTCTGAATATATGCCTGTGTAATAAATATGCTCCTCCTTCACCTACTGGTGAGCCCTCAGAAGATTTTATATAACTCTTACAAATCACACTAAAACACTGCGTTGCAAGGACCTTTCTCAGTTCGATACCCAGACATTAGCATTATATTTCATTTAATGTGAGGTCTTAAATCTGGTTGCCATTGCAGCTAGCTTTGAAGTTTTGAGAGTCAATTACACATTTGCGTGTAAGAGAAATACCAAGCTTATTTTTTCATTAGCAAATACATTGCATTTCTCTATAAGGGAGCCTTAAGCCGGATCTCTATCCTTGGTGGCTGTAGTATTCTAAGAGTTCACATTTAGTGGGTTTAGACTTAAAAATACTCCTTTTATGAAAACATGTTGGTTTTGACACTACTAGGATACATTTATTTTTAATTACATATTTTTAGCTTTATAAAATTCCTTAACATTTAAACCCTTAGAGGGTAAATACAAATAACATTGTTTCCCCCCCCAAAAAAAAATGAAGAGAAATTATCTTACTACTACTGGGGGAATTTTTTGTGTTTACACTGTATTATTTGAGACCAGGGTGTTATGGGTTTGGGGTCTAGCCTGACACTGGGTATGTCAATCCATGGCACTCACAGAAGCAGGCCATACTGCTAGGGGCCCGTGGAACTTCCTGTCATCCCAGATCCAATTAACTAGGGAGCATCTATAAATACATTCTAGTACCACAGTTCTGCATCTTTGCTGTCCTATGTCAGGCTTCCCATTCAATTATGGGACCAAGGGGGAAAACAGCACCACATCCATATCCGTTTTCACATTTGAAGTGGATTTTCTGCTCAGATGGTCTCCCACTCCATTTAATTAGCAGCTGAATAACCAGCCTCCTTACCATTCCAAGATGCAGTTCATGAACATGAGTTGGAAGATGTATGTAAGTGCTCTTTTCTGTAGTGCTCATGGGTGGGAGGTCGAGACGGAAGCTCGTGATGGATGTTTAGCCCTACAGTTGAAATCCTATAAGTAAAAATCTACAGGTCTTAATTCTTTTCCCTTTCTAAAAGTATTATATGCTTTGCACTGCAGTATGCCTACACAATAGTTTAGTCACAGTGTTTATTCATCAAATTGCATTCCAGATATGACTTTTGTTGTCCTACAATCATCTTAATTAAAATTATTGGGCCCCATGTTATGCCTCAAAGGGTGGCACGAAGCAGAATTCAATGCCACTACCAGTAGCATTTGATAAATGTCAAAATAATAGTGAACTTACTTTTGTGAGAGATCTGGCCATGCCCTAGAAGAAAAGAAAAGCAGTTGGTAGACACGCAGATTTCTTTTGAAAAGCTACTTCAAATCTTTTACAGAGAACTTAAAGACTTATTTTCAAAATATGTAAGACTTCCTATTTATGTACCATCTTGAGGAATCAAGTAGATGAACATTAACCAATTTATTAATGAAAGCCAAATACTTTAACAACCAAAGGAATGTGTATTGAATAACCTCAGTGGGCCATGGGTTAAAAGGCAGAACCGGGGACTTGAGCTCTGTTAATAATAGCAAGGGTATATAATGTACCGACCTCAAGATTGGTCACCCACTGGCTCCACAGGAGCAGGAGCTCAACACACACCTGGACACACACACACACACACACACACACACACACACACACACACACACACCCTCTTAATTAGGAATAATTGCAAGACCTTCTGTTTGTACCCTTAAAATCCTTTCTTACATGACCACTCATAATAGTAAAATAGAGATTTATAGGGATGTTTACCATAAAGAGCCTTTAACAGGGCCACTTGTTTTTCAATTGAGGAATCTGACAAGAGATGAATTGGCATTAACTCTTCACAAGCTCCACTCACTGCGTCATCAACTCAAGGCAATGGAATGAGTGTTTCTCTCACTGAAGCAAGGGGTAGCCAAATCTACCCCAAATCCCAGAAACACTATATATAGCTTCTTTCACCCCAAGACTGGACCAAGCCTACCTGGAGGCCCTTGAAATTTGGACCCTTAGTCAGGGAAGTGTTTCGCTAATGTTAGTTCCCAGTTTGGGTCACTTTGGTGCTGAGAAGGATGAGAAATGGATCTTGCCCCCTCCTTCCCACCCCCCCCCCCATCAGCCCGTGGACTAGTGCATATGCTAATGAAGTGCCGATCAGAGTCTTCCGGGAAATCACAAGTCTTTGGGTGTGTAAATTTTTACTCTTAGAGCAAGAGACTCTTGGGTGCTCCAGGAAGGAGCAAGCATGCAGATCAGGTAGCCTGATAGACCTAGTGACTATTGCTCATCTCACCAGCATCCCGTTTGCCCATTAATCCAAAGAACTGCTGAGGCTTGGGTCTCCGGGCGATTCTCTGCAGAAGATGCTCAAAGGGCTCTGGCAGCGCCTCCTGGGGACAAACCCGCGTGCAGACAACGTGAGTGAACCCAGGCCAGTTCCATCATGCGCCCCAGCTTCTCCGGGAGCTACAGATCCCCTGTGATCCTGTGATCACACGAGTCCAGGCCACACAAGAATCTATGCAGCACTCTCCCCGACTTGACCCCGCCTGGGACTTCCTTCTCCCCAAAGTGTACCCTGGGTGTCCCTGCCCAGCCTCACAACCCCTTCTGGTCCTGTGCATTTTCTGCTCTTTATCCCATCAGAAGACTCACTCAAGGTCTCACTACCACCTTTGTCTGTTGTCAGCGCGGCTTCAGAGACCTCCCTCCCCCGAGTCCTAAGTGCACACAGTAGGGGTGGATGCAGAAGTGTGTCAATACTTTACAAGCGACCCTGCACCACCGCACAACTTTCTCTGTTTCCCAAGGCGCGCTCCTTTGCACGAATAGCTGAGAACCATGTAGAGGGAGACTTGGAACATCAAATACAGGAGTGTGGAGTTCGCTTCCGCCCCCCAGACCCCCGCAGCTCCTTAAGATCCGGCTTTTGCCCCATCGACTGGTTCACTTCTCTGCTCAGCATCTCCAAATTCTCTGGCAGCACCGCTGGACCAAAGCCTCTAAGATCCCATAACTTGGGACTAAAACCTTGCGACCCTTCCAGCCAGTTGAGGACCCAGCTCTTTAGAGAGCATCCATTCCGCTGGGGAGACACTGAACCCAGAACGCAGCCCTCCCGCAGGGAGGAAACTAAGTTCTGGGCGCACAGCCTTGTGCGGGGATCGGGGTGAGGGTGTGTGTGTGTGTGAGTGTGTGTGTGTGTGTGTGTGTGTGTGTGTGTGTGTGTGTGTGTGTGTGTGTGTGTGTGTGTGTGTGTGTCGCCCATTACATCCTACTGCGTCTCTCCGGCTGGGCTAATCAGGGTGCTAACCACAAGGGGAAGGGAACAGCTCCCACGCCCGGTTGGGTCTCACCTTGATCTGGTCACTGTCGGACCAGTCGGACCAATAGTTTAGATCATCGTTGGCACCGATTTCCTCTGCAAACAGTTGAGTGGAAACGAGAAAAATGACCGCAACGGCCACGAGGATTTTCATGTTGGATTTCTGGGGAGAGTAGGAGAGCGGAGAGGAGACATTACACACACGTAGGCGGTGACCACCCAAGAGTTAGAGCAGCAGAATTTCAGTGCCACAAGAAAGGGAAAACAGGTTCCGCTAAACCAAGATAAGAAAAATCAGAGTTACCATTCCTCCATACCCCTTAGGAGGGAGAATAACGCTCCTTGGAGCCTCAATCCTCCTCTTCCTGAGTCTCAGCGTCCCAGACCCTCAGCCCACCGACCCACGCCCTCAAGCCTGGAAACGCTGCAGGTGGGAGACAATGAGAGACATGGCATTTGCACAATCCCCCGGGTCTGTGGCTGCAGCGGGAGCAAAGCCAGGCTGGACGCCACCTCCGAGCCAGGCAGGACCCGCAACAGGCAGCCACAGCTGGAAGGCGGGAGTGGTACTCACTGCGGTCAGCCCCGCACTGGCTGGGGATGCTCGGCAGGTGCGCACTCGCTGGGCGCTCCTCGCTCTCCTCGGTCGCGGTGCAGGAGTGGAGCAGGTCCGACGTTGTGCGCTCTAGTCCCTGCTCCTGCTTCGCGGTATTTATCACAGGCGTGACGAGCCTGGAGTGCCACGTGACACTCTCCCCACGCGACTTTCTGCTCAATATTTGATTAGCCGCCCCCTCGCCTTTTGCTTGCGTGATGGAGAGTTTCCGAGTCGGTAACCCGTCGGTGTCCGTAACATCTGGACCCAATTGGGTTCGAAATGACGCAATTTTAGGGAAGTCGAGGTCTCGCCACCCAATCCAGAGAGGCCTGTTTTCTTCCGTCTGCAAATCTGACGCCCCCTCCCCTCTTCTTCCGAACAAGGTTCAGTGACACCTGAGATTACTCATCAAAATTGAGCAGAGTGATTCATGCCTCGGACTTGGGGAACTTTTCTCTCAAGAGACCTCAGGAAAAGTTGCGCTTTTGAGAACGGCCAAATCACTTCAGCATTAAAACCTTGTCAGAGATCACGCTGAGACAGGAGCAAGGACTTTAGTGGGCTGCAGGAAGCGTTTTTTCCCCTTCTATTTCTACTTTCATGTGTCTTAAAGGTTGGTGAGGGGGTACATAAAAGGCTGGAACAGTCCTCTCTCCCTAATCAGCCAAATACTCCCCCATTTCTCTGGCATTTCAGAGGATAAAAGCACATTTGCTTTATGTTTGGAGAAAAGAGAAATTTAAAGCTGGTGTCGCATGTAGAATGTACTCATTAGCCATTCCAGGACAGCTTTTCTTCCCCCAAAGCTTCTCTCTCTTCACATCCAGACAGGATCTGAAGAGGATAATCACGCCTCTCCCCTTCTTATTCTCACTGAAGGACTAGGATGCTGGATGCTCATCATTTGTTACCACAGGGCCCTGCAGGTCGGGCAGACTCAGACGTCATTAACAAACATGATTATACAGATAAATTCTGTCCTCGTCTTTCAATGAACTAAGTGATGCAGTTGTTTTTGATTTTTAGACTAGGTCTCATTATGTGACTTCAAACTGGTTAGTCTCCTGCCTCAGCCTACCCAGTGCTGGAATTATATAGGTGTGTGCCGCCACACCTGGATTGATGTTGACTTTGGGTAGAGCTGTTTTCTCTCAGAAATGATATTTTTCTATTATGTTTTTAGTATAGCAAAGGAAATTAATGTTTGCCAGCTAAACCGATGTTTTACCTCCAGTGTTTATTGTTTCGTTTTTAACCCTGAATATAGATCTTCAGGTGGATTTTCATAAGGTGAGCATTCTTTCAGTTTTTATTTTCATAACTCTTAAAAGGAGACATTGCAATAACAAATGTAGAGTCATTCACCTGAGACAATTTGTAAATTTCATGTACAGTACCCAGTTCCCCTTCAACCAGAATAATTGTAAGCAAATTCTCACAAGTGAAAGAAACTAAGTATTTCAGCCCAAGGTAAGGATTTCCAAAACATCATTGATTGAGAACATCATCGATACTATTCTGTCTAAAATAATGTAGAATAATTCTGGCATCATTGAGTATTTAAGTGTTCTCTGAATGTCCTCACTACCTCATATATTTATTGGTTAAAATCAGAATTATGGTGAATCTCATACACATATCCTTTCTGATCCAGTCTGGGCAGATACAGATAAACACCATGAAATGGGTGACTTGCAGACAACACATTTGTTCTTGTTGCTCTTTTGGCTTCCCTCTCAGCTGTGAAGACTGGCAATCTGAAGTCAGGTGTCAGGGTGGCCTGATTCTCATGAGGGTCCTCCTTGGGGCTGTGAAATACCATCCTGTGTCCTTGGTGAGTCCTGAATGGCAAGGAGAGGTCAAGGTTCATTGGATCCATTTTGAAAAGGCTCTACTCATATTTATGAGGGTTCCTCCCTCATCACCTAATTGCCTATTTTTAAATGACCTTACCTTACATTTCAGCTGTGAAGGGTTGGGGTGTCAGGAACTCACTATAGGTGTCTTAAAACTCTCCCTTGCATTGTTTTTGGTAGTTGAATGATGAAGCAGGTCAGTAGAGCATACTACCTTCTGTGTTTTCCTGGCTCTTCTTCACTTTTTCCTTTGTCCTAGTTGTTTCTTGTTAATTACTCTTGTAACATCTAGAAGCTTAACTCAGTTTTTATGCATATTTCTGACAGGGCTTCCATATGCATGCTGTAGCTCTTTTAGGAAAACATGGTATCTGATTCCTTCTTTTGGAGTAGACAATTGTTTTTTATACCCTTGATTCCTTAGGAGTTTTCAGGTGGAGCTCTTCAGATCCAGACATTTATTTATTTGCTGGACTGTTGCTCCCACATACACAGAAAGTATCTTCTCATGAACTGTGTGGTTACTCTAAGGCATACTATAGGAAATATGAGATAAATGCTTGATTTCTTCTCTCTACTAACTTGCTAAAATTGCTAATTTACCACCTTTCAAGTATAACCTATTTTTAAGACTAAGATCTCACAGATTTAAACATACTTGGAACATTTCAATGCAAGGCAGATACTCTTTTAACTGATACTCAAATCATGTCATTCTTGGCTAGCAGATGACTCTGCCAAGGCTCTTGATATGCGTTTAATAGGATGTGATAATTTTCTTGGTTTTGGTCTGAAAATACTTCAGATTGAAGTTTTGTGTTTTCTATCTCAGACTCCTAGTCTCCCTCTAATGAGCCTTTATTTCTGTTGACTTATAAATGATAATTAGAGAGCATAACCTGGGCATTTGGGCATACATTGTTGTCAAGTTCCTTACTTCAAGATTATTCTGAAGAGATTGTGGTTAAATGAACTTGTTACTTTTGAAAACAGTAAGGGTTTCATTCCCAGCACCAGCAGGGGAGCCTACAATCATCTGTGCTTCTAGTTTCAAGGGATCTGCTGCCCTCTTCTGTCCTCTTTGGGCACTGCACACACTTGATCCACACATACAAAACACCTAAAATAAAACTAAATACATCTTTAAAAAGAAAACCAAAAAGATGCTGCTGTCCATTTCCATGTGACTGAACATACAGCACTTTTAAGCTTTTTATACTAAACAATTTAAGGGAAAAATCCATCGGGTCATTTTCTTAAAGCACTCTACAAAAGTGGAAACTCAAGCGGCTGGAGAGGTGGGTGGAGGGCCTGGGAGAAGAGAAGGGCCGGGAAACTTCGGTCAGGATGAAAAATAAATGAATTAATTACATTTTTAAAATGAGGATGTTAGCGTTCCTAAGCTCCTTCCCAGGCCCCCCCCCATTCAATTTTGTGTGTGATATCTTTTTCTGTTATTTGGCATCATTACGGCTTTTAGTACTCACCGTCAGCTTTCATAGCAAATTTTCATTAGTTGTCTGGGCTGACAGGGTGCTTCCCCCTATACCTTGCATGGCTTGCTTTTCTGAGTGAATGGCTGAAGGGCCCTTTGTCTCTGGCATTCAGTAGTGTGAATGGGATCTGTCCCTTGTTCACTACAGCATAGCTCCCATTTTCCTCAAGTATTCCAGCTATTGTTTTTCTTGAGTGTGGGTTGACTATTTGTCTGTTTTTTTCTTTTCTCATTTTAGAGAAATTTTATCATGCAATGACCTTGAATCTGTCTAAAAGCAGAATGTCTACTTTAAGAATATTGCAGCTCTTTTGATCAAAATAAAAATACTCGTTTACTACAGGGGACACCAATGTGTAGACTATCTTTTCCGAAGGATAGATTTAAGCCTTTGCATCTTTATTCCCTTCATTTAGCTCAGCCTTTTTTCCTGTGTGTGTCAGTAATTCACTTTTTTTACTCTGGATTAGATGCTTCTAATTTACTTATTTCCAAAACCATGTTTCGTCACCCCAACTCCTCATAGACAGCAATTTCCCTTTTCACCTCATTTAGGTGTTCTATTATTTTATTGAAATGTCCTTGTTCTACTTAATTGATGTTCATATTAAGATACTTTTAACCCCAAGTGACTGGAGGATGAATTTCCTTGTGTCTTCTGATTTATGTTTTCATCTAGGTTCAGTGGCAAAATAAGCAGACACGAGTTCTAGGCAAACCCCATGTTATTACCGTCTTAGGGACTTGCTGGCATTTGATCTTCGATGGGTGCCTTTTCTACATCAAGTTTTCAGTTTGTTCAGAAGAAACACAAATACAATTTACCCAGAAAGATCTGCCATGGGTACCAGACACGTTGTATAAGCATAAAGAAGCCTACATTGATGTGTGTGCTTGCAAGGCACAATGGCTGATTTTAAGCATCAACTTGTCTAGGCTGGCTTGCCCACTGCTTGTTTCAACAGCAGTCTGCACGTTTCTTTGAAGGCATTTGCTTAGATGTCAATATTGGAATCTGTTGACTTTAATAGTCATTATTCTTCATGCTATGAGTGGGTTTGTCTGGTTAGTTGAAGATTCTAAGAGAAAAAGACCAAATCCCCCACCCCTGGGATGGGAGTTAAAGAATTCAGCCTCCAGGCAGCCACCAGACTCAAGACACCTCAAGTATTAAATTCTTGCTGGAGTTCCCAGACTGCCTTTCAGGATTTATGTTTGTTGCCTCCTACAACTGCTGCATCCATTTTCCTTTCTTTTTCTATTTTAGTATTTATTTTACTTTTAATTAGCACAATAATTACACACATGTACAGTGTGAAGTTCTGATATATGCCTGCCTGTGTGGTGCTCAAACCAGGATAGCTGTCAAAACCATTGTTTAAGGCATTGGTCCTTTGTTGTGCAACACTGGCAATCTTCTCAGCTGTTTTGAAATAATCGGTGTGTAGAGATGTACTGTAGTTATACTTCTGTGTAATGGAACACCAGTATTTATTTCTTCTGTGAGTGTGTGTGTGTGTGTGTGTGTGTGTGTGTGTGTGTGTGTGTGTCTGTCTGTCTGTCTGTCTGTCTGTCTGTCTGTCTGTCTGTCTGTGGTGTATGCACACCTGTGTGTACAGGTGTCTGTGCCCATGGATGCATTGACATTATGGAGGCCAAAAGAGGTCATTGGTTATCTTTTCATATTGTTCTCCACCTTATTTCTTTTGAGAGAGGATCTCTCACTGAACTCAACATTTCAGCCAGGGTTCCTGAACCTTCCTATCTCTGCTCCTGAACACTGGGTTTACAGGCACATGTGGTCATGTCTGGCTCATAAGTGGGTAGCGGAGATTCAAACTCATGTTATCTTATCCACTGATCCCTCTCCCCATTCCAATTCCTTTTTAAAGCCAGCAACTTTGTACCTATTGACTGACACCCACCTGTCTCCTGGATCTTCCTGCCTCTGGACTCTGACAGTCATTATTCTGTTTTCTGTTCTATGATATCAACATTTTTAGATTCAGTATATGAGTGAGACCACGCAGTGCTTGCATTTCTGCATTTAGACTATTTTACTTATCATTATGTTCTCCAGGTCTATCAATACTGTTACAAACTATAGAAATTAACTGTGTAGAACTGTCTTCTATTGTGTACATATAGCACACTTAGCTTATCCTGTCATCTGTCACAGAACACTTAGGTTGGCTCTGTTGTGTTTATCGTAAATATCTCTGCAATAAGCATGGGAGTGAAGATGTCTCTCTGATATATTGATTTCATTTCCGTTGCCTACATACTGAGTGGTGGGATTGCTGTAATTGTTTTGAAGAACCTCCATGCATCTTCCACAGTGCACCCAGTATATAATGGTTCTTTCCCCTCCAGATTCTTGCCAGCACTTGCTACTTTTTGTCTGTTTGATGACAACCATTCTTATTGGAGGGAGGTGATAACTCATTGCACCTTTGATTTGCATTTTCTTCATGATCAGTGATGCTGAGCATTTTCCTGTGTTTCTATCAGCTATATGAATTGTTTCTTTTTAAGAAATGTGAGCTCCTTTAATACTGGAATAACACAGCATTGTGATATAACCAAGTGCTCTCTGCTCTGTTTGTTCCACCTCTGTGTTCTTAGGATCGCACTGGGCAGACAGAGTGGGAGTGACTATTTAATTCAGTTCCTACAGTAGCTGAGGCTTTTACCCTTCTCAGGGTAGATATCTTATGTTCCATGCACTTTTTTACCCTGAGGGGATGACCGTGGGAAGGAAGAAGTAGAATGAAGCAAAGCGCAGTCTGAGCAAACAGACTCTGTTCTGTCCTCTGAGATTCTGGGCAGTCTCCTATTCCACTTTAATCCTCTGGCTGCAGAGTCTGTACCTTCCTGCAGAAACAGATTGGATGTCTGTGCTGCCTGGGAGGCTGCCTCTGTTCTTAAGGAGTCAGCCATAAAAAAAAAAAAAAAGTTCCAGTATTCTTTTGGTGTCATCTGTCTCTCAGCCACAAGTATCCATTGCACCTAGAAAGAAAGTGAATGTACTCTTTGCATTTTCTAGTCTCCACATGTACTGTCACTCACGATTCTCACAGCTTTTCAACTTAGGAAGGAAGAGCTCTGGAGAGGCAGCCAGAGATGGGCACCCCTCTTTTATTCCAGTATGTTTGGTTTCACTCATTGTATACCTGTTTTGTTTGTTTGTTTGTTTTTCAAGACAGTGCTTCTCTGTATGAAGCCCTGACTGTCTTGGAACTCTCTCTGTAGAATAGGCTGGCCTCAGACTCATAGATATGCATCTGCCTGTGCCTCCTGAGTGGTGGGATTAAAGGCAGGCAGCACTGCTACCGGACTCTATTAGTTCTCAAGATTTTTATGTTAACTGGTTATGACTTTTGCTTGACTTGTAGTTTTAGATTTCACTTCACACCATGGAATTAACAACTCTTACTTTATTTTCTAAGGATCAGGGGGTCTAGGATAATATCATGTCCATATTATCTAACTAGTAAGTGCTTGTAAACTAGTTACTTATCTGCACCAAGTTGATGCCTCTGTTACTGGCTGTCTTGTTTTCTTAGACTTCAGACTAGGAAAACTTCCTGAAGCATAATGACACAATGAATACTACACAGAAAGATTATGTTAGATGCAAGGAGTAGTCTTCCCTCTTCCTGGTTATGTTTACTTACCTTTTACTTATTATTTTCCTAGGAAACGTTGCTTCTAAGATCTCTCTTTTTTTCTTGATCCTCATGGATTGTAACTTGCTTTATAAGCTTAGCCATGTTTTTTGCTTTTCATCTGTAAGATAACATACATCTAACATAAAATTTGCTGTGTTAAGGAACAGTTCAGTGGTATTAAATGTCTTCTTGTCATTGTCTGACTATTGTCACCATCCTTTTCCTTCTTGCACACAGAGTCTAGATGAGAGCATTGGATCCCCAGGAACTGGAGTTATAGGTGGTTATGAGTCCACTTACTGGTGCTGGAGATTGAACCCAGGTCTTCTGGAAGAGCAGTCAATTCTCTTAACCACTGTGTCATCTCTTTAGTGCCAACACTTGCTTTTTTTAATGATAGTCATTGTCATGGGTATCCTAGTAGTATTAATTTGCTTTTCCTTAATGATTAGAGATGATGAACATCTTTCCATGTGTCACTTAGCTGTTTGTTTGTTGTCATCTATTTTTTGAGATTATAATTACAGTATTTCCCACTCCACTTCCTCCCTCCAAAGTCTCCCATATGCCTATCATTGCTCTCTTTTAAATATATGGCCTCTTCTTTTCAATAATTGTTGTTAATGCATGGATGTATTAAATGTATATTCCTAAATTCATAATTATAACCTGTTCAGTCAGTATAACATTACTTGTGTACATGTTTTCGGGGCTGGCCATTTGTTTTGTTTTTTGTTGTTGAATTTGAATAGTAGTCTCGATATATCTTTGCTATTCATTCTGCACTCCCATGCAATTTGCAAACAATTGCTTCCACTCTGTTGTTGGTCTTCTACTCTGTTGATAATGCCATTGGAAGCACAATTTAAATATTTTTGTACTAAGTTCATTACATTTGCATATTTTTCTTTTGTTTACTGTGCTTTGGTGTCACATCTGAGAAGTCATTGAAAAATGCTCGGGCATTATGCTTTTGTACTTTGCTTTCTGGGATTGTATAGCTTTAGGACTTACATGTAGGATTTTGATGTACATTGAGCTACTAATTATGTGAGGCATTAGATAAAATTTCAGGCTCCATTTTTTCCCATGATGATATGTAATTTATTTGACCTTCAGAGAGATCAGGAAAGAGAGAGAGAGAGAGAGAAAGAGAGAGAGAGAGACAGACAGACAGACAGACAGACAGACAGACAGACAGACAGAGACAGACAGAGACAGCAGGCTCCATTTTTTTTTTAATGTAAATGAACAGCTTTCCCAGTGCCATTTGTTGCAAACCCTACTGTGGTGATATCTTGCTTGTACAAATAAAGCCTGTCTGAAGATCAGAGGACGGAGCTTGCCACTAGCCAACCATAGAGGTTTGGAGGTCTGTACAGGCAGACAGGAAGTAAGATGGCTGGGCACATACAGGAAGTGAGATGGCTGGACAGAGAGAGAAGATTAGCTGGAAGAAACAGGAACTTGCTCTCTTGTCTAAGAGATGCTAAGGATGTAGAGGTGTCTCTGGCTTGCTCCTTCTTTTCTCTGCTCTCTCAGCATTTTCCTCTATATTTGACTATGGGTTTTTATTATTTGGACCAATTAAGAACTCCATTTATACCCTACCTTTCTCAATTAAATGATCTTGATGTTGGTACTTGATCACACACAAAAGGGAATGAATGTTTATCTCTTCCAAGTTCATATGTTGAAATCCTAATTCCCAAAATGATGGGATGATAAAGTGAGGCCTTTGGGGTGTGAATATATCCTGAGAACAGAGCCAAGGTTGATGGGAATTAGCATCTTTAGGAAAGAAATCTTAGAAAGAAACCTTTTGTCTTCCATGTTGTGAGATCAAAGAGGAAAGATGGCCATCTACAAACTGAGAGGAGACAACTCTTATCATGTAGCAAACATCCTGATACCCTGAGTTGTACTTGCCATCCTCCAGGACTGTGAGAAACAAATTTCTATTGTTTATAAATTACTACTTCTGACATGTTACATTAACCAAAATCACTAAACCAACATGTATTTGGGTTTCCTATTTTGTTTCATTGGTCTACATCCGTGAGTATTATTTTATGGATTCTATCAGTATCTCCAGCAAGATACTAAAGCTGTCTGCTGCCAGAGTTCTTACTGCTAGATCTTACTTGGTGTTGCTTTACAGTTGATAGAGTTGCTGTAGCCACTAATGTGCTGAGTGTTTCAGCAAGGCCTTTGATTATGGCTTTTTAGGAAGTTTGGGAATCCGAAAGTGTTTGCCACCTACTGTTTCTGTTCACTGTGCTAAGGTGCTGTATTGCATTAGTCAGCTTTTGTATGTGGAACCATCCTTGCATTTCAAGAATAATCCCCTCTAGGTCAAGGTTTAAAACCCTTTCAATGGGTTTCTAAATACAGATCATTGGCATTTTAAAAGAATCTTTGCTTTGATGTTTATAAATAAGTTAGATTTTTAGTTTTCCTTTTTGGAAATGTCTTTGACTTGCTTTGGTTTCAGGGCAATGATGGCCTCACAGGATGAATGAGGAGGAGTTCCCTAGTCTACTTATCTATTTTGTGTAAACAACTGCCAAGGATTCTCTTTAAAGTAATTGATAGAGTCAGTTTTTCTTTTGGTGGGGAAATTTATTATTATTGATTTAATTCACTATTAGTTATAGATCTGTTCAGATTTTTCTATCCCTTTGTGACTTAGATTTAGTGTGTCCTGTGTTCCTTGGAGTTTGTCCATCTCATTCAATGTGTCTAATATTTGTCCTACAATTATTCATAGTATTTTCCTGTAATCATTTCCATTACTACAAATTTTGAAGTAATGCCTCTATTATTATTTCTGATTTTAGTAATTTGAGTCCTCACTTGGCTTTTTCTAGACAGTCTAGTTAAGATTTTTCAATTTTGATAAATATTTTGAAGAACTACAAATTAGTTTCATTGCTCTTATCAGTTATTTTTTTATATTCTACTTAATTTGTCTGTGCTCATTTTTTATTATTCTTTTCTATTGCTTTGTATTTAACCTGTTGCTCTTTTCTTAATTCCATCAATGAGTTTTGTTGTTGATTTTAACTCTTTATTTCTTTTTAATGCCAAGCATTGCATCTTCTGTTCCATAAATCCTGGTATAATGTGGTTTGTTTTTTTCAATTTCTCTATGTACTTCCTTATTTCCTTTGTGATTCTTTTCTTTGATCCATTGACTGTTTTATGGTGTGTTATTTCATCTATGTTTTTCAGTTTCCTTATGCTTTGATTTCTAGCTTCATTCCACTGTGATTGTAAGTGATGCATTATATGACATTGTGCTATTCTGGCCCCTATTCCCTTTCTTATGTCCTTTGCCCCACATATTACATTATTATATGTTAGATATTGAAGTTTCTATTATGTTAAAATAATACCGGTATCCCTTAATTTCTGTTACTTAAAAGAAAAGAAAAAAACGTTCTGAGCTGGAAGGTGAGGGCACAGAGCTTTAATCCCAGCATTTGGGAGGCAGAGGCAGGCAGATCTCTGAGTTCAAGGCCAGCCTAGTTTACAGAATTCTAGGACAGCCAGGCTACACAGAGAAACTCTGTCTTGAAACACCCACCAAATAGTGGATATCTATATTTATAATTGTTATATCTTCCTATACTAACCTTTTATTGATAAATGGTATCTTCGTTTGCTGTTAATCATTTTATATAGTCTATCTCATCTATGCTCTCTTCTGGTTGCCATCTGCATTGGGATATTGTCAAGATCTTTCCTGTTCATATCCACAAATGATTCTTTAAAATCCTTCCTGTCCATATTGCCACTGGGTTCTTATCTATTTTTGTATTGCCCATAGTATATTAGACATCATCCAAAAGGCAAAACCAGTTAGCAGGGCTTTAGGCTATTAGTGGTAGACGAGGTGTTAAGCAAATTTACTGAAAATTATGTAATAAGGTGATCATTTTAAAGAGAATGTTGAGCCTCTGAGCACGGCTGTATTACTAATGTAGCATTATTTAATGACACTGCTTCTTCAAGAGTTTATATTTTGTGTTGCTTCGTCCACAGAGCCAGCCCCTCATGGGATGTTGTTTACAGTTCTTGGTATGATCAATTCAGAAATAACTATGCAAATGCAAAAAGGACACAATATTCTGACCCTCCTGCTTTCTGTCCATTACTTCAGAAGAATTTATTCAATAACCACTTGTTTGGTGCTTGCTATTTGCCGGGCATAGAGGGTGAAAAGGATACAGAGATGAACAAATTGTGTATTTTCTCTAACAGGGCTCATGAAAGTCAGGGACACTGGAGATGCAACAGAGGGTGTTGACAGGGTGGGCACTGTATCATAGCAACAGAAAATAAATTTCCCCTAGTTGCAAGGAGTGGGGTGAAGGGGTCATTCCATGGTGGTAAGAGGTCAAGATATCCACTGGACATCCACTGGAGGAGCAAGAATCAAGGTAGCAGGGACTCAGAGGGATGAAACAAGGTAGAGACACTTACCTGATAACAATTCTTTGTTTAGAGTAATCATCAATAAATCATATTACCAAGATAAAACAGTTTGTTCTCAGGAAAAGGCAAAGCTCAAAGTTTCTTTTCATTATTTTCCCTCAGTGAAGCACTTTATTAACTTGCAGTCACTGGCTGTTAAATCAAAGAGTAAGAGTTTGAGGGGGTTTCTTTGAACTATGCCTATATAGTGGAGAAGAGAATTGTTTAAAATATTTAGCAAATATGATCTCTTTCCATTGCTTCTGTGTACAATTAAGATGGACACATTGTATACGCTTCCCAGGAGACTAAAGATAATCTCTTTATTCAACATGACTCTGCAGTCTTAAAATAACACATCAGACTAATAAGTCTACTGAAAATACTCATAATCAGATATTGGTTTGGCTATACTAGATCCTTGAAGGTCAAAAATCCAATTAAAATTACATACAACAGACACAATTGTCTTTGCAAAATGGCAAATTTATAATGTGTCCTAGAGAGAAGTTAAAAATTAGGAAGTTCACCATTTTGAGTTGTATTAATGATAGAATCATCACATTTAGATTCACTGACTACCCTAAAACAAGGAAGAACCTTTTTCCAATGCAAGTGAAAAGCTCCACTCTCTTAGGATTATCTTTGTTATGATGAAACACCAGGACCAAAGCAACTGGGGAAGAAAAGGTTTATTTGTCCTACACTTCCATATTGCTGTTCATCATCAAAGGAAGTCAAGAAAGGAACTCAAACAGGGCAGGAACCTGCAGGCAGGAGCTGATGCAGAGACCATGGAGGGGTGCACACCCTGGCTTGTTCAGCCTGCTTTCTTATAGAACCCAGGACCATCAGCTCAGGAATGGCACCATCCACAATGGGCTGTGCTTTCCCCCATTGGTCACTATTTAAGAAGGTGTCTTACAGCTAAATAGATTTTTGGGGGCCTTTTATTAATCTTGGTACCCACCTTTCAGACAACTCTGGCTTATGTCAGTTTAACATAAAACAAGCCAGCACATCCACTGTAGGGATGGTGATGACTAAGCCGTATTTGTTGTACTAGTTTAATAGCTGATATAGAAAGTTGAAGAGATGGCTCAGTAGGTCAGAGCTCCTGCAGGGGATATGGGTTTAATTTTCAGAACCCTTGTCAAGAAGCTCACAGCTGTCTGTAGTTCCAGCTCCAGGGAGATGTGATATCTTTGGCCTCTGAGGATTCCCCCCTCCCCTCCCTCAACACAATTAAAATATTTAATACAATTGGCAAATGGTTAATCCTTTCTGATTACTCCAGACCTTCAGCAGCTGCTCTCATTGAGGACTCAAACCACTGTGCTTCCATCAACATCAGGATCCTGAGCCCTGCTTATCTGGTTTAAGGGTGGATGGCTTTTACCACCCTGTTGTCTGATCCTCTGTAGCGCTGATGTTACTTATTGCTGGGATCTTGGAGTGGGCACGCATGTAGCAAAACAATTAACCAATTTTATTTTCTGAACCCACTGGGGGATCAAAAGAGTCATTGTAAAACTCATCGTGTGAACTTTATTGCTCTTGCTACATATAAAAATGCTTTTGGTGGTCTGTGTAAAATATTTTCACCTTTAATTGAGTGTTTGGAATATAAGGCAGGGGAGTCATTGATCTAACAATGTGCTTATATGTGTATGATCTATCTATCTATATCTATCTATCTATCTATCTATCTATCTATCTATCTATCTATCTATATGTTATGGCATAGTTTGCCATGTCATTAATGTTCGTTTTACAGAAGACTGAGATTCACTTCTTTTAGAATTCATTATCCCTGCATTGGAAAGTGTTATGCCTTCAACAATTATATGAGTGCTATTTAAGCCAACATTTCTACCTCTACTACCCTTTTAACATGCTATTATTTGATTTAATGTTTCATGTCTTTCAGAGAACCAACACAGAGACATTTGCAGGGCTTCAGTTGTACTAACTTCCAGTTGAGTTACCTACATTTAAAACTTTTTTCCATGTTGTGTCTACATTTAAAGAATATTTTATATTCCTTATTTATGGTAAATAGCCTCAGCTAAAAGTTCTAATAAACTTATGTTTCATAAAATTCCTAGTACTAATTCCACGCTGCAAGTCTTCACTATCTCTATGTGATGTTAGTGTTTCCTTAAATTCCATGCCTCGTCCCATTTCCATCTCGAACTACCCAGTCTGATGGAGCTTCTAGTATAATTGTGGTTATATCTCTTCAAAATTTCCCCAAATTTTTCTTTTCATTTTATACTAAAATAAATGAGATTTATTTGACTTGTGGCTTCTGAAATTCCCTAACATGGAAACCTGTCTTAAACTCAGGCTTCCAAGTGGGATTGTAAAAATATACCTATTGCTCATCTCAGGTTTTTCTCTCTTTAGTCTCCTTTGAAGTTACAATTTAGTCCAACCTGCCTGCTCATGATCAATCAAATTGCTTCATCTAGAATTTAACCATCAATGTTTTAATCAATTTTATTCACCCCCTTTTCATTCAGTCCATAATTTAGGACCCTCACTTTAAATGTTTCCATAATATATTTATCACTCCCCATTTTCATTGTGAATCCTGGCTATGATTATGTATCCAGAATTATGTCAGTGGTCTTCCAATCCATTCTCCACATTGGAATAAAAACAGCCTTTTAAAACATGAAGCACTGTGCTGCTATCCTTAAAACTTAAGTGGCTTCTAAGAAATCTAATGAATTCTACTGTTCTTCCGTGGTCAACAAGACCACAGATGATCCAATGCCTTCTGAGCTCTTCAAACACATTTGACATCCCTTTCCCCGTTTGGTCCACTTTAGGACCCAAGCCTTGCTGGTTTCTTAGGCTGAACAACTGGTTTCTTAGGCTGAACAACTACTGTCTTGATTTTGATCTTTTGCCCAGGTTATATGTTAGGGTAAAGGGAGGTGTTGCCAAGCAATAGCTCATAAACCAAATCTGGCCCACTGCCTGTCATTTTCAATAAAAATTTACTGGAAAGCAGCCATGCCCATGAATTTAGGTATTGTCAATGCCTGCTTTTATACTCCAATGCCAGACTTGATTTGTGGTAACAGAGAACAAATGGCCTACGGAACATGAAACCACCCTTTGTTGTTTTAAGAATGCTTGCTGATCTATCCTGCTTTCCCTTTCCTGTCTTTTCTCATTCTACAATTCTCAAGTAGGTTTACTTCACAAAGGCAGATAGACCACCTTATCTGAGCATACCACTAACTGAAGTTTCTGCCATGTTATCTAGTTTATGACTCCTTTAAATTTGCCAGCAGATTTATCTAAATGCCATTTGTTTACCTGTGACTATATTTTTTACTGGACTATATATACCTATTTTTACTTAGTCAGTTTGTTTTTTTGCAATTTCATAAATGTATATAGTGCATTCTGGTTGCTCTCACTCCACCCCCCTCTTTTCTCTTTCCACCTTCTGTCAATTCCCCCTCCACCCTGTAATTCCATTTCTCACACTGGTGTCTGTTTGTATTCTTTTGCGATTCACTGATTTTAAACAGGCCTATCTGTGTATCATTAGTTTGGAAGTGTCCAAAGTTTGGAATACAGCAGGCTTAGCACTGGGCACACAACTGGAACAAATGGTTGTTTCTCCTCCAGCATCAATCAGTAGGCAATAATTCATCCAGTCATGGTAGGGCTCATGATCCTCTCTCAATCCATGGTTGGCTGTTGACAGGCCCAGTCTTGTGCAAGCAACTGGAGCGGCTATGAGATGCTGTTTGCAATGGTTGTGTTGTGCTCCAAAGAGAACATTTTTCACCCCCTTTTCTCATTTTCCATCTGTGCTTTCTCTTCTGGAATGTTCCCTGTGCTTCAGAGTGGATGGCATAAATATCCTATTTTGAGTTACCTCTGAGTATTTGACTATCATTTCTTTCAGCACCTTGAACAGCTATGACATCCCCCACCATTCTCTGTCCATGCTGGATAATGGCTGTGATGTGGAAGTTTGCTTGACTCTCTGTTAAGGCAGAGGAGGTGCATTTTGTTCACAACTTTATACACAGTTATTAAAACAATACCTGCTCATAGTATGTTAGAGCAGAGAATGAATGTACCTGAACGAGTGAATGAAAATGGCCTACTTTTCTAATTCCACTTTAGAAAAGCCTAATTTCTATTTGATTTCAAAAATATTTTGAGATCTTTTAAGTGACCCATTACCAATTTACTCTACTCTGGAGAAAGCTTTTTTTTTCCTGCATTGCACCATTGTGAGGCTCTCATTCTATTTCACTCAGTTCACAGCTGGGATGAGGTCTTTAAATCTTTACTGCATCTTGGGCTGTGCGGTTCTGCATTTCCCCAAGAAAGAAAATGGCTTCTACAAATGGCTCCCTTATTGAAGAGTTCCATTAGAACAAATCTAGAGTGGCTCTGCCAGATGAAAAAAGCATGAAGATCCTCCCTGACAAAGCACACCAGAGGGTCAAGCCATGCACACACACACACACACCACACACACACCACACACACACACACACACACACACACACACACACACACACACACACACACACACACACACACTCGTGCATGTGTGTGCTTGTACGTGTGTACAAATATGCCTGTCTTAAATATATCTATATCTATTTTAATAATGCCTATCCTTAATAATTCATCAGTATTAAGGAGCATCATCTAGGATGATAGTAATAACATCAAATAAACATAAACTTTGTTTCAGTAATTACAGTTTCCATCAGAGCAATCCATCCTATAGGTAGAAGCTGAAGAGGTTTATTGTTCTTCAGATGTGTGCTCTGAACTACAAAACTGAGAATTCTGATGTGTGAAGAGTCAGGTAGTAAGTTACACAATTGGGCAGGTTGTGAAATGTCATTTAGAGCTGCACTCTGATATTTTTAATACGCTTGTCTGAAAGGAGTGATGAACAAGGGATAAGGAAAGGGCACTGTTTGAAAATGTTCTGTTGATGTAACCAATGAAAGCTCAGGCAAAGGAGATTCAGGAAACATGGAGAAAGCCAATTAAGTTCATTGGTGGGATGGCGTCTTGGACACGAGAGTTTAACTTATTGGCAAAGAAGGAAAGTCTGGTTCCTGGGACTTTGCTAACATTTGACAATGAAAAATGGTGGTCTGGTAACATGCAATTTAGAAGTCCTAAGCTTTTGTTTTACCTCATACCCACTATGCTGAACTGCAGAGCAATCTGATGCTTTGCTGGCGTATCACTGTATACACAGCAGGGAAAAGGCCTGCTGCTTCCTTCCACTCATTTGTCCTGTATAGACCATGAATCACTGTGAGGGGTATATAAAAATCACTCATAAGACTGTCCCACTAATAGTGTTATCCTGGAGACAATTACCACAATAAACAATTTTCTATAAAATAGTACTTTATTATTCTGCATTTATGTTAGCCACAGGAAGAATCAATAGCATTAGAAGTAAATAGATTTTTAATTATGAGGAAGTAATTCGAATAGAGGTCCAATGACTTTTCCTCTCTACTAGCAAACTAGAATCAAGAGACTTAGGATTGATTCTTCCCAAATTAGCAAATAGCATTATGAGAAATGCAGAGAGGGTATTTTAGGCAATCATTACTATCTCTTTTCTGTTGACTTCAATTTCGTTTCTGTCATCATATTTCTCAGGCAACTTAAGAAAGAAGAGTACACAGAGGGAGGAGAAGTTTAGTCACATGTAATATTTAAAATGTGTTCCAGTGGCAGAATCATCTCAGTGTTTGTTACGACAATATGTAAGTATGTTCCAGGCATATGAAAATTGTTATTCCAGTTTCTCTAGCTATCCTAGCTGAATTTCATCACTTTAAGCCACGCCATGTACATCCTCTGGAACTTTGAGGCTAATAAGCTACAGGTGCACACACATCTAAAATCAGCAATCCATAGATAATGGAATGGGAAATAGATGTTACGGGAAGAAGGACTTGCTTTCCAGTCTGGCTTCTATCATTTATTAGCCATTGACCTCGGGCATATGATTTTCAGTGTGTGCTTTTGGATGTAGGATGCCTACACTGTGGGAATTTCTATGAAGGTAATATGAAGTCTTATTACCAAACAAAGCATAGCACATGGAGAATGACAAGCTTTTAGTAAATCAGTCAGGATTCACATCATCATTATTCATTTGAATAGTAATATTTTTGTGTTAGGAAAACATTTTCATCTCACTGGGGGACACTTTGGTATGGAGACTATTTCTAGAGAGGAATCAGGTCTGTAAGTTTCTGTAAGTAAAACCATACACAACGTATCTTTGCTTTTCCTTATTACTGGCCCACAGCACTGTCCTGTACTTTGTGAATTCAGGCTTTTGGAGCTTGGACCACATAATTACAGTACAGTTTACTTTAAGCAAATGGATTTGAAAGGCATCTTGAAAATGAGATGAAAGAAAGATTTGCTTTAATATTAGCTTCTTGTTCTTGCAGAACAGCCTGTGATAAAATATTAGAATTGGAAAGTATCTTAGGAGAAATTTTGCCATTGTTTGTCCAGGTGGTTAAACTGATAGCCAAGGGATATTTCTAAGGGTGTGCAGCCAGCTGTCAGAAGAACTAGAATTCTTATTTTTTTCCAGCTCTTCCTCTTGTTCTGGGTTCTACGTAGTCATTTGTAGTTCAAATGGTTCTAGCATTTGAAACCACAAGTTTTTAATGATGTTAGTTTCAAAAATTGATTCTTATCACTGACATGGGGGGAGGGCAGAAACATTGACGGTGTGGAAATAGGGTAGGGCAATGTCTTTGGGTTTCTATTGCTTAAATAAAACATCATAATCAGCCAGGCAGGTGGTGATGCACACTTTTAATGACAGAACTTGGGAGGCAGAGACAGGCAGATTTCTGTGAGTTTGAGGCCAGCCTGGTCTACAGAGCTAGGTCCAAAACAGGCTCCAAAAGCTACACAGAGGAACCATGTCTCACAAAAGGAGATCAAAGGATACAAATTGAAAAGGAAGAAGTCAAACTTTTGCTATTTTCAGATAATAGTATATATAAGTGACCCCCAAAATTGTACTAGGAAACTCCTACAGATGACAAACACCTGCAGCAATGTGTCAGAATATAAGAATAACTCAAAAAAAATCAGTAGCCCTCCTATATATGGATGACAAATGGGTTGAGAAAGAAATCAGAGATACATCACCCTTTACAATAGCCACAGATAACATAAAATATCTTGGGGTAATGCTAACTAAAGAAATGAAAGACCTGCATGACAAGAGCTTTAAGGCTTTGAAGAAAGAAATTGAAGATGACATCAGAAAATGGAAACATCTCCCATGTTCTTAGTTAGGTAGGATCAACATAATAAAAATGGCAATCTTACCAAAAGCAATCTACAGATTCAGTGCAATCCTATTCAAAATCCCAGCACAATTCTTTACAGACCTTGAAAGAACACTACTCAACTTTATGTGGAAAAAATAAAAAACAAAACAAAACAAAAACCCAGGATAGCCAAAACAATCCTGTACAATAAAGGATCATCTGGGGGCATCACCATCCCTGACTTCAAGCTCTACTATAGAGCTATAGTAATGAAAACAGCTTGGTAGTGGAATAAAAACAGACAGGTGGAGCAATGGAATCTAATCAAAGACCCTGATAACCCACACACCTATGAACACCTGATTTTTGATAAAAAAGTTAAAATTATACAATGGAAAAAAGAAAGCATCTTCAAGAAATGGTGCTGGCATAACTGGATGTCAACATGTAGAAGAATGTAAATAGATCCATACCTATCCCATGCACAAAATTTAAGTTCAAATGGATCAAAGACCTCAAAATAAATCCAGCCACACTGAACCTCTTTGAAGAGAAAGTGGGAAGTACCCTTCAATCATTGGCACAGGAGACAGCTTCCTGAGCATAATACCACCAGCACAGACACTGAGATGAACAATGAATAAATGGGACCTTCTGAAACTGAGAAGCTTCCATAAGGCAAAGGATGTAGTAAATAAGATAAAATGACAGCCTCCAGAATGGGAAAAGATCTTCACCATCCCCACATCTAACAAGGGACTGATGTCCAAACTATATTAAAAAAACTCAAGAAACTAGACATTAAAATACCAAATGATCCAATTAAAAAATGGGGTGCGGATCTAAACAAAGAATTCTAAACAGAAGAATCTCAAATGTCTGAAAGACACTTAAGTGATTGCTCAACATCCAACATCCTTTGCTATCAGGGAAATGCAAATCAAAACACGTCTGAAATACCATCTTATACCAGTCAGAATGGATAAGATCAAAAACACTGATGACAATGAATGCTAAAGATGATGCAGAATAAGGGGAGCACTCCTCCACTGCTGGTGGGAGTGCAAACTCACACAGCCACTTTGGAAATCAGTATGATCATTTCTCAGAAAATTGGAAATCAATCTACCTCAAGACCCAGCAATAGCACTCTTGGGCATATACCCAAAGGATACACATTCATACCACAAGGACATTTGCTCAAATATGTTCACATCAGCACTATTTGTAATAGCTGGAAACAACACAGATGCACCTCAACCAAAGAATGGATAAGGAAAATGTGGTACATTTATACGACGGAGTACTACTCCGAAGTTAAAAAAAAAATAATGACATCTTGAAATTTGCAGGCAAATGGATGGAACTAGAAAAAAAACCATGCTGAGTGAGGTAACCCAGAATCAGAAAGACAAGGCAAGCCCTGAGATATAAATGGATCCCCTGGTAAGGGGAAATAGACAAGATCGCCTGAGAAAATTGTGAGTGTGGTGGGGGAAGAAAATAGGGCAGAAGCAAGGGGAGGGGAGAAGGAGAAAGGGGAGGAGAACACAGAATATGATGGTCGAGATGGGGGACAGACAGAGAGGGAGAGCAAGGAAAGAGATATCTTGATTGAAGGAGTCATTATGGGGCTAGTGAGAAACCTATCACTAGGGAAATTCCCAGGAATCCACAAGGATGACCCCCAACTAAGACCCTAAACATCAGTGGAGAGGGTGCCTGAACTGTCCTTCCCCTGTAATCAGACTGATGACTACCTGTATCATCATAGAATCTTCATCCAGTAACTGATGGAAGCCGGTGCAGAGATCCACAGCTAAGCACTGGGCAGACCTCCCAGAGTCCATTTGAAGAGAGGGAGGAGCAAAAGTGTCAAGACCAGTTTTAGGAAACCCACAGAAATAGCTGATCTAGCTAGTGGGAGCTCACAGACTCTGGACTGAGAGTGGGGAAACCTGCATAGGACCAAATAGGCCCTCTGAATTTGCTAAACTGAACCAAGCTTGTGGAAACTCAAGAACTCAAGACTGACAGCTGTGGAGTCTCCATGGGACCAAACTAGGTCCTCTGTATGTAGGAGACAGTTGTGAAGATTGGGCTCTCTATGGGGTCCCCGACAGGAGGACCAGGATCTATCCCCGGAGCATGAACTAGCTAGTTGGAGCCCATTCCCTATGGTGGGATGCCATGATCAGCCTTAATGCATGGGGGAAGGGCTTTATCCTGCCCAAACTTAATGTCTCAGGCATTCTTGACCCCTCATGGGAGCTCTTACCCACCGGGAGGAGTGGATGGGATGGGGAGTGGGGAAGAAGGAGGAGAGGTGGAAGGGAGAACTGTGGTTGGAATGTAAAAATAAATTAATTAAAATAAAAAGTAGAAATAAAAATACATGAATAAAAAAGTATCAAACAAACAAACAAAACCCATCATAATCAGAAGCAACTTGGGGAGGGAAGGCTTTATTTCAGTTTACAGCTTGTAGTTCATCATCCATGGAAGCCAGGGTGGGAACTGATACCAAGGCCACGGGGGAGTGCTGCTTACTGGCCTGATCCTCATGGCTTGCTCAGCCTGCTTTCTTATAGAACCCAGGACCACGAGTGCAGGGATGGAAACACCGATAGTGAGGTAGACCCTGTCACATCAGTCATCAATCAAGAAAATGTACTAGTCTTGCCCTCAGACCAATCTAGAGGGAACTTTTCCCAACTGAGATTCCCTCTTCTGAATTGACTCTAGCTTGTGTCAAGTTGACATAAAACTAGCCAGTACAGACAGGATGCATCCACTCCTCCACCCACAGGTATACTGAGGAGCAAGTTTACCTGGACTTCAGGTAATTTGTAAGATGCTGTGCTGTTATGAGGAGGAGCAGGGTGTACCAGTTGTAGGCAAGAGATGCATATCTTTGGAAAAGATGAAGAGTTTTTTTTCCCCCAATAATGTGAGGGAGAAATCATTTCCTTCAATGCTTTAGAATATTGTTAGTAAAATGTTTACTTCACTAATTGCACCTATTATTTAGTGGCATGTTAGGCAGGATGTAGGGGGTTTGCTTTGTGCCTGTAAAGGCAAAACCTAATTCCCACTTCAAAAGGAATAAAACCCATCTCATTCTGGGGCTAATTAAAGTGACTATACCTGAGAACAGATTTGGGTTTCCCTAACACATACTCCAGTGGAAACTGATTCAGGAAGGTTTTTGTTTTGTACAGAACAGAGAATAGTTATAAATCAAGGCAGTTTTCGGGTCCAGGTGGGAGCATCAGATGAGCAGGATGGAGCAAAGCAGGGAAATTGCTGCTTAAGTTTCAGATGATAACTGATGAAGGTCTTAGCCTTGAGGGTGGTAGAAGTGAGATACCTATTAATAGACCCCCCCAAGACATTTCTCATGATTATCGAAAGGATGCTAGGGCAGCCACAGTGGTAAGCCATGTGTGGTCATGAAGAAGGCTAGATAGCCCAAGATAATTTGACTCTGGATCTGAATGTTCTAATTCCCCACATCATGAAATTGTATGCCTTGAAGACTTTAACATAGATGTGACCTGCTCCATGAACTTCATTTTGCACTTGAAGTTTTAATTCTTCCCCAAGACAAGTGCAAGGTATTGGGAGCAATGACCCAAAGAGGCCACATCAATTTTAAGAACAGTAAGAATTGTGGCATTTTGATTTGCATTCTTCCCAGGCTTGTGCCCTCTGCTTAGCTTCCTTCTTTTGTTGATCATCTTGGTGACCCTGTGATGAAAAAACAATTGTTATTTCTCACTTACTGACATGGCACCTAAAGATTTGAAAAATCCCTGTAACCCAAGTTCCTAAAGATAGTAAAATTATCACCCATTTCAGAACAATTTCTGCTTTTAAATGGACCATCTTCCTAGGGCCTGGCTCTACAGTAGAGCCTACATCATTGGATGTGTGCATTTTCATCAGTGCCCTTCTTGTCTCTGAGGGGTGCTCAAGCGTCCAGTAAGTCTACTTAGGTGAGCCAGGATATTTGACCTTTCCCCATATTCAAGATTTTCATTTTTATATTAGAACACTATGTGTTTTAACCATTAAAATTGCTTAGCAACAACAAATGACACCTTGTTATACTATTTCATAGCATTCCAGATATCTTAGAACATCAGACAAAAACACAGATATTTACATCACAATTCATAACAGTAACCAAATTACAGTTATAAAGTAGCAATGAAAATAATTTACTCTTTGGGGGTCACCACAACATGAGGAACATGTATGCATTCAAGGGTTGTAGCATTAGGCAGTTTGAGAACCACTGTCTTAGAACAATGTAGTTTTACTCTACCTCGCTGTTGCTTCTTCATTCATCAAAGTGTGAGTATGAATTCTTTTCCTCATCCATCAGCCAGATAATTGGATGGGACAGACAGATAGTCCAGATAGATCAAGCTACTACGGAGGCTATCACTGTCAACTGTCCTCAGTTCTTTTAAGCAAAAGGTGCAGCTCATTTCAGTCCAGTCTGCCCTTTGCCTCTAACAGTATGAAATGGCTAAGAGTTAAAACAAGAACACAGTGTTTGTGCGGTGTACAATATCTGTATCGGCGTGCGGACTTCATTGCAACTCTCTGTTCACTTTTCCAGTCCAGCCACTTATGAAGGCAGCACATTCCTAATTTGCATTTTTATCTTCTTTGGTTTCCATTTACTGACTTTTTCAATCTCAGCCATGAGAGGTGCAGGCACACAGCTGCAGAGAAAGTGCAAGCCAGTGGGGTCTTCACAGTGCCCAAAGCTGAGTCTCCTTTGACTCTTACTCACCCAGTAATCAGCTGAGAAACTGGGAAGAACAACTGTAAAAGACTGTCAGTAACTTAAGAAGATGCACAGCAGTATAACCTTCTTTATACCAGGCTGACTCTGTGTGTGGAAAAGCCCTTGTGACCGTGTGCATGGGGAGTTTAATACTTCCTTTTCACTCATCAAGTCCATGACTTCATCTTCAACTTGATATTTGTGGTTTTAACTCAAGTCACACTTCTCAGCCACAAACCAAAGTCACTTGCTCTTGTTTTCAACATGGAACACGATCCTTGGTCTAACAGGTTTTGTGCGCCACCCTGTACAGACCACTTGACTTCTTCCTGGTTGGGTGAGCAGAAAAAGAAAATAATGTAATGGTAATATTAAATTCGGATTTTCTAGGATTTGATGGCTATTCAAAAGCCACCATCTTTTATAGAGCTTTCCATGAACTTTTGTAACATAGTTTTTTCAAATATTATGTAATTTTGGTATCGCTGGCTCCTAAGGACTATGGGTTTGGAAAAAGTTGCACCAAACTCCCATGGCTAGTGGTGCTGCTGTTGTCACTTGGGGAAGGAAGTAATACTTTCCTAACCCTACCGTAGGCTTTCCTTCATTGTTTGTTCTCTCCCAGATACCCACCCAGATGAATGTTCATCCAAGTTCTACTTGTTCTTCTTTGATTCCAATGAAAACAAAAGAAAAGAGACCCACTGGTCGTGGGGAGACAGACATTTCGGTATTAAAGCTGAATAATGTCTTCTTGTCTGTGAGCATTCTCTGGCCTTCCTTCTGAATACCCAGACTGCCTACATTCCTGTGTCTTCCATCTCTATTGACAGTATAGCTCCACACACACAATATTAGGTACATTTTCAGCTATGCAGGCATTGACTTTCCTTGACTATTGCAAAGTTTCTTAGTTTGCTCTCCAAAACAATGGGAGGACTCTGGTTTCTTTTCAGGGGTGTGATGACTTAAAGTGCTTTACATGTGTTTTCCTTCCTTTCGTTGCTGGTTCATGCTCATGAATTGTGAAGTCAGGCTGATGGGTGCAAATGTTGCAAACTAGACTATATTGAGGATGGGTTTTACTGAACAGTACCTTAGTAAGAAGTTGGACACATGACTAAGTCCAATGACTGAGCCAAGTTGGACACTAGCTTTTAGAAACTGAAAGAAACAAGGACCATCAGAAACTGAAGACATGCTGGAGGCTAGAAATCAAAACAAACAAACATAAACAAAGCAAAACAAAATAATTGTTGAAAACAGCCATACAGAAACTGAATTCAAACCAACAAGATCATGTAGGAAAATTTACAATTGGTTAAAAAGCTTACTAGGAAAGATTAATATATAATAACATTTGTTAAAAATAAAAGTGTGGAAAATATCTTGTAGAAGGTGCATAAAATTGCTACTAATGGAAAATAAAAGGAAAAAATATAAAACAAATAACCAGTAACTGGATTCTAACATCCGACATCCAGGAAGAGAAAAATAGAACCAAGAGGGAAGTCCTTGCCAAATAATGAACAAAACAGCATAAAACAAAAACAATTTTAAAAAAAATCTCAAGTTAAAAGTCACACACTTTTGCATTCAAAGAGTCCTCAGTCTTCAGAAGAGGAGACTACTTTCTAAATATAACACCAGTAGCACAGACACTGAAACCAACAATTAATAAGTGGAACCTCCTGAAGCTGAGAAGTTTCTGAAAGGCAAAGGACACAGTCAACAAAATGGCAGCCTACAGAATGGGAAAATATCTTCACCAACTTCCCAACTGACAGAGGACTGATTTCCAAAATATACAAAGGACTCAAGAAACTAGATATCAAAATACCAGATAATCCAATTTTAAAATGGGATATAGATCTTAACAGATAGTTCTCAATAGAAGGATTTCAAATGGCCAAAAGACATTTAAGGAAATGCTCAATCCTTGGTGGTCAGGGAAATGAAAATCAAAACACATCTGAGATACCATCTTACTCCTGTCAGAATGGCTAAGATCAAAAACACCAATGATAGCTTTTGCTGGAGAGAATTTGTAGTAAAGGGAACAGTCCTCCATTACTGGTAGGAATGCAAACTTGTACAGCCATTTTGGAAATCAGTATGGCAGTTTCTCAAAAATTGGGAGTCAATCTACTTCAAGACCCAGCAATACCACTCTTGGGCGTATACCCAAAAGATGCTCAATCATACCACAAGCACGCTTGCTCACGTGTGTTCGTAGCAGCATTCTTCATAATAGCCAGATCTTGGAAGCAACCTAGATGCCCCTCAAATTGAAGGATAGATAAAGAAAATGTGGTGCATTTACACAACGGAGTACTACTCAGCAGAAAAAAAAATGACATCATGAAATTTGCAGGCAAATGAATGGAACTAGAAAAAACCATCCTGAGTGAGGCAGCCCAGACCCAGAAAGACAAACATGAACCTTCATCCAGTAAGTGATGGAAGCACATGCTGAGATCCACAGCCAAGCCCTGGGAACTTGGAGTCCAGTTGAAGAGAGGCAGGAGGGATTAGATGGGTAAGAGAGGTGAAGATTGTCAGGAAAACCCACAGAGCCAGCTGAACCAAACTAATGGGAACTCATGGACTCTGGACTGGCAGCCTTGGAGCCTGCATAGGCCCTCTGAATATGGGTGATAGTTGTGTGTCTTGGTCTGTTTTTGAGACCCCTGGCAGTGGGACCAGAATTTATTGCTGGTGCATGAACTGGCTCTTTGGAACCATTCCCTGTGGTGAGATACCTTGCTCAACCTGGACGTAGCAGGGAGGGACTTGGGCTTGCCTCTACTCAATATACCAGGCTTAGTTGACTCCCCATGGGAGGCCTACCCTCTCTGAGAAATGACGTGGGTGGAGCTGGAGGAGCAGGGGAAGAACTGTGGTTGGTATGTAAAATAAATAAAACATTTAAAAAAGTCATTCTGTAGCTGTGATGTGAACAGATTTGAGCTAAGGGGATGGGGAGTAGCAATTAAAAGTAGGATCCATGTTAAAAGGTCAAGAGGACAAAATAGGGGAGACAAGCTAGTCTCTGCGCAATCTTAGCTTTTATTCCTTCTGAATGGCATCTTCAACAGAAAATAGTGATTTTTCTAGAAAACTCCTCTGCATAATGTCACTCTGATAGAGATCTGAACATTTATTCACATTTCCAGAAGACAGCTACTAATTAAATTGGGGCTCAACAAAGAGAAGAGGATCAGCCCTGCTCCTTGGCTCGACGTCATCAGCACTATCCGGCAGTTCATTCAATACAGCCAGCGGGAGCATGTCTGCTCTACCATGGGGTCACTGGGAAGAAAAAGTGACTTAGAGTCCCGGTGAAAACAAAATTGAGGTGTATTTGTGTTCTGCCTTTCTTAGGTCATCATTTCCTCTATCATAAGTTGTTTAAACAATCTAATTCTTAAGTATGTTCCTACTTCAAGCAAAAGTGAATTACTTGAGCCTAGGGAGAATGACCCTTTGCTTTAGTTCTTCCTTTTGGATTTGTTTTTGAGACAGGGTTTCTCTGTGCAACAGCCCTAGCTCTCCTGGAACTAGCTCCTTAGGCCAGGCTAACCTCAAATTCCCAGAGATCCTCCTGCCTCTGCCTCCTGAGTGCTAGGATCAGAGACGTGCACCACCACCACCTGGGTCATTTTGGATTCTAAAGGCAAGTTTAGAAAAGGAAGGTGGAGATAGGACAGGTGTAAGCACAAAAGGGCATTTTCATTCCCTAAATGGAGGTGAAAATGTTAGCACCAGTGTTTCTGTGCTTGACTTCACTCACTCACCAGAAGAGTCTTCAAAGACCAGAAGCAGTGATGTTTGGCCAAGCATCTAAACCATGTAGATGCTGTCAAAATAGGTACAAAAATGCAGCAGGTATGCAGAGACGCCAAGAGAATTTCCAGTAACCTTATGAGGACTAGACCTTGGCTATAGGATTGATGGTATTCAAATTAGACCTGAAAGGAATAATGGATTGTGAAATTGGATGTGAAGAGGTTAGGAGGACAAATCACAGGAAAGAAGAAAAGGCAATAGGGACATCTCTGTGAAGGAACACAAGGTATGTGCGAAGTATGGCTAGATAAATAACCAGGAATTAGTAAAAGTAGATGCTGAGGGTGTTTTTAGAGATACCACACTTGTTTTCACTGCCGGGATTTCAACTCCGATGAACACTTTCTGGCCTTAGGTTTTAAGCTTTACTTAGTGGATATTGCCATTGAAATTTATGAAAATAAATGAAAAGGAGAGATGAATTTAAATCCCTCTCAGAGGCAGTGTGGCTGAAAAAACAATGTGACTCGGGTGTCATGGCAACCTGAATGTTTGTGAAAATATTCATCTATTTGGTTATTTATGATTTTAAAACGCTCCTCAGGTTTACATTTATCTTGAAAATCAACATTTAAAATATAAATTCCCAAGAGCTGGCAAACAAAGGCTGTCAGTTCTTCATCAACAAGATTTATATGAATGGTCTGCCCGAGACTGAATAGGAAATGTGCCCTCTTTACATATTTTCTTTTGTAAGACTTATTGTTTCCTAAAATTGCTTCGGCTTTTCATTTTGTCTTTTCAGTTAAAGAATGGCCCCAGAAACATGGATGAGGGAGGCCAGTTAGGATTAATGACAGTATATGCTGCTACAGTGTCAATTTGTTAGTCCCGGTGACACAAGTCCAATTAGTGTCCCCGAGGGTTTGTCAACTGTCTGCCACCCTCTGTCATTTAGCTATAAAACCAAATGTATGACTTATCTGTGATGTCTCTTGGAACAAAAGCAAAAGTCTACTGTTTAGTGAAAAATAGTTGCTCTGGAGTCACATTTTCTCCATTCAGCATTGTACATCCAAGACCCGGTAGGTTGAGAGCTTTCAACACACGCTTCTTGGACCAGTGAGTAGATGGACACATAGATTAGGGATGTGTGAACAGCATGGGTGAACGCGCCCCACTGACAGGCTCTCCTCCAGTTTTCTCTGACCAAACAACTTACTAGCATATCAAGCTGTATGTGTTGCCCTTTCTCTTCAGAGCTTTGCTTACACCATTTCTCCAGTTATGTCTCCTATTTTCAAAGTTTCTGCACTGCTTGCCTTCAATGTGGAGAACAGCATCTTTCCCATGTCCTTCTTTCTGACGACTGCAGCTGGGAGCCATGTGGGAAAGCTGGCAAGCACTTCAGAAGTTTCAAAGTAGGAGGTTTGCCTCCACCACAGATGTAGAATTTACATAAAAGTCTATAGTTCTTACTAGAAAGAAGTTGCTGAAAATTATTGTCAAATGTGTCTTGTTTAAAACAGAATTCTTGCTATTGCAAATATTTTAAGGAGGGTGGAGAGATGGCCTAGCGATTATAAGCACTTGCTACTCTTACAGAAGACCTTTGTTCAGTTCTCAGCATCCACATGGGGACTCACCATCATCCTTAACTCCAGTTTCAAGGGGTCAGGGGATCCTTCACTCTTTTCTGACCTCTGTGCATATGGTATACTTACATTCATGCAAGAGAAACAACCATATACATAAAATGAGTAAAACTTTTTTTAAAAGGGAGAAAAATCATTTTTAGTATCCTAGGGTTTCTCTTTCCCTTTTTTGGTTTCCTTTTATTTCTTTTTCTCTTCCTCAACTTCCTCTTTTTTTAAAAAAATAAAATAAAATCCAGATAATTACCAACACACAGTCTTATCTTGCTGTTCTCTTGGATGGTTTTAATGTATTGTCCTTCAAAACATCTATCTCAATGAAAAGAAAGCAGCTTAATGGTGCAGTGTTCTCACATTTAATAAGCATACTATGCCGCTCTATCAGTCCGTTCTGCAATTAAGGTCATGCCATCAGACTCTACTGCATTCTCTTTCCTGAGTTAAGTGACTGACTTACTGTCACATCACTTCCCAGGACTCGGTATCCTCTTGGACATGATCTTGATAAACAATGTAATAGGGTAAGGAGCAATATCATAATTTTATAGCATCTATTTTTCCACATTAAATTCTGCCATTTCAATAGTGTTCTGACAGTAAAAAGCTGTAGAATATACTCTGCCATTTCGATTCTTTTCCTAGACAGTTTTTTTTTTTTTTTTTTTTTTTTTTTTTTTTTTTTTTACCCCTCATGGAACCCTTCAAGGCCTCACACTTTACTCCTACACAGCTTCTTCTTCTCATTGGCTTCCGACACTTAATGTCACATCTTCTGGGTGGAACACAAAAGCTTTGCATCTGCAGCTATCAACCCAGCTTGTGTGTGGAGGGAAGAAGTGCTAAGGGAGTCCAACTGTCAATCTAACCCCCTGCCTAGAGTAAAGTTTGAGAAAAGAGCAAATAGGAGCATCCAAAGTGCTGTGGTTGAGTTCTCTCTTAAAAAAGAAAAAAAAAATCTGCTTCTTCTCAAACTTATTTTCACCAGTCTGTATATGTAGGAGTTGCACAATTCAATGAAATCATGGATGGATGTCTCCAGTGTATAAAACCAGCTGAGACTGGCCTTTTGTATATTATATCATGAGTCTAAGTTTTATAATGTAAGATGAAAAATTCTATATTGAATTGCTACATCAAATATAATAGTTAAAAAGACATAACCCAGAATAATCAAAGGAGACCACACGGAGCTGCAGACATTCCCCTTTGGGTTGCAATTTCCCAGAGATGTAACTAACAGGAACATTATCACCCTTGAGAAACAATGTTACAAATAATCAGATGCTTAAGTTCATAGAACTGCAGACAGTAATCCTCTGGGGGAGTTGTTCCAGTCACAGAATAGAGCTGGGAGAGAGAGCTGGGAAAGGAAGATGTTGAAAGGACAGGGAGAGAAGAGGAGGCTAAGGGGGTCATGTGACATTGAGCTTTGGAGGAAGGGGCAGGAGGTAGAAGAGTGAGCAGAGGTGGAGGTTTTGCCCATGAGCTGTGTGACTGGGTGTGGTGATACCGCATATGGAGCTCCTGTTCTTGGGCAAGAGATAGTGATCATACTTCTTGCCTTTTTATATAGTCTCCTGGGAGGATTCGAACCACTGCCTTATCACCATTCCATAGAAACACCACATAAGTAGTCAAGGTATATAAAAACATTTAAGTATTATATTTTCAGCCCTATAGTGCTCTCAGTGAGTTTGGGAATTAATTCTAAACATCTCAGCTTTTGAATTAGCAATTAATGACAATTGAGGAGATATGAAAACATTTAAAATAGATAATACTTTACCTGATTTTAAAATACACGATTTGGGGGTTAGAGAGATGGCTTAGTGATTAAGAGCAGTGACTGCTCTCAGAGAGCACCTTGGTTTGATTCCCAGCACCCACACAATGGCTCCCAACTGCCTGTTACTCCACTTCCGGCAGATCTGACCCTCTTCTGGGCTCTATGGACACCAGGCATGCCTGTGATTCACAGACAAACATATGTGCAGGCAAAACATCAGGATCATAACAAACAAACAAAAATAAAAATAAAATATGAGATATAGAGAACTCAAATGGATATGCTAAGTTGATGCCATCATTGGGAATCACTGCTCTCCCTGATGAGACAGAATGCCAAGTGCATTAAACTGCTAATCTGATTTCTACCATGGAGGAGTGTTTTCTAAAACCTTACATTAAAGGGCATCTTTTCCTATTCCCATGGTTTTTATGGTTTCTCAACATAAATTTACATGCAAACCTACCTAGCCATTTTAGTGTTACTGCTCTTTCTCAAGGCTGTGACTTTTCTCAGTTGCAAAGATATATACAATCCTAGAATCATTTCCTTTGTCTGAGAGCTTATCTGGGGCCAATTTACCTTAATGTGGATTTCAGGAGAGCACGAACATGTGTCAACAACTTCAGATATGAGAAGTGATGCCCTGTGAAGTTACTTAAACCTCTATTTAGACTAACATTTTAAAAAGTGTGGAGGAGAGGAAATCACCATGTGGGGGAGAGAGAGCCATCTTTTTTCTTGTTCAAAAGACTGTGGGTTGATGTATTTTTATCTTTTGTGAGTCTTTGACAGTATAGGCTTGGTAAATGTTACTGAAAGAATCAATGCATAACATATTCCCATGTGTTAGTTAAAGTTACAGACAGAAGATTGGTTTTGTACAGGTAAGAGCATGAGTAAGTATGGATGATGGGCGCTCACTACAATAAGATGAGGATTTATGTCTGAATAAATTTAATATATTACTGTTAATTTTTCATTTAACAACATGCCATGACATATTACTTGTTATATGTAATTATTAATAAATTTAACACTTTCCCTGTCATTTAATATTGGTAATAATTGAACAGTTCATGTCAGATACATTTGTTCAAGACAGTATTGCATATTATTGAATTAGTCATCAGTTTTTCACAATATTCAATGTTTTGAGCATTCTTCTTGGTTTTTTGAGACAGGGTTTCTCTGTGTAGCTTTGGAGCCTATTCTGCACTCACTCTGTAGACCAGGCTGACCTCGAACTCACAAAGATTCACCTGCCTCTGACTCCCAAGTGCTGGGATTAAAGGCTTGTGCCACCAATGCCCCACTGAGCATTCTTCTTATAATCAGTGAATTACAGTCCAAGTGAGCCTGTACCTTTCCTTATAGAGATATAAATTTTTCCCATCATTGGATGCTTGAAGGAAGTGATGCACAGACTCTGTTCTGGCTTTCCTACTGGTAGATGCTGCAGCCTCTGCATCTCTGGGGCAGTGATAGGATGGGCTTTAGGGTACCAGTATTGTTGGCATTTCTGTTTGGCAGGTCAGGAGGATTAGCACCTCTATAAAAAAGAAGCACTGTGATAATGTAATTAATATGTCTGAGTTTTAGAGCCAGAAGTCAACCTGGGATTGAGTCTCAACTTTATTGCTTGATAATTGTTTTGATCTTGGATCAGAAACACATCCTGAATTGTGCCTGAGGATCTTTTTCTATGAATTAAGAATCATTATGTACCTGCTCTGTTGGGTAATGAACCCTGAACCAGTTAACATTTGTAACATGCTTAGTACAGTCTCTGAGCCAGAAGTACTCTAGGGAACAGAAAATTTCTCCAGATAAGTTACTTTTGGGGAATTACAGACAGAGCGTAAGATTTGTTGGCATTTCCCTCGAGGATAGCCTAATCTTTGTACCAGTTACAGCCTTATTCATTAAATCTTGTGCCAAATCTGGAGGTAAAGGACCAGGAAGAACATTTTTTATTTGGTTTTGGGGTGACATGGTGATTTTTGACGTTTATTAGGCACCAAGAGGTGTTTTAAGGTGGTTCACAGGATCAGTAATTTGCTCTATTTTTATAGTTATTGTTCATTTGTGTGCTTTGAAAATTTATAGCTGTATGCAACTGGAATTGTGGCAGTTGGTGTGATTGAATGCAAGTACTCCAGAATAATAGGTGAAAGAGACATTTCTTTTTATGAGCATATATCAATTGTAATTCATTATGACATGCTCAAACATGCATATAATTCTAAGATATTCATACAGCTTGTTGTGAAGTTCCCACATACATGACACATGCCAGTAGTAAATTACCTTGAGATCAAGGACACTGACCATCAAGAAAATTGGGAAACTTTGTATTTTATTTATTTATGTACTTGGTTTTTTTTTTTTTTTTTTTTTTTTTTTGATACAACCATGCTGGCCTCAGCATTTTCAGCAATGTTGGCTCATAGATTTCTAAAGTAAGAAACATATTATGGGACAAGTGGAAATCATTACAGTTCATTCTTGATACAAAATAATAGACCACCTGCCTTAAAGACTTGACAGATGGAGATGTACTCAAGCCTGCAGTGGCTGCGTTTGTCTTACTCTTGGTCCAGTGCAGGAGGCTGATGGGTCTGGAAGAACCATGGCTTGAGTTTCCAGAGGATTTGAGGCCATTTCTGTGGATTGCTGTGAACAATCCTACTTCAGAATCATCCTAAATCAAGTGTTAAAAATTTGAAGTGACATGGAAACTGTAAATTTAGGCAAAGGTCACATGAATTCTCAATGTATCCCCCTGGTCTCAGGGCCACCGCTGCCTCACCAGGGTGCCCGTGCTGGGCTGGCTGGATCGTCTATTCTCAGTTTGGCATGGCTGTCGCCAATCCTTTCTAAATTTTGAGTTCAAGCTTACAAATGAGAATAGCTCAGAAAAGCTTTGAGTGAGATGAAATGGAAGGAGGAGTGCGTGTGTTAGAAGCTGTGAGGTGAGGTGTCGCTCCTGGCTCAGCTAGCCGCTGCCTTGACTCCCAGGAAACATCAGCTTCCACCCAGTTCTGCACAGATCACAGGCACGAGGCCTGCCGCAGTCATCACCTGACCCTGGCATGCAGTGGTGGGAAGCTGCACAGATGGCTCCAGGGGTTCCCACCTTGAAGCTGCTTTCTGGTGATTGATGGGTGAGGCTATTGGACTTGCGCACCATCTCTGGCTTTTCTTCCATCACCATCACACCGTGCTGAAGAGGTGATTAACTCCTTCTTTCAAATCATTTCCTTCGCCACAGTTTTCACTCCTGTCATTTTATATATCTCGTAAGACATAACTGATTCTTCTAACACTTTCTTTTCTTATTTCTTCCGTGTCTTTCACATCATGCATCCCAACCCCACCTATCTCCTGTTCCCTCAAATCTGTCCAGTTCCCCAGGCAACACCCCTCCCCCAAATGCAATTTTTTAAAAAAGGAAAAAGGGGGAGGGGGTAATCTCATCATGGAAGCTGCAGTGTGAAACAGTGACTCACACAGTAAATCCCTTCATCCATACATCTTTACATACAGGCGTTCACCACAAAGAATCAATGGTTTGGTTCAAGGCCTCTGGTCTCGGCTACACTATCAACACTGGGCCCTCGCTGGATTCTTCCTAGATGTCCTGTTGCTGCCCTGTGTCATGCTGCCCTTATAGCTCTGGGTCCCCAGGATACCCCTCCCTACCTGTGCGCGTGCGGATCATAGAAGGGGTGGATGTTGGGGAGGGCCAACACTTAACTCGGATTCTGAGTCTGGGTAGTTTCAGTGTTGGTCAACCTGCCAGCTCTCCTGTCACCTTCAGGGCCAGCTCTACCGTGTTGCCCAGTCGAGGGGTAGGGGCCACTCTCTGGAGTGCTGTAGCTGAGGAGGGACAGGGACAACTCTCCTGCTCTTACAACCTCAGGTCAGCTCTCCCCCGCCCATGCTGCCACATGACAGAAGAGGAATGGGGACGGCTCTCCCACCTGCCTCAGCTGTTGGTTGGAGGCTGGGGGTCGGGGTGGGGGGACACCACATAGTTTCTATTTCAAAACTGTTATTTTATTAATGCTGCCTCTCCTTTATTGGCATACAGCATTTCATTGAAATCTGGAATTTAGGCCTTCAATTTGAGTAAGCGTAAAAGAAACGGTGACATAATTGTCCTTGGCAAATAGAAGTCAAGTAGACCATGACATGTAGTGGTCAAATGGGTATCTAAATAATCACTCCTGGTCTCCTAGAGTGAAATATTGGTAGACTTGGCTGCCAAGGTAGTTGCTGCAATAGAGATTAGTGGGAATAGAGACCATAAAATTTATGGGTGGGCTGGTTACTTCTATGTATATTAGAGAACTCAGGAAAGGAAATTAGAAAACAAGATTTTGGCAGAGCTCAAGGAAAGGCCAGAAAGATTTCTGCATTCCCTTGGAGGAAATACTTGTCTCTGGTACTACAGGGTTTGGATCATAAAGATGGCCAAATGACACACAACACAGATAAAATCCACATTCTCACAAGGTTTTTGTTTTTAAGTTGGGGCATTAATTGGCAAATCCAGAAAACAAAATGGGCCATCTGGGTGTCCTCCAAATTTGTCTGAGCTTTCTCTTTCCAGCAGTAACAGCCTTTCCTCTCTTGTCTGAGAAAGTCAGCATTTGCTTTTACAGAAAATCTCTGATGTGTTCTCCTGGGGTCTTATAAGGAAATGATGGCCGTCACTGCTCTCTTCTCTCTCATAGTTCCTCTACTCATGACAGGACTGAGACACAAACGGAACTCAATAAAGGGCATCCAAATGGTGAACTGGGAGAAGCTCTCTAAGCATTGACATTTGTAAGATTCTGCTGATTTATATTCACAGAAATGTATAAGGGATGATTCCTGGATCAGCTTGATTAGCAATGAGAATATGCCAGCTAGATATACTCATTAGAGTTATGTTGACTGAAGTAGTTAAGAGTGCCTCTAGTGATTTGCTAGACCAAATTTATTCATTAAATGAGGATGAAATTTTAGAATGCTCTTGTGCTGTGTAAGAAAAGTGTGTCAAAGTTCAAGGAGGTGGGCATCTGATCTGGATCTGTAGGACTATATTAATTTCTCAGTTGCTCCCTATGTCTCCCAGATGGTCTCAGGGCAATACTTACAAAATCCTTGAAAAACATTTTGCATATAGAGAAAATCAGGATCCTAGAAACAAATAGCAATGGTGGTTCCTTGCCCCATGGCTCAGCAGTTAAGAGTAGAGGCTGAAGGAAGTCAAAGATTAAAGAGGATTGCTAGTAGTCAATCTCATCAATTGGTCCAGCAAGCTCCTGAAACTACTTCTTGGTTGTTTTTCCAGATACTGAATTCAGAGCTGAGATAGACCTACTCAGTAATTAGCAAAATCCCCATTGTCTTACCAACCTGAGTAATGGGGGCTTGACTGTAGGAAAGATGAACTAGAAGCTCCTAGAATTGCCTCTCTATAGGATAAGCATTTGATCATTTCTGGAAGGACGATAGAGATGCATATTCATATTAACAACTTGCAGCTCTTAAAAGCTATTGCTCTACCACGTCTCATTCTCTCACCTTTCTGTGCTCTCCAGGAAACCCAGAGACCACAACAGCATGAATATGACCATAGGCTTAACTGTGCTTCTTAGCTTTTGCCAACTAGACCCAAACTACAAGCCATGTGAGGAGAGGAAACCTTGAATGGAGAACTGCATACCTATGGGACAATTTCTTGATAAATGATTGATGGCAGAAGGCTAGGTTCACAGCCAGCAGTGCCATCCCTGTCCATGTGGCCCTGGGCTGTGTAAGAAAGGCGTCTGGGCAAGCCAGAGTGAGCAAGACGTTCCTCTGTGGCCTCTGTTTCAGTTCCTGTCTTAGGGCTCCTGCCTCAGTTTCCCTGGATGATAGACTGTAACTGAGAGGCTTCAATAAAGCCTTGCCTCCCTGAGTTGCCTTTAGTCAGCATTTGATCGCAGCAAAGGGATACACTAATTGAGTAACCCTGTTGCAGCTGCAGCTCCACATGTAGCTTCTTCATGTGGAGAAAGCCAGCACACTCATAGCTCTTATTAGAGTCCTAACAGGCAAACCGTGTGTGCCGTCTTATTAGGACAATTGATTTGGATTCCCTAGGAAAATAGCATTGCTGTTATTCAGTGAAGGCAGAGAGGAATGGACAGGAAGAGAATGCCCTAAAGCTTGCTGCAGGAGTGCAGGAATGTGGTAAACTGTACTAGAAAACTCAAGAGTCTTTGTCCAGTCAGTGTGCAACACATTCAGACCCCTCAGGGCAAAATTTAGTGTCACCTCATCTGAAGAAGACAGCTGTCAGCGACGTTGTTGCCTTAAGGACAAAAATGTGCAATGCAAATTATAAAAGAAAAATCAGGGCTACCAAAGTTTAGCTTTGTGATTTGAAGAAAAATAAATGGATATGACAAATATGTGTGCATAAAATTTGATGCATTCTTATCCCTATAATATTAGAACATTTTGTTGGTGAATATATATATATATATATATATATATTGACATGTATATGTTATTTAAGATGAGTTTATCAAGAAAAGGTGATATCCTAGACTTGGATTTGAATACAATAGTCCATGTAATTGGTTGGAAGTTTGTAAGCAGAAGAATGGAAGAAGAGTAGAATAGTGATTATTTCCTATTCTTTGTAGCCTGTTCTTTGTCTATACCTTTTTAAGTTTGTCTGGATTCTACCCAATAAATAGGCATTTCACCATGAAATTTACAAGCTTATTTCTCTAGCTTCATTGGGCATTAACTTGTAATCCAGATTTTTCCACTGAGACAATACCTATGTCAGTCTGTGAGCTATGTAACAATCAAGTGCCATTACAAGATCCGTTCTGGCCTGGTTGACAGAAGAACTGTCCAAGTTATAGCGATAACACTAGCTGAGGTTCTGATGACAGACAACATTCTGTGCCCAGTGATACTGATGTCAATGAAAACCTTTGTGTCCTTTTTGTCCCTGCTATGTAGGGACAGCCACGATGTCTTGACTGAGACCCTAGTCCTGTCTACGAGCCTCCATGCTTATTGCTCTGCCTTCTTGTAGCTCAGCAAACAGTTATTCTGCTTTATCCTTAAACAGTTAGAGTGAATTTATAGTGTTTGCACTAAGAATCTTCTGCTTAGGTGCATCCTCTAATGTTTCTCACTACTGTGAATGTAAGCTTTGTTATACCCGTTTCTGAGATTACGTAGAGAGGAAATAATTTGCCCTAGATCACTTTCTTGTAAATAGTTCTAAGGATTTATTTGATGTATAGTTTAAAAAGCATTTATATTTATTATGTATAATTCATTACAGAAATACTGTTTAATGTAGATTCTGTTAATTATAAGTATTATAAGTTTAATTGTAAGTATTATAAGTAATAGAATGCCATTATTTTGGTGGCATTTGTGTCTTGGTTTAGTTTTCTAGTTATTTTTACTTATTGAACTACTGTGCAATTGTGAGTCATAAAAGATTATTTTGGTGTCCTTATATTTCAAAATATTTGTCACATATGGCTTGAGATAATATAAATTCTCCTTAGCATCCTCACGAAAATATTTACTTGAGAATCAACTGTCTACTGTTCAATTTTTTAATCCAAGAATCCTTTTATCTGTGTTTTATCTACTTCAATTTTTCATCAAATAGTAATTTTTTTCTCCATCAGGAGATAAAAATTTGAAAATGAACCCATTGGGAAACCCAGCTGCCTTTACATAGCAGGAGGCAATGAAGAGATGTTTAAGGAAATATGCCAAAACCAAGTGGTACAATAAGACAAATCCACAGATGTGTTTATACTGAACCAGAAGCTGGGAACGCCATTCACAGCCAGTGAGTATGACAAAGACACATTTTTTGAAACTTCTAATTTCTGTTTTGCATTTTCAGAAGTAATGGTAGCCATTTATATGGGCATAAAGAAGGTAACGAATGACTTCTTGAAAGGGAGGATAACGTGTAATCAGGGACATTATTTCTTTCTTTGTTACTTCATTAATATTTACATATATTAATATTATATATATATTTACATATATACCCAGTGTTGAGATAAATATATCCAATGCATAAATAAATAACGTGCATGGAGAAATATTTATGATGAGAACTTAAGAGAATCAGAATATTTTCTTTAAAACCCAACAAGGCAAAACTATTCATATTCTGATGATCATATCCAGCTACTGAATATTCATATGGGAAGAAAAGAAGACAAAATGTGGTATAAACATAGTCCTTTTAACTTATTCTGTTACTGTTGCTTGATTTATCTTGGTAAAATTGAGTTTCAGGGAAAATTCTGAGGACAGCTTGAAGGAGTTTTCCTCACCTTTCAGATGCATGTTTAACGTTTATCAGGTGACGACGACAATGGTAAGGACTCATCACTCATTCAGCATCTGAGTGGCCGGTCTAATGAGGCAATCCTGCAGAATGACTCACTGCAGCTCCAGTGGCAAGATTTAGACCCACACGTGAGTGTTTAGCGTGGGAAGGGTTACCAACGTTCTCAGGAAGCTCAGATCAGCAGCCTAAAGACCCAGGGGCCATGAATGTGCCACTGCCTCTCAGTCAGAGCTCAGTGCAACAGTCACTCCAATTGGGTTTTGTTTTTGATATGTATGAGGCTGAAGATATTTAGCAATGTGCCGTGGTCCTTTCAAAGGGAGGCCAGTCACTAAGCTCTGAATCGCTGGCTAGTTCACATGCAGCTCTGTGAACCATGACCAGTCCTGATAGCCACCTTTTACGGAAGCATGAACACATGTGTGCTTCTTTTCCGGTGCCTGGGTGACAGGTTTCAGAGGGTTATATGTGTTATATGTGTTTTATTTTAAAAACAGCATCTTTTTATGAGCATAACCAACCACTTAAACTTACTTCAAGGCTCACTTCATGAGATGGAACCTATACTTGGCACTGCTAAATTGGCCAAGACCCTGAGGCTAGGTAGGTGATGAACTTAGAGTAAATCACCACTATAATTCGGCTAAAAGAACATAACAATATAATGACTCCTAATGACTATACCCATAGATCAGAGCATCTCTAAATTGTCATTAGAGAATCTTCTTTTTGCAATAAATGGTAATTAACAGATATCCACAATCTGACAATGTGCCGAGTGTGGGAGACAGTGCAACACTCAGTTCTAAATGGGATGCCATTATCAAACTCTTCCCTCAAAGTTCATGGATTTATGGAGAAGAGGAGACTGGAAGGCAGTGAAAGGCAGAAGTGATGTATGACTTTAAAGAAATACGTCAGGACTCATGCACACCTGAACTCACAGAGACTGTGGCAGCACACTTTGGATCTGCACAGCTTCAAACCACACGAGGTGCCAGCCATGAGAGGAGGAAGTGGACATGGAGTATCATGCCCAACCAACAAGTTATTTCTAATCAAAACTTTCTGGCCAAGGGAAAATCAATGTTCTCCAATGAAGTGTCTGTGGATATTTTAACCACACTCCAGGGAAGGCCCCATGCCAGGGAGTGTCTGGCCAATACCAAATGAGCATCATCTTTTCTTTTCTGGACTTTTTGTTTCACTTTCTTTGTATAGGCATTTTTTTTTCTTTGCGTGTTTGTTTTTTTTATGTTTGTCTGCTTGTTATTTTTAGAGACAGAAAGAACATGAGTGAAGAAGTGGGGAGATCTGGGAGGTGGTGCGTGAAGGGGAAAACATCAAAATACTGTATAAAAGTTTTTTAAACATAAAAACCAAATCCAGCAATTTTAAATGTTAAAATATGTTAATATTTTAGATATTTATCTTCATTGTGATTTGTCCATCAGAACATTTTATTTTCCTGCCATGTGGGGTATTCTTTACAAATAAAAACACACATGGATTTATAGAATAAATGAAATGACTCCTTAAGCATATACATTTGGAAGTGATTATCATGAATTAAAATATGATTGCTCACATATGGCTGTCATGTGAAATGTGTTTGTGTATACAATTAAGATCTCCCAGCAAAGTGAATTTGACAAACAGCTTACCAGTATATGAACATTGTAAGTAAACTTTTCCAAATAACTCGTTATTTAATCGTTCAGTAATTTAATAACACCAAAAGCTATTCAAAACTAGGAGGCAAAGTTGCTGCAAAATGATCACATATACAGACAGACAAATCAACCTATTCACTGTAGTTTCAGATATATATGTATATGATTTGGATGGATACATTTCATATATATGCAAAAATGGATTATATGCTTACTCTGGACTCTACGATTTCACTAAAGGATGTAACACTGGAACCAGATGGATATTTTTGTCTTTGGTTCTATCCCTGATAGTCTTTGTTGATCTGAGCCTTACCATCTTTGAGACAGCATGATAACGACTGGAGAAGTGCAGTTCAAAACCAGGGACAGGGATGGATGGCAGCAATAGCAAAGATAAATCCTATGGTGTTTTACAGTGTCCAAACTCACCTCTTCAGAACTCAGTGAGTAGATTTGTACTAAAAGATAATACAGTGTTTTGTGAAAAATATGGAACAAAGGTATTCCTTTTTCAAAAGAATACTCTATCTTAGAGGTGTTACCTCCTTGGTTGTGTCTTGAAGGGCTGCAACTTTCCTCTTGTTGAGGGCTGTGATAAAGGATGAGAATTTTGAAATCTCCCTTTCTCTGTTCCCACCGTGTGTGTGTGTGTGTGTGTGTGTGTGTGTGTGTGTGTGTGAGAGAGAGAGAGAGTGAGAGAGAGAGAGAGAGAGAGAGAGAGAGAGAGAATGAGAGAGAGAGGGGGAGAGAGGGAGGGAGGGGGTGAGGGGTTTGTGCAGGTGTGAGTGCAGGTGTCTGCATGGCATGCTTGTTTGTGTCACCTAGAGGACAAGCTTAGATGTCAGTCTTTGCCTTCTGTCTTTTGAGACAGAATCTCTTGTTTATTGCAGACTAGCTGGCCAGAGAGCTTCCATGAGTCTCCTGTCTCTATCTTCCATTTTCCCATAGAAGTGCAGAGATTACAGACATGTACTACCATCTCCAGCTTTATGTGGGTTCTGGGGATTCAAACTCAGATCCTCATGCATTTTCTAATATGCAACCAGTCACAGGGCAGCAGGGTGGTTGGAGTCTTCCCTGTTTTCCTTGGCATTGGTGCGTTTGTTTGGATGATAGGTATTGTCTGTGAGATTCCAAAGAAAGGAACAGAGATGATCAACTTTACAGGGCAATTATAGAAGTGCTCAGATAGGAAAGTATTTAAAATTGCTTATAAGCTCCCAGAACAATTGATAATATCCAGCCCAAAGTAAGAGCTTAAGGCTGGGATACAGATGGGGATTGAGAAGGTTAGGGGAGTTATTCAATTTAAGATCAACCCTAGAGCCACTGGTGATGGTAAGATTGGAGGCCTAGTGCCAACCACACTTTTACACATTGTGCCTTAAGTGCTTCACTTTGAGCATATGAGATGTTGTGGAGGTAATTACAAATGACTGCAGCAACACTGGGGATATGGTTCAGTGGTTAAGAATACTAGCTGCTATTCCTGAAGACCTGGGTTGGATTCTCAGCACTCACAAGGTGGCTTACGACTATCTGTATCCTCAGTTACAGGGAATCTTATTGACTTCTGTGGGCAACAGGCACACACATGGTGACATATGTTCATACAGGCAAAACACCATACAAATAAAAAAATAAAAAGTTTAATGGCTGCCCACAGCTGAAGGAAGTTGGGCTTGCCATCTGTTTTCTCTCCCACTTGCCTTGTCAGATGCTCTGTGATGATGGTACCTACGTGTCAGTGTTGAGGAGAATAACATTGAACCACTTTGAGTGGGAAAACCACACAGTCCTCACTATAGTGGTTGTGAGAGCTTAATTTTCATGTATAATCTGACTGGGTTTAAAAACCACCTAGAAGGCTTTTCTCTGCAAGCATCTGTGAGGATATTTCCCAGCATTTAACGAATGGAAGACCTACCCTGAATGTGGGAAGCATCATTCTAAAGAATGGGCTTCCAGACTTTGTAAAAAGGCAAAAAGGAGAAAGCAAACTGATAACCAGCCTCCATCTTTGTCTGCTGGCTGACAAAGAACAGTGTGAGCAACTGCCTCTCATTCATGCTGTCATGCCTTCCTTACCAGGGTAGATGGTAATCCTTCACATGTTTAAGTCCTTAAATTGCTTGTCAGATAATCTGTTACATTGACAAGAAAAGTAACTCGTAGTTCTCCTTTCATGACAAAGTCCCACCATGAAAACAGTAGGTAAGGTCTGTGGAAGCAGAATGACCTAGACATGCCTAGGGAGGGGTTCCCTCCAGATTTTCAGCCAGTATGACCGAGATTAGGATCAAGTGTACCCTTTTTGGATAATGTTCTAATGCTGGCACCCTTAAAAATATATTGAATCTACATGGAAATATACCACAGCCTAGCACTGCCTGTATGGTGTCTTCATATGCTCCATATTTGCAAATGACTGTCTCTAACAGCACTAAAGATGAATTCCACAGTGCCCCAGTTTCCTTGGCACCGTAGACTCATTTGTAGGAAACCAGAACATAAAATATATTTTAGAATGGGAATCCCGTGTGTCAGAAGGTCTGAAAACCTAGAGAGAGAAGTATTCACTGCTTTGTTTCCCTCAAACTATGCATGGACATATTTGACATGCTATCTTTATCGCCACATAACTCTGCTTCCTCCCAATAATTTGAATCACAAGAATTGAAAACATAAACTATCCCAGGAGGGGTAGGGAAGGCGTGCTTCTTTTCTACTGCTGGGGAGAGAAACTCATTTTAATCTTGAGCTTTAGTCTGCCCCCTTTCTCGAGGCGGAGGCATTTCTTTGTGTCTGCAATAGAAAAATGACACCAATTTAGTCCTGTGCTTTGCAAACCCACGCGTGTGCTTGTCATATTTCTTGAATTATCACAGTTGTCCATCAATTGTGTCAGACAGAGCTGGAAATTGGACTGTGGGTTGGATCCTGTGAAGATACAGATATACAGATTTCTATAAAGCCTTCATAAGGGTTGTGCTTTCTTACAGGATGGTGGTGGTGGTGGTGGTGGTGGTGGTGGTGGTGTGTGTGTGTGTGTGTGTGTGTGTGTGTGTGTGTGTGTGTCTAACTTGGGAATATAAGAGCTTTTATTCACAAAGACCCTTTTGTATATCCTTACTTCAAGGCTTTCATGATCTTGGAATTTATTTTGTGGTCCTTGAGCTGAGCTAATTGTCTGAGGTCATAGGACTCCACTGATGGTTTTGCATATTCAAGTAGATATTCTGAATTTTGCCCAGGGTAATGGATCACAATAAAGCTGTTAAGTCGAGATTTTAAAAATTAATATAATCTGCAATTTTAATGGTGCCAGGCAGTTTAAAGGTCTCTGAGTTCAACACATTTATTTTGCAGATGAGAAAACAAACATCCAGAGAGCTGCTAGATTTTTACCAAGGGTCATACTGCCAGTTAACAGCAAGCCTGGTATCACAGTTTCAAAGCAGAGAGCTTTTTCATATTCAAGGTAGAAAATGTTGAGACATAGGGAGAAGTCCAGGGAACCACTTGCCTAACAACTGTATGTTCACTACACAACTGTCAAATCTTATAGTTTCATCATGTATACTTCCTTCACAATGAAATAAAACAATGTCAAGAAGTAATTCTTGTTATTAATACCTTGCCTTCCAAATAAAATCAGACTGGATGTGTTCTTCTGAAACTTGCAGCTCCTCTGGTTGTTGTGTCTCTCTCCCCTTTCTTTCCGAAGGTCTTTGGCTTGAACTCAGAGCCTGATGCACGGTAGGCTATTACTCCACCCCTGAGCTACGTCATTGGCCTTGAAATTCACTCAAATTGATTGCCACTGCTCTCAAGCTTTTGAAAAGAAATGAAAAAGCTACGGTTCATGCATTTCTACTGTTTTCCATGGTGTGATCATATCACAGTGTATTTATCTATTTACCCCAGGGCTTCAACTGAGATTTGTATCATCACACTCTGATAAATACTTTTTTGCACATCTCCTGTGCTCAAATTCGAGAATTTCTTAGTTATGTTTTTAGAAGTTGTCATATTCAGTACTGCCTGCGTCACTATATTACTCTGCAATGTGGTCCATAGAATTGTTAAGCAACATCAATCCAATGGGTAGGACATGCTTCTTCACTGTGATTTCATCAATGTTTTCCTTATTAAAAAGAAAATCCTTCATCCTTCCCTATCTGTTTTCAGTTAGCCACGGGGGCTAGCAGTAACGTTGAGTAATAAATAACTCCAAACTTGGAAGCAATTATTTGCTTCCGTATGTCTACTGGGTAATTGATATGACTATTTAAGCTTGGGACTGCAGGTCTGTTCCATTGTGTCTTTTTCTTGAGCTAGTACACTAGCCAAGAAATAGTCCGTCAGGAAAAACAAGAGCTCAGGAATGCATGCCCCATTGCCTCAGTCACCTTAAGTGACCATTTGTGATGCTTCTGTTGATGTCTCACTGACCAAGTCTGGATGCTTAGCTGAGTCCATAACTGGGGGCAAATCCGTCCCTTTAAAGCGAGGCAAACACACTTGTTTATACAACTACTACAGGGAAATGGAAACTTGTGCTCTGTGATTTGACCTAGACATTGTCAGGCACTCTGGTTTCATTCTCTGTGACTTGCTGGTGGAGTCGTTGCTCATGTGCTCTTGAACTGTATGCCTGGCACTCTCCAGGTCTGAATATTCATTGCATTCTGTAGACTGTTTCATAGTATGACTTGACTTTCTGCCTTGTGGCATTGTTTTTTCTTATACACAGATTCTGACCATCTTCTACCTACTCCTCAGTTCTTTCCTTTATGTTTTGGTTGGATGTTCCTGATACAGTAAATTATCCCTCTCAAGACCAATGGAAGCGATATCTTGATAGAGGGAGCCTAGACAAAGTGGGGAGGGATTTGGTCCTGCCTTAATGTGATGTGACAGACTTTGTTGATTCCCCATGGGAGGCTTCACCCTCTCTGTGGAGTGGATTCGGGGTGGGGCTGGGGGAAGATGAAGGGAGTAGGAGGGAGAGAGGGTGGGAGAACTGGGACTGGTATGTAAAATAGAAAAATATTGTTTAAAAATTTTAAAAAGGGGAAAAATTATCCATATCTTACTTGTCTATATTCACAATTAATCATACCAATATGTTGACTTTTCCATAATTTCTTACCTTTGTCTACTGTATCACTTACAGGCAGATGATAGATAGGCAGGTAGATAATTTATATCACACTTCACACTTCTGTTCCTTTGGACCCAGCATTAATATCACTTGTCTTATTCATTTGAGTAGTACAATAACAACTGATATTTTATGCAATATGTTCTTATATTCTGCTCTTTAGCAGGTATGTTTAACTTTTGATTTCCCATATATTTAAATTTTGCAAATTTCCCAAAATTACTCTTCAATCTCATTACATTTTTATTTATATTACCCTTTACCCAGTGAGAATTTTATATCTTCATGTTATTTTTCCCTATTATTAAAGAAATAATTATGACCAAACCTCTATAAGAGTATTTCATCCATTTGTTATTTGTTATACTTATCCCTGGGTAATTATATTCCTTTCATTGTTGTATAATGACTATCACAAACTTAGCCACTTAAAATGACGCAGTTTACTTGTCCCATGTTTTTCCAGGGTGCTCTGCTCAGGAACTTACAGGACTCAAAGTGTCAGCAGGCTGGCCTTAAACTATCAAAGTTCCAAAGTAGGAGAATTACAGGTATGTGCCACTATGCCCAGCCTTGAAAACCCTTTTTTTTAAAAAAAAAATATTATAAATCATAATTAAAATGCATATAGTTTAATAACTCATTTAACAGCAACAAAAACACAGGGTGACACAACCCATTATTAATGGAAGTAAAATCAAGTACTTTAGGCATTGTCTTGCCAATTGACTAAGGTTAAAGAATTAATCCAGTCCAGAGTTGAAAAAAAAAAAAACTACAGCTAACTTTGTTCTCTCTCTATTTTTATTTGTACAGCATATCTTTTTCATCCACTTGGTTTCAGTCTGTGGAGCATTGTGCAAGAGGAACCGAGCAGCAAATACTTTGGTCTTGTATTTGTTTAATCCATTCAGTCATTTTGTGTATTTTAACTGGAGTCTGCAATCTATTTACATTCAAAGTAATTTTAAAAAATGTTTACATTCTCTCTCTCCAAGCTCTGTCTTTCTTGTGTGTGTGCATGCATGTGCACAGGCTCACATACATGTCACAGCTCTCATGTAGAGGTCAGAGAACACCTGGCAGGAGTTAGTTCTCTCCTTCCTACACATGGTTCTCAGGGACTGAACTCAAGTCCTTGGGCTTGGTTGGTGACAGGTCTCTTTACCTTTGGAGTCATTCCCAAATTAACTATGGATATGTAAAGAGTAGCTTGTGCTATTTTGTTAATTGTTTTCTGGGAGCACATCTGGCTTTTGCCCTTGTTGTCTTTGCTGTTTGAAGTCTTCCTGTAGTGATGTTCTTTTCTGGGATTTGCATCAATCGTATTTGTAGCTGGCCTTTATAAGTTGGTAGCAACTTTAATTGCATTTATACAATATAATTAAACTCCTGTTTTCCCACATTTTATGTTTTTAGTATCACATTTTATATCTTCTTATAATCTGTACCAAGTAAATACTTATATTCAACTTGTTTTGCTTTTAAAACAAAACAAAACAAAAATAATTCAGTCCCTACAAGGGATAGGCAGCTACCCCTGCACACATCCTGTGTGTAATGAATTGGTACAGCTGTTCTGAAGGAGAGTCTGCTGTACGTTAAAACACCCAGTCTCTAAAGCCTCCATTTCCTTTGACTCAGCTATGCCAAACCTAAAACTTAAGCAGATGAATGACTAAACCCAACCACAGAAAAGAAAATTTAGTGTTAGATTTCTTGATGATGCCTTTTCTGAATGTAATCAATGAGAGCAAAAGAAACCTGGATTAGACAAGGAAATGGCATTGTGGAGATTTTTGAGCTCTAGTTTCTTGGGCTGTTTGGAGAAATCCTTTGTTAATGCTTTGCATCAATGAAGACCAATGCATTCCTTTCCCTGGGATTTATCTGTGCTTGGTAGCTTCTGCTGATACCACATACATATTATGAATTCTCCTTTAGTGTTCTTTCTTGTTCATAAGAGGCATTAAAGTTGAAATCTTTGTAGATTACTGATTTAAAAAAAAAAGATTTTCAAAGGAGGGGGTTGTTAAATAGCAGAGTAAATCAGTGTTAAGATTTATTTTGCATTTTACACATAGGTCTTGACCTCTGTTACATGTAAAAAGTCAAGTTAAATATCGACAGCCTTGGTGGGTGTTGGTGGCTCACGCCTTTAATCCCAGCACTTGGGAGGCAGAGGCAAGCAGATCTCTATGAGTTGGAGGCCAGCCTGGTCTACAGAGCGAGTGTCAGGATAGGCTCCAAAGCCACAGTGCAACACTGTCTCGAAAAAACCAAAAAAAAAAAAAAAAATTATCGACAGCCTTATACATTAGTATCATATGGCCTCAGTAAGTACAGACCCTGCCTTCTGGCAGTTTCTCTACAGCACATTTAGGAGGTCCGGCACATGCTGTTTTACCCTGGCAGGCTCCCCTTGCCTGAGTATTTGGATTCTGCTTCTGCAGTTCTGACTGGAAACTTTCCTTCACTTTGGATCTCCCCAGATCAAAATCCAGAAGACCCGGCACAGTGTCCTGGGGAACTATCGCTCAGGAGCAATGCTCGACCGACCGGGCCCATGGTAGATAACCGCGGTATTCTGGTTCCTGGGCTGTAGTAAGACATGCCTTCCTGATTCCATAGCAAGATTAGCACTTGCTTCCCAGGCCAGCAACCTGCTTCCTTCCGAGTTTACTTTTCATTTCTTGTTTCTATCTACCTAATTCTAATCCTCTCTGGTGTGTTCTACAATCACCTCAGGCTTATCAAATGTTCAGGTGAAATTCAACCAGGTTGTACATTTCCCCCTCAATTATCCTGAGGGGGGAATATATAACCAAAGAAATTGAAGAAATTTAGTATTTGCTTTCTTTCTCCATGTAGATTTATGGACTTAAGTAGAGTGGGGAAAGGCTGCAATCCTTTCCTCATAACCCAGAATTACCCAACTGACACTGTTACTATCTTACTTTCTTTTTCTTCTTTGCCTGTAAGTGCTATATATGCATGGATATGTGTTTATGTGTGTGTGGGGGGGGGTGTGCATGTACATATACACATGTCTGTGGAGGATTAAGGCTGATGTCAGGAACCTTCCTCATTGTTCTTCCCCCTAAGTCTTTTTAAGGCAGGGTCTCTCAGTCAAACCCAGACTTGATGATACAGATAGTCTCCCAAGCCAGCTTTCCGGGGGCTCTCCTTCAAAGGCTGGAATTACAGATGGGCTATCATGTCCATATCACCTGTACATGGGTTCAAACTCAGTCTCTTGCTTGGACAAGTACTGTAACCACCTCCCTAGTCCACTAACACTGTTTTCATTCAATACTTAATATCTCATTAAACTAATATTCTGTGCTACCACTTTGGGAAATTAAAAATGAGAGAGAATTAGCATACAAAACTGGTTAATTTGTTAATTCCTGCATTTGTTAATTCCTGCACACCCATCATAAGCTAGAAAGCAGTATTTCCCTCCTGTTACTCCTTGGCATTGTAAGCATAAAATTATTTATTTATTTTATTATTTATGTGTGTATGCCCACATACACATGCTTTACTGTGGTTGTGAGCTCTGGGGACAACTTTATTTATTTACTGTTATTTGTGTGTGCGTTTGACCACATACGAATGCCTTACTGTGGTTGTAAGCTCTGAGGACAACATTTGGGCGTTGCTTTTCTTCTTCTACTGTGAGTTCTAGGAATTAAACTCAGGTCATAAGGTTTCAGTGGGAGTACTTGTGATTGCTGAATCATCTTGACAAATTAGTATGGTTTATAATAGACTGCATGTTTTTTTGTTTGTTTGCTTTTCAAGACAGGTTTCTCTGTGTAGCCCTGGCTGTACTGAAACTCACTCTGTAGATCAGGCTGGCTTCAAACTAAAAAACCAACCTGCCTCTGCCTCCCAAGTGCTGGGGTTAAAGGTGTGTGCCATAATCACCTGGCAGGATGTTTGATTTTTAAATTTTGGTTTGAGTTATAGGCTTGAGTTTTATTTTAAAGAGTATTTAATGACTCCTGGCTTGGCATTAGAACAGAATTTCCAAAAAATTTCTCAAATGACTCAAGAGATACTTTTGCAGCTATTACTATACATTTATATGAAATGGTGCTTTTAGCATTCATCATTATAAAAATGAAAATAATAGTCACCTCTGAAAAGCATTGACAGGGCTCCATGTCCCGTAGTATTCAATATTCAACCAAGACTCTATGATTTGTGTAAAACTTAACAAATATATCCCACCATTAGTATTCAATATTTGCTTTCATCTGTAATAAACATTAAATTTATATGTATATCAAAGTCCTGTTTTAAAATAAATTTCTTGGACTGGAGAGATGGCTGAGAGGTTAAGAGCACTGTCTGCTCTGAGTTCAATTCCCAGAAACCACATAGTGGCTCACAACCATCTGTAATGAGATCTGGTGCTCTCTTCTGGCTTGCTGGCAAACATGCTGACAGAACACGGTATACATAATAAATAAATGAACATAAAAAAAATAAATTTCTTTAAGAGTTATTTTCAGGGTGTCTGTAAGGCGGGAGGTTAGTAAGACCCTCAGTGGTGTTGGGGGTGGGGGGAGGGGAGGGAGTCATGGTGGGTGTCAAGGCCACCATCTCAGTGGAAGAGCTGGTTTCCAGAGGAAACTTTGCTGACTTTTGAAGTTTCCATGAGAAATGCCTCTACTTCTGATGGCTTCTCCTTTGTGTGTGACCTGCAGCTTTTCCTCCTGTAGCTCTCAATTTCCTGTCTCTGTATTTGTGGTGTTTTAACTAGGACACACTCTGGGGAGCTCAGTGTTCCTCTTGAAACTGTGTGGGCTTGTCTTTCCCTAGTTTAGTAACATATAGCAATAATTATAGAAGAAGAAAACATGGATTTGAGAGGGGGGTGTGGTGTGAGAGACAATGAAAGAGCAGTCCTGGAGAGAGGAAGCAGCAGACATTTTGTAAATTATGTATTAAATTCTCAAAACAAGCTGTGTTGCTTGTAGTGAGAGCTAACTCTTAAAAACATCACATGAAATGGGGCTACAAGTTTGTTGAGTCATTAGCAGTAAGAGGCAAGGAGTTGAAGGAAAAGGAGATGTCTGAGACACCAGGCTTTGCTCTTTAGGTTGGGAAAACAAATGGCCCATGCTAAGGACAGTTAGATGCATGATATGAAAGACACAAAGAATAAATAAAAAGAAATTAAAAGAATAGAGCAGGTACTATTAAATAGCCTAAATTAACATACACCCTGTAATTTTACTAGAACTTTACTTCTTAACTCTATATACTTTCATTTACTATCAGAATGCAGTCAAGTGTCACATATATGGTTTACTTCTTCAATTCAAAGGGGAAGAAAATACTATATTGTAGTAAAAAATAAAGCCCAAGATGTGCAAAGTACAGGAAATAACCTGACCGAAAATGTACTTAATGGTTTCCTCACCTATAAATAAAGATCTACATGTCTGTGGTGATTTGACTGAGAATGTTCCCCACAGGCTCATGTTTGAATGCTAGGTCCCCAGTCCGAAGAACTGTTTGATAAGGATTAGGAGGTGTGGCCTTGTTGGAGGAAGTGCCTCACTGTGGGTGGGGTTTGAGGTTTCAAAAGTCCATGCCATTATAATTAGCTTTCTCTCTGGCTCCAACTTTGGGATGTTAACTCTTAGCTACTGTTCCAGAGCTTGCCTGCCTGCTACCGTACTCCCCGAACGATGGCCATTGACTAACCTTCTAGAACTGTAAGCCCCAATAAATATATATATTGGAGAGAGTTGGGCACCCCAAAGGGAGATGCAGTACTTTCTACTCAATTGGAGTGGAAACCTGAGCTAGTTTTAATTACATATGGAGAGAAGATGTGACTACATTAGAATCATAAGTATTTCTAGACAAACTCGTTCTTACTTAAAATGCAAAGATTAGGTTTTTCCCTTCTGATCTTTGCTGTTCCAATTACCTACTATTGCATAGCTAACTTGGGGGCACATAGCAACTATTTAGTGGGTCCATGGCTTCTGTGGATCAGGAGCTGGACAGGACTCAGCAGGGAATGCGTGTTTCTGTTCTCTCCTGGCCTGTGCTCTCAGCAGGAATACTCAAAGGCAAATGAGCCCCTGGTGTAAAATTAAAATAATCTGAAGTGTCTCCACTCCTGTTGCTGCTACACTTGGAGACTGGTGCTGACCCTGGGTTGGGAATTTTAGCCAAGACACTGATGCTTTTGTTAACCTGGCTTTCCAGACAAGGTGGCTGCTTTCCCAGGGTCAGAATCTCAAGTGAGAACTATTCAGAACCTTCCCTTAATAGTCAGTCAGGCCATTTCTGCATCAGTATGTTTTCAGAGGAAATTACAAAAGAAGCCCTATCAGTTTAAAGGTGTGAGAAGTGGGCTGTAGTCCATATCAGGAAAGGTGAATGGTTGGAAAACAGACATGGAACCAGACATACCACCGGAGTCAGTTTTAGACAGTATATCCCGTCCCGTCCTTCCCCAACACCACCCCATACCAGGCATGTTAAAGAAAAGAGAACTTAAAAGATCTACAGTAAATAAGTCAGTTGCTGGCAGACATTAATAACACAGGAAGCAATTCAACATGAGCTACTGTTCTGTCAACAGTTGTAATTCTGAACTTTGGAAATCAGTATTTCTGGATACAATTGCTTGGTGGTGCACAATTAAACATAACAGAAGAATCAACCCAGCATTCACTGGTGGCATAAATATTTAAGATAAAGGATTACTAAGGCAGTGATTTCCACAGTAGGCAAAATCTAGAATGCAACAGAAGAAAAAAACAAAAACAAAAACAAAACTCTGATGCTCCTACAAAGTAGGCATTTGTTTCCTTTTTATCATTTCACAATGAAAAGTTGATTTTCTTCCTCCAATTTCATAACCATGGAACTGTAATTCTAGTCTCTTTTGTGTAAAATGATGAGCGAAAGCCTGGGGATTTGACTCAGCTGTACAGTGCTTGCCTAGTGTGTGTGAGGACCTGAGTTTGAGTCCCAGCACCGCAAAAAAGGAACACTTATGTTGTTGTATCAATTTTAAAATTAGTGTTTGCCTCCAGGAATAATGCTCATTTATTTGTTACAGTTAAGTCAGACAAGGATGCTAGAGATTTCCAAAGGATGACAGTATAACCAGACTGGTGATCTGACAGAGGGGGTGGGGGGAAAGGGGAGGGAGGGAGGGAGAGAGGGAGAAAGAGAGAGAGAGAAGAGAGAGAGAGAGAGAGAGAGAGAGAGAGAGAGAGAGAGAGAGAGAGCCTAATGCCAGCTAGAGAAGTTAGTCTGGGCACAAGCATTGGGGAGGGTCAAGCAGAGACCTTTGCAGTACCAAGCCTTCCTTGCTGGATCTGCACTGATTTCTGTTTAGAATGTTTAAAAGCTTGGTTTATTGAGCGAATATCTGGCCCCATTGATATCACAAGTTTCTGTCTTGGAAACCACAGAGTATGCTGGTAGTATAATCAGCTTCTCCTCCTCCCTCAGACACTCATTCTTTCTAAAATAAAAGTAAATTTTGTGTGTATCCAGCGACTGCATTCATTCTGTCTTCTTTGCATTGGGAGAATATACAGGCTTGCTTCCTGTTACAGTAAAACCTGGATTTGCCTGCAGCAAAAATAGTAGGGAGAAAACAGAGTAAACAATTGCATCTAATGAGGAAAGTGTGGTCTGTAAAACAACTGTTAGGAGGGATTATTTTAACTTGTCCTCACCAGCGTCAGGAGATGTGAGCCATTACACGGCAGAATCAGCTCCTAATTCCTTTTATCTATGGCAACTGCCCTGCGTCATCAAAGCAGATGCTCCCTAGCCAACATATTTGCTCCGCAAAGGTAATTAACACACGGCCTGCTCTATTTATTATGGACAGAAAATGACTATTATATTATGTAAATTAAATTAAAGTTAGTATCATATTTAACAGCTTCCTTTATGCTTATTGGGATAAGCATTCAGAAATGTGAATGACTAAACCTGAACACACACACACACACACACACACACACACACACACACACACACACACTTACATACTTTAGCTCCTGCTGTTTGTTTGCCCATGAATCCCTCAATTTCAGCCACTCTAATTTATACAAACTTCTAGCCAATTTGACTCTGAAGCCTTTTCACCAAGCGTAGATTACTGTGGGACGATTGTTCTAAAATCAACAGCTGTGATGGACACAGACCGGAATGATGGATAGTTTGACAGCAGGATGAGAGACTTAAGAACAGATCCAGGCTGCAACATTGTGTGTGGTTACTCACTTCTGCAACTCCTTAGGGTTGGGGCCCAAGCTTCCCTCTTCTTACTGAGATGTCCCATGGATTCCTGAGGTCATCCATGAGTATAAAGATATAGATGCAATCAGATTGTCTAAAATAACTTCAGTGTGTGTTGAATCAGAAAGCTTTGAGTTCTTGTCTTACATCTAATCAGAAACAGGCATTGGGAGAATAACTGAAAACGTATTTAAAAAATGTAGTAGGGATCTTTCAGTTAACAGTATGAAGCTAATACATCACAAATAGTTATGGAAATTCAGACAAAGGAAAAAATCCTGCTGTTTTGTGGCTTAAAAACATTTCAAAAAGGAAGAAGAAGGAAGGAAGGGAGGGAGAGAAGAAGGAAGAAAGAAAGAAAGAAAGAAAGAAAGAAAGAGGAAGGAAGGAAGGAAGGAAGGAAGGAAGGAAGGAAGGAAGGAAGGAAGGAAGGAAAGTAAATTCATCCTGGAATCCTGACTTTCCCATTCAGCCCAAGACAATCAGTTAACTGTTGAAAACAACCCTACAGCTTCCCATTCCTCCCGAGACATTCCCTCTGCCTCTCTCCACTTGGTTCACTTCAGCTATCAAGTCTTCTCCAGGCCCATGGAGGACACTCTTAGATTGCTCTGAAAGAGAACTCCATCTGCTACCATGGAACACCTGTGGCAGACAGTAGACAGTGTGTGACTGCACTATTTGGAAAGCGGAAGGGGAAGCTCAACCACAAACACCTAGTAAGCATTTGAAATGGGTGTTTCTCAAATGGAGATTTCTAAAAGCACAAAAATACATACTGGGTTTAACCCCCTTTTTAAAAAGATTGTAAATTATCCATTAGAATTTGTATACTTGCTATGTATTGAAATAGTAGTATTTTATACAAACTGTGCTAAGTAAACTTTGATGGAAGAATTAATTTATTTTGTCTGTATTTTAAAATATGGCTACTGAAACATTTCAAGTGATGTATTTGGCAAGTCTTTCTACAGGATAGCATTGGCCTAGAAACTAAGGATTTGTTCATCAAACCCAAAATAATGAGAAAAGCATAAATTTGAGATACTAGTGCTCTAAGGGTTATTGACCATAATCTCTGCATTCAGAAAGTCTTGGTTTCTAAGAAGAAAATCCCAGTGACACCTGTGAGTTTGTGCTCCTTTAGGGACCAAGGAGCATCTTGAGTGACATATATCTATAATGTTACAGGATTATAATTTTTAAAAATGTTTTAACCAAAAAAAGACTTTACTTTTAAAAACCCACTGTGGCATTCTAAACTAAATAGATTATTTCCTACATTGAAATCTACAATTCTTCTTTTAAGACACTCAAGGAGGGTGATGTCTCTCTCAACCTTGTCTCTACTGCACGCTCCTGATACTGCAGCCATTTCTTGTGTGCATATGGACAGGCTCTAATTAACTATCCATACCAAGGTATAGATCTTGACTCATGCCTCTTAGAGTTGTTAGGACAAGGAAAGAACATGGCCCTAGAGAAGGTTTGTGTCAGTCCTTGCAGCATACATCAAGGGGAAGTGGAGCTGCAGAGACCAGCACTCATTCTGGTCCTCTCTGAAGGAGGCCTTTGCTAGCAGCCTTAGTGGAAGCGAACACATTAAACTACCAAGATGATGTTAAGAAAACTTTATAAGTGGATCATTAGTTGACCTTATTCTGACTTCCATCCCAAACATCCATCCCCTGTGGGGATTTTCCTTTTAGCTTGTATCCTGTCATGTGGGCATCTGTTCGTCACAGCAGTTGTAATTCTTACTATAAATGTGTAAACTGACATTTGATTCACGTTCTTTACAATTGAGAATTAGTGAGTGTGAGTCATCATCTCTGAATCTGGTCAACACTGGGGCATTGATGAAATCAAATTTTGGTGCTGTGAGGGCGAGAGGCTGGTCCCACAGAGGAGCTGTGAGGGGGAGAGGCTGGTCCCATGGGGAGCTGTGAGGAGGAGAGGCTGGTTCCACAGAGGAGCTGTGAGGAGGAGAGGCTGGTTCCACAGAGGAGCTGTTAAGGGGAGAGGCTGGTTCCACAGAGAAGCTGTTAAGGGGAGAGGCTGGTCTCACAGGGGAGCTGTGAGGAGGAGAGGCTGGTCTCACAGGGGAGCTGTGAGGGGGAGAGGCTGGTCTCACAGGGGAGCGGTGAGGGGGAGAGGCTGGTCTCACAGGGGAGCTGTGAGGGGGAGAGGCTGGTCCCACAGGGGAGCTGTGAGGGGGAGAGGCTGGTCCCACAGGGGAGCTGTGAGGGGGAGAGGCTGGTCCCACAGGGGAGCTGTGAGGGGGAGAGGCTGGTCTCACAGGGGAGCTGTGAGGGGGAGAGGCTGGGCCTACAGGGTTGTCAATTAATATTAGCAAATGGTATTTGCTAAGAGAGGACAGTCATCCACTTTTTAAAAAGTATTTATTTTTTGAGACTGTAATTCCATCATTTCTCACTTTTTTCCTCCCTCCACCCCTCCAAAGTCCTCTTCCTCCAACTCTTTCCACAGCTGCTTCACTCTCACATTAATAGCCCACATTTCTTTAATATCATTACATATATATGTATGCATAAATGTATAAATACAACCTGCCGAGTCTGTTTCTGTTGTTTGTGTGTATGCATATGGCTTCAGGGCTGACCCCTTGTTTTAGATAACCAATTAGGTGGCTCATTCCTTGGAGAGGCTACTTTTCCCCCTCTCTGCAGTCATTAGCTGTCTGTAGTTCTTTGTCTGTGGCTTGGTGCCTATGAGATTTTTACCCCTTCTGATTTAGCATGTTTACTGACAATGTTCAGGTTTTATTCACGCAGCCACTTCTATGAGAAACTGACAACAGACATTCTGGTACTCTGTCTTTTACAATATTCTCTTTTCCATGATTTTGCCGAGCTATAGATGTATGAGTTGTAATATAGATGTATCCCTTGGTGCAGAACTCCTGCAATCCATTGATATCCAGTTGTGGTCTTCTGTGATGGTCTCCATTTGCTGTAAAGAGAATTTTCTTTTATGAGGGATGGTAGCTACACTTATCTGTGGGTATCAGTATAATACTTGGAATGTAGCTAGCAATTATGCTTGTCTTGTAAAGTAGGGGTATGATGGGGAACATCCTTCTGTGTATGTTTATCTTATTGGTTGTTGAATAAAGCACTGTTCAGCCAATGAGGCAGCAAGTTAGGTGGGACTAGGAGTCAAGGAGGATTCTGGGAAATGTAGTAGTCTTGTGATCCAGGTGGGAAGTGACATAGCAGGTAGACTCAGAATATAAGCAGGGACAAGCAGGAAATTGCTCTCTTTCTCTTTCTCATCCTCTTCCTCCTCCTCTCTATGGAGCCACCATGTGATCCCAGGAAGACGGTACACATTCTGCCAGCATCCTCCATAAGATAAGTTTTATAAAATATAAAGATTAGTAGTTCTGGTTGATAATTAAGACTGAGTTAGCATATAAGAAATCCTAGTCATTGGCCAACAGCATTGTACCTAATATAAATCTCTGTGTGGCGGGGCTCAGGTGGATGGCGTAAAGACTTATCATTACAGGGGTACATCCACATCTTCACTAGCCCCAGGTTTTTGACCAGTGTCTAGTACCAGGCACCTTTTCCATCCTCATGAGTGTGTGCCTGAAGTCCAATTAGACAGCCATTGGTTCCCCCCAACGAAGAGTGTTACTTATTGTACCTTTATGGACATTTTTGCTATGCTGGTCACTGCTGTGGTTCATAGATGTCACTGCTGGTTAGAACTATTATTTCCCTCCTTTGGCAGCTTGTATTGTGTTTTCTGGTACCACAGAAGCAAGCTAGACTTTAGGAAGTACTCCTGAAGTCAGGAAGAATTCAGTAAGAATATAAGTACTCCTAACAATTCTGAACATCCATGGACAACCTTTACAGGTTAAAGCTAATTTGTTATGTCTTATGATTGAATTTTATGACTATTGTTCTCTTTTGGAGAGGCAGTTAGAAATGACCATTTCATGGTTATCATAAAACCCAGAGGCTAAAAGTATGTGTGTAGGTGTGTCTTTGGGTGTTTCTGTTATCACAGGCAGGATGCAGAGTGCTTCTGGGTTGAAGGAAATGTGGTACATGATTATAAAACACAGATTCTTGTGTTTATCCCATAAATTCCTACCAGTAAAGTAATCATTGGGCCATATCTCTAACATAGAAAAATAACTATCATGACACAAAATAAGGCAGCCTGATGTGGTGGCACATACCTTCATCTCAGCACTCTAGAGGCAGAGGCAGGTGGATCTCTGTGATTTCGAGGTCAGCCTGGTCTACAAAGCAACAGGTCGGCCAGGGCTGTTACACAGAGAAATCCTGTCTCAAAAAACCAAAAAGAAAAAAGAAGGGGGGGAGGGATAGATTCTCCCTGAACTGGCACTAGGGTGATCTGACTATTCTATTATGGTTATACACCAGTAGAAAAAGTATCAGCAGAAATTGGCTCTAATTCTAGGTAGGTTTTAACTATTCTTATTTTAGGAAATAGAAAAGAATATTAAAAACTTAATGCATGCTAATGGAACATATAGCTGTAAGATATAAAATTTGCTTAATGACTTCAAAAATAGTGTGAAATTCATGTATTTGTGTTTTCCTTTAAAAGTGAACAGTGATTCACTAATTAAGAATTTTCAATGGATGATTTGTGTGGGCATACAGGGATCTAAAATCCTGGCCCAGGGGACATCAATCCATACAAGGAGGACTGTGGGGAAGAATATATTACAGTAATTGATTTCAGAAACCTGCTTCAAAAGAGTTCATTTTAATGGGTCTGTGGGAAATCACGGTTCTGTTTTGAAAGTACAGTAATGGAAATTCTTGAAGCTAAAGGGCCGTGGTTAAATACATTAGGCTCCTTGCAGAGGGCTGCTAGTCATTAAAAGGGCCACTCCATCTGAATATTCTGCCTTCTGTATTATGCCCCAGAAATGAGATAAACTTGGTTGAAGACTTTGAAGTAGCAAAGTCTGTTCAGGCTCACACAAGCCCTTGTTTGGGAGGAATTGCCGGCTTGTTACTAATGTACTTGTGCAATATCTAGAAGATTTTAAACATCGGTAAAAGCCAGATTTGGAGAGAAAGGGGATCCAGATAGCATCCTGGGTGAAGTGCTGGGGATGAGGCTCTTACTCTCTGGAGCTCTTCCTTAGTCCAAGAATTGGGGATGATGAATTGGTGACATTTGAAGCAAATTGAATTTCATAACGTCCAGATTCATGGACTTGCTTCGGGGATTTTATCTGAGTAATTCTTTTGATTTGTAAGACCTCTGGACTGTAGTTGTCCTTTACCCTGCTATGTACTCATTATTAAAAATGACTTGTGCATGTAGAAATACAATGGACTGCACAATGAGAAGAGACATTTAGAAAATAATGCTTGGATTAAATGTTAACCTCCCAAAGTCCAGAGTAGACTATCCATGGAAAACAACATCTACCTAATGTTTGTTTCTGAGATACCTGTGACAGGATATGATCCATGTACTTGGTTGTACTCTCATCTGACTTGCTCTTGACATGCAGTAAACACCAGGAAGAGGAAAAGTAATGTCTATAGTTATAAAAAAACGTGTCTGAAACTTGAGCCATCTGTGGCAACATTGCCCTGAAGGTTTGAAGACAATGCTCCCCACCCCCAAAAGTCCCTGCTTCCTTCCAGATGTATGAAAAGACCTCATTTTTTAGCCCTAGTAGCTCTCACTCCAGTTTGTGTAAGTTATTTATCATGTCTCTAATTAGCTCCCAGGAAACAAACACCCTGATTAGTGTTTGCTTTAGCAGAAAGATGGCATCAGTGATTTCAAAGGCGAGTTTGTTGCTTTTATTCCCAGCTCAACACCCTTTGATGACTTCCTGTTGACTTAAGATAAGGAACAGCATCCTTAACATGGCCTCTGACACTGAGCAGAATTGGCACATGTCAGCATCTCACATCTAATCACTCTCTGCAAATGATCTTTCCGGATCTTAAGAAGCTAAGCCCAAAGCTAAGCCCTTGCCTTGGGACGTCCACATATGGAATCCATTGTGGGGTACAGAGGGCCAGGTTCACTGAATCAGAGAACATAGTGAGCAAAGAAGTTAAACTGAGGACTAGAAGACAAACGAATATGAATGTCTTGGCAACCAGCAGGGTGGAAGGGAGCCAGGACAGCTGGAGTCCAGCCAGTGGAGCAGTCACATAAGTTTGAACCGGAGAAATACATTTCTGCTTGCCTTGGGTTGAGTCCTCCTCTTATCCCGTGGCCGTTATAACTAGAAAAGCCATATGCAAAGGGGAAACAACAAATGAACAGCAAACTTGTGAACCTGAAAAACAACTTGCAAACTAAAAGATCTTTAGTGTCAAGGAATAAAGCAGCGACTTAAGTCACATGTTACCCACTAGTTCCATTACTGGTAGCTCCTAACTTCAGGACTGAGAAACAGAACTTGCTTTTCTGGTGCAATGCTTCTCAATCAGATGGTATTCCTAGCCCTGTGACAAGTTTGTTGCTGCAGCTGATGGGTTAGGATGGGTAGTAGGAGAGAGAACATTCCTTCAGTATGTGTTGTTCTTTCTCCCTCTTCTCCTGGCCGACCCAGGATTTTCCGGAGTCGTGCACTGTTTTCTTTCTTCCTCACCAAATCCCTTTTCAACTACTTATTATTCCTAATAACACTTGCTTCTTTATTTCTTCAGGGCTTAACATAGCTTTACTGCAGTGTTTGTCTGTTTTCTGTCTCTATGAAGTGAAGCAAGTCTATGTGGGTTTGAACCAGTACTTGCAAGAAAGTACAACTCAGATGTCAGGATAAGGCGTGCCAGGATGGGATAAGATATGAAGCAATAGGAAGTTATGTGGAAAAACTGTGACCCCATAGATAGCAAAACCCAGGGACAGGATGCAGCAAGAGGAAACTCTTGTGAGGTACACATAAACGAATGCATATTTCCACATGGCAATGAGAAAGCTTCAGATCCATATTTGTGGACAGTGTCACACTCACTATAGTGAATAAGCCTGTTAGAGGCCTTTTATCTCAAGGAGTCCCCAGTCGTAATTGACTAAAGGATTTCTGCCTAGCAAAGTTATAGTGGCACACACTTAAAAGCCCAGGACTTAGAAAGCTGGGGCAGGAGGATCTTGTGTTCAAGGTCAGAGTGGGCTATGTAATAGGACTCTGCCTCAACAAAACTGATATAAATAGAATACAAAGCATTTTCCTGAGACAACCTACAGAGTCTTTATAGTGTAATGGGTTAATCAACTTAAACAGACAAATGAGTTCATTGGTAGGGTTGAGGGATAATTACCAACATGGGTTTTATTTATAGCTTACATAAATTTAATTTCCTATAAAAACACAATGAATAGATTGCTCAAGTAAATATAATCTAACAAAAAATATTTACTAGACTTGTGTTTACCACAGGTCTCTCAGCTGAATGTTACAGTCTTGTAATTGAACATTAATGAATTAATGTTGAAGAGAAAATAGAACATAACAAAAAACAAATCATGAACATCTCTGTGTGTGCCATTTGTTAGTGTGTTCTAAGGCCATTGGAACACACAATAAGTAACTGCTGTTTATCTAACTAAAACAGCAAGTAGGTGTTTTTCCTCTGAAGATTGCTCGTCAAATAACACTGTTACATATAGTTGTTAGCATGGCCAAGCTTGACCTCTTGTTTTAGGCAGAAAATTCCAATTGCTATGTCAGTTCATACTAAGCACTTAAGTTTTAAAGGTATTTAGGAGAACAAATTAAGTTTCATTTTTTAAAAAGAATTATTCATTTATGTATTATAAATACGTGTGTTGTGTCTGAGTGATGTATATGCACGGCATATATGTACTTCCTGAAGGCACCAGAAGAGGGCAGAAGATCCCCTGAAACCTTCCATTACAGATGTTTGTGAGCTGCTACATAAAGGCTAAGAACTGAACCCAGTCCTCTGGAAGAGTAGCAAATGCTCTTGACTGCTGAACCATCTCACCGTCCCTAAACGCCATTTTAAAAAGGAATAGAGTAGCCCAAACAAATACTATTTTAAAAAAACAGTAACATTTCTTTATATTATGAGCAAATTACCCAATAAAATTTAGAAAGAATCATTTAAAGTATCATAAAAATAAAACATTAGGGAATAAATTTATCAACAACAACAGAAAAATCTTTTCACATGACTTTTCTTGGGGAAGATTTGAAAAAATATCTGTGCTGGTTAATTTTTTTCCACTTGACAAGTTAAAGTTATTAGAGAAAGAGAACCTCAACTGAGAAAATGCCTTATCAGATTGGTCTGTAGGCAAGTCTGTGAGGCATTTTCTCAGTTAATGATTGATTTGGGAGGGCCCAGCCCACTGTAAGCAGTATCCCCCCTCTGTGGCAGGAATTGCATAAGAAAGCAGCAGAGTGAGAGAGCCACAGGAAACAGGTTAGCAAGCAACATTCCTCCACAGCCTCAGCTTCAGTCCAGTCCTCCAGGATCCTCCTTGAGTTCTTGCCTGGACCTTCCACAGTGATGGAATGTGATTCCAAAGTTTAGGCCAAATAAACCCTTTCCTCTCCAAAGTGCTTTTAGTCATGTTATACACCATAGCAATAGAAAGCAAGTAAATAATCTCTATTCGCTTCTGATGGAGAGGATACTAACTGACCAAAGAAAGATTCCTTCCAAGCCAATTAGTAACATTTATTGGGTTAGTTACAGAATTGTAGGTGGCTCAGAGTCAGTTATATCTGACATATTAAGAGAGCTGCATTACAGAATAGTCCCGCCTAGCCATTTGCTACCCTCTATATTATGTTGGAGAGGGGAAAAGATCCATGAGCAAGTTGTGAAGGCTGTGGCACTTTCTTCTTCCTCCCAGACTTGTGGGGATCCTATGGTCCTCACGACCACTTTGATTCAAGATGGCGATGGTCATATCCCAGGGAAAGGATACAGCTATGCAATGTTCTATACACTCAAAAATTTTAAGCATTCATAAAATGAATCAAAGATATAAAAATATCCCTTACTTATGGCATAAAAGAAAACTGTCATAAATGGTCTATACTGCCCAGAAAGCCACAGATTCAATACGTTCCCCGCCAACATCCCAATGAAACTATCAACACCTTTTAAAAAGTCAGCAGATATTTATTGTGCAGAATAATGGGTGTCACTATGATGACTCTTGCATCGATGTTCTTCAACATGTCCCTCTTCTACCCACCACCGAGTCCCCTGCTTCATTCCAAAGGGTTACCTTTTGCTTTATGGTATTTTAAAGTACAGATTCCACATATAAAATAATGCTTGCAATATTCTCTTTTTGGATCTAGCTTATTTTGCTTGACACCAGAACCATTTTCCTGAAAATGACATGCTTTCACTTTTATACTAAAAATTCATATCAAACCACTGAAAATCCCCAAACAGCTAAGTAACCTTGGGGCAAGGAAAGATGGTGATATCACCCTGCCTTGTCTCATAATCTACTATAAAGCTGTACTCAAAATAGCGTGACAGCCATATCCACCAGTAGAACAGAATAGAGAGACTGAAGACAATGTACACACTTACAGTTAAGCAGTCTTTACAAAAGAGCCAAGATCCCACAAGCTCATGAGAAAGAGTTAGTATCCATGTGCACAAGAATGACACTGTACATGCAACTCCCACCATGGAGTAAATGCAGGGCCTAAGACCTGGAAATAAACAACCACTTAGAACAAAGGGTCAAACAACTCCATGAAGTTGGCCTGGGAAATGTGTGTTTTGTTTATGTTTTCTGATTATGGCCTTAAAAGTTCAGGAAAAGCATCAGCCAGTGATCATTCTAGTAACTGTGAGTTTGGAGATATCCATTCATCACATAAGCACCAAGCATCTGTTTTACATAGAGTGAATTGCAATACATAAGGTAGACAGTGTGGTTTTCATACATATAAGAAGAAAAAAAATAGTATTTCAAATCCAGAATCAATAAAGGTAGGGGTGGCATGTGGGAATGAAGACTGGGGAATACTTTCAAAGAATTCCCTGATGAACTAGGAATTTTGATCTTGAGGTAATATAGGAATTAGGCTAGCTGCAAAAGGGCCACGTTCTTTTGTACGCTTGATGTAGGAAGAAATTTCCCTGTTAAAGAGCCAAAGAAGCAGATGTCACTGAGGAAACTTGGAGCATGTCAAGAAATGAGGCTCTAGCTGGGAACAGCTTACAGCATCATGAACAACACTTAGGGGAAAGGACAGCACTTAGCAGGCTTACGGGGAAGAATGACACTATGGTTGATTTTTTTTTTTGTGGTTGTTTTTGTTTTGTTGATAGATAAGGTGCTGCATGGAGAACATTTGCAGGGAAGGACAGCAAAAAGGAATGGAGGTGATCAATTTGAAAGTCATTGCAACCTACTGAATTATCAAAGGGGTGGGACTGGACAGGGGATGAGGAATGCTCATCTGTACATATGTTTGTCTTATTGATTGATGAATAAAGCACTGTTGGCCACTATAGAAGCAATATAAGTGGGACTAGGATATGAGGAGGATTCTGGGAAGTGTAGTCAGAGAGGAGTCATCATGTGATCCCAGCAAGTGACATAGCTGGACAGACAGACAGGAAGTGACATAGCTGAACAGAATCAGAATATAAGCAGGGACAAACAGGAAATCACTCTCTTCTCTGCGGAGTTGCTGAGCTGTCACCATGTAGCAGGCAAGGAGTTGCAGGTCCAGTAAGCCAAGACCATGTGGAAACACATAGATTAGTAGCTATAGATTAAGAATAAGAAGCCCAAGTTGCCAGCCAACAACTTTATACTAATATAGCATTTGTGTGTTTCTTTGGAGGAGAGAAGGGTGGCAGGACCTGCTGGGCCAGAAAACTCACGTTACAGACAGGTTTATCTTGAACATGAATACAAACAGAGAGCTGTTAAGTGCCTATCTGAGTAGTGGGGAGCCAGAGACCAGAGGTAGAGATGGGACCATGGGAGAGAGAGATTTTTTTTTTCTAATATGAAAAGGGAAAGGGAGAAGATGGACAGGGGTACAGATAGACATAGAGGATTTCTCTTTAGTAGTAAACTAAGGGTCTGTTTAATGAATAATTACAAATAATAATCTGATGTTATATATTAATACGTTAATTATAATAATGATGAATAATAATGAGGAAAATATTCTTTATGTCAGAGGCAAGGTTATCCACCGAGAGTGTCGGGTCGGGTGGTGATGCCGAGGTAGGAGGCAATGAGACGCCTGGAAATGCAACCCTCTGCCTCTGGATCACTGGCAGTTTCTCCTGGGGATGGGTCAGCCCTGAGACAGATGATGCCAACAGCACTGCCCTTTGTAAAAACAAAATCCAGATAGATTTTTCTTTCACTGCTTAGCTTGCCTTCCAAGATGTTTAGGGCTGCTAATCACTGCATTTTAGGTTATAAGCAGAATTGTTCATTTGGAGTGTGCTATACAACTCTGTTGTTTGGAAGTAGCCATCCCGAGAAAGTGGCCCCTGCATGTAGACTAAGCAAGAGGGAGACCCTGCAAGGAGAAGACTGAAGTAGGCAATGGGATATGCTCATCTTTGCTGATTATAATGATCAGAATTCCACTTATGTAATAAGCTGTGAAGAAATCATTAGAATACTCTGTAGTTTAAATTCACTAAAAACTGGTGCTGATGATTTGGTTTCTGCCTTTCTTATGTTTTATGTTGAAATATTCTTTTAGAATATTCTTTAGTTTCCAGTTTTAAATTTTTAATTAATTAAATTGTTTCTTTGGCAATTTCATGCATATACTTAAGACATGCTGATTACTTTCAGCTGCCCCTATGCCATCTCCTTCCTTCTAGTCTACTTCTCCTCTTCCCTTTAAATCTCATTCTCATGTTCATGGCTATTCATTTTTGTTGGTGACCCACCAAGTTTTACTAGGGCCATCTCTGTGTGACTGTGAGTTTGGAGATATCTGTTGGAGGTTGGGGGGGGGGTTCAACCATGTGTACACAACTGAAGGCAAATAACTCCCCTTTCCCAGAATATATCATTAGCCAGTAGTTCAGCAGTATGGAATAGGACTTCCTGAGTTCCTCCCACTTTTGTGACTGATTACTGACAGGGCCAGTCCTGCTAATACCCAGTGCAGGTAATCAGCAGCTTTTATAAGTTCACGATTGCAATGGTTGTTGTGTCCACTCTTGGGGATGGAATTTCAAAACCTTTCATTCTGTAGTCCAGCTCTTATATACTTTGTGCTCCCTCTTCTGCAGTGTTCTCTGAACCTTAGTGGGAAGGACATACACTCTTATATGGGCTAAGCACTAAATGGTCACTTATTCTCAGTGTCTTGGGGCAACAATGAATTTGCAATGATGGTGGTTCACTGCAACGAAGGGCTTCTTCGATAAAAGCTCAGAATAGCTTTTGTAGGTTCCAGGCCACAGTGGGCCCCTGATTTGGTTTCTCTCTGTATCTTCACAAGCTGAGATCCTTGTGGTAAAACGTTTGATGGCTATGCAGGACAGGGGTTCACCATTAGTACTGATGAGAATGGACTTGAAGCCAAACCCTGTAAGTGGGATTAATGACACAATCTCTGTTTTTTTTCGTCCCTAGTGAATATTTAACCAAATTACCTTTTGCTCTCCTGATTTTATTTACTCATTAGCTGTGTGTAATGACAATTCCGCAGTGACTAATTCCTCGACCTCACAGGAGCTTGGGACATGGTGGTGTGATGGAAGTCTACGGTGCAGAAAAACTTTCCCTTCCCTCTCCAGCCACCCCCAGAGAGGTACGGAATTACAGCTGGCCATTAGACACAAGGAAAAACCCGTTGAAGGTTTGTAGAATGAAGTCACCATGGAAGGGAAAATGGGTATAATGCTGGAAAGTGCTGTGAGAGCTGTAACAATTATAAACAGATATGGTAGATGCATTCATTTTTAAAGAAGGGTCTTAGGTATCTCAGGCTGGCTCGAATTGACTAGACAATGCTGATCTTGAACTCTGATCTTGCTGTGTTAGCCTCACTCTTGCTACATTACAAGCATGTATAACCATACCTGGCACCAACACAATTTGTTTGCTGATGATAAATTAATGGAAAACCTTTTTATTTTCCTTTTTTGTGGTTTTTATTCTACTACCACTCAGCTTTTCTCTAAACTAAGTAATAGAAAGTAGAAAAAGCTAATTTTTAACTTCTAGTGTATTTCTTTGTGCTTTTATTCATGGCAGAGCTCCAAAAGTGACTGCAAGGCAATATCCCATACTCCTATAACTGCAGATACTTAGAGACGGAGGCAGGAGGTTCCTGAGTTCAAGGCTAGCCTGGAGTGCATAATGAGTGTTAGAGGAGAAAGAATCCCAGAAATTATTCCAATTAAATTTTTCTTCTAAGTATTCCAATATTTGATTCTTTTAGATATTTTGAGTTCATGCTTTGTTATTCTGTCTGGGTGCAAATCTTTTCTGTGATCATGATTCTCCCACAGGATGGAAGCCCCTCTAGAACATTGGAGTTCAACCAACTTAAAATGTTAAAATACTAGGAGTGGTTGTCTTCTGAGGGAAAGTCATCTTGAAGGAATTCATAGCAGTAAAGATTGGTAGAATTAAATATAGTTTGCATCTTGACATGGGTCACAGGGTCTTTTAGGACAGAATCTCTGTTCAGAATCTCAAGAGTAAATGCAGGCTTCTACTATACTCTTTATGTATGGGGAGAGCACATGGAGGTTAGAGGAAAACTGTGGAATTGGTTCTCTCTTTCCAGGATGTGTGCTCCAGGTATTAAATTCAGGCCATCAGGCTGAGTGACAAGTGTCTTTACCTGTTTTCATCTTTTTAGCCCCTCTATTACACTTTTATTTAATGAAATTTAACTAAGTAATTCATAATCTTTGTTTTAACATGTAGGCTGTTTAAAGTGTGATAAAATATCTCAAGATTGGTCCTATGTTCATCTTTTTTATACATTTTCCCATTCCCTAATATGTTGTAAGCACATTGCAATCCATCAAAACAATGCTTTGGATAAATTAAATAGCATCTATGGAGATGCTTCTTCTAGAAAATCTTTTGTAAGTGCAATAAGAAAGTCAAAATGAAAGAAAACCTAGTTGGGAGAGACACCAGAGAAGTTGTAAAAAGTATAAAATAAAGATCATGAAGAATCATGGAAGGGGAAATTCAGTCCATGATTGGAAATGTAGGAGGTGTTCTTCAAGGGTTTCGTTTCATCTAGCCTTGAAGAGTGGGAAGAGAGGCAGGCTGAAGCTCAAGGCACCATGATTTACATGAGCCAAACCAGGATGAAGAGCTCCCCTGCCTGTCACTCTGCAGAGTAAATCATCAAGCAGGATGGAGCTAGTTTTCAGGAAAGAATACTCCTAGAAGAAGGCTTGAAGTTTTTTTTTTCATTCATAATTAATAGAATTAGTACCAGACATTTCCCTTTGATCAGGTTTTAGAGTTCAAGCAAAGATCTAATGTAACTCATTGTTCTTCACCTGTAAGTTTTTCCTAGTCTTTTATATACACAGATGGAAACAGAGACTGCTGTTTGTTTTCAATGGTATTTGTAATGGAGATAAGGCAGGTAGAGGTTATCATTCTGTCTTTGAATAAGTAAAGTAAATATATAATTTGATTCTCATAATTGAGCCCATTATTCTTTCGTAGAGAGACATACAGACACTAAATAGGAGTGTCTGAGGAATCAACCAGCCTGGGATTTTTCCACCTTGGAAGGAAGTTCTTGGTAGTGAGGTTAAAACACTCTCTCACTCTGACATGTCTTTACTCCCAGGCCTGAGCCAACCTAGACTCTATCCAGGAGAGGATCTGTGAGAGCCTTGTGAGGTTGTCTGGATGGTCTCCAAACACTCAAGCACAGAATTCACACAGCTAGCATAGGCCAGTCTGCACACTGCAGACAAATCCCAAGGAGCCCAACGTTCTCCTTCTAGAACACTAAAGAGAAAGCTCTCATCCTCAGATGGCATAGTGAATCTACCACTTTTGGAGGGTGTCCTTTAAAACTAGTTGATATCCAAATGGTTTTGTATTGTACATGTCGTAGGATGGGAGATGGTACAGTATGGGAGACTACCAAATAGCAAATGTCAAAAGTGATGGTCCTCAAAAGAAGACTAAGATAGGATAATGACCATAAGTGGTAATGTAAGAATTGGGAAACTTTGATACCGGTTAGAATGGTACAATATCAATGTCCTTTGCTAGTCCTTTGCTATGGTGCCCTGCCAAGTTGCTTTTGGATCAATCCTCCATTGTCTTACCTGTGGTTTCTGGAGGACTGCCCTTGGGCAGTGGGGTCAGAATAGAGAGCTAGTGGAGCCTAGAAGATTCCCATTGCCTTCCTTCTAGGTACTGTGCAACAATGGCCTAGTGACATGACAGGATGAAAGATCCACTCTGCTGCCTCTAGATAGAGCAACCATGAGGCAAAATTTCTTCTGGAACTCCCTGCAGGATCAAGTTGGACTAGGAACTTCCTGCAATGTCTTACATGTTTTGGCCTCTTCCGAGTTCTTCTGCTATATACTGGCTACTTCAGACAGCATATCTTCCAACAAGTCACTAATATCTGGATCCTAGGGTCAGAATCTGCTTAAGGAGAGATAAGCTGGTTAAAGACACCATTACTACATTAACTGTAAAAAAAAAAAATCCTTGCTACCCTTATTTACAGGAGAAAGATGAGGTGCACCCTTGCCAGTAAAGTGCACTGTCTGAAAGACAATTACAAATCTGCTTCTTCCTGCTACTTAGAATATATCAAGAGGATAACAAGACAGCCAAATAGAGAGGAATAGGGGTATTAGTTGTAATCTTTTGGAAGCCCAACTTCAGAAAATAAATAATAAATAATATATCCTCTTCCTCAAACTATTGATCAAACATGTCAGGTTTTCTAGGTTACTTAAGTTGAAAACAGGATGGAGAGAATAAGAAGCAGTTCTTCTCCTCAAACAATATGACTATCAACCCTGTTGATTTTTTTTAACCTTGTTGATTTTTGACAGGGTAATTTCTATACATCCTGTCAATAATCCATTTAAAATTGCTCCATGTGGTTGTTCCCATTGACCACACAACAAAGATAGGAATTTGGTAACTGAAGAGCTTCTGTGGTGGATGAGAGGAGGTGATCATGGAGCTGACATTAGGGAAGCTCCAGCTTGCCATCAGCATCAGAAGAAAGAAAATTCAGGGGCAGAATCTCATGTTTGAACCAATTGATCTGTGTAAAGTGATCATTTTACAAGAGATTTGAAATAACACAACACTTTAGATCTCAACAATGGTGTGTGTGTGTGTCTGTTTGTGTGAGCGCGAGCTGGTGCTTGCGCGTGCCTGCACAAACGCACACACACACACACCTGCACACACGTCTGTTTGTGAGATGCCCTCACCCTAGAAGCCTAGGCTATCCTTTCTTAAGACTAAGAATGACCACACAGAGTTTTCCATCATTCAGGATGAGCTGTTCGTGGCTGATGGTTGTGGGTGCTGTTATTACGGTAAATGTTTCACTGTGTCCCCTGTCTTATTAATCAGAGGACTGTATCTCCTTCAAAGATGCCCCACAGTTTGTACTCAGGAGTCTTTTCATCACTCTGATGAAAAAGATGGTTTCTGTGACATTTTATTGCTTCTAGGTTTATAACTCAGATGCATGCTTATTTACTGAAGAGCTTTTTGATATCCAAAGAGACCCTACAATGTGTTTTCTTTTTCCCAAACAAATATCTTATTGGATTATGTTCAGTGGTTTCCAGGGATTTTTACATAACAGTTCAGCCTTATTCATTTACATAGCCAGAGTTTCATCAGCCAGGAAACTTGACTTTAGATATGCTTTAGATGTTCTGAAAACAAATACTCGGTGTCAAGTGTGTATCATCTCACTTTCTGGCTACCTCCACATAGTCTTCCCCTAGAAGCTGAAGTTCATTCACCAGTCAGTACCAGAGATGTGCGGTGGACAGGGAAGATCCGTGATGCTCTGCATTCCATCTACATTTAGTAACATCTGGTAGCTTCAAATACTTCCTCTTCTGTGTTTCCCTGTAACCAAAGCAGCCCCTCTCATTTAATTATGGCTGACTGGAATTTGCCCAAGCTCAGCTCCTCCATTTAAAAATTCGCTCGTCTTTAAATATTTTCCATTGTTCAGACCATAGCTCAGCGTGGAGCTGAGTCACACCTAGAAGATCTGTTTCATCATGGATTTAAAGAGAAAGTGAACTCTTCACGGATGACTCAGCTTGGTTTCCGGTCTTCAGGGCAGGGGTGTATGCTTCCATGATAAAGGGGTATGTAGGGAGACACCGTAACCACGCCTCCTAAGGGCTGGCTACAGGTGTGCCTGACTACGCCTGTCAGGGCGTGGTCAAGGTGAGGTCAGGATGACAAGGGATATGTTTTTAAGGGGCTGCAAGCACATGGGAGCCCCTCTCTCTGGCCTAGCTGCCTCGCTGCCCCGGGCACACTCTGGCTTGTGTTTGGCTGGTGTTTATCTGAATAAAGATATCTTAACCTTACAGACTACGGATCGTCTTCACTCTTGTTATAGGGGTACACTGAGAAGATTTCTTAAATGTAGCCCCTCACTCTTTATGTGCAAGAGGCAAGATCAGGGCTTCTGGATGTCTGATCTTGACACTCTCTTCCTTGGTGGGCTTCCCAGGCTTTGGATCAGATTCTCCTGCTCCAGCTGGGAGTGAACCAGAGATTGGCATGGCCTGTAACTCTATCTCAGAATCTGGTATTTGCATCTTTAGTTCTTGTCATTTCACAATCTTCATATTCCATGCATGCTGGTCAGTGGCTGCAAGAATAGAGCTTATACTTGAGCATGAGCTCCTGGCAAACATGGTAGCTTGAGGAAGGCATTTGATCCCTGTCTCTCATAAGCTAGATTTGACTAAAAGACACAGGAGAAAACTGAAATAATGGGATTTAAGGAAAGTCCTTAGAGAATCTTTCTTTCCCCATGCAGCCAGGTGACTCCTTTTTACTTTGGAAAAGTCCGCTGTGTGGAGCCACAGCCCCAAGATGGCACCTGGCTGGATGCCAGGGAGATGGAGTTTAGCTGTAAACAAGCCTTATTTGGAAGCGCTTAGTGGATCTGGTGTGCCTCCTCCAGCTGTGACCTATCCGGGATCGCCAGGTGGCGTGAGCTAATTGGGTAATGAGCATGCTATCTGGGATTGCCATGTGGCGTGAGATAATTGGGTAATGAGCTTGCTTTTAAGGGCTTGCCAGGGGGCTGGGAGAGATATAGAAGCAGAGAAGAAGCAGATAGAAGAAGCAGAGAGAGAAGCTGAGGTAGAAGTAGAAGGAGAAGCTGATGTACAAGGTTCCTGAATAAACTGCTTGAAGAAGAGTCGTGGTCGTGTCCTTCTTGCTGGTCGAGATAGACGCGACAGTCCACCAGGCAGGATACTGTCTGGGAAAGAAGTACGGTGGTTTCATTGAGGTTAGAACTCATCATTGCCATCTTGAAGCAAAGCAGATGTGGTCGCTCACAAAAGACCCCCAGGAGGTTAGATCTGTTAACCTTCTCTCTGTGAGGGAGAGGGAAGGTTGCAAGATCCTCACGAGGCCTGTCCTCTCTCAGACTATATAAGGAGGAATAGAGAAACTGGGCTGGGATGCTCTAGTGGTACAGATATCCATGAGTTTCTCAGGGACTTTTGAGTGGTGTGTTAGCCGCTTTCAGGCACCCATGCTCTTGTCTGTAACTGCAGTGGGTTACCAAGCTGGGTTTGAAGAGAACCATTTCTCTAGTTCATCAGTCCCTTCTCAATGTGGAGTGGACAGGCTTTTCTTGGGGCTCACAGGGAAGAGTCAAATGATACAGGGTGACCTGACACCAAAGAACAGGATTGATTTTTATTTTTATTTTTAAGATTTTATTTGAATTAGAAAGATTATTTTACATGTCAATCCAAGCTCCCTCTCCTCCTCCCCTGCCCTTCCCCCCAACCAATACCCGACCTTTCCCATACCCTTTCTGCACCCCAGGGAGGGTGAGGCATTCCATAGGGGGGTTCTTAAGAGTCTGACATATCCTTTAGGATAGGGCCTAGGCCCATCCTGTGTGTCTAAGCTCAGGGAGAGTCCCTCTATGTAGAATGGGCTCCCAAAGTCTATTCCAATGCTAGGGATAAGTACTGATCCACTACAAGGGTCACTATAGATTCCGAGGTCTCCTCACTGAAACCCATGTTCATGGGGTCTGGATCAGTCCAATGCTGGTATTCCAGCTATCAGTCTGGGGACCAAGAACTCCCTGTTGTTCAGGTCAGCTGTTTCTGTGGGTTTCCCCAGCCTGGTCTGGACCCCTTTGCTCATCAGTCCTCCTTCTCTGCAACTGGATTCCAATTCATTTCAAGGTTTAGCTGTGGGTGTCTGCTTCTACTTCCATCAGCTGCTGGATGAAGACTATAAGATGGCATATAAGTCAGTCATCAGTCTCATTTTCAGGGGAGGGCATTTAAGGTAGCCTCTCCTCTGTTGCTTAGATTGTTAGTTGATGTCATCTTTGTAGATCTCCAGACATTTCCCTAGTGCCTGATTTCTCTTTGAACCTATAATGGCTCCCTATATTTATAGTACTTCTTAATCTTGCTGTCTTCTGTTCTTCCCCCAACTCAACCTCCCTGCTCCCTCAGGTCTTCCTCACCCCTCCTCTTCTCCCCTTCCCATTCTCCTAGCTCCCTCTCCCCTCCCCCCATGCTCCCAATTTGCTCAGGAGATCTTGTCCTTTTCTCCTTCTCTGGGGGACTGTGTATGTCTCTCTTAGGGTCCTCCTTGTTTCCTAGCTTCTCTGGCAGTGTGGATTGTAGGCTGATAATCCTTTACTCTATGTCTAAAATCCACATATGAATGAGTACATACCATGTTTGTCTTTTTGTGACTGGGTTACCTCACTCAGGATGGTTTCTTCTGGTTCCATCCATTTGCCTGTGAATTTCAAGATTATATTGTTTTTTTTTCCCACTGAGTAGTATTCCATTGTGTAAATGTACCACATTTTCTCTATCCATTCCTCGGTAGAGGGGCATCCAGGTTCTGGCTATTACAAATAATGCTGCGATGAAATCATTGGACAGATGTTCTTGTTGTATGAATGTTTTTTTTTTTTGTTTTTTTTTTTTTTTTGTATATGCCTAAGAGTGGAATTGCTGGGTCTTGTGGTAAACTGATTCCCATTTTCATGAAGAATCGCCATACTGATTTCCAAAGTGGCTGTACAAGTTGGTACTCTCACCAGCTGTGGAGAAGTGTTCCCCTTTCTCCACATCCTCTCCACCATAAACTGTCATTGGTGTTTTTGGTTTTGGCCATTCTGACTGGAGTAGGATGATATCTCAGAGTTGTTTTGATTTGCATTTCTCTGATGGCTAAGGATGTTGAGCACTTTCTAATGTGTCTTTCAGCCATTTTAGATTCCTCTGTTGAGAATTCTGTTTAGTTCTGTACCCCACTTTTTAACTGGATTTCTGTGTGTGTTTTGGAGACTAGCTTCTTGAGTTCTTTGTATATTTTGGAGATCTGCCCTCTGTCAGATGTGGTGTTGGTGAATATATTTTCCCATTCTGTGGGCTGCCGTTTTGTCTTGTTGACTGTGTCCTTTGCCTGACAGAAGCTTCTCAGTTTCAGGAGGTTCCATTTATTTATTGTTGATCTCAGTGTCTGTGCTACTGGTGTAATGTTCAGGAAGCTAACTCCTGTACCAATTCATTCAAGGGTATTTCCTACTTTCTCTTCTAGTAAGTTCAGTGTGGCTGGATTTATGTTGAGGTCTTTGATCCATTTGGATTTAAGTTTTATGCATGGTGATAGACAAGGATTTATCTGCAGTCTTCTACATGCCAGCATCCAGTTATGCCAGCACCATTTTTTGAAGATGCTTTCTTTATTCCATTGTATAGCTTTAGCTTCTTTGTCAAAAATCAGGTGTTCTTAGTTGTACAGGTTAAATCAGGGTTTTCAACTCTATTCCATTAGTCTACCTGTCTATTTTTGTGCCAATATTAAGCTGTTTTCAGGACTGTAGCTCTATAATAGAGCTTGAAGTCAGGGATGGTGATGCCTCCAGAAGTTCTTTTATTGTACAGGATTGTTTTGGCTATCCTGGGTCTTTTGTTTTTCCATAAAATGTTGCGAAATGTTTTTTCAATGTCTGTGTAGAATTGTGTTGGGATTTTGATGGGGATTGCATTGAATATGTAGATTGCTTTTGGCAAGATTGCCATTTTTACAATGTTGATCCTACCCATCCAATAATATGGGAGATCTTTCCATTTTTCTGGTATCTTCTTTAATTTCTTTCTTTAAAGAATCAAAATTCTTATGATACAGGTCTTTCACTTTTTTTGTTAGTGTTACCCCAAGGTATTTTATGTTGTTTGTGGCAATTGTAAAGGATCATGTTTCTCTAATTTCTTTCTCAGCACATTTATCATCCGTATATAGTAGGGCTACTGATTTTTTTTTTTTTAGTTAATCTTATATCCTGCCACTTTGCTGAAGGTGTTTATCAGCTGTAGGAGTTCCCTGATATAGTTTTTTGAGTCACTTATGTAGACCAGAGAACAGGATTTTGAATGACTCTGTACCAGGTCAGGAGGAGCTGAGTTTCCTGTTCACTTCTCAGAAGAAAATGCCAAGTGCATAGGAAAAATTCTCAAAAGCTCAGGAGAGATGAGAAGCTATTGCATCTATGAAAGAGTTTAGGAAGGCACCCAGAGGGCAAATACTCCAAGAAGAACAAGAATGTCAGCGAAGCCTGTGACAGAAGATAGGACACAGTAACTCTCCGGGAAAATTGAAATTGACCAGCAAAGTAATGAACAACAGGAACTCTCCAGGCCTCTGTTGACCAGGAAGAAAGACAGCATTTGAAACAGAAGTAACTTTCATCTCTTTGTTTCCCTGGACCCGGTTCTCTGGTTAGTTTTATTGATGCTTCAGTTTCCTTTGGTTTCCAACATAGTTCTGAGGAATGGTTGTCATGGCAGGGCCCTCCGCTTGGTTCCTGATTTGGATAGCAGACACCATTTGTTCTGGCATATTTACTTGTATGGCTTTGTCAGAGGCTGAGCCAGGTGTTCCCAGTTCTTGGCATTTTATTCGAAATTAAAGGAGAACACATACTTCACAGTAGCACGAACACTTCATTCAAAGAAGTATAGTACAGATGACAAAGAAATACATTGTGAAGAAAGACAGCAGGCCACGTGAGTACCAATACTCAAGGACCTCAGTTACTATTTAGACTTCCTCTTGTGGAGTTTAAAGAAAAAGGAGCTTGGTTTCTGGGGGCTGTAGCAGGTAGTTGTCTGCTTTGATTGACATTATGTCTTTTCTCACTCTGCTTGGTCCTTCCCATAATGCACTGGATTTTAATCATATGCATGCCCATTTCTGAATATATATATATATATATATATATATATATATATATATATGTTTTCCTTAAAGTTCATCCTGAGGCCAGTTTATTTCAGGGTGTGTGCACTCAAAATAAGTCCAGGCTGGACTGACCCATTACTTTTAGTTCTGACTGTGTTCCAGAATGTGTTTGAATAAAAACTGTCCAGGAAGGGGGCATTTTAATGGTTGTTGGGGGTGGGACTTATTCTGTGGTTTAGAGAGAAGCATAATGCAAGTGAGAATTCTAGATTGCTAACACATTGCTAGGTTCATGGTTTGGTGAAGTGTGTGTAGTCATAGTATGCGCAGGTCAGGGTCTAGGTGGCCCTGTACATTGTATTGGGTGTGCACAGCTCAAGTCAAGCAGAGTCCCAGGTTCTGAGCTATTCCCTATGTATATTTTCTTGCCTCGGTTTCTTTATGCCCCTTGCACGAGTGAGGTGTTGCCAACTTGACAGGGTTAACATGTTGAGCTTCTTAAGTTGTTTAGGTGATGAGCACTTCATTCTCTTCCTCCTCCTTTTGATAGAAACAAGACTCATAGAATGGGGCTGGAGAGATGGCTCAGCAGTTAAGGGCACTGACTGCTCTTCCCAGGAATACAGGTTTGATTCTCAGCATACAAGTGGTAGCTCACAACCATCTATAACTTCAGGCCCAGCAGATCTGATGCTTTCTTCTGGTCTTTGTGGGCATACAGGGGGAGCGCAGACACATTCAAAAAAAGCACGGACAAGCAAAGAGCTCCACACATTCACAACACACACTTCACGAGGCAGCAGCAGCTTAGACTGGTTTACTCTCTCTCTTCTGCTCCTGCTGTGTGAGGACACAGACCGAACTCAGTTCTGCTAGGACCTTGATGCTGAACTTCAGCCAGTTGTACATTGCAAGTTTCTGGAAGTCTAGTAGAGCAAAACAAACAAAGGCATTTATTTTTAACCCTGAATGAATAAATTCCACAAAATGGAGATGTCACATTCTTCCTTAAAAGGTTAAAACAGTTTTATATTAGTCCCATGAAATAGCAAAGGGTTGGGACTCGGTGTCATAGATACAGATGTATTTTATTCTAGATGACCTCTTCAGTAAAAATACACTTTGCTTGATACAATACAAATTTTTTTTAAAAAAAGTTACATATTAACAATGTGGTAACAAAAGCTGTTGAAGCTACTGATTTGCTCTCAGCATTGCTTAGGATTGTGCTAATTTGATAGGCAGAAAATAGCTGTGCGGTCTTTTTCTTATCTGACTAATTTGTTTAACCAATAAAACTGACCCACACATTATGGTAGAATTTTCATAATATCAAAATTCTTCAAAGTTACAAATTGCTATAGGGTAAATTAACAAACTGAGACAGAAGTAAAAATAGTCTGTTTCATGTCTGAGACAATGAGCCACCGTCTGTGTACATATATGTCCATCTATGGGATTGGCCATCAGTGGAGATCTAGTCTTACGTGAGATGAGATGCATGACTCTTTGAAGATTATGTGACATAAAAGATGTAGGTTCTTTGCTGAGGAAGTTAATTGGGAGTAAGTTCTGGGTTTGTAACAAAGTAACTGCTCCTAAGATCCATGGAAAGAAGTACACCAGTATGGCTATTTAAAAATTCTGGACTCTGGAGACAGACTGCCTGAGCTTCCATCTCTCACTCATCCTCGGGGCCTTTCGGCATAGAATTTGACACATCTGGGCTTAGTTTCATTCTCTTTAAGAGAAATGAGTGGCATAAGATGTGAATGGGTTAGCTCACCTGGTCCATTAGGTGTCTATAAATAGTGTCAGATGTTGCTTATTTCTTTTTAAAGCTTAACAATACATATCTCTTTACAAATTACCAGTCAGACAATTTGCAGTTTTCTCTGCCTTAGGAGTGAGTACTTGTGTGCTCCTGTATATGTGTGGAATGCTCCAGGCTAACCAAAATGACCCAATGAGTCAGAAAGGCAATGCCAAGTCTTGACAGCCCCATGTAATAAAACCTGTGAAAATCAGATTAAGCTGTCATTGAGTGGTTGCTGCTATTTCTTATGACAGCAAGTTTTCCATAAGCTGGCAAATATCCTAGTGTGTCTTGGAACAGAACTATGCCAGACCCATCTCACTCTAAATTCACCTCCCAGTCGAGCTTCTTGGCTTTGGATCTGGGCTTCATGTTTATGGGGAGGATGGAATACTTGAGAGGGAAAACTCAAAAGTGTGATGCACAGAACAATGCTATCATCACACACTGTTACAATTGGACCTAAAAGCACAGCTATAACATCCTTTCCTGAGCATCTCATACACTGTTACAGTTGTGCTTTTCTTTAATGAACTTGAAACTTAAGGACTTAAAAACCAACAGAGACAGAAAACTTTGCCATTTTTATGTGGAGAATCTCAAGGAGGAGACTGAGTAGATGCCTTGTGTCTTTTCTTAAAAGTAGGGTGCAAAATATTTAGCATCAAGAACTAATCTAAAGACATCCCTATGTGTTTCCTAGATGTCCTTAACAGGGCTAGCTCTGGAAGGAACTGTGAAGACCAGGTACAATATTTCTTCACCAGCTCCTTCATCTTCACCATGGGAAGAATGCAAAGTGTCTGCTGTTTGTTTGCAGCTGTTCTTAACTTATGGGTCATGACCCCTGGAGGAGTCCAACAACCCTTTCACAGGGGTCATCTAGGACCATTGAAAAACACAGATATTTACATTACAATTCATAACAGTAACAAAATTACAGTTATGAATTAGCAATAAAAATAATTTTGTAGTGTGGGGGTCAGGACAACACGAGGAACTGTATTAAAGGGTCACAGCATTAGGAAGGTTGAGAACCAGTGCTCTGATGTTCACACAACTGCCTGACATAGCCTGCCACCTGGGACATGCAGAGGATAAAAGCAATCTCATTAGCATGCATGAGCTGCTGACATGCTAGCTGATCAACAGCTTTTCAGTTTCAGGTTGGTAAAGAGCCCATCTCTGCTAATGGGGTTTCCCAAACAGAAGGTAATGGGAAGACCTCAGCAACAAGCTGTCCTGCACTCTGAAAGCACACCACAGCAGGAGCAGCTCTGCTGGCACAGAGCTCTACAGTTTATGTGGCACTTGCAAACATGCCCAATTTTCTTATGTAACCACTTTATGAAGTAGGCACTATGAATACCTTTACTTCATGGAAGAGAACTTGAGGCTGGGAAAATTTGGGGGTGGTTTGATCCAAACAACAACAACAAACAACAAAAACAAACAACAAATTTAAAAAACAAAGCATATGGGAAGAGAAGACATTCTGGGTAAACACACACACAAAAAAACCCATCTTAATTACCCCTATTGAATTCACTTCTCTTTTCAGGGCATTGCCTTAAGGAACAGGTAAGTACTTTGTCCTGTCTTTAAAATATCTGAAACTCCATTGGATAATAAACTTAAACTTCCGTCAACTCTAAGAATATCTTCACAAGAACCTGGACACCATCTCTAATTGTAACTATCACAGTAAAAGGCACTACGGTCTCCCAGTCTCTGTGGGACACTATGAGCCAATGTGGTGGCACATTTCAGTGTGTTTTCTGTTGTGAAGATTGCAGAAGTTTGTTTTTCCTCCAAGTAAAGGCAGTTTGGTGGGATGGCTCACCCTGATTACTAGATGAATGTAGAGAAACAAAGTGTGAAATGAGCCCTGGAGGTCTAGCTACACATGACTGCAGTGAGTTGTGCCTGCTTGGCTACACAAATGGAAGAGAATGCATCCTGTCTTTGCATGCTCCTGTGGTGTGGATCGAATTCTGTCTTAATGTGTATTCAATAAGAAAAGTATATTCTTAAGGATGTGGCAATATTGTAGTTGGTAAAATGCTATGCAAGCATGAGGACCTGCATTTGATGCTCAAAACCCATGTTTTAAAGAAGTTGGACATGGTCGTGTTGCTTGTAATCCCACATAGGGGAGGCAGAGACAGAATGGTCCCTAAAGTTTGATGACCAGCCAGGCTAGCTACATCTGCTACCTTCAGGCCAGTGAGAGACCTTTTCTTAGCAAACAAAGGTGAAAGCAACCAAGGAGTCATACCTGAGTTTGACTTTTGGAGTCCACAGGCACACATACATGAACACTCAGACAGACATAAACACAGACACGCAAACACACACATACACACACATGTGTGGCGTGCACGTGTGCATGCGTCTTTATATTCCATGTCTATAGAAATGAGGCTACCTGGACTGAAAGATTTTTGTCTATTTCACTAACATTTAACCATGTTGTTTGCTTGCTAATTTCAATATCAGTTGTTTTTAGATGGAAAATCTGTCATTGCTCCAATATATGAAATTTAAATTTGGTCTTTGTAATGGTAGGGTCCATAGTGTGGAAATCTTAATATTGAATAAAATTTTATCAATCCTTTCACCTTTCACTTAAGAGGAATACCATCTTCACTAATTGATGAGAACTGTAAGGTCTTTGGTGTTTATATATAAATTAAATAAATAAATAAATAAATACAATCCACTTGTCAGATAGGTCTATTTCATCTTACCCCATTCTTCTGTTTCCAATTAAGCTGTGCAGAGAACTAAAATCCTGTGGAGTCTGGCTGAAACAAATGCCAGATTTAATCAGACAAGCTACAGGTACCGGAAGCCATAGAAACATAGCCTGAGGCTGGCTTTGGAAATCTGCTATTAAATTATTTATTCTCCTCTTACTGTAGTTCCCTGCTGTAATATTTCCAATGTGGCTGGATATATAAATTCCAGCCATGTCTGGTATCCACTCACCATAGTGGAGAGTACAGCCTTCTGTTGCTTCTTTTGGTAGCAAAATTTTTTACTTAGCCACAGTAACTGTAATAGAAGTGGCTTGAGTTCAAGTTCAAAGATGACCACAGGAAGGAGCATGGATCAGAGGGGGAAGTAATGCAGCTGAGAGAGGCCTGCTCAGGGATGTGCTGTGCTGATGATGTTCACTTATCACCTGTATTATCTGAAGTTGTTTTCAGTCTTCAGAGTGAGGAGATGGATTAAATGCCATTTTATCAACGATGAAAAGACTTTCCATTTCTGATTCAGCCGTTTTCATGTTAGAATTTGTTCAGGAAAGAATAGATGCACTTAGTAGGTGGTCAGTAGATATTTGTACACTTTATACGGTGGTAAACTGCATTCTTTTTGTATACATTTTTTATTAATGTTTAATTGCATCTTGAACAAAATATTTCTCTTGTCTGCGTTTCAGCATATGGAAATTCACTGCAAATATTCTAAATATAGCTGTCGATCAAATTACCATGCAAACTGAAGGCAGATGTTTGTGTTCTTATGACTTGTATGTGGTTGTGTTTCAAATGAAATGTAATGTATGATTGTCTGGCTCGTGAATATTGATCTGACCTTTTTTACTGGAATTGTATATTATGTCATTCTGTAATATTTATACCTTTAAGTTAAAAATTGTTTGGACCTTTTAAAACGACTTCTTAAAAAATAACTGGTAAGCTAGTGGAACATAGAACAGCTGTGTTTTCAATCACTACAGAATCAAAATCTTAGTTTTCTCCTTTATCCAAATCCTCTGTAAATGGAGCACTTCTTCAGGAGGGCTACTCGTATAAAGTGTCTATGATGCCTAGCATGGCAGCTGCCAAAAGAGAGTCTGTTAATATTATTATAAGAAGTTGATCTGTAAGTCATTCAACATTCTCTGTAAATCAAATCATTCAATTTCATGATAACTCAATAGTTAACGTCAATGAAATTAGCTAGACTTGGCTAATGAGGGCTAAGAGTTCAGAACATTCCAGAAATGAAGGCATTGCTTTTCAGGTGTTCATAAACCCATTTGTCATTTTGCTTGATGCTGACTCCAACCAGATAGAGCTGACTGGAGGCTACACATTCCAACAGAATCCCACTGAGGATGGTGACGTGGCTACCCATGGACTGGACTATGAGTACAATTATTCAAGTTTGTGTCACCAGGCAAGCTCTTGAAGTGATTATTACCACACATAAGGCATTTTTCTGGGCAGAAGGAATGGGAAGGACATGTACCCAGCATGTACAAGCCTTGGGTCCTAGAACTATGAAGAAAACGGAGTTTATTTTGAAATAAATCAAAGGAACCACTGTAACTAATCTGCCTCCTCAGCTAACTGCTATTGAATGTGACTTTCTTATATCATGCTTCCTTTTCTCATGTGGCCATCAGAAGCGGCATGTTTACAGAGGAAGAAAGATACACAAACACCAATATCTTTGTCATTCAACCTAAACATCTCTTTAAATCACTTCATATTTATGCGGCTCACATCTAGCATAATGCTGGACCCATACTAGATGCTCAAGACCTGATTGCTGTTTTGTGATAACCCATTTATTAATGATCTTAATTTCACTGTTTTACAGTGTTTGTATACTTCAAGATATGTGACACCATTAGGTATAATTTTACCTGCCATGCGGGGCAGTGTTTTTCTGTTACTCTAAATACTTCAAGTGTGCCAGATAATGTATATAAAGAGTACTTAGGGAGTACTTTAAAACATACTCATGCTTGGTCCATCCCCAAATCAATGAAATTGTAAGGTCTGTGGGTGGCTCTTGGGTGGATTTTTTAAGCTCCCGAGGTGGTCCCTATGGGAAGTCAGGGATGAGCTGCTAACATGGGCAGAATAAACACCTGACGTCACCCTCTCATACCCCCTTGCCAGTTCTTCCAGGTCACCAGCTTTTGCTGACAATTTCATCCTGTGTTCAGCCTTAGTGCTGAAATTCTGAGCAGACACCTTGAGATTTTCCTTTCTTAAGCAGCTCACTCTATCCAGATCTTTTTCTTGTCTTTGTCTCTGTTGAGCAACCTTAAGATGCTATGAAAGTAACATGTTTTTAGTTTTCAAAACCAACCAAGGTTGGGAAATGTAGCACAACTGCCTGAGTGGTTGTCTATCGGATATGAAGCTGTGGATTTGATCCCCAGAGCTGTATAAGCCAGGTATGGTGGCCAGTAACCCTACCATTCAGGAGGTAGAAGATCAAAATTTTATCCCTAGGCTAAATAATAAGTTTGGGGCTAGCCTGGGATACAAAAAGAAAAGAAAATTAAGAAAGCTTAAAAGTACAAAGAAAATTGGAAATCTTCCTTCCCCGTTCCTGTTCCACTTAACAAAATCACCCCTTATAACCAGTCTTTGTGTACTGCTTTGAATATTTTCTGTTTACGCCATCATCAGATATAGTCTTGTAGAAATATACACAATGCTATACTATGTTATGAGTTTGCTTTTTCACTTAACACATACATATGTACAGTTTGGCTTTATTCTTTTTAAAGGATGCATAGCAGTCTAAGGAAAAAACTGTAGTTTATTTAAGTAGATCCTTATTCAGATACGATAGGGATGCTTTTAGTTTGTGACAACTGGAATCTGCCACAGTCATCTTTACACATTTTTGCCTAAATGGTGTTGTGACCGGCTGTCCAGTTTCCTCTCTCACCAGCTTTATTAGACAGTACTTTCCTCTTGCAGTAAGTGAACAGAACAGTGTTGGCCTCTGCCCTCCCAGCAGACCTTGGCAATCCTCTCTCTACAGGCTCAGCTGCAGCCCACTAAGTAGATCCATCCAGAGAGGAGGCTGAAGAAAAGTAGAGGAAGAAGAATCAAGACATAGATGTGACCTAGTTACTACAGGATGTCACAATTAGAAAAAGCCATTATTATTACCTATGTTTTATGGACCGTAAAAAAGAGCAACAGAGATAAATTTATTCATGGGTATACATGGAGTCAAGACTCTAAACAAAGGTTTATTTTGTTCTAAGTAATTATTCTGTGGGTCTTCTTGTCTCTCCTTTGCTGATTGACTACTGTTCTTTACAAATAACACCAGTGTGACCAGAGGCTCCCCTGTTGTGTATAGACTTGCTATCTCTCTCCTTTCCATGGTGTCAGGACTATGCTAATTGGCTACTACTGTGCTTTCATGCTTATGCCTCACTCCTGCATCCACTTCTAGGCCTTTCATTGGGAACCTACATTCTAAGAACAGAGTCTAGGCTTTGGTGTCTCATCTACTTAAAAACAACTGGTGACTGTCATTGTGCTGCACTTCAGGGGAGGGTACTGTTTCTAGAAGTGGCATGCTATTATAGTTTCTCTGTGCTCAGCTTAGGTTGCCCTGAGGAAGCCATATTACCTAGTAAGGTTACAAACTGTAAAGCTTTGTTAGAGGAACACTTGAGTCTCAGCTGTAGACACAGAAACACGGAGCCAAGGTCCACAAAACAAGTGAAAAGAGAGGGTTACAATTCTGTGGTAACAAAATTTAGCCACAGACATTTCGCAAATGTTTGTCTTTTTGGTAATACTGAAGATGAACTCTGAACACATTTACTCAAAAATAATTATTTCTACAAGCACTACCCTCAATAATTCCAGGAAAAGAAAACCCCAGAAAAGAATAGCTTAGAGTAAGATGGCTGACAATTTATGGGGAGAAGTTCATTTAAAAAAAGCCCTACTACCCTTTCTTATATCAGACTAAGAAATTGGAATGTATTTCTCCAGGGAAGAAAAATTGAAGCCCAATATTAATCTCTAACCCACTATTAATGGCTTACCTTGTTTCAAGGGTCTTGCTCCTTGATTAGTTTACACATTGTCCTATAATGATGCTTTGAGAATGGTGTGTGCTGCTACTGAATAAACACTGTTGATATGAAATGGCCCAGGGTTCCGATCCTAGGTTGGTCCATAACCATCTTTGTCACATTTTATTTTGCAAAGATGATCACAATAGTCTCTCCCTCTGACATATTCTTGAACATTGATAGTCCTGCATTAGAGGTGGAGTCTCGTCACCATCTATTTAAAAATGAGGAGATATGTGACTTTTTTTGTAACCAAGAGCACATGACAAAAAAAGGATGCAGGTGACTTCAGAAGCTGGGGCAGAGATGGCGATGTGGCTCCTGCATTATTTGTTGGAGCACTGAACTAAAATCCTAAGGTACCACAGAAGCAACTCAGCTCTCCTGAGGCTCCCATGCTAAGGGCAAGCTGAAACTACCCACATGGAGGTGCCACATAGAGAAGCTCTGTAATATGATGTAATATGATGAAGGAAGGGAGTGAGGAAGGAAGGCAGGAAAGAGGGAAAAGAGGAAGGGGAGAGAGGGAGAAAGCTAGGTCAGGAGGGAGGCATAAAGGAAGAGACAAAGGGATGGAATGGGTATAATAGACAGACAGAGACAGACCTTGGCTTTTAAGCCCATAGTTGCACTCCAGTCAATATGTCACTACTATCTTATGAAAGACCCCAGTACAGAGCACACAGAGTGACAGCAAACATGAAGACTACATTAGACAGTTACAATAGTGATTAGACTAACGTTTTTTATCCTTAAGTAAATTACTTACTTGTGTAGACTTTGGCTTCCTTGCCTCTAAAATAAGGCTAATGATAAATAAATAAACAGGTACATAATCATCCAAGCCTCCCAGCAGAACTGCTCCAAGCAAAGCCTATCCCTCCCCATGCTCAGACTCCTTCCCAGCCATCCACCTCTTACAGCTCAGAGAGAAGCCATGGCATGCTAAGGTTTAAGTAAGTATCCCCTGAGGCCCATGAAGTGAGGCTTGGCTCCCGGAGCCCATGGGGGAGAAGGTGGAACCTTTACTGGCTGTCACTCAGGACAGGAAGTTAGGTTACTAAGGAATGGTCCTGAAGAGGCTATTATGTATACGCATTTCGTCCCCATTCTTCACCTCTCATTCAGTTACTGGGTGCTATAAGTTCAGTGTTACATACTCCCTGCCAGGGTGAGTGATCTTGTTATGGGCCCCAAAGCAACAGAGCCAACCAAGCATGAACTGAAACTTCCAAAACTATAAGCGAAATAAGTCATTACTCCTTTAAAGTTGAATATCTCTGGTATATGATTGGAGTCATGGAAAGATGACAAACACATGTTGTAACTACAGTCTCATACCTAAGAGTCCTATGAATGTAGAAATAGATTATCTAAGAGAAAGAAATTGTTGATGAGCTTTGAGCAACTAACACTTAGGTTTAAATTATTTTACCAGAGTAGTTACGGTATAAGAGTTTAAGGACCAGAACTACCATAACCATTTTGCTTTGGTTACCTGTGGTTTCTGAATGACACCTGTATCAGAATTCAGATTGCTTCAGGATGGTGAACACCAACACTGGATTGACGATGTTTTCTTCTATCTCTCTTATCTCATGAATCCCTCTAATGTCACAGAGTCTACTCCACTTACCCAAATTCCATATTTACTATAAAACTACATAAAACCACAGAACATTTTGAGATAGACTTTTATAAGATTTTATTGTCTGTGTGTATGACATGTGTTTGCGTGTGAGAGAATGAGTTGCCAGAGTGCTCTTGTGGAAGCCAAAGGATGATACTGGAAGATTGTTCCCTACACCCTCTCTGGTTTCCAGGATCAGGCTCAGGTCATCAGGCTTGCATGGCAAATGCTTTTACCCTCGAAGCCATCTTGGCAGCTGTGTGACTGGCTATTGTCAATTTCCATCTTATTCACAGAAGAGCCATGTTTCACTGTCATGCCATTTGTCTTCCTATGAGACAAAGCTTACATGTCCCAAATTACTCAGTCACGTTTCTTACTATTTTTCTCTCAGTGAAACATGTGTCTGGAAGTTTGTGTTTCCTTGTGAGAGTAACATTCATTTATTATTTTTAAAATGGAAACACATAAAATTAGATAAAGATTCAACTGCTGATTCTAACAGAGATGAACACTATGACATTACTTTTGCTTCTACTTTCAGTCTTTTCTGTGCATATTTTAAATTCTAATTATCTTTTTACTACTTTTATGGGACTTGATTTTAAGGAAGAAGTTGAAGTTTTGGCATGGAAAAATGAAGGGAACTTTTGATTTTAGAATTATTTCTTATGCTCCCCTAGAGGGATTTCTTAGAACTGTCTTGTTCAAAATAGTAGTTGTAAGCTATTGTACTAGCTATCTAATTTTAAAGAACTAAAATAAAATATAAAATTCACTTTGTTGATCATATATTTCATGTATTTAATAGGCACAGGTAGATGTGACCCTATACATGACACATTTGCACCTTCATGGGGAGTTCTTTAGATAGTCCACAAGATTTCTCAGCCTTAGCACTGTTGACATTTTGTAGATTCCAAGTTAATGGAGACATCTAAATCAAGTGCTGCATGTGTCCACCTGTCTTGCTTTTAAATAAATAAATAAACGAACAAATAAATAAATAAATAAAATCACTGTTGAAGATACATTCCAAGCACTAACATGTAGTGCATGATGTATGTACGTTTGTATGTATGTATGTATGTATGTATGTATGTATGTATGTGTATATGCAATTCAAATGTCTTTTTTGTTAAAGACCATTTGTGTAACTAATATGCCAATTGACACCAAATTTTTACTGTCATAAACGTCCAGTCAAGAGTAGAATATTTTAGCCAGGCCTTTAATCCCAGCACTCCGGAGGCAGAGGCAGGCAGATCTCTGTGAGTTCTAGGCCAGCCTGATCTACAGAGTGAGTTCCAGGGAAGCCTCTAAAGCAATACAGAGAAACCTTGTCTCCACAAACCAAAAAAAAAAAAAAAAAAAAAAAGTGGAGACTATTTTGGCTGTAGGCAACTGGATGAGTCAGGGTTCTCTAGAGTCACAGAAGTTAAGGAATATATATATATATATATATATATATATGGCTTACAGGCTGAAGTTGAACTAATCCAACAATAGCTAGTGAGTGGAAAGTGCAAGGATCTAGTAGTTGCCCCATTCCACAAGGCTGGGTATCTTAGCAGGCCTTCTGTACTTTCTGGAATCCTGAAGAAGCAGACTCCAATGCCAGTGAAGGAATGGATGTGCTGGCAAAGTGAGGGCAAGCAGGCAAAAAATGAATGAACCCCTTTCTTCCATTGTCCTTAGGCTTCCAGCAGAAGGTGTGGCCCAAATTAAAGATGTGCCTTTCCCCCTCGAGTTCTGGATCATTAGCTTCTCTGAAACCGTTCTTACTTCAAAACAAAGGGGACACAGCTACAAAACACTGAAACCACTTCTTAATTCTTCATTCCTAATGTTTATTTTGTTTTGGACATTATGACCCACTCCTGCACTGTGCTACCCTGTCCTGACTCTTTGTTCTCTAGATAGGAATCACATCTCCTGACTCCTAGATTAGACTTTCTCCACGAGGCTGACATTGACTGTCGCCAATCCTATGTTTGTCTCTCTGGGCACTACAGAGACTGAAGATAATAAAAAGAACATTAGGAGATGCTGAGAAAGAAGGAGAATAATCACAGAATAACATTATGCATTTGAGCACAGGCTATAGTAAAGTCAGATCCCGATTTGCAGTATTGCTTGTTTCACTGTGGTGTAAATATGCATGTATAGGGATGTAGATGAAGTTTCTGCCTGGTCCCACAGCTGCTTTACTGCAAATAAACACGCAGAGACTTATATTAATTAGACACCGTTTGGCTGATGGCTCAGACTTCTTATTGGCTAGCTCTTTCTTAATTATTCACGCATTTCTATAAAACTATGTATTGCCACAAGGCTGTGGCTTTCCTGTAATGCTCCAGCATGTTGCTCCTTTTGGCCTCTACATGGTGTCTCTCTCTGGCCACCTCTTTCTGCTTCCTCTCCCCAGAATTCTCCTCTTCTTTTTAACCCCACCTATATTTCCTGCCTGCCTGACTACTGGCCAATCAGTGTTTTATTCATCAACCAATAAGAGAAGCATATATACTGAAGGACATTGCACCATCATAGGAATGTGTGTATTCCTACCTCAGCCAAACTCAAGCTTCAAATGTGACATCATTGAACAGAAAGTTGGAAAAATCTGAGTAATATTATTTCTTGCTTCCATCAATAAATACAATAGATACAAATGACTCCAAAAGCATACTTAGCACCAAACTGTAAGAAATACACAATGCTGGAGTGTAATATGTTGAGAATTTGCTGCCTTGGTTTTAATATAGTATTATAATATAATCTTAATATAATAACCTTATAAAAGTGAAGTTTTAATAATGGCTTTATTAGCTACTATCTGGCAAAATCCCTAAAATTGTGACAATTAGCTCTCACCAGTCAACAAGAGACCTATCTAGCCCTTCTAGCCTATTTTAGCCCCTATCTAACCTACAGTCTAGGGTATAGGTTAAGAAATCCGTGTCAGCATCTACAGCTGAACTTGAAGAAGTCCTTTATAGAAGTAATGCCACAAACACAAGATAGTTGCCCTGAGAGATTGCCCTTCTGCACAGTACAGTAAAGCCTGGATGTTCCCAGCCCTCACAAGACCAGTGGCTTCAAGAGCCTCACCTGCTCTGCAGAGGAGTCACTTCATTAAATGCATGCCATGGAAAAGTGTTCCCACGACCTCTTCTGAAGCCATCATCAAGCCAATTATATGAGCCAAATTTATCTTTTCCTATATTTTATTTATAAGCTCATTTAAAAGCACAATTAGACAAAAATAAGCAAGTTTGCATAGGGCATGAAGACATATAAAGGGAGATTATACAATAAAAACCCAGTCACGCAAGAATCTCTAATCCAGTTTGTGGAACAGGACTAACTTGAAGCAGTAGCAACAGCAATAAAAGATACTGGTGAAGTGTAATGAACAACTGAGTGCATAGGCCATAACTGTCATCGGACTTGAGGGCAGGATCCGGAAGAATAGACTCAAGCCTTGGTTCACCAATCTAGTGACTCTGCATGATTGTAGCCAGCTGGGAGGAAGTAAGACATGGTCCAGGCCCGTACCCATTATCCAATCAGTCCATTCAATAATTAAGCAACTGTCTTGCTCTGGGCACTGTGCTCAAGGTGGCTTCATGAGGAACAGGAAGTACGGTGCCAAAACCCCACAAAATTGTTTTAGTTTCTATAAATATTTTAATACTTTTAGTATTTCTTAGTATTTTAATTTCTTAACGAAATAAAACCAAAATGAAAAATGAAGCAGAGAAGTTTTGATATGTGATATAAATATATTTGTCATATTGATGCAGCCATAAAATATAATTGTTAATATTTTCTATGAGCAGTAAACCCATGAGGGCAAATATGCCTCAAAGCCTATGAAAATGTAATAAGGGCCAGACGATTCTAGGCGCTGGGGAGAAGATTAAATGGTTACTGAGGCGGACGAGTCTCCTTTTCCTTCCGGAGCTTTCATTCTCTGAGTGGGGCATACCAATAATGAGCCAATAAATAAATCAATAAGCAATATCATTTCAGACAGTGATAAAGTCCGTGGGAAAATGAAACATGGTCTGATAGAGAGCACTTGAGGGAAGATGTTCCAACCACTCCTTTATGATGATATCAGTGCTGAGCCCTGGGCGATATGAACACAGATTGATGTGAGTATCCAAAACAACCACGGTCCAGACAGAAGGAACAGCACACTAGAAAAGCTGAACCAAGGACGAGCTTGGTGTAATAGCGGAGCCAAGTCTAGTGGCATAGAATGTGGAAAGAAAGGGGAGGTGGCGAGCAGAAGAGGTTCCTGGGACAAGTAGGGCTAGGGCGTGGTGATTGGAGGCCGAATAAAGGCCATAGATTCTGTGAGGTATACAGTGGGAGCTCACTGAGAGTACTGAGCAGAATAAGGAAAGAACCTCGCCTATTCTTCAAGAGTACTCTGTGTCGAGGTGGTGAATGTCTTGGCAAGAGTGGGGCAGCTTGTGCACCAGTGTAGGTCCCCGATGATGATAGCCAGGATGGCGGCACTGGAAATGGAAGAGATTGGATGGAACAGGAATCTGTTTGGACATGGAGCAGCAAGAATGGATGTGGGGATGGAGACCAAGGGGGTAACAAGGGAGGGAAGCCAGGAAGACCCTCATGTGGAAGACAACCAAGCAATTTCAAAGATGGATCACTTTATGGAGAAAATAAGATTATGTTGTTAACAAACATAGGCACTTAAATCATTAGACTATAAAGTGCACTACTATTAATGAGATAGAATGTATGCATGGCTAAATTACAAGCATTTGTAATGTTTTGGTACTTGAAAGCTATTAAAGGTAGAATAATCTTCAGTTTGTGTCATTAATGAATCAGACGATGGATAGCATTGTAACAATTTTCAGTGTTCTGCAGAATATTTTATTAAAAATATGTATAGATAGAGTATCCACAAGAGAAATCCTAATTTTGGATAGGAAGAACACTCAATAAATGAAAATACATAAATTAAAACAAAGGACAATTTTGTAGGTATTTCATGAAATACTGAAATAATTTCTCCACACAAAATAGCAAAAGTTAAATCACCATGTGAACACTGAGCAAGAATCTTATATGTGAATGAGCTGTGAGAATCAAGTTGTAGGAAGGCCGTGACAAAATTCAGAGACACATCTCATCACTCTAATTCCTGAAGTTTCGTAATGTTCAGAGGCTAACATTAAGGAATAAAGGTATAAAGCAATTTTTTATAGTCTGATATAAAAAGTTTTACTTATTCAAATTATAGTGCTAAAATTATTAAACTTATTACAAGGTTAGTTTCAAACCAATTTATTTAAAACTAATTAGATGGATAAACCAAATCTTGAAGCACAGTTTTGACCATCTATGAAAGCAAATAAAACTTTCAAAGAAAATTAAAGCTACTCTGACAGTATTATATTTTGGAAAGAAATTGAATTTTCCTTGCATTACACTTAGTGTAATCACATATACTTAGTTTAAATCCGTAGAACTATGCATGTTGAGCATTGAAATGATTAAGAAATTATCTCCATATTTCCTGAAATACTTGTAAAATTGTCCTTTATTCTCTTTGTGTATTTTCATTTCTTTGGAGGTCTTCTTTCTAGTCTTCCCAGTTCTGTTCCATGGGGTATCCAATTTTTCAGAAAGAAGGAAATAGGCTTTCAATTTCTCATACATTTGTTTTATTATATAAATATATCAACTAACCCCCATAATCTGCTATGGCAGTGAATTCTCAAAAGGTATTTCTGCTATACATATGAAGTTCACTGTATTGCTCCAACTTTTCTTTCTTCATAGTATTTTTCATAAAGGAATTAGCAGTTGCGGATGTGTTCTGGAAACAGATATCATCCAGTGCCCCAGCTTCTCAAATGATGGGAAGCTTACCAAGGACAAATTGCTGGATAACAATCAAATTTAAAATTAAAGACAAACAGAATACGTTTGCCTAATAATATAAAAGTTACCATGGTACTCATTATAGATCTAGATTAATCTTCATGAAAACCTGGATTGAATAAAGCAGGGATTTCACTGATACAATTTTTACTTATCTATAAAAATCATTATGCCAGATACAAATGATTCTGTTTATTAAGATGGTTTTAACAGATGTTCACAGAGCATGTCATGTTGCCTGTAGAAACCATGCTGGGGTTACCTTTTGAAAACACTCAGATTTTTCCAGTGCTGAGATTAATATCTATGTGGCTATTATATGTTACAAATTCTTTCAGGAAACCAACTCTTAAATTTCTTTATCTCCTGTGCTACCGGAAACTGATGTGACTAGTCATTACTGTAGGCAGAGATTCAAGTAGCCAGAAGAGGGTGGCAAGGGACAGGGATAGTGACAGTATTTGCTGGGCTATCACCAACTGAAACATGAGAAAGCATTTACCCAATAACAAGGTTACCTAAGAAATCCTGAATTCAACAATGTTATTATTAGCTAAACTTTCATAATGAATACACAAAGAACAATGAAGCTTTGAGAGCAAAGGTTTATAGAAATTTATTTGAAGGAGCCATTTATTTTAAAATTTAAAGCTCAGAACTGAACATGAGATTCTGGGGGTCCATTTTTCTCTACTCTCTTTCTTACCACTTCTAGTCCCCTGCCTACCTCAGCTGAGGGAAATAAATGCACTGGTCTCTGGATTTGAACATGGTAACTGACAAAGCAGTGGAGGCTTAGAAGGCATGATCATTCTAAAGAATGTGTGCAAAACTGTATAAAATGATAAGCAATTAAAATTAGGAAATATACCAAAATGTTAAAAGTAATTATTTCTGACAAAGGAATGACAAATGATTTTTATTGTGTCCTATGGTCTTCTCTGTGTTTATGAAATGCTTAAAATGATCACTTATCACGTTTGTCATGACAAGTAATAACATCATAAATAAAAAATGAAAAGAAAAGCTAAAACCACTGCCAGTGTGGACTACTAATAAAGAATGTTGGTTATGAAAGTAGGATAATTTCACATAAAAATCTCAGTATTTTAAGCACTAAGATAATGATGCTTCTATAGCTTTTAACAGAAAGGTACCTAGTAGATTGCACATGCCCTATATTTGCTTTGACAAAGAAAGCTATGAAGTAATTACATTGTCTGTGTCATGTAAGTCTTTAAAAAGGCATTGTAAACTGGTAGATTTGACATTTGGCATTTCACAGAAAGTGATTCGAGAGAATTCACAGTGGAGTGACTTCTACCGTGACTTCCTTATAAAGAATATCTTTAGGGTGAACAGAATCATATTAGATATATTAGTCATTGAGTTTGGGAACATGGTGTGGACTGAGACCTCCCTCAGCCATGGAAAAGAACTGTTTAGAGAGCTGCTTTGTCCTGGTGTAGAAGCATGGTTACTCCCTGATACCTGGGTCAAAGTGATTATCCTCATTTGTAAGTAGATTGCTATTTCTGCTATAAAGGACAAGCTATTTTAGGCATTTGAAAATCAATATACTCAACTGCATCAGCGAAGTTCCAACTACCATGATTAAATATCATAATTGAAACAAAGCAAAGGAGAGTTTATGTTGGCATGTGGTTTCCGAGGAGATATCCGTAAATGTGGGGAAAACATGGCAGCGGCTGGCCAGAGCAGGAAGGTGGGAGATCACACCTCTGCCATACATAGGAAGCAGAAGCAGTAAAACAGAAGTAAAGAAAGACTGTACAGCCCAAAGCCCAAAGCCCAGGGACACAATTTTTCCAGCAAGGCCCCACATCTCTAAAGTTCTGTAGCTCCTCAAACAGTGTTAGCAACAAGAACCAGGAGTTCAAATCCCTGAGCACTTGGGGGAACATCTCTCATTCAAGCCACCAAACCAATTTTAAAAATAGATTGAGCTATCTGGAATTCTGTATGTCTGGTTTATTCTGAAGTTTTAGAGATTGTGCTTCTTTGATGCACCATTAAAATAAAAATAATGAACCCTCTTTTCCACTGAGTGCTTAGAAAGTCCAAATACCATATTTATATTTACTTTAAAACAGTTTAGGTGGGGAGTGAAACTTGGGTGATTAATGTAATTATAAAAACTTCAGATGAAGCCAGCATAAAAATGTCTTTGATTCTAAAACAGAGATAATAGTTTATGGCACTTCCCCACTAAAATTTTAGTTAAAATGCCTAACACCCCTATATGTCTGTGTATGACTCTATGAGAAGATAGCTGATTTGACTCTTGTTTAGAGAAACACAAACCAGAAACCTAGTGATCTGGGCTGATAAACAGTAATCACACATGTCAGGAACATGAATGACAATTGTGCACAGAAAAGACTTATGCAAAACCAAACTCGTATGACTTTACCCCAATGACAAATAATCCAGTCCCAGCACAGAAAGCAAGGAACTTCGTCTGTCAGCCACATCTGTCAGTGCCCCTCTCAGTCTCAGGCTTCTAGGATGGGCTTGCAAAGTTTGTGGTTACTGCATAGTTAACTCACAAAGTGTCAGAGTTGCGGAAGTCTTTACAGAATTTGATGTTTAAATATCAGTTTGTTTTACAAGGAATATACCCCCTTCCTACAGAAAGAAGTGTGTGTGTGAGAGGGGGAGGGAGAAAAGGGTTGAGGGAGAGAGAGAGAGAGATTGGAGGATCTCCTCTTGGTCCCATAGAATGCCAGTGGGATAAATACATAAAAGCTATTTAATTATCTTTAAGCCAATCCTTAAAGGCACATGCCCCCACCACTCTTCCTTTTATTTAGAGTGAAGCACTGTGTCAACATCCTGAACAAGCACGTAGTCTCTGCCATGAAGCCTTGTCGGGTATCTTTTCCTCAGTGGCCTGCTACTCCTTGACTTTCTCTTCCACTCAAGAGATAGGGAATAAAATAATAACATTCTCTGTGGAGAAGATGTTCTGTGTTCTTAAAAGATTAAAGTAAACCATTCACATTTTTTCACATTTACCTGGTTCTGGAAACACTTCCAGACTGATTGTCATTGCAGGGTTGGTATTTTCTGTGAGAAATATTCATCTGTGGTGTGACTGCCTTCAGCTCTACACTTCGCACCGTGTCTCTCAGTAGATAGTAATTGTATTTCCAACATAGAAATGGAAAATCTGAGGCTCAGAAAAGTTAAGTAACTTGCCTGAAGATGAGCAAATACGTGTTGCATAGGAGGTTTTTTTAAAAAAACCATTTCAGGTGTGACTGGCTTTTCTGTGATCTTGCCTCTTCCTTTGCTAGCATTTTAAGGACTCTGGTTTCATGGTCAAAGATCCACAGTGGGTATACTTATCATTCAGAATGTCCATAAAACTTCAGTTGGACAGCTCAAAGAGCATGCTGGCATTTGTATTTATTTCAAAAGTTAGTTGACACACCAGTGTTCTTAACTATGTCAAAATTAGTGAACAGTCTACCTCTTCAAATTCAGGCAGGTTCCCTCAAACCTTTCTTACGGGTAAGTTCAGACTCTGAAAAATGTCTTATACTTAGTAGAAAGTTCATTTAGCAACTGTTAGAGCATTAAGGTGGCCAGCCTCACTCTCCCACTGAACAATGTACACAGTTCTCTATTCCCTGGGCTGAAATTCAGGATGAAGCAGAGCTAGCAAGAGATGGGCTAGATTGAATGGAGAGACTGTTGTCAGCACAGCTTCCTTTGCTGGGGAGACTGGGACACTGCTTCTGTTTAATACAATCCCTAGGGATGTTTCCTGGATAATGAAAATGTTCACTGGACTGGAACCAGAACTTTTTTTCAAAATTGATAGGAGCTGGAATCTTCCATAGCCAGAACTTCTGATCCAGCTTTAAGTAGCCAACAGCATGGTTACCTGTGCTGGTGATGACAACACAGTCAAAACTGGCATTTAGGAAAATCAAAATCAATTTTGTGCTAAAGAGCCCACCAAGGCTCACTTCTTTAGGTTAGCCATGTTAGGTTTATGAATATGGAGATGATTAGCTTTGAGCATGGAAGACAATTCCTGCTGCTGAAGGACGTGGTCTCTTTCTCCCTTCCAATGGTGACACCAATCAGTTCTAATGTGAACTGTAATTCTTTAGTGCCCTATAATTTTCCTAAAAGCTTCCAGATTGGGACAAGCTGCTGAGACTGACGGCTCTTTCTCTCTGTGTCCTGGCACAGCAGGCAGATGTAGAAGTGACAGAAATCTGTCCTGTTTCATCGCTTCATCTTTTTGATGGATACCATGCTAAAAGATACCATCTCTTTATTGTGCGGGGCTGGAGATAGGCATTCCTTGCTGTCATGGTTACATGTCAGTACTGGAATTTTAAAATGATCTCCATTATAGCTGATAAGAGCCTTTCCCCAGCTCTGTCTGACATTCTTTCTGTCACTGGTAATTCTACTGAAGGAAGTCTGTGTCTATCATAAAGTGTCTAATCCAGTTTTCTTAAAATGATTATGGAGTTGCTGCATGAGAGAGAGAGAGAGAAAGAAAATTCAATCCCCTGGGACTGAAATGGTCTATATTGGCTCTTTTCAGCAAAAATCACATTTTTTTTGTTATTTTTCAGAAAATACTATTTCAGTAAACAGTTTCAGAGGGACCTCAGTTAGTCCCTCAGCATGACTATTTTGAACCCTGAGATTCCTTTAAAAGAAAATAAAGTATTCGCTGAAGTAGAATTCTGTGTACTGTTATGTAATTTATCCCCCATATTTTAGTATTATTTCATAGAGAAAGTGGTGGCCTTAGTTGTTATCTAGAGTTAAGTAGGATTTATGTACTTGGAGCACTTAATGTTTATAACATTATAAACAGTAGATTTTGATATAATGGATCCAAACAAATTTATTTCAAGGTGAATAATTTTGAATTAATTCATCTGGAAGCAGCAACATATGCTAAAATTGTCTTGAAATATTTCTGAAAAGTTGTTTATTGCATCTTCTGACAGTAGTCGGCACCTATTGGCTCCTTTAGGATGATCACAAAGGTCCTTCTAATTTTCATCCTACCCACTTCCCAGTTTTGAAAATAGATATATTAATTAGGTGTGTCTGGGGAAGATAAATCAATGATTTTAGAATGCAATGCTGTAGATTCAAGTTTATATTTTCACTGTACTCATGACAGTATTTTATGTTGACAAATGAAATTTCAGAGAGGAGAAAGCAATGTTAGTCCAATTACAACCTTTGCAAACAGACTGCATACATTATGTTTATGGCAAAGATATTGCAATGTCAAGGACTTAGCTTTTGTTCAAGCCACACAAAACATCATTTAAAACAACACCCACCGCTTGAGTGATCTAACAAACAAAACTTTCTAAATTAAATGTGGATACTTGTATTTTCTTTTTCAAATGCTCCCAGATCATCATTTACACAGCCATTTTTAATTTATAAAACATACTGTGGATTCTGTTGCTTTTCTTCAACTTTTTTTCATTGCTTTAACAGTGTTTTGTTGTCTGTTTCATGTATGTATATACTGAATTCTAGCTCTCTTCATCCCGCATTCCGCTGCCTCAGCCTCACTCTTTGTCTTACTGAAACCCACCCACTGTGTGTCTTTATTCTCTGGTGCTTTAAGATCTCTTATTTGTATGAGAGAGTTGTTCATATCAACCCAGAAATCGATAACAGAGTTCAGCCAGGTCTCCCACTGCGGCATACAGATCCCTAATGACTTCGACCCCATTTCTCTGGATTTTATATTTATGTATTTCACTTGGTGAGACATGCTAATCAACCTCAGCTGTTTTGACCAACTTCTTTGTTTCTTATAAAGAGGGGTGTAAGATGGAATGAGAAAGGAGACATTTCAGATCAGGTTCCATAAGTTGCAAATTAAAACACTTCCATAATAATTTTGGAAGGCTAATATATGAGCCAGGTCCTAACCCGTGTATTCTGTAAAACAAACGTGTGTGTGTGTGTGTGTGTGTGTGTGTGTGTGTGTGTGTGTGTGTGTGTGTGTGAAACCCCACAAATTCAAGTAATTTGTATGGCTAATATTTATTTAGTTTTTCCACCTATTCACAGTCTATACTTTTACACTCCACTCCTTATTTCTAAGACCCATTTAGCTCCATGTTCTTTTTTGTGGAGACCTTTCTTTAGACGATGAATCACTATTTTTCCTTTTGTATGGAAGTATCTTTAGGTTAATTCTAAAAGCTATTTTCCCTGGCATAAAAATCCATTGTTTTGTTTTAAGTCCACTAAAGAGATTATGTTATTTTTTGTTTGATAAGAAATAATGTATCATTCCAACTATTGTTATTTTGAAGATCAGTGTTGCTTTGAGACTGTCTTTTAGCTTTCTTTTCTCTGAGGTTTAGCTATGATAGGTAGGTGGGAATTTCCTTATATCTCATATGTAAACACTGCAAGCCTGAAAGAATACTTTCATCCATTTTAGAGATACGTGAGAGTTTGCCCTGACTATTGTGTTATCTGCAACTCCTACCTCTTCTCTGTGGCTGTTTCATTTACTGATATTTTGTTGTTCACTCTGAACAATATAGACTTACATCTCTGTGGACTGACACCATTTAACTGAGCTCAGGTTTTAGTTACCCACTTCCATTTAGCTCTAAATTTTAGTTACAGGACGTTTAATCTATAAGATTTATATCATGTTTCTTTCAAATATTTCATGCAGATTTTGTATTTAAGTTTTTGTTTAAAGTTTCATTCACATTTTTATCTCTTGGAACATGACCACCATAGTTATTTTAAAGTTCAAAAATATGGTCCATGCTCAGTGTCTGATTGTTTACTGTTTCTGCTTCTTCATTTGCATTGTTGTCTCTTTTCAGTGTCTGATTGTGACTGATGTGGTTCCAGATACTTTATTAGAAAAAAAAAAAAAACCTTGTAGAAGTAATTTGAGATATACATGATGTTGTTTTTTTCTCTGAAAAATATTTGTATTTGCTTCTGACATGCAACTGTGGGCAGTCTAATCTCTAACCTGGTATTACCTTAAACTGGTTTCAGAGTTTATTGATAATGTGACATCAGGCTTTTGTCCATGTGGGACGGTCTAGATCTTAATCACTCTTACTCCTTTTTGTAAACCATGTTAGAGTCCTACACAGGCAGACTGTTTTCCCAGTTTCTCTCAGAGAGCATGGGCTTCACCACCTGTCCTCCAAATTTCCAGGGCTGACAAAAGCTGTACTCAGTCATTTAGTAATCAACAAATGTCCCAACAAAAGTAGTTCCTGCTGTTCAGCTCATGTGGATGTCCTGTCCTCCTAAGGCTCAGGGATCTTTGCAGAACAGGGTGCAAAGAACATAAGAGGCCATCCATGAGGAGGAGCACTGTGAAATGCTGTCCTCTGGCTATGATGTAGTGTTGTGTGTACAAACTCACAGCAGCTGTGATCATGTGAGTTAAACTTTCCAGAGTGGAGTCGGGAGGAGCTGCTGAGGACACTCCCCTTGCTGTCTAGCTAGTGGCCACTGATGGATGCTAGGGGAGGGAGGGGGACTTTGCTTTGAGGAATAGCTACTAGTAGAGCTCCCTAGTAGAGAGAGTATTGTACACTAATGCGCATATAGGTGGCACTAATTGGGTCAGTAGGTAGTAAAAAGGAAGATGCTTGTTGGTCTGGGCACCCAATGAGTGTCCAGTTGTGGTTCCCTGTAATGACCTGGATTTTCCAGAGAGTGAAGTGTCCTTGATAAAAGCTGCACTTCCACTTGAAGACTTAGAGTTAGGAACCACTCCAGACAGATGATAGAGAACATGCAGTGTGTCTTTCTGGGTCTGGGTTAACTCACTCATTATAATCTTTTCTAGTTCCATACATTTCCCTGCAAATTTCATGATTTCATTTTCTTTACTGCTGAGTAGGATTCCATTGTGTATACACGTTTTCATTATCCATTCATCTGTTGCAGGACATTTAAGTTGTTTCCATTTCCTGGCTGTTGTGAATAAGGTGGCAATGAACATGGCTGAACAAGAATCTGTGGAGTAAAATGTCGTCCCTTGTTTTGACTTTTTAAGGATTCTTCATACGGTTTCCAGAGTGGCCCTACCAGTTTTCATACCCACAGACAACCAATGAGGGTTCCTTTTCCCAACACCCTCTCTAGCATTTATTGTTAGTTGTTTATGGGTCTTAGTCATCCTGACTGGGGTAAGAAGAAATCTCTAAGTTGTTAATTTGCATTTCCCTGATTGCTAAGGATGTTGACCAGTTTTGTGTATTTCTTAGCCATTTTGATTTCTGTTGAGAACTCTCTGTTTAGATCCCTGGCCCATTACTTCATAGGTTACATGATACTTGGAAGTTTAATAAATCTTTTTTTGTTCTTCAGAGTAAACACCTAAGTGTTTGAACTAAAAACTCCTCTTTTTCAGACAAGCTTCCCCAAATTCATAGAAACCCCCAATTCACACAGAAACCCCCAATTCACACTATAGTGTTTGTGATTATCACCCAAAGACCCAATTCACAGTTTTCAATTGAACCTTCTTGAAAGAACTTTTTGCAGAATGTCCTGACAATATATTTTCAAACACCTTTGAAGCCAAGTGTCAAGTACAAAAACAGGAGACAACATTTCCACTTAGATGAGCATGGTCATCTTCTGAAAACAAACTTCTTGTAAATATTTTATATAGCTACTAACCCAGTAAAAGTCTAGGAGTTTTGTGCTTTTCAGTGATTTCAGAAAATAATTATCTTTTATTTTTGTATTGTGTCGTGACCCAGCATGTCTCAGCCTTAGACCATGACAGCCATGAGGTTCTACCTGAGTGGGGGTGTGTGGACCTGGAAGCTTCTAGGAACCCAACGACGATAAAGACCAAACACAGGCATCTTGTCATCTTTAGAGAGCTCTCAGTTCCATGTTGTGGAACTAGAGTCATTTCTTTATTAGTCATCTTTTCTGGTGTACCTTAACCATCCTGCTAATACCACGAGGCAACCATTTCTTTGTTCTCCTCTCTCTGCTGGCCTGCTTTGTTCCTAACCTTCTGTCCTAACTCACATACCTCTCGCCCTCCACCCAGGTGAGGGCCTATTCAGATGCTTAGGCACATAGGGACACAAATAAGAGTCATATTATCCTCAGGCCATGGTAAACAAAAGTACCCCTGCTGACATTAACAATACAATAGTGGGCCGGAGTTTCCTGGTGCCACTGCTGTTATGGTGGCCAGAACCTGGGACCCAATATTTGGTCCTCCACAGTATTGGCAAAACTAATGATAATTAAGCCTCAGTGAGCAGAGAAAATTGGGCTTTTGATAAGTGAAAATATACATAGCACATTCCCTTCACAGCTTTGCAGAAGGATGAATTAGCAGATAGAGAGCTTATTAACTACTTAGGAAGACAAACTATAAACTCATGCAAAAATCAGTAGCAAGGGTTCATGTGGTACAACCTGAATTTCATTCAATGAACTGAAACCCAAAGTTCTAACTATAGAATGCAGTATACCTGGGACCTGGGAGCTTTTGAAAGGGAAAGGTACCATGGTAAGGGGAACAAGAATTAAGGAAAGACATGATGTTAGTAAATGGTATTTTAAAATTAAAAGTAACAGCAAGAAAAAAAATATAACAGGCTGTCAAGAAAGGAAAGAGCTCTTTTTTTGCAGAGACTAACCATAGGTGTCCAGCCCAAATGAAAACATATACAATAAAATCCCTACACCTAAGGCTCAGGGAATATCATGGAACATGGGTCAGAAAGATCGTAAGGGCAAGAGGACTAAGAAGTTTGCTGCAAGATGTATCTTCTGAATATGGACAGGTGTTGGAACACAGTCCAAGAGTGGAGTCAAGTGAGGAGATCTGCGTACTAGTGAGAATATGCCAAGGAAACAAGTCTCAGTCTCTTCAAAATGTGGAATTGCTCTTGGCGTATGCTCCATGCTCTTCCCAGGTACATCAGTTAGGAGTGAGTTTTCTTCAGACTATTCATTATTATCATGCTATTGTTATTCAATTATGCCTGTATGGAAAAACGGGTTTTTGCCACATGCAGCTTGTTCCTGTGATTGTATGCAGTGTGGATTCATGAGAACTTTATTCAGGTGATCTCACTTAACCCTCAGGGTATAAATCATCTGATGCTCTGAATAAACTTGGCTGTTGCCTGTAGCTTAAGTCTGCTTCATTGATCAGCTCTACTCTCCCAGGTTCCACCACCTCTAGAGCAGGAAACAGACAAGAAGCTATATCCATGAAACGTCAACAATATGGTTGTATGAACAAGATCAGAACAATGACAACACAGGTTGATATGATAATGTAAATGGGGAAATCTAATGGGACCCCACTCCTAAATGAAGACCTATGACCTATAAATGACTGCTAAGAGAGGGACAATTAATATTCCACAGGGTGAGACCCCTAAATTGTTATCTAATGCTAAGTGGTTAACCCATTTGTTATGTATGTTGATATATATATATATATATATATATCATATATCACATATAATATATATATAGATTAAAAGAAATTATCAAGTTACATTTATATATTTATTTACATACACATATGTAACAATAGTTTAAAAAAGAGACTATGAATTTGAGAGTTGAGTTGGGGGAAGAGGTATGGAAAGGGTTGGATAGAGGAGGGGGGAATGGTGTAATTGTATTTTAATGAAATTTTAAAAAGAAAGTAAAAGTTGGAGGTAATTCAGGATGAGGCAGACAATAGAAGACCAGGTGTGCTCTAGGATTTAAATGCAAACCTCCTGAAACGAATGGGAGGAGGGGCACACCTGGAGATCCCATTACCAGCTTAAGGCAGAGCAAGCATAGATGCTGAGCAGGGATTGCAACACCTGCCCTTGAGTCAGCATTTTCTTGGCAGCTTGCACTCTTCTAGTTACGAGCTCTTCTCTTCCTCGCTGCCAAGGTCTTTGGCTTTTAAGAGAGACTTAGATTTTTGGAACCATCTCCCAAACAGTCTTCTGATAAAAAAACGATAGTCTTTCAGTAAGAATGGAAGCCAATAGTAACTGTTTCAAACTTGGTAGGGAACTTCAGCAGATGTAAACCTAAGGTTCCTTACTCTGGTTGCAAATAGATGTCGAAGACCACAGGACAGGTCGTTTCTCGGGCTGAAGGAACCAGCTTCCCTTATGGCAGCCATAACGGTCCAACATGTGCTTCTATGACCTTGTCCTAGAAACTAGAAAGTCAGATGCCTGCCTCGTGACAAGGAACCAATCAGAAGTTAGCTGGTGGCGCTATGCTTTACGACCCTGGGTGTGCTTTTCGGACAAGCGCACAGCAATGACGTAGAGAGCATAGCAACCACCCTGGGAGGGCCTATGGGCCATAACAACCAGTTGACCAATCAACACAGGGCAAGCCCTCCAAGCCTGGAAGCACATCAATCGTGAGCCTGTGCGTACCCCTAGACACTCCCCTTTCACTGCCCTATAAAGATCTGTACGCAGCGGCTTCAAACCATCTTTCTAGCTATCCACCATGGCGGGTGGGTGAAAGACCCGAGCTAACATGGGGTTAGCTCGTTAAATTACAATAAAGCCTCGTGCAGTTTGCAGCAAGCTCTCGAATCTGCCTGGTGATTGTGGTGACCGAGAACGTGGCCTGGGACCCCGATACTTGAATTTTCGGGGGTCTAACAGGGCAGGTTTCTCATATTACAGTGGTCTGCTTTCCAACCTTCTGAACTTCTCTGGGAAGGACAGAACAAATGACCCAAAATTAAGACTCACATGTTAAAATGTAGGGAAGTAGAAAACACACAGTCAAGGAAAGGTACCTTTTCAGAAGTCTGTAATTCGTATTTCTCTGAAGTATGCCCTCCTCTCTCTTACCCTTTTCCAATAAGTTTTAATTGTAAATCTGGTCCATTTCAGCCACTTGGACTTTTAGCACTCAACAAGAATCTCAAATATAGTGGTTACCCCATGAGTGTTTTAAGTGTTTGTTGAATGAATCGTTCAAATCTGATGTCAGTGTCTGTGATGGTTGATTTTAGGTGTCAGGTTGACTGTGTTGAAGGATACTCACACGGCTGGTAAAGTGTTATTGATTCTCTATGTTTCCATAGGCACTGATGCAGTTCCTGTTCAAACGGGATCCCAGGTAGTTTTGCTTTGGTTAGGAATGACTTGGAAGCCCCAGGTGTATCTGAAATATTGGTCCTGGTGGATTGTGGGGAATTATTCACCCTCAATGTGGGGTGCTCATTTTTGGGGGCTCAGATAAAACAAAGAGGCAGAGGAACAGTGTATGCCACAGCACCCCCACCCTAGCACTGTAGCTTTCTTCCAGTGTTTGCATCTCAGAGTCACACATTTTCATCTTTGGAACTGACAGCAGCATGTTCCCTAACCTTCCAAGCTTTTACACACTGCCTGAGAGTTCCACCATCAGCTTTCCAGGTTCTGGAAGCTTCCAACTGGGACTGAGTGACGTTACCAATTCCTGTTCCCCAGTTACAGGTAGCCTACCTTGGAACTTCTTCCACGAGACTTGCTACTGTCTGGAATCCAGTAAGCCGAGCCCCTACTTCTCCGCTTTACTACCCGTCTCCATGTGCATCTATTTAGTTCTGTACTAGGAAAATGAATGAAACATGGTGGAAACAATGTGTGACTTTCAGCTTGAAGCCGTGAAACTGGAAAGCTTGAAACCTCCCCAGAGTTGGCAGAAATGGCCCCCAGGTTCTCAGCTGAAGCGACTACAGGATTCCCCTCAGACACCGGAATTACCAGTTTTCTTATTCTAAATAACAGTTCTCTGTCAACCAAAGCAGTCACAATAGTACATACCACCACATCTTTAGAGCCCACAAATTGGAAGTTGGGAAGCCCCACCCGCACCTGAGATCCATCTTTTGTGTTATGCTATTTCTGAAGAAGCTGGAGCCGCGGAATGCATCGTGTGTTTTTTAATAGCTTCCTCCTTCTTTTCTCTCTCTTTCCCTTTCTCCCTCCCCCCCTCTCCATCACAATATAATACTAATATATTTATTAACTTTCAAAACAAAACTCCATCAGAAACACTGGAATAAAAATACACATGCACAGAGTCCTATCTTCCTTCTGAAGGTTTTTGATACCCACTCTGTTGCTCTTTACAGCAGTTATCCTTATGCCCTGGAAAATAACTAGATCATTTCCCTTCTTGCATCTGGGCAGAAAAATCTAATGAGAAATTCAGTAATACTTTAAATATGGGTATAATTATACTGATGAGTCAGCACCCAATATGGGAATGTCCTTGTCATGTTAATCTGTTTGTAAAATAAAGGTGATATTAAAAAGTCTCTAAATAAATAATCAGTGTTCTATTTTAAGAACACCCTTTTAAATTTTTATTGCGTTTTATTTATTTATGGGTGTGTGCGATGACAGGCATGTGTACGTCAGAGGATAACTTGCACAAGTTAGCTCTCCCCTTCTACCTTGTAGGTCATGGGGATCCATCTTGTCAGCTAGCTCCTTTACCCATCTCACTGATCCGAGACCATGGACTTTTCTAAAGGTAACTGATCATCTTAAATTTTACTTTTATCTACAATTTTTGGCTTAACTATTCATAAGCATGCTAAATTGAATTTGTTTGATGGTTTTGTGTGCCATTTATACAGAATCCCTCACTGAAAGGAAAATCACACATTTTGAGGACAATACAAAATTTATTATGAGACAGTGTTGTGCTGTTATGTCTCATGAAGACATGTGATTTGAAATGAATGACCTCATCCTTTATCTGGTGACTAGGTCTATTTGTTCTGAACTTTTGAATAGCCAAAATATGTCATATATATGTCATAAATATTGACAAAAGTGACTTCTTTTTCAGAGGGATATATGGTTTTATTTATTCATACCCCAAACATGCATACATATAAACATTTAATCATGTTTATTAGCTATATAACGAAAACACTTGAAATAGTTACATATTTTCTATCACACATGTGGTGACATCTTGCTTGTATAAATAAAGCCTGACTGTAGTAGTCTGAGTCTGCATGGTCTCAGATATTTTGGATGTTGGATCACCTGGGCCACTACTTCAGGGGGTCTTGCTTGATCAAACCACATTAGTCTGGAAGGAATCCACAGCTTTTCATCTTCTGTGGAAACAAAAGCAGAGCCTCTTTTCCAAAGTAACATGTCCTTAGACTAAAATTTTGAAGTCAAAATATATAGATTGGATTAATGCAGAAGTATTTATAATCAAATGTCTTTTAGCAGCTGTTGCTCCTTCTGAAGCAATCAAACAATTCAAAGACAATACAATAGCATATAGAATCTTCATATTTTCCATTTTATATGGTTTTTTTTATTACTCAATTTTTTTATTTTATTTTTTGGTTTTCTAAGACAGGGTTTCTCTGTGTATTTTTTGCATGTCCTGGAATTCACTTTGTAGACCAGGCTGGCCTTGAAATAGTAGAGTTCTGCCTGCCTCTGTCTCCCAAATGCTGGGATTAAAGCCTTGTGTCCCCATACCCAGCTACTCTGTTTCTTTTTTGAGGACTTTATCCTTTTTCTTTTCTTTCCCAAGCCTACGTATATTTTTAAACACTCTATAAAGTGTTTAGAGGTTTTTCTTCATCTGAATCAGTCTTTACTGTATATCTCTATCTTTTTCTGACCATGAGTCTTTAATCTCTAAATAACATAGTTAGGATTAAAGCTGCAGCTTTGGCGGCTGGCACTGCCATTCTTTGGCTTCCTGGGAGTCTAGCTTCATGGCAGAGGTACTGGTGGGAGCCATGCTTATTGCCACAACTCTGAGGCATTACACATCACACACATTTACTCATTTTGATATGTTTGATCATCACATCTTCATGTAGATCTAGGATTACTTCAGTTTATAGGCATAGCTTCTGTGATTATTGGATATATATTAATGGCTGGTCCATAATATTCATAAATTATAACATAATTCTTAAAAATATGTTTTGCTCTTCATACTGATCCACTTTGTAAGTGTGTGCCTATAAACATGACTAGAAAGAAATAGTTAAAGGCTGACCTGGCATTTCTACTAGGCATCATGAGTCTGTAAAAATGAGTCTTAGGTCAGTGATTATTGTAGCATGAATTCTTGCTGTTAGTGAAACTCATGTGTACTCTAGCAAATAGCCTTTCCTTGGAGTCCAATGAGTCTTGCTGACCTCTTCCTGAGAGGCCCCCTCTAGGATAAAACCAGTGATTTTTTTTTTTTTTTTTAAGAACATGTAGGTGAAATTTTGAATGACTTGCAGAACAAACATTTTACTACGGGGCTGCTATAGGATGGAAAGTATTTCTAGGTGTGTGTGGGGGGGGTCCTTTAATAGAGTAGAAGCCTGATGGACCAGTAAGCTTTTTACTCTAGCCTTACACTGTGGTGGAGGCATATAAATGTGCTGTTGCAAGTCACCTTGCACTTCAATATAGGCCCCAGTGAGATTATAATTCAAGCATAGATGATGGTTAATGAATTTAGTGATGCGGATCTGGACAACAATACTTGAAACACTGACAGGAGCTGAGATTGGAGTGTAAACTTTTGATGAGGGTGACTCAAAGGCTTGGAGTCTGGTTTTGTAGTTAGAATACCTCAAAGGCTAATTAGCTATCCATAGTTACATGATGTACTCAGCTACAAATATGTAACGCTATTTGTGCTGAAGTGGTTTTAAGCAAATTACATCCAGTTATAGCCACAGAGGGAGAGAATTTTAACAGGCTAGATTTTAGAGTTTTTCAAGACAAAATATTCTATTTTCATCCTCTACCTTTCTCTCATCAATCTGAGGATTCACCACTTGCAAAGCAGTCACAATGTCAGACTCAGATTCAATGCATTTTCCATGTTCTCCTTACCAGACAAAGGCCAAACATGATCCTTTTATTTCCAGTCACTTTCTCACCTTAACTCACCCTGGGAACATATTCAGTGTTCTGTCACACAAAATAGCATGAGTGCTGTATTCCAAGGTCAACAGTAAAGCACTGGAGGGGAGACTTCTCTATGCCACCAGGAATCAGGAACAAGATAGGGCTCCCCCTGCATCTTAGTCTCTAGAGTTTTTAGAGTCTCTTAGTGGTTTTTTAACTTATAAGTCATGACCCCTTTGAGGGTCAAATGACCCTTTTTCAGGGGTTATGCATAAGATATTTATATTATGATTTATAATAGTAGAAAATTAATTATAAAGTAGCAATGAAATAATTTTATGGTTGGGGTCACCACAACATGAGGAACTGTTTTAAAGGGTTGCAGCACTGGGAAGGTGGAGAATCACTGCTCTAGAGGTTCTGGATTAAGATGAATGTTGCAAAAGTCCAACACAAAAAGTTAAAACTATTATAGAGTTACCTATGGTTGCAAAGAAATAAATACGCCAAATACATAATTTAGGAAACACAGACTATTGCAAAGAAGAATGTAGGACTTCATTTAATTGTTAACTTTCAGGTGTATTGCTTTTCTTTTTTTTTTTGTTTTTGTCTTTGTTTTTTGAGACAGAGTTTCTCTGCATAGCTTAGGCTGTCCTAGAACTCACTCTCTAGACCAGGATGGCCTCCAACTCACAAAGATCTGCCTGCCTCTGCTGTTGGGATTAAAGGTGTACACTCCCACCCCCGTGTGGGTGTGTTTCTTGATAAATGTCTCCTATGTATACTAGATATATATTATATTAGACTTGGCATATTATGGAAAACCTAAATATATTGTGTATTTATGTACAGGCATAGTACCATACTATGACTAACATTGTGGTAGTTTCAATGAGAATGGTCCCCATAAGCTCATATATTTGCCTGTCTAGTCCCTAGTTGGTGAACTATTTAGGGAATAATTAGGAGTCGTGGCCTTGTTGGAAGAGGTGTGTCACTGGTGGGTGGGCTTAGCGGTTTTAAAATCCCACACCAAGTCCGGTATAATATACATCTGTATGCAAGGAAGACATTTATCAGGAAACATACCTAAAAGCCAATAGTTATACGAAATTTTACATTTTTCTTTGTGATAGCCTGTATTTCCTAATTATCTACTCTCTCTGCCTGATGCCTGTAGATCAAGATGTAAGCTCTCACCTACTACTCTACTACTGTGCCTGTCTGATTTCTGCCATGATGATAATGGACTAAACCTCTGAAACCGTAATCAATTAAATGCTTTTCTTTTATACAAGTTGCCTTGGTCATGATGTATCTTCATATCAATAGACCAGAAAATAATATATATTTTTTTATACTCTATTGTGGTGGTTTGGATAGGAATGTCACCCCCCCCTCGCCCAGGCTCACAGAGTTGAATATTTATTGACTAGTTGGTGGAACTGTTTGGGAAGAATTAGAAATCATGATCTTGTTGGAGGAGGTATGTCACTGGGATGGACTTGAAGGTTTCACAAACTCATGCCATTTTCAGGTAGCTCTCTCTGTTCAGTATTTGTGGATCAAAATGTAAGCTTTCAGCTACAGTACTCACCCAGTTCATCCAGCACCAACTGTATTAAATATTCTGTATTAGGCATAGGAGAGTTTTGAGTGAGAAATAAAGAAGTGCAGAAATTAACTTACATGCCTAAATGCATTAATTCATATCCACACAAGTGTATATCTACAGAAAAGTTTGTGGACTATGTTCCTGTGACATTTGTGTTCATGTCATATATTTCCAAGCCAAAACAGTGTTATGAAGAGACAGAATGAGTTCCTTTGTTTGGGTCCTTTCTTAGAGATATTGTAGGTAGAATAAGAAACTATCAGTTATTTTTATGTGGTTATGGTTAACAGAAATCTCTGAAGACAAAATATCAGTGTATTATGAACTCTGTGTGTGTACAGGTTTAAGCCTTTTGGCCAAGGAAAATATTGGTGACTTTTTCTTCATGCAAACTTGAGCTCATCTGGTGGAGGCATAAGACTGAGAACAGTTTAAAAATAGCAATGGAAAGTTTAAGTTTTCTTTGATTGGCAATGCAGAATTTAAATTGGAGGTGTTTCACTTAGTCTTTCCACTTCCAACACACATTTTGTCCTTAAATGTCACTATCTAGGATCAAGATATCTAGAGGTCCTTACCTGTAGTAAGGCTAGGTGGATTTACAGATGATAGAAGTACTTGTATTTATTTGACTGTTTGGCATAATTTACATTCCATTTCCCCAAGAGAAACTTTGACTCTTCTGGAGAAACAGATGTTCCTCTCAAGCAACAGAGTCTGAGACAATCACACAGTAGGTTCTGATTCACTTCAAGGGCAGAAATGCGGCAAAGGCAGGCAAACCCAATGTTACTTTGAGTGCTGTAATAAAGATGGAGTAGCTAAAATTGAATCATTGCAGCAGAAGCACCCAATCCAGATGCTCAATACAGTCTATTTTAGCTCTGTAGAGCTTGCCCTTTTCTGAGTCTGCTTCACACCCTTTCTCCTCAATTATGTAGGCTATCTAGGCTTTTCCAAAATCACACTAGAACCAGAACACTGTAAGGGGCTCAATGTAAGGATATTTCGGAGATTTAATCTTGAGTTTGAAACTTTCTGTTTTGTATTCTTGTATTCTTGTAAGTAGAAATTACAATGCTTATTAAGCCTTGGGATTGTCTTGAGAAACAAGTAGAGATGATGTTTGAAGAGGCTTAGATATCATACAAGTTTTCTATATTTTCTATACTTTACAATGATATGACCAGCACCAGGCAAGAACACAGTGTACATAGTTGCATATAGGCAAAAGACATATAAACACATAGAGTAAATAAACCTAAAAATTTTAAGTAAGCATACAAGGGCGTTATATATTACAGTCATTATTTTTCTACTGAGATGATAAAATACCATATTTCTGGCAACTTACAAAAAGAACATTTAATTGAGATTACAGTTTCAGCGAATTAATGTCCATTATGGCAGGGCAGCATGACAGCAAGCAGCAGGCAGGTTGGTGGGAGAAGCAACTGAGCGCTCCCACCTCAAACCATAAAGAGGAAGCAAAGAGCACTTGGAGAATGGTGTGAATCTTTTGAAACCTGGAATTCCACCCTCAGTGACACAGCTCTCTCAACAATACAATACTTCCTAATCCTCCCAAACAGTTCCACCAGTTGAAAATGACGTTTTCAAACATGAGAACCTATGGAGGTCATTCTCCTTCAAAATACCACATTCCACTCCCAGTTCCCCATAGGCTCGTGGCCATATTATAATTCAATACATTGATTCTAATATCAAAAGCCCGCATAATCTTTCAACCTTCACACTGTGCAAAAGTCCAAAACCCTCCTTTTAACCTAGCTTCTCTAGGGTTGTGGATTGTATCCTGATGATCCTTTGCTTTATGTCTAATACCCAGTTATGAGTGAGTACGTACTGTGTTTGTCTTTCTGGGTGTTGGTTACCTTACAGTGTTTTTTTTTTTTTTTTTTTAGTTCTATCCATTTGCTGCAAATTTCAAGATGTCATTGTTTTTGGCTACTCAATAATACTCCATTGTGTAAGTGTACCACATTTTCTTTATCCATTCTTTCATTGAGGAGCACCTAGGTTGTTTCCAAGTTCTGTCTATTACAAATAATGCTACCATGAACATAGCTGAGCAAATGTTCTTGTAGTATGTGCATCCTTTGGGTATATGCCCAAGAATCATATTGTTGGGTCTTGAAGTAGATTGATTCCCCATTTTCTGAGAAACCACCATACTGATTTCCAAATTGGTTGTACAAGTTGGCACTCCCACCAACAGTGGAGGAATGTTCTCCTTACTCCACATCCTCTCCAGCATAAGCTGTCATCAGTGGTTTTTATCTTAGCCATTCTGATTGATAGGTTTAAATGGTATCTCAAAGTTATTTTGATTTGCATTTCCTTGATGGCTGAATATATTGAGCAATTCTTTAAATGTCTTTCAGCCATTTGAGTTTGTTCTGCTGAGAATTCTCTTGTTTAGGCCTGTATCCCATTTTTAATTGTATTATGTGGTATTTTGATGTCTAGTTTCTTGAGTTACTTATATGTTTTGGAGATCCGCCCTCTGTTAGATGTGGGGTTGGTGAATATCTTTTCCCATCCCACAAGGCTGACCCCAGCTAAGACTCCTAGCAATAGTGGACAGGGTGCCTGAACTGGCCTTCCCCTATAATCAGATAAGTGACTGCTCTAATTGTCATTATAGAACCTACATCCAGCAACTGATGGAAGCAGATGCAATGATCCACAGCCAAGCACTGGGCTGAGATCTGGAGTTCAGTTGAAGAGAGGAGGTGGGATCATATGAGCCAGGGCATCAAGATCATGATTGGGAAAACCACAGAGACAGCTGACCCGAGCTAGTGGGAGCTCACAGACTATGGACTGACAGCCTGGGAATCTGCAGAGGACCAAACTAGACCCTATGAATGTGGGTGACAGTTATGTAGCTTGATCTGTTCTGGGGGCGGGGTGCTGGCAGTGGCACTAGGACTCATCCCAGGTGCATGAACTGGCTTTTTGGAGTCCATTCCCTATGGTGAGTTACCTTGCTCATCCTTGATACCGGGGGAGGAGCTTGGTCCTGCCTCAACTTAGTATGCCAGACTTTGTTGACTACAGTCAACATGATAAATAAAAGACCCAGAGACAGATATTGGGGTTCAAGCTTCAAACTGGAGATCAGAAAAGTGAAGCAGCCAGCCACTAGCTGTTACCTCTACCTCAGCTCAGACTAAAGCAGTGATCCTCAAACTGTTCCCGACTTCACTGCTCCTCAGATTCTCTCAGACTGCTATGCTCTCCTCAGCATGGCTAGAGACTAATTCTCAGACTGAATGCCTCTACCTTTTATAACTCTCAAATCCTGGGACTAATGGCATGAGATCTGATTCACTCTCCAGTAGCCCAGGGTGGTCTTGGGCTCAGAAATCCATCTACCTCTTAATCCTGAGTCCTGGGATTAAAGGTGTGTACCACCACTGCCTGATCTTTATAGCTTGAGGCTGGCTTCACTTTCTGAATTCTCAAGCAAGCTTTATTTAATAAATCATACATAATATATCACCACAGTTGACTCCCAAAAGGAGGCCTTACCCTCTCTGAGGAGTGGATGTGGGTTGGGAAGGGGGAATGTGGGGGGTGGGAGAGAGGTGGAACTGTGGTTGGTACATAAAATGAAATTTTAAACAAAAATTAACCAATTAAATAAAAATCAGCATAAAAAATAAGTCCAAAGTCTCTTCCGAGATTCAAGGCAATCTTCTAAACATAACTCCAAATAAAATCAAAAGGCAATTGCATACTTACAATATACAATGGTACACAATATATACTGTGATTCCAAAAGGGAATAACTGGGACATAGTGAGAAAATATTGGAGCAAAGAAATCCAGAAGCCCTAATGGGCAGCTTCAAGTCCTGTGGGTCCACGTCTGATGTCAGAAGCTTAACTGGCTCCATCTCTCTAGCTTTGTTGCTTGCAATATCTTTCTTCCTCTCATCTTGGTTCCACGCCTTGTATTCAGCTCTCCTTGGAAAATATCCTATAGCCCAGGTACCTCTAACACCTTGTAGTCTCCAGTGAAATCCAGACTTCACTTTCATAGCTTCCAGCAATGACTTTCCAAGTTTTGGGGCCTTCTTGGCATAGTCTGGCCTCCTGAGTCAGTTTGCATCAGCTTTGATTTGCTGATGCTTTTAAAAGCAAACATTTCCTTGGCTGTTTCCTTTCGTTAGTTGGAATCTTAGCTTGTTGGCGTCTTTCCCTGATAATGTCCTTCCTTTCACTCCAGTGCAGGCTTGCCTTTTCTTAATTTCCTTATCTCTTTCAGGCTTCAACATTAAAATTTTGTTTAACAAATATTGGATTATTTTATTATAAGAAGTATGTCCATCTGTAAATTAATAGACTATAATAGGAGTTGCTAGGAATTAGGGTTATAGAAAATTGGGAGAGCTTTTTATTTTAATGGTTTAATGTTAGAGACATATTAAATATTTTTCCAATAATAAATGAATAAAAAGTAAAATAGAAACACAAAAAGATGCAAGAATACTTCGAATACAATGGAGGTGTTGATTATCATGTTTGGGTTCATGGCTTCACAGATATTAACAGATGTACAAATTCTCCAACACAAATAGATACACTTGTACAGTCCTTAGTGTACCAATTATACTTCAATATAGCTGTTAAGCAGAGCTACAAAATATCTCTGCTCATTTGTAACCAGATTTAATGTCTAAATTATGAAAATTAAGTAAAAGCTTTTCCATTTAAAAACACATATAAAGCAATTAGATGAATGTATATTTCTCAACATTAAATTTTCTGCTGCTTGTTTTCTTCACACTGCACTGTTTGTTTTTCCCTTTGGGGCCACCTGCTCTTTTTCACTGTAGACCTGCATCAGAGGGATTACTAAAAACCATACGACAGAGCCAGAATTAGGCTGTATTATCCATTACTTTTCAATTTATTCTCAAGCAAATTCTTAGGACAAAGGTAGAAGGTAGCCAATTTCTTTGCCAAAATATCACAGGCATGGCCTCTAGCCTAGTTGCTGTTAAAGTTTGTGTTTGTCTTTGAAGTCTCTTGAGCTGGGCCTCCCTAGTCCACATGGCTCTCAACACTGCTGTCTTGAAAATAGCTCATAAGCCCTACTTACAGTGTTCAGCTACGTTCCTACTTCAAAATCCTCACACCTTCTATATTCAACGTGACCAGGTTTATCACAGAAATACCCTATTCCTGGTACCAAATTCTATCTATTTTTCTATCATTGTGATCTTAGTTACAGCTGGATTCTGTGGATCACAGATATCACCAATCAGAAGAGTACACAATGGAGTACTACTCAGCAGAAAAAAACAATGGAATTTTGAAATTTGCAAGAAAATGGATGGAATTCGATGAAACCATTCTGAGTGAGGTAACCCAATCACAAAAAAAGACAAACATGCTATGTACTCACTCATATGTGGTCCTGCTTTAAGATACATAGTAGCGACCATGCTTTATCAGAGCTGTTTTTAATGATGTTGGTCAGAATGGTTTCCTCCCAGTTGATGACTGAGAAGCTAATTAAAAAAAAATGCTGCCAAGTACCACAAGAGTGGTACAGAACGGTGCTGTTTTCTGGGATTTTGTTTTTTACTTTTTTGTTGTTGTTTGTTTGTTTGTTTGTTTGTTTTTGTTTTTGTTTTGGTTTTTGTTTTTTGCTTTTTAAATGGAGTGTGCTGGATGTCTCTACAATTTTGTTCAAATGACTGCAGAACCTGGAAAAGCTGTTGCTGCTATTGATGCATAACATATTGCCATATATATATATATATATATATATATATATATATGCTAATTGAAACTCAAATATGTGATGAATCCAAGGTGTTTCAGAGAGTGTTCACCTGTGCAAGTTATATGCTTGCCAAAAAAAAAAAAATAAGTGACACACTGGAAGACAAATGTCACACAATTTCAATTTTATGTGTAACCTAGAAATGATGAACTTACGGGAACAGAGAGCAGAATTGTGGCTATTAGGCTTCAATGTGGGTCTTTTAACAATGGGGAAACGATTGGTTTAAGGATATAAAACTGCAGTTGGACAAGAGGCATGGACTCTGTGAAGTCTTGAGGTCTACTGAGAGCATGATAAATATGGTTGATAACAATATGCTATATTTTAAAAGTTGTGAGATAGTATACTTTAAGTGTTCTCAAAACAAAAATGATGAATATGTGTGATATAACATGTTAATTGGTTTAATTTAGCCATGCCATTGTGAACATACTGTATTGTGTATCATAATTGTGCATGTCTTTATTTATGAGCTAAATAGATGAATGAAAAAAAAAAAAGAAGGGACTTTGACAGCCCATCCCATGTGAAGGGATGCTGTCATCTGGGACACATGGGGGAGGGCCTAGGCCTGGCCCACGATGATGTTGTGGAATTTGGGAGCCCCCGTGGAGGGCTCTACCCTCTATGGGGAGTGGAGGGGCGAAGGGGATGGTGGGGGATTGGGGGAGGGGGGAGAGGGAGAAGGGATTGACATGTGAAATTATAATTTGTAAAAATTAAATAAAAAATAAAAAAGAGTGATACAATGGCAATGTTCTTTAAAGAATCATTATTAGTTTATATGTGTGAGTGTTTTGCCTGCATGTATGGATATGTACCTCATGTGTTTCTAGTACTCTTGGAGTCAAGAAAAGGGCATCAGATTCCTTGGAATAAGAGCTATGAATGACTGTGAGCTGCTTTGTATGTGAGAAATAAAACCAGGCCCTCTACAAGAGCAGTAAGTGCTCTAAAGTGTCAAGCCATCTCTCCAGCCTGATAATGCTTATTTTGGAAGTGAAAGTCAGTTACACTAAGAGATGATATTGTGTGTCTCCACTTTTTCTAAGTTCTAATGAAACTTTATTATCCCCAGCTACCTCACCAGTTATTTGGAGATTACAGTAGATGTGCCATACCCATGGGTGAAGCTATACAGAGAGAGGACTGTTGGGGAATATTATTTTAAGGTGTGTGACTTTAAGGTGTGTTTATTCTACATTTGTTTAACTCTGTGATTCTGTGTTACTGTGCCTGTTACTAAAACCTGATGGTTTTAATAAAGAGTTGAAAGGCCAATAGCAAAGCAAGATCAAGGATAGGTGTGGCTGGCAGGCAGAGAGAATAAATAGGAGAAACAAAAAAGGAGGAGAAACAATGAGAGAACAAGGAGAGGATGGAATCAGGGGACAACCACCCAGCCAGACATAGAGTAAAAAGGAAAGTAAGATATACAAAATATAAAAGATAAAAGCCCATGTGGAAGAGGTAGACAGGTTAATTTAATTTAAGAAAAGCTGGCTAGAAATAAGCCAAGCTAAGGCCAGGCATTCATAACTAAGAATAAGCCTCCATATATTTATTTGGGACCTGGGTGATGCCTACCTGCCAAAGGAAAGAAAAAACTTCTTATGAGTTGAATAAAATTTTTCAGGAAGAAAAGTTGACAGGCAAAGGTAGACAGGATAGAGCATAAGGCAGGATGCTTAGAATCTTTGAGCAAGGCACAGAACTGTTTGCATGAGAAGATGGACAAGCTGGGAGAAATTATGCTACATCAATTTTAGAATCTTTTTTTCTCATGTCTTTCATGATTCTTCAAACACTTAACTAGTGACAGAAAGTGTAAGCTGCCCACCAGTACCCATTGTCTTCTTCGTACTTAGTAGCAAACCCGCTGATTTTAGAAAAAATGCCATTGTGTTCTTCCACCCCTCATGATTAGGTGTGGTCAATGACTAAATTCTAGCTAAATATAGGTGAGTGTTGGGTGGGATTTCAGATGACTGCCGATAACAGCAGATTCCATTCTTTCAAAGAGCAGAAATAGATGACACTGAGTGATGGCAAGGAATAAGGTTTTAAAACAAATGTGGCCAGGAATCCCATCATGGTTATTTACAAAAAGATCACTTGACACTAATTTTATCAATTTTTTTACCCACTCACTCGTCTTGCTGACACTCTAGTAATGGACCAACAACAGTGCAGTGTTAAGCAACTTTATGTTCTCTCGAAGCTTCACTTAATCATGGAGGGAAATACTTTAAACCACTGCCAAACAAAATTTTCATATTGTTTAGTCGGATAATTGAGCTGACATTTTTCTTGAGATACGGGTGTGATAGCCTTTAATTATCTAGTTCCATAGTATGGAAAGTCCAACTCCTCCAAAATGTCTAATTTTCTGGGGGACTTCTTGGCATCTGATATCTCACTGTCCTATTTGCTCCACTGAGAAGCTCACTTCCACATTCAGTTTTCACAGCAGAATTCCTTACCTTCACTCTGGTGAAGTTAGAGGATGTCACTGAGGAGTCATATCTAGGTGCAAAGGTGGTGGGAGTCCTGGTCATCCTCAGCCTCTCTGGACACAACTGCTCTCTCACCCACACTGTGACTCCATGGTTTCTTTGGGGTTCTCTCTTGGTGTTGTACAGTCTTTGGGCAAATGTATAGGATGCACCGACCATTAAGCCATGTACAGTTTTTTTCATTACCTTAAATAAAATCTTTTGTACTTCTCCTTCTTTAACACTGGTAAACACTAATCATTTTACTGACTCCATAATTTTACCTTTTCTAAGATGTCCCACAGTTGGAATTACATAGTATGGAGACTGTTTTCACTGGATTCTCTTACTTAGTAATATGCACTCTAATTTTCTCTGTGTCTTTTCCTGAATTGAGAGCTTGTTTCTCTGGGGACAACAACTTACAAACTTGGGGTAAGTGTTAAGGAACATAATTGCTTGATCATAAATGAAAAGTATATTATGTTTCATAAGGACTCCTAAATTGTCTTCCAAAGTGGCTCTTTCATTTTGTATTTCTGTCACCAATGGCTAAGTGTTCCTGTTGCATGTATAGGGATGTGGTCTGCCAGTGTTTTGGGTTTTGTGATTGTCTTTATTGGCTGATAAAAGATGATTTGGAATATCTTTTCATATTATTTTATGCCATTTTTTTAATCTCTTGGGTGAGTTATCTGTTGAGGCCTTTGACCCATTTTTTTAAAGTGGACCATTTTTGTTATTGTTAAATTTTATTCATTCCTTGTGTATTCCATATAATAGTCTTTTATCAGATATATCTTTTGTAAGTAGCCTCTTCTAGTCTGTGTTTTATCTCTTCATTCTTTGGACAGTATTGTAGGGAATACCCTAACCATGCCCACTTGGGGCTGGTGACAGGTAATGCTAGCCATGCCCGCTTGGACATGGTCAGGGGACATGAAGAAGGTTTAAGAGTGACTGACACGCACCTGGATCCCCTTCTACTCACCTTGCTCCCTGCCGACTGGCTAGGCTGATCTGAGTGAGTAGCAATTTCCTAATTAAACTACCTTTATATCTAGACCTGACTCCATATTGCCATTCCACTATTTATAGTATCTTTCACTGAGCAGAAAAATTTAATGAAGATAGAAAACCATTTTTCCCCCACAGAGTAAGTTACATTGTATCCAAAAAGTTTCATCAAATCTATGAGCTTCTAGATTTATCCTGTTAGGAATGTCATGGTTGTGTGTTAATTTAGCTCTTTGATTCGTTTTAGCTAATATTTGTTTTATATCCTTTTAAAAAGTGGACCCAGAGATGCATGTTTAAACATTGCCCTTTGGTACTTATTATTATATATAGATATGCATACATATGCATAAATATATAAAGTGAACCGTTGAGTCTGTTGTTGTTGTTTGTATGTATATGATGTTGTGGCTGACCACTTTGTATTGGATAAACAATTAGAGGCCTCGTCCCTGGAAGAAGCTAATTCTCCCTCTCTCAGCAGTCCTTAGTTGCCTGTCGTTCTTTGTCTAGGGGTAGGGCCCCAGGAGAATTTCCCTCTAAGAAAAAGAGATCAATTTTAAAGAGAGTTGTAGGGTCTAAGAGGAGCTAGAAGAAGAAAAAGGAAGAGGGAAGTGATGTAATTCTATTTTAGTTAAAAGTATATTTTCAAAGTTTCCCTTTATCACAACTTCATATTGAATGTTTGTGAAATATTTGGCTACTGGATTTCTGCTCACACCTGTTGTAGTTGTATGGGTTTTTTTTTTTCATGTTTACCAAAGTTTAGGGGAACCCTAGGAGACTTTTGTGGTAGCTGTGTGAGTTAGGCTGGTTCACACTAGGAGTCAATTTCCACTATAAAATATTGGAAACAAATAGAAGTGTATTTTGTATCTCTAATACAGACTATCATCTGGAGAGTTGATAGTCATGAGCATATTGTAACTTAGAGTATGAAACAAGGGTCTTCCTAATGTCTTCTTCACAGATAACAAGGGCATGCTCTCTTGAATGTTTGCATAAATTCACTGGAGAGGAATGACATTCAGATACAAAACAAAAATGCAGACAGATTTTCAAAATGCTTTCAGTATCACACACTTGAATTTTTGAATAAGGTTATGGATGTATTTGTAAATGCTGTTATCAGCTACATGGAAGCTAAAGTTGTAATTTTAATACAATGGGTTTAATGGACTTTTAGGAACTATAAGATAGAAGAGAGAATGCAGTCATCTATTCCTTTCAAATGCTTTTAAAGCATATATATATATATATATATATATATATATATATATATATATATTAGATGATAAACCCTAGAAGAAATTGCTAACCCTTGATGAATAGCAATAATGTCATGATAATGTAATAAGAAATCAACAACCCTTAAGCTACTTCTCACAATCCACTGATATGCTTAGAAATTCTGTCAGTTTTTCCTCTTATTTGAAGGATAACTAAAGCAGAATCCTGGAAGCCTTTAAGCCTTTAAGTTCTATTGTTTCTTCCTCCATCAATATTTATTTGTGCTCCTTGTCTGCAAGGGGAAAGGAAAGGGTCTACAACTATGTTGAGACAAAATGTAGAGTGGCTATAAGAAGTATAGCAGAGAGCCCTTCAATCACTCAATCTACAGAGAATCTGAATAATCTATGGGATGCACAGCCCCAGGTCCTCATTTACAGGTAGCTCCTGCTTCCTTAGGCCTGTGCAGTGGAGTCACCTAAGTCTCCCGGTAGCTGCTCCATATTTCATTGACTTCTCCTGTGGTCTCATTTGCATAGCCACCGTGGCCCTAAGATGGGCACTGTGATTGGCAATGCTCCCAGAATTGTTACCAAAAAATGCTATCACATAACACTCCTGTTTTGTTCCCTATCCAGGGACAGGTGTTTATACTGTGAAATGGCTAGAGAACCCCTTGGTCCTGGCACTCTGTAGAAACACTTATTGGAAGTCACTGACTGATAGTAGCTGATGGCATTATGTCATGGTCCCTCTTCCTTTGCTTCCCTAGCCTGACCTGACCTAGTACCTGAACCAACCTTGACAGATGATCTTAGTCCAACCTGGTTCCCTCTTTCTCTGTTGCACACAGATGAGTTCTATCTGGGGGGACTTCGGCTTCACCCTCTTGCATATCTATGAACAGCTCTAAGTCAGGTCACTTCCTTGAGGGTGTCAGGGCAAGTCTTGGGGAAAACTCATCTATGGATAAAATAAGAGTGCCTTCCTAAGAAGGCTACACTATGAAACCATAAAGTCCCATAAATCTAGTGTAAACTAGGTTAGTCAGAAGCAAATAGAAGAAAGAGTAAAAGAAAAATTCATTGCATAAAAAACTAGAAGGAAAGGGAATATACACCCCAATGAGATAGGATCCAACAGAAAAATGCTTTTAGTTTTCAGTGTACTCTATCAGTCTAGGCAAGACCAGTTGTACTATGAATCTTCTGTAAGATTTTACCAACTTGAATTGATTTGTTTCAGATGTTCTTGAACTTTTGATGATTTTATAGATTATTTCCCACCAATATTTCTGGAGACTTATCTTTGGAAAATGTAACAGCAGAGACTCCTGGTACTTGAGGTCATCAACTCTAATTCCCAATGGCTCTACCTTCAATAGATACCCTTTGTCACCAAGAATCACCCCACATCTGGATTCCACAGCTTCCTTTCTCTATCCTGTCTTTCTTTCCAAGGCTCCATCAGCTCATAGGTAGATATGCCTCTAGTGATTCCAAGAGTTAATGCTTTTAGGAACAACCCTCAAGCTGTGGTTAAATGCCCAACATCCCATTCTTTGGAGGGGTGTCTAGACGTTATCCATGGCTATTCAGACAGTCAAAATTAGCTTCATCATACATACACTATTGCTGTCACTCATGACCAGTAGACTGGAGCATCTGCTGAATGGCTTTTTTTTTTTTTGACAAGTCAAGATCTTTATTTTAAGGACACCACAGCAGTGTGAAGCTTATAGCATCTAGGGAGACCAGCAAACAAAGGGCACTGGAAATTGGTGCTCAGCTGACTTCCTTTGCTGAACGGCTTTTTAAAACCATTGATTGAAGTTTTAGGAGAAGTTAAGAGTGTAGAAACCAGTCACTCTATCTGTGGGAGAAGAGGGCACAATGGGTAATAACAAGTCTTTCCCTTCCATCCAGTTTCATAGAGCTAGTTATCACCCCACTGTGATCTGAACCAAGACTGTTGTGTTCATACAATGAAAACTCAAAAGAAGGGAAGATTCTCTTGAATACCCTAAGGAGGGCATTGCCTCAGGGATGCCTTAATGCTGTACAAAGGCCATAGTTTTGAAAGGGAAAAATTAATAAAAGTCTAAAACTCGGACTCCAAAGCCCAAATAGAAAAACTCTTAAGCTTCTCTGAGTTCCCAAAAGGCAGCCCAACAGACAAGGTTAAACAAAGGTCTACGTAACTCAAAGTCTTAGACCAGATATCACACCCTTGAGCTGTGTCCACATTCCTCTAGTCCAAAGAGGATCAGATAGTTATCAATTGTAAAAGTCCCCAGCCCAGGAGACAATTAACAAACTCATTTCCTCTGCAGTATCTGCTTAATTGCACCTTGCCTGAAGCATACAACCATTGCCCTGTCCTGTGTAACTACGGAAATTTTGTAATCTTGGGTCCAGCCTTACAATTTTCTCTTATAAAAACACCCCTCAGACTAAAGTGGGTGCTCCATTTGTTCCTGAATGAATGGGGTCCTTGCTATAACTCATATCCTCAAGTCAATAAAGAAACAATGGTTCTATCCATTGTAGATAGAACCTCAATTCAACAGAAAAAGATTGGATTTCTAGAATTTTTAAACAGAGATTTTTCCTAGAGATCTGTAAGTTTTCTAATATGACAGCTGAAGCAAGAGAAGCCCAAAGAGAAAAAGCAAGGGACCAGATGAAAGAGCTTTTCAAGGACTGTAAATGGCAGGGAAATCACTTTTTGTTTTTCCTTTCTTTTCCTTTTACTGAAAATAGTTTTGTTCCTCATGCAATATATTACAATTACATTTTCCCCTTCCTCTCTTCCTCCCAGTTCCTCACCACCTCCCCTCCTCTCTGGATCCACTCCCTTTCTGTCTGTCATTGGAAAAGAAAAGACTTCTAAGAGATAGCAAACCAAACATAGCACAATAAAATATAAGGTGAAGCAAAAAACATCATACAGAGCCTGGGTAAGGTAACCCAACAGAAGTCAAAGAGTTCCAAGAGTAGGCACAAGAATCAGAGACCATCTCATTCATACACTCGGGAGTCCTGTAAAAGCACTCAGTTGAAAGCTACAATATGTACATAGAGGACCTGGTACAGACCCTCAGACCCTGTGCTTGCTACTTCAGTCTCTGTGAGTTCATATGAGCCTTGCTTAGTTGATACAGGGGGCCTTGTTCTGGTGTCCTGCATCCCCTCTGGTTCTTACACTTTTTCTGACTCCTCTTCTGAAGGGTTTCCTGGGTAATAACAAGTCTTTCCCTTCCATCCAGTTTCATAGAGCTAGTTACTACCCCACTGTGATCTGAACCAAGACTGTTGTGTTCATACAATGAAAACTCAAAAGAAGGGGAGATTCTCTTGAATACCCTGAGGAGGGCATTGCCTCAGGGATGCCTTAATACTGTACAAAGACCATAGTTTTGAAAGGGAAAAATTGATAAAATTGATAAAAAATTGATAAAAGCACAGCAATAATGCACAAAGTATAACAACCACCCTGGGAGGGCCTATGGGCCATAACAACCAGTTGACCAATCAACACAGGGCAAGCCCTCCAAGCCTGGAGGCACACCAATCGTGAGCCTAGACACTCCCCTTACACTGTCCTATAAGATCTCTTGGGAGGCCCTAGGAGCCGTCTTTTGCTAGCCATCCGCCATGGTGGGTGAAAGACCGGAGCTAACATGGGGTTAGCTCGTTAAATTACAATAAAGCCTCGTGCAGTTTGCAGCAAGCTCTCGAATCTGCCTGGTGATTGGGGTGACTGCGAACGTGGCCTGGGACCCCGGGTACCTGAGTTTTCCGGGGGTCTAACAGCAGGAAGGAGTTTCTCTGATGATGATTAAATAAGGTACTGATCTGTTTCCATGGTCTGCTCAGCAGGTGTGCTCCTAGTGAATGCCAGCTGTTGTTTGGAGGCCTGGGATGGTGAGATGAGTTAGGGGAAGTAGGTTTGGAGGAGGAGATCTCTATGATCTTTTGGGGATGGGGTCAGAAGAAAGGAAGACTGAAGTAGGTTTTCTGTTACACAGCTGGGGATGAGACTTGGAGGACTGGATTTCAGGAGCAGAAGGAGAGATATGGTAAACAGCAGCTTTATTGGGAACACTTCAGGAGGAGCATGGGTGATTCAAAAGCAATTTATTACTGAGAATCTCAGTATGTCACCATGTCAGGGTGAGATTCTTGCATCCTTGAAGCTCCCTGTCCAACTTGTAGGCAGCTCTGTTGAAGAGTTTCCTTTCCCCAGAAACTGTTGGCTCTTTAAAAGCCATGTGAGTCTTTCCTGTTGATAAACCTTCTGAGTTTGGGTTTGGTAAATTTTCTGACTGTTACAGGCTCACCCTTCTCTCCAGGAGGGACTGTTTCATTCCAGAGGAAATCTCTGCAGTTTGCATTGTTAATCATCTGTTTTGTTTCTTTCTGATTTGTTAATTTTAGGCAAGGTCTCATAGTTCTTATGTACAGTATTCTTTTTAATGTATCCCATGTTAAAATGGGCTCATCCCTGCAGTGCAGCTGAGAATGGCTTGGAACCCTTGATCATCTTGCTTCCACAGCTATGCACCTGACTGATTGTCTTTTTAACATTCAGGTTTGTGTTTTCTTCTTGTTCGTGGGATGAAAGCTTTTTAAATTTAAATTCTGGGACCTTTTCACTATTATGTTAGTGAACTCTGAGCCTTATTTTTAAATGTTCCCTTTATCAACTATTCACCCTGTTGAGATTTGCTAGCTAGGTCTTGGTTTACTCTGACGCACTGTGGATACAGCAATTATCTGATTTTCAGAGCATTTGCAATATTAAGGATCACATTGTCCTTGCTGATTTGCTTGACTGTGTCCAAGGAACTGTCCCAAGCAAGGTTGTCCTAGCTGAGGAAGAAAGACTCCAGGTCCCAGGATTGGAACCACGTCCTTTTCTTTGTGGGCACACCCAGCCATGTGGCACTTGTGCATGGAAATGAGGACATTTGAGACTAGAAGGAAAGAAACACTTTCCTTCCAACTCCCGTTTACAGTGGTGTGGTCAACCCTGCAGTTGCCTCTTTTATTTCTTATTTTTTAGTTGTAACATAGGCAAGTTTCTGTTTCTCTCTTGTACTTTTTACTTTTACTTACCAGATCCTCACTGGATTTTAGTCTTAACATGAGATTTACAGAAGCTAATGATGTATTTTAAAGGCATTCATTATTATACAGATACCAAAAAGAATCTGAGGGCTTGTATGTTTCCACTATATCAAGATTTTGGAACAAAGAGAAACATTACTTTTTTTATTTTGTAAAAACTACCCCAAATTATTCTAAAGGAATATTTTAAGTCAACCGTGATTTTGATGAGTGTATATTAAATTATGTTAGACCTACAGAAAACTCAGGCCTCTGGGGTCTCAGCCCAGGACCTCGGTTACCCCAATCACCAGGCAGATTCGAAAGCTTACTGCAAATTGCATGAGGCTTTATTGTTGTTTAACAAGCTAGCCCCATGCTAGCTCAGGTCTTTCACCCACCTGCCATGGCGGATGGCTAGCAAAGACAGCTCGAAGGGGCTTCATAGAGACCTTATAGGATAGCGTAAGGGGAGTGTCTAGGCGTACGCACAGGCTCAGGATTGGTGTGCCTCCAGGCTTGGAGGGCTTGCCCTGTGTTGATTGGCCAACTGGTTGTTATGGCCCATAGGCCCTCCCAGGGTGGTTGCTATGCTCTGTGTGTCATTGCTGTGTGCTTGTCCGTAAAGCACACCCAGAGCTGTAAAGCATACCACTACCAGCTAACTTCTGATTGGTTCCTTGTCACGAGGCAGTCACCTAACCTCTAGTGACCAAGGCAAGGTCAGAAAAGCACGTGTTCGGCTGTTATGGCTGCCGAAATGGGGAGCTGGTCCCTTCAATTATACATGGCAAATTCTAGTAAATCAGACATATAAGTTGTGTTTCAAAAGTACTGATGGACCAATTATTTTCTGAACATCATAATAAGAAATTCATTAACACTTAAAGACTTACTGTTTCCTGCCTGATTTGTAGCAGTGCTGAACTGAGCTAGATAAACTTTTTGTTTTGTTTTTTTTTTGTTTTTGACATGGAAAGTAACTCAAATGTTTTTTCTTAATGCTAGGAAAACTGACCACTTTCCAATGGAAACAGTACTGTTGACACGGGTAGAGAGCAAAGGTAGAAGAAAGTGAATGCACACAGAGATGCACATGGGTCTGTATGTATAAAAATTGACCAGAAATCACAGAACATTTAGGCAACATTTTAAGCAGAACTATTTCTTTAATACATTAAATAAGACTAAATATTTGGTGTGGATGGGAAATCAGTGTTTCATGATTTTAACTTGAAACTTACCTGACATAAAGCCTCAGCTCCTTGTTCAAAAAAAAAAAAAAAAAAACCCAAAAAACAAAAAGCAAAACCCACGTCATTGTCTGATAATCGTTTAAGAGAAGGCTTGCAAATAACACACTTAATGTCTCCATCACAGTGCGCAGAGATCAGCCACTGAGGACTACCAGAGAAGAATGGCAACAGGGTTCCTGGCTGCCATACCACATGACAAAACCCTCAGCTCTCACGTGACTTCTTGCAGGCTCCCTGCAGCTACCATTCATCCTGACAAACAGCCTAGAAGTACTTCAAGGAATTTAGAATTGAATGAGATTTACAGTCCCTGTATTTCAGAGTCCAGAAGCATCTCCTGATACTGTGTCCCCGTGTGAACCCCGCCACATTGTCTGCACACAGTTCCCCTGTTACATGGGAACAGGTTATGGCTCAGGCTGCTCTCTGTCTGTCTGTTTGTCCATTTACTTACCCATCCTTTCCATCCCATATATAACACATTCTTTTACCTGTTGTAAATGCCACTGTTTCTGGAAGGTTTGATCATCATTATACCATAGGACTTTCCACATCTTTACATTAGCAGATGTGTCAGCTTTACTAGTTTAGGAGATATCTAAACAGGAAGCAAATTCTGGGTCTGTGTAAAAGGCCATTGCCTGGGAAGATTAGCATTTAGATCAGTGGACTGAGCAAAGATGACCTCCCTTCACCCAGTATGGAAAGAAGCCTCCTAACCCACACAGAACCAAGAACAAACAAAAAGTCAGAGAGGGGTGAATTGTCCCCCCTTCACTCTCTCTTCCTCTCTCAATTTCCCTCCTTCTCAGGTTGTTTTTGGGGTTGGGACATCCACTTTCTCTTACCCTTGAACACAAGAACACCATGTATTCTAGCTTTTGGGATTTGGAACTGCACCAGAACCGTACCCTAGTGTCCTCAGGTGTTAATTCTCGGGCAGAGTCCCACCATTTGTTTTTCTTGTTCCAGTGTCAGCTTCTCTGGTTCTTCGGTTTGCAGATGGCCTGTGTGAGACTTCTGTAACCCCTAATTTTATGATCTGTTTCCCCAACTAAGCCTTCCCCTACCCTCTCTTCTTCTCTCCTAATCTCTATTTTATTTATCTATGGATCTTTTATGTTCTGTCACATTAGTTACATTTCTGTGGAGAACCACAACTACTACATAGGTGTAATATATTATACCTCCTTTTAAAAAGTCTTTCTGACAAATTCTGACTGCATTATTCATTTCCCTGTCTGTTCCTGGGAAGGTGACTCTCACCATGTTTCATTTACTCATTCATTTAACTGACAAATAGTGTTCAGAGCCACCAAGTTTGGTGGTGTAGAATGAATACAACACAACTCTACAGGGTGTTGTTCAGAAAGAATAATGTACTCCAATGCTGATGCACAACTGTAAGATAAGATTTGTGTACTCAGCATCTATGCTCCACGAGGAACCCAGCAGGGAATAAAAACAAAAATACCAAATAAATTGCAAATTCTTTGGCCATTGCTTTATCCCTGGAGCACCAGAAGAAAGCACTTTCTAAAGCACTGTCTTTAATTGCATCAGCCCTGTGAAAACATTAAAACAGATAGATGATCAAGTAAAGGGTTATAAGTGTGTGTGTGTGTGTGTGTGTGTGTGTGTGTGTGTGTGTGTGGAGAGAGAGAGAGAGAGAGAGAGAGAGAGAGAGAGAGAGAGAGAGGAATAGAGAGAGAGAGTGATGGGCATGCCCTGTGTGTGCATTCAGAGGCCAGATGACAACATCAGGGATCCTCTTTTATCACTCTCCTCCTTATTCTTTGAGACAGGATCTCTCACTTAGCCTGGGGCTGGTGCCACTGTGTCAGGGCCCCAGAGCAAGAGCTTTACTGACAGCTATCTCTCCAGCCCCAGGGCTATGACTTTTGTTTCCTATAATCAAAGGAATCATTTGATTGCTATAACTAGGTGTCTTATTACTTAATATTAAAGCAGCCATCAATTCATAGAGGTAAAGAGTAATTTGATGAAAATAAATTAAAGAAACATTGCTGATCCTTCCCATGTGGTTGCAGGGGAAGTCATTTACATTTCAATAACATTACCATTTATTATCTTGAATATGAAGTGAAAAGTAACTATTGGTTTCAAAACAGAACCATCAACGATTACAAATAAACATTTGCCTACCTTTTTAAGGACATGTGTGATTATGTCCTTAAAATTACTTTTATGTCAAAAATTCATGCATTCACAGTCTCTGGTTCTGTTTAAAGATTGCTAATTGGTTTCTAATTTAAACAGGAGCCTTAGAATCGAATTTTGATTTAATCCTATTAATGACATTTTCCTCAATAGCAGCGCATGTGAAAGAGAAAGGCTTCAATTAGCAATATCCTCCAGATAAAAAAGAAATGGACTCAAATCATAACGACAGGGATGAAGGTGGCATTTTATCTTTTGTCTTTGCTTCCTATGCAGGGGAAGCTTTTTGTTCTGTGGGACATGAGTGCTATACAATTTGAGACATCTTTTAAAAATGAAAAACAAATAATTAGACATAAGCATGATTATTTAAAATAAGGAAAATCACAACATAACACAAAATTTGAAAACTGACAAGTATTAAAACAACAGGACAACGAAGGAAAATTCCCAAGTAATATGAAATTCTCAACATTTCCCTATAATATCACAACATTCTTTAAATTACTGTGCCTTATGATAGTGATGCTGTGATATTTTGTATGAAAGAATAGAAATATAATCCTATCTTTGTAGGGATGATGTGGACATGTGATTGTCCCATATAGACATAGTCATCTTTTATAAGGCTATTGTAGGTTTGGGCTTTATGTCCACTGGAGCTGGATTTCCTAAGTTCCACCAAACAAAAAACATTACAGAAGACAAAGATCTTGTCTATTTATGAAACTTAACTGTGTATATTCCTACGAGGAGACAGCTTCCGTTCTGAGTAGATGAGAAAGAGAGCGCTCACAGAAGTCCATACATACATACTCATTGGCATTTTCTACCCCTTAACTTCTGAGGTTTTCTGCTTCAAACCTTTTTCAGTGCCCATGTGCTCTTGATAGAGTGGAACACATTATAACTCTTGCTATGTATTGGTCGTCCTCACCCCACACTTCTATCACCTGGTTCCCATTGAGAGAGGACAGGGGTTGTTGCTGGAAGAAATATTTTATCTGTGTGTAGAAGCAACCATGACCTATGTGAACACATCTCACCTCATGGAAACTAGCACAGCACAAAAGCAAGCTTTGCATGTCAGGATCCCCCACATGCCCATGACCCCTGGATGCTAACTTTTAATCTAACTCCAAATCTATATAACACTAGCAGATGTAGGTTCAATGTCAAGGTGGGAAGGGACATCTGTCTTTAGTAAATGCAGTTAACATAGCACATAGGCACACATTTTTCCCCCAGAAACATAGGACTATATGTACATGTGGTGGGAATTGCCTCAGGCCCTTGATGATACTGGGCCAAATGTAAGCCCTGAACTTCATCTTTATTGGTTTTTCAAGTTATACTTTCTCATAACCTCATCAAGAGAAATGAAAACACATGACCCTCATGAAAGATACCACCAATAGCTCTGCCAGTTCAACCAAAATCTTTGGTTTATGTTCTCATCTCCTTTGATAGCCTATGCATGTAACTGCACTGAGTGAAGTCTCTGTGGAGATGCCTGTAGTTGCTAGTGAAGACTGCACACTTTCTAATGCCTCATGATTGTCAACTCTTGCTTCAACTTTCTCTTTGTTCTACTTAATTGCTGATCTCCTTCTGACAGCTTAAGAATGCTTTTTAGTCCAAGTGTAAACAAAAACTCTTTAATTTTTGCTCCTCACCAATACAACATAATCAAAAACACAGTCATAATGGTAAAGGGAGATAGGAATATTTTTCTCTTGGTTAGGCACTTTTGTGGATAGTTCTGTAGAAGCTCTTTATAATGGTATGGATTGTATAGTGTCAGTAAAATGCTGTAACCACAGACATTTCTAACTCATACTTAACAGACTCTCAAGTCCAAGATCAAGATGTTGTTTGCTCTGCTTTTGGTGAAGGATTTTTCCTGGTGTTTGGACAAATACTGCTGTTGTCTGGGTCTTGCATGTCTCCTAATGATCCATGCTCTTGGTCCCTAGACTGTGGTGCTGATGGAAGGTGATGGTACCTTTAAGAGGATGTAAGGCTATATAGAAGAAAATTGTGGGACAAGATAATAAAGACACAGATGGGCCTGGGCTCCTTCCATTTCTTTTCCTTTGCTTCCTAGATCCCACAGAGAAATAGTTTGGTACCTGTTGAGTGACAAGACTTCTCCTGCAGAAACACAATGGTGTTGGGTAAATGGGAAATTACTAAGGACCAACCTTTGCTTAACTCTGGAACTAGGTTTCACAGAGTTCCCCAAGCCCCAACCTCAATAACTCAGCCACAACTGCTGTTCTTTTCCATCTCTCTGTGCCCACGCTTCTTCTTACCTTACATAATCTGCCATCCTGGCTTGACTTTGCTGTCTTGCCTCTAGTTCCTGCTCAGAGGCAGCCATTGGGGTTTTGGTTTCATAAATCTCTCATGTGAGCCTTGCTGTGCGGTATGACTCTGTGGTAACTCTCACACTCCTGAAAAGCCTGAGTACCCTTTCACTCATGTGACTCAGATAGGCTCTCCATGTGCCTGTGTTCCCTCTCCAGTCAGAGGCACATCAATACTCTGTCTTTCACCTCCAGTCCATCCTTGCTTGACAGGCTCGCCTTCTAGCTCACCAATTGCTTGATGCCCCATCTGCCATTTGCAATTGGGTAAGTCAACCTCTCAGTCAGTGTAAATGTAAGCCTTTGTCTGAGGAAATGATTTTCTAGCCTCTGGCACTCCTCTGGTACTCTTGGAGACACCCTTTCCCTTGGGTGAGACCTTGTTCCCGAGCTGTCTTCTCACCTTCTGGCTTTACTTGAAAGCCCTGGTCCAGTCACTGAGTTTCCTCAGGATACCTGCCCTGACCCCAATTAAGTGTGAAGCTGACACACGAAATGGTTGGGTTTCTCTTGGCCTTTCTTGAGTCCTAGGGACATCTTTGCATACAGGCCTTTCTCTCTTACCCATTGGAACTATGTCGGCCATATCTGTGACTCTCCCTTGGGATGTCTTGGAAAACTTCCAAATCCTCCACTTGGCGCAACTATCTATAGGCTCCTAAACTTATTTGCTTTTGCAACCATATCTGGCCTGAATACCTCTTAGATAACCAGTACAAATGGTTGCCTAATGGCACCCTGGGTTCCGATGTTATTTGGATCTTTACAACACTGTGAATAATTGGGGAAATGGACAGAGATTCCATGTGTCCAGACTTTCTCTCACCTCCACTCTAGGCCCTCCCCCTTTGTGCCAAAGCCAAAACCTCTGACTGACTATTCCTCTGCCATTTTCAACCAGGCTGACTAACCTCTTCCCTACCAACCTCAACCCACAGCCCCCTCTCCACCACTACTTCAGTCACCATCGTTTAGGCCTCCAACCACCCACTCCTGTACCACTCCAGGCCCCTCCTTTCTACCTGCCCTGCCCCCTGTTCTTCCCTTAAGTGAAGTGGCTGGAGTTCATGGCCTAATCTCTCTGAGCAAACTCTCCCAAATTAAAAAAAAGTCTATACCACTAACTCCTCTGTTTTCATCAAAGAGTTCCAATATATCATCCAATCTTACAATCTTACCTTCCAAGACGTCCACATGATTCTACCCAACAACCTTCTCCCTAAGAAACGCATATGAGTCTGAAAGCAGGCTAGAGCACAGGCAGATGAGATCCACCAAACTAATGCTGACCACCTGGCCGGGGCTGAGGCTGTCTCCAACTGAGCCAGTCTCTGTAAGGCTGCTGTTAAACTGGTAAACTTTGGAATAATCCAAGAGGTCATCCAAGACAAATAAGAAAATGTTTCTCAATTCCTAGACCACCTTACAAAGGCTCTCTTACAATATATCAATCTGACATACAATTCCTCATAACCTACTTCTTTTTTCAGAGTTTCTCTGACATTAGGGCCAAACTTAAACATTTAGCATGGGGAACCCTGATTCCAAAAGCAGAAGTACTGGTGTTGGCGTTCAAGATGTACCAAGAAATGAAAGAATATGAAAACAAAAGTATAAATGCTGGCTAGGGTCTTCTAGCTGGCCACAGCAACTGCCCGGGCTCCCTGGCCTCCCAAAGCCCAACGACCACTGGGTCACTGCCCCACATGCAGTCAAGAGGTTTCCTTGGCCAAAGTTGACCTAACCCTTGCAAATCACCCTGACCATGTCTAAAGTACTATAAAGAGGGACATTTGGCTGTTAGCTGTCCCTGTGTCCCTCGTGTCACAAGACATCAGGCCCAGATTGCTCTCCAGCTGACATCCTAGGTCTGGCCATGGATGACTGAGTGGACCCTGGCTTCTTTGGCCCAACCACTGTCATCGTCAACAGGGAGCCCCTAGTAGTCATCACAGTATCATGGGGACCTATATCCTTCCTTCTGAGTACTGAGGCCACTTATTTGGTCCTGCCAGAGATTTGAGGACCTACCTCATCTCCTTCTTCTTCCTCTGTTATCAGAAGGCATGGACACAAACAGTCTTACTGACCTCACCTAACCTCATCACTCAGTTGCATCTTTAAGGGTATTCCTCTTACTCATTTCTTCCTAGTGATTCTAACCTATCTCTTCCCTTTACTAGGAAGGGGCCTTCTAGCTAAAAAGGGAGCCTCTATTTCTGTCACTCCCCCACATCTGCTTAGCTCCAGGCTCACTAGTCACCCCACTCCCCAACAAGCTGCACATTCTGACAAACTATTTCCCTTATGGGTTTCTCAGATAAACCTCCAGGTCTGGGATACCTAAAACTCCTCTATGGCCAAACATCATCACCCTCCATTATCCAATTACAAAACCCTACCTGGCACTTTGCCCAAGCCCAGTGCCTACTCTCTTTCCAAAGTCTCCAGGGACTTAAACTCCTTATCTCTGACCTCTGAAGAGAAAACCTTTTGTGCCCCATGTCTTCCACCTTTAACACCCCCATACTAGCAGTTAAAAACCCAATGGAACCTATCATTTGGTTCAGAATCTCTGAGTTATCAACTCTGCCTCTCCCAGGAATTGACAGGCAACTTGACTTTACTCATATGCCCATTGTTTAACAAATCAGGTACCTTCTGGCTTTGTGGATACCTTCTGGGGGTGGGTGGAGGCATTCTCCACCACCACCAAAAGGGCACAGTCTTGGACTTCTCTTTCAAGAGATCATCCTTCACTTTGGAGTCCCTACTTCTTTACAGTTGGCTAATGCCCCCCCCCAATCAAACTAATCACTCTCTCAAAAACACACTTATTAAAATCTCACAACAGCTTCACCTTGACTGGGTGAAACTCTTGCTGTTAGCCCTTCTCAGTTTGAGAGGCTTGACTAATTCTCTTGCTAGATTCATCTAGCCCATCTTAAACTAGTAAGTCTACCACAACAGGACCTCTCTCCCTCAAACTCAAGACAATCACCATCTGCCTCCCATCTCCAAAGAAATTCAAGATGAATAGTTGTTAATCTCACCTGTTTTCTCTCCTTTGACTCATTTTTCCTCCCTTTTTCTAAGCCTCCTAGGGATTAGCCTCCCTGGTTTCCTCTCTGTTATAGACTGCCTCTCAGATCAACTCCTGTTTTCTGTCCCTCTGGTCCTTACACCTCCTGTTCAGACCCTAACATCAGCCCTCCTGACTGCTTATCAGTTCATCTGAGACCTCCAACAGGACTGTCCTTATTCTTCCGGATCAGATTGGCTCTCTCACTCCTATGGTCCTTCAAAACCAGAGAGGACTAGATCTCCTTACCACTGAAGAGGGGGGACTCTACTCATTTCTCCAGGAGGACTGCAATTTAAACCAATGAACCATCGACAGACCCCTATGGCAAAGGATGCTCCTGTTCTTAACCCCTCTCCTTACTTATTGCTCCTTGTCTGGACAATTACATACCACCCCTTTCCCCCAAACCAGAGACCTACAAAGCCTGGACCACTCTGACCCCGGATGGTGTGGATCAATCTCATTCCAATGGCATCCATTGTCCCTAAACAGCAGGAAGTAGCTCGACACATATGCAGTCCCCTGTCCCATCCCCACCAGCCTTAATTTTGACCTTCCTCCTTTAATTAATAAACAAAAATAAGGAAGAGTGTTGGGCAAATGGAGATTGCTAAGGCCCTGACTTTTACTTAATTCTGGAACTGAATTTCAGAGTTCCCCCACTCCATGGCTTGGCCACAAATGTAGTACCTTCACACTTATGTGTGCATGCTACTGCTCACCTTACACATAAAGATCCCTGTTTCTCTCACTGCTGTCTCTGGTTTCTGTTCAGAGGCAGCCATTTTGTGTCTTGGCGTAATGAATCTCTGAAGTGAGACTTTGCCTGTGGTCTGACTCTGTGGTAACTCTCATGCTCCTGAAAAGCCTGGGTGTCCTTTCAATACAGAAGAAAATTATGTTACAAGGGACATGATAGTAAACAGACAGTTGGGCCTGGATTCCTTCCATTTTTTTTTCCTTTCTTCCTAGAACTCACAGGGAAATCATTGGCTACATAACGTATGACAAGACTTTTCCTAGGGTGATGCAAGACAGGTCTATTTACCTCAGATAGGGAGCCCACCACAGACCACAGTACATACAACACCAATGTCCCAGTTATCAAGCCAATGAGTTTCATTGAGGTTACTTAGAGTAATATGAATGAGTTATTCACAGGAGCAGAAATGACTCAAAGACATCACTAAAGCTCATCCCCACATGGCTGACAGCTTACAAAAGCTGGGGACCTGAAGCATATGGTGGAACCTGCTGGCAACTCAACAGTTTGGAGAGAATCCCTCCCAAGTAACTCATTTGTTCAAAACCTCTTCCAGGCCACTGATCAGGTCTCAGAGTTGTCTTCTGGGCTTCACTTGTCTGAGAGTGATTCTCAGCAGTCTTCATTTTATTCTCTTGGGGAGAGGGGTATAATGAATCTTGTTGATTTCAGGGACTTCCTGAAGCTATTTTGAGTTGTTCACTTTCTGTCTTCAGGAGCTTCCTTGGTAGATGGAATGTTTCAATCTAGAAGGAAACAGCTACACGACACTAGCTCATCACAGGCACCAAAGCAACAGGACCAAGTAATCATGGACAAGACCCTTAAAACTGTGAGACAGATAAGACTTTCCTTTTCTTAGTCAATTGTGTCAGGGCAGAACTGAAGCAGACACAGTGGAGGAATGCAGTTACTGGCTTGCTCAGCATTATTGTATAACCTGACTTCTTCTATCATCCAGTTACACATGGGCAACACCAACCACAATGGTCTGGAACTTTCCATACCAATAATTAATCAAAATGCCCCACAGGCTTGCCTACACGGCTGGTCTTGTGGAAACATTTTCTCAGTAGAGGTTCCCTCCTATTAGTTGACTCCAGCTTGTCAGTTGACCTAAAACTTGCCAGAACATACCCTGAGCAGCAACTCCAGAATCAACTCCAGAGTGCATCCAGTATGAAATGTCATTAAGAAGAGGTAAATCCTTATAGCCATTTCTCTATATTTGGAAATGCATGGAGGCATGGTGTCTATGCCTCAGAAGTAAAAGAACCAGTTGACTGATGCACAGAAATAATAGAAATTAATTTGGCAAAAGTTGTTGCTTGTAAATATCTTGCTGTACATGCATGAATAATCTCTCCAAACCATGTATATCATATCATTTGGCATATCATAATATTCCTTGAAATGAATATTGAAGTTGGTCTTTTTCTCAAGTCTGAAATCGTTAACTGGCTTGACCATAAAGGCTGATTTGCCTATAATTTATTTTAAGTATAATTAAAAGTCATTTCACAAACCTTAATAAAGGCATCTTGGTAACTGCAAAAGTTGAGAAAATCACTCTAGTGGGTTATAAGGCCATTTAGAATGCTAGCTGGCTCCAAAATCTTTGCTTTCAATACTACTGAAGTGGGATAATATTAAGTTGTCTTTATGAGATAGATAGTGTTGTGATCCTTTTAGCATTTATCTCAGAAGCAACCCATGGATTTGGAGAGCTTTGCTATATGACAAAGCTTCTCTTCTCACTCTCATGCATATTGGTAGTCCTGGTGTTTTTCCTGAAGCCCTTTAACCTATCTATAATCCTTTTAATTCTCTCATTCTGTTCCTCTGCCTATCTTGCTTCATGTGGTCCACCTCAAGAGTGTTGGTCTTTCTTCCATTTGAGCAAATCTGCAGTTGAACCCTCTAATGAATTGGTATTATTCTGCTCCAAGATTCTTTTCTTGGTTCTTCTAAAACTATTTTCAGCCTTTTCCAAAAATGTGCATGTATGCAGTCATGTCAGTACACATGGGCACAGCTGTGCTTACCTGTGGAGGTCTGCATTTGATGTCAAGATGTCTTCTTTAATTGCATTTCCACCTCATTGTTTAAACATGGAAGAGGCTGTTTCAGCTAGATTTATTGGCTAGCAAACTCCTAGAAGCCACCTTTTTCCAATCCCCAGGATTGGGTTGCAGGTGCTGACTGCCATATTCAGCTCCTTGGTGGGTTCTTGGGGCTCTGGTTTGTGGTTTCCATGCTTCTACACAAGCACTTTACCCACAGAGTCAGTCCACAGCCCCATATTTTCCATCTTTAATTGAAATTCTGATTTTATCCATGCACTATTAAAAATTACTGAGTATCTTTGTAGTTATTGTATAATTATGTGTCAGGCAACGGAAATACCTCTGTTTCTTTAAGGTTATATTCTTGATGTCTGCTTTGGTCTTTTGGTATTTGTCTGTAATTTCTATTTTTGTTTTTAACTGATATCTGTGCAATTAAGCAAAATAATATTCCTAGTCCTTACTGATTGTTGCTTACAAAATAAGAGAAATTGTAGCAGTTTCTTGTGTGTTTTGGTGGATTTATTTTGTCAAGGACTCTGAGGGCTTCCAGCTGTGTCAGCTTTTGGGTGCCCACAATCTCCTGTTACTGTGGCATGTGTGGGTCCTCTGGAATAGCAGCCCCATGTCAAGCTGACTCTTGTTCTCAGTAGGGCCCACAAATAATAAATGGGTCTGATCCTGAAGTCTTCCAAGAGAGGTGAGACAAAAGCCTGCCCCTCAAGTAGTCCCTTCCCTTCTGTAAGAGTCACAGTGCTGGGCACATGCATCATGATCTGTCTCTCTACAAGGAAAATCTTTCGTCTTGCACTTTTATATTGGTTGGCATAGCTATTTGCTGGGAGTGAGGCTGAGGGGAGGCATTACCTAAGATTTTCCTACTGGTTGCAATTTGACTGAATTTGCCCTGGTCTTGACTATAGCCTTTTAGTTGGTTTCCTCATTTTTAACAAAGGGAACTGACCCATGAATTGTTCTTGCATCATTGTGTCCACTGGTGGAAAAAAGGATGCGGCCCTCTATTCCAAAACATTGTGATGTCCTTCCCTAGCCTTATTTCTGGTTAAAATATTTGCATCTTATTTTGGGGCAATTTCCTTTAGAGAATGAGTGACTCTAAGGATAGTGACTTGCCTCTAACACCAGTAGGAAGACATTAAAGCTGTAGGGAGCCAGGCTGATCCAAGACTTCCACGGAGGCCCTGATGAAAGGACAAAGTGAAGGAACTTTAGTTTTGGGTCCTTGTCCAGGAGTTGTCTTGGCAAAGACAGTGCCTCCTCAGAGGAGTCAAGGTTTCAGCTTCCAGGGCTTGACATTTTCCACTGGGCTGTGGTTGTCAGTCCTTAGGTAGGTTTGTCTGAGTTATCCAGTGTTCTCCGCCAGCATTGTCTGATGTAGCTCTCTGTTGATCTTGTACACCTACCCCTGCACTAATAGTACAGAAGGTGTTTACTTCTTAATAAACTTGCTGGACATAAGTCATCAGCTATGTCCAGGTCTCAGCTATTGCTTTTCTCTTCCTTATTTCTCATCCCCAGTCCTTCCACTCAATACTTCATGGCCCAAAACTCTTATTCCTGCTGGTTTTGGTCATCAGGCTGTACCAGCCAGGCTACATCTTATAGCCCTGGATTACACGCCATCTTCATAGCCTGAAGAAACAGCTTTTTGGTGAGCATCTCATCTTAATAGCAAGCTCTTTTGTTCTTGAATTATGTGTTAGATTTTTACTAGTCTTAATGGTTTATATTCCATTGTATGCAATCTCTCTTTCCTTTATAATTTTAAGAGAAAATTTAATTGACACAATATTTTTAATAATTTGATACATGTTTGTAATATATAGCGACCAAATTATGTTCATTATCAGTTCTATTTTGCCAAACATTTGTCATTTCAATGATGTTATAGACTTGAGACTATACTTTTGTTATTTGAAATGTGTGATGCATTATTGTAGACTATGGTTAGCCTACTGAGACATAAAACACTAGAGTGAATTCCACCTAACTGTATTTTGGTAGCCATTACCAAATCTCACTCAAACCCTCCTCAACTCTGCCATTCTTCATCGTCAATGTCCATTTATGCTACTTGTCATTCTATAAGATCAGCCGCTGATGGACACCTTGATTTACCAATATTCACATTAGCTGTTTCCATTTCTGATCATTTAAATAGTACAGAGCTAAAAATGGAAGAACAGCATGTCTTTAGGATAATGACTTAGTTTCTTTTGGTTTTATGCTCGGTAGTGAAATAGCTGAATCATAAGGTATTTCTATTTTTTTAGTGTTAAAAATTTGCCATATCACATTCCATAGTGGCCATCCTAACTTATATCCCCAACAAAAATCCATAAAAAGTCTTTCTTCCTGTGCAGTTTTACCAGCATTTCCCAGTTTGCTTGTCTTTTGACACTAACCATTCTAACTGGTAAAATAATCCCTTATTATGGCTTTCTTTGATTAGTGATTTTAATGAAATCTGCTTTTAATCGGTCATTGGGATATATATCTTCTCAACAACACCACAAAGGCACTCCAGAGATGGACCTGAATATCTTTCAGCAATAGAAGAATGGAAATTACTATTCTGGTGTTTTAGGATGAAATCCTAGCTTTTACCAGGTTGTAGGGCTCCTGGAATCTTGAGAACTCCTTTTCCAGTGAGGCCAATAATGTCATGAAATTCTATATTTTATGTAGGTATTAACGGCTGGTATGTGCTAAATTTCTCCCTTGCACTTAACCTATATCCTTGGAAATATAAAGTTGTCAGAGAAATGCCCCAGACTGCAGTTGTAGCAATTTAATGGCTCTAATATAACCGTGTCTTGTAAACACCATTTGCTTGCTTATATCCATGTGACCATTTGGAAGGCCACAGACTCTAGTTCCTTGACCCCATTACCTTTTGCAGTAGCCCAGCCAGCCACTATCTATACAAATACAAAAATCGCTTGCTTCAGTGATGCATTCATCAGTGTGAATTTGTTGAATTAGTTGGTTAAAATGGAAGCCCACACCATAGTTTTCTCCTTTCTTGGCTAGTGAGGATAACAGTAATGCACTTGTCATCTCAGCACTTGAACCATGTTGCAGTTTGAACATGTTTGGAAAAAGGAATTCTTGAACACAGCCGCACTAGCTCACTTGACCTCACTCAGAGACCAACAGCAGAACCTTACCAACCAGGAAAGACTCAGAATTCTGGTACAAGAAGAACATAGGTGAAGAGCTTCATCAGAAACGGCCTGTGGTGCTCTGTGGTCCACAGAACAAGAACTCCACAGGGTTCCATCACAAGGTCTTCAGCACGATGCCATGGCAGTTACACACAGCTTGACCGACAATATAAAATGAAAGCTGTCGTTTTAAAGCTTTTCTGCTTGCATTTTGGTGTGATGTGATGCAATGCCTGGCAGGAAGGCTGGTAAACAACAGTGGTTGGTAACTCTGGAGAGCAGCCCTTGTGCTTGCCCTTTTCTAGAAACAGAACAAGCCATTGTTGGCTTCGAGAGACATACAATGCTTTAAAGCCATCAGTTGCTATTGCTTTGAAGCTTCCCAGGCTCATCCTTGTGCTTATTTCATTGCCTCCTCTGTTCTTCCTCTACTTCTCATGCCTGCAGCTACTGTTATAGGAAAATAGCATGGCAAAACAATGGATAACAGATAAGAAGTCTGAGGCCCTTTCACTATCTCCAGGAGGTGATTGAAGTACTCTGCACATTTCTCTTTTAAATTGCTGCAGCAGCGACTATCATTTTGTGTGAGGTCTACACTGAATATTCTTGGTGTTGGATGAGACAATTGTGTTTTCTAGGCATCAGGATGGGAAAGGAAGCTACTGGTTGTGCATAAGGGAGATGGTTAACTAGGCTGTTGGTCATTTTCATCTCTATGATGAAAATTTGATGGTCTTCTGAAACCCTGACTCCAAACATAAATACGCATGTGCGCGAGCACACACACACACACACACACACACACACACACACACACACACACACTTTTTAAAAAATCCTGGTTTTACTGTATATTTATTAGCTCAGATATTTTATTTTCTATAAGGATTTTGAAGGAACATGTTGCTGACAGGAGAAAGAACACATACCTCATATTATACACCAAATCGCTGCCCTGCGGACAAGGTTGCCTTCCAGTTACCAATGGTAAAGAATTGAGATTTATAACAAAAACTGAAAATGTTAAATAAAGTTTCCTATAGAAAAATCTATGAGTTATACTTTTATACACTGTCTTCGCCTATCTTTTCAGCATAATTCATAAGTAATAAATTCACCTCATTGGCTTTCTGCATACCCTCTGGTGGACAAGTTTGCAATCAGTCAGTGGAAATGGTCAGAAATATCAAATAATCTTTCCAGTACATGAATAATTTCTTTTAAATGATAATCAATTTAGTATAAATCAAAGCTTTGGAGGTAATTACATGGAAGCTACTTTGCAGTATTGGCTCTTTTGCATAATGGTGGAAAAAATATAAGTCAAGATATATAAAGACAAGATGTTTCCTATTCTGCTTCTTAAAAGCTAATGAATTTGTTGCGTTTGAAGAGTCAAGGGTATTTATAAAGGTCTTATGGAAGCTCTGGAATATGCAACCTATGAATGCATGGAATCTGTGTGGTCAGAGCCTCATTGAATGCTTCAATGCTGATTTACACACAGGAGTCTCTATTCTCAGGCTCCAGGCTGAGAAATTCGGTAATTATCATTATAGCAGCCTCTGCAGACATGACACGGAAGTAAAGGAAGATTCTATTCTAACTGGGCTGATGTATCTACTGTCCCTGAAGAAAGAGGTTTCTTTGTGCTATGTCAATCAGTGAAGTAGCAGTATTGAAAGTGTCACTAGCCCTTGGAAAAATTCAGAATGTCACATTTATTTACAAAATGAACAACGAGAAACACATCCATTAGATAAATGATGTTTTGTAGGTGACCATTCTAAGAATCCCATGCCCCAAAATCCACCAGCTCCCCAAAAGACAAGAAGAAGCAAAAACCCTCTGTGTCTAATACAACTTTGCCGAGACTCCCGGCTTCTGCAGCTGGCTTTATAGAACACAGAATTTTCCTGCACATGACATTTTTTGAAAACATAATTCAATTGTTCTTGTGCAAGAGTGATGACACAAGAAAATGGCTCCCTATTGTTTTGTTTTTTCTTTTTGGCTTTCTTCTTGATTATACAAGCTGCTGTTGAGTATTAAGCCTACCATATGAGACTTACCTAATTAAGAGCATTGCTCCAGCCAACTTCTTTTTTTTTGTTTCCAAACACATTAAATAGAAAGTTTCAATTCTTTAATATGAAAATAAAGTTTTTACATATAGAATATATATTTATATGTGTACATATTACCCATGTATACATACATACATGTTACGCCACATTTATACATGTAAATATGTCAATTCACACATAAAATAAATGTATACGCGTTTACCTGTGAGTGTGAGATGATGAGTTTTATAGTCAGTCTCACACATGCTGAACAAGTGTTCTATCAATGATCTATATCCAACTCAATATTTTGTGCATATTCCAGCCAACTTCTTAGAGTGCTTTACCCATGTTAGGGATGAGGGCATCCTAGGGACAGCATCTAAGAACTATCATAAGATAATCTCTTTTCTGATGCTTTGCTTCTAAGTCAACTGCATCTGTTCACATTTTAAACCTTCCCCAAACCACTTCAGGGGCTCTCAAAGTCACTTGTAAGTAGTAGAAAGATGGTTCTTTACAAATACAAGTTCATTGGTTATCACTATGGTGCACCTTTTCATGATGACACTGAACCATCTCCAAAGACTTGGTGATCTCTGTTGGTAGATACAGCATTTCTTGAAAGGACTTTAAAGAATAATACTCTTAATATCACTAAACATGTGAAAACAGAGCATTCTAATTTCATTTTCACCAAGTGCAACAAATAATAGAGAATGAGTTTTATTCACAATAGCCGGAACCTGGAAACAACCTAGATGCCCCTCAACTGAAGAATGGATAGAGAAAATGTGGTACATTTACACAATGGAGTACTACTTAGCTGTAAAAACAATGATATCATGAAATTTGCAGGCAAATGGATGAAACTAGAAAAAAAAACATTCTTAGTGAAGTAACCCAGATCCAGAAAGACAAACACAGTGTATTCAATCCTAAGTGGTTAGTAGATGTAAAGCAAAGGATAACCAGCCCACAACCCACAACTCCAGAGGAGCTAGGTAGCAAGGAGGACACTAAGAGGGACACGTGATTGCTCTGGGAAGGAGAAAAAGATGAGACTTCCTGGAGGGGGGGCAGTAGAGGGGAGGGGATGGGGGATTAGAAAGGAGCATGAGGAAACCGGATGGTCGCATTAGGAGAAGGATGGGGTGGGAGAGCAAGGAAAGAGATATCTCAATAGAGGGAGCAATTAATGGGCTAGGGAGAAAACTGATGCTAGGGTAATTCCCAGGAATACACCAGGATGACCCCAAGCTAAAACTCCTAGTAATAGTGGACAGGGTGCCTCAACTGGCCTTCCCCTGTAATCAGATTGGTGACTATCCTAACTGTCCTAATAGAACCTTCATTCAGTAACTTAAGGAACATGTGGTTGTACACACACATGCAGAGAGAGAGAGAGACAGAGAGAGAGAGAGAGAGAGAGAGAGAGACAGAGAGAGAGAGAGAGAGAGAGAGAGAGAGAGAGAGAGAGAGAGAGAAGAGAAAGAGATTTTGGATGTTCTCCACTTGCTCTTCAGAACCAGCCCTCTTTTGATTCTCCCATGTGAGCACATATAGGGGACTCACTTGGCCCAGATGTTACGTGAATAATTGGTTCTAATTTAATGAGCTACTCAGGGTTTCCTTCCGTTATAGCCTCTGTTTTGTCTTTTCAGACTGCTGCACGTTAAATTCTTTTGGGTCAGTGAGCATCCTGTTGGCCTTCTCTTAAGTGATTCTTGCTGTCACATTGCATTTTGCTTCTCCTTCCCATGCTGGAGGGGAGAGCTGCTTCTGACAAAGCTCCAGCCTAGGAGCTGCAGTCACTCTGTTACTTCAGTGTGACTTTCCCCAAGAAGCATGAAGATGCTGAGATCTTCTTTAAGTCTACAGCCATTTAACCCTGAGATTTCATGTGCGTAAATGATCATTTCATTGACTTTGAGTGTGGAAGCACAAGCATGTTGCTTTTCTTGAATTTCTTGTTTCCCATTAATTTATTTAATTAATGTTAAAATATTTAAAAACAATTAGGTGGGTCAGTTGAGAACCTATAACCTAAAACATCTAAAACTACAAATCTTTCAGTGTGTGAACAATAGTTTTTAAATTAAAAAAAAAAACCTTTGCAATTCCTTCTTTCCTAAGGTGAATTTTTCCTACCAATGAGCAAATCAGTGCAAAGCGATGATGTACTTATCAGCAGTCATTTGGGGTCCCTCATATAGCAGTGGCAGGAAATGCCTTACAAAGATGTGAGTGGAAAATGATATCTGCGTGATATATTTGCAGGGTAGGCTGATGGGCCCCATAAGGATAAGACTGTCTTGTTCTTGATGGAAGGTTAGTACAGAAATAGATGTGTGAGTCAGACCTCAGCATGGCGATGACTTCCTGACAAGCGCTCTCTACACCCAGAGTATGTTAAGCTTAAAGTCAAGGAACCACTATACTTTAGCTCTTTAAACTTCTAATTTCAACCAGAAATCATACTTAAAAAGTGTGCTAAAGTAAAGACCCCAATGATTGGTGTGTGCAGTTTATTAGAGCTAGACTGTGCCAACCATTAAACAATGAGATGTACGTGTAAATTTGCCCTTGGTAGAGTACTGTGTCGCTGAGTACCTGAATTTGCATTGTTTCAAGTAATTGACATTGACTTGAATGCAGTTTGGAAAAATTGTCAACACCAGTACAAGGAGATATATATCTGTCCCTTCAGTGACTCTGGGAATCAGGACCATTTTTCAGACATGAAAGTTTGAATAGCTTTCCTATTTGAATTTCTATTTCAATAGTTTTACAGAAAAAATAAAAAATTGCCTCCAATAGTTACTAATTTATGAAGTAGAATGGGTTCAACTGCTTTCAAGCATATAGTTAACATATAGGCAACAGGAAGCATGGCTTATATGGTTTATCTGGTATCCAGCTACAGCTGTGCCTCTTCCACTTTAACGATGGGAGAGATCAAGTCTACAGAACATGTAGAACAGACACACTCATACCTATCTTAATCATCATTACCTCTCAGAAATTTTTGCTTCGGAATAACTTTTCTAGAAACTTCTATGTGCCTAAGTTTTAAGTAGCATGCTCTGTTAGCACATGTCAGTCCCATTAACTAACACACTTTAGATTATCTCCTCTAGACTTTGCATAGTTCTTCCCTACATAAGCCTGGAGAGAAGTCAAACAAGAGAACTCTGCACCAGAAAATAAATGAAAGTCAATGCCAGTTCTTAGAACAGGTAATTTAGAACCACAAATTAAATAATCCTTACTCTTACAGACAGATCTGTGTCTTGCTGTAATTTGAATTGATGCAAATGCATGTCTGTTTCTATTGATGCAACACTGGAGTCTTCTTACTCTTGATGGAAGATGCAGTATCTATTTTAATATAGACACAAACTCAGATCATTCATGTAATAATAAATCAGATATCTATAAGGTAAGGAACATGTGATTATGGAGGGCGTTACTAAACCCAGGTCAGCTGACTAAGACTTGCAAGGTTATCTTAACAGTTTGGAGCAATGAATGGCAAGGTAAACAGTAGTGGGGGGACAGAGTGTGACCACTGAAGGTGCTATAAAGGGCATGGTGTGAGCACTGTAGATTCTGCCATGCAGAAGAGTCATTGGCAAAAGAACCCTGGTGCTAATAGAATGGCCAAAATTCAACTAACAAAATAGAAGAGTTTCATAATCATGATAGTTGATGATCATTGCAAACCTACACAATCCCAGGCATATAGGACTTTACAAGTGATGTCCCAAGGGCTTTATATGTACTTAGATGTAGTTTTAAATAGTGCATTATTATATTCTTAATAATTATAATTACTTAAAATTATAGACAGTTGCTTTGCATATTATTGTATTATTGATATATTATACATTATTAACAGTTATTTTACACATTGATGTGACAAAGACCTGCCTGACAAAAATAACTTAAGAAAGGAAGGAAAGGAGGACAGGGAGAGATGAAGGAAGGAAGGAAGGGAGGGAGGCAGGAAGGGAGGGAAGGAGGGAGAGAGGGAGGAAGGGGGAGGGAGGGAGACAGGCTAGTTTACTTCATCTCATAGTTTGAGGGTACAGTCCATCATGGTGGGGAGGACATGAAGGCAGGAGGCTGGGGCAGCTGGTCCCATCATATGCACACTTCGAAAGTGGAGAGAGATGCAAGAGTGCTCAGCTCACTTTCTCTTTTTTATTTAGTCTGGTAGCCTAACCAACTAGGATGCTGTCACCCACATTAAGGGAGCCTCTTTCCTACTAAACCTTCCTGGAAACATCTTACAGACATATCTTGACGTGTTTCCATAGTGATTCTAAATCCTACCAAGTTGTCATCAAAGATGGACTATCAAGCATGTCCTCTGTTATTTATCTTTCGTGTTTCTACGTAGATCTCTTTCCCTATCATTGCAAGATCCTTTCTACTACTGTTTCTAGTTTGAATAGACACAGGGCCTCCCTCTAGTATCATACTTGGTATTTAGGAGGGACCATTAATTTTTATTTTCTGGCCAGGAATTTTTTTTCCAGCTTCAGTGTTTGTTTTGGTATGACCAGGAGAAAAAAAATACTGTTCAACATTCTGGGTCTCATGAGCAGATGGGAGTGGAAGCCAAATATATTATGGAGGAGGTAAAAGAGTGAAAGTTATACAGCTCAATTGTGGCTCCTTGACTATTCATCTCTTGCAGCTGAGCTGTGAGTTCAACCAGAATGGACACCTTTCTTTGCAAGTGAGCACTCTAGCAACTGAGAATGTGCCTAATGAATGATGGAGGGATGTGGGACTTTGAACAGATGAAGGGATGACATGGAAAGATCTTGCAAGGGCACTCTTGCAGTTTTACCGCATTCCTGGCAACTTGCTATGTTTATTTTTGTTCAAAATCTCTCAGGCACAAACACTGTTAAGTCTGCCTTATATCATCTCGTCCCACAGCAAGACTTCTTATACTTCTTCAAAGTCGTGAAGGATGAAGATAAGCCCTGTGAAATGCCACAGTTAAAACTCAATCTTAAAAACACCCCTCAACACAATAAGGCATTGTCTATTGATTTGAGGTAAGTTTTTGGAAACTAAATTCTACTGTTTCTCTAGTTGTAGTTTTTTAAGAATGTATGAAGAGAGATAGCAGATGCTGGTGTCTTTGGACTTGATCTTGAGCACTTTGCACGTAAAATCAAAGCACAGAGCACACCAGTTCTCCTACAAGTCAGCTTAGCAGATCTTGGCGAATTCACTTCTCCCATTCTGCATCATTGCGTGTAAAACAAAGGCATCAATAACGACCATCCTGTAGTGTATGGAGAGGATTTAAAATGCCACAAAGAAAGACACAGCACCTAGAAACACACTTACACAGAGAAGGAAAAAGGCATGTCTGAGGGCAACAGGAGGAGGTGCCTCTGATCACAGTTCAGTGAAAGCCCTTGACACTATGCAGGCAGAGGACACACCCTCCGGTGAGGATGTAAGCCATGCCAGCACAGCCCGGTGTCTCCTGTTATCCCCGAATCCTGCCCACTGTTCCCGTTTATGAAACAATGAAATCTTAGGTTAAATACCTGTGTTAAGCTTCCCTCCTTCTCTGCTAGTGAGTTCTAACTCTGTATCTGCCAGGCTCTGCAGCCTGCTTTAAGTACAGAACCACTTAGAGAAACTTAGGGTTTGGAGAGGTTAGCTTAGACTCTGTGCTAAAATTAGTAAAGTGACTATAAAGTACCCAGTTTGGTTTCCCAAAATAAAGTAGATCATCTCTCTGGAGAAAAAGCTATTTTCCCCTTCTAGGATATTATAAAATAAATTTTATTTATTTATTTTTTTTACTGAGGCAGATAAAGGGCTAAAATATGAGTGGGAAATTATGATTTTACTTAAAACTAACTTGAGTGTGTCTAGAATCATTAATTAGCATTTAAGTTTATCTAGCTTACTATCTTTATTTGTGCTTCTTAATAAGAGGGAAAATCATATTATCTTTATAAAAATATTTTTAATTGGAATAGCATTGTATAATTTTCCTTCACCCCCTTTCTTGCTTCAACACTGCCCCAACTACCTTCCCTTAAATCCCTCCACGCCCTTCCCTCTCTTCCAAGTGGATATCCTTTTTTATTTTATTACTATTGTTTCACACACACACATGCATATATGTCTATGAACAAATAGATGCGTGTATAATCTTCTGCATCCATTTTTGGTGTGTGTGTGTGGGGGGTAGTTGTTCAGAACTGACCATGGTTGCATCAGGCAACCATTAAGCGGGCTCATCCTGGAAGAAGCCAGCTCTTCTTCCAGGAGCCATTAGTTGCCTGTAGTTCTTTGTCTAGGAGTGGATCTCCATGAAATTTTCTCCTTTCCAGGTTAACATGTCTATTGACATTGCCCATTGTTCCAGTCTTGTTTATGTAGCCATATCCATGAGAGTTTTGTGCTGCTGTTTGATGTTTATTAGGCATACCAGAAGATGGCTTGGTTGACCTGTGGCCTCAGATGAGCTTCTCTGTCTGTTTCTTCACTGCATTCCTGTGGGTGTTTGGATGAGCATTGTACTTCAAAATGCAAGTATATGTGTGCATATCTTCATGTATTCTGCCTCAGTCTTAACTTGTTATTATCACTACCTTACTTTTTCTAAATTTTGAGATAGACTCTTGTTGTATAACTCAGGTATTAGAGCTCACCCTTGGAGAAAACCCTCACTGACAAGCCAGTCTGGTCATGCAGAGATAAGGAAGCATCCTGACTATTGTTGGGAATGAATCTAGAAGTAAACCCTTTAGACAGACATTCGGATTCATGTTATGAAAAATCTTTTAGCCAAAAGCCACCTGAGCCCCACCGCCACGTGTGAGCTTTATGCCAGCCACCTGCCCGAGTTAGGCCCAAATGAATACACAGAAACTTGTATTAGGTTCAAAGCTGCTTGGCCAATGACTAGGACTTCTCATCTGCTAACTCAGTCTTAACTATCATAAACCTATATATTTTATAAGACTTTATTATCAGACACCTTATTGGCGTCCCTCCTTGCTGGGATCATATCTTGCCACTGGAGCAGGAACGGAGGGGAAAAAGGGACCCTTCCTGTTTCTCCTTCGCTTAAATATTAGTCTCCTTGCTATGTCATTTCCTGCCTGGATCAGCACTTCTCTACTACATTTCCCAGAATCCTCTTTGACTCCTAGTTCCGTCTAACTTGTTGTCTCATTGGCCAAACAGTATTTTATTTAACAATCAATAAGATAAACATACACAGTAGTACATTCCCCATCAGATTCATTCTATCGAGTAAGAATAAAAAGAAGCAAATAGAATCAGAAATCATCCTGAACCTGAAATGAATTGGGTGTCCTTGGAATCTGTCAATGATTTCATACAAATGTATTTCCTCTCAGAAACTGAACTTAAATAATAGTGGAGCAGTTGGGGAAGACAATTGAGTATAAATGAGATGCTAAAGAAAGGCAATCTGCCTTAGAAGAGGTAGACCAGCAGTGTAGTCAGTGCTGTCAACCAGCTCCTAGAAACACTTGGGAGCCAGGCATCTGAGCATGCCTGGGCCAGCGGGGGGAGGGGGGAAGGGGGGAGGGGAGGAGTATCTTGATTCATTAATAGAGGCAGCAAGACCCAACCACTAGGAAGCCAGCAGTGGTTTACATTTGTTGTTCTCTGCTTCCTGGTTGTGGATGTGATGTAAGCAGTTGATTGAGCACCTCCCACCTTCACCTTCCCACCACAATGGACTGTACCCTTGAACTGTGGTCCAGAATGCTTTTTTCTTGAGTATTTTATCCTAACAATAGAAGAAGAACCTAAGATGAGTAGCAATAGGAAAAGGCAGATCAGAGAAAGCTAAAGAGCTTCAGGACAATGACCTGAGAAACTTCTATAAATCAGTGGACCAGGACTGAAAGGATTATAATTCCTGTCAAGAAGTCAGGAATGAGGGCTCCTGAACTCAGTAAGTATTCATGCCACAACAATGTGCGTATAAAAAGGCAATCTGAATTCACCAGGTCATCAGAGACAAAGTGACAATCTATGGGAGATACAAGAAAATGAATAAAAATCCATGCCAAACTTGATACAAGCTCAGATAAAAATAAATTAATATGAAAAACAGTTTTTAGCTTAGTCTCAACAAAACAAGTTGTAATAATATGTTATTTAGAGGAAGGCCCACCCTGAGCCTAGACACACCTCACCCTTGTTCCTCCTCCACCCTCTGCCTGCCGCCTGAGGTGAGTCTGGGCGCTGCTCTGCCCCCGATGCCATACATCACCCCCTATTCGCTTCTTCCTGAGCCTCCCCCTGGACAAGAGTGGACCAGCCCAATCTGGAAGACCCACCCTGAGTCCAGAGACACCTCACCCTTGTGCTCCCTCTGCCCTCTGCCCTCTGCCCTCTGCCCTCTGCCCTCTGCCCTCTGCCCTCTGCCCTCTGCCTGCTGCCTGAGAGAGGGAGAGACCCCACCTGCACCCACTGGAAGAAGGGATGGAAAGACGACAGAATAAGAACACACTCAACAACAGAAAGACCAATATGACACCACCAGAATCTAGGGACTCCACACCAGCAAGAACTGAAAAGGACAACACAGAGGATGAAGAAGAGATGGACCTTAAAAATTATCTTATGAAGATGATAGAGACCATTAAAGAGGAAACAAGAAAACCCCTTAAAGAAATAGAAGAAAAACAAGCAAAAATTACATTAAATGGAGGAAAAGACAAACCAAAAAAAATTCAAGAAATAAACAAATATCTCAAAGAATCTAAAGAAAGCCAGGAAAAAACAACCAAACAAGTGAAGGAAACAATTCAAACAGTTCACTGTTTGAAAGCAGAATTAGAAACAATAAAGAAAACACAGAATGAGGGGATGCCAGAAATAGAAAAGCTGGGTAAATGATCAGGAACCTCTGATGTAAGCATAACCAATAGAATACAAGAGATGGAAGAGATAATCTCAGGTGTTGAAGATTCATTAGAGGATATCTAGTCATTAAATAAAGAAAAATCTCAAGTCCAACAAATCCTTAACACAAAATATCCAGGAAATATGGGACACCGTGAAAAGACCAACCTAAGGATAATAGGTATAGAAGAAGGTGAAGAAATTCAGCTCAAGGGTACAGAAAATATGTTCAACAAAATCATAGGAGAAAACTTCCCCAACCGACAGAAAGATATGCCTATGAAAGTACAAGAAGCTTACAGAAAACCAAATAGATTGGACCACAAAAAGATGTCCTCTCGCCACATAATAATCAAAACACCAACCTACAGAATAAAGAGAAAATATTAAGAGCAGCAAAAGAAAATGGCCAAGTAACATATAAAGGCAGATCTATCCGAATTACACCAGACTTCTCAATAGAAACTTTGAAAGCCAGAGATCCTTGACAGATGTTCTACAAACTCTAAGGGAATATGGATGCCAGCCCAAACTACTGTATCCAGAAAAGCTTTCAATCACTGTATATGGAGAAAACAAGATACTCCATGACAAAACTAGATTTAAGCAATACATATCCACAAATCCAGTCCTACAGAAATTACTGGAATGAAAACTTCAACACAACAAAGATAAATATGCTAAAAAAAAAAACATAGGCAAAAGATAATCCCACTTTACCAAACACCAAAAAAGAAAAGTGGGTAAATTCACACACAATAACAGCACCAACAACAAGTCCAAAACAAACAAGAATCAACAATCAATGGTCAATAATATCCCTCAATGTCAATGGTCTTAATTTGCCTATAAAAAGATACAGGCTAACAGAATGGATACGAAGACAGAATCCATCCTTCTGCTGTATACATGAAACACATCTCAACTTCAAAGACAGACAGTACCTCAGAATAAAGGGTTGGGAAAAGATTTTACAATCAAATGGACACAAGAAACAAGCTGGCGTAGCAATCCTAATATCTAACAAATAAGGTTTCAAACTAAAATCAATCAAAATAGATGAAGAAGGGCATTTCATACTTATCGCATCAAAGTCTATCAAGATGAAGTCTCAATCTTGAACATCTATGCCCCAAATACAAAGGAACCCACATTTGTAAAAGAAATATTATTAAAGCTCAAATCACACATAAAACCTCACACACTTATAGTAGGAGACTTCAACACCCTGCTCTCACCACTAGACAGGACCACCAGACAGAAGCTTAACAAAGAGAAAAAGCAACTAACAGATGTTATGACCCAATTGGGTTTAACAGATATCTAGAACATTCCATCCGAACACAAAAGAATATACTTTCTTCTCAGCACCACATGAAACCTTCTCCAAAATTGACCATATACTTGGCAATGTAGCAAACCTACACAGATACAAAAAAATTGGAATAACCCACTGTATCTTATCAGACCACCATGCTTTAAAGTTAGAATTCAACAACAACACAAATTGCAAAAACCCTACAAACTCATGGAAACTAAATAATGCACAATTGAACCATTCCTGGGTCAAGGAATAAATTAAAAAAAAAGAAATAAAAGACTTCCTAGAATTCAATGAGAATGAAGATACAACATACCCAAACCTATGGGACACATTGAAAGCAGTGATAAGAGGAAAGTTCATAGCACTAAGTGCCAACATGAAGAAACAGGAGAATAGTCACACTAGAGAATTAAGAACACAACTGAAAGCTCTAGAACAAAAGGAAGCAAACTCTTGCTGGAGGAGTAGACACCCAGAAATAATCAATCTGAGGACTGAAATCAATAAAGTAGAAACTAGGAAAACACGAAAAAGACTCCATAAAACAAAGAGTTGGTTCTTCGAGAAAGTCAACAAGATAGACAAACCTTTATCCAAACTAACCAAAAGGCAGAGAGAGAACATGCAAATTAACAAAATAAGATATGAAAAGGGGGGATATAACAACGGACACTGAAGAAATCTGGAGAATCATCAGGTCATACTTTGAAAACCTGTACTCCAGAAAATTTAAAAATCTAAAGAAAATGGACAACTTTCTGGATAGATATCACTTACCAAAAGTAAATCAAGAACAGATAAGCAATTTAAACAGACCTATAACCCCTAATGAAATAGAAGCAGTCATCAAAAGTCTACCAACCAAAAAAAAGCCCAGGGTCAGATGGTTTCAGTGCAGAATTCTACCAGAAATTCAAAGAAGAGCTAATACCAATACTCCTCAAATTGTTCCAAACAATAACAGCAGAAGGGACATTGCCAAACTCTTTCTATGAGGCTACAATTACCTTGGTACCCAAGCCACACAAAGGCACAATGAAAAAAGGGAATTACAGACCAATATCCCTCATGAACATTGATGCAAAAATATTCAACAAAATACTGGCAAATCGAATCCAAAAACACATCAGAGAAATCATCCACCACGATCAAGTTGGCTTTATCCCAGGAATGCAGGGACGGTTCAACATATGAAAATCCATCAATGTAATCCACCATATAAACAAACTGAAAAAGAAAAACCACATGATCATCTCGCTAGATGCTGAAAATGCCTTTGACCAAATCCAACATCCCTTCATGATAAAGGTCTTGGAGAGATCAGGAATAACAGGATCATACCTAAACATGATAAAAGCAATATACAGCAAACCAACAGCCAACATCAAACTAAATGGAGAGAAACTCAATGCAATTCCTCTAAAATCAGGAACAAGACAAGACTGTCCACTCTCTCCATATCTCTTCAATATTGTACTTGAAGTGCTAGCTGGAGCAATAAGACAACAAAAGGAGATCAAGGGGATACAAATTGGAAAGAAAGAAGTCAAACTCTCACTATTTGCAGATGATATGGTAGTTTACATAAGTGACCTGGGAAAATCTCGACCAGGGAACTCCTACAGCTGATAAACACCTTCAGCAAAGTGGCAGGATACAAGATTAACCCAAAAAAATCAGTACCCCTCTATATACAGATGATAAATGTGCTGAGAAAGAAGTCAGAGAAACATCACCTTTTACAACTAAGAACATAAAATATCTTGGAGTAACACTAACCCAAAATGAGAAAGACATTTATAGTAAGAACTTTGAGTCTTTAAGGAAAGAAATTAAAGAATATACCAGAAAATGGAAAGATCTCCCATGCTCTTGGATAGACAGGATCAACATAGTAAAAATGGCAATCTTGCCAAAAGCAATCTACAGATTCAATGCAATTCCCATCAAAATCCCAACACAATTCTTCACATACCTTGAAAGAACAGTACTCAACTTCATATGAAACAACAAAAAACCAAGAATAGCCAAAACAACCCTGTACAATAAAGTAACTTCAGGAGTCAAAACTATCCCTGAGGTCAAGCTCTATTATAGAGCCATAGTTCTAAAAACAGCTTGGTATTGGAAAAAAAATAGACAGGTTGACCAATGGAATCGAATTGAAAACCTTGATATTAACCCACACACCTATGATCATCTGAGTTTTGACAAAGAATCTAAATTCTATACAATGGAAAAAAGAAAGCATATTCAACAAATGGTTGGCATAACTGAATTTAGACATGGAGAAGATTGCAGATAAATCCAAATCTTTCGCCATGCACAAGACTTAAATTCCAATGGGTCAAAGACCTCAACATAAATTCAGCCACACTGAACCTCCTAGAAGAGATGGTAGGTGGTACCCTCGAACAAATTGGTACAGCAGACTGCTTCCTGAACATAACACCAGTAACACAAACATTGAGATGGACAATTAATAAATGGGACCTCCTGAAACTGAGAAGCTTCTGTAAAGCAAAGGACACAGCCATCAAGACAAAATGCCAGCCCAGAGAATGGGAAAAGATATTCACCAACCCCACATCTGACAGAGGGCTGATCACCAAAATATGCAATGAATTCAAGAAGCTAGCCACTAAATCACCAAACAATGCAATTAAAACATGGAGTGCAGAACTAAATAGAGAATTCTCAACAGAGGAATCTAAAATGGCTGAAAGACACTTGAGAAAGTGTTCAACATCCTTAGCCATCAGGTAAATACAACTCAAAACAACTCTGAGACACCATCTTACTCCTATCAGAATGGCTAAAATCAATAACACCAATGACAGTCTATGCTGGAGAGGATGTGGAGAAAGAGGAGCACTCTTCCATTGCTGGTGGAAGTGCAAACTTGTACAACCACTTTGGAAATCAGTATGGCAGTTTCTCGGGAAAATGGAAATCAGCTTACCTCAAGATCCAGCAATTCCTCTCTTGAGCATATACCCAAAGAATGCACATTCATACAATAAGGACATATGCTCAACTATGTTCATAGCAGCATTATTTGTGATAGCCAGAACATGGAAGCAACCTAGATGCCCCTCAACTGAAGAATGGATAGAGAAAATGTGGTACATTTACATAATGGAGTACTACTCAGCGGGCGAAAAAAAAAAAACAATGGAATCTTGAAATTTGCAGGAAAATGGATGGAACTAGAAGAAACCATTCTGAGTGAGGTAACTTAGTCACAAAAAGATAAACATGGTATGTACTCACTCCTATGTGATTTTTAGACATAGAGCAAATGATTACCATTCTACAATCCACAGTGCCAGAGGAGCTAGGAATCAAGGAGGGCCCCAAGAGAAGATTGCATAGTCCTTCAAAGAAGAGGAGGGGGACAAGAACCCCTGAACAAAGTAGGAGCATGGGACATGGGTGGAGAAAAAGGAGATGGAAAGGGAAGAAGGGGAGGGGGGAGGAGAACAAGAGGACTGAGACAGGGGAGGAATAGAGGAGGGCAAGAAAGAAGATGCCTTGATAGAGGGAGACAGTACAGGTTTGGATAGAGGTCTGGCACAGGGGAAATGTTAGGGGATCCATAGGGATGACTCCAACTAAGAATCCAAGCAGTGGTGGAGAGGCTGCCTTTGATGTCTTTCCCCTTTAATGAGATTGGTGTCTACCTTGGTTACCATTCCTAGAGCCTTCATCCAGTAGCTGTTCCAAGAAGAAACAGGCACCCACAGCTAAGCACTGAACCATACCCCTGGAATCCAATTGTGGAGAGGGAGAAGGGCTGAGCAAAGAAGCCAAGACTGTGCCACAGAAACCCACAGAAACAGTTGACCTGACCTAGTGAGAGCATGGAGACCCTAGTCATAAAGCTGGGGAACCAGCATTGGACTGAACCAAGCTCTCTGAATGTGGGTGCCAGCTAGGAGGCCAAGACAGTCTATGGGACCTCTAACAGTGGAGCCAGTCTTTAACCCTAAAGAACAAATGGACTTTGGGAGCCAGTTCCCTATGGAGGCATACTATTGCAGCCCAGATACAGCAAGGAGGGCCTAGGCCCTCCCCCAAATGATATGACAGACTTTGAAGGTCCCCAGTAGAGGGGCTCAGTATCTCTGGGGAAGAGTTGGGGGATGGTTTGGGGAGGTTGGTGGGGAACATGGGAGGATGGGAGGGTGAGGGAATGGCTGGGATGGATATGTAAATAGGAGTAGTAATTAAAGATTTTAAATAAAAAATTTTTTAAAAAGAAAAAATATGTGTTATTAAATGAGAAGCAATGCATTATTTCTACTTAGGGGTTGCCACTCTTTTGATGAATTATTATTTCAATATTATATTTATCTGATGTAACAAATCAGCCAGTCAGTAAGGCCAATATTTCACATTTAAGTGTGTGCACAGAACTCATTCTTTGATTGTGTAGACAAGTCTGTTTAACATTTTCCACAAAACAAGTTAATTTCAGGCATGTTATCTGGTCTTGGTGTCGGAATTCCACTCTTTATTCCTACTTTATGCTGAGATATTTGACAGGGTCTTTCTGAACATCTACTAGGAGGACAAAAAACAGAAGGAAGGAAGGAAGGAAGGAAGGAAGGAAGGAAGGAAGGAAGGAGGGAGGGAGGGAGGGAGGGAGGAAGGAAGGAAGGAAGGAAGGAAGGAAGGAAGGAAGGAAGGAAGGAAGGTAGACAGAGAATTTCAAATGAAATCTGTATGACCTGGAGAAATTATAAGAACATTACTGAAGAAGACCTGTTTTTCCATGCCTGGCTCTGGCACTAAATATAGAAGTCAATCTGAGTGTCACCTGGTTCAGCTCATGATTGTTTATAAAATCATTAATAAAATAAAAGTCGGGCATGCTAGCTTGTTGAGTTCAAGTTTCTGGTCCTGGCTGTGATGAAGAATAATCTAGAACAAAATCCAGAATCCAGTCTTTGCTGTGGATATTGAAAAAATTCCAGAAATGGCTATATTTCTCTTATCATCTAGTTTTCTTATACTAATGTCTAGAATCCAGTTGTCTTTCAAACTTTGAGAGCCAGCTGTTGAACAGAAATTGCTGAATGGACAACCACATCCGATCTTGCATAAGCACATCCCTCAGTCAAATCAGGGAGGCTTTGTATCTTTCAGGCTTGGGTACAACTGGGATTATATAGCCAAGTCACAATTAGCAGGCTAAAATCAAGTTCATGGGAATCTATAAAAATGGCTTCCACTGTTTGGTGGCTGCTATATTCTGAATAGCATGAGCACTCTTTCAGGTGAATGGGGATTAGAAGGGAAATAATTCTATTTCACCAATAGTTTTGTGGTGCTGGACTAGGTACATCTGATATTGGTTCTCTTGTTTACTTTTGGTTAGAATCTCATGAGGAAACTAGTAACAGTACTGTTTTGTAGATGTGAAATTGAGGGTCAGACAAACTGAAAATCTTATAAAACCATGTGTAATTGCTGAATCCTGGAACAGAGATATTGATTCAGATCTGTCAGGCTCCATACATCATAGTAAATTGAATTTCCTGGTCATTCAGCACGTTGCAATGGAACACATGTTTGGGGCTGGAGGGACTCTGTGTTCATATTTATCATTGTGACAATCTATCTCTCAGACCATGTAGAAGTTACAGGGTTCATCAATGGGCTGAACATCAGTTGCCACAGATGAGTTTTATGTTCCACCCACATCTCTATAACTCACCACTCAGTTCATCTACAGCTGTGATAGACAGGGCATGAGCTCTCTGTAGCATTCCACTCTCGCCTTACTGTGCTTTTCTGCCACCAGGCTTTCTCCAAAGTTGCATGGCTTTGTGAGCTTGAGTGCAGACTCAGCCTGGCAGTTTCAGGACTCACCATCTAAGACAGCCCCCAGCCAATGGAGGACAACATTCAATAACAAAGTCTCCCAATATCCCATCCTTCAGAAGGGTAATTCCCACTTGCTCCTGGGCTTCCATGAAAGGGTCCCAGTTGTCCTTCTCAGCAATGGCCTTAATGATGGTTTCTCCTCTTCCTTTCCTTGTTGCAAACCCTCTTCTCACTCTGCTCCCTGAGATTCTTATTTTTTCAAATTTTAATGGTTTTGCCTTTTGTGCTCTCACGAATGTGTGTGTGTGTGTGTGTGTGTGTGTGTGTGTGTGTGTGTGTGTGTGTAATCTCTTTGAGTAACAGACTGTGTAGACTGGGTTCATATGCATCAGACACTGCTTGAACTAAAAACAATGCAGAGTGGGGAGAAAACATCCCAGGCTAACTTTGAACTTGCCTCCCAAGTTCTTGAATAACAGGCATGCACCACCACACTTGGCTTCAATATCTTTTCCAATTTGCCTATTAATTTGTACAACTAACATGCTTTAGGTACCTTATGGTAAAATATGAAGACAATCTATGAGAAATTCTAACCAGAAAAACTGCACTAGATGAATTTGGCTATTTCCTAATTTACATCATAAAGAAAACTTGTTAGCTTTTACTTGGAAATAATAAAAAGTTAAGAATCAGTGATGACATAATGGAGAAATATTCTTGTCTATTTTTTCCAGCAGAGGACCGAACCCAGGGCTTTGAACTTGCTACACAAGTGCTCTACCACTGAGCTAAATTTCCAACCCCAGAGAAATACTCTTGTGAAGAGTCTAGACTAGTCTTTTCTATTGGAGCAGTCATTTCCCTTGGGGCAGGTTTGGCTTATCTTTTAGAGCTTTTGTATGTTTATTGTATAAATGTATATTCTTGCTGTCTTATCAGAAGCTGAGTGGAAATGGTGCTTCATGAAAGCTAGATGATTATGGGTGGCTGATAGAGACATGAATAAGGATGTGTTTTTTACAAAGGACTTCTAAATGACATGTGAGAGAAACGTCTTTTTCCTATTTTTCACAAAATTCCCAAAGAAAAGCAAAAACCTTTGTCTAACTAATAATACATGAGTAACAAACCTCTTTATCAGACTCCCATGTTCTTTCTAATTCTACTGCTTGATCCCTGTCAGTTCTTAGAATCCACTTGGATGCATAGGACGGATGCACAGGACATCATTTCTCAGATACCAGGAATTGGTTGTGGAATCCAGTGACTATATGAAAATAGAATGAGATCTTTGATCAATTGCAGTTGTGCACTAGCTATACAAGACATATTTTCAATGGTTTCACACAGGAATCAAACATATGTATTCGACTAGTGTTACTGCAAATGTTTGTAGGTCAACACTACTGTTAAGGTTCAGATAATGCTTAAGCATGCAGCTAACAGCCTTATGTACTAGAAGCTTGTTTTTGCATGTGATAATGGTGGGAGGTATGCAGACTTTAAGAAGTGGGGCCTCTAAAAAGCCGTCATGCACTAGGGATAAATCCTGGCCCCATTGCCAGCGGTCCCATAGACTGCCCAAGCTCCCTAACTAGCACCCACGTTCCAGGGACCTAGGTCAGTCTCATGCAGGTTCCCCAGCTGTTAGTCTTGAGTCCCTGAACTCTCACTTTCTCAGGTCAGCTGTTTCTGTGGGTTTCCCCAGAATGGTCTTGACCCTTTTGCTTTGCTCATCACTCCTCCCTCTCTACAACTGGATTCCAGAAGTTCAGCTCAGTGCTTAGCTGTGGGTGTCTGCTTCTCCTTCTGTCAGCTACTGGATGAATGCTCTAGGATGGCATTTAAAGTAGTCATCAATCTCATTATAGGGGAAGGGCATTTAAGATAGCCTCTCCACTATTGCTTAGGTTCTTAGTTGGGGTCATCCTTGTGGATTCCTGGGAATTTCCCTAATGTCATGTTTCTCATTAACCCCATATTGGTTCCTTCTATCATGGTATCCTTTTCCTTGCTCTCCTTCTCTGTCCTTCCCCCAACTTGAACATCATAAAACCTCATGTTCTCCCCATTTCCCCTTTTCCTCTCCTCTCTCTCCTACCCCCCCACTGTCCTCCCAATTTACTCAGGAGATCTTGTCCCTTTACCCTTCTTGGGAGTCCATGTATGTCTCTCTTAGGGTTCTCCTTGTTTCCTAGCTTCTCTGGGCTTGTAGATTGTAGGCTGGTTATCATTTGCTCTATGTCTAATATCCACTAATGAATGGACTTTTGGGAGCTCACTACCTATGGAGTGATACCTTGCTCAGTCTAGATACAGGGGGTGGGGGTGCTCAGTCCTGCCCCAAATGATGTGACAGAGTTTGATGATTCCCCATGGGAGGCCTCACCCTCTCTGAAGAGTAGAAGAGGAATGGGATGGGAAGATGGTGGGGGAAGCAGGAGGATTGGAGGGAGAGGGAACTGGGAATTGTATGTAAATAAGATTGTTTTAATTTAAAATTTTAAAAAGTGAAAAAAGGAAAAAAAAGAAGAAGTGGAGGCTCATGGGCCGTAATGAGGCCGTTGGGTACATTGTTCTTTGGAGAAATGAATGTAGTACCACAGGATGCTTGGTAGTTCCTACAACAGTGAATTGTTGTAACCAAGATGATCCTGGCCTTGGAATCTCCCTCACCAGAGCTGGGGAAATGCTAGTATCACAGTCTCAGACCAAAGAACCATGAGCAGAATAAGCCTCTTCATAGATTACCCAGCCTCAGATTTTCTTGCAAACAAATAATTGACAGAGACAACCAAATGCTTGAATTTGATTTAAATAATTTATGTAGTGCCTCAGTGGGACTATAAGTCCTGGAGATTTCTGGTTAGTCTGAAATTGTTCTTACATTTAGATTTTAAAATAGTATTTTATATTAATTCATTCTATATACATACACAAAATCATAGTTTTATATAAAAGATGAATCTTTTAAAAGTGGTATATTCAATTGAGTTTTAGATCATCAAACCTAGCTAAACATCTTTCTCAAATTTCTGGATAAAAATATTTCTAAATGAAGATGACATTTCCTATTCTGTCTTCCAAATACATGCATATACAAACATATATTTATATATGCATATATAATATGAATATTTGCACACATATCGATATTCTCATATATACATACAGAATATGTATACTCATACATATTCTTTCTACTGGTATAAAGATACTTTTATCACTCACTGTTTCATATTTCATAATCACCTTCACTCCATACAAAATGATATCATCTGTTATGCACAGTTCATCTCAAAGAGATTCAGAGAATAAAATAAGCAATGAGAAGCACTGGGAGTGATTACAGAAAATGTGTTTAGGCGTGTGGATAAATTAAAGCATTCAGTCACAGGGCTGCTTGTGAAAAGAGGAAATTAAGAGACATAAGTAAAAAGATATTTTGTTATTGAGTTTTGGAGAGAAGTCAGGGGAGAGGAAAGCAGGAGCTTTCATTGAGGCTGTAGAAATTTAGATAAAAATTCATGTGCACTCTGCAGAGATCCTAGATACATCAGTGTAAATAGCACCCTAGCACACTGGGCCAAAGGCAGAGAGTGTGTGGTGTGCTATCATCTAATAGTATTCATGGTATGGCAATGATATGCAAATTAAGACAAGGTCACCCAGAGGTTCATATACATGAGAGAAAGAAGAGATTCAAGATCTGCAATATGCCTTTTTGGAATATAGAGAAGGATTCAATAAAGGAAATGGAGACATGAAGGAAAAGCCATGAGAGCAAAATCACTCACATTCAACTACTGGGAGGGGGATGCTCTGAGAACATCTCCCTAAGGGCTTGGTAGCACTCTTTAGCTGCAGGTTACAACTTACAAGAGAAAGGGGCTTACCCAAAGCTACAGCAGTCCTCCATGGGTAATCATTCACATTAGCTTTCCATAAGCTAGGTGTTTCAAGCAAAAGAACATTTCTCACAGCTCTCAAAGTTATAGTCCAAGGTATTATCAGAGTTGCTTTGTTCTGAGATGTCTCTCCTTGGGTTTGGATAGATGTCTTCTAAGTGTGTCTTCACATGGTCTGACTTTGGTTCTTCAATTTCCATGATATCTGTGTGTACAAACTTTCTCTCCTTAAATTCAAGTTATGATTAGATGAGGGTCCACACTAAAAGCCCAATTTTAGATTAGTCACATCTCTAAATACCAAATACTCTAATTTGTCTTATTGGCAGTGTCCTTTGCCTTACAGAAGCTCTCAGTGTCTGTGCTGCTGGTGTTATATTTAGGAAGTGCTCTCCTGTGCCAATGTGTTCCAGCTTCATCCCACTTTCTCTTCTATCAGGTTCAATGTAGCTGGATGTATGTTGAGGTCCTTGATCCACTTGGATTTGAGTTTTATGCATGTCTATAGATATGGATCTGTTTGCAATCTTCTACACGTTAACATCTAATTATGCCAGCACCAGGTAGTGGGATACAAGATTAACTAAAAAAAATCAGTAGTCCTATATACAAATGATAAAGGGGCTGAGAAAGAAATCAGAGTAACATCACCCTTCACAATAGCCACAAATACAAAATATCTTGGGATAACACTAACCAAACAAGTGAAAGACCAAACGACAAGAACTATAAGTCTCTAAAGAAAGAAATTGAAAAGAATATCAAAAAATGGAAAGATCTCCCATGCTCTGGAATAGGTAGGATCAACATAATGAAAACGGCAATCCTACCAAAAGCAATCTTCTGGTTCAATTCAATCCCCATCAAAATCCCAACACAATTCTTCACAGACCTTGAAAGAACAATACCCAAGTTCATATGGAAAAACAAAAACCCAGGGTAGCCAAAACAACCATGTACAATAAAGGAACTTCCCAAGGCATCACTATCCCAGACTTCAAACTCTACTATAGAGCTCTAGTAATGAAAACAGCTTGGCATTGGCACAAAAACAGACAGGTGGATCAATGGAATCAAATTGAAGACCCTGATATCAACCCCCACATCTAGGAGCACCTGATGTTTGACAAAGAAGCCAAAATGGAACAACGGAAAAAGGAAAACCTCTTTAACAAATGGTTTTGGTGTATGACTATTATAAAACGGACTTTGGGCTGTTTAAAGAGTTCTGGAACACCAAACACCCTCCAGTCAAGTCCCATCCAGTAACCCTGAAGAAAGATAGCAAGAAAAGAATTTAGGGTAAGGGGATTATGTGGATGCTTTTGTTTTATTCCTTAGCTTTCAAGATATAGATCTCTCTACCAAACCAATGAACATCAGTAAGTACAGTTTGCCTTTTATGCTTCTAAAACCTTTGCTTCACACGGAACAGTGACCATTGTAGAAGAACAAGATATGACATTATATTACAATTATAAAATAATCTCAATACCTGACAACATAAGCTGTTGATTGGAAAAAAATCTATTGTAGCAATAGGACAATATAGGGATGTGTTTCTGTCATGTGCATTTGAATATTGTGTTTGTGCATGTTTATGTATATGAGTTTCTCATGTCACCATGGTCAGATTTAAGATGAAACTGCTTCTTAACATTTGTGCTATTTAAATATCATAGTAATGGATATTTTTACATTTAGTAGATGGTATGATTAAATATGAAAAAATATTTTGGGCAACACAGAAAATAACATTGAATTTGAAAACAACCTCTGATGATTAAACAGATAAACTTGTTATACTTTGTAAGTCATATTGTCATACACAAAGCAAAACAATTATTAAGGGGACAGAGCAACTAAAACATGTAAATTCAAAAAGCACATTGTGGGTTGTTCTCACTAAGTTTTTGGTCTATATGACAGATATTCTAACTGGGCTTGTTCTGATTTGTATATAAAAAAGCAACAAAAGATATTACCAATTACCAAATCTTTGCATGGCTCCAGGGACTGACCTAACTGGGGCAGTGAGGGAATAAAGAAAGGCCAGACACACAAACAAACAAATGTACAGAAATGCTGGGATATGGCAGTCTGAGATCTCTGATGGAGATCTCAGCATGTTTTTATATATAGTTAAACAGGAAGGTAGGGTTATTTTATTCGGCTGGACAAAGAGACAGGGTTATTACCTACAGATAGACAAGGAGGCAGGGTTTCTGCAAAGAATTCAACAAAGAGGCAGATTTTGCTAAACTCAATAGGAGTGGTTTCTGCTGGGCAACATTCTTCAGGCCATAAACTTCCAAGGAACAAGATATAATGGATACTTTTTGCATACACTATCAACATTTGCACACAAACTCAAGGAAGTCTATGCTACCCTCTGAGCCTCACCTGGGAAGAATTCCACTCTCAGGAGGCTGAGGCACTGGTCCTAAACATGACCATGCCCATGTCAAACAATATACCCATTCACTCAGGACTTCACTTGCTCCATAAAACTGACCATGTAATAAAAAATAATACAGAATATTTAATAGCATCTCTGTAAAGAAACATTGAAATATTTGTTCATCTAATTGAAAGCTTGGTATTGATTCCCAGAAAATAAGAATTCACACCCAAAAGGAGTCGCAATTCTTTTACTTCATTAACAACAAAACAAATTCCTAACAACTTTGAGATTGAACACAGATGGTTTGTACTTGACTAGGGTCATAAAATTGTAAATAAACAAGTGCCCCTCAATAGTGCTTAGACCACAGTTTTTTTTTTTTTTAATGGTTACTAGAGTTGATTTAAAGTAAAGCATGAAAAAGAGAAAAAGATGATGGAGGCATGTTGTGAAGAAATGGTTTTGAATTAATTGCTGATTGCTGGTGAAATTGGCTCATTTGAATTTCTCTTTAAAAACTTTTTATACAGTTCAGGGTTTCGCTGTGGGTGTCTGCTTCTACTTCCACCAGCTGCTGGATGAAGGCTCTAGGATGACATATAAGATAGTCTTCAATCTCATTATCGGGGAAAGCATTTAAGTTAGCCTCCCCACTGTTGCTTAGATTCTTAGTTGGGGTCATCCTTGTAGATCTCTGAACATTTCCCTAGTGCCAGATTTCTCTTTAAACCTATAATGGCTTCCTCTATTATGGTATCTCTTATCTTGCTCTCCTCTGTTTTTTCCCTGACTCAATCTTCCTGCTCCCTCATGTCCTCCTCTCACCTCCTCTTCTCCCCTTCTCATTCTCCTAGCTCCCTCTCTCCTCCTCTCATGCTCCCAGTTTGCTCAGGAGATCTTGTCCCTTTCCCCTTCTCCAGGGGACCATGTATATCTCACTTAGAGTCCTCCTTGTTTCCTAGCTTCTCTGGAAGTGTAGATTGTAGGCTGGTAATCCTTTACTCTATGTCTAAAATTCACATATGACTGAGTACATACTATGTTTGTCTTTTTGTGACTGGGTTACCTTGCTCAGAATGGTTTCTTCTACTTTCATTCATTTACCTGTGAATTTCAAGATTCCATTTTTCCCCTGCTGAGTAGGACTTCATTGTGTAAATGTACCACATTTTCTCTATCCATTCTTCAGTTGAGTGGCATCTAGGTTGCTTCCAGGTTCTGGCTATTACAAATAATGCTGCTATGAACATTGTTGAACAGATGTCCTTGTTGTATGAATGTGCATCTTTTGGGTATATGCCTAAGATGGAATTGCTGGATCTTGTGGTAGACTGGTTCCCATTTTCCTGAGGAATCTCCATGTGATTTCCAAAGTGGCTGTATGAGTTGGCACTCCCACCAGCAGTGGAGGGTGTTCCCCTTTCTCCACATCCTCTCTAGCATAAACTGTCATTGGTGTTTTTGATTTTAGCCATTCTGACAGGAGTCAGATGGTATCTCAGAGTTGTATTGATTTGCATTTCCCTGATGGCTAAGAACGTTGAGCACTTTTGTCTGTTTAGTTCTGCACCCCACTGTTTAATTGGATTATTTGGTGTTTTGGAGACTAGCTTCTTGAGTTCTTTGAAAATTTTGGAGATCAGCCCTCTGTCAGATGTAGGGTTGGTGAATATCTTTCCCCATTCTGTGAGATGCTGTTTTGTCTTGTTGCCTTACAGAAGCTTCTCAGTTTCAGGAGGTCCCATTTATAATTGTGCATCTCAATGTCTGTGCTACCGGTGTTATGTTCAGGAAGTGGTCTCCTGTAGCAATTCGTTCAACGATACTTCCCACTTTCTCTTCTAATAGGTTCAGTGTGGCTGGATTTACGTTGAGGTCTTTGATCCATTTGGACTTGTGCATGACGACAGCTATGTATGTATCTGCAGTCTTCTACATGCTAGCATCTAATTATGCCAGCACCATTTGTTGAAGATGCTTTTTATTTTCCATTGTATAATTTCAGCTTCTTTGTCAAAAATCAGGTGTTCTGGTTGCAGAGAGGGAGAAAGGAGTGATAAGCAAAGGGTTCAAGACCAGGCTGGTGAACCCACAGAAACAGCTGACCTGAGCAACCCGGAGCTCATGGATCCCAGACTGATAGCTGGGAAACCAGCATAGGACTGATCCAGACCCCGTGAATGTGGGAGTCAGTGAGGAGGCCTCTGGTAGTAGATCAGTACTTATCCCTAGCATACAAATGGATTTTGCAAGCCCATTCCACATAGAGGGATACTCTCTCAGCCTAGACACATGGGAAAGGGCGTAGGCCCTATTTCAAAGGCCATGACAGACTCTGAAGATCCCCCATGGAAGGCTTCACTTTCCTTGGGGAGCAGAAAGGATATGGGATAGGTAGGGTGTTAGTGGGGGCAGAGGAGGAGGGGAGGGAGAGGGAACTGGGATTGACATGTGAGACATTGTTTCTAATTTAATAAAAAATGGGGAAAAACTTTTTATACAAATATACCAGCTCCTAGTTTGTATCTATATATGTTTCTCTCCTCTAGTGAGAATGTGACTTCCTTTTTATTCCAGAAGGTTTTTTTTTTAAATAAGTTAACAAGCTTCAATGCCTTGGGTTTCACTCCTAAGATGTTGGGAAGTAGCTCTGAATGCTGAGGTAGGGTCTCATGCTCTGTGGTGTGGTTCTAGAAGCCATTGGTGAACAGTGGGTCCTGAGAAGCAAAGGACTAGGGGGAATATCCAGTAGACCATTGTTTCCTGGAGCAGGGTATAGAGAACACTAATTATGCTGAGATGAAGGAGACACAAATAGATTTGTACAAATAGTTTTATATTTATCTTTTTAAGACATTGGATAATGCAAAGATCATGTGACACTTACAGGCCAAAAGATGGTAATAATAATTAAGTAGTCATCACAGTGTAATTACCAAAACTCCAAGCTTGTTGCAGAGGGAAAGTGTAGTTTGATTTTTCTTTGAGCCACCAGCAAAAAAAATTATGACACAAAGACTTATTTTTAATTATTAAAGCTGAGCCTTAGCTTAGCCTTGTTCCTAACTAGTTCTTATAACTTAATTTAACCCATATTTTTTAATCCATATTCTTCCACATGGCTCTTTATTTCATCTCCATACTGTCCATCCTGCTTCCTCCATCTGGCTGGTGACTCTGCCATTCTTCTTCCCAGAGTCTTTTCTTTCCCCAGAAGTTTCACCTAACCTCTTCCTACCTAGCTATTGGCCATTCACCTCTTTATTAAACAACTCAGAAAGCACTTTGGCAAAGATACATCTTCACAGTGTAAGCAAATATTCCACAACAGGAAACCTTGTTCTCTGACATCTTGGTGATATGTTAGGCTCTCCTTGGGGTAGAGGGATGACATCTCCCTTCTTATCCCATCCCTGTGAGTCTTGATGCCTCTTAGAATTTTTAGCAAGAAAGAACGTGGACAGTAGAGGAGAGGAGTGTGAGGAGAAGTTCTATCTAACTAGCACCAGTGGAATTGAACAATGCTTTGTGGTTTACAGATTCAAAGTGAGAGGTGTTTCCACTGAGGTATTTTTTGAAGAATTTTCCTGATGTTGCCTCACAAAAGAGATTGCAACTTTCTCAGTAAGTGTAAAACCCTTACTGTAGCTTTCCCCAACAGTGACTCTATATTTGTGCTTTTAGTTGCACATTTCCCATCTCATTCTACATTGATTTTCCATGGAGTCTACAGGGAGGAACACATCTATAACCTTGTATATAGTGGGGACTAAAGATGGATGGATTAGTTCCAAATATCTTATCTTATATCTTATTCTTTGCAAACATGAGTCCTCTGAACCTATTGATTTATTCCTTTGCTAAACTGAAGCATAACTCAGTTGACACTGAACAATATGTTTCGTATTGACTCAAAGGAATAACATGTAGACCGAAAAAAAATGTAGACACAGAAACATGAAGTATATGGAACACAAGTGACAAAGTGCTGAGAAACAACCAGTTTAGGGAAATTTTAAGGAAAGCTTTGAAAGTACCAAACATCTGTTTTCAGAGCACTTGGTGCAAAGGTTTGGGGCTGTATTAGTAATCAGAAACAGAATAGCAAGTTCTAGGAGAACATGAGCAGAGCAGTGAGCAACAGACAGATGAGGAGCGTTCTTGCAAAGACAGGAGAACAATAGCTGAGGATACACGGCCTCCATCTTGCCTTGAGATTCAGGTTTGCCTCTTCCTGTGGGCAGTGCTTCCCAGAAAGAAATAGTTTCATTTTGGTCTAGTGATGGGGAAATCAAAGAATGAAGACACGGGTTTGCATAGAAGAATGAGGTCAAAATTATCATCCAGCTAAAGATGTTCTGAAGACTGAAAATTTTATAAAATGGTTTGCATGTCTTGCTGAAAGCCCACACTGTTTTCTGAAATCCAACAAATAAATCCATCGAAGAGTTTATTGCTCGTATGTCTTTAAGTCTTACTGAGCAGAATGCTTGTGACATCTTGGTGAAAAAAAGATGGATAGCCTAACCCCAAAGGTCTCTCCTTCTGCTAATTGCTAGATTGATACACTCTCGTTCGTATCTCCTTGTATTTTCTAACAATTGTGAAGCTCTCTTACCAGTGGGAAAAAACATTATAAGGAGATTGAAAGTAATTACAGTGTGGTTTTTTTTTTGCCTGGAATATATAATCAATTTCATTTATTTCTCAAGTAAAACATTCACTGAGGGTTCAATCTTTGAAAGACAACTTGATTATCTGTTCTACAGAACAAGTCAGGAGATATCATTCTCAGTCCTCAATCATAACTTCCTATTATGAAATGTTTATGCCCCTAATCATTTTCCTATTGAACATGGAGCTGATTAACACATAAAATTGAATGTGTATGTTTTGTGAACAACAATCTACATAGGCAAGCATGTACTGTTGATGGGAGTAAATTGCTGTACTTAGCTCCTTTGCTTAAATTTTGTCTTTTCTAGAGCCAGATAATATCCTGAATGCTTTAGACAATGTGTATTATTACAGAGTTCAAAGCCAAATTATGAGCACTCTTTGAAGGGTGGCTAAATAAGTGTGCATGTACAGTTATCGTCACAGTATTCTTGGGTACAGGAGAGAACATACTAATGATGACAAGTAAAGATGCACATTCTTTTGTGGAAGTCACCTTAACTTTACACTACAGCAAATAGCCCACATTTTGTGCATGTTAACTTGTTTTAATGAAAGGATGGGTGAAGAAAAGGAAAAATGACCTTCAGGTAGACAGGAAGTATTAGTGGGTATAGAATTTGATCAGTGTATGCTGTAGGCATGTAACACAGTCAACCCAATTAATATGTACAATAATGCACATTACAAATAAAACTCTCCTAACTAAATTAAAGTCAGTGTAGATGACCTAGATCATCCCAGGCTTTCTGTATCTGGGTTTATATTTGGGAAATAAAAATACTGTGAAACCACAAATATTTGCATCTGTTTTCCAAATCGGTCAAACTCCTGAAACATCAGCCCTAATACAACATACTTGTAATGTTTCCAGACACTCACAGTCTTTGCTATGTGAAAAATTATACTGGTTGAGAATCCCATCCTTTTGATGAAGCTAGGATAGCATTCTTCCATAGCATCAACTCCGACTATACCTGCCGGGACTTCCTGTCTTTTCTATTCTCATATGTAATCTCACTCTGTGTAAGCAATGGCTTGGTCAATGCCTTGTTGTACAGCTATTTCCTCTGCACTGAAATGTTTTCTTAGGCTCAGAAAATAAACAAAACTTACAGGTTTCCGAAAACTTCTGGAACTTAAAATATACCAGCAGCAATAATTGCTGGAGAGCAGAGGCTCTCCCACCAGCAGCACTGGTAGTCAGGAAGGGAGATCTAGGGGTGCTTTCATGAGTCATTGCCTATGAAGGGAATGAGCTTCCCTTTTCAGTGAATATTTTGGTATGTAGTATGTACCACCTGCTTTCTTCTGAAATATACGTGTCCTTGGAGTTTTGTGCAAATTGGTGTGTTATGTCAATCATGGTCTTACTAAAAGGTGGTCTAGATGCGCTTTGGTCTTGGGGTCCCACATTTCAGCATTTAAAGATATTTTTGTGGGCTCATCAGGGTCCTCAAACAGTTTTGATCTCTTGGGAAACTGAATGATTAACCCAAGACTATGGGCTACATACTGGAAGTAAAGAATAAAAGCCTCAATAATCAGTGTAGAGCCCTTCACTGAATCTTTCTTCATCTAACAGTCCACATACCCCTTTTGACTTACTAGAGAATAAAGTTCAGGACTTCCAACTTTAGACATACTGCTAAAGGTGCTTCCAGTTAGCTCCTTTAGAAGTCTCTGTTTAATCCACACTGCCAGAGAAGCTAGGAAACAAGGAGGACTCTAAGTGAGACTTACATGGTCCTCCGGAGAAGGGGAAAGGAACAAGATAGCCTGAGCAAATGGGGAGCATGATGGGAGGGGAGATGGAGCTAGGAGAATGAGAAGGTGAGAAGAGGAGGGGTGAGGAGGACATGAGGGAGCAGGAAGTTTGAGTTGGGGGAAGAATAGAGGAGAGCAAGATAAGAGATACCATAATACAAGCCATTATAGGTTTAAAGAGAAATCAGGCAACAGGGAAATGTCTATAGATCTACAACGATGACACCAACTAACAATCTAAGCAACAGAGGAGAGGCTACCTTAAAGGCCCTCCCCTGATAATGAGATTGATGAGTGACTTATATGCCATTTTATAGCCTTCACCCAGCAGTTTGTGGAAGTAGAAGCAGACACCCACAGCTAAACACTGAACTGAATTGGAATCCAGTTGCAGAGAAGGAGTAGTGATGAGCAAAGGGATCAAGACCAGGTTGGTGAAACCCACAGAAACAGCTGACCTGAACAAGGCGGAACTCTTGGTTCCCAGACTGATAGCTGGGAAACCAGCATGGGACTGATCCAGACTTCATGAACGTGGGTGTCAGTGAGGCCTTTTGTAGTAGATCAGTACTTATCCCTAGCATAGGAATGTACTTTGGGAGCCCATCCCATATAGAGGGATAGTCCCTGAGCCTAGACACAGGGGAGGGCCGAGGCCCTATCTCAAATGGCAGGACAGACTCTGAAGACCCCCTATGGAAGGCCTCACTCTCCATGGGGCGCAGAAAGGGTATGGGATAGGTAGTTGGTGTGGGGGCAGAGGGAACTGGGATTGACATGTAAAATCATAATCTTGTTTCTAATTTAAATAAAAAAATGGAGAAAAAAAAAGAAATCACAATGCAGTTTCAGTGATGGTCCAGTATTGGCAACGTACCAGAAGCTAGAGGGCTTGAACCAGACCAACAACTCATTACAAAGAACGTTTGCAAGAAAAACTGTGGCCAAAAGAGTATACTGTGTGACGCACTGTAGCTCCCAATGCCACTGTGAGAAATGAGTCTGTGATGGAGAGGCAGGCAAACGGGAAGATCAAAGTGGGTTTTCATTTAATTTTATCTTTTCTTTCAGTGGGGAGGCTGCAAGGGTAAAGAGCGGAGATGGAGGGACTGGAGAATGAGTAAGTGGGCTTGGAGTGCAGGATGTGAAATTCTCAAACAATCAGAAAAAAGAATGTAAAAACAAAAAAGAAGCCTCTGTTTAGACAGCACTTTCCCTAGAAGCTTGCCTGACCGTGTAGGGCGGTGCTAGTCACCTTCGCAGCAAAAGACATCTGCTTACCGCTATCGTATCTTCCGCCCTGTTCTCCCTGCCAGCACCACGTCTATTTCTACAACACAGGAGACTTTCAGCTTCCCAGGATTTTCAGAACTGCATTTCTATGTTGCACTTAGGAAAAAAGGATTATTGTGGCCCATTTATTCTGTGACCTAGGACCCCATCGCAGCCGGAACCGTGTCAGGGTCCATCACTGGATCCCCAACGTTTAGCATGGAGCCTGCCACTAGATAAACTTTCTATTTTTACTGACTTTGTGCAGATAGCTCATTAGCATGCAACAGCTTCCAGTTAGATGATGAGTCTTCTAAGACTTTTCTGGGTGTTAAGACAATGACTGGGGTCAGAAGGAACCGAAACCTGCCCGGTAGGTCCCAGAGGTTGGGCTAGCCTTTTAAAGTCTGCCATGCTTCCTATTCTAGGAATTGGGACATGGCCCTGTGAGAATTTCAGCCATATGTAGACCAGCAGATAAAAACAGAAAGTTCATACAACAAATAATAAAAGTGAAAAGTAATATGTTGACCATTATTATCCCATTTTCCACCAAGGTTTGCTAGTGAGCAATTATGACAGTCCTGTTTTGAGACTGCTCAAACTGTCTATGGATTGTATCCTTCTTCTGTTTTCTTTGAAGTATTATCAACAAGGGGATTGAGAAAGGTGGTCAATTGATGTCCCTAAAAAGCCAAATGCAGAAACCAGGATTTTTCAACTTAAACCCACATCCTATTTGACTATTCTAGGTATGATATCATAATTTTAGATTTATTCAGTACATCTGATTCAAGGATGTTTGGAGACATTCAAGGTGCCCCAACTGGACTCCATTCACTGTGGAAGGCCCTGAATGCAGAAATTGGAACTGAGGACTCTTATCATTTTCTATACTACAGGTGCCTTATAACTGTTACTCACAACTTTCTCAAATGGAAACCTTTACCTACTGATGTTCACAATCAGGGCCTTTGCTCAGGATAAGTCTACACCTAACACAATTGTCCCTTTGGCTCTGGCCCCACACAGGGTAATCTTCTCCACAGAGAGTTCATCCTTTCAGGCAGACACTGCTGCATGCTTTCCTCCACCTTTGCTGGAATTCTTCAGAAATAGGCAGTGGCTTCAGCTCTTTTGTCTGGCACTGTATCAGGAGGGATATATCAAAGGACCTACCAGAAAGAAGGCAGAGGGAAAATCCTTGTGTAAGGATTGGGAGGCCTCACTAGGCAGATGGTATATTTATATTCCACTCTCGGGCCCGTCTTGCCATGTCAGGAAGCCTCTTCATCTTCTGTTTAGTTTCTTTTCATCAACTTGCTACATATTTCACTGGAGTCAATCGCAATTCTTATCCTCCATCTAAACTGACACTGTAGCTCAGCTGCCTCTTGAGAGAAACTGCAGCAACAGAGCCACCTGAAGGTGGTTGTTCCCCTGGCTGTGACAAACAGCTGTAGTATGAGCTCCATAGGGCTTCTCTCTCTGTTAAGCTTCATCTAAGAAGAACAGAATTGGCAGCTTAAGGTCCCAGACTGCACAGCCAGCAGCCCATTGTAAAGACATCTCTTTAAAGGCCTCGCTATGATTAAAATTAAATGAACTAAGAAATTTCATTACCTTTGGCCATAGGTCCTCTAAAAAATGCAGACAGAATAAAAGAGAATTTTAAGAACTGTGGTGATTTATTTATGATGTATTAAAGCTTGCCTGGGGATTCAGAGAGCAAAGTCCACCTCAAGCTATAGAGATCAGGCAGTGGCACACACCTTTAATCCCAGGACTCAGGAGACAAAAGCAGATGGATGTCTCTGAGTTCAAGACTACCCTGGGCTACACGAGATTGAATCAGATAAACAGAGCTCATGCCTTTCATCCCAGCACTAGAGAGGTATAAAAGATAAGGGCAGGGTCTTCAGGAGTCAGTCTCAGGAGTCTCTAGCCATGTTGAGGAGAGCATAGCAGTCTGAGTAAATTTGAGGAGCAGTGAAGTTGGGAGCAGTTTGAGGATCACCCCTTTGGTCTGAGCTGAGGTAGAGGTAAGAGCTAGTGTCTGGCTGCTTTGTTTCTATGAGCTTCAGCTTGAAGCTTGAACCCCAGTATCAGTCTCTGGGTCTTTTATTTATCATGCTATCAAGAGCTCATTTTAAGTAAATATGAAAAAATTTACCAAGAACACATTCTATTTCATTATTTTGGGCTCGAGGGCAGAATAGTAAAACCAGTTTTCCAGGGCTGGAAAACTTCTTCAAGTGTTAAAACTAAATTTCTTTGTGAAAAGATTGGGATCCATCACTCTCTTTCAAAAAAAATTTTTTTTTCAAGACAGGGTTTCTCTGAGTATCCCTGGCTGTCCTGGAACTTATTCTGTACACCAGTCTGGCATCGAACTCACAGAGATCTGCCTGCCTCTGCCTCCCAAGTGTGTGCCACCACCACTATGATCCATCACTCTTAATAACCAAGTAAGCTTGAGACTGTTGGCATACCAAGTCAGATACAAAGCTCTTTTACAGAAAGTCACTGCCAAACTCTCCAATGTTAGTGAAAAACTTTGCAAACTAGATAATGAGGCAAAGTCCCGAATCCTAGAGATTTACTAAAAGTGATGCTCTTTGAGCTAAATACTAATTATGCTTCCTAATTCCTGGAGCTTACTTCAATCCCTATCAACATTGCTGGGGATAGTGATCCTACCTGATGAAAATTCTAAAGGAAAGGGCATGTGATTTTAGTCTTTCATCTGTGAAAACAGCAACATCTCCAAGGAGGAAGGTCTCACAACTCAGAAATGTAAAAATAGGCCCTATTTTTAAAGGTGATGCGAATTATTAATTGTACTGCTAATGTTCTCTCATTCTCCACAGTGTTCTTATGTCAAATGCCACCCCCACAGCCAAGAGAAGTAGCTGCTCCTGGCAGCTTATGAGGTCACCCAGCCCTGGCATCCCCGCAGCTGCCAGCCCAAGAGAGGAGAATGAGCTGTCTCTTCCTGCCCCACGGTGGATTTAAAAAAAAAAAAAAAAAAAAAGAGCAGCCATTAATACTGCTTCGGTTTCTCTGCCCAGTGCCAGGGACTCGTGATTGATGGAGCCCCTGATCTGCTTCTGTTATCACAGAAGGGCAGGTGTGACTATTGTGTTTAATATCCTGTAAGAGGAAATGTCCCAGCCAGAATTCATGTTTGAACAAAAAGCTCCAGCTTCCTCAGAATTCATATAGTCTCAAAGAAAAGTCATCACTCGGACTCGAGGACGAAATGAATGTGGGTTTGGCACCCTATCACTCTCTTTGTACTTTCTTGGGATTTTTTTTTCATAGAAAACCAGAAACTCTGTATTTGGCCTAAGTCATGATTCTCAGAATAAATAAGAAATGGGTGGTAGACAGGGGTATTCATCACCAGTGCTGTTGCCCAAGGACTGCTAGGAATGCACTGGCCAGGAAATGACTTGGATTATTCCCTCAGAGACTCCCTCTCTGAAACTTCTGTAGCTCTCATCAACATCAAGAATTTCCACTTCTAGAACTTGTAAGATATTGGGGTTTGAGACCGTGAATGCCACTGTGCTCAAGTGAGTTGAACACGTTTACAAATAAATGTTGCAGAAGGGTTGGAAAGGCAGGCCCCAGGCCCATGGCTCAGGGTTTGATTGTTCTGCCCTTATTCTCTAGATACCTGAGTGATTTTGAATAACATCCTTGAGGCTCTATTTTCTAATCTACGGTGTCGAAAATATACACTTGCCAATCTTTTAGGGTTATTGTGAAGAATTTTTTTTTAAGCTTAAGGACAATTTTATTAAAGTTTAAGAAGGAAAAACCCCAAGGTAGACACACTGCAAGTTTGGCAGTTGCCCTGAAGAGGATAACAGAAAAGAAAGTGTGTGTGTGTGTGTGTGTGTGTGTGTGTGTGTGTGTGTGTGTGTGTGTGTTCAAGTGTTCGAGCACTAGGGGAGGAGGGGCTCATGTCCATTGAGTTAAGCTGGCATAGAGAGCAGCCACTTAGTGGCCATCAGCTGTGGGGCAGGGAGGGGAGCTGTAGAGAAAGAGTGAATCCCAAAGTCCTGGGAAGACCGGATTGTTAGGAGATGCATACTAAGAAAAGAAGTGGAAGAAAGGGGAAAGCTGATCTTTTTTTCTGATACAGAAAAGTGGGCAGAATTGCCAAGTTGTATATCTGCTGCATTAAAAAGACTGCACTATGGGACAAGGATCTGGAGAGAGAAAAATACATTATCTAGTTAAAGAACTAATTGTTCCCCTTTGATCTTGAGCATGACCTCAGGTGAACATGTCTTCCCTGGGGGCTCCATGGCCCAGTGATTAACAAGGAGTGTTAGGTCTATGCCCAGGCCTTGATCATGCTAATGTTGATACCAACAGGCAATTTATGACTAAACCTAACATCAGTTCTGCCTTCATAACTAACCCTCCATCTCCCCACAGCTATTGCTCCTTAGCCAATGTATCCCATCACTCCGGTAGCTGTGAGGGCTCCTCTTCCTGCTAAACCCAAGCTCTCTCCCTCTAGCCTGGTCTACGAAAGCATCACTTATCTTCTTTCTGCTCTTGTCTACTATAATCTGGCCAACATACAGCAGTCTAAGAGATAGTCTGAAGGTAGAAATCATGTCTTTGTCCTACTTAATATCTGCTAGTGACTTCTAGACACTAAAAATGCATGTCAGGCTCTTTACTGTGGCCCGTGTCACCTCTGTAATCCCACGTTACCCACACCAGCCTTCCCTGTGTTCCTGGAGCACTCCGGGGTTACTTTCCTATACCCTGGGTATTGGGTCCAGAAAACCCACATGTATAGTACAGCACACAGCTCAAAGGCCAGCTTATTTTGTTTGTCTTGTTTTATATGTGGTGTGGTGTGTGTGTGTGTGTGTGTGTGTGTGTGTGTGTGCGCACGCGCGCGTGCGCATGTGAGCATATATGTTGTTTTATATATGTTTGTGGGTACATGGGCACATACATGCGCATGCATGTAGAGACCAAAGGTGAACAGTCAGTATCTTCTGTCATTTTACCTCTCTCCCCTTTTCTCCCTTCCCCCTTCCTCTCTCTCTTCCTCCCTTCCTTTCTTTTTTAATTCTTCTGTTTTGATAGGGTCTCCCTGTGTAGCCCTAGCTGGCCTGGAGCTCACAGAGATCCACATGCTTCTGTCTCTGGAGTGCTGGGATTAAAGGATCATGCTACCATGTCCAGCTCACTGAGATTAGACCTCACTGAACCCTCAAGACCAGCTAGCTGTTCAGCAAGCCCCTGGATCCTCGTGTCTCCACTTTGCCAGCTCTGGGATTAAAGACATGAGTTTCAGTGCCTGACATCTAATATGTGTGCTGTGCATCTAAACTAGGTCGTCATGCCTTTGTGGCAGATACTTCACTGACAGCAATCTCTTCCAACCTCAAAGGCCACCTTATAAGACGGGACTTCCCTGGCTACCTCACTTAAAGCATCAGGATTTCGCTACTGCTTTTCATGCATTGATCGTCTGAAAGTATCTAGTCCACTTACCCCATTGATAGAAGCTGGTGTTTTGTGAGGGCAGCAGCCTGGTCAGTACTGTTCAGTGACAGTCACCAAGAGCCCCTAATAACGCCTGGAGCTCCCAGTGGCACTAGCTGACTATGAAGGTAGAAAGACTGGAATACAAGAGGATTTTAAAAATGAGAGTTGCCTTTACAATTTTTTATGACCTTTATCCTCGTCCGTTTGTGTTTGAAATGTAATTTCAAGTAGATTTTGAGGGTATTTTACTCTTTTTTCCCTCTCTTTCATGAGTGATATGTACATGTTTATAGATACATGTGTGTGTGTGTGTACATGTTAGGCCTGACAGCTGTCTTCTTCCCTTTCTCTTAAATAAAGATTCCCGTGATTACATCACACCTACCCAGGCAGCAGTATCTCAAGAAAACCTCCTGACCTCAGCATCCCTAACTTACATGCTCACAAAATGCACTTAAAAAATTCTGATATGGAGAAGGAAATATTGTTAGGAGACTAATATTTGGCCTGCCATGCCAAATGGCATAAGCACCACTTTATTTTAAGGGCACATAAGTTTTGTATTGCAATTAAATTTCATTAGCCGAAAGTAAAGAAATTCATTTTCTAGAACTTACGTACTGCTAAAGAAATAAAGCATTTTTTTTCCTTTTCCTGTTTTCCATCATCTAAATCATGTGACCACAGCCTCAGTTTCTGAATTTTAAGGTAAGGAAATGAGATTTCAGGTCCTTAAATTCCCTTCAACTAGAAGCTTATCCATAAACCTCTCCGCATTAAGTTTTAAATTTGAAATTACATCCCAGGAGCAGGTAGAAACTCTACATTTCCTTCAGAGCAGCAAGAAGCAGACTTTGTCTGGTTCTGTTTTGTATGCCTAAAGCCTAAAGAGTTTGTGGCTTGCAACTAGAAAAACAAGAGATAACTCAGTTTTACCCTGAGACTCTCATAAATAATTGATTCAATCTTTGTAACTACCCTAATAAACTGCAATTCTCTGGAACTATTTTTTTTCCTCACAGAAAATAATGTTATACCTGTCAGTTATGGAGGTAATGAGAAATGGTATTTGTCTAAGTCCTAAGGTATGAATCATCTTCCAAAATGTTTTATTGCTTTCCCACTCTCCACAATGGCATATTTATCAGAAAGATTGTTTCAAGTAAATATTCAATAGCTCATATAGTTTAAAAATTAGATGAAACAAAACACTAAGGAAGCAAACTTAAAATTGGTGGGGTGTGTTTAGTTCGCTTGGGGCTTATTGGTCAAGGAGCTCCTGCCGGGGGACAATGCCTATGTGAGCCATTTGTTGTTTGAAATGTCTAAGCCATTGGTTTAAAACTGGTAAGTAGATGCTAGACTTCATTACATCCACCAAATTTATATATTTATATATTTGTTTTTGTTAATACTCTTAATGTAACTATAGTTACATTAAGTAATTAACCTGCTCTAATAATATTAAGTACAAGAAATCTAATGACACTTATTAAGCAAGGGTCCCAAGCACTGGCCAGCATAAAGAGGCTGGCTCTCCATTGTAATTTCTTGGTTGTTTTAGTGCTCAACATCAGCCATGGGCCCTTCAGGTTTTTTTCTAAGAAAAGTTCTGTTTGCTTAAAATTTCACAATTTAGACAATCAAATTATTACAATTTTCTCCTCCTACTCCTGACATCAGTTGTTTAGTTGCCTTGCCTTTTGTGGGAAGGGGGAAAGGGAAAGAGCAAGTGGCCAGATAGATGATCAGTGCTCAGGAACCACTGAACACTTCATTATACAGTATTTTTATGTTGTTGTAATCTTTAATATTTCATTCGAAAGGCATAAAACATTTTGGATGGTGACTCCTACCCTAAAACTTTATGCAATATACCATCTCTTATTACCCCCCAGAAGTGACAGTAACATTCCTTTCAGATTCTGGTCATCCACTAAATAGTTACTGAATACCTTCTTTAAGTCAAGTACTGTGCTAAACTCTGGAGATACGAGGGCAGGTGAACTGGCTCTAACTCTGTTTTATAATTCTCATGTTTTTGAGGGAAAGAGTATCAATTCCAGAGGCTTTAATTGCATTTAAGATTATATCATCATGCTGAAAGCAATGTACCAAGCTGAGACAACTTAATAAATGGAATTCTTGAGGAGTATATCAACTTGTATCAGGAATAAAGAATATTTTAGAAGCATCGGGACTTAGGGATATTCATGTGTGGATACCCTTGTGATTTTGCTGAGAATTTTTCTCTAAATTATTTAATTGCAAAAGGAATCTGGCATTACAGCGAACTCAATAGCTTTAGAAGCAAAAGAGGAAAATAATGATTAGTGAGGTGACCTTTGCCCAAAATTTCAGATCCATTAAATAGTGATGTGTTAATTCTAATTAACATCCTGGAGTTGAAACTTCTAAGGAGTATGAACAGGAAACGTTAGCTGCTATCAGACATTCCACTATAAATAGAGCAAAATTATAGAGATGTCTTATTTTCCATCCTATTAGCTTGTTTCATATAACGTATTTATATCCACTGCCAACAAGTCATTGCCTAAAGCCATTTATGAACTATAGTATATTGCACATGTTGGGATTACATCTCTTTCTTTGGATTATTTTGAATTTATGATTCTCTTGTCCTTACCTCTTGACTACTCGATTACAGCTGTGTGCCACCTGCCCTGATTTTATATAGTGCTGAATATTGAACCTGGAGTTTCTTGCATACTAGGCAGGCATACTGCCAAGTGAGCTATGTGTTTTCTGAATGACAATGCTTACCACACCAATTTTTTTACAATTGCAATTACAAAGTTTGGATGGATCCCCACTCAAAGCCTTGACCCTGGTGGTGAACATCTGATTAATTGATCATTACCTCATCTGCCCCCTACTAAACTGTGCCTCCCAGCAATTCCCCATTGAACTGACCAAATTCTTCTCTGTTATAGTAGTCCATCTCTTGAGATCCTCACCCTAACTGCCCTGTATTGAATCATTTCTTCCTGTGTGTGCCACCCCCGGCCCTGTGATATAGTTAGGGGAAGCGAAAAAGAGTGTTAGAGAAAAAAGTCTCTGGCTTAAGAAGACCTAGTTACTTTTCCATTGCTGCAATAAAGCACCATGACCAAGGCAACTTACAAAAGAAAGCATTTAATTTGGCTTATAACTTCAGATGGTTACAGTCCATGACAGTAGAGCAAAGAAACAGCTGAGAGCTCACATCTTAATCCACAACCATGAGGTAGAGAAAGAGAGACATTGGGAATGGCACAAGTCTTTTGAAAGTTCAAATCCCACCCCCAGTGACATCTTCACTAACAAGGCCACACCTCCTAAGCCTTCCCTAACTGTTCTACCAACATGGAATAAAATGTTCAAATACATGAGTCTGTGGGGTTCATTTCCATCTAGCCACCACAACTTACACGATCATATTTTGTAACTTATCTCTAGCTACCTGTTGGCCATGTGATCTTTGATAAGTTTCATTTACGAAGTTTAAATCATAATAGTACCTGCCTCACTTGGTACTAGAATTTAGTACGATAATTCATACAAAAATGTTAGGCTGACTCAAAGTCAGGACTAATCAATAGTAGTTGTTTTTTTCTACTACCACGATACCTTATAACTACTCTCACTATTGGACTCCCTACTCTATTTAATCTTTTTACTGATTCTTCATCGACATTAATTTATTTTCATTTTATATGTATGACTATTTGCCTGCAGGTGTATATGTTCACTACATAGGTGTATGATGCCCATGGAAGCCAAAAGAGGACATCAAATCCCGAAGAACTGGAATTATAGATTGTTGTGACCTACTATGTGGCTGTTGGGAACTGAACCCAGGTCCTCTGCAAAATCAGAAAGTTTTCATACCTGCTGATCCATCCCTACAGCACCTGTTTATTTATTCTTGATGAAACCCTAGAAGACATGATTATGTCTGACACACTTTTCAACATCAGTTGTTTTTTCTTCTTTAATGTGGTGCCTTCCCTTGGGGTTTCCTAGTCTGGAGGACTTGGTTATGATCACTGATGTGTTTTCAAAGCACATTGAAGTGCTGTGGAAATGTAAACATGGCTCTGTTTTTTTCATACCCCTGGTTCTCCACTCACTGCCCATGAGTTCATCACTTGCAATGAGAGCTGCATTTTTCAAGCCCTTAGCCATATATTCCAGTTACCTAGGGAGCATGTCAAATATCGGTTACCTGAGCCTTGCTTTGGAAACTCCTGGAGTGACTTCACTGCACAGGTAAAGTTGAAAACCACTGAAGATGAGAGAAAGAGTGTCTTAGTTACTGTTCTATAGCTGTGAAGAGACACTATGACCAAGACAACTCCATAAAAGAAAGTATTAATTAGGAGCTTTCTTACAGATTTTAGAGTTAGTCCATAACTATCATGGAGGAAAACAAATAGGCCTGGTGCTAGGGTAGTAGCTGGTCTGGGGGCTGCAGGCAGCAAGCAGAGAGGCTGAGCTTGGAGTAGGTTTTTGGAACCATAAAACCCACCCCTAGGTACACACCTCCTCCAACAAGACCACACTTCCTAACCCTTCTCCAACATTTCCACCAACTGGGAACAAGCACTTAATCACATGAGCCCATGGGGGCCATTTTCTCTCAAACCACCTCATTCCACTCCCTGGCCCTCAGAGGCTTATAGCCATTTCATAATATAAAAATGCATTCACTTCAAAGTCCTCATGGTTTTTCAGTCTTAAGGCCGTTTCAAAGTTCAAAGTCTCTTCTGAGATTCCAGGCAATCTCTTAACTGTAATCACCTGTAAAATCAAAATCAAAAAGCAGATCACATACTTTCAACTGACAATGGCAAAGAATAAACATTACCATTCCAGAAGGCAGGAAAGGAGGCAGAGTAAGGAAATAGTGAACCAAAGCAAGAATGAAAACCAGTAGGTTGAACTTCAACTTCTGCAACTCTATGTCTGGTGTTACAGGGTTTATTAGATGACTCTTCCTTTAGTTTTGCTGACTGTGATACATTTCTCTGTCTTGGGCTGGTTCTACACCCTGTTAGTAGCTCTCCTTGGCAGGTATCCCACAACTCTAGCATCTCCAACATCTTGGAATCTCTGATGAACTCCAGGCTTTTCTTTGACAGTTTCACACAATGGCCTCTCTGGGCCTCTGTGCAGGGGGCACCCCTGGAACATGCCTGGCTGTAGAAGTTTTCCTTATCTGTGGAAGAGGATTCCACAACCCTTTCCTGTATCCTTCTTGACTCTGAATCAGAACCACATGGCTTAAGCTCAAATTACAATTGAATAAGCTTTTCATTGTTAAGGTTTCCTTTAATTTCTTCTCACAAATTGGAAGCTCAGCTGGATGGAGTCTTACCCTGAGGTCACCACTCCCTTTATCCATTAAAAACCTTTTCATATCCTTGAGCACAAGATTTAGCTATATTATACTTTCTGGTGCTCTTTTTCTCCTCAAACTATACATTTTGTATTTCTCTTTGCCCTGCTTGTTCATTTTTATTGTATATCTGCATAAGAGTGATCACAGATAACCACATGGCATAGTCAATTCTAGACTGTCTTGAAATCTCCTCTGCCAATGACATCAATCCAAAAACTCTTCAATTTATCTTTAGGCAGATTCTTAGGACAAGGGCAGAAAGCCCACACATTCTTTGCCAACATTCACAAGAATGTTTTGTAGGCCACTTGCTAATATTAACATTCTTCCCCTCTGAACCCCCTTGAGCTGGGCTTATATAGTCCAAATTGTCCTCAGTACTATTGTCTTTCATGCTTCTTCTAATATTACCCATTTAGCCCCATTTAAAGCTTTCAACTACTTTTTTTTAGTCCAATGTCCCAAAGTCTTTCATATTCCTCCAAACAACAACATGGTCAGGCCTATCATGGCAATATCCCAGTCTCTGGTACCAGCTTCTATCTTAGTGTTCTGTTGCTATGATGAGACACCATGGCCATGGCAACTCTTGTAAACATTTAATTGTTGGCTTGCTTACAGTTTTAGAAGTTAGTCCACTATCACCAATGTTGGCACACAGGCAGACATAGTGCTGGAGAAGTAGCTAAGAGCTTTACATCCTGATCCACAGGCAGCAGGAAGAGAGAGGAAACACTGGATCTGGGATGCACTGTAGAATCCTCAAAGCCCTCCCCCCAGGGACACACCTTCTCCAATAGGCCACACCTATTCTTGCAAGGCTACACCTCCTAATCCTTCTGAAACAGTTCCACTCACTGATCACCAAGAATTCAAATATATGAGCCTGTGGATGCCATTTCCATTCAAACCACCAGAGTGTCTTAAATGGAAAAATAGAAGATCCTACATGTATGACTATAATAATGGACTTTAGATGTGATTACCTGTAGTCACACACCAGTTCCAGGTATAGAGGGCCACATTGTCATCTGCTTGCTTTTGTACAGACACATGTTGCCTTCCTCAAAAACCACATCTCTCATACCATGTTGAATTTATTTTTTTCATGCTTATTGCTCATTAATTTTTGTGTCTCCAATTCTTTTTTCCTTTTTAAGACAAGGTTTTTCTGTAGCTCTGGAGCCTGTCCTGGAACTCACCCTGTAGACCAGGCTGGCCTTGAACTCACAGAGATCCACCTTCATCTGCCTTCCAAGTACTGGGATTAAAGGTGTGTGTCATCACTGCCTGGCTGTCTCCAATTCTCCAATTCTTTATAGATGTTTTTGTTCATTTGCAAGTGTACTTCAGCTGATCTTTGTGACTGCTCCACCCTACAGGAAATACAGCATTACTCTCTGTGATAGTTTCTGAAGAATACAGCCTGGAAGGGAAGCAAAGCTAGATTACTTCCCGGTAGATAGGTCTCACAAGCACTGTCACAGCCATGTGAAAAGGTTAACTTCATCATGGGTCATACTGACAGCAAGTACTTTCCATGTACTGAACAACACTGCAAAATGTCATCCCACCTCTTTTCTTTCTACCCCAAGTCCATAACCCCAGTTCTATTTTGAGAAAAATTATAAGTAAAGACTGATTTTTTAACATTTTTTCAGGTTTTTGAATTTTATTTATTTATATTTTATGTACAGCTGCTCTGCACATATATCTGTACACCAGAAAAGGGCATCAGATCCTATTATAGATGGTTGTGAGCCACCACATGGTTGATGGGAACTGTACTCGGGACCACTGGAAGAGCAGCCAGTGCTCTTAACCCCTGAGTCATCTCTCCAGTCCCTTTTTCTACTTTATGAGAACTTGATATGAGCTAGAGTCATTTGAGCAAACAGAAGTCAAATGAGAAAGGGCCCCCACCAGATTGGCAGGAGGGCAATCCTATGCTACACTTTCTTTCTTTTTTCCTTTTCTTTTTCTCTTTAAAATTTCTTGTTCCTTTTGTTGAAAATAGATTTTTTTTTCTCCTCATGTAATACATCATGGTTTCTGTTTCCCCTTTCTCTGCTCCTAGTTTCTCCCCATTTCCTCTCCCATCTGGATTCATTCCCTTTCTGTCTCCAGAAAACACTTTTAAGGGGTAATAATAAAACACAATATATTAATGTAAAACAAAAACAAATAACACATCAGAATATGAGAAAAAAGGGAAAGGAGACCAAGAAAAGTACAAGAAACAAATATAGACACAGAGGCCCACTCATTTGCACCCTCAGGAATCCCATGAAACCACTGAACTGGAAGCCATAATAGATACTCAAAGGACCTGGAAGGTAAAAAGACAATATATATACTAAATGTATGTTTAATAAAGTAAAAATAAATAAGTTTTTTTAGAAAGCCCTGACATGACATCATGTGACAAAAACCCTCCAAACATGCCATTGTGTTCATTCTCTATTGGTCATCCATGCCCAGCATGCAGTCTACCCCTAAGGGTAGTTTGTTTCCACAGTGAGACTCCATGGAAGAAGCTAAATTTTAATTTGCAAGTGGTTATCAATTAGAGACAGGTTCTGGGTTAAGAATGAGGATTTGTGTTCACTTCTCCTTTCAGTTCCAGCACTGACCCAGTACAGACCAGTGCAGGCCCTGTGCCTGTTGCTTCAATCTCTGTGAGTTCATTCATCCTGTTGATTTAGGGGGCCTTGTCTGCTTGGCATATCCATCCCTTCTGGCTCTTACACTCCTTCTGCCTTCTCTTCTGCAGGATTTGATGCCGGAAGGCTCAGCTTCCCCTGCTATTGGTTCTGAGTGCTGTAAGAAAGTAGGCCGAGGAAGTCACAAGTAACGAACCCAAGAAGCAGCATCCTCCATGGTCTCGGCATCATCTCCTGTCTCCAGGGTCCTGCCTTGAGTTTCAGGCCCAGCTTTCTCAGCTATGGAGAGTGACCTGAGAGTTGTGAGGTGAAACAAATCCTTTCCTACCCAAGCTGCTTTTGGTCATGGCGTTTTATCACAGCAATAGAAACCCCACCTAAGAAAATGAGTTTTCTACAAGAACAAGTCAGAGAAACTTCCCTAGCTAAAAGGAAGGACTATAAAGAGACGTTAAGATTAAATGTAATACTATTATTTAAGATGAGCCCTTAGAACAGGGCATGAGACAAGAAAAAGGAACATTTGAATTGGGTATAGACTTCATAGTTAATAACGTGTTTGTGGGTTTATTAGTAAGGACAAATATGCTAATGCAACCTGCTAACAACTGGGAAACTATATGGTGGCAAGTGTTAATGTATGTGGTGACTTTTTGCATCGCCTCTGAAACATTTCCATAAATTTAAAAGTATTCTCAATTTAAAGTTCATTTTTAAAAGCTGATGGATGATCTTTGGGAAACCACAGATTCAAAATGTTTTTAGGTTGGAATGGTACTTAAATTCTGACACAATGCTATTAATGATTGTTAAAACTGAGTAGCCACACAATTGTCTGTGGCAATCTTTAACCGGATTGCTCTGCACTGATCCCGAGATCCTAATGCTGCAGGTTGGAGGTAGGACTCAGGGATTTGCTATTCTAAGTTCCCAGATGATGCTGGTTTGCTTGTCCACATGCCAAACCCAGTGATGTAGGGTGGTGACAGGGGTGTCTTGGGGTTCACATGAAGTTTTTGTTCGTTCATTTTCATCAATAAATAAGGTGTGTTGCTTTTATTTGAAAGCATTTCCTCATGTGGATGTGAAAACCTTGATGTCATAATCATTGGTATGTAATGCTTTTCTTAGAGTTTCGATTAACTTTCAAATTTTGTGGTTCTGTGCACAATTTTATCACAATTAGTAAATGCTGTTTTTTTTTTTTTTTGTTGAGTTTGGTTTTGAAAAAAGCTACTTATAAGAAATCACTAAAAATTTCCAAATGAAGGGTATCTTTTTCCTAAAAGTCTACAAGGATGTGGTACCCATATTAGAATGAACTTGGAATTCCTCACCTGGAGAATGTAAGGACTTAAAATAAATGGAAGAGAGGAAGCCCATGTTTGGATGCTTGTATCCATGGTTCTTGTCTGTGGAGACAGACTCTGAAAGAGAAGTGTAGGAGGGCTAATCAGCTTGACAAATGCCAGAGGGCTCACAGCACAGACCTGGATTTGTCTTGTTAGCGGTGGGGCTTGTGTGGGGGGTCAAGATGCATCCCACGTGAGACTGTGAGCACAAAGCCGTCAATGCCCTGATTTGAAGCATCCTCAGAACTGTTTTCTTCAAGATTTGCTGAGAATGATGACATCTGTATCATTTCTTTAAATGGATCTTCAGCTGTGGGTAATTAGTTTAAAAGAGGCACATTCACAGTTAGCTGGGGGGGGGGTTGTGAGTTTATGGTATTTCAAAATAAGCTGGATTTGGAGAGAGCAGATCACTGAAAACCTTTGACAGGTTATTAATTTCTTTCATGTGCATGGTTTTATTTCATCTTAGGTTACAGAGTAAAAACCTCATACATTAACCTTGGTTGTTATCCTGAGATAGAGTCATCTAAAAAGTAGTTAATTCTGTGGGACCAGGGCTGGTCCTTGCTCTCAAGCATGGAAGTAACAGAGGGTTCTCATTCCAAGTTTGACTCTAGGGTTTGTTGGCAATTTCTGGGCAACTCTCAGTATTTAAATATCAAGGCGCTCCTGACTCTAGCTGCTGCTCCACCTTGTGCCATGTGAAGAGAGAGGACCCCAGTCTCTCAGCCTCATATGTGGCTCCCTTCCCCAGAGTTTCAGCAAGTGGTTCCCCAGGAGCAACAGCTCAGGGTGAGAAGGGAGCAGCCTTCACTGTGGGGGTGGCCCCACTCAGCTCACTCACCTGAGAGATAAAGGAACGGGGATGCTGGGAGTGAAATAGCACTAGGAAAAAATAGAACTGTCTGCTGGGGGGACTGACAGCTAGGATTGTCAAAAGTCCTCCTCCAGCTCTTCATTCTCAAGTTTATTTAATAATAATCCAGAAAGCAATGGGAAAATAGGCCCCGTCTTTCAGGAGTTTCTCCTTCACACTGAATACCACCTGTCTTTCCCTGAGCTCCCAGAACTCAGCTCTCCTCCTCTCATTCCTTTTGTGCCTCTCTGCTCCCTTCTGCTCCTTGTCCTCTTCTGTAGCAAGTCAGGAGAATCACAGGACCCTGCACTGGTCTGCATTTAGCAACTTAGTTTCTTCTCTCATGCATTGCTGCTGTGGTTCGCGATTCAGCCTTCATTTTGCTGTGTCGGTTTCTGGTTGCTTTTGTCCTTTTGATTCAACATATAGTCATGCTTATCCACTGCCCTTGTTTATGTTTCACACTTCCCTGGCAGTTTTTCTCTGCAATATTTTTCATACAAATATATGATTAAGCTGCTCTCTGGTGACTCCATATCTCCACCTATACCTTTTATTCTCCTCCTTTTAATTCTTCTGCTACTGATTCTGCCATGTATTCTAGCCAGAATATTGACTTTACTGGAATAGTATAAGTTCCACTTACATTAACATTAGTAGTTAAATACAGCCACTGCTTGCTAGTTGTGGCTTGAATATGAAACGTCCCACACAAACCCATGTATTTGTACACTTGGTCCCCAGCTAGTGGCACTGATTGGAATGATTGTGGAACTTCTGAGACATGCCTGGTAGAGGTGGGTTACCCTGGGCATGCTTCTGAAGGTTTGATCCCATCCCCATCTCTAGTTTCATCTCTCAGGTCCACTGAGATATCAGGAGCCCTACCTGCATGCGTAGACTGTGAAATCTGTCATGTTTTCCTTGCCATGGTAGTTGTAGACTCTCAAACTGTGAGCCAAAATGAATCCTCTCTCTCTGTTCAGTTGCTTTTGTCAGGTATTTGGTCACAGCAATGAGAATAGTAACCAATGCGCCAGTGAAGACCTCTTCTCTACTCACGTTTGAAGTTATGCTAGTTGCTTGAAGGACTAAAGCCCAGATGATGGATACCACTTTTCTTCTGCAGAATTGTTGTGGTGCAAACTTGAGGCTAGGAGCCTCTTACTTGATTAAGGCCAGGAACAGAAGCTTCCTAATTATAAAGGGGGAACTTTGGTTAGAAACAAACATAGGCTTTTAACTCTACACTTGCTATAGAAATTTAGTGTTTCCTAGTCACCTAGAAATTTGTGCTTTCACCCCCTACCCCCCCAAAACTAATGGTATTTTTCTGTCCTCACAAGATTGTTTTGCAGAACAAATGAGATTGCTACACATGAAAACAGCTCTTGGATTGCAAATGCTACTGTCCATGTAATACAGTACAGACACAGTCTATTCTTTTCTGTGCACAGCTAGCTAGTACACACTTGATTGTCTTGTGGATGTGCTAAGCTGTTTTCACACCAAGCCTGATCTCTCTGCTGTGATTTCAGCTGTGTATCTGTGGACAATACAGCATGAGGCTCCTTTCTAAGAGTAGACTACCTTAGGATCCTTAGTAGACACTTCAGGGACCACTGGCCTCTGTGTAGAAGAAAATACAGGCTGTGGGGACTGGGACACAGGCTACATTTGATGGGGAAAGTACTTCTGTGTATGTTCATCTTATTGATTATTGAATAAAGTACAGTTTGGCCAATGAGGCAGCAAGTTAGATGGGACTAGGAGTCAAAGAGGATTCTGGGAAGTGTAGTAAAGAAGTGGTAATCCAGGCAGGAAGTGACATAGCAGGGAGACATATTTAAGGAAGGACAAGCAGGAAGTGGTGCCTTTTTTTTGCCTCCTCTCTTCCTCCAGATTTGCCATGTGATCCACCAGCAGGGGAGGACACCAATGGAAGGCATCCGATAAGATAAGTCTTATAAAATATATAGATTTATGATAATTAAGACTGAGCTAACAGATGAGAATCCTAGTCATTGGCCAAGCAGCATTTGTACCTAATGTAAGTCTCTGTGCATTAATTGGCAGGCAGAACTCAGGCCGCTGGCAGAGACCACCCACATGGCGGTAGGGCTCTGGTGGCTTTTGACAGAAAGATTTATGGTAACATACAGTCATTTGGGAGTGGAAAAGAAAATCCTCAATTGAGGAAATGCCCAAACAAGATTGGTCTGTGGGCAAGCTTGTGAAGGATTTTCTTGATTGATGATTGATAGGGAGGGCCCAGCCCACACAGGACACTCTGGGATGGTCATCCTACATGGCATAAGAAAATAGGTTGAGCAAGCCATGAAAAACAAGCCAGAAAGCAGCACCCCTCCATGGCTTTTGCATCAGATCCTTCCTCCAGATCCCTGCCCTCTTTGAGTTCCTGCCCTGACTTCCTATGATAATTAACAGTAATGTGGAAGTGTAAGCAAAAGAAACTCTTCTCTCCCTAACTGCGTTTGGTCATAATGTTTCTTCTCAGCAACAGAAAACCTGGCTAAGATAAAGAACATACCTAGGCATAAACCTCAGTCTACCTTCGTTGTGCATTATTGAGTAAATGTTCCACCTTCCAAGGTTACAGCATCTCATATTGAAAACTGTGACAATTGTTCCTTTAAAGTTCTCAAGCAAAACAAAACATAGTGGCCAACTCTTAATAAGTGTACCATAGTTAGAATGTTGAATGAGTGTGTTAAACACAGCAACAGCAAGGAAGTGGCTAGTGAGATGTCAGACCAGGAATAAGATGATAAGGCAGGCAAGCAGAATTCCTTGGCACATTTTGTTCAGTTAATTACATCAGTGTTTGAGCTTCAGATGACTCTCTTGGGCTTCCAGGTCTCTGTCCCCACTTGAGGCTGTCATGCCTGGCACCTTCAGGTTGCGCTTTGGAGACATCCAAAAGACAACAGGGATGCACTTTGAGTTGAGATTTTCAACGTCTTTCATTTAAGGACAATCCTCAAAGTTTGGCTAATGCCTACAGTCTTACCACAGAGCACTCCAACCCCACTTCATGGTGCCAAGAGGTAGATTATTACTCACTGAAACAAAGAAATGATTTAAGATGACAAACACGGAAGAGCTGTGCAAGTACCTGCTCTTAATTAGCAGAGACTAAAGGCTGCATAATAGAAACCCTCTTAGGAAGAGCCTGATGGTACCAAATAATCCTCTTTGACAAGCCTTGCTCTGTCAGTTTTAGGCAAATTAACAACTTCAAAGAAATGGCAATTGTGCCTGTCTTCCACCTGGGGTGATTCGAAGGCTCAGTGTGATACTTTTGACGGCTTCCCCCATCAAAATGCCTGAAAGCCCTGTCCATTCCTCCAGAGGATCATTAAGAGGAAATGGAAGCGTATCCACTGGTGCCTGCCAATCTCTTCCATCACAAGCTATGTTTGACTGACATGTGACACTTCACTTCACAGTATGTGGGAAAGCCAGACTAACCCCATCTGGTCCTTATAGGAAATGTGAGGAGCCCCAGTCATCTAAGGAAGAAGCCATTTTCTAAATGAGAATCTGCAGCTCACTCATCTCGGTTTCCATGTGTTCCTGGGATGCTTCGTATCCGCTCACTTCTGAAACAGGTGAATTACTGTTGGGGAAATAGTACTGTGGATTTCCTCTGCCTAGAGCTTTGCACCTAAGATTGAAGAAAGGAAAGAGAATGAAACCCCTTCATGGCTGCAACCTTGCTGCTCATTGTTGCTAGCTTGATGACTAGTCTATATCTTTGGGTTATCCATGACTCCTTATTTCCTCTTTGGGTCCCAACCATCGGTTGCTTTCTTGTCTTATAAATACAGTGCTTGAATTTTTGTGCAACCTAAAGTAGGCTGTGCAAGAGACCTATGAATAGAAGATACTTTCTTTATGGATTTTACAATGGCAAGTTTTAGGCATGATACTAGAATAGATGAAGGTTTGGTTTTCTCTGTGTCTAGGGTTGTATAACATATACCAACATTTTTTTAAAGATATAAGACAAGTTGGGAATTAGGTACATCTCATATGGGGATGCTTCGACACACTGTATTCACCTTGATTTGAAAGCTTCTGGTTGGTTCATTAATTTGGACAGTTTCTCTGGGTGTCTTCATCTCTCTCTGACTCTACGATGACTGTTCTGGGATGTCTCCATTTCCTTCTGTTCCCCACTTGTGTGTCATATCACCTACATTCATCCTTTAAGAAATGTACATTTTTACTTCATTGAACCAAAAAAAGTCCCCAGTTTCTCTTAATTAATGCCTTGGTATATTTATTCTTGTTTCCTCTCTAAAAGCGTCATGATCCAAGAATCAAATCTAGTCCATCTCTTTTTGTAAATGAAATTTTATTAAAACCTACTCATATTTACTCATTTATATATTGTCTGCATCTCCTTTTCACAACACAGTAAAGACTTGAGTCACTGGGTTGGAAAACATGCTTAAAATGTTTATGGCAGAACTCCTGACTGAAAACCTTCCAAGCCCTGCTCTAAGAAAAATAGTATTCTTCCTTATAGTAGCCTCCACACAGACCTGACATTTGCATTATCTGTCTCCAGTAATCCCTGTTCTTCCTCACATTACTATCTTCTTTACTAGTCATTTTTCTGGTATTTAAGTTATGCTTCTTTAACTAAAGATGGTTCAGTTCTTCACTAGTGATATCAGCATTGCTGTAGGAATAGTGCCTGAGGGGATACAGCAAGGACAATTTGTTACTAAGTGTGTTTCCAATGTGGTGGTGCAGATGTGGGACCTAGAAAGGCAGTTAAGCTATGAGGGCTTTGAATGGATTAATGCTCCCTCAGGAGTGACTAGGGTATCATGAGACTGGATTGTACAAGAACAAATCTGGCCCCACCCTGGCTCATTCCCTCCTGTCTCACCATGGAACATCTCTCTCTTGCACATAATCCATCCAGGAATGGCATCGGATATGTTATGATGCAGCCAGAAGGCCATGACTAGAGGTCGACAGATCAGGCTGCCCAATCTGGGATTTTCAGCCTCTAGATTCTTGAGCTGAACAGATCCCTTTTCATTTTCCATTCCCCATTATTGGGTGATTTGTGTGGCAACACCCCAACAGTAAGACACTGGACTTTGTTGAATTGTTTTGAATTCCCTTGCCAAGAGTGTTAACCTTTACAATTAAAGCATTGGGGGTTTCCTGAGCCACTTTTCCTGAAATTATAAGAATGCAAACCTACGTGCTACAGGCTTTATATTTAAAATATTATGCCAGCTCTGTACAATTTAATTCTCTATTTGTGACACTTTAAAATGTGTTATCTTTACTAGATTTTCTTTAAGTCAATCCTGTTGTTCCATAAATCTATTTCTTACATGGAAATGCCAAGGTGACTCCATACAATGGAACATTTTTACCACTGAGGAGCTTTAAGACATAATTTGCATGATAATGTCTACAGAATTTCATTTATTCTTCCTGGGGAATGTGTCAGTTTAGAGTCTGAATTGATAATGAGCATTGCTTCTTTGAGTGAATTAACTAAAGAAAATATCAATGTATGTCAGGTTTCTTTTTATGATTTTAGGAAGATGGTTATAAATGCCCTTTTGGGGTCATTCTTGAAGGCATACTGTTTATGAAATTTAACTCATCAGCTTAAAAATCTTTTCTTGGATCTGCCATCCCTGCTGCTAGGTTGTTAAGTAATCTAATTCATCTCAATGGTTGGTCTTTAGCTTAGGAGGTGGCATCTTCACAGGATTCACAGAGGCCAGCATGTTCCTCTTTCATGGCCACCACCATGGTTGTGACCCTGCCAGGGTCAGGTTAGAAATGGATGCAGTCAGTAATAAGCAAAGCTGATCAGTGATATGGTACAGCCTCTCTATCTGTTAGCATTGGTGAAAAAAACACCCACTCCCAACATGCATGTCATTGCAAATAAGAGAGAAAGGCAGGCTATCTTAAGAAATATTTATTTGTCAAATTTCACCTTATATTGTCAATTTCCCTTTTTTCTTGTGTTTGGGACTTTCCATAAGTATGTAAGTACAGTGAAACTAAGTGGTAAAACAAGTAAACAAACAAAAACAGAACAACCAGGAGAATGGAGTCACCAGGAACCAAAATGACATTTCTTGCTAAAATATTAATATGTGTCTAATCAAAGAAACAATGGCATAAACACTACTTTGCATCAAATCACAGCTTTATAATAGCAACAATCCATGGGGTGCACCCCCCAAACCCATGCCCATCCTGCAAGCCCAGTATTCTTTATTATGCCATATAATTATTTCTTTTTGTGTTCACTTGACACCCCATTAAAATTATAGCAGGACTTTACCTTTAAAGATCCTTTAGTCATCACACCAAGAGCATCATCACTCTTGGATATTTGCTCAGCATCTTTACTCCAAAATAGCTGACATTTACCAACACTGACTGTGGGGCAGGAGGCCCAGTTCTGGGAGCTTATGTGTACAAAAACATTTGGTCCTCACAAAACCAGTGCCTTGAAATATGACTCTCTGTCATATTTCATATTTGCCAGAGGAACTCTTTATTACTCTGTGTTTTCAACATTAGATGTTGGGCAATCTGAGCAGGAGCCATACTCAGATCACTGTACTGCTGTTTGTCATACTAATCCATGACACATGCACAGAAACATATACCCCTTCCTCATCAGGAGCCACACAGAGCCCTGTGGGCAAATCTCACTGTAAACCAAAGTTCCAAGACACAAACAGCACCTGTGATGAGGACGCTATAAGGCTGAATGACTGATGAACTGCATGTTGCCAGGCTAAAATGTTACAGCTAAGAGCCCATTTATCCTAGGCTATTTTTAGTCCCGTCGAAAGCCATTCATTGCCCACCTTTGTGTCTGGCCTGACAATCTTGTGACTATCCAGACTTTTAAAATGTACTCTTAGGAGACCATTAGCCTCTACCAAAAAAAGAAGAAGAAAGCTAAGAATGTCATAGATAACATCTGAAACAGCTAGCACACTTTTGCCTGTCTTGTTGTAGCGCATCTACTTAGGGTCCCTACTTACGTATTTGATAAGTGCCTTGAAATATGACTCTTTGTTCTGTACCTAGTTCCACAGTAGAGCATGTCTTTGAGGATGACCTAAATCCATGTTTCTGAGAGTTCTTCCCTTATATTTGGTTGAAAAATAAATTATCTTTTATTTCCTTTGCATTAAAAGTGTCTTGTGTTAACACTAACCATTGTTTGGTTCTAGACTAAGTCTATTAAAAGTGTTTCTCTGAGATGTCATAATAGAGGGAGCCATTATAGCTTTGAAAAGAAATCTGGCACTAGGGAAATGTCCAGAGATCTACAAGGATGATACCAACTAACAATCCAAGCCATAGTGGAGAGGCTACCTTAAAAGCCCTTCCCCTATAATGAGATTGATGACTACCTTATATGCCATCCTAGAGCCTTTATCCAGTAGCTGATGGAAACAGAACAACAGCTAAACGCTAAGCTGACCTCCTGGAATCCAATTGCAGAGAGGGAGGAGTGATGAGCAAAGGGGTCAAGACCAGGCTGGAGAAACCCACAGAAACAGCTGACCTGAACAAGGGGGAGCTCATGGACCCCAGAATGATAGCTAGGAAACAAGCATAAGACTGTTCCAGACCTTCTGAGCATGGATGTCAGTTTGGAGGTCTGGGCAATCTATGGGGACTCTGGTAGTGGATCAATATCTATCCCTAGTACACCTAGTAACAAAATGGACTTTGGGCGTCCACTCCAAATGAAGGGATCCTTTCTCAGCCTAGACACACGGGGGAGGGCCTAGGCCCTGCTCTGAATAATATGACAGACTTTGTAGACCCCCATGGAAGGCCTCACTCTCCCTGTAAAGCAGAAAGGGGATGGGTTGGGGTTGGTGGGGGCAGGGGAGGAGGGGAGGGAGAGGGAACTGAGATTGACATGTAAAACAAGCCTGTTTATAATTTAAACACAAAAGAAAGTAAAAGTGTTTCTCTGAGCCTGTCTCCTCCCTTCGTGTATACAAAAACTTATTGTTTTAAAGCATCTTCTAACCCCTCACCCACCCCAACGACAGAGGAACTGCTTCACCTTCAAAAGGGAATCTCCACCTCTTGGTTAAGTGGCATACACATTTGATCAGATGTTGTCCAAAAGCCAATACTGCTCTGAAGTTCATCAACAACACAGTATATTCTGCATTGGAACCCAGTGGCCTCTATGTGTGAGACAGACCTAATGTGAGCAGTACAAAGCTACTGAAAGGTTAAACAATTTTCAGGACCCAATCTATCACTCCCTGCCCTAAATAGTCATAATTATTTTTGTCTAGATTGTAGACAATTTATTGAATGCATTCAAGGTACACTGAATTCTCCTAAGAATTCTCTAGTTACCTGAACTGATATCATGAATAGTAGAAAAAGTCTAGTTGGCTTTACCTTGGGATACAGCCTTTGCCTGAGCTGGTCTCAGGAAATCAAAGCAGCTGTCTGTGTGGCTCTACAAAGGAGATGCAGGGTAGGAGAAACAAAAGTTAAACTGTCAGAGGTAAGTAGGTCTTCCAATACCTGTGAGAGAACTGGAAAACCCCACCAGTTGAGCATGCAGTTATCAGGGTGGCACTGGGGCAGCTGTCCCCAAGCTGGGAGGATGTGATAAAGTGCCTTGAAGCACAGGATGTCACAGAGTCCTAAGTGTCACAGAAACTTATCAAATGTTTTAATTTCCTAAATCACGTGTCTTTATTAATTCCTAAACCAAGCATGAATTTAAATGCTTTGTTTGCAGCTGAAAATGTGTAGCTGGAGACCAGTTTAAGTAAAGTCCCCATTCCTGAAAAAAAAAGTCCTGTTTAGATGAGTTATGTTTCTGTTTAAATTAGATATAAAGAAAAAGAGGGAAGCACAAGATGAAACATATTAACCATTTTATTATAGGCCTGGCAGAGTAGAGAGACTAAGAAGGAAGAGGAACATGGCTAATGGCTGACCGCCATGGCCAGTTGCCATAGAGAGGCAGAGAGAGCACTTAGGTAAGAGAAGAACAGAGAAGGAGTGAGCAGAGAGAGAAGCAAGAAAGTTGGAACTTTCAAAGGGAAGACTGAGCATGCGCACTGAGGTTCCACGCATGCCCAGAGTCCACACACAGGCTTGGCGGGTGACGTGGTGATGACGTTTTCCTGTGTCTGCCCTGACTGTTGTCAGGGGGCGGGGTCTGTCTCTTAAAAAGGTAGAGCCAATCAGCATTAAAGCCTGAACCTTTCAAGATGAACCATTTGCTTCCTTTCCACACAGTGATAACCTTGCTTGTTGGTGTTCTTGTCCACCCTTCATGGAGATCCCCAGTCAATGGCTATTCTTAAATGCTTTCTCTTCCTGTTCTTCCCACCAGTTCAAAATTCCTCAGTTAAAATAAAACCCGACAGTTATGGGCATTACAGAGAAGACGGATTGAAGGCTGTGAACACTGAAGTCTTGGAACTGAGAGCAACGGCAGAGACCACCTTCTGACATCAAAGCTTATGAAAAGCTTCACAGGATGGATGGTTTAGATCAGTAGTGGGTAGAGAGGCTTTGCTGGGTAAAGTTAACTGTGTCCCTGGTGCCATTCACAGTACATCTAAAATGTATGAGGAGAGAAATCCTACCCATGTATGCATATTTAAAGAGGAGAAGGGGGACAAAAGGGACTTTTTTTTTTGGTTTGGTTAGTTGGTTAGAATTAATTGTTAGCTAGAATTAGAATCTGTTGCTGGGGTGGAGCCCATCCATGTTTGATGGATTTTATAAATTCACTTTAAATGCAGGTTGATCACTCAGGAACTGCAGGACAACCTTCATCTACCATGTTCAACTGAGCATCATTAACTGTGATGGGCACTGGATTAAAAAGGTCTAGCCAGTGGGTGTCTCCTGTAAGAGAACTTACAATAGTGGAAGAAGAGAAAAGCAAAAGTCCAAGCAACTTCCAGGGAGCAAATCAGGCCAAGAGAAACCTCTGAAGGGAATTCTACATGACTTTCTATAAGGAGATATTTTAAATTACTTGAGAAGATAGGTAACTATGTCTCCATTGAAAGCATTATCCTGATGTTAACAATGCATATGGGAGTTCTCACACTGCTTACCATGGACAATCTGAACTGGAACTCACCTTCACATTACACGCTCACTTTCCTGAAGACAATCTTAACCACTGTAGTTTGCCCATGTATTTCTTTTTTTTCTATTCTTCTTCCCTTTTTATTTAAATTAGAAACATGCTTCTTTTACATGTGAATCCCAGTTCCCTCTCCCCCCACTCCTCCCCTGCCCCCCTATCCCCTATCACATCCTCTTTCTGCTCCCCTGGGAGAGAGAGACCTTCCATGGAGGATCTTCAAAGTCTGTCATTTTATTTGGAGCAGGGCCTAGCCTGCCCCCCCCCATGTGTCTAGGCTGAGAGAGGATCCCTCTATGTGGAGAGGAATCCCAAAGTCCACTCATGTAGTAGGGATGAATACTGATCCACTACCTGAGTCCCCATAGATTGCCTAGACCTCCAAACTGACGTCCACATTCAAGAGGTCTGGCTCAGTCCTACGCTGGTTTCCCAGCTATCAGTCTGGGATCCATGAGCTCCCCTTGTTCCGGTCAGCTGTTTCTGTGGGTTTCTCCAGCCTCCCTCTCTGCAACTGGATTCCAGGAGTTCAACTCAGTGTTTAGCTGTGGGTGTCTGCTTCTGCTTTCACCTGCTATTGGATGAAGGCTCTAGGATGGCATATAAATAGGGGAAGGGCATTTAAGGTAGCCTCTCCACTATTGCTTAGATTGTTAGCTGATATCATCCTTGTAGATCTCTGGACATTTCCCTAGTGCCAGATTTCTCTTTAAAGCTATAATGGCTCCCTCTATTAAGGTATCACTTTTCTTGCTCTCTTTGTTCTTCCCCTGACTCAATCTTCCTGCTCCTTCATGTCCTCCTCTCCCCTCCTTTTCTCTGCTTCTCTTTCTCCTAAATCCCTCCCTCCTCCCCCATGCTCCCAATTAAATCAAGAGATATTGTCCTTTTCCCCTTTTTCACAGGACCATGCAGGTCTCTCTTAGGATCCTCCTTGTTTCCTAGCTTCTCTGGCAGTATTGATTGTAGGCTGGTAATCCTTTACTCCATGTCTAAAATCCACATATGAGTGAGTACATAACATGTTTGTCTTTTTGTGACTGGGTTGCCTCCCTCAGGATGGTTTCTTCTAGTTCCATCCATTTGCCTACAGATTTCAAGATTCTATTGTCTTTTGTTTTTTGTTTTTTTCTGCTGAGTAGTACTCCATTGTATAAATGTACCACATTTTCTCTATCTATTCTTCAGTTGAGGGGCATCTAGGTTGCTTCCAGGTTCTGGCTATTACAAACAATGCTGCTATGAACATAGTTGAACAGATGTCCTTGTTGTATGAATGTGCATCCTTTGGGTATATGCCTAAGAGTAGAATTGCTGGATCTTGTGGTTGACTGATTCCCATTTTCCTGAGGGAAACGCCATACTGATTTCCAAAGTAGCTGTATGAGTTTGAACTCCCAGTGGAGGGTGTTCCCCTTTCTCCACATCCTCTCCAGCATAAACTGTGATTGATGTTTTTTTTATTTTAGCCATTCTGACAGGAGCAAGATGGTATCTCAGAGTTGTTTTGATTTGCGTTTCCCTGATGGCTAAGGATGTTGAACACTTTCTTAAGTGTCTTTCAGCCATTTTAGATTCCTCTATTGAGAATTCTCTATTTAGTTCTGTACCCCACTTTTTAATGGGATGATTTGGTGTTTTGTTGACTAGCTTCTTGAGTTCTTTGTAAATTTTGGAAATCAGTCCTCTGTCAGATGTGGGGTTGGTGAATATCTTTTCCCAGTCTGTGGGCTGCCATTTTGTCTTCTTGACTATGTTCTTTGTCTTACAGAAGCTTCAGTTTCAGGAGGTTCCATTTACTAATTGTCAATCTCAGTGTCTGTGCTATTGGAGTTATTTTCAGGAAGCTGTCTCCTGTACCAATTTTCTCAAGAGTACTTTCCACTTTCCCTTCTAAGAGGCTCAGTGTGGCTGGATTCATGTTCAGGTGTTTGATCCATTTGGACTTAAGTTTTGTGCATCCAGTTATGCCAGCAACATTTGTTGAAGATGCTTTCTTTTTCCATTGTATAATTTTAGCTTCTTTGTCAAAAATCAGTTATTAGTAGGTATGTGGGTCCATATCAGGGCTTTCAATTTGATTCCATTGGTTTACCTGTCTATTTTGTGCCAATACCAAGGACTATAGCTGTATAATAGAGCTTGAAGTCAGGGATGGTGATGCCTCTGGAAGTTCCTTTATTGTACAGGGTTGTTTTGGCTATCCTGGGTGTTTTTCCATATAAAGTTGAGTATTATTCTTTCAAGTTCTGTGAAGAATTGTGCTGGGATTTTGACGGGGATTGCATTGAATCTGTAGATTGCTTTTGGCAAGATTGCCTTTTTTACTTCATTGATCCTACCTTTCTAAGAGCAATAGAGATCTTTCCATTTTCTGGTATCTTCTTTAATTTCTTTCTTTAAAGACTCCAAATTCTTGTTATACAGGCCTTTCACTTGTTTGGCTAGTGTTACCCCAAGGTATTTTATGTTGTTTGTGGCAACTGTAAAGGGTGATGTTTCTCTAATTTCTTTCTCTTTGAATTTATCATCTGGATATAGTAGGGCTACTGATTTTTTGAGTTAATTTTGTATCCAGCTACTTTGCTGAAGATGTTTATCAGCTGTAGGAGTTCCCTGGTAGAATTTTTTAGGTCACTTATGTAAACTATCATATCATCTACAAATAGTGACAGTTTGACTTCTTCCTTTCCAATTTGAATCTCCTTGATCTCCTTTTGTTGTCTTATTGCTGTAGCTAGAACTTCAAGTACAATATTAAAAATGTCTGGAGAGAGTGGACAGCCTGGTCTTTTCCTGATTTTAGAGGAATCACCTTGAGTTTTTCTCCACTTAGTTTGATGTTGGCTGTTGGTTTGCTGTGTATTGTTTTTATCATGTCTAGGTATATACCTCTTATCCCTGATCTCTCCAAGACCTTTATCATGAAGGGGTGTTGAATTTTGTCAAAGGCTTTTTCAGCATCTAGTGAGATGATTATGTGATTTTTTTTCAGTTTGTTTATTTGGTGGATTATATTGATGGATTTTCATATGTTAAACCATCCCTACATCTCTGGGATGAAGTCTACTTGATCATGGTGTATGATTTTTTTCTGAAGTATTCTTGGATTCTATTTGCCAGTATTTTACTGATTACTTTTGCATCAATGTTCATGAGGGATATTGGTCTGTAGTTCTCTTTCTTAGTTGTGTCTTTGTATGGCTTGCATACCAAGGTTATTGAAGCATTATAGAAAGAGTCTGGCAATGTCCCTTCTGCTTCTACTGTGTGGAATACTTTGAGGAGAATTGGTATTAGCTGTTCTTTGAATTTCTGGTAGAATTCTGCACTGAAACCATCTGGCCATGGGATTGTTTTTGTTGGGAGACTTTGATGACCGCTTCTATTTCATTAGGATTTATAGGTCCTTTTAAATTGCTTATCTGTTCTTCATTTAAATTTGGTAAGTGATATGTATCTAGAAAATCGCCCATTTCCTTTAGATTTTTTAATTTTCTGGAGTACAGGTTTTCAAAGTATGACCTGATGATTCTTTGGATTTCCTCAGTGTCTGTTGTTATGTCCCCCTTTTCATTTCTGATTTTGTTAATTTGCATGTTCTCTCTCTGCCTTTTAGTTCGTTCAGATAAAGGTTTGTCTATCTTGTTGATTTTCTCAAAGGACCAACTCTTCATTATGTTGGTTCTTTGTATTGTTTTCTTTGTTTCTACTGTATTGATTTTAGCCCTCAGTTTGATTATTTCCTGGAGTCTGCTCCTCCAGGGTGAGTTTGCTTCTCTTTGTTCTAGAGCTATCTGTTGTGCTGTCAATTCTCTAGTGTGACTATTCTCTAGTTTCTTCACGTGGGCACTTAGTGCTATGAACTTTCCTCTTGGCACTGCTTTCAAGGAGCCCCATAAGTTTGGGTATGTTGTATCTTCATTTTCATTGAATTCTAGGAAGTCTTTTATTTCTTTTTTTTATTTCTTCCTTGACCCAGGAATGGTGCAATTGTGCATTTTTCAATTTCCATGAGTTTGTAGGTTGTCTGCAATTTGTGTTGTTGTTGAATTCTAACTTTAAAGCACAGTGGTCTCACAAGATACAGGGGGTTATTTCAGGTTTTTGTACCTGTTGAGGTTTGCTATGTTGCCAAGTATGTGGTCGATTTTAGAGAAGGTTCCATGTGGCTCTGAAAAGAAGGTACATTGCTTTGTGTTTGGATGGAATGTTCTATAGATGTCTGTTAAACCCAATTGAGTCATAACTTCTATTAGTTGCTTTGTTTCTTTGTTAAGTTTCTGTCTGTGGTTCGGTCTAGTGGTGAGAGTGTGGTGTTGAAGCCTCCCACTATAAGTGTGTGAGGTTTTATATGTGATTTGAGTTTTAGTAATGTTTCTTTTAAGAATGTGGATGCCTTTGTATTTGGGGCATAGATGTTCAGAATTGAGACTTCATCTTGATGCATTTCTCTTGTGATGAATATGAAATGACCTCCTTCATCTCTTTTGATTGATTTTAGTTTAAAGTCCAATTAGTTAGATATTGGAATTGCTCCTCCTGGTTGTTTCTTGGTTCCATTTGATTGGAAAATCTTTCTCCAACTCTTAACTCTGAGGTACCATCTGTCTTTGAAGTTGAGATGTACTTCTTGTATGCAGCAGAAAGATGGATTCTGTCTTCATATCCATTCTGTTAGTCTGTGTCCTTTTGTAGGTGAGTTAAGACCATTAATATTGAGGGATATTAATGACCATTGATTGTTCATTCTTGTTTGCTTTGGATTTGTTGTTGGTGGTGATATTGTGTGTGGATTTCCACCCCTTTTTTCTTTTATTGCCTATGTATTTCACTCATATACATTTCTGTATGTATTCCTAAAATATATTCTTCTTAAACCCCATCATCATCAACTACCACAACCAAACCCCTAGAAATTCCTAGTGACATCAAATAAGTGTTAAAATCCTCTTGTAAGAAAATATATTTTATAGTAAAAGAGAGGGCGGTAAATCACAAGTTTATAGGTTTATAAATTTTCATAATTTAGTATGTCAATAGTCAGGACTCTGATAAAAAGGTAGAATGTTACCATCACCAAAGAAGTTCTCTCTTGCAGTAAATTTTGAATTTTAAATAAACTTATGTGATATGTGTTCTGTATTTAGTTGAACATTATGTTATAAGATCTAGATTTTTTAAGTATTTGAAATAAGAGTCATACATTTTACTTAGTCAATATATACTTAAATGTCTTTCCATTAACATCTCCTTTTCTTTAAACTTGCCCTTTCTCTGTTAAAGAAGCTACATGTCTGTTTTACAGAGTGTTTCACATTGTATAATCTGTTGGTGCTCATCCTAGTAATGAACATTTCTCTATCTCCATATTTCATGCCAACTGTGAGTTAGAACATGATGCTTAATCAGAATCAGGACTGGCGATTTAGTCAGAATATAAAGAGGATGTTCAAAGCTTCTCACAGCATCCCTCTTATAAAATCATCAATAAGTATTTCCTTCTTCTTTAGCCAGGATGAGGGAGTTAGAAATCTCAGAGAGGAAAATATAAATACAGTGGATATGTGATATAAATATCACATATAAATATAAATATGCGATTCATAAGGGAAAAGAATTAGAGGTCTGTTTCATGTGTTAACATCAGTGGTATGTTAAAGCAAAGAGATTGTAGCTACACTAGTGTTCTTTTAGATGATTATGTTTTATGCTTAAAATATATAAAAGACCATAAATGTGCATACCTAGCAAAAGTTCCCAGACTTACCCTTTCCTGACAGGCACATTCTCATGGTGGTAAACACCACAGGTGGGCCATCTAACTCCCTTACCTTCAAAGTATGGTTGATTGAACGTTTCTAGTCCTCATTTTGTTTCTCTCCCAAGCAGGCTATCTAGGGAGATGATTCAGCTAGCTGTCCACTTGATAGATCTCCTCTTCAATGTGGTGATGTTAATCTGGCTTTGGGAGATGTATGACCTTTTCCTCAGAGTCTCAACACCCTTCCTGATCTAATAGAAACAGTGTTCTGGGACTACTATGAGCCCTGAGTCCCATTACAAGATGCTGGCAGGCTAAGAGTTTCCTTCCAATGTGTCAGCTAGCCCAGCTATGTTTTTTCTTTTTCCTCACTGGAAGAATGACTAGTATTTAAGCCAAAAACCATCAGATGAAACACATTGTCCTTCCTGTCTAGACAAGAGACATTGCTGGAAGCATCCAAATTAAATATTAATACACCCTTTTCAAAACTAGAAACTTTCAACAAGACTCCACAAATAAGATACTTAGATATTCCTAGATATGATGCAAGAAGATATGCTAGTTGTGAAACTCAGTAGCATTTGAGCTATTTAGGTTACAGAATACTTAACAGGGAAGATTATAAATAAAATTTACAGGGTTTTGATTTGTTTTGTCTTCTTGTAAGAGATCACACCTTAGAACAAACCAGGTTATCTGGCACCTGGGAGTTCTTTAATAAAGTCTCTTAAGGGGTTGTTACTACACTTGTACACACATTCAAAGTTTACAAAAAAAATTGTGTGCAGTATATTTTCCTAAGAAAAGTATCCACAGAGTTCCTCAGAGTTTTCAAAGATGTTCATGATTATAAAAAGTACAGAACTACAAATGGCAAATGCTCTCTGATTAGTAATACATAAGATGAGATGTGGATAATGTATAAGACAGAGAATAATGAATGTATGAGGAAAAGTAGAATCAAGGCTTGTTTGAGAGCTTTGCCTGGAGAAGGGAACTTGACATTAGGGGTACTTGGTCATGAGACTGAGTGGATAAACTGAGATCTGTATGAACTTTGCACCAAAAGCCTTCATGCATGTTTCTTTACAAATGAACCTCTGACTCTGTGACCCAAATCTCAGGTGGGCATTTTCCCTTGCTTTTGAGGTAGTCCACCTGGCACTATTCTTTAGAGATCTTATGATTTGCACCCAGACTCTCAGAACTGGTGAAAAGGAGAACACAGAGGAAGATCCTGAAGGTTATCAAAGGTCATGATACTGTGGTAAGATTTAAAAGTTAATTTTCTCATGCAATGAAGAGGAGATGGGTTTTGGACATGAAGGCAGGAAGAGAAATTTTGCTTAGTCTGACCAGTGTATGTGTATTGTACAGTTTATCAGGTATGAAATCCCTACATCTCAGAGTTCTTCAGATGGAGTCAGAGCAATAGCTAAAACAGAGAATAATGTGTTGCCATACCTGAACTGAGTTGGGTGTATAGATGCAGGGAGTAGGTAACACAGTGTTTTCATGTTTAATGAAAAATATTAGATAGCACATAAATTTAGTTTCTACTAGAAATGGGTGATGTAGAGCACTGATATAATGAATTGTGGAGACTGTCACCAGTCTGTTCCTTACCACAGGGGTGTACAACCCCATGTGCCTAAATCCCCTCCATCATTCTGCTTGTATCCCTCTGTATGTTACCAAGCTTTGAGTTAAAACACTAAAACCATGGGGAAATACAAGTTAAGGTTATCTTGTACTCTGAAGGCAACAAAGAATTATGAAAGCATTTTAATTGAGGAGAAGTAGAATGATCAGGTTTATGCAAAATGGACAAGAGAGAAGTAAAAAGGGAGTTAAGTAAAATAATTAAGAGAATTACTGTAGCAAGCCAGATGGGGAATCCTGAGAACTGAGTTAAAATACAACTACTGGGACTAGAGAGGAGGAAAGCAAATTGAGAAGTGTTAGGCACGTAGATGTGATTCGACTTGGTTACTATATAGATGAGCAGACAGAAAGGGTATTAAGTCCAGAGAGATCTGAGGGACAGGTAGAAAGGTAAGACCATCCATTGATGTAGGTAACAGTTTGGAGACCATCCATGTATATCACCTTTTTAAGTGACAGGAAATTATAGCAAGTCTGCATGATAACTTGGCTCTAACAGTGAGCAGTACCCTTTTTGCTTCCTCTCAGGCTGGGTGAGATGCTGATCACATCTATTTTAGTGCTTGTGGCTGGCACATGACATAGCACGGGTGGCATGTAAACAACACAAAATTATTCCTCGCTGTTTTTGGAGAGTAGAAGTCTAAACTCTAAATTCCAGAAGATTTGGTGCTGTGTGGACTTGTTGGTTCATGCTGGTTCCTTCCCACCATGTTCTGTAGAGGAAGAGACCCAGAGAGGGTCTTTCATGAAGACACTAATCCCCCTTACGAGGGCTCTGTTCTTACAACCTAATTATATGGCAGATATTTTGCCTTTTGTAGTATCATATTGAAAGTTAGGAGTTTAACTCACAGGTTGGTAATGAGGTGAGAAGCACAAATACTCAATCCAGAATAAGTAACTCCATTCTCTTGAAAACTACGACATCATATTCTCGTGATATTAGAGTATTAGATATTAGAGATAAGATGGTGAATCAGAGTGCATTAAATTCCAAGTTGCCCCAAGCCCTCTAAATCCACATCTCCAGGTACGCCTTGTCAGGTTGCATCGTCAAGGGACATCCCAAGGGGTAATTGTTCTTATGAACAGTCACAAAGTCTCTCTGTGACTGCAGCTCTTCTCTTCCTGTTGCCTAGTTACAATCATTGAATTGGTTTCTGTGTACTTATCAAAACTTCCTCTCCACTCTTGGAAGCCTTTTCATTATCCTTGTCTTTCTTACCTCCTCATAAGAATGTTTTTTTTTCTGTTTGTAAAATATTGTCCCCAAGAAAAATATATATATACTTTTGTGTTTTTATGAAATGACACTCACAGATTTTCTTTAGGTACATTATCAGAATAAAATATCAAAAGTAAGATTGCAAAGAGCAAAAAGTCTACATAACTCTCCTCCTTTGCCTCTAGAAAGCAGTTTAAGTCTATCAAAGATAAATTTGCATTATATGTTTAAAATCTCTTGTAGGAAGACTGAAGAGCATGTCGGGAACAAGGATTCTTCCCTAGAAAATAAAGGTGATTTCCTGACAAGACAGGAACCTCTCTACAGAGAGAGCCCCAAACCCAATAATTCTTGGAAAGCTTGAGAGAGATTTTATTCACAGAAAAAAAACATGTATCGCATTAATAATTTTTTGTTTACATTATCACTTGCCTGTTTACTATGGCAACAATTTCCTCTGGAAAAGCAAATGTCACCAACTTATTTCTTTATGTCTCCAAACAGTAGCATATGGTGTGGATATTATAAATACTCAATTTGCTGAGGAAGTCAGCCATCTGAATTTTAGATCTTCCAAAATACTGTAGTCCTGTATGGGCACCCAGTTGTCACTTCTGTAGTTAAGAAAATGTAATAGCGACAGGCACGCCTTTAATCCCAGCACTCGGGAGGCAGAGGCAGGTGTATCTCTGTGAGTTCGAGGCCAGCCTGGTCTCCAGATAGAGTGCCAGGATAGGCTCCAAAGCTACACAGAGAAACCCTGTCTTGAAAAACCAAAAAAGAAAAAAGAAAATGTAATAGACAGAGCATAGAGACTAGGGATATCCAGAACATCTCCAATAGGTAAGAGAAGTGAGCATAAATGAGGAGTAATAGGAATGTATTCAGAGGAAATCGCTGCATTATCTCCACATGGGAATCACCTTCTTAGATGGCATACAGTTTAGAAAAGTAAATTCACTGCAGCCAAATAGTCTAATATCCCCTCAGTCCAAAGGACCCGCTGAGTGTTACCACAGAGGTTCAATGGCCTTGAAAGTAGGTGGAGCCTTTGCTTAAGGGGCATAGTAGAAGGCTTCTCACTTATGGGTTATCTATTTAGTTCTGGAGGCCAGAAGTTCAAGACCAAGGTGCCAGATAGAGTGTGTTCTGGAGCAGCTTCTCTTCCTGGCATAGAGACAACTGTCTTCTTGCTATATTCCTATGTGGCTCTGGTATTGTATGTGTCTGCTTTTATATTCATAACACTATACAATTTCTGGATATGCTGATAAGCATTGCCGAGGAAATGAGAATTGGGTGCTGGGGAAGTCCCTTGGCAAGACCAATCTAACAGTGATCCATTGTGAATTATTTCTGGCATATTTCTTTCCTGCACTTCTCAATCTCAGCCGGAAAATATGTAATAAAAAAGAAACATGACTCACTTGTGATATGACTTCAAACAGGATCTGGAAGTGGAGGCGAGAGCCTTGCTTTATCTCTGTTCAGTTACAGCTCTGTGAGAGTCTCCTGCTTTGGATCCTAAGTTGCAGGTAGAGAATTGAACACACTGTGGAATTTTACTCCAGCCTGAAGGCCTCGGAGTCAAAAAGGTAACACAGCTGTCCACTGTCACAATCATCTGATCTCCTAGAAAGCTGATCTTTGACACGTCCCACCATCACACTATCCTTGGTGAGCACACATCAAGTTATCTGAGGACTGTTGATTGGAGCAGCTTCTCCTGGGTTAGAGAGGATTCTTTACTCTCTCTATTCATCATCCATTTTTGAAGGAATTATTGTTGAAAGCTTTTTTTTTTCAGCATGAAGAATATTGATTTGGGAGAAGAGTGTGAAATCCTTAACTAATCCACGGCTCTCTCTGGACTTTTATCAGTTTTCCAAATAGGGTTTATAGCTAAGACTGTTTGCACGTGGAACAGTGCAGAGTTATTATCCTTACACAGCCTCTAAAACACTAGCCTAAGCAATCCTGGGTTCTGTCTAGAAAAAGCAAAAGGAAATGGTGTTCTTTCTGAGCAGTGTTTCATGTCTTGATGCTGCAGCCTCCTAATTACTGAAGCAGCTGTGCAGTCCTTGGTTTAGAGTAGCCTGCTGTCTGGAGAAAACCACCATACTGGGAGGAGGAAAGAACTAAAGACTGTTCTTAGCTCACTCTGCATGTTCCCAAGAGAGGATGCCAACCTACTGATGAGAGGAGGAAAATGGCATCTTACTTTTCTGGGAGGAAGATAAGGTCCAGGTGTGAATAGAACTTTGACTATTCACTGCTATCTGATGCCGAGTGGAAGCTGGCACGACTCTCTCCCACACCTTTCTTTACAAGCAAAGGTTCTACACCATGACCCATGACCTAAACTGAATAGCATAGCCCTCCAGGAATGTGTGTATATAAAGGACATAATTGGGGAAGGTGTGAATTTGACCTGATTCGGTATGCTTTATTTAAAGTTACCTGAGTGTTTCCTCATTTTTCAAACTGAAACTAAATGTAGGAATCTGATAGCCTGCACTTTTGCAGAATGGATAGCCCTTGACAAAGATAACTCTGTAAGGAAACTTCCTGGTTTCTAATCCAGTTCACAACTTACTATCTGAATGGCCTTTGCACAGGCTGTTTAATTCTGTCTCTGCTTTCTCATCAGTGAAACAGAGGCGATTATCAGTTCAGATCCTATAAAGTCACCCATAAAGGTGAATACAATGTTAATCACTTAATGAAGCAAAGACATAGAATTTCACTTTTGACTTAGGACTTAAAAAATAGGGGTAACAGTCATTTATGACTGAAGAAATGAGATCAGACAATTTAGAGTGAGAATAAAATGTCAAAAGATCTTTGGAAATCATGCATCAAACTTCTATTGTTATAGAGCTCAGGAATTTTAGAGGGACTAGATGACTTGGGGCAAGTGATGGATTAGTAACCTAACATCCTTTGAGGAAAGTGCTGCAGGGAAGGTGTGGTGATCTTATGAGTAAAGGATGCCCTCATCTGTCACCCAGGCTCTTCAGGACCTGAGCTGAGTGTAACCAGAGCCAGTAGACTTAGGACTGAAAATCTAGGAAGACTGAGGGAGCTACTGTGTTCAGTAACTCCATATAATTTTCTTAGGCACCCAGTGGCCATGATGCCTTGGTGAGAAAACTCAGGACTTCCAACTTTTACTTGAGTGGAAACACTAAAGTATGCCTGACGGTGCAAGTCTTTCTGTGTATGCTTATCTCATTGGTTGATGAATAAAGCACTGTTGGCCAATAGGGGAGCAAGTTAGCCGGGACTAGGAGATAAGGAAGATTCTGGGAAATATAGGAAAGGGACAGAGTCTCCATGTGACTGCCAGGAAGACAGGATGCAAGGCTGGCATCCTCTATAAGATAAGTCTTATAAATATATAGATTAATAGTTATGGTTGATAATTAAGACTGATCTTGCAGATAAGAAATCCTAGTCATTGGCCAGCAGCATTGTACCTAATATAAGACTCTGTGTGTTATTTTTGGCAACCACATGGCAATGGGGTTTGGGTGGCTTGTGGAAAGATTTATCGTTATATATGCCCCCTTCCATCTCAGATTATATTGGAAGATATGGACCAGAACTGTTGTCACAGACCAAGGAGATCTCACCTTCCAGCATTATGATATTATGGCAAAGCACATAGCTTCCAAGTCCCCAGATATAAATCTTAATTCTGACAGTTACCAGCTATGAAATACTAACATAAAGTCTTTATTGGTTTATTTTCTTTCTTTGCAAAGCAGGGGAAATGTTGGCTGGACTCTAGAAGAAGAATGAAAAGTTGATGTAAGATATCCTAAGAACATGTAGGAAGAGACCCCACAAAGTTGTTTTTTCTTCATTGTGTACATTTATTCACACATTATTATCTTTGTGATGAGTAACACTGATCTATGTCACATGCTTTCTTATCCTACATTCTAGGTATCCCACTGTCACTCTTGTCTCAGTGCCTTCATAATCTTCCATTGATTAAGGTATAGTCATTAGCAGCTTGGACCTTCCCTTTTTCTCTGTTGTCTGAATGGGGAAGAAGAAGTTGTCAGAACGCAGATCTCAGAATACCAAGAGGCATCTGCAAAGCTTCATCATGTAACATTTTCAGGACAGTTGCTCCAGCAGACCCCAAACAGATAACATCCATGGCTGGCATCATGCATAAGATGTCTGTCCTAAGCACGTCCAAACTGCAGCTGTCACAGTAATGAAAGCAAAGACTTGGAGAAGATGCTACAGAGGGATTAGTTGTAGCAAACTCTATAAGCCTCCTTACACGGGACTTCATTGTTTTATGGAGTGTAATTTCAGTTTAACCCATTGTCCTATTTTTCTTATTACTTACATTTGAGAACGTGTTCACCAAGATGGAATTTATACCTCACTGGATGAAATTTGAACTCATATTTAAGTCCAGTTTTAGGTTGAGGTGTTACATTTGCTCACATTTTATAGTTTGATCCCAGTAAGAATTTGTGACATTCCCCGTGGCTGATGACACCAGCCCCAGTTTGTGGGTAAGAAAACCATAATTCAGAGAGAGTAAAATAATAGTCATTTGTTCAGGAGTGAGGCTCGTAGCAATGGGATGTGTGGGCAGACCTCCTGACCCCGTGTCCTTTCTACCATACTAGGTCTTCTTGGCACCTTCTCTTAGCTAAAGAGAATGTTTTACAGTTTCTAGGTTGCATTGAGCAAAGCACTTCTCTGAATGAAACTAAGCAGACTGGAATTCTACAATTCTCTACCTGTTTGTGCTGTATAACAGGACTCAATAAGTTGTCATTAACTGCTCTATGTGTGAAACCATATTCCATTTCCAGAAAACAACGAATAATAGAACACCAAGAAAAATTCCCTTGTCTAACTCAGGGCTAAAATCACATGGTTTCTGACTATGGCACCCAGAGCAGCAGATGCTCTCCTGAAACCTTGATGGAAGGGCAGACTCTCAGCCCCTCCCCTACATGTGCTGGACTGGAAGCTAAAAGGGCAGAGCACAGCAGCGCATGTCTTCACAAGGCCTCCAGTTAACGCCAGTCAAATGTGAGCGTTGCTTTCCTGACCGGCCAGCCTTACAGGTCATCTCCAAGCCTCTGACTGAGGAAATGTGCCTGGATGATGTCGGATGTAGACACGTGAATGCCATTCACTAAAAAGCCAATGTCAGAGGAGGAAACAAGGAAATCTGATGCCCATGTTCACCCAGATAGAAAACCTGTTTTTCTACCTTCTATGCAATAGTTAAAGACAACTATCAACTTAAAGACATGGTTCCCATATTAGTGAAGTTGGTGGTTATAGTTTCCTTATTCAATTCCTTTTTCCCTCTGCTCTTAAAAGTTATCTTCACTTTGAACTTTGAATTCCACAGGGAAAACTACATATTCTTCTTCTTTGGGGCCGTGGGGTTGATTCCTGAGGTGTAGCTGACTGGATTGTAGCAAGCAGAAGTTCACTGACCTTCCCTCCTCCTGATGCTTATGTCCCTGCTCACACCCTAGCAGCAGGAGATACTGATAAATGGCTTCAGGCCATTTTTAATCTTCACTGTGAAATAGTAGCTAGGAGCAACTTTGTAGAGGTTTGGGGATTCATGTTTGTTTAGAAAAGTTATAAAACATCTTGAACCTTAGTCAATTTTATTTTTTAGTTATTGTCTTCTTTCTTATGTAGTTCAGTATGCAAAAATAATTATGAGTTCTTTCACTCTTAATTATTAAAATATAAATATGAATTGTTTTGCATCCATGCATTATTTCCCCTGTTATTATATAGTCACTTCATTCACGGACAAGACTTGCTGAAAATACTGTAGCTGAATATTTGAAAAGTAGCAACACTTGAAGCATATCTACTATTAAGTTTCACTTTAGGGAAACCTTTGATGCTGAGCCAAATAGATTTGAAGTTCTCATTATTCAAAGCTGGGCTGAGTGTCGTAGTCATATCCATGACCATATGTGGGAGCAGACCCATTATGATTTTGCTATGAAATGATGGTCCCATTATGTTCCATTATACCAGGAATGCTGCCAATTTTATTATCTACAAATAAAACAACTAATGAACAAGTTACCCCAGAGCCTGTGAGTTTGTTGTCTTATGATCTAAGCTGGGGACTGAGACTAAGCTAAGAAAAAGAAAAATATGCCACATGCAAATGAACATGTACCTAAGTGTGTAGGTGTGCATGCACACACAGCCATGTGTAATCATAACAAGGCTAGTATCACACTTGCAGTAGTGAAGAATTGAAAGATTGATATACTTTGAGATAGAAAATTCAACTTCAAATTCTATTTCTTCCATCCATATTAGCTTGTGGATAAGAACGACCTTTACTCAAAGTCTGAGGGCTCAACAAAACATGCCAGTTATTTCTCTTCTTATTACACTGTCAGAAAATGGAAAAGTGATGGGAAAAGTAAACATACAACACCCTGGCTGAAGAGATTCAAGGAAACACACAGTGTTTGATTTTCTAAGAATCCTGATGGATCAGAGAACAATAGAGAAAATCATTGGCACGTTTGTCAAGGCCATTGGTGATGAAAATCTGACCCTGAAACAAGTCTACAATGCTGAGAAAACCTCACAGCATTGTCCTGATAACCTCAAAAAGACACTGGTGACTGATGATGAGACAACTTTGACAGGAAATGTAAATGCTAAGGACAGAAGGACTCAGCTAGTTACTAACGAGACCATCATCAGTAAAACTTGCTGTGATTGGCTAACCCTTGTGTCCTTGCTGTTCTAAGAAGGGAACCCATTAACCATCTCATTATTATGCTAACAATAAAGGCACAGCCCATCTTACAAACCTGTTCAGATTGGTTTTCTGACAGTTTTGTGCCAATGACTTCTACTCACTGTGGGGAAGCTGGACTGGAGAAGGGATCCAACATTCCAATTTTCTTTGACAAGTGTTCTGCCCATTATCCAGTGTAATGTCTCTTAAGTACTAAGTTCATAGTATAAATTTTCTCCAAAATGTGAATGCATAATCTTTGGATCAGTGAAGAATAAGTATAAAACACTTTCCTGAGCAGTGTGCCAGCAACAGTGAAAGAGGTTTTCAAAGGTATAAAAAGATTTTCAGTGAAGTTTAGCATGAAACATACCAGATATAATGTAACCAATGCTTGAACATGTGACTGAAAATGGCTGTTCCTGTCTGGCACAACCTCTGACCTGTGATTGTGTTCCTTAATGATAAATGAAGAAAGCATCTATCTGTCTGAAGGACTCTGAAAGTTGCATAAGAGAAAAACAAACAAAATAGTCCCTTCACAATCCACCAGCAAGATGCAATAAACACATATTTATGAAAAAAATTTTTAACATGTATAATTTTTGCAATTATTTGCTCTGTGTGTGTGTTGGGGGGGTGCGTGTGCTACAACTCACATATGATGGTCAGAGAATAACTTGCAGCAGTCAGTTCTCTCCTTCCAACATAAATACTGTAGGATTCCAATTCAGATTGCCAGGTTTGACCTACTGAGACATGACATTGGGCCTGGTTTTAGCATTCCTGACAAGATTTCAGTTGCTCGTTTATTGACCAGTGCTGAAATAACTGAAGTAGTTACAAGGTGATCAAGATATTATTGACAATGAAGTGGTATTAACACTGTGGAGACAGCATGTGTGGATTTATAACAGAATAAAAATAATTTGGGTTAACAAAATCTGCATCTTCTAAGACAAAAACTATTATTAAGTGACTGGAGAAGCATTTTTTAAAACATCCAGCCAAATACATCCTCGCCTGTAGAAAATCCACTTCCTGCCTTCCTTAACTGATTCGGATGCTTTTCATCTACCAAAGGCCCTATAGTGACCGTTCACATTACACCCCTAGTGGAATCCCAAAGGATGGAGTTGCTTCTCATTTGCTGCTGTTTTGATAGGTGATGCAGAGATTCTGGACACAACACTATGATACTTCCATTGCCCTGAACTCATGATTTCTTTTTCACTGCATTAGTGCCATGGCTTTTAGTTTCGGTTTCGTTTTTTACAATGTGGAGGAAGAGTTTATTCCAGCTTACAACTCTCAGGTCACAGTCCATCATGGTAGGAAATCAGAAAAGGAACTCAAAGCAGAATCCTGGATGTAGCAACAGAAGCACGGGCCATAGAGGAGTGCTGCTTACCAGCATGTTCTCCACGGCTTGGTTAGACCACACGCATAGGAGTAGCAACACACTAGAGGCTTAGATCCTCACCCATCAATCATGAACCAGGCTTGTCTACCAGCCAATTGGGGGGGGGGGCTTTTTCTTGGTTTTTCTTATTAATTTTTTCAGACAATATATTTTGATCATATTGGGGGAGGGGAAACATGACTTTATTCTTCAGTACTTATTGGTAGGTGTATATAAGAAAATGGTAGTTTTTCTTTAGCATATAAACTCAGTCAACAATTGTGGTGTTAATAGCCACAGACAGCCCACAGGCATGGCTGAAGAAGGAGTATCTGTGCTGTGCTTTCTGATGGCTCAGTGTACAAAAAGTTTCCTTTCTACATAAAATATTTTAAGTATTGTGTATAATTACCTGTAGACTATGTGAACAAGGTAAATGGCAAACATGTGAATGGTGTATTTTGATTCGGGTTGCATCATCAAGACATCCCACATGATGTATATATAGGATCTTCCCAATCTGAAGCCCATCTATTTCAGAATTATTCAGGTGAGGGACACGGAGCCTCATCCAGAACTGTCTTTTGCTATGGTATATACTAGATTTGTTTTTCATAAATAACATTTCTGGGTATATGTTCTGCTCAATATCTTGGACTCACCTTTTCTTTGTTTTGATGTTTGCTTTCTCGAGGGAAAGCAAAAACATTTTCCTACCATTTCTTATAGTAAGGGTTGTGTATATAACTTGGGATACAATAATTAAATGAAACTACTTCAAGTTTGGATGCAGATGAGAGGGACACGAAGGACTAAGTGTAGAGAGAGCTATCATTTGGCAAGGCATGAAGCATAAGTACTCAAAGACCTTTGGGATGGGGCTTATATAAGCTTGGACCAGGTTTGACCAGTGCTTTGTGGCAGGGAGCAGTGAGGATGTGGTTATCACCACCATCTTCAGAGTTGGATGCTCTGAGTTGGCTTGTGATGTAGTGATCAAAGCATCAATAGGGATGCCTGGTCTTTCCAGCTAACATTCCTTCAGAGTCTAAGAGTCTATTCTTCAGGCTCCTTGCTTAGAGAAGGCCCTTTCAGTCTCCCTAACATCTTTTGGTAAGGCCAAGTAGACTAAACTAGTCAGCATAAGTTCCGTCATTTATAACTGTAAATATTAAATTTTAGAAAGGTAATCATAAAATATTTCTGTTGTGTGTTTCTTACTCAAACCATCTTTATAATATCATTTTTTCCTCATCTTACAGAATTATAAAAAAATTGAGCCAGAGGGTTTGCATCCTTGTCCCCTGACCTGCCATCCTTCTTAGAGTTGTTCAGAAGATGTGCCTGTTGTTGCAATAGTGGCATGACTATCATGGGCAGTAGCCAACTTCTGTCTGATTGGATTTGAAGTCGATTCTATGGAAGGGAATTCAGGCTTAGTACTACAAGTCTGATCAACACATATGACTGGGAAGGTCTTATGCCCTAGGGAGGAGACTACTATTCTAGTGTTGCTAAATGGGTGTAGTTGCCAATTTCACTCTAAGTATGTTTGCTAAGTATGTTTGCAAAGATGTATGTTGCTTTAAGTCTTAGTCAGGGAAGTGCTGAGGAGCCATTGGTAATCAATGGCTGCTAGAAAAGGGAGAGTCGCTTTTTCTTGGGGTTCTGAACAATGGTGACCTCCCAAGAGGTAAGCCCCATAACATGCAGACATGAGCAACAGTAATCAGACTCAGTGGGTTATTTTATAAAATGAACATGAAATTGGGAGAGAGATGTTAGAGGGCCTAGGGGGAATTGAAAGAGTGTGCTATACATATGACCGAAATACATTTGTATCCATTTATGAAATTTTCAATCAACTTAACTTTAAATAATTGAATTCAAAACTCAAATCTAGAGCTTTTTGGTATCAATATTGTGCTTTTAATAACTTAAAACTTTCTGCCAGAAAGAATTTCCCAAGACTCAAGCAAAGGAAAGGATATAATATGCCAGATACCTTGAGAGAAAAGCTTTAAGCGGGGCCTTATTAAATATTCCTTAACCTAAGCTTTCTTAAAAGTTATATATAATTGTACTCCCTCAGTCCAGCCTATCCAAATCCAACTTTAATATTTTAATAAGTACTTTAAAAGTACATTTTACCCCAGAACTCTCAAAATGTTGAATCAGGAACCAACCCCTTTAACAATGGCAAGTGACAGCTTACAATGTGTTGCAACCTGTAATCATCTCTGAAATTACTCATGGATTTCCAAATTAATCTCTAGTGCATTCATACTGCATGCAAAAGATATATCATGATTGACTGATAAATTTATGGTGGTAAATCTTAATTGTAGGTTCATTGTAAGCTAGCTGCTAAACTACTTAACTACTTAACACTTTGCATAGTACAATCCTCAAAAATCTCCTATTTCCACTTAATAGGAGTTTTATTTCAAATATATTGCACTCTCATTGTTAAAAATTATGGAAATGTGGACAGCAAACATATTAAAGACATCTTGCCATCTGCTCTCCCACCTCGGGCTTATATAGCCTTGTCCTGACTAGATAATGACTGACTGCTATTTGGAATTCACTTCATGGTAGTAAAGTGCTCCTGCTGGGCTGCTGTTTCTCTTGTGTGATCTAACTAGGATCAGCACCATATTTGTTTCTCTGGCTCTCCAGCCTTTTAATTAAAAATGCCACTGGCTTTCCTGGGATTTTAGCTAGCAGACAGTAGGCTGGAGCTTCACAGCATCCATAAGCACATGAGCCAGCATCCAAATGTCTGAAATGTGTCTTTGTTCTCCTCTCTCTCTCTCTCTCTCTCTCTCTCTCTCTCTCTCTCTCTCTCTCTCTCTCTCTCTTCTTGACAACAACCAGTGTTCTGACTTTGGTCACTGAGGATTATCTTTTTGTTTTGTAAGATTTTATTTTTTGTGTATGTGTCCCACATGTATGCCTGGTGCCCACAGATGCTAGAAAATGCATGAGATCCCTTGTAATTGGAGTGACAGAACGTTGTAAGCTGCTATGAGGGTTCTGGTACCTACATTCAGGTACTCTGCAGGAGCAATAAGTGCTCTTAGCCACCAAGCCTTCTTTCCATGACCCAAAGACTCTTCTTTTGTGCTTAATTATTAAAAATTTATTTTTTTCTCATATACTATAACCTGATTACAGTTTCCCCTCCCTCTGCTCCTTCCCGTTTGTTCCTCCCCACCTCCCACCTAGATTCATCCCCCTCTTGTCTCTCACTAGAAAACAAACAGCCTTCTATGTGATAATAATCAATATATAATATGATATGATACGATATGATATGATAAAACAAAAACTAGCATATTGGAATATGACAAAACAAACAAACAGAAGGAAAAGAGCCTAACAAAAGGTAGTAGAGACAGATACAGACACAGAGATGCACTTGCTTGCACATTCAGGAGCCTGTAAAGCAGTGATGCTCAACCTGTGGGAAATGAACTCTTTGAGGTTACAAATCAGACATTTACATTACAATTTATAAAAGCAGCATAATTACAGTTATGAAGTAGCAATAAGAATAATTTTATGGTTAGGGTCACCACCACATGAGGAACTGTATTAAAAGGTTGCACTAGGAAGGTTGAGAACCACTGCCATAAAGACACTAAGCTGGAAGCCATAATATATGCGCAAAGGATCTATAGGACAGAAAGGGAGAAAAATAAATAAATAACATATAAATAAAATAAAAAGAATATAAAATTTAAAAAACAACCCAACATGACATTGAGATGCCATTGGATTCATTTTCTGTTGGCTGGGGATGCAGACTACACTTAAGAGTAGTTTATTTCCCCAGGGAAAGTCCTTTAAACTGAATTTTCATTTGCAAGAGGTATCAATTGGAGATAGCTTCTGGGTTAAGGATGGGGCTTGTGTCCATTCTCCTTTTAGCTCTAGGACCCCATCAGGTGTATGTGGGGGACCAAAATATTTCCGCTATGGAATATTTTGAGATCCAACCTTTGGTCTCACTAAATATGGAGCATGGGAAAGCTCTGGCCCACTATTGTATTGTTAATGCCAGTAGGGCTACTATTGTTTACCATGGCCTCAGGGTAATATGCCTCCTATTTGCATCTCTGTGAGCCTAAGCATATGAATAGGCCCTCACCTGGGCAGAGGTGAGAGATGAGTGAGTAACTCTTGAGCACAGAAGGTTAGGAGTCAGGGCAAGTGTCCAGAGGAGAGAGAACAAAGAGAGATGGTTCCCTCATCGTCATGGCAGGACAGTTAAGAAACACCAGAAAAGATGGCTAATAAAAAAATGACTCTAGTTCTACAACATGGAACTGAGAGCTCTCTGAAGATGACAAGAAGCCTGTGTTTGGTCTTTATTGTCACTGGGTTGCTAGGAGCTTCCAGGTCCACACACCCCCACTCAGGTGGAACCTCATGGCTGTCGTGGGTTAAAGATGAGACAAGCCGGGTCACGACAGGTGTAGACCTGTGCAACTCCTGTGCATGCTGCCTCAGTCTCTGTGAGTTCATATGAGCTTTGCTCTTGTTGATTTAAATTTCCTTGGAGTCCTCCAATCCTTTCTGGCTCTTATGCTCTTTCTGTCTCCTCATCTTCAGGATTCCCTGAGTCCTGAGAGGAAGGAATTGATGGAAACATCACATTTAGGGCTAAGTGTTCCAAGGTCTCTCATTCTCTGCATATCACCTGGCTGTGGGTCTCTGTATTTGTTCCCAACTGCTGCAGGAGGCAGCTTCTCTGACGATGGCTGAGTGAGAAATTAATTGGTGAGTATAGCAGGAATCATTTTATTACTGTATTCTTTTAGTAGAACCATAGTATTTGGCTTTAGCCTAGGTCACTGAGCTACCTAGTCTCAGGTTCTTGGTTACCCAAGTAGTGTCAGGTATGGGTTCTATCTTATGGAGTGGACCTGAAGTCAAATCAGATATAGGTTGATTACTCCTGCAAGCTGTGGGCCACCGTTGCAATACATCTTTTGCAGGCAGGACACTGTTGTAGATCAAAGGGTTTGAAGCTAGGCTGGTGTTCACAGTTTCTCTTTTGGTAGCTTGCAGAGTACCTTCCCATACCAAAGACACTACTAAACAGGAGTAAAGGCTTTATGTAGGCTCCAGCAGGACTTCTCCACTTTCCATGAGTTGAGTAGGTGTTGCAATGACAATGTTTCAATTCTTCTCAATTTAGAAAGTTTCTGTATGGAGTTTCCATTACAAGTTTCAAGTCAGAGGCTCAGTCTCACAAGCCACCTCCAATTCAGGGGATGACCAAACGTTTTAGGCTTTGTGTGTTGTTTACTGAACTTACAAATCAGACTGGATAACTTACTGAGGCACAAAGCATAAAACAAGGCAGAGTGGATGGGACCCACAGAGGTCTGTCTCTCTCAGGTCCTCGAAGGGTGCTCTAGCCACCCAACACCTCCAGCAGGCTCTCTAGCCCCTTCATGTAGGGCTCTAAAGGTTCCATGAGTGAGCAAATCACTGATAGTTGGTGATTAGGCCAGCCTCCTGTGCTCCTCCCCTTCCCTTAGGTTTAGAGAGGGACCAAGAGTCCAGCCCTCTAATCACCAGTCTGGTTCCTCTGGCAACTAGGCTCCCTCCAAGAATTAGCATAAAGTGTTAGCATAAACTCAAGTATTCCTGAAAGGACTTTTGATAAATATGAAATGATGCACCAGTCTCCCCCACGGGTGAAGAAATTCCAAGGAATAACAAATACGCTGTTCTGTCACAATAACAAACCTGGAATGCAGAAACCAAGGTTATTTTTCATATTGGAAAAACAACTGAACTTTTAGAAAAACTTGCTGCTGGATGAAACAGTATAAACCTTATAAAATGACTAATACTTAATCACCTTAACCTACTAAACTTATAATTGTATACGTTTTGAACCTCTTGCTTGTGGAGCACAGTTAGGCATTCATATTCATAATTCCTTATCCATGTAATCAACCAACTGGAGGTCAAAAGATATCCAGACAAAAAACATCTGCTGAACATGCTCAGACCTTCTTCCTTCTCATTATTTTCTAAGCAACACAGTATGACCTGTTCTCATAGCATTTACAGTCTACTAGGTGTGAAAATTACATTTCAAAATTAAAACATAGAATCAAAACTATATTTGTGGTCTCACACAACTGTCCAACACCACCTTCATTAAACAGTACAATGTGTTGATTTGTTTTAAAAAATGTTTTGCAAATCTTCTAAGGATAAGAGGAGACATTGCTATACTTTGGGTTTATTGTCCTCAGCACCCTCATCTCCCAACCCCCACCAAGTGACCAGGGAACCGTACAGGAATCTGGACAATCACACTTGGAGCTAACACTGTCTCAGTTAGGGTTTCTATTGCTGTGAACAAACACCATGACCAAAAAGCAAGTTGGGGAGGAAAGGGTGTATTTAGCTTACACTTCAATATTTGTGCTCATGTTGAAGGAAGTCAGGACACGAACTCAAGCAGGGCATGACCCTGGAGGCAAGTGCTAACCTAGAGGCTATGGTGGAGTGATGCTTACTGGCTTGCTTCCCATGGCTTGCTCAACCCACCTTCTTATGGACCGCAGGACCAACAGCCCAGGATGGCACAACCTATAATGGGCAGAGCCCACTGATCACTAAAAGATAATGCCTACAGCTGGATCTCATCAAGGCAGCTCCTCAATTGAGGCTCCTTTCTCTGATGATGCTAGCTTGTGTCAGGTTGACACACAAAACCAAGCCATTACACACTATAAGGCAACAATACCCCAAGCAAACCCTCCTTGTTAGTTTGTGGGCCTAAAAAGAAAGGTTTTATAAACACACATGTAGACCAAATAAACGCTAAAAATAAAATCCCAGGCATCCAGTAAAGGCTATTTAGCTCCTAAATGGTTAACAGCTTGAAAGGTTGGCAGGTTTGAAAACTGTTGTTCCTCCTCCCAGGACAGGCAGAGAAAGGGATTTTAAGTAGCTTTTTTTTTTTTTTTTTTTCTGTCAAGTCTTCACTTAGTTTGTATCTTAAATCATCTCTTCTTACATGAGAGATGGAAGTACTCATGTTAAGGACATAACAACAATGAAACTAAATTATGAGTGACTCAAACCTCTGCTAATTCACAGAGCTCTTTGAAGAATGTGGCTCAATAGATGGGAATGATGGATTAACAAAATGTCAGCCTTTTATTCGGGGATTTATAGGCTTAAAACCAAGTTGATTCTGGTATTAGTGGCTGCTTAGAATAAGCAGAGCTTGACAGATGGGGGGCGCCAATGATGTGGACCAGCATTCTAAGTAGCAAACTATGCTAAAACCAAGACAAATGTTGAGCCATCTGGAACCTCTATTTCTGAGAAAGTCTTTGCATTCGTGCAGTGAATTGTGGGCCTAGGAGACATGTTTATTAGTTCTTTGTGTTGTATGGAGGGGTCACCTCATGGGAAGCAGTAGAATATTGCAGTAGGGATTATGTCCAGAGGCAGAGTCTTTGCTTTTAATCTGTGGTAGGAAAGCAAATACTGAAAAGATGAAAGTCCCAGTCTAATGTACCCATGCACCCAGGCACACCCAGAATGAAGTTGTCTTTTGACTTGGTCTGTATAAATTGTATGAAATTTTTTTAGGATTGTATTAGAACTCTATAGATCTAGTTGCCAGCATTACAAAAAGAGTCTAGATTGTCTAGATTCCTTTTTTCCCTTTATTCTTCTCACATACAATATATCTCTATTACAGCCTCCCTGCCCTGCTCTCCTCCCAACACTCTCACCTCCTCGCCCCCCCAGATTCACTACTCCTCCATTTCCCTTTAGAAAAGGGCAGGTCTTCCAGTGAGATCAACTGAACACACCATAACAAGATGATATAAGACTAGGCATAAACCCTCCTTTCAAGGCTGTACAGGGCAACCAAGTAGACAAAAAAGGGTCCCACAAGCAGGTAAAAGGATCAGAGACAACCCCATTCCCACTGTTAGGCATCCTACAAAAACCCCAAACTAAATAACCACAGCATGTATTCAGAGGGCCTGACCCAGGCAGGCTCCGTGATTGCTGCTTCAGTCTCTGTGAGCCCCTATGAGCCCTGCTTAGCTGATTCTGTGAGCCATGCCCTCCTGGTGTCCTCAACCCCTCTGGCTCCAGCAATGGTCACTAGAATTGAACCCAAACCTGGTGTATGGTAGGCAAATGTTCCATTTGGTAGCAAGGGCTCTCTAAGTTGCTCTGGAGACTTTGAATATACTTTCTAACTCAGGAAATCCTTGAACTTGCAACCCTTCTACCCCAGCTTCCCAGTTAGCCAGATTACAAGCCTGTGCCACCAGAGCTGCCTGAAAAAAAAAATCAAGATTTTGAGTAATAGAAATCAGCCTAAACCATCCAATGCAGAAATTTGTAAATTTTGTAATTTTTGTTGTAATTTTGAACTCACAATGTTGAGTTACAGTTACAAAGTTGAGTTAAAGTTACAATGTTGTAAATTTTGAACTCACCTCTGTGAGTTCACAGCCAGCCTGATCTACAGAATGAGTTCCAAGACAGCTAGGGCTGTCTTGTAGAGTGACTGACTCAAGATAGATAGACAGATAGATAGATAGATAGATAGATAGATAGATAGATAGATAGATAGATAGATAGTACAGGGGTAGGAGTAAGAGTCTTTTGGCAGTGACATTTGAATAACATAATACCCCCCATTTGAATCATTTTAGGTATGCAGTTCAGTGGCCTATCCTGTGTTCACAATATTGTAAACCTTCCCAACCGACCACCTCCATGCCTTTCCCATCATCCTAAGCAAGAAGCTGGTTACTACTAACAACTCCCTAGCTTCCTTCTCCCATTCCCAGTAACTACTATTCTGTTTTTGTTTCCATAAATTTGTGTATTCTAGGCATCTCATAAAATAGAAAATCATGAGATATGTGTCCTAGCATAGTGTTTTGACAGTTCGTCTGTGTCTGTGCAGAACTGCATTCCAAGTTATTAAAGTTCATCGTTTGACTGTCTTGAGATTCACCGTGCTACTTACGCTCCAGGGCAATTGTGAACTATATCACTGTGGACATTGATATATGAGGATTTGTTTCAGTCCCCGTTACAATTCTTTGGCCATCTACACCTGAGAGTTGAGATCCTGGATCATTTGAAATTTCCATTTAAATTCTTGAGTGATAGTTTCTTTTTGATTGCTTCAACCACTCAGAACAGCATCTCGATGAGGACATAAATCATGGCTTCTGTCAACTCCATATTCACTCATTCAGTGCTCACACCAGAGATGAAAGTATCTCTTCCTAACTCGAGGCCTGAAACCTTGAGATGCAGGGTCTCAGCCCAACCATGGAAGGTTGAGCTGGGTCTGAGGAAGAGTAAGTGTGCTGCTGGCCCATTCCCAGCCTTCCAGGTTCTTGGACACAAACAGTCACAGCAGGGAGTCTAGTCAAGCAAGAACTCTCATTTATTGTCCCACAGTTAGCATCTTTTAAAGAAAATACTTCAGAGTGGGTTGACAGCCAGCCAATGGTTTCAAAGGTCAGCCTATCACAAGCTTAGGCTTTACCTAGGGAACAGAAGCTGTTCATGCAGTGACCTCATCTGGTTTGATCTAGGCAACCAATCATCTTTTTCAGTAAACAACTCAGGACTCACCCAGCTGACTTCTCCTCAGTGCCATCTTTGACTGGATCATGAGAGATAATTGAGAGATAAATCTAACCTGCTAACTTGGAACTGAATGCTTCATTTGAAACAATCACTGCTAAAGGTGGGGTAACTGAAAATTCTTCCAATTTAATTGTACAACATAGAGTAAAAGAAATAAAGTCTTAAGAAAATGGTCATTCCCTGCTGTTATTTTGTTAAATGTTTTGGTCACCAAAATGCCCTTGCATTTTTCAGTTTTATTAATACCTAGATTTATGACAGTGTCCCATAGATTCATTCCCAAATAAGTTGCCTTGGCCATAGTGTTTTATCTCAGCTCTAGAAAATGACTAATACAGTTGGTTATTGATTTAAGGAGGGGGGCACAAAGTTGGGGAAGGAGATGCTTCCCATGTGAGCTTAATTTCCAGCTTTGGTCATGTGATACACCTCCAACTATGTTTTGTTTGTTCCTACAAACAAAATTCAGATAAACTGACCAAGATTAAATAAGCTGTTTATATATTATGACCTCTCTCTTTTCCCCTCTTCTCCCTTTTGCTTCTCTCTATCTTAGTCACTGTTCTATTGCTGTAAAGAGACACCATGACCAAGGCAACTCTTATAAAAGAAAACATTTAATTAGGGAATGGCTTACCCTTTCAGAGGGTTAGTCCATAGTCATCATGGTGGCAAACATGGTAGCACACAGACATGATAAATAGGTAGACACGATACTGGAAAGGAGCTGAGTTTTACATCCTAATCCACAGGGAGCAGCAGAAAGAAAGACAGTGCATTTGGTGTGGGCTGTTGGAACCTCAAAGCCCATACCTAGTAACACATCTCCCCGCACAAGGTCACACCTTCTAGTCCTTTCCAAACTGTTTACTGTGACTAAACATGCAAATATATGGGTCTATGGAGCCATTCTCATTCAAATCACCACACGGCCCTCCTAGACTGGTCCCTTGGGCCTCCGTCCTCCTTACTCTTTGCTTCCTTCCCTCTGTTCACTCTCTGTTTTCCCTTCATTTTGCCTTCTCCCTGCTTTTCCTAAATGCAAATGCTGAAAGTTTCTAGGATAAGATAAGCAAATTTGTCTTTCTAACAAAACAACACCTCAGCCTGTCCTCCCCTCAGAGACATCTGTAAGGGAAGTGTGCTTCTGCCCTCCTGGATTTGAGTCTGTCATCACAACTACCACTAGACTCACCAACTGACTTTCCAGAAAGAACACACAGTAAGTTGTGGGAAGGGTACAGAGAAACAGGGGACCTCTGTGATGTAGAGAGGCAGCCATCGGAAGAGAAGAATGACTCGTAGCTTCTTGAATTATACAGACATTGTGCCTATCTCAGATTTCTGTATATTTGCAAGTAGAGAACAATCAAATAAGACTTGCTAATCCCTATTCTTCCTCTTTCTCTACCCCTCTTCATATTAATCAATTTATTTCTTCCCTACTTAAACTTAGTGACTCTATTGTTTTCTTCTTAACCCCTAATTATGGTAATGATAATCTTGAAATGTGTGTTCAAATTTTTCATCTTGACCTCTGTCTCTAATTATGACACACCACTCACCATCCCTTTTCAAATCAAGAAACTTGTTTTGTTGTTGTTGTTTTGAGTTTTCAAGACAGCCCTGGCTGTTCTAGAACTTGCTTTGTAGACAAGGTTGGCCTCAAACTCACTGAGATCTGCCTGCCTCTGCCTCTGCCTCCCCAGCACTGTATTTTGCTTTCTGTTTGATGGGTTTGTCCTCTCTGTTGAAAGCAAACATGAACCTTACCATGGTTGGCACCATCACAAATATCAGACATTCCCACTATCACAAGCCCACCTCATTCTAGAAGAATCTCCTTGGTAAGACTATAAAATCAATTGCCCAAATGCTAGTTCTTCAAACACTTGAGAAAGCTATGAATCTCAAACTATTTTTTTGACAATTTGATCCATAGCCTTTAACACTTTTAGTGGATTATATTTCCTACTCTTTTCATTATTTCCTTGTTCTTCCTTTTAGACATCTCATCTTTTCAATATAAAGAGTAAAGCCAGACACATTATTCTAATAAGATTCTGGTCAGTGATGTTCCCACACATCTCAACACTAATCTTTTACTGTATTCTTTCATGAATGCTTTTTAAGCTATTACAGGAAGCCTGGTCTTGTGGTTTACAGCACCCCCCACCCCATATGCTTCTTTCTGGACTCCTGAGACACTAATTTCCAAGGAGATTGTTGGCTTTTCTATGAGCTCACCCCGTCCCCCCCCCAACACACACACACTTTTCCCTTAAGATTTCTTTAGAAAAGTGTTTTGTGTGTTTGGGCCCAGAAAGATTGTAAGGCTCAGTTGGTTTAGAGGGAAACTTTAATTATAAGCATCTGCAGAATCAAAAGAGAGTCAAGAAGATAAATAATTTTCAGTCTCAGTATAAAATAAAAGTGTAATAGGCTCCTAATATAAAACTTACTAAAAACATGTGGCCCTGTAAGCACAGGTCCATGTGTGACTCCAAAGTCATGTGCTCATGGAGTGAGATTGGTGACAGGAGCAAAGAGAGAGATTCCTGGCTCTCTAGACACAGCTGATGAGTGATAACATTGATAAATAAGAAAAACTTCCCACTAACCAAAATATTAAAAGAAAAAACATTCTCAGTGGGTAGGAGTAGATGATGGGCAAGCATGAAGATCTGAACTCAAATCTCTAGCATCCAGGTAAAAAGCCAGGCATGGCCACATGAGTCTGTAGTCCTGAAGCAGAGACAAGCAGATCCCAGGAGCTAGCTGGCCAGCCAGCCTAGCCAAAACGGTGAACTTCAGGTTCAGTCAGAGACCTGGTCTCAAAGTAGTGATGTTGGGAAGAGTAAAGATAGCTGACACACACACAGGGCTGGATTCATCCACCTATAAAATACACACAATGTTTCTTGACTAATTATCTAAATGTGTGTTTGTTTCCTTTGCCGCTTTACCATAGCCAGGTAGAAATTTTCTTTTTATTTCAGTATAGTGACCTGAACTTAATTTTACTCAACTTTTTTTTTCTTGCAAAATACTATATTTTCTGTAAATGCATATAATTGTACCAAGGGAGTACAGAGAAGACATGCAGTCTTATCTATTATAAATAAGGGTTTGGGGTACAATACATCCATTGAAACAGTCATTGCCCTCAAGTGGTTTCCCATTTAAGGCAACAAAGTGAAAATAAATTATTTAGAAATACTGTGAAGGGCAACTTGGTCAGAGGTACATTCCTGGGACATAGTGGGCCAGGCTCTTTTCAAAAATATAATAATGTGGGTTAGTGTTGTTTCAGGGTGGTCATAGCTCACTTAAGGTTCAGCTCTCGCACTTATTTTGTGTCCTGACTTGGGCTGTTAAGTGTGTGGCATGATAAACAGAAAGACCTACAGATCTTAGCATGCTCAGCAGCTGACAGAGCTTTCAATGCATGTTTCTCACTCTCTTCAAGCTTATTTTTCTATGCAACAAAATTAGTAACCACTTTCAAGTTAAATTAACAAATTGCAGTGAACATCCTATTGAACTCAGTGGGTACCATTGAAGAGTTTTCCTTCTATTATTGATAGTCTCTGAGAGATGCAGATATTCCCAGACAAGCACCCTTCCCTCAAGGTCCTTATAGTCTATAAAAGAAGTGATAGGGTTACATAATAGAAGTATATGTGAAATAGGAAATAATGGATCTTACCATAGAGGTCAAGCCTGCTAATGAATTCAGAGGCAGCTGGCAAAAAAGCATTAGGTGATGGAGGCATGCTCGAGGTAAGCCTTTGGGAGGCTTTCTCCAATGTCTGGGATTAAGAAAACGTTCTGAGGAAAAGATCAATTATTAGCAAAGATAGGGAGAGTGTGTAACTACTGGAGAACTTATAAAAAAGCATTTTGAAATTCAGGATTGTTAACTGTAGATCTCCAAGTGTTTTGATTGAATTCAGAGTTAGAATTTCTTCTCTAGGTACAATGTACAGGCTACAAAAATTCAGAAATATTAACAGATCAAGTGCTATACTGTTCAGGCAAAGAATTTTCAAACAACAGAGGCTATGGCATAGTAATCATCCAGGAAGTCATATTTCCTTCTAGGACTCCGTATCCAACCATCATATCACCATAGCACTGGACAATATCAGTTTGGTGCTTACCAAGGAATGCCTACTCCTGTCAAATACAGGGCCTCTCCTTCTGCCTACCTAGGACTGAAATAAAATCAGTCTCCATTGTAATTTGAATGAGTAGAACAACTAAAACAAACTCACAGGCACAAAAGTATGACATATTTCAGAACCTTGAGAACCTTCAAACAATCTCGTAAGGAGCTAGGCAAAGAGGTTTGAACCAAAGTTACTAATGGAATTTTAGCGACTAAATAACAAAAATGCCACAAACCAATTACATTCTATAGAGCATTCCTATTTTCTAGGAATTATATCATTCACTTAACTGCATTATAAAATTTCACCTTTCCCAAATATATGTTTTCTCTTGGTAAGAAAAGTAATGTTATCTAACTCAGCTAAGACCACACAGCTCTAAGACATTGCTTCTGTTTTTTTTTTTTTTCACCTGAGTCTTTTATAATCTAGAACAAAAACTTCTTATTCTTAGTATTTAAGTTTTATTCTCTGTGTTTCTGAAGACCCCCCTTCAGTTTATAAAATGAACATATGTTTCTCAGAGATTCAAATAATGAACATATCTTTTTTTTAAAGTCCAACTGGAGTAGGATTTGCTTCAGAGCTGATCCTGGCTTGCACATTGCAAGGTGAAGATGTGCCAAATAAAAGAATCACTTCATTGTCTTTATCATGTTAATATTGTATTCTTTGGGGAATGGAGTTTGAGATAGAGTTTCACTGTGTAGCCTTGCTCTGTGATCCAGGCTGATCTCAAACTCAGACAAACACCTGCCTCAGCCTTCAGCGTGCTGGGATTAAAGGTGTCATGCCACTGCTGCCCCACAAGAATGTATACTTCTTTTTCTTTTTCTTTTTAATTTTAGAAACAATCTTATTTTACATATCAATCCCAGTTCCCTCTCCTCCATCCTCCCATGGCCCCCCCAACCCTCCAACCCACCCCCTACCCACTACCCAAGGATAGTGATGCCTCCCATGGGGGATCATAAAAGTCTGTCACACCCTTTGGGGGAGGGCCTAGGCCCTCTTTCATGTATCTGGGCTGCAATAATATCCCTCCTTAGGCAATAGGCTCCTAAAGTCCATTTGTGTACTAGGGATAAACACTGGCTCCTCTGTTAGAGGTCCCACAGACTGCCCAGGCCTCCTAACTGGCACCCACATTCAGAGGACTTGGTTCGGTCCAATGCTGGTTCCCCAGCTTTAAGACTAGGGTCACTGTGCCCTCACTAGGTCAGGTCAACTATTTCTGTGGGTTTCTGCAGCACAGTTTTGGCTCCTTTGCTCATCCCTCCTCCTACTCTACAACTGGATTCCAGGAGTATGGCTCAGTGTTTAACTGTGGGTGCCTGCTTCTTCTTCTATCAGCTACTGGATGATGGCTCTGGGATGGCAACCAAGGTAGTCATCAATCTTATTATAGGGGAAGGGCATCAAAGGCAGCCTCTCCACTACTGCATAGATTCTTAGTTGGGGTCATCCCTGTGGATCCCTGAATATTTCCCCAGTGCCAGACCTCACTCTAAACCTATACTGGCTCCCTTTATCGAGGTATGCCCTTTCTTGCTCTCCTCTATTCCTCCCCTGTCTCAGTCTTCCTGATCCCTCTTGTTCTCCTCCCCCCTCCTCTTCTCCCCTTCTCTTTTTCCTACCTCCTTCCTTTTTCCCCCCATGCTCCCAATTTGCTTGTGGGTTCTTGTCCCTTTTCCCTTCTTCAGGGGACCGTTTTTTCTCTTGGGGTCCTCCTTGTTTCCTAGCTTCTCTGGTGGTGTGGATTGTTGGCTGGTAGTCCTTTGCTCTATAAGACGGTATACTTGCTATGCGTTGGTGGCGCACACCTTTAATCCCAGCACTAGGGAGGCAGAAGCAGGCAGATCTCTGTGAGTTCAAGGCCAGCCTGGTCTCCAGAGCGAGAGCCAGGATAGACTCCAAAACTACATAGAGAAACCCTGTCTCGACAAACAAAAAAAACAAAACAACAACAACAACAACAACAAAAAGACCGTATACTTAATCTACTCTAATGAAACACTTCTGAACCCCTTTCCCACATTGTTCTTTGTCAGGCTGACTCTACATTTTAATTGTCTTTATAGACATGTAATGTGAATCTGAAAGTGGGGATTAGCTCTGGTTACAAAGATGATCAAGGTGCCAACCAGCCAGCAAGATCAGATGCTTTGCTCTGCTATCCAAGTGTAGAGAAGGGTGAAAGATGTTCAATGTCCCTCTTTCTTTACTTTTCAACAAAGCTCATGTTTTCTAGTGCCTCCTACTTCTCCCAAGGCATTAATACCACTAAGAGGAGGGAAAGGAGTCAGCAAGTAGAAGCCTTCTTCATTGGGGGTTGAATGAATGATGTACCTATAGCCTCTATGATATTCTTATCCAATTATTGCCATCCCAGAGAAAGAAGCAAAGTGACCTTGATTAGGTATGTTAATGACTTTCAGCAAGACATTATTTTATAAGCTTCCAGAAAGCAGTACAACCAACTTAGACATGAATACAGGTGTTGTGGGAGACAAGGAAAAAGAGCCAAGCCAAGCCAAACAGTTTCATATTGCAGAAAATTCAGAACTGCTTGAGATTTCATTTTGTGCATTTATTTTATAGAATCCTAGTATAAAAAACTCGGTTGCATGAAAAGGCTAATACTGCAAAGTATCTTCAACCCCCAGTCTTTACATTTTAAAACATCCTGCAAAGTCCCCCGAGCAAGTTTGCTTTGAGTTTAAGCAGCATCTCTTTTATTGGGATGATTTGACAGGCAAGTTGTCATTGGAATCTTCCTCCTTAGCAATAGTCTTGTTGATTCTTCACTTTAATCTGTTAGTCAAAGTCCTTGGTAAATGGTGGGTGGCAATTAGCAATTTCCCTTCAAGATATCTTCTGACACAGGTGGCCTCTTTGTCACTTTGTGAGGAAAACAGCTGGGTAACAATTGTCATCTCCAGGTAACTTGCACTCTACTTTTGATTATTATCATTAAAAGTTGTATTGTCATCTTACCTGGGAGAAGCACATTATTATTGGGCATGCCATCTGCTCTAAAATTGTTCGTTACAATCTTGCTCTACTTGGAGGCAACAGCAGCATTTCCAATAGGTACAACAGCCTATGTGGAAACTGTAGGTGCCAGCTATAAGAAAAAGGTAAAGGGCTGGAGAGATGGCTCAGAGGGTAAGATGCCATGAGTTCAATTCCCAGCAACCACATAGTGTCTCACAACCATCTATAATAAGATCTGGTTCCCTCTTCTGACCTATATGCAGAACAGTGTATATATAATAAGTAAATAGATCTTTTTTCTTTCTTTTTACATCATTTTTTAAATTTTAAAACGATCTGTCTCATTTTACATACGAATCCCAGTTCCCAGTCCCTTCCCTCCTTCTGTTCTCTCCCACTTTCCCCCACCCCAGCCCATCCAGTCCTCAGGGAGGATAAGGGCCCGTGGGGAGTCAACAAAGTGCGGTACATCTCTTTGAGGCAGGACAAAGGTCCTCCCCCCTATACCTAGGCTGAACAAGGTATCCCTCCAGAGAGTATGGGCTCCAGAAAGCCAGTTCAAGCACTAGGGATAAATCCTGGTCTCACTGCCAGTGGCTCCTCAGACTGCCCAGGCCACACAACTGTCACCCACTTTCAGAGGGCCTAGTTCAGTCATATGTAGGTCCCCCCCCCACTGTCAATGAGCTCCCACTCGTTCAGGTCAGCTGTTTCTGAGGGTATCTCCAAAATGGTTTTGACCTCTTTACTCATATTATCATCCCTCCCTCTCTTGAACTGGACTCTAGGAGCTTGGCCCAATGCTTGGCTGAGGCTCTCTGCATCTGCCTCCATCAGTTGCTGGATGAATGTCCTATGATGCTAATTCAGGTAGGTAGTCATCAATCTGATTACAGGGAAGGCCAGTTCAGGCACAGTCTTCACTGATGCTTAGGGTCTTAGTTGTGATCATCTTTGTGGATTCCTGAGAATTTCCTCAGTGCCAGGTTGTCGATAGTCCCATGACTCCCTCAATGAAGATATCTCTTTCCTTGCTCTCCCTCTCTGTCCTTCCCCCAACTTGACCATTCTGTTCCCGCATGATCCCCTTCCCCTGCCTCCCTACACCCCTCCCTCTCACTTTCTGCCTCCCCCCACACACACTCATCAAAATACAAAACAATCCAATTAAAAATGGGGAGCAGAGAATTTTCATCAGAAGAATCTCAAATGACCAGAAGACACTTTAGAAATTGCTCAATATCCTTAACCATCAGGGAAATGCAAATCAAATGACTCTGAGATACCATCTTAAACCAGTTAGAATGGCTAAGACCACACTGGTGACAGCTTATGCTGGAGAGGATGCAGAGTAAGGGGAACACTCCTCCATTGTTGGTGGGACTGTAAACTTATACAGTCACTTTGGAAATCAGTATGGCCATTTCTCAGAAAATTGGAAATCAGTCTACCTCAAGACCCAGCAATATTCCTAAAGGATGCACATTCATACCACAAGGACATTAGTCCAACTGTGTTCATAGCAGCATAATTCATAACAGCCAGAACCTGGAAACAACCTAGATGCCCCTCAACCAAAGAATGGATAAAGAAAATGTGGTACATTTAACACAATGGAATACTACTTGGGGGTGAAAAACAATGACATCATGAAATTTGCAGACAAATGAATAGAACTAGAAGAAAACCATCCTGAGCGAGGTAACACAGAGTCAAAAAGACAAATATGGTATATACTCCCTCACAAGTGGATATTGGATGTAAAGCAAAGGATAACCAGGCTATAGTCCAGGACCCTAGAGAAGCTAAGTAACAAGGAGAACCCTAAGAGAGACATGCATGGATACCCCTGGGAAGAGAAAATAGACAAGATCTCCTGAGAAATAAATGAATCTTTTTTAAAAAAGGTAAAACTAAAACCATCAGCATTCAATAAACAATATTTAAAGCCTGAAAGTTCTTTGGAACACCAACTGGTTCCTCATTCACTGTTGGCATGTTTTGAGCCTTTAGAGCAGTGGTTCTCAACCTGTGGGTCAAAACCCTTTAGGTCACCTAGAAGATATATTGCATATCAGATATTTAAATTATATTTATATTTAAATTCATAACAGTAGCAAAATTACAGATATGAAGCAGCAACACAATATTTTTATGGTTGGAGATCACCTCAACAAGAGGAATTGTCTTAAAGGGTCACAGCATTAGGAAGGATAAGAACCACTGCTAACTTGAAAATTAGCAAGTAATTTTCTTAGTTTTCAGCTGTAACATATATGCAGAGAGTCTAGATCAGTCCCCTACAGGTTCCCTGATCTGTGTAAGCCCCCATGAGTCCCTTAAGTTGTTTCTGTGGTACTTGACCTTTCTGGTTCCTCTGATCCTTCCTTCCCCTCCTCCACAGGACTCCCCCAGAGGAAGTAGTTTTCCAAGTCTGATAGGAAACATTTTTCTGAAATGAAAGCTTTATGTGCCCATAACTCTTTAGTTTTGATGACCAAGAATTAAAATAATATTAGGTATTTCCAGATATCTATAGATATAGATATATAGATATATGACTGTATGGCTAGAGCCACTCACTACTGAAACCGTATCTTCTCCAGGCACACATCACAAGAAAGTGTGAGTTCTGACCCTAGGAAACTATGTTAGGAGATGGGGCTCAGCCTTCTTCCTTCTGGCTTTGCTGCTATGAGAACTTGAAGCCAATTCTTCCCTACTACAAGCCCTAGTCAACATTTCTTTCTCTGCACTGCCATTGTTAGACTATGACACAGCGATTTGGTGTGTAAGAAATACAGTGGCAATATGTTGAGTAGAACTTCAGAAATGACTAATAAGTGACTGTAGGTTTGTGGCCCTGCATAAAATAGACTAATCCTTTACACTCTTCTCATACTTATTTCCAGGATTTTGTTATTTGCTTATCAGTGACCCATGAGAATACAAGAAACTCTATTTTCAATATTAAGAATTTATCTTACATGGTACATATATGTATTATGTATAATATGTCTATAAAGAATAGTATTAGGAAATCATCCTAAATATTAAATGTTTACATAGTAAATAACATATCTAGTTATGACATTAAAACTCTAAGCTCACTTCATCAAGTGGAACAAAGTAACACAGATGATATAAAATCCCTGTTTCCTGGGTGATCTGTGTGTATTTAATGCAAAAATATAATGAAATGGCAGATCAACCTTCCTTCAGTGGCATTCATTTACGATTTAGGACAAACCAAAATACAGATTAAAGAATATTTGCCTGTTTGAATTTAGAGTGAGGCAGAAAAGTCAGGAGTTACACATAATATAATATCAATAATATCATGGAAAGGGGGTTCAAGAAAAGAAAACAGAACAAATTAACGCAGGAAATTATGTGGGATTATGGAATTCAAAGTTCATTTGGATTTTTATTGCTAAGAAAACAAATTTCAGGCACCAAGTTCTTCCCTTCTCTTGATCACTAAGATGGCCTTAGTGTCTCTGATGCCCTCAGTATTCTGTGGCAAATAGACACAGCAACACAGCAAAGCCTGGCAGCTATCAGGATCAAGTCCAAGTGTCCTTGCTTTGTGATTGTGGATATTTTTATGCTATTATTAAATGAACTTAGAAAATTCCTATTGTCATTCCACTTCAACAATTGCAAACTTACTTTAATGACATGGCTATGGCTTGTCAGTTTCCTAAATTGAAAAATCAAGAATGTTCATTCTTTCGCCCACATTTGTAAACAGATTCCAAGTGGCATCATTGGTAATTTTACATAGAGCAGAGCTGTGGACACATCCTAACTACTCTTCTCTCTGAACAGACCTCGTGGTGGCAAGAGATATTTTAGTCCTTTTTGCTTTTCTATATCCTGCTTGAATTCTTGTAGTAGGAAATGTGAACTTATTGAGAGATCATACAAACTTGCAATAATCAGATATCCTGATGCCATGTCACATATTCTAGAGCCTCCAGAATACTTATCATACTTCTGGGGTTATGTCGCCAACTCTTCTTTAGAGAGGAAACTTTCATATTAAATCTTCAAGAGAATACAAAGTGACTGGTGAGAAGATTGCTTGCTGATAGTTGCAGTTGATATAAAAAAAAAAGGGCTTATAGGAACTTTATACAGCCCAAATTGCCTTGTCAACTATACTACTGGCAAGCCATCACTGAGCTGCCTCAATTCTTATCTGGCTTTGTGTTATCAGAGTAGAAGGGATACAACCTGGAGGTCTGATTTAACAGATTTTGAGCCATCTTTCCAGCCCTAGGCTGTGTTTCCTTGAGACACACTTGCCTCTGCTATTTGTCCAGGGTCTTTACAAAGTTAAAAAAAATCACACTTTTTGAATACAGGTACTTTCTATCAATGCAAAATCCTTGTGAATTTACAGCAAAATAAGTTACTCCTTGTGGGGTTCAGTAGTCACTAGCAACACAATGACAGAATTTAAAGAAATTAACAATTAATTGTCATTGTTTAACAATAAAATTAGAAATGAAAAGGGAGGCTTGATGACAAATGCCAACAAAACCCAGCAAATCCAAAGACCACACCTTAAAAAGATATAGTTCACTAAATTTGGAAATTTAAAAGAAGTGGATAAATTTTTAGACATGTCTGATTTGCCAAAATTTAACTAAGAGGTGGTAAATAAAATTTTAAAGGCTGCCAACCTTTCCTAGTTTTATTTTCTCCAAAATGTAACTGCCATTGGTATTCCTCACAATGAGTGTGCTTTGGCTCAGAGAAAGCATGCACTGAATAATACATGAGCCTGTGGCTAGATGACTTAGAAATATACTAAGACAAGAGTTGCAAAGAATTTTAAATCTTAGATGAGAGTTCGGGAGAATTGAGTACGATGTTTTAAAATCCGGGCTTGATTTAGTAAATTATTTTATTTTATTTTCTATGTATTTTTGACCATGACTTGATGAGATTTAAGAGAGTTTAGCCTTAAGAGATTTTAGTTTCTAATTTAGCTATGTAAGTTGGGAATTAATGAAGAGATCTCTCTATGCGAAAAGACTCAATTATCTACTCTAACAGTCTTCTCTGCTTCTCCGTAAGACAGGCTCAATCGGTTTCAAATGTACTTGTTCAGTTCTTTGATGCTAGCCCAGTGTGCACAGTTTTCTGCTACTCCTCTGCCCCTGCAGAGATCTTATGTCATTTGTTATTTATCACTATTTGTGATCACAAATTACTCGTTCAGTTTGTCATAGACACTTTGCAAAATTTTTTTGTCGTTACTGTTTCTTTAGCATTTGTACATTTCATAGAAATGATTTGGATGAAAGAAATAACCATTCTCTATCATGAAAACTAAATCATCAAGTGGCCTAATCCCTTGCAATTGTATACCAGAGACAATTTTTGGGGGACGTAAGGGGAATAAAAATGAGAAAATGGAAGAAATTTCTTTCCTTCCATATAATTGAGAGACAGACAGAGAATAGATAGGTGATAGGTGATAGGTAGATAGATAGATAGATAGATAGATAGATAGATAGATAGATAGTTTCCATTTTGTGCTATCATAGGTGAAATAAGCAAAGGATAGTATCATTGCATTTTATGAAATATGTTTTACCCTTTCAAAAATAGTGGAATAATATAAAAGCTCAATAAAGTCTACCTAGAATAACACTTTGCCTCCACCACCCACCTCATTTTATACTATCTAAGATCCTAGAACATATTATATTAAGTGAGATAGTCCAGGCTCAGAAAGACAAATGGTACATATTCTCTCTCATCAGAAGTTCTTAGCTCCGAATCATCAGATGTGAGTGTACAATATGGAAAGATTACAGAAACCAGGAAGCTATAAAGGGACATGGTAGGGTGGGAGAGGAATAGCAGGATGCAGGTGGGAAATGGAGTAACAGGAAGGGACTCCAACTGAGGAAGAGGAAAGGAGGTCATAGCAGAAGGAGAAAGAGGAATGAGGGACAAATAGCGTCAAGCTTGTTGGATAAAGCATTAAAGAGTGATTTTATACTTATCTAAAACTATACACAGACATATACGTATCATGCTCACCTGATGATATCTGGAAGCCGAGAGTAAGCCTACACTTGGCACTGGGTAAGTGGTATGGGTGTGCTTCCCCTTTCTACTGTTTTTGTTCCATCTGGGTTCCCAGACCACACACACACACACACACACACACACACACACACACACACTGGAGGTGGAGTCCCCTGCCTTTGTTGTTCTGCCACATGCCAAGCATCTCTGGAAATGCCCTACAGACACACTCAGATATGCACTTTATTAATCTACTCTATGTCTCTAAATTGAATCACACTGACAACTACAAGACGAACCATTACAAGAATTTCTTGCCAACCCTCTAAAAGCAACTTGAAACACTTGCATAGTATGGCTTTCCAGTTTAGGGGTGCATGCAAATAGAAGTGCAATCATTTAAGGCTGGAGAGATGATTCAGCAGGTAAGAGCACTTCCTGCACTGGGAGGTGGTAGCCCATGCCTTTAATTCCAGCACTTGGGAAGCAGAGGCAGGAGGATCTCTGAGTTCGAGGGCAGCCTGGTCTATGGAGGAATTCCCAGGACAGGCAAGGCTACACAGAGAAACCTTGTCTTGAAAAATCAAAGAGAATGAGAGAGAGAGAGAGAGAGAGAGAGAGAGAGAGAGAGAGAGAGAGAGAGAGAGAGAGAGAGATGCACTATTGTTCTTCCAGAAGAGACATATTCAGTACCCAGCACCATCCACATTATGAGGCCCTCAATGCTGACACCTTCACCTGGTCTCCATGCAAACCCAGACACACATGGCAGACATACAGACACATACACTTGAATAAAAATAAAAATAAATCTTAACAAAAGAAGTTCAAACTCTTCTAATTCATTCCTCTGAACCCATTAAGGACATTAGTTCTTGTGATCAACTAAGCAGAAATTCACTGAGTATCCATTATGTTCCAAGAACTGCATTGTGTCTGGAGGAACCTTGAAAAATATCACAAACGCCCTCTTTAAAAGAAGTTCCAGTGTAATGAAGGATTAAAAGTCACCACAGGGCTCAATGATTTATATGCAGTACATTCTGTAGGAGCACAAATTATTTCTTTCAAAAGGAAGGGAGAAATTTGGACACTTTCCAGATGAATTAGATCCCATGTTGGAAAGAACAGAACTTCATACCAGGAGTCCCAGCAAAGAGGCAAAACATCAACTGCTGGGGCAGGGTCCTCAGAGACACCGGAGCCTCGGGTTTCCCGGGCAGACTGTGGACGTTCACTTTCTGCTTCTGACATCAATGTCTTTTCAACAGAACATGTGGACCAGCGATCATTCCAAAGGCCGCATGGCAGGCAAGTTTGGGTTGCCAAAAATAAATCCAAATGTAAGCCAATATATGGAAAACAAAGCAAAATTTAATCTAAAATATTAGATGTCTCAGGATCAAAAAGAAACCTAAGAAGTTTTAGAAGCCAATAAAAGTCAAAGAATAAAATAGCAGTCAAAATGTCACAGACCAGTGGTCCAGAAAGACTGACCGGCTACGGTGCTATTACCATTAGGCATCTGTTGTCATGCCCTGGACTCTGCTGTCTCCTGGATATCTGTACTTGCTGCTGTTCTCACCTCAGGCAAGCCAGTGCCTTTGCTTTCCCTTGGTACCTGTATCTTATGGGGAAATATCTGCCATGAATGGACTTTGTGTCTCATTGGTTTATAGCTGCTGAACAGCAAAGGGAACACACACACACACACACACACACACACACATACACACACACACGTCCACTACATGTTATCTCATTCCAGCTCATAGAAATGTTTTGATCATTTGCAATAATAGGCATTGGGTATATTGAAGTGAAGTGTTATGTAAGCACAAAGTATTATTAACACCAGTGATTAACTTTAGTCAGTAAAAAATTATAAATCATCTAATTTGTGCTCTTTGTAACAGGAGAACAGTTGTCATTTTCTCTGAAATGATCTAAATTAGCTGCATTTTGAAGTGAGGCTGAATGCCATTACACTGTAATACACTAAATTTCTTCAAAGGAGACATTTGCATATTTAAATTTAAATGAAGTTGGAACAAACCTATTATATCAATGTCCTAAGTGATAAGTGTATTATTATATAACATGGCTCATACTGTTTATAGACATGATGCTAAGTATTTTGAATAATATCTTTAAAGATCATTTCCATTTTTAGCATAATATCTGGAGATAATCCTAAGGGTAAAAGGTACTGTAATTCTTGACTGTGGTGTTGACATAAATCTAGAACTCTATTAGCTCAACACTGCTTTTGATGTCAAGTTAATATGAGAATCGACATCCCTGCTATATTAAAGGACATTGGGTTAGCTATTGCAATCTACCATAGTCCCCAGTGCTACAGAACATTAAAAGAAAATTCCTTGCTCACATTGCAGTTCAACATGGATCAGCAGGGTTATTATCTTTGCAGATATTTGGAAGTACAGGTACCTTCCTTCTAGTGTCTCATTCTTCCCTAAGTCCCAGAGTCCTTGGCAGGGCACATGTTATACAGAAGACAAGGAAAAGACACCATGAAGGAACAGCAAAGTTAAGTATTAATGTCTGTTTTTTTAAGTTTCTGGATCTGACTTAAGACTTTCCATCAGTTACTTTTCTTGTTGCTATAGCAAGGTACCTAACCAAAACCAACTAAAGGCAAGATTTATTTTGGCTCAAAGACAAATCCATCATAGTAAGGAAGAAATGAAGCATGAAGCTTCTAGCTCACATTTCCATGGCCCAGGAAGTAGAGAAGGGAGACAAGGGTACTCAGCTTCTTATTCAATTCTCGACCCCATGGTGCTGACCACACTCAGCACATGAGGGTGGGGCCCCTCTTAATCCTCACTGGAAAGCCTCAGGGACGCAGCCAACAGTAGGCTTCACTAATGCCCTAGACATGTCACAATCCCATCAACTTGACAATCAAAATCAACCATCCCATACTTGTTGCTTATAGCAACAGCTAATCAGTCCTTTTTTCCCTATGGAGATTTACATGAAGAAAGACACAGATAGATATTTCAGATGAACATAGGTGGGTCTTGGAATCCCGAAAGAAGGAACTCCAAAAAGATGAAACTGGTAGTAGCTTCTATACAAGAGAGTACTTGCTGCTCTTTTCTTCTCTAAGGGTTACAAAAGTCTACCTTAAATAAATATTTCCCTAGAAATGGTTTGCTCTTATCAGAAAAACAAGGTTTCTTCTTCTTGAGGGAATTTAGCATATTTAAGCATATCCCAGTCCAGTAGCTGGAGTGCCAACAAACTAGAACTACTTCGGCAAAGGGAAAAGGCTTATAGAGAATTTTGCTCCTTTTGGAAATTTTAAATAAATGATGCCAGAGAACTGAATTGCAAGAGTCTTTATGCTGTCCTTCATCTCTCAAACTGGTGACAAACTCTTCGATTTGCTTAAAGTGCCTTGAGATGGCTGTAGTTTGATTTGATTACAAAGGAAATAATGAGCTGTTCAGTAAAGAGGAAAAAAGTCTTAGAGACAAGGCTGGGCTTAAGTTCTGTGTAACCATTTTTACATCTGAGGCTCACAAAACTAGAAGATAATTTAATTTTTGATCGTGATTATAAAGTACTTAGTTTCCAGAAAGCTTGGTCTTGAGGCAATGCTACCACACAGATGGAAAGTTCCAATCTAGCTGATGTCTTTCTGGCAGAAAATACAGAGAACTGATTTCTTTATTATGATCTATTTGAATTAAGAGCTATTCTGTCCAAAGCTTCAAGTAAGTAATTTTAAGATGAAGTTCTAAGGACATGTAATGAGCACGATGTTTGCATTTTAAAAAAGTGACAAGAAAACTATTTTTAATTTCTTACATAGCATGTGTCTGTGTGCATGTGTGTGTGTGCACATGCATGCATGTGCATTGCCACTAGTGAGAGGTCAGTGGACAACTTTTAGGAGGTCTCCCTTCCCCCACATAGCACCCAGGGATGGAACTCAGGTTCTCAGTGTTGGTAACAAGCATCTTTACCAATTGAACTGTATCACTAATCCTCACTAAAACCATTTTGAAAAGAAAGTAACTTTTTCCATTAGAAGTCATGTTTTCTTTTTAAAACTACTTAAGGTTTTAGCGCATGGGAGAAAGATAAGAGTGCACTATGCTGCATTTGGGTAAAGGAACACTAGCATAGTGTATTATGGGGTTGACCATTCATTCCCTTGGCTGCTACTTAGAGGAGAATTTTTGTATGTTTGAAATCCAGACATTGATGAAATAATTCCCAAATCCAGACAATGAAATCTCTTGAAAACATCTACTTACGATTTTTTATTTTATGTGTATTTGTGTTTATCGCAGGTATGTGTGTGTACAACATGGGTGCCTAGTGCCCTTGGAACCCTGAAAAGGACATTGTCTTCCCTGGAATTGAAGTTATAGATGGTTGTGAACTGCTGTGTGGGTCCTAAGAACTGAAATTGTGTCCTCTGCAAGGGCAGCCAGTATCCTTAACTACTACTCTCTCCACCCCCTGGAAGTGTCTTTTCAAAGATTAATTTCTTTGTCTCAAACCCACTAAATTGAACTCTGGAAAGATGGCATGACAGTGCCCATTGGTTTAGGTCTTGGTTTTGTTTTTACAAGACTGGTTTTGTTTTTACAGGTGGCATTGTGTCCAAACAATGACACAACTTGAGTGGATGTCAGAGAATCTAGACAGCTTCTCAAACACACATAGGGAGCTGGGGGAATGTCTCAGTAAATAAGGTGCTTACTGTGAGGACCAGAGTTCATATCCCAGAACCCATGTAAAAGTCAGACAGGCATGACTGCCACTTGAAATCCCAGCACTTGGGAGGAAAAGACAGATTCCCCGGGGTAAGCTAGTTAACCAGATTAGCTGAATAATGGGCTGCAGGTTCAGGAGAGACCCTGCCTCAGTAAACAAAGTAGAGAGTTACCAAAAGCAAGCATTGCCCTCTGACCTCTACACACCTTTGCCCATACATGTTCACTGATATGCTGGCAAAATTCTACATTTACATCCACTTGCAGAAAAAAAAAAAAAAACAAAAAAACTACAGCTGGCTTGGTGACTCCAGGGATACTGTTGTGTGGGCCTGTAACAGTTAAGTCCTGAGAATACATATTCCTCAACAATTCCAAGTACTTTGACTGTTGTTTGAGGACTATATTCTTTTTTTATTTTAATTAGAAACCAGCTTGTTTTACATGTCAATCCCAGTTCCCTCAACCTCCCCCCCTCCCCTGTGCGCACCAACCCCCTATCCCATCCACTCTCTGCTCCCAGGGAAGGTGAGGCCTTCCATGGGGAGCTTCAAAATCTGTCATATCATTTGGAGCAGGGCCAAGGCCCTCCCCCATGTGTCTAGGCTGAGAGAGTATCCCTCTATGTGGAAGGAATTGGCTCCCAAAGTCCATTCGTATACTAGGGATAAATACTGATCCACTACTAGAGGCCCCATAGATTGCCCAGGCCTCCTAACTGACACCCACATTCAGGGGGTCTGGGTCGGTCTTATGCTAGTTTCCCAGCTGTCAGTCTAGGGCCCATGAGCCCCCCTTTGTTCAGGTCAGCTGTTTCTGTGAGTTTCCCCAGCCTGGTCTTGACCCCTTTGCTCATCACTCCTCCCTCTCTGCAACTGGATTCCAGGAGTTCAGCTCAGTGTTTAGCTGTGGGTGTCTGCTTCTGCTTCCATCAGCTACTGGATGAAGGCTCTAGGATGGTATATAAGGTAGTCATCAATCTCATTATAGGGGAAAGGCATTTAAGATAGCCTCTCCACTATTGCTTAGATTGTTAGTTGATACCATCCTTGTAGATCTCTGGACATTTCCCTAGTGCCAGATTTCTCTTTAAACCTATAATTTCTCCCTCTATTATGGTGTCTCTTTTCCTGCTCTCCTTTCTTCTTCCCCTGACTCAGTCTTCCTGCTCTGATGGGGGAAGTACTTCTGTGTATGTTTATCTTATTGATTGTTAAATAAAGTACTGTTTGGCCAATGAGACAGCAAGTAAGACTAGACTAGAAGTCAAAGAGGATTCTGGGAAATGTAGTAGAGAAGTGATGATCCAGGCAGGAAGTGACATAACAAGGAGACTCATATTTAAGCGAAGGAGAAACAGGAAGGGTCCCTTTTCCCGTTCGCCTCCTCCAGCAGCAGGATGTGATCCACTAACAAGGAGGGACGCCAATAAGGCGTCCGATAAGATAAGTCTTATAAAATATATAGTTTTATGATAATAAGACTGAGCTAGCAGATGAGAATCCTAGTCATTGGCCAAGCAGCATTGTACCTAATACAAGTTTCTGTGTATTCATTTGGGTCTTACTTGGGCGGGTGGCTGGCGTAAAGCTCACACGTGGCGGTGGGGCTCAGGCGGCATTTGGAAGAAAGATTTATGGTAACACTGCTCCCTCATTCAGGACTACATTCCTGTTAGAAAACCTGCTTTAGGACATGTGACTAAGACTCCTTCTGTCTTTGCTGGTCACATATCCAAAGAGTGGGCTCAAGTTTAGATTAATTTTTAAAAGTTGCATCTTCAATCCTGAGAATATAAGATACCATACTAAACATCAAGCCGTCCAAATAGTTCCTAAAATCTGACCCTTTGTAACTTAAACATTTTGTTCATGAGAAAATAGATTTGCCAAATCTCAGTAATGGTGGAAGGTAACTCCAATGACCAGTGTGACCCAGAGTTCTATGAGATGAGGATTGTCCATAGATAATTGTTCCTGTTTAGGGTGGGTCTGAATCCTCATGTTCCCTGAAGCAAGCACCACAGTTTTAAAAATCAGCCTTTAGTTCATTTCCCTATAAATACATGGGAACAAAATTACCAAACATGTCCAGAGAAAACAAAATAACCAAACAAGTCCTAATATGAGTCATCATTTTTATTTCTTTTGATGAGTCTTTTGGAACACCAAGTTCTCTCCCTCCACCTCCCATGCTTGAATTCAATACTAAAAGCAGCCTGAAGAATTTGAAATGTGATATTTTCTTGTGCCCTGTCAGATGAGGCAAGTTTGGTGCCAGCAGAAGCTGGAAGGGTGGCAGACAGTGGAAGGGTGGCAGACGACAGTGGAAGGGTGGCAGACAGAGGAAGGGTGGCAGACAGTGGAAGGGTGGCAGACGACAGTGGAAGGGTGGCAGACAGTGGAAGGGTGGCAGACAGTGGAAGGGTGGCAGACAGTGGAAGGGTGGCAGACAGTGGAAGGGTGGCAGACAGTGGAAGGGTGGCAGACAGTGGAAGGGTGGCAGACAGTGGAAGGGTGGCAGACAGTGGAAGAAGGGTGGCAGACAGTGGAAGGGTGGCAGACAGTGGCATCTGAGGTTCCCATTATTTGTCTCATTTGTCATCTGGAGCAACACATCAGAACATGGTGAGTTCACTGAAGCTCAGAGAGCCTAACTCTCCAAGGATATGACCCAGGTACTGTCCAATCAGAGTTCACAGTCCTGTTCTCCTATGCTTGGCTGACAGACTCCAGAACAGGCACAAACTCTGTTCAGATGACTACAACACAATCTGGATTCTTCCAGACTTCTTTTAATAATTTGTCTTTATCATATTTGAATTATCTTAGAAATGTTAGGACTCACATACATATAGAAAAACAGCCTTGTTTGATGTCTCAAAGTGTTGCTTTGACTACATTTTACCGATATTTTATAAATAGATTGGCTTCTCAGTTAATTTTATGGACATGTAAAACACCCTGCAAATGCAGTGGAGTAGAAATGAAGTTCTGTACAATGAGTTCATAGAGGAAGCTGTCTCACTTCCAGACTGAATATATATTACCAGAGAGAGTAATTCTATGGTGATTCTATGTGTCATGAGCCTGCCAAAATATCAGCCATCAATATACAAAAACTTGGAAAAATGGTACTCCAGAAATGGAGGACGCACGAAGATCTGGGGGCAGCAGACAGAGCCTGAGGGAGGGCATTGCTGTAGGAGTACTCCCCAGGCCATAGGGAGGAGTAGGTTAAGGACCTGGAGGGAGGAGGAACACACGTCAGAGTCTTGGCACACTTTACAGCCACTTGATGTTTGGAGTCATACAGCCCAGCTACTCCATGAAAAGCGGGAGCATGAGAGGTTTTCTTCTTATGCCTTCTGCTTGTGGACACTTGAGGGACTGGATTGCTAAAACCACTTCCAGGACTTGAAAACTAGCTGCATTTGAATCCAGGGCTCAACACACCTCATTACTATAGTATGCTGCCTCATGCCTTAAGCAATCTTAACATTAGAGCAGTTTGGTGACTCAGGCACACATTACAATCACCTGCCATATTGTAGTTAGGAAAGAAAAAGAGTTTGATACTCAGATTTCACATTAAAAGTCTTGAGTTAATTCAAGGAATGTAGGTCTTGGCGCAGTGGCTTCAAAAGGTCCCCAGGTGGTTCCAAAACATAGCTAGTCCTTAAACTTCAGTTCTGCATCCCATGCATGTATCCTACTCTAGGGATTATAATTTAATTGAAAATGTGACCTGGGCTCTGGGGATTAAAATGAAATCTTCTACTTGACTTTACTTTAGTGGATGTTAGGCTTCCTTGTACTTAAAAACAACCTCTGACTAGAGAGATGCTTACATCATTCTAAACCAGAGGACTTGAATAAAGATTTGGAACAAACTTTCAGAACCCTTGAATTGGCATAATTTTAAAACTGATACACGGAACCCAACTGTGTGCCCAGGATATGATAAACATTGATTTTTCTTCCAAACAGAAAAAGATCATCATTTGTACATTCACAAAACTTTGCTCTCCCAAGACTAACAATAAAGTTTGTTTTTAATCAGAGGGAAAAGCTAGCTAGTAGCTGACCAAAATTAATCACAGAGGTTTTAGAGGACTGAGGACTGATAGACAGGAAGTAGTAGGGCAGGGCTTAGAGAAGATCTCAGCCCTTTTGGATGGAGGAAGGGAAGAGATAGAAAGAGGCCACTGGTCACTTCTCTGCCGCTTCTCTGATCATTCAGGTTCTTGCCCCAATATCTGACTCCCAATTTTTTATTGATAAAGATTAATTAGATAAATGCCACACTTGACTGGATTTTTGGTGCAGCATAAATTGCTGCACCCTCAAGTGTTCCAAATCTAAGTGACTTTGCCTTGAAAAACTCTGTACAGTAACATGAACCATTCAAGGATAATTGTTCTTGCAGTAAAAGCAGGTAACATGGGCACTTGTGAAAAAGAATGTGTTTCTAGTGTATCTTCAATGAAATCTATATTGCCTTTTTAAAATGCGTTATTTTTGAAGTAAAATCCCTGAGTATTTATCCAGTGTTTGCTAAGTTGTTTTGTGGTTAAGATATTTACAAGATGCTAAGAATCTAGAGAGCTTCAGGAAGCTAATCGAGGCTGCAAGTGGGTTTCAATTGAAAGTATGTATGTAGATCTGTGGTGGGAGCCTTCAGTGGGATTGCTTTAAGGAAAATATGTTCTGGAAATGTGGATAATTTTGAGAGCATTGTGGATAGGGGACCGTTTGGCAGGAAAGACAAAATCAGGACTGGCCCAGGTCAGTCTGTGAAAAATCTAGGAACTATATAATCTGGGGATGATAGGTTATCACAAATGGGCATCTGTGATAATCTGTACTGTCAATTTGAGTGGATTTGGAATCACTTGGGAGACACACATCTGGGCATCTATGTTAGGGTGTCCCCAGGGAGATTTAACTGACATAGGAAGACCTGCCTTGAATATGGTTGGCACCATTCCATGGACTGGGTTTCCAAGGGAAAAGCAAATAGACCACTAGCTTTCGTTTCTCTCTGCTTCCTGACATTAGAAACAATATGACTAGCTGCCTCACACACCCTCTGCCATGCCTTCCTGCCATGATGGGTTCTTAAACCTTGAGCCAAAATAATTGTTTCTGCCATACATTTTGTCACATCAACGAGAAAAGTAAACACATTGTCCCCTTGAGGGACAACATAATCTGGTGACAGGGCCTTTGGATATGTTTCACCCACACCCCAGCCCCTTCTGTAAAAGAAGAAACATGGGGAATGCTGGGTGCAAACTTCTTAGGACAGGGGAGATTCTGCTACTTTGTTGTGGATTTAACTGGGAATTTCAATCAAGAGTCAAAGATGGACCATTATGCTATCCCAGTTGGGAAGCCCAAACAACTACACTTCAGAAATAAAACAATAGTACAATTTTCAGAGCAAGTTAATGTAAGACAGAATGCCTGTAGCCCTCTCATCACCCACTGGATGCTCTGTCTCTCTGCCATGAGTGCTACTTCAGGCTCTGTTGCATGTATTTCACTGACAGTGACTATCAGGAAAGACTAGTGTCGCCCCATGAATCTTATTCTTTTCCATCAGAGACTCAATCTCTACTGAGTCTTTTCCAGATTTTTATCACCTTTTAGATGCTGTATTGATACTGTGTTCCCCAGAAACCTCAGGTTTCCTCTGAAAGAAATAGAAAGATGCCATTAAATAAAGCCTGATTGGTGTGCCTTTTCATTTTTCCAAGAGGACCAGAGCATTCAGTGCCCTGGCTATACTCCTTTGTTATGATGTAGTTTTACATTTATTTATATTCTAACATGATCACGCAAGTTCTTTTGTTCTTCCACGAAGGTGGAGTGGGTTAAACAACAATTTTTCTTCATTGTCAAGTGTTTCTTGTGATAGAATTTGCAGGAAAAGGCCGTCTTCTAGGATTTATTCTTCTTTTCTCTGAGACTAAAGCACTCACTTGTATGTAAGAATTCTCAGAAGAATATGGTTCATCTTTTTAAACCAGCAGAGGAATTATGCTAACCAATTTGTCCCTCTGTTTCCCCAGGAAAATCAGTGTGACTCCCCTTTGATGGAGTCAAATCTTGCTCTCTGGATTCAGGATGATGCTACAAAAGAGATTTCATTATGAAGATAAATGGGTTGGAATTAGTGTTGTACCCATCACAGAATGGTTTTCTTTTGAGACAGGGTCTCGTATAGCCAAGACATCAGACTCACTGGGTAGCTATGGATGTCCTTGGACTTCTGATCCTCCTGCCTCCACCTCCCAAGTGCTGGGATTTCTGCCTGCCCCCATCACATCTTGTTTGTGTGGTGCAAGTGATGAGAGCCAGGGCCTGCCCATGCCAGGCAAACACTCAAACAGAGGGGCCACAGCACTTCCTCTCCTTCTTGACTAGTGCAGATGAGATACAGCTGAAGCGTAATGAGGAAAACCTCCCAATTCAAATCCGTAGTACTTCAGGAAAAGGAGTCAGTGGCAGATGTCAACAGACATGCTGTGTGAAATGACAAGAGGGGAAACTGCAGAGCTGCAACTTCGTGGAAACCACAACCATACAGAGAAGAAAATTCCAACCTGCCATATGTCTTACACTTCACCTTGTCAGGAAAAGTACCTGTAGTATATATAAGGTTTTTATATATTTTTTTTACCTGGAGGTTTTCAAAGCAAAATCAACAGGACTGGTTCATTCATGAAGAGAGTTGTGACCAAAACTGTCTAAAGGGAAAAACTGAAAATCAGAATGTCTGCACATTTGTCTCCACCGTACACACAATGCGACATGTGGTCTAATAACCTTTCTACACAACCTTCTAGTGGCATAATCATGCCAAATCCCTTATCCTCATGATTCCTTTTACTTTTGGAGTGTAGGATGAAATTTTATCATTCCTAATTGACAGCAGATGCTTCTTGGGAAAATAGATGATAGATAGATAGATAGATAGATAGATAGATAGATAGATGATAAACAGACAGAAAGACAGATATTCTAAAATTCTAGTTCCATATAATGCTCTGATAAAAATCTAATGAAAACAACTCAAGAAAACAGTATCTGTAAAGTGGTTGTTCTGGGGGGATAGATGATTTTAAAAATTTTAAAAAATGAGGTATATTCCTAAGTACATAATCTCGCGGGCTCGGGCAAGCACGCGTGCGCGCGCGTGCGCGCGCGCGCGCACACACACACACACACACACACACACACACACACACACACACAGGGTGGGTGGGGGGAGGGTATCATAGAGTCATAGAGTGCTGATTGGCTTTTGTCAATTTGTCACAAGCCTAGATATATCTGAGAAGAGAGAATATTAATTGGTAAAATCCCTCCTTGTGAGTGAATGTAGGCAAGCCTGTGGGCATTTTCTTAATTAGTGGTGATGTGGGAGGGTCCAGTACATTGTGGGTGGTGCTACCCAGGGCAGGTGGTTCTGGAGTGTATAACAAAGCAAACTGATCAGATCAGATCAGGCACTTTCGGGATGGTATGGCCATAGACTCCTGAGTAAATTGGGAGCTTGGGGAGGGGGAGAAAGAGGAGGGGAGAAGGGGACGGTGGAGGAGAACATGAAAGATCAGGAAGGTGGAGGTGGGGGAAGAACAGAGGAAGAGAGCAAGGAAAGAGATCCCTTAATAGAGGGATTGATTATGGGCTTAAGGAGAAACCTGGCAGTAGGGAAATCTCCAGGGATCCACAAGGATGACACCAACTAAGAATCTAAGCAATAGTGGAGAGGCTACCTTAAATGCCCTTCCCCTATAATGAGACTGATGACTACATTAAATGCCATCATAGAGCCTTCATCCAGTAGCTGATGGAAGCAGAAGTAGAGATTCACAGCTAAGCACTGAGTTGAACTCCTGGAATCCAGTTGTGGAGAAGGAGGAGTGATGAGCAAAGGGGCCAAGACCATGCTGGAGAAACCCACAGAAACAGCTGACCTGAGCAAGCAGGAGCTCACAGACCCCAGTCTGACAGCTGGGGACCAGCATAAGACCAAACTAGGCCCCCTGAATGTAGGTATCAGTGTGGGGGGGCAGTATATGTGGCCTCTGGCAGTGGAACTAGTATTTATCCCTAGTGCACAGACTTAGGGAGCCCATTCCCTATGGAGGGATAGATACAGCCTAGGTACCTGGGGGAGGACCTAGGTCCTGCCCCAAATGATATGACAGACTTTGATGATCTCCCATGGGAGTGGATGGGGAGTGGAATGGGGCATTGGTGAGGGAAATGGGAGGCGGGGAGGGAGAGAGAACTGGTATTGGCATGTAAAATAAGATTGTTTTTAATTTAAATAAAAATTATTTTTTTAAAAAAAGGAAGCAGACTGAGCTAACTGAGCTAGCTATGGGGAGCAAGCCAGTAAGCAGCATTCTGCCATGGCTTCTACTTCAATTCCTAACTCCAGGTTCCTGCACTGCTTGAGTCTCTCCCCTAACATCCCTTAGTGACAGCTGAAAAGTGAAATAAAGCCTCTCCTCCCAGAGGTGTTTTGGTCAAAGCAATAGAAACTCGAATGAAGACACATAGGCTTTGAATTTTTATCATGATGTCAAAAATCCAAAGTATGTTTTCTCTGGGTAATAGGAAGTAGGGATAGTAATTCTCAAGTCTTTTGACCAGGTTATCTATGAATTATGAAGTTCATTTTGCATTTTATTGCCAGCATATATGAGAGTAAAGGAAATTTATTTATATGTACAAGGAAGCAATACTTCAAAGAGGCATGTAGAGAAAAAGAGAAGGTGGGACCCAGGTTTCTGGAGGAAGGTAGAACAGATTTTGTGTCATTATACTGTTTTATATCATTGTACCATCTCCAGCAGAAAGCAAAACCTGCTAGCATGATCATATTACAATAAAAAGCAAACATTTTAGTATATTCAATCCTCTGTTTCCTAACACAGACAAAACATCATATTTTTTTGAATTCACAAATTCCTAGACTCTTCAACTAGTGATAGTGTGGTAATAATTTGTACTGATAGCAAAACTTTTAATGTCCTTAAATGTTGATTTTCTGAAATATTTTCCCAGAAGATCAACAAGAAAAACATTTACATACACAATGTATCTGACCCTATTGCATGTTGTCTGGTCTCACAGGCCTTCCTTAGATATTGCAGTGGAATTTTCCATGATGCCTTCCTTAACTCTCCAACTCTCTTCCTTGAAAAACCAACACCATGAGAGTGATGCTCCCATCTTTTGCCAGCTCCAGCACGCAGCCAGACCCCCTTTGACAACAGGTCTAGCAGCCTCTCAGTGCCTGGTGGGTAAACCTCATAACACACTTCTTAGGGAACCCCGTGCAAGCAGGGCATCTCAAGAACAATCCATTTCAAGAGAAAGTCTTTCAATGTGCTCAGGATATATCTGACTGTTTGGTGACTGCTTTTCATGTATAGGACCTTGGATAAAAATCTGCATTATTAAAAATAAAAATCTTGAGGGAAAGTACATGTGAAACAAGCCTGTTCCCTAACTTGAATTAATAATAATAATAATAATAATAATAATAATAATAATAAAAATAAAAATAAAAAAATAAAAATCTTTAAAGAGAATAATCCAAGCAGAGAAGAGAATGCCATTGGCACCCAAATGGCTTTTTTCTTTTTCCTTTTCATCCCTTCTGAGACATATGTGTGTGTGTGTGTGTGTGTGTGTGTGTGTGTGTGTGTATGTATGTATGTATGTATGTATGTATGTATGTATCTCTATCCATCCCAGGGAAATGCCAGCAAAGAAAACTCAGGATAAAAGTCAGGCATGGAGGTGCACACCTCTAATCCCAGCACTTGGGAGGCAGAAGCAGGAATATATCTGAGTTTGAAGCCAGCTTGGTCTACAGAGTGAGTCCCAGAATAGCCACTATTATACATAGAAACCCTGTCTCAAAAAAACAGGAAAAGACAGAAAGCAAAAAGAAAAATTGGGGCAGCAAAGATGATATCAAGTAAAATAGATTTGAAGACAAAAGCAACATAAAAAATAAGCAGGGTCACAAATGTGTAGAATTTATACTTTGTCAAGTAGAAGTAATACTGCTAAGCTTTAAAATATAAGGAGCATAATTATAAGGATAAATGTATTGGCTTAGCAAGAGATGGTGTCAGACTTATACCAGAAATTGTTTTTTAAAGTGGGGTTAAATCATAATGAGGGGGCTTGAGCAGCACAGTAGAAGGCCAAACATTCAGGAGAACATATTTGCAGGCACACATGGACTAATTTTTAATACATCATGAATGAGACTTAAACCTATCTTCAAAAACCTATTCCCACATACCTTTATATTTGACTTAAAGAAAGTTAAATTAGATAAGGATTATTGGAAGAGAATCTTTAAAAATCTATGCATCTGAAATGTAAAAACTTCCTTGACTACCCAGAATTAAAGGAAGAAACCACTGTGGAAATAAAAAAAAAAAAACATTGTTATAACCAAACCAAATCCAAAGAAAAACTTGATGTCGGTTGTGAAATGAGGCCATCTTCATACTATGACAATATGTGATGGCTTAGAAAAGAAGACCGCCTGGAGATGGGAGGTCCCACAGTAAACCCAAGGCCTGCATGGAACCAAGTAGGTATTTCTGAGTGGGACTTCTGAAAAGCTCAAAGAGCAAATAAAAATCTTACCAGTTGATAAGAAAACTAAAAAAGAAATAGGCATAAGTAAGTCTGATGAAGATGAAAAGAGAAGAACTAGTTTCAGATACTGAATAAACCAAGCAGAGTCTCTCTGTCTCTGTCTCTGTCTCTGTCTCTGTCTCTCTCTCTCTCTCTCTCTCTCTCTCTCTCTCTCTCTGTGTGTGTGTGTGTGTGTGTGTGTGTGTGTGTGTGTGTGTGTGTGTGTGTCTAGGGTGAGTAGTTATAGATGCTGTAAAAATGAGAGACTGTATGATATTGTGTGCCTGTGTATATGTGTTTCGGGGCTGACCACTAGTTAACCAGCCAGGGAGCTCATCTGTGGCAGACACTTATCCTCCCTTTCTCGGCTGTCATTAATTAGCTGTACTTCTTTGTCTAGTAGAACCCCATGAGTTTCCCCCATTAGGTTTTAATTAAAATTTTAAAAATGAAATAAAATTCTAATTGTATGGTTATTTTTTAAAAAATCACAGTGTTGTAAAAAACATACCACAAACTTGACAGATGAAATGATCAAATCAATAAAGCAGCAGACTCAGAGATAAATGCAAAATTGAAATTATAGGCAGCCATGCAAGAAACTAAACTGGTTGTCAATTTTTTTTCCTCACAAATCAAATACAAGGCTCTGATGAATTTGTAGGACAGTTCTACCAATTCCAGAAAATAGAGGTCCCAGTTTTTATAGGAACTCCTAAAGAGGTACTTAGAGAGAAAATAGTGCCCATTTGATTTTACAAGTGCCATAATACCAAAAACATAGGAGAAAAGGGAGGAGTATAGACTGACTAAAACAAATTCATCATTATGCATAAAAAGACAATACATATTACAGAGCAAAATGCTGCCTTCTCTTTGAAATAAGGAACACTACAAGCACACTCGCTGACTTCACGTTAACAGTCACTGCGCTGGAGCTCCTAAAATAACAGGACAGAGAGAAAATGGCCGATTAGCAAAGGGAAAGAGAGCATGGTCATGAGTAGATGATATGAGCACCTGTGTAAATAACAACACAGAGACACACAGACCACAGGGATGGGTGAGTTCTGCTGGCAAGGTACAGAGACGTCCTACAGAAGAGTACTTCCATTTCTGCATAACCAGAGATGTTAATAGTTTAAAATGATATTATTTGCAAAAGCAACTGAAAATGGGTGATGCTTAAGGATACCCACATCAAAAGATACATTAACCTCCTATGGAGAGAGCAATAATTTTTATCCAGAGACATTAATTGATATCTGAATGAATGGATGCATACACTACATTCATACATTATAAAAGGTAATATTAGTAAGATGTGTCTCTTCAAATGTATATCTATATATATATATATATTGCAATTAAAGACTAAAACAGATTATTCTTAAATTAAAACCTAGATCTGAAGGCTTAAATATGTAAACAATAACAATTAGTGAAAAAAGAAGTCATGAACTAAAAGGAGAGAGGGGAGGGGTGCGTAGGAGTGTTGGAAGAAAGCAAGGGGAAGTTAGAAATGTAATTAGAAATGTAACTACATTATACTCTCAAAAATATGAAAAAAGGAAACTTAGATAAAGGAGTAAAGAATGTAGGCACTATTGAAAGTGAAGACAAAGGAAGGGAGAGATTTCTTCACAGGAAAATATATCGTGATTGAAATGCTGTGATTTGGGCAAATGTCCCTTCATAGAGCAACAAGATGGAGAGTGAAGTAAGGACTTAGCCTGTGTGCATTAGGACTTGGCATAGACGCAACTGAACTCAAACTTAGCATGAACGGAACCATCTTTTCACAGCGGTTCTATCAGACTTGCTCATCCACAAGGGAAAAGCCAAAACCAATCCTTGATTCATGCCTCACAGAGAAGTCAGTTTCTCATGTAGTATATTTAATTTGAAGGCCAACATAAAAGGTTTTAGAAGCAAATGGTCACTATCTCCTAGGGGTTCCACAAACAAAGAAAGATAATGTAAATTATTGTAGATATACAATACATTCAATGTATAATTAATAACCCTTCTCTAAAAGCCCATGGGTATTAAAAACCTACCACAAACTGAGAAAAATGCAATTATGGCTTACATAACATAAAGCACACCAATGACCAGTGTTTGTAATACATAAAAACCTCATGTGTCAACCACAAAATTACAATAAACGTTTTTTATTTTCTCTTAGATTACATACATATCTGTAAATACCCAATGATTCTCCTTAGATTGGAGTTTTCCTTCCAGTACTTTCTGTAGGGCTGGATTGGTGGTTACATATTGTTTAAATCTGGTTTTGTTGTGGAATATCTTGTTTTCTCCATTTATAGTGATTGAAAGCTTTGCTGGGTATAGTAGTCTGGGCTGGCATCTGTGCCCTCTCAGAGTTGGTAGAATATATATCCAGGTCCTTCTGGCTTTCAGAGTTCCCATAGAGAAGTCTGGTGTAATTCTGATAGGTTTGCCTTTATATGTTACTTGGCCTTTTTCCCTTGCTGCTCTTAATGTTTTTTTCTTTATTCTGTACATTTGGTGTTTTAATTATTATGTGACAAGGGGACTTTCTTTTGTGGTCCACTCTATTTGGCGTTCTGTACGCTTCTTGTACTTTCATTGGCATATCTTTCTTTAGGTTGGGAAAGTTTTCTTCTATGATTTTGTTGACTATGTTTTCTGCACCTTTGAGTTGGATTTCTTCACCTCGTCTATACCTATTATCCTTAGGTTTGGTCTTTTCATGGTGTCCCATATTTCCTGGATATTTTCTGTTATGGATTTGTTGGACTTCAGATTTTCTTTGCTTGACAAGTTTATTTCCTCTAGTTTATCTTCAGCATCTGAGATTCTGTCTTCCATCCCTTGTATTCTGTTGGTTATGCTTGCATCTGTGGTTCCTGATTGTTTACTCAGCTTTTCCACTTCCAGCATTCCCTCAGTTTGTGTTTTCTTTATTGTCTCTAATTCAGTTTTCAGGTCCTAAACTGCTTCCCTCAGCTGTCTACTTGTATTTTCTTGGCTTTTTTGGCTTTCTTTGATTTCTTGCATCTTTTGGTTCGTCTTTTCTTCCATTTTTCTGAAGGATTTTCTGATTTCCTCTCTTACATTCTCTATCATCTGCATAAAGTTCTTTTTAAGGTTACTCTCTTCTGCTTCTTCTGTGTTGGGATGTTCATGTCTTGCTGGTGTAGAGTCCCCAGACTCTGGTGGTGTCATATTGGTTTTCCTGTTGTTGGATGTGTTCTTATATTGTCATCTTCCCATCTCTTGTTCCAGTGGGTGCAGGTGGTGTCACTTCCTTTCCAGATGTGTATGGCTCTGGTGTTCTCTTCAGGTGTGTGCAATTGGCTCTGATACTCTGATGGGTCTCAAGTTGGGTGCAGGCAGGTCTGAGGCACTCGTTTTCCAGGTGGGTGAGGGCAGCACTGGCGCAGAGATGTCAGCAGACTCTGGGTTGCTTGGTCCTCTGCGGTACAGTCGTCCTGTTTGCAGAACCTTGGGCAGGAGTTCCCAGAGTGCACAGGCAGAAGTTGGGCCCAAGGCAGGGGCCAAAGCAGTGCACTTCTGCACTCTCTGCACTCTGTGGGGGCTGGAATAGCCCAGCAATCTCAGCAGAGTCAGGGTCCCAGGGTCCTCAGGGACTGATTCATTCTGCCTGCATACCCCAGGGCGGGATTTCCCAGGGTGGGCAGGCAGAAGTTGGGCCCAAGGCAGGGGCCGAAGCAGCTCACCTCTGCACTCTGTGGGGACTGGAATCCCCAATGATTCTCCATCTTATAAATTTGTGTAAAGGTTGACTCAGTGCTACACCATCTTTAGCTACAAGGCTGGGAAAAATAAAGTCTGACTAAACTGAGTGGTGAGCAGTGCAGAGGATGGAATGTCTTGAATAGGCAGCTGACATGAACCCTGAAAATGTCTTGGGGAACAGAGAACAGGCTTAGTTCATTCCAGTCAGAGAACATAGCCCAGATCTTTGTTTACACACAGCAATCCCTGTGTATAAGAATGTTCACTGCAGCACTGTCCATAACAACAGCAGGAGCACTAGTCCAGTCATTAATTAGAAGAACAAACTGTAGCATATTGATAGAATTCAACATTGCACATAGTGAAAAAGCTAATGACCACAATGCACACTAACACTGAAATCAATTGTGCACTGGACAGTGCATTGGACTTCTAAAGTGTGTGTGTGTGTGTGTGTGTGTGTGTGTGTGTGTGTGTATGTGTGTGTGTGTGTATGTGTGTGTTGTAAATGTAGAAAGTGGGCTGTGAAAGAGGCATAAATCATCTTGAGGGATGGGGAAAGGAAAAGGAGAGTGTAATGGGACACATGAAAACACAGAGGGGAACTATTAAGAGAAGAAGGAGGAGCAGCAAGAAGGGGGACAGGACCTGGGGCCTGTGGAGATGACTTTGTTGTCAAAGTACCTGATGTGCAATCATGGGTACCTGAGCTCAAATCTCAGGCACCATGTAAAAAGCTAGGTGCTGTGTCATGAGCCTCTAACTCTTGCTCTAGGGAAGTGGAGACTGGTGGCTCTCCGGAGCTCAGTAGACAGACAAGCTCCAGATTCAGTAAGAGTTCCTGTCTCAAAACTTAAGGTGGGGAGTGACCAGATATACCAGGCATTGATGTGTACCCTGTGTATGTGCACATACATGTGTACTCTTTTGTGCACACACACACACACACACACACACACACACACACACACACACACACACTATGCCATACATACCTAAAGAGCAGAGCAAGGTGGGGAGAGAGATAAATAAGGGCAAAGAAAAATGACATATGTGGATGAAATCTCCATGATGACACCCATTGTTTCCTTAAAAACTAATTTTAAGACATAACTTTAGCAGGAGACTCTCAGAACACATGACTATGATGAAAGATTATATAATAAAGCACTGGGACATCATCACAACCTTCAGGATCATGGCTGCCTCTGGAACAAGAGCTATGTGTGTGTTCACACACAAGCACTCAGGAGTCTGCAAACACAATGCTCATTTTCCCTTTCTTAAATTGGCTGGCGAGTACCAGGATGCTTCTTTTCCTTTTGTCATCTTGTATCTCTGTTTATATCATATTGGAAGTAAAATTTTTCCTTCTTTGGGTTAGATAGACCTGTGAGTTAAAATAACAAAAGATAGATGACAAGAAAAAAAGCACACAGATTTACATACATGGTAGTTCTGCTAAAAAGCAGAGAATCCCCAAATAGAGCAAATCTAAGTGACATGCACTGGATTTCAAAGAACAATAGAGATGCACAGAGATCAAAACAAACTTAAAAGCTATTTCAGCAAGGTATGTTTATGCAGAATCCTCTTAGCCTCCACTTGGCATCTCTGGTTATAAAAATATTAAAAGAAGAAGAGGCTATCAATTTGGGAGGGGAACATGGGTGGAGCTGGAGGCAGAATAGGGAGGAATAGTGGTGCAATTATATTTTAATTGAAAATTATTTCTATTAATTAATTAAATTTTCCCAGCCAGATTAGTTTCCCTCCCTCCTTTCTCTCCTCCTAGTCTTCTCCTCTTTTCACCCAGCCATTCTTTCTCCTTTCAAAATTATTATTTTAAAAAGAATATTTTCCCCAGCTAGAGAGAAGATTTATAACCTGCTTTGAAAAAGAGATGAGGTCAGAACACCCCTATGTACTCTGCCATTTTTTGTGGTTTTGACTCAAAGTGACCCTTACACTAAAATACCATCCTTGGGGATTTCAGAGTATCCTGGCATTCACCTTTGTAGTCCCAGTGGAAGGTTGTCATAAAAAATTATTTAAAGCAGTGATTCACATTTGTATTGATTACTTTGCTTGGCTTGTATAATGAAGTAATAGATTAGTTTAATATTTTCCATTTCATACTGTAACAATTCCTACTGCTCTCTTGGGTTACAAAATTAGATGTTATATTTAAGGTCTTCCCTTCAAAAACTTTAAATTTAATATTTTTGAGTACTTTCATTTCTTATTTTTGTTCTAGAAAAACATATTCTCATATATATACATATATGAATCTTGAGATGATGCCTCTGAAAATTCTTACAAGTGCCAGTTTATTCACACAGCATGCATGTTCCACACTAGAGGCAAATTTGCTGTTTTTGATGAAGGAGGTACAGCTCAAGATGAAATTAGATGGCTGTCATCTGAAATCTCAGGTATGCCTATTTCTTTTTTTGTTTTTGTTTTGACAGTTTCAAGACAAGATTTTTTTTGAAAGAACAGAAACGAGAGTAGAACATCATGATCCTGGAGAAGAGTCAGGGTTCCTAGCAAAGTGACAGGAATGGTAGAGGAGAAGAAAAACATGTTCCCCAGAAGAAACAAGGTCATTAAGGCACATATCACTAATCTGAAGGAGTCAAGAGTTCACTCACGGAGGCATCTGCCACCTCTCCATCAAGTAAGAGATTGCTCACACTGGCATGCAGGGAGTGTTCAGGAGATCCTCTCAAAAAGAAGCACAAAGTTATAGAAAAACTGATATACCCAAGATGGCATCAATTACACCTGTTCAATAGCTGATTTAGTGCACAAGCAGTCAGAAAGCTTGCTGATTAGTGATTCGTTAATCTTTTGTTGTATGAACATTTTAGAAGTGTTCTTTGTTTAGTAGTTCATCAGTTGGTTGGTTGGTTTGGTTTTCTTATCCTTAAACAATGCCTTGCACATAGAAGTTGTTCAATAAATATTTGTTGAATGAATGACATGTTCAGGGTTTTAAAATTCAAAGGACAAAAATGAAAATCTGGGGTTTAGGCCTGAGTAAATAAGTCCTCAGGATGATATTTCATGTAGGGTGAGATGAAACTTAAAATACTGGGTAGCAGGATCTAGCAATTGGAAGGTAAATGAGCTTTATAGCCTCAAAGATGAACATTCAACATCCATTACTGCTGCATGCTGGATTGCAAAACATTGTAATCACCAGATTACAAAACCTTTCTGTCTATTTTATGACTCTGTCTTTGTCTTCAGAAAATCCTCTATGAGATAGAGAGATGATAAATGATGTTAGATAGATAAATGATAGATAGATACAAACAGATGATAGATGGATAGATGGATGGATGGATGGATGGATGGATGGATGGATGGATAGACAGATGGTAGAAGATACCAGACAGACAGACAGACAGACAGAAAAGAATCTTCCATTAGTTCTGGAAACACTAAACTGTTCTTTATTAGTTCTGGAAACACTGAGATATTCTTTCAATGTTGACTATTTCTTTTATCTCGATTTCATGATTACAGGGGATAGGAAAGGACAGAGACATGTTTGTGTCTCACTGTGAGGCATTTTGTATTCTGATTGCAGAAAGGAGTCTTCAAATACATGTAACTGATAGTTTAACATGAGCACACGGCTAATGGTTTGCTTGTTCTGAGTTAACCCTCCAGTCCAGGTGGAGCTGGGAGTACCAGACTGATGACAGCGAGCACTAACTAGACGCAGTGTTCCCTGGAGTGCCTGAGCCCAGGTGTTGGAGAATCAGGAAGGTTGAAAGGGACAAGCAAAACAGAAATGTGGTCTCAGAAATGTGGTTGAGCACCTGACCAGAGACGAGAGACTGAGACTTAGAAGCATTGGTTGCCTTTGTCCCCCAACTTATCTTGCTCTCCTCTATTCTTCCCCCAACTCAACCTTCCTGCTCCCTCATGTCCTCCCCACCCCTCCTCTTCTCCCCTTCTTATTCTCCTAGCTCCCTCTCCCACACCTCATGCTCCCAATTTGCTCAGGAGTTTTTGTCCCTTCTCCCTTCTCTGGGGGACTATGTGTGTCTCTCTTAAGGTCCTCCTTGTTTCCTAGCTTCTCCGTTAGTGTAGATTGTAGGCTGGCAATCCCCTGCTCCATGTCTAAAATCCACATATGAGTGAGAACATACCATTTTTGTCTTTTTGTGACTGGGTGACCTCACTCAGGATGGTTTCTTCTAGTTCCATCCATTTTCCTGCAAATTTCAAGATTCCATTTTTTTTTCTGCAGAGTAGTACTCCATTGTATAAATGTACCACATTTTCTCCATCCATTCCTCAGCTGAGGGGCATCTAGGTTGTTTCCAGTTTCTGACTATTACAAATAACTGCATTGTGATTTCTTTTCCAGCTACCATCAACTTGAAATTTTAAAATTCTATTGGTTGTTGTAAAAACCTTTCCTAGTGTTTTATTCTTTGGTTTTTCTCATTTCATGTTTGTTGGATTTTAAATGTGGGAACTCATTCTGCCTGGGGTTAAAAGTTTGTTGCCTAAGTGGTCATACTCTCACTTCTTACAGAGGAGCCAAACATTTTGATAACTTCAAAGCTACCTTGGATGTAATTTCTAACCTATTGTGGTAATACAGATTGGAACCTCAGGTTCTGAGAAAAGTGTCCTCAGGATGATGAACTTTCCAGAAGCTCTCTTTGTTCCTTTATTGGAGCCAAGACAAAAAGCAAAGTGTCTTTGTTGCCTCCCAGTGCTGAAGCACATTTTGCTTTTTGGATGTCCTGTTACTGAGTGTACAGTTGTTCCAAGTTTCCTGATTTCCCCCAAGGGTTTCAATCCCATTTCCTACCTCTGTGAGCCCCAGGTCCTATCTCCTGTTTTTTAAGATTGATTTTGTATTATTTATAATTGTGCAGATATGTGTGTGTGTGAATGTGGTGAGTGCATATGACTGTGGGTGCCTGAAAAGGTCAAAGGCATCAAATACCCTGAAGCTGCAGTTAAGAGTTGGTTGTGAGCCATCTGATGTAGGTTCTGGGAATCAAACCCAGGTCCTTCAGAAGAGCAGCAAGTGCCCTTAACTGCTGAGCCATCTCTCCAGCCTTTCTCTGGGTCTTTTATGAATGCTGTACCTATAACCTTCAGGGCTTTGGGCTGATTCTCTTTGCCAATCTTCCTTTATCTCTTGGGGTTTCCTTCAATTTCATGTAGCTCAGCTGTTTAGTCAAGACAGTTCCTTGTCTTTCTAAACTGCCCAGGTTTCGAAAAATGCTCAACCACATCACAGTATTTTATCACTGACAGAAACAACTTAGAAGGAGTAATGACTGCTTTTGGTTCACACTTGCAGAAATTCTACTCCATAGTCAGCTGGCTCTGTGGTTTCATGACCGAGGGCCACACTGTAGGCTCCTCAACTCATGGTGGCCAGGAATCAGTCAAGACAGAGATGAGACTAGGGCAAGCCTTTCTAGGGCATTCCCATATAATCTAATTCCTCCAAATGGGCCAGCCCTGACTTTCCAACACTTGACAACAATGCCTCTATACTATGAATGCATTCAGGGGTTATCTGTTGATGAGATCAGAGCCCTCAAAATCTAGTCACTTCTCCCAAATCCCATCTTTGAATACTGCTCCAGTTGAAACTAAGTCTTCACATGAGTCTTTGGGGTGGGGGGGTGGGAAAGAGGCCCATAGTTAAAACATAACAAATAAATACATTACATAGTCTATATGTTTCTTCTATTCAAAGTATTCTTAAATATTTCAGAGACCCAATTTAATTTAATGTGGAGGTATTTTCTCTTTTTGCTACTTGCTTTTCACATAGAGTCTCTGTAGTTCAGACTGGTCTCAAACCCATGGCAATCTTCCTGTCTCAGCCTCGAGAGTTCTGGAATTGCAAGCAAAAGCCACCATGTCAACAAAATTTAAACATTTTTAAGGACTTGTGTAAAATGAGAATTAAGTGCAAAATGCATCTGAAGCTTTAATATTTGAACATAAACAAGTGGCAGTTTGGCATTGTGAACATGCATTGGTCAGTATGAGAAGAATGTATGCCGTAAGCATGCATATTGGTGATAGGATTTGACTCCAGGGAGGAAACTGAATTGCTAGAAACAGGAATCTGAGGAGACTAATGCTTTCTGCAAAGTCCTGCTTGCTGTCAAATTTGAACAATATGTACACATTTAATTTTCAGAGTTATCTTCAAATTTAAAATTATAAACTCACAAAGCTGCTAATGTGAGCTGAGTGTGGTGATGCACACCTTTAATCTCAGCACTCAGGAAGCAGAGGCAGGCAGATCTCTGTGAGTTTCAGGCCAGCCTGGTCTACAGAGCGAGATCCAGAACAGGCTTCAAAGATACACAGAGAAACATCGTTTTGTTAGGAATAAAAATAAAAATAAAAAGCTACTAATGTAATTACCTATGAGTGAAAGTATGGGACCGGGTATGATTTTCCATTTCTTATGCTACACGCTGCTTGAGCCATTAATAGTAAATGTTTTCATATGCTTTCATACAGAAATTAAGGTTCAAAAATCACCTGGGCTCACTCTATATGTGAATAAAAATGTTTTAACAATTTATGCCACAGTATGAGTAGCACACAAGATTAAACCAGTCAGTGGACAACTTAGCCACTTGGTATGAAGAACAATAAAAGTCTTTAGAGCACACACCCATAATCCCAGCCATGTGGAAGTGGAGACAGGAGGATTGTTAATTCAAGGCCAGCCCAGACTATTACACAGGTAGGCTGTCTAACAAAACAACATAGCAACAAAAAAATTTAAAAAGAAAACAGCTTACTTCAGAAGCTGAGTCTTAAAGATAACATTCATGTTATGTCATGAATGTTTTAGAAAAGTTGAACATGTTTCTCAAAGTCCTGCGAAATAGCTGTCAGGGTGTAGCATATATGAGCTATTCCTTTGTTGTTGGGGTTTCTCATAAAACAAAGTAGCAGCTGCCTTTAACAAAGAGCACATGGAGAATCATTTGTTTAGAGTACTGATGCCACTTACAAAAAAGAAAAAGATACTAACTGATTTCCTAAAACTGAGCCCTAGGTATGCATTTTCCTGTGAGACAGCAAGGTGTTGAGAGGAGATAATGCATCACCCTTGGTCCAAGAGTCCTTCCAGCCAGCACCCACTACAACTGAGAGGAGTCCACTGTGGATCTTGGGGCTATGGGTGTTGGCTTTGAATGTGCTGGCATTGAGACATTTGAAACAATGAGATGTTCCTTTTCTTTTTTCCTATCCATCAGAACCCTGAAAGTTTCAAGATTGGGAAAAGAAGGGTGGCATGGTGACTAAAATCCTTAAACACAGCACTCAAAAGGCCACATCAGGAGAATTATTATGAGCTTGAGGCCAGCCTGAGTTACAGTGACTCAACCAAACAGAAGAAAATGACAAAGATTAAGGAAAGTTGCTGTTGTGGGTAGATATGTTGTATCCCCAGAGGGTCTTATGCTGGAACACATGTGTGATGGGGAATGTTCTTCTGTATATGTTTCTTTTAATTGTTGATGAATAAAACACTGATTGGCTGATTAGCCAGACAGGAAGTGACGTAGTTGGGAAGAATCAGAATTTAAGCAGGGACAAACAGGAAATGGCTCTCTTCTCTGTGGAGATGCTGAGCAGTCACCATATTGCAGGGAAAGGAGGGTAAGCCAAAACCACTTGGAAATACTTAGATAAGTAGTTATGGGTTAATAATTAAGACAGAACTAGCCAATAAGAAGCCCAAGCCATAGGCCAACAGTATTATAATTAATGTAAGTTTCTGAGTGTTCATTTGGGGCTGATGCAGCTGTGGGACCAGGCTGGCAGGAAGAATGCTCATAACACGTGTCACTTGTGGCAGAAGAGAGGTGGTAGAAACTTGAAGAGATGGAGACTGGAAGAAGGTGTATTCATCCTGGGGACTCCTCTCTCATGAATAATGGGGTCTCATTGGTCTGATAAGAGAGGATTCTGTTCCTAGGAGAACTGGTTGTACATGGTGAGTGTTTTGGTTAGGGTTTCCATTGCTGTGAAGAGACACTATGAACACTATTGTGGGATAATCTTTTGTACACAGTGAAGATATGTCTTTGCCAAGGTGCCTTCTGATGGGTTTAATAAAGAGCTGAATGGTCAATAGCTAGTCAGGAGAGGATAGGTAGGATTTCTGGGAAGAGAGAAGAGTAGAGGGAATCTACCTGCCTGAATTTTGCCAATGGACTCAGAGCAAGTCAGACTTGCTGTACTGAGGGAAGGTAACCAAACCATGTGGCAGAACACAGATTTAAAATGTGTGTCAATTAAGTCCTAAGTGCTAGTTTAAAACAAGCCTAAGCTAAAAGCCAAGTTTTCATAATTAATAATAAGTCTTCGTGTTGTTATTTGTGACTAGAAGCCCAAAAGAAAGTCCTACTACAAACCACAGAAACTCTTCCAAAGGACAATACTTAATTGAAGTGGCAGCTTACAGTTCAGGAGTTCAGCCCATTATCATCATGATGAGGAGTCTGGCAGTGTGCGGGCAGACATAGTGCTAGCTATATCGTGATCAGAAGGCAACAGGAAGTGGACTAAAACACTTGGCAGTATCTTGAAAATATATGAGACCTCAAAGCTGGTCTCCACAGTGACACACTTCCTCCAACAAGGCTACAACTACTCCAACAAAACCACGCCTCCTAAGAGTGCCACTCCCTTTGAGCTTATGGGAGCCAATTACATTTAAACTGCTGCAGTGAGGATGGTCCCTGCATAGTCTCTTACTTCCTTGCTCACACATGTGCATGTGCTCCCGTTAGCACCCATCCAGTTCCCTTCCTATTTTTCCATTACACTGTGATGTGGCTAAGGTACCTTCACCAGGGTGCCACTGACCATCAGATCCATGAGCCAAACCAACCTCCTTTAAGTTACCTATTCCCAGGTAATAGCAATACAAAGGGAACCGGGGTACAGTGGGACCCCTGTGTGGCTTATCAAAGATGAGACATCCCACTTCTGGAAGAAGTACCATCTCAGCATGGCCTCTCGGTGAATCAAATGAAGGGAATCAGTGGCTACTTCCTGAAGACGCTCAAAAGAAATACCACCATTTACCCACTGAAGTTTGCAAACATCTTGGAATGGGTTCTTCCATCATTCTACACATTCCACTCATCTGTAAGGCCAGGGAAGCCTAACTAAGGAGCACATAAAAGGGCTGGCAGGAAGTTGGGTTAGCTCTTTAGAAAGAAACACATTAACTAGATGTCCTCAGATAGTCATGAAACAGGAAAATTGATTCCCAAGGGAGACACTATTGTTCTCTTGATGAGGTAAGATCTATGATGCACAGTGCTTTTGGATACCCTCTTTTTCTCACCTGTTCTTAGGGTCTTAGGTTATTTAACAAAGTTAATATACACCAGTGAAATCTACCATAAAACTGAACTTTGATGATGTCTTTCCAGAAGAAACTTTGCCAACTTTCCATATGGAGGCTGGATCTGAGAACCAAGCAGTCTGCAACAGTCCCCTAATCCCCAGTGTCCACTGGGGACAGTCCTTCTCATTCTTGAAGCAGCCTGGCCTACTTTAAGCTACCCTGACCCCACAGGGACTGTGCCACCGACTTTCCTCAACCCTTGATTTTGTTGTTGGTTTCTTCTTCATTATTGTGCCTCCTTACAAATTTCCTTTTCTTCTTAGTTTCTACTTTGTAGCTCACTTTTTCTTACCAGTCTAAAAATGTTAACCTCAGCTCAATGAAATGGAAAAGCTTTCATGTTTATATTTTTCTACTGCATTTTACACTTCTTTTCTAACTAAGGAAACATCCATCTTCTAAAGAAATTTCAGTCTTTGGACTTTAGAGGCTCCCACATTCCCAAGGATTTCTCAATAACTCTTTGTCCATATCGGTAGATTCTGAGCATTGCTTTGATTTAGAATAGTTTTCAGTGACGTGGAGAATTGTACAGTCTTAGGAAGAGTGAGCAAAAGTGGGGAAACAGCACACTTAGCTCAAAACAGAGTCTCTGAAATAAATAATTCTTACTGAATTTGTGTATTCCAGTTATGATTTTTAAGTCTGAGTTCCAAGATTTCCCCATTAAGACTTTTAGCATAAGTCAAGTTTCATGAATATGTAATGGATTTCAGTTTACATTAGTTCTGCCATTAAATAAAACATTATCTCAAAAGAAAACTTCACTTATGATCCCCAGAAGAAGCCATTAAAGCGAAACACAGAGTTCTTGCAGCTTTTACTTTTCTTCATGTTGACTAATGTCTTCATCAATGATGGTCATGGGCACAAGGAGTTGAGGGGCACCCCTCCATCATGTATCATCTGGTACATAAAACCATCTAAGTAGAAAAGGAAATTTTAAAATGCTGCTTTCTGGTACTATTCAATTTGTAAACATCCAGAGTTAAGGAACAGAAAACATTCTGGTTTTCAGAATAAAATTAAAACCTATTCATCATTCTTTTAGGAAATGAAAATTATAAAGACATAATACAAAAGTATGAAACCTATACTTCAGGTGCAATGCCCAAAGCTGACCAAAGCAGTGATGATTTCTGACAGCTACACAGGAGTCCTGTAGGTAAACCCACCCCAAATACAATTATAGTCCAGTATAAATCTAAGTGTCCTCAGCTGTTGTCCTTGTTTCTTCCTTGTTCTCTTGACAGGTATATGCATCAACCCCAGATTCCAGTTCAGCCATTAGGAAAAACTCAGACCTTTGCAAAAGACTCTGTTTCTGGTTTTGTATCAGAAAGACATGTTAAGAATCCCTTGAGTGCCCCTACCTCCAGCTGCTTGAATCCTCTAACCCTGACCAAACAGGACCCCCCCCCCCACTTCACACTGGTCATAAATTAGGGTACTCATCCCACTACAGCTTGGTTTTACAGATCTCAAAACAATATTCAATTTTTTCAAGTTGTAATGATTATATTGCACACATAGCTAAAAGATAGCACACCCAGAGGCAATTCGAACCTTTCACCTTGCGAACAGAGGAGCCTCATTCCGCTCTACCCTGGGAAGGTTGAGTCCAGGTGAGAGGATCAGGAGAACTGCTCATTTCCAAGGAAACAAAATCTTTAAAGTTTAGTGTAAGAAATAAATCCAACCAAGATTCAAGGGCCTTCATCTCAGTGAAATTCTTAGGAGTCCAGTGGTGTGCGACATGCAGAAATATTCCTTCTAAGGTGAAGAGTAAGTTATTGCACCTGGCCCCTCCCACTACCAAGAAAGAAGCACTTTGTTTAGTGGTCCCATTTGTATTCCAAAGACAGCACATTCCTCACTTGGGTGTGTCACTCTGGCACAGAAACCAAGTGACTTGGAAATCTGCTAGCTTCAAGTGGGAACTGGAACAAGCAAAGGTTCTTCAACAGGTCTAGGTGGCTGAATAAGGCATTCTGCCTGCCTGCCTGCCTGGCTGGCTGTCTGGCTATCTGTCTGTCTGTGTGTACCTGTACCATGTGCTTATTAGAATCTTACAAACTGTTGCTTTTCAGTGAATGGGTTCTGGTTTGGGCAAAGGAACCCATTTAGAGTATACTGACAAAAATAACAGAGACATGGGGAATGAGAAAAATATCTGAGTGTCTTAAGATAAAATTTAATGGTTTTGTTTCCTTGGAGAAAAGCAGTCCTTCTGCTCTTGATCTCAAGATCCAACAGACTTTGTGCTTGAGGTGGCAGTGGCAGGTAGGGATGCTTTTGGAGCCCTTAGCCAGCACCTGTGGTTAAGTCACAGAAGATAACTTGGAGATTTTGGAGCAAGACATCTGTAGACAACTATTCTCCCATTGAGAGACAGCTTTTCGCCTGACATTGGACCTTAGTAGAAACTGGACATTTGACAGAGGGACACCACATGGCCAGTGAGACACCACATGGCCATCACGAGCAACTCATCATGAGCTTATAGTAAGACATGCACAGCAGCAATCCATCATCAAATGTTCATGAAGGCACAAGCAAGTTACACACACACACACACACACACACACACACACACAAAAGTTGTTTCTATCCCTGTTACAATGCTGTCTGCTGCCAAGCATACACCTATACCCTCACGGGTATGCCCTATGGTAAGGGGACTAAGGAAGAGAATATTAGAGACTGCTTTACTGGTGATTCTGTAGGCTATGCAGGCACCATCAAGAAATGGACAGCTATAGCACTGCCATCCCTTTCAGGGACAACCCTGAACAATACCAGTGAAGAGAATCTCCACAGTGGGTAGAACTTCAAGCACTCTACATCGCCATACATTTTGTTTTTCAGGAGAAATGGCCATGTGTGTGATTGTTCAATGACTCATGGGCTGCAGCCAATGGATTTGCTGGATGATCAGGGACTTGGAAAGAGCATGATTGGAAAATTGGTGAGAAAGACCTGGGGAAGAAGTAAGTGGATAGACCTCTCCAAATGGATGATGGATGTGAAGATACTTGTGTCCCTGTAAATGCTCATCAAAAGGTGACTTCAGCTGAAGAGGAGTTTAACAATCAAGTAGATATGATGACCCATTCTGTGGACAGTCAGACTCTTTTCCTAACCATTATGTCTCTGCCCCATGGGCCCATGAACAAAGTAGCCATGGTGGCAGAGTTGGGGATTATACTTGGGCCTGACAACATGGACTGCTACTCACCAAGGCTGATCTGGCTACAGCTGCTGCTGAGTGCCAGATCTGCCAACAGCAGAGACCAACACTGAACCCCAGACATGGCATCACTCCCCAGGGTGACCAGCTAGCAACCTAGTGGCAGGTTGGACCACTTCTTCCATGGAAAGGACAGCACTTTTTCCTACTGAAGTAGATACTTATTTGGGTTATAGATTTACCTTATTTTTCTGCCCAAACCACCATCCATGGACTCACAGAATGCCTTAGCCACCTTCATGGTGTTGCTTCTGACCAAGGAACTCATGTCACAGCCAGGTAAGTGTGACAGCGGGCCCATGACCATGGAATCCACTGGTTTTAACATGTTCCCCATCATCCTGAAGCAGCTAGCCTGATAGAAAGATGGAATGGCTGTTTGAAGACACAATTACAGCGCCAATTAGGTGGCAGCAGCCTAGAACTCTGGGGCAGGGATACTTAAAAGGCAGTATATCCTTTGGATCAGCATCCACTATATGATACAGTTTCTCCCATAACCAGGATCCATGAGTCCTGGAATCCAGGGGAGGAAATAGAAATATCTCCCCACCCCGTGACCCAGTAGGAAAAATTTTGCTTCCTGTTCCCATGACCTTAAGTTCTTCTGGCCTAGAAGTTTTGTTTCAGAAGGTAAATCACTCCTGCTAGTACACACAACAAACCTATTGGAGTAAAAGCTCAGACCTCCCACGACCATGTTGGGCTTCAGATATCCTTAAGCCAACAGGTTAAGAAACGAATAACAGTTTTAGGACCGGTGATTGATCCAGATTATCATGGGGAAACTGGATTGCTTCAAGAAAGATCATGACTGGAGTGCAGGAAATCCTTTAGGGCATCTCTTGAATCTACCATGTCCTGTGATTAAAGTCAATGGGAAACTATAACAGCCTAATCCAGGTGTGATGACAAAGGGCACAGACCCATCAGGAATGAAGGTATGGGTCACTCCTCCAGGAAAAGAGCCAAGACTTGCTGAGGTGCTTGCTGAGGGTGGAGGGAATACAGAATGGGTAGCAGAGGAGGGCAGATGTAAATACCAGCTAAGGCCACGTGACCACTTACAGACACGGATTATAACTGACGTGAGTATTTCTGTAATGTTTTGTTAAGAATGTATTTGTACAGACTTTTGTGCTTTCTTTCCTTGATTTCTGTATCATGTAATGTAACTTCAATTAGGAGTGCTTACCATATTTAAGCTTGAGATACTAAAAGAATGTCCCTCAAGGGACATTGCTGCCTAATCTAAATTTATAATGTATTTGTGATTTATGAGGGACAGTTATATAATGTTAGGCATAATTATGACCCAGTTATTATTTTCATCTGGAAATTAATCATGATATATGTAAGGAGATATGATTGTGTGTCAAGTTAACAAGAGGTGGACATCTGATGGCTACTTTTGGTTGGCAACTTCACTGTATCTGGAATTAACTAAAACTCAAATGGCTGGGCACACCTAGGAGGAATATTGTTAATTGAATCATTTGAAATAGGAAGTTGCACCTTCAATCCAGATCTCTAGAGGTGGGAAGATCCACGTTAAATCTGGCTGACAACCTCTAGAAAAACATGGAGAAAGAAGCTGGCTCTCTCTTTGCCTGCTTGCTCTGGCTCTCACTAGCAAGTCCATTTATTCCCTCACAGAGCCTACTTCTGCAGGATTCCAGTGTATATTGAAGACCGGCTGAGAAATCCAGCCTGATAGATTTGAACAATTATCTGATTCTTGGACCTTCCATTGGTAGACAGCCATTGTCATACTAGCTGGACCACAGCCTATAAGTGATGCTAAGAAATTCCCTTTATATAGAGAGAAATATTCATTCTGTAGGTTCTGATCCTCTAGAGAACCTTAAATAATATATCTTCTAGGCTTCTGCCAAATGGGAATTATAGTTTTGTTTCAGATATTTGGTTTTAGAGAAATAATTAATGTTTTCCATTATAGCTATGTTTAATTATATATGCCTCAAGGAGATAACCAGTTGCCTCTAAAAGTTCATTGTAAACTATGTTGACATTTTAATAAGGTGTGATACTCTGCATGGGGACGCCACAAAGCCCAGAGATGTCTGAGTTAATTTGTCAATGTTGGATTTCAAGTACTGGCTGCAGGCTCTTTTGGCATATGCAAAATCATACTCCCTTTACAAGAACGAACTAAAGCCAAATGGCTTTAGTTCCTAGAACAATGTCCTAGAACATTTAGATCCTAGAACATTATCAAGTTTACTAATTTTAATATTTGTACTTACTCTCACCAGCCTTATTGCAGGTAAATTTCCTGAGTTAGTGGATGAATAATTACTTGTAACCTTCCATCAGAATATAATTGTCCCGAATATAAAAATGTAAGAATGGATAATGAGAAAAACATAACTAGAAAACTTTATCTAGTTTCTGGGAAACAAAGTGTTTATACCACAGTATTATACCACAGAGGTGATTTTATTCTTTTCCTGAAATATAATATAGAGCATGAAATTATTCATAAAATAAACTGAGCCATCATTTGTCAATCCTCTCAGACATTTAAAATATTTAACTCATTTACTGAGTATATCCACTGAGAGAGAGGAAAAAATATACATTCCATTGTAATATTCAACATCATTTTTTTCATTTACTTTTACTGGAGCAAACACATTAAAATCCCATTTTAGCAAAGGCCAAACCACAATTATACATCTAGGGGAAGAAACTTCGGTTGGCTTGTGTAATTTACAGATACTTTAGTGCATGAGAGTGAACCATGTGAGAAAGGCTAAAGCCCCTCCTGGTTTGTAAATTAAGATTTCTTTAAAATGTTTGTCCACCGAAAGAAGACCCAGATGTCAGAGAATGATACCAAAGCCAAGAAATTCCCTCAAGGGGACAGAGGACCTGTGGACACCCAAGAGAGGATGATTAGAAAGCTCATGGCAGACTGCTAGGAAAGCTTCCAGTTTTTGCTGGAGGTTGTAGCAGCTTTGCTGTCTGAAGGTTTGGCCCAGTTTGGCTGGCAGAAGTCTTGATTAAGGGGAGGCTGGAGGCGTGAAGACCCTGACCAGTGCAGGTAGCTGAGTCACTTTCCAGAGCTACTGCTCTGCTGCTCATCTGTGCAGTAACAGGTGGTGGCCAGGGCCTTGTGCCCGTTAGCCTCTGCCTGTACTATGAGACCACACTTAGTTAAGAGACAGAAGTGGACAGAGACTTCTTTAGGAATGATAGCAAGCTGTCTGAGAAATAAGCCTTTAGAAATTAAAATGGGGCCTCCATGTCTCTGTCTCTTCAGATACATCACAAACATGCCCCAGGCAGACCTTCCCTCCATCCCATAGATTTTGTTCATACTTCAAGAAGGGTACATGGAACTAACACTTGTGCCCTCTCTTGCCTTTCCTAGCAAACCTTAGGTTTCTTAAGGAATCACTGATCTATAATCCATCATCTCCCTGGAACCTGAAAAAGAATCTTGCCCACAACAATTGCTTGCTACGTACTGAATGGACAGTCAAGTAAAAGAATTATTTTAACAGTTCTCTTAGGGTAGATGCCTCACTATTCTTCTTTGTATATGCAGGATTTTTACACTAGCAGGAGCTTGGAATTGCTCACAGGTCCAAAAGAGCCAAGCCAGACTGAATTTAAACACTAGGTGATCTATGAAGCTTGACCAGATTACATCTGCATGTTTCCTCATATGTAAAATGAGGGTAATGGTAAATCAGCCAGGTAACACAGGCAATAGGGACTTAGGCATACATAATGCCAAATACAGAAAGAGTCACTTAAATCTATATAGCACAGACTGCAAGCCTGATCCTAATTAATTCTTTATATTTGCGTGACTTTGTATTTTATTTTATTTTTTTGTTTTTTGTTATTTTATTTTTAAGGTCTAAAGTTTCATGAAAGAAAGCTACAAAAAAAAAAAGTAATCATCACTACCAACAACAACAACAACAACAAAAACCCTGTACATCTAGTGAATTGGCCATGGAACATTGGTATGGAATGAATCACCATTAAATCAAGGGATGAAATTAGCATAAGTGAACATTTATTGACTGCATCCCTAGATGTTCAGTTAGCTGACTCCACTCTTCACCGGACCACTGTACATTGCCTTTCCCCCAGCTCTCCAAATCCTTTCAGTGATGCAGTAAAGTAGTGTGGTGTCATATCCCAACTGAAATTTACCATTTTTTTTGTTCAAGAGACAATTCAAGGTTCCTATAATTTCAGAGCATCATAATATTCTTGTGCCTGACATAATATTCTTTTGGCTCTCATTTTTAATAACTGAAACAACAGAAACCTAACCTTTAGTCATCTGGCCCAAGCAAATATTTTGTGAAGAAGTCTTCAACAAGCAGCTGGATCTCGCCAGCCTTGGGTCTAGATCTGCTGTAACCAGGTGGGATCAACCTCTGTGAGCGGCGCTGTCTTTCTTTATAAAGTAAACAATAGCCCCGCTGCTTGTAAGTCACATAGCTTTCATGCCGATCGATCAGATGATACCATGCCTCTCCAATGGTTTCAGAAATCGAAAAGCAGCTGTCGGTATAGTTACCACCTCCCTCTTTGAAAGGTCTCGCTTTTAAAACACGGATATAAACACATGCTTTCATGGTGTGCTTTGGAGGAAGCTTTTCTCAATTAGAGCAAAGATCAATCATTTCTCCCAGTAATCTGTCATGATTGCACTGATTTACCAAGTGAGGAAAGTGGGACACAGAAACACCCTCTATTATTCTGATGGCTGCAGTGTAGGATGGGCGCCTCGAGCCTCCTGGGCATTGCCACATCACTGAATCGGGAGACGCTTCTTTCTGCTTCACCTGTAGAAACATAGGTCGAACAGGGATAGGCCAGTCCAGATATGTCGCCTTGGTTCTCAGAATCAAGTCCCTTGAATATTCAAACTGAATACATGTAGGTTAGCAAAAAAAGAAAACTAATATCAAAGATCTGAAACTCTCCCCCGCTTCCGCCTTGAGGGCAGGCTCTCTCCAGAGGATGTGTGTGGAACACACAGACCTTACGAAAGAGGAATTCTGAGTGCCTCTTCCTAACATCTCAGCCATAATTGAACTGTGCTGGTGAGTCCCGGAAAGCCTGTATTGTCTGTCATGAACAAAAACAGAATCGGCTGAAGCACAGGACAAAATGCCAGCCGCTCCCTTCTAGCATGCATGGTCATTAACCAGTGTCTCAGTCTGAATGTGCCTCCCACTAGTGGACACACCAGTGTTTCCAGCATTAATAGGGTGTCTGTTGCTACCTTTGAATATCACCAGGGACGAGTAATTAATGTATTGACTGATTAATGGTTTATAATCAACTTTGTTGTCAGAGCTAATCGTTCAATCATGTTTAATGAGACTCTTTGTCTTCATTAGGGTCATTAGAATTGTTAATAAATAAAATGTGGTTGTAGTAGTTCACACAATTTGCACCTCATAATGCAGACCTAAAGCAAGTCAACATTGCCCTGAAAAAAACACCTGGAAAAGAACTGAAAAGTAAAAGAGTTAATTCAACAAATTTGTATTTTTCCATGGAGTTTAAAATCACTGAACTCCATTAGGGTTAAGCAAGATAGTCCTTAGGGCTAGCGGATGGAAGTACTGGAATTCTCATTTGTATTTCCTTTCTATCTAAATGTAAGAAAGAACTTACTCTGAACACAGGAAGAAACAGAGATAAGTGCCCTCCATCAAAGGCCCCGCCTACTCCAGAGGGGGTCTTCCCAGATCAGCCAAAACTTTCTGGAAAACCCTTGTAAACACACTGAGAGGTATGTTTCCATGATTATTCTAAATCCAGTCAAGATGACAATAAAGTTATCCAACACAGAGAGGATTGGGGGCTTATGGTTTAATGAGTAGTTCTGTTTGGGTGACATACACTTTCTAGAGAGGGGAATAGTGATGCTTATACGACAGTGTAGACGTACCCAACACCGCTGATATGAACATACAGAATCAAATTAAAAGGAAAATACTTGTGCTTTATATTATTCACTTGGAAGAAATGGATCTGTGTCTTTTATTTTCATCATATGCTCTTTCCCACTCTCCGTGGAGCAGACAGAGAAGAAGGGAAATGTTGACTCTTCCCTGTTGAAAGCTGATTGGACATTACATTCCACTTTAAATGAAGTCCTGTCTCCTGTTAGGGAGGCTGTAGGTCCCACCTCTTTATTCTTATCCCATTCCCTGTGCTCGTTCTCCAAGACCTTCTGTGTCCCAAACCTGCACAATGCCATCCTGCTGGCAACCTTCATGCTTCCTTTCCTCTATCTGAAAGTCTCTTAGCTCCAGAGTTTAAGTGATGCTTATCTAGAGATCAAGCCTTCTCTGAGGGGCTGCCAGCCCATGTTGGCACTTCCATCATTCCTGCCTGCTCATTGTTAATCCCCTCACTTTCCTTTGTTTTACTTAAAATTATTGATTGATTGATTGATTGATTGATTGATTTTTTTCATTATCCAAATTCATTACTACACTCAAGGCAGAAACTGTGGACATCTAAAGCAGTTCACAGACGTCTCATAGCAATTGTCTGAGTGGCTTAGCTCTTGCCTTTTTGAAAGAGGGACCTTGAAAGTCAACCAAGCTTGCACGAACTGAGGCTTACCCGAAGTGGATTAGCAGTGTCCTTTCTAGTTGGTTGAAATTCCTATTCCTGATGGAGATGGAAAAAAATAAAAGGAGTGCCCAATGCACACACCCACACACAGAGAGAGAAAGACAGAGACACACACACAGAGAGAGAGAGAGAGAGAGAGAGAGAGAGAGAGAGAGAGAGAGAGAGAATTCCTTGAGGCATTACCTGGGACACCCAAAGACATCACATAGACAAGTACTTACCACAAATACCTAATAGATGAGTAACTCTCAACTCTGACCCCAACTTTGCCAAGGAAGAGGAAGCAAGTCAGCAGAAGCCTTGAGATCTCTGGAGCAGGCACCCCAATGTATTTATCATCCTTGTTAGATTCTCTTCCTATCTGACATGTTCATGAATCCTGTGAACTCCTGCCAACTCCTCCCCAGACCTCTCCCATGCCTGATTAAGCTGACTGCATCTGTAAATGGTCTAACTGGAATGCCATTAAGTCTTAGGTGACCCACAACTGTAGAAAGGCAGAGTAGATTATGCAGGTGACAGCTTTAACTATCAGTTTCAGGTTGAATAGCCAGATTTATTTATTTTGTCAGTCTTAACATGAGTACCTAAAACAATGCAAGCCTTTCCTTCCTTGTTTTCCTGCTGTGTTTTTGAAGATTGCATTGACTTTTCCTAAGCAATCTGATGCTATACTGCTCCATGCCAAAAATAAACGCCTATAATTTGCTTCTGACTTTGCCATAAATACTTAGTACCTAACATATCTATTCTAGTACATAAATATCTGGAAGATGTTTATTTCAGATTATATAATATTATTCTTCTCCCATCACTTCCTCCAAACCCTGTCATATACCCCTACTCACTCTCCTTCAAATTCATGCCCTCTTTATTCACTAGTTGTTATTTTGTGAATATATGTATGTACATATATATTACTAAATATAACCTACTTGACCTTTATGATATTACTTGTATGTATGCTTTCAGAGCTGACCATTTGGCACTGGACAACCTATCAGTGTGCTCTTCCCTGGATAAGACCACCTCTCCTGTTCCAGCTTCTGTTAGTGGCCTACAGTTCTTTGTGTAGAGTTGAGGTCTCCTGGGCTTTTTCCTGTCCAGTCTGGCATGTCCCATCATAGAGCTAACCTATGAAGAGGAGATTGAGATTGAGAAATGCAGGACGGTGGTGAAGCCTCCCTGGTTTCAAGCCAGACACAGCTGAACTGTCCTGCCTATTGCAGTGAAAAGGTCATCTGGGGCCTATTTTTAGAGGTTAGACAACTGGAAGACATTTTCTACTGTTCTGCATTGTCCCTCAATGCCTCTTACTGAGACTTTTGTGGAGGATTCTGATGGGGGAAGTACTTCTGTGTATGTTTATCTTATTGATTGTTTAATAAAGTTCTGCTTGGTCAATGAAACGGCAAGTTAGGCAGGACTAGGAGTCAAAGAGGATTCTGGGAAATGTAGTAGAGAAGCGGTGATTCAGGCAGGAAGTGACATAGCAAGGAGACTCATATTTAAGAAGGAGAAAAAGGAAGGGTCCCTTTTTTCCCCTTCCTCCTCCAGCAGGAGGATGTGATCCACCGGCAAGGAGGGATGCCAATAAGGCATCCGATAAGATAAGTCTTATAAAATATATAGATTTATGATAATTAAGACTGAGCTAACAGATAAGAATCCTAGTCATTGGCCAAGCAGCATTGTACCTAATACAAGTTTCTGTGTATTCATTTGGGCCCTAACTCAGGCAGGCGGCTGGCATAAAGCGCACATGTGGCAATGGGGCTCGGCGGCTTTTGGAGGAAAGATTTATTGTAACAGAATGGTGTCAGTGAACGGGATGACCCCATGCCCCAAGGTTTCCAGAGAAAGAGGGAGACCTGCCTCCACAGCCTGCCCTGTCGGGCCGCTGAGAGGCATCGGAGCAGCTTCCATACGCTTGTGCCCTCTCGGTGCTCTTGGGCGTTGGACTCGGCACTACAGACATGATGAAGACAGATCAGATAAAGAAAAACTCTAAAGGTTTACACTGCGTTTAAAAGTATATGTAGGCTTGTGAGAGAAGGGAGCAGAGGCAGGCATATTTCCACAGAGAAACCCTGGGGGGGGGACAGAAACAAAAGAAAGTAAAAATAAGACTTAAGTAATAAAAAAGCTACATAAAGATGGAAAATATGGCTCTGGACACATGGGGAAGGGCCTAGGCCCAGCACAGGAAGATTTGGTGGACTTTGCAGAGCCCCTGTTGAGGGCCCTACCCTACCTGGGGAGTGGTGGGTGGATGGGGTGGGGGGTAGGTTGGGGGTGGGGGAGGAGAGATGGGGGTGAGGAGAGGGAGAGGGAGAAGGGACTTACATGTGAAACAAGCCTGTTCCCTAACTTGAATTAATAAAAAAATATAAAAAAATTAAAAAAAGATGGAAAATACACAGAGAATCTGGATACTCTATGCCATATTGTTGTCTTTAACTTGTTTGATTGCCAAGGAAAGAATTACTGCTGCTAAAATACATTTGATTATAAATGCTGCTAAATTAATCCAACTTATACATTTTAAAAATTCTCTAACTTCAAAATTTAAGTTTAAGGACAGGCTACTTAGAAATAAAGGTTTTGTTTGTATTTCCACAGAAAATGAAAAGCTATGGATTCCTTCCAGACTAATATGGTTTGATCAAGCAAGACCCCTGAAGGTGAGACGATACAGCCTTACAGACTACAAAAACAAGGACTTGGTCAGGTTTCTATGTTTTATCATGATCCCCATGATATATGAACATCACTCCCAATCAGCAGGAAGCAGTTTAGAAGAAACAATGCCCAAATCCCCAAATATTGTTTATAAATTTTGTTTTTATTTAAATGGGGTTAGTTATAAATGATAATGAGCATAGTCAATCTCTTTTTAAAGAAAGAAAAGGGGAATAGGATATAGGAATGAATACTTTGCATTGGTATAGATTTTCATTTATTGATACAACATTAAGGTCAATTTTGTGATTAGTATATGTCCCCTCTTATTTAGGTATTGTGTTTATACAGATTTTTTACCTTATTGTGTTTATACAGATCTTTTACCTATAATAGTCAGATCTTATAATTAGGTTAGTTAGGTTTTCTAGATATACAGAGATGTATTTGAGATGGATAGGTATTCTTCAAACCTTTCAAAGACCTACAGAAATATGGCATTTAAATGGTTTAGGGTTTTTCTTGGCAGTGAGACACAACTGCTCCTGGCACACCAATTACATCAGAAAGGAGGATGGGCATCGAAGAAACTCGTTATGGAGCTTGCTTTCAACATGGCAAGATTAGCCATTTGGGCAAGAAACTGCTCTTGCCTGGACTGTTTGTTGCTGTATAAACTAGACATGCAGGACCCACAAGAAAGTAACTGCTGAACTTACAAACAAGACAGTACTGAAGGGTTCCTGTTGAAATGGAGAAGTGTGCCAGACACACTGTGGCCTATGGGCTGAAGATGGATGCCCCATTGTTACAGAGGAACTTTGGGTGACTGTCCAGGTAGCAAGATGTCCTGTCAATTCTAGAGTTTATATAGTTCCCTTCTGTGGTCTTTGATAGAGTTGAAGACAGATAGTTATGGTTATAGTTTTCTTCAGTTATTATAAAAGATAAGTTATCCTTTTATTTTAGACAGAAAAGAGGAGATTATGGGGGAAGTACTTCTGTGTATGTTTACCTTATTGATTGTTTAATAAAGTTCTGCTTGGCCAATGAAATGGCAAATTAGGCAGGACTAGGAGTCAAAGAGGATTCTGGGAAATGTAGTAGAGAAGTGGTGATTCAGGCAGGAAGTGACATAGCAAGGAGGCTCATATTTAAATAAGGAGAAACAGGAAGGGTCCCTTTTTCCCCCTCCGCTCCTGCTCCAGCGGCACAATGTGATCCACCGGCGAGGAGGGACGCCAATAAGGCATCCGATAAGTCTTATAAAATATATAGATTTATGATAATTGAGACTGAGCTAACAGATGAGGAATCCTAGTCATTGGCCAAGCAGCTTTGAACCTAATACAAGTTTCTGTGTATTCATTTGGGCCCTAACTCGGGTGGGCAGCTGGCATAAAGCGCACATGTGGCAGTGGGGCTCAGCGGCTTTTGGTGGCAAGATTTATTGTAATAGGATTCTTTTACTGTTAGTTGGTTGGGAACTTTCTTGTCTGTTTGTTTTTTACTGCCCAATTACCTGAAAGCCCATCTGAGAAAGAGCAGTATAAAGACAAACATTAAGAGCTCCAATCTTACTTTCATTGCATATCTGGAGATAATATTTGGCATTTGAGATAAGACATCAAATTATCCACTTCTTAGAGTAGTGTACTGATGAAGACTGAGTCAAAAGATCACAATTAATAGAGTAACACACTTACCAAGTCAAAGGAGGGAGGGAGGGAAGGAAGGAAGGAAGGAAGGAAGGAAGGAAGGAAGGAAGAAGGAAGGAAGGTGTGGTGGTTTGAATAGGAATGGTTCCCATGGGCTCATATATTTGATTTCTCAGACATTAGGGAGTGGTGCTACTTGTCAGGAATTAGGAGGTATGGAGTAGATGTGGGTAGTTGGGGTGGGTATGGCCTTGTTGTCACTGGAGGTGAGCTTTGGGTTTTGAATGCTCATGCCAGGCCCAGGGTCTCTCTTCTTCCTGCTGCCTGATGATCTGAATGTAGAACTCTCAGCTCCCTCTCCAGGAGCATGTCTTCCTGCATGCAGCCATGCTTCCTACCATGACAACAATGGACTGAACCTCTGAAACTATAACCCAGCCCTAATTAAATATGTTCCTTTATAAGAGAGGCTGTGGCTATGTGTCTCTTCACAGCAATAGAACACCAACGAAGACAGGAAGGAAAGAAGGACAAACATGCAGGCTGGCAGAAACTAAGCTGCTTCTTGGAATCTGAGCTCATAAACAGGATATAGAAAACCAACCAACCAACCATTGCCACTGTCACAATAACAACAACAAAATGTAACTCTGGTATCACATACCTGTAACTCCGACCAGAGGATCAGCAGTTTAAGGACCTTTTTGGCTACATGGCAAGTTTAAGACCACCCAGACTACGTAAGACCCCATTTTAAAATGAGCTTAAAATAAAATAAGACCATAAAATATAAGAAGAGAACAAGAGGAAATCAAAACAAAATGGAGACATTACTCTGAAACAACAATTCAAACTTTGAGAAAAACACTTTGTGTGTGTGTGTGTGTGTGTGTGTGTGTGTGTGTGTGTGTGTGTGTCCAGGGTTTTCAGGAAGATACCCAGAAAAAGCAAAGGTGAACACAGGGCTTTGGTCTGTCAGTTTTCAAGCCAGTCTTCCCTGGCATGCATGTCTTCATCCAAGTTCTCTTTTTTATGGAGAATAGGATGATACCTATTTTCTCTCAATGGCTGCAAGGGTATTTTTTTTTTCATTTTCTTCATGAAATGCGATTCCTGGCCTGTTTCCCACACACCCAAACCAAGATACCAGCCAGGCAAGTTAAGGGTTGCCCTGCCTCCCCCACCCCACCCCACCAACACTGCTCCCCCACCTCCTCTTCTCTGGTGATCAGGCAATGTAGCTCCATGCCCTGTTCCTACCTCACTCACTCTGAAGTTGCTTTCATCCTTCCAAAGCTCTCTCACTAGGTCAGGAGTCAGGAGGGAAATGACACTCCCTGAACAGAAAAGAGAAAGCATGGTGCATTGTGGTCTGTCAAGGCAACCTTTCCACAGTGCTGGGGATGAAAGAGACTTCCTTTGGTTCTTGGGCTGCATCCCAAGTGGGTAATTGAGGCCCTTTTGTGCAGGAAGGCTGGAGAAGAAAAGTGGGAAGTCATGGCAGGTCATGCTGTTGGCTTTAGCTGCATCTAGCAGAAACTTAGGGAGAGGAGATGTGTTTTCTCGCTTTTATCCATTTGAAGTTGTAGAGGGAAAGGAAATTCTTTCCTGTATTACAAAATCCCAGCCTTTAAGTTTGCCAATATTTTGTCTGACAACAGACAGACAAAAAGCATGCAACAGAGGGATGAAAACATGCAAATTTATATAATGTGTACTAGCTAATACGAACCTGAAGTAGTTGAGTTGAAAATGCCCACCTCAAAGGAATAGAAAAATTACAACAGAGAAGGCAACTGTATTGTAGCTGTATGGGGATAGTAAGTGATTTTGTTTTTTTAAGAACTGAATGAAGCAAAAAGACAATGGTCTGGGTCAAAATTCTCCTGGACTGAAGGTTCAGCTTGTTTTCAGGTTCCTTCCAGTGATTAATCCTCCCAGGTCATGGAGACTCCATAGCGACCTCATTCTCAGAAACTCCAGTAGTCAGAGAACATCACAGAGGCCTTCCCACTGTGCTGCAAGACAAAGGGTGGGAGATCACAGAGATATGGCAACTGAGGGAGGGCCAGGGAGGTTTTCTTAGCTCTGGACATGAAAGTGCCACATTTTGAGGGCATTTTCTGAAGCCCAGAGGATGCTTTTGTATGCAAATAAGGAAAACCCCACTCAGTTGGAGTAAGTAAGGAAACTTATTCTCCTTTGTACTAGAAGGTCAGAGAAGTGATGGCTCTGCCATGATTGGCTGATTCAGGGTTCTTCATCAGAACCTCAGTTCCTCCTATCTTTCTACCAGTGGTGTCCTTGGCTTTGCTTGTGGAAGGAGGGAACCAGACCCCCCAAATTGTCCTCTGACCTCTACCTGCCTCTTGTCCCATACACACACACACACACACACACACACACACACACACACACACATTCATGTATGCATACATACATACACAATAAACATAAAAATGAAACCAAAAATAAAAATAAAACAATAGAAGCTGGTTCTGACAGACTTCTGTCACACCCATGAAGAAAATCATGCTACCATTTCAAACATAATCACTTTCTGAGGGAAGTGATATTTGTTAGGTATTATCCCTGAGCTAGGAAAAGAGGAATGAGTAACTACAATAAAATCAGATTTAACAGCAACAAAGAAGCAAACAAACAATAATAAAAAGGAAGAGAGCAGGGTTATGGAGAGAAATAAAAGTTCTTCCATCGTGGATGATTTTAAGGTAATAACAACAATATTTATTATTAAATGCATATTACATGTCTGGTGTGACCTACTTGTCTACCTCCTTTTAAATATTTTAAGAACTAAGGCAGGGGTACTAACACTAGCTAATAAATCCAATTATAAACAAGAAAATAAACTTAGAGAATATGAACAGTGTCCAAAAGGAAAGACTAGAAAGAAGTAGAAACGGGTGGAATCTGTGTTATTAACTGTCTTGTTATACATTCCTGTTACACTCTTTGCTTATATACATAGTTTCAGAAGGCTTTGCTTTAGACTATAATAGTGGAATGGGCTGATGAAGTTGTATGCTCTTCTCTGTGGTAAACTAAGCTGACACTAAAGCCTTGGTGGAATAATAGGTTTTCCTAAGGTACTTGGTTGGTGATGTGATAACAAAGGCCCGGTTGGTGATGTGATAACAAAGGCCCTTTCTAGCACATTCTCTCAAGTTCCCAGCACCATTGCCTTCCTTACCTTTTACTTCTACTCTTCTTTTCTGCACAGCTTATATTTTTTATATAAAGAGCTAGAGAGAGAGATGCCTGCATTCTAATTATTATTCTCCCCTTACCCCCCTTTTTTAACAGCTCCATGGTATGAACACTGCCTCCAAATCTGTTGCTTACCTGTCTCAATGTAATTTACTATTCACGGCCTCCCCATTTGCTGGCACATCCTAACACCTCTACAGAGGATGCTATGGAAGTCTCCATCCCTAGCAAAGGGGTAAAGAGGAAATGTACATTCCATTGTATTTACTGGGGTGGTTTTAAAGAGAATGTCCCCCATAGACTCATCTGTTTGAATAATTGGTCTCTAATTGGTGGAACTGTTTGGGAAGAATTAGGAGGTGCAGCCTTGTTGGAGGAAGTGTGCCACTGGGGATTGACTTGGAAGTTTCAGAGGACTGTTGCCATTCCCAGTTCATCTCTCTTCTCTGTTCTTGTGAAGACGCAGGCTCTTAGCTACCACTACAGCACTGTCTCTGCCTGCCTGCTGCTCTGCTCCCTGGCACGATGGTCATGGACTCACACTCTGAAAGTCTAAGAACCAAATAACCTTCTTCTTCTTTAGTTGCCTTGGTCATGATGTCATAACACAGCAATAGAAAATTTAAATTTGGTTATCTGAGCCTTAGTTCAAGCTATTTTGACCCAGCAATGGACTTCAAAGATGGGATTGCAGAAGCACAAATTTTATTCCTTATTTGAAGTTATATCTTTGGGTTTATACTTGTTAATCACACTTCAGATATGTTTAAGATTCTGAGTAAATAGAGTTACATCTTGCAGGTGATTCATTGAAGCTTCTAATCTGATAAGCAAGTGGTTTGTGGTTGAATTTAATTTGGAAAAATCTGAGAGAGTGTCTGAATCCAAGATGGATTGTGTGGACATAGAATGTTCAATTTAAGATTTAAAATTTAAAAGTCTACGATTCTGTGTGTGTGTGTGTGTGTGTGTGTGTGTGTGTGTGTGTGTGTGTGTGTGTATAAGAAAGAGGAGGGAGAGAGAGAGAGAGTTATTGGAATAATTTACAGTCTGTGGTACAGCTAATCCAACAATGGCTGGCTATGAACAGAAAGTCCAAGAATCCAGTAGCTGTTCAGTCCACAAGGCTGGAATTTTCAGATGGTCTTTAGTGTACGCCTGAAACACAAAGAAGTAAGCTCCAATGCCAGGGAAAGAGTGGTCTCACTAGCAAGATGAGAGAAAAAAAAAAAAAAGCAAACTCTTCTTTCTTCCATGCCCTTAAATAGGCTTTCAGCAGAAGGTGAGGCCCAGGTTAGAGGCCGGTTTTCCAGGATCAGAAGATCTGGTTTAAGACTCTACCTTAAAGTGATCAGAAATTGATCTTCCCACTTCCAACGAAGCAAAATCCCTCACAAATGTGCCTTCCATTGGGGGGGTGGTTAATTCTGGGTGTAGTCAAGTTGATCACCAAGAATAGCCACACAGCTGGTAAGAAAGCTGTTGAAGAGGTTTCCCCCATGCCCTCCTGTGTTATCAATGTCAGGTTGAACTCCCCTCAGCACACCAACCAATATTCTCATCTCAGAAACTGGGTGTTTACATCCCTGAAGTCTCTATCCTGAAATCCTTGACAATTTTAACTGTGAATTTATAAGTGGAAACCAATGAATCAGTACAAAACCAACCAGAGGTTTGAAGTTTGGTCTTAACTACAGCGCTACTTCTTGCTGTCTCCTGAACAAAGGTTAGCCCTAGTGAGCAAGCCCTAATCAACAAGCCCCGTCCTGCCTCGAAGCTTCTGATCAGCAGTTCCCTTCACCACCATCAGGGACCTGAGCACAACTATGGGGAGACTCAGGGTCAGGTACATAGGCCCTCAGGTGTGATAGAATGCCTATTCTTACCTCAGGCTGCCATTACCACCACAGCATTCTCATATAACAATTCTGTGGGCAACACTCTTCTTCACCCACAAGTCAATCTTAATTAAGCATGTCTCAACACAGTGGTTAGAAGTTTATTGGGGGTGGCCACACTATCGTGTGTTAGGATGTCCACAGTACAGGAAAACAGCCAGCATATTTCTCTAATCTTTGCTAAAGTATGAAACAACATCCCCATGTCTGGTGGGACAGGAAATAGACCATACATGAGTATACATTGCCAAGTTGGCAGGCAGGATCCCCAGGCAGCTGAGACACTGTACCCAAGTGAGCATGACACTGAGTATGAATTTTAAAAAATTAATAAAGGCAAACATAGAAACTATAGAAGAAAAGAGCTTTATAGTTTAGTACCCTCTACAAATACATATGATTCAAAATAAAATGTAATTCATCTTTAAAAAATTCCCAATATCCAAGTTCAAAATAGGAAAGACTGTTGTTTGATCAAAATTTCAAGTTAGCCAGTGACATCCTTGGCCTTTTGGGTTTTGTTCTCTACTTTATAACATAAAGATCTTAAGAGTCTTGAAGCAGTGATTAAAACAGACTCTCACATGAAGTCCTTTTAAAACAGTGAGAGGCTACATGATTACTGGACATGGAGACTGAAAGAAAAGTTCACCAAGTATTAGCTACTTTTCTCATTGCTGTAACAAAACACCCAACAAAAAGCAAATTAAGAAGGAAGGATCCATTTGGCTCAGAGTCTGAGTGCACCATCCCGCATAGCATTTGCAAAGCCGAGAGGCAGGAATTTGAGGCAATTGATCACATTGTGTCCACAGTGAAGAAGCAAGCAGGAAGGGATACAGGTGCTCAGCCCAATTGCCTCAGCCCACAGAATGTCGTCATCCACTCTCGGGTCTTTCCTTTTCCTCTTCCACCAAGCCCTTCTAGAAACACTCACAGTGTATTTCAGAGGAGAGCCTAAATCCAGTCAAGTTGCCAGCAAAGATTATCTATCACACTTCAAGTCAAGATCACAAGAAAGACCACCAGCACTGGGAATGGTTTTTTTCTAAGGTTTTTTATTGTGTTGTTACGCAAATTCTGTCTTCGATTGTGTATTGATATAATTTATAAATTTCAAATAAAATCATAACCAAAATGAGGCATATAACAGAAACAAATGCAAAAGCTATCTGAAGAAATATTTTTTGTCCAAATCACACAGTGTTTCTATAAAAATGAGGAAAGAAGACAAAATAATTAGTAAATTGGACTATAAAATAGGCTTAAAATGATTAAAGATACAAATCTTTAATTTATATTTAACACTGTAAAAAGAACATGACCTTATAGAAATAAAATATTTGAAACACAACAGAAATTTTTCAGGAAATGAAAATATAAACATTAATATATTGTATGAACTAAAGTACCAGGTATTGGGTCACATAGTAGACCCTCTAAATGACACTGCTGTTGATTATGTTCTAAGGTGACAGTCAGGCTCAACCCGGGCCAGACTCTAACCAAATCCTAGCCTCAGCATTCCTCAGAAATCTTGTGATCTGAATTTCTGTTTGTCAGGAGAGCCACTGCTTCCCTTCTGTTCCCCTAAACTGGTGGTGTAAATGGTGTCTAGTTCCCAATTGACCCAAACAGCCTTTGTCAGCTCAAAGTCCACACCCACCAACTCACATGAAACCTGCTTGTTTTCCCACCAAGCCGCTATTCTCCGCTCTCATGCAGCAACCTCTCAGTTTGTTCCCTAACCAGTCTTTCCTCCCCCTGGAGTAAGGGAAGCTGGAAGAGCTGAAGAGAAAAATGGTAAAAGAAAAAAAAAAGGGGGGGCGGGGAGGTTTGAAAGAGCTAACCTAGAGCAGGAAGTGGGTTTTTAAAGAGAATATGAAAGGAAGATTATGAAAGGGAGACAAGGAGAATAATAAATCTAAAAGAAAGGAATAGAGGATTTTATAAAGTAGAAGTATTCAAAGAAAGTTCCAGAAGTGCAGAAGGTATATAAACTATTGGAATCATGAAATCAAAACTTGTAATATAATAAATAAATCCAGACTTATAGGCAGAAGCAGTAGCTAAGCTTAGAAATGCCAAAGATCCTGAAAAGTAAGGAGAAGGAAGGACTATCTACTATCTATTATCGTAGTCACAGCAGAAGCCTGAAGACTGTGAAAGGGGGGAAGACATAACTGTCCACCTAAGATGAGCCAGCCTGTCTGTTTTTTATTTGAACTATTCAATGTGATTACTGCTGTTGGATACAGCAGTAGCAGAAGAGAGAGGAAAGAGGAAAGGAAGGAATAGGAGAAAGAAGAGATTGGGAGGACAAAGGGGAAAGACGGAAAGGAAATAAATGGAGGGAAAAGAATGCCCATCTTCCCTGTTGAACGGGCTGTGAAGAAATCTGAAACTTCTGGAAGCCATTCCTCTGCACGAGACACAAGTCTTACATGTGTTCTTTTTGTTTCTTCATTTCCCAATCCAGATTCATATCTACCATCATTTCAGATTAGCTGGAGGTCTCAGTGCTCTTACACCTAAGCAAATTCAGGTTGGTTATCTGACCCTTGGAACTAAAGGAGTTTGCATACACTTCATAGATATTTCAGGCTAAGGGAATGTTTATATATGAAAAGGAATAATCCTTGCTATGTTCTGCACTTTAAAATGTTCTGCCATATATCTGGACTTGATTGGGGGAAATTGTTGGTTTGGTTTTTTGTTTTTTGGTTTTTTTTTTGGTTTTTAGATTTATTTGCAATAGAACTTAAGCCTAAGGGTACAAGACGGAACACTGGGCATTTTTAAATATTTAAGATTTTCTAGAGAGAGCCCCAGAAACTCTAGTGTCGTAATTTATTCAGAATAAAATAATTTAATTATTTGACTAGGGCAGATTATATACTGCTGTGTGATAATGACATTAGCAGTAAAGCAATTAAGAGACAAAGAGATCTTACCACCTGAAGAAGGTTTCAACAAATACCATCCTCTGATCCAAAGGAGCAAGTGGCACTTTTTTTACTGAGGAAAACAAAGCCTAAGAAATAAAAATGTGTGGTTTTTTTGAGATTTTGCTTATTTTTATTTTATGTATATAAGGGTTTGCATAGATGTGTGTCTGTGCACAGCATGTGTGTGCAGCCCTTGGAATGCAGAGGATGGGGCTGGAGTTTTGGATCATTGTGAGCTATTGTGTGGTTGCTGGGAATTGAACCAGGAACCTCTCCAAAAGCATCCAGTGCTCTTAACTACTAACCCATCTCTCAATATCCTCTGAAAATAAAGAACAAGCATTGTTTGAAAAGTAAGATGAAGCAAAATAAAGTTTTCTTCAGTGGGAGTCAAGCTTTCTGGAGGCTAGCTTGTGCATCAGGTTTTCACGCCCATGCTGGTCATCTCTGCAGAAATTTTACTCATGGACCTCCCAGGAACCTTGTGGAGAGATAGAGAGAGAGAGAGAGAGAAGAGAGAGGGGAGAAAGAGAAGACAGGAGGGGAGAGGGAGACAGAGGGGAGGAGAGAGAGAGAACACAGAGGAGAGAGAGCAAGAGAGAGAGAGCACACCTGCATACTGTTAGAAACCTTGCTACCATAGTTGCACTTTCTGCTGAGCCAGACTAGCAGGGCTGCATTTGCTGATCCTAAGAATGCCAAGAAAAAAAAAAAAAAAAGGTAGGAAAAAAAGCCAAACAAAAGCACAGGAAACACATATAGATGCAAATACAGAGGAATTCCATAAAAATGTAAACTGGAAAGCATAATATAGACACATAAAGCATTGAGAGACAAAGAACTTCCAAATGTTATTGGGTTCATTTTGTGTTGGCCATCTACTGCTGGGCATGGGACCTCCCGTTAACACTGATTTGAACCCCCAGTAAGACTCTGTTGGAGAAAACTAAAGTTTTCATTTTCAAGGGGTTATCAATTGGAGATAGAGTCTGAGTTAGGATGGGGGCTTGTGTCCACTTCTGTCAGCACTGGGATCTATCTGGCTTAGAAACTTGTTCAGGCCCTGTGTATACTGCCATAGTCTCTGTGAGTTGGTAGGTGCCTTGGTCCTGTTGTGTTTGGAAGGCTTCATTTCCTTGAGGTCCTCCATCCTGTCTGGCTCTTAGGCGCTTTCTGCCTCCTCTTCCACAGAGTTCCCTGAGCCCTGAGAGGAGGGGTTTGATGGAGACATTCCATTCAGGACTTTATGCTCCAAGGTCTCTCGCTCTCTGCACACAGTCCAGAGAGAAAAAGAAAGGGTGTAGATGTGTGTGGGAGGGGAGGTGGGGAAGCCTGGAAAGGGTTGGGGGGACTGCGATCAGAATATATTGCTCAAAAAAATCTATTTTTGATTAATAAAAAAGAGAAAGAAAAGAAAGCCAAAGGCTGCACTGCTTAGCACAAGACCCAGCTGTCTGCACCTACACATGCACTAATGTTCAGCTCTGAAACTGAAGTGTGGGTGACCATTGTTCTCTATCACCTTCCAAAGAGATTCATAGTATTTGAAAAGGATCAGAAGTAATTTTGCTTTAAAATCCTCTATTTCCCTGCCCACTGTAGCTCAGGATCATTTGTCAAGCACTGCAATTTTTCTTTCCAAACTAATGTAACTGGGAACTGCTTGAATATTATGAAAACACAAAGAGAACCCAGGTTTCCTTCCTGGCATTTCTAACTGCTCTGTTGCACATGACTGTAAGTATCCCTTTCTGCACCCTCTCTTTTTGGTAGCCATAACTTTGGTAGCTGTAACTTGCCCAAGTGGGGTTTAATCAGGAGGACTCCTTTCAGCATTGTTTATCTACAGAGTAAACAAAAGCTCTTGACATAGTCCACAGAACAGCATAATCACTAATACTGCTTAGGAAATATTTCTTATTGTCTAAATAGAATTCTATCTTGCCTATGAATAACATAATTTTTATAATATTCTTGCCCAAGAGAAAGCTTCTTTTCCCCAAGTCACTCACAATACAGATGGTGTGCATGGGAGCATATGATCTCGTGGGGGTTGTGGCCCTTTCAAATATTGACTTAGGTTAAACATTAGCTATTGTTTTGCACTCAAGGAAAATATCGTAAGAGCACCTTTTTCTGTTTTTTACCTTTTGCTACATGCAATTTCTATCAATTGTCAAAGGAAAGAGTTGTAAGATTGAGGATCCATTGACATTGAACTTAAAAGTCCCAGAGATAAGTAATTTAAGGAAGTATGTGCTGTAACTTGTCTCTAGGAGGAAAGTTTGCATCAGACCTCAAATTTACACAACTAGTAGTTATCACACTACAGATTCTTTTGCATTTTCTAGTTGTGTAAATTTGGGCAAATCACCCATATCTGCCTATGAGCCTCAGATATATCGCTACAAATGGACATATTAACACATAATTCAAAGTTTTCCTATGAGAATTAAGCTAGGACTCCTGAGACCATCTTCATAAAGTCAACAGGATTTGGTGACTGATGATGGGACATGTGGTAGTAGTTGCAAGCAGCCAGGACAACTGAGACGCTGTCATCCTTGTGTGTGACTATGGATTGAGTCTAGGTTTTCTCCACAGTTGTTGAAGAGCATCAGGAGGTATACACAGACTAGAGAACTGTTTTGTTGAATCTGGGAGAATGAACACATTTGGCCAAGGGCAGGGGCAAAACAGAAAGCATGAGAGGAGAGAAGCAACGGTAGCTGGGCAGCCTGAATGTGAAGACAGCAAATAGATCGCTGGAGAGTAATCCAGGTTAAGATTCACGTTTAGTCTGAAAATACATACACTATGCTTTAGAACGCCTGCTGTCTACATGAGTGAGCAATGGAAATTTCAGAACTTTTCTTCAGGTTCAATGGGCAAAGGTGCTTGCTGCCAAGTCTGTCCACCTAAGTCCAATCACCAGAACACACAGGGTGAGAATCTACTCCTAAAGGTTGAACAGCCTTCATGAACATCATAGTACATGTTTACTCATGCATATAACACATGCACATTCATACATGCAAACATACATACATACATACATACATACATACATACATACATACATTCACACAAATGCATGCACACGGGCACACAGACAGACAGATAGGCAGATAGATATATAAACTTCTAGTTTGTGATACTTGAGCCCTCTCAGGTTTCAGTCTGGATTTTTTTTTCTTTTAATTCAACTCCAGTTTCTTTTCTTCTGCTTATAGATCCCCTTCAGAAAAGTGACAGACACAACTAAATCTACCAATTGTAATCTATTAAAATATTCCACAATAGCCCTCACTATTCTGGACTTGATTCAGTACACAACCTGAGAGTCTCTTGTGCTTAGATGGTAATTTTCAGTTAACAAAACCCTTTACTGTGTATGAATCAATCAAATTCTAATAAAAGGTTTCCCAAATGAGGAGACTCACATGCCAGTTGATGAGGCATTTGGTCACACTCCCCAGTTTGGCTGAGGTTTCTAAATCACTTCCCTTGACTCATTCAGCCAGCACTTTCCCAAGGAGTCGAAGGGGGGGGCAGTCCAGCACTCTCAGCACATCGGCCTTCCACAATCAAACCTTGTAGGCTGAGTGCTCCAATATTCCAAAAAGCTTGCAGGAACTACCTACATGCTATAAAGTGCTGGCGAAGATGGAAGTTATCTAGAATGAAATTGAATGTGAACTATTAGAGTAAGCTAACCTGTTAGCTTGTGTTGCCAAAAGACAAGGTGGCACTAAGAAAGTCTTTCCTTCCTTAATGCTTTAAAATTGGTACATTTAAATCAGTATTTTGTCTCATGTATATGTGAAAGGCATTGCCCATTTAACTGCCAAGCATATGCACCTCCACACATTTGTTCTGTCTCTTCAGAAAAGGTCAGAGTTAATTAAAAAAAAAAAGTAGTATCAGTGGTCAGTCTGTCATTACTGAAGACCTCAAGAGATACGAGTCTGAGATCTGTGAACTGAAAAACCCCACCCCTACCCAGTGGCTGCTCCTTGTTCTCCAGGAAGAAAAAGAAGATGGGTCGATAGACTCTGTGTACAGCTTCAGTTGTTTTTGTGGAGAACAATTTGTCATTATCTCTTGTCTGCAGTAGCTGTCATCTGCCTAGGGACTTGATTAATAGAGCACATCAAAGTATGGGCATCCATGAATTAGCCAGTAATTCAGAACTATTAGAAGGTCACATTTCATTTTTTATACCTCATTTGGAAATTTGAAATGTTAACAGTGTAGAGAGCCCAAAACAAATTACCTTTTTAATCAGTAATTTAATACCAAATGTATTATTTGATGATAAATGCATTTTTAAAATCCTGGTCATTCCTTAAGACTTTAAATTCCATACAAACCTCATCATGTTATTTTTAAAGACAATACTTGAAACTAATTTTAAAAGGTTCTGTTCCCACTTACAAACTAGTTATATTTTATATTTTAACCTGCACTTACCAATTTAACATATTTGATTGTCCTCCATATAATCCTTCCTCATAGCCTGTGGTCCACATGCTCAGAAGTGAAACCTGGGAAACATAGTTGCTACCTAGGTGACTATGTATCCAAGGAAAACTCAATAGGTTCTACTTTCTAAAGGGAAGATGAGAAGTGGCAGCTGCAAGAAATTACCCATCTTGCCATGTCCACATTCCCTCTGGTGAATTCAGCTGATGCTGGTCCTTCCAACCTTGTTTTCTTCCCTGTGGTATGGCATCTGCTTTGTAATTACTGGGAGACAAGTGCAGCCTGTGACCCCAGGCTCAGTGTAAGTTCCCTAGCTTGTACCTAGCTGAGTCTCCTAGGTGCTTGTGCATTTCTGTTAGAACAGGATTACACAGAAAGATATGCAAAGGGACACTACTCATCCAGTGCAGTGAACTATGGTAAGTAATGCTTTTCTTCGGAGCCATCTGAATGCTGGTCTAAAATGTGGAGAATTTTCAGGCCTGTCATTCTCTGAAAGGGTCATGGTTTTGGAAAGCTAAGGACATGACAGAAATTGGAAAATCAATGTGAGGTCAAGATTCATTATTTAAAAAACAAAAGTCTGTGTTAAAGCTTCCTTGATGAAAAGCATTTCTGCCTGCCAGATTGGGCCATAAAGGGAAAAGTTTTATATGACGATGGACGAATGCAGCTTGTAGCTACATGAATTTAACAATAAATCAGACTTAACCCAGAAAAAAAATAGCTTATTTTCTTAAAGGCCTTTGATATTTTCTGAGAGATCACATTTCCAAATTACTTTTAGCTCAGGGGATTTTTTTTCCCTATCAATTTTGCTTGGCATTTGAAAAAGTTATTTCTTTTGGTAGCTTAATAAATCTTTCATCTTTCTTCTATCAATAACCCGAGCTCAAATACAGAAATGAAAAAGCAAAGAAGATTGAGTAAGGCAAGGAGGACTAAAGCAAGGGTAAGAGGTAATGGAACAGTGGGTTTCCACTCCTCTATTACAAATGAGTCTGTTTTAAAAATAGGTGTCATTCAAACCACTTTCCATTGTTCCTCCCAAGATCTATTGCCATGGGGATTTGGTATTACATTGTTCTCAGAGTGTGCCACTATTTCAAATTTTCAGTGTGTAATAATTAAAATTTTCAATTTTATTTTCAAAAAGGGGCCGTTTTTCTAGATCCAGCTTGAGACAGACAGCCTTTGCTCTGTAGGGCTGCCTTCACTTCCTTTCTGACTGATCAACCCAGGCTGCAGATTCATCACCCTGACCTAGGGTCACTCAGGGTGTGTCTGGAGACTGTGAGCCACAGTCCTTAAGAACAGATGACAGCTTTATAAGGAGAGGCTCAAGAAGTTTTCCTTAGAGTCCCAGTGGCATCTACAACTACAAACAGAGTTTCAATATATCCTCTGCCGTTTTCTAACGTCTTGAGGATCTCTCTGTTCCTTTGAGGAAGTAGTGCCCCCCTCCAAGACTCCGTTCTCTGCCTGTGGCAGACAGGGTGGAGCACCAGAGAAACCAGGACAGAAATGGTGGCTGTGACTAGAGGGAAGACAGTGGTCAAAAGAGACTGGTCACCCTCTCTTGGGGCAGCCTTCCTTCAACGCCCCAGCCAGACTCTCTCTCTCACTTCCTAAGACTTTTTCCTCACAAGGATTTGGTGTGTCTATTGGTAAAGCATGTTTGGGAGCCAGTTCAACAAGATGCATATTGGGAGAGGATGACTTAGAGCTGTGGGAGAGTTGGTAGAGCTCTTGTGTAATGTGAACAAAGCCCAACTCTGAACCCTAGCACTTCCTAAAGCTAGGCATGATGGCATACATTTGTGATATTAGCAGCAGCAGTAGGCAGAAGAATCAGAAACTCAAGGCCTTACTCTACTACATAGTGAGCTCCATTCAACCTGGGATACAGTAGACCCTGTCTCAAAAAAAAAAAATGTTTTGGGTAGAAACTTTGCATGTACTTATACACAAAACTGTAAGCTTCCTGGGGACAGGAGGCATTGTTCCTCCCTTCCTGTGCACCTGACATGTAATAATTGTACCATTAAAAAGTCTGATATAGCTTTATTAAATAGAATGAAGCTTAAGAGTTAGATATGCTGCATATTGTGTATATCAGGGCATTGAGATTTATATAAAACTCTGTTTCTCTGGTTTATTAAGCAACCAAAATCTCACGTGGGCTTCAAGTCTAATACAAAGTAACAAATTCAATTCCAGTTGCTGGTGGAATTCCCCCAAGCAATAAGCACACTCAAACAAATAGATTGTTTTACCTTTCTTGAGAACTAGCCTCACGCATATTCCACCTCCCTCAGTCCTGTAAGCCTGGGCTGAAGGCTCACCCAGGAAGAACAGCACACATACAACTTGGGGAGGCCTAGAACTGCTGTGATTTCAGTGAGGGATACGCACATTCTTTTATTTTACCATTAGTTGTAGTTGATGTTTAACATTATCTATCCAGCTAATGTTACACTGTGATGGGTTTTGTTCTTACAGATTCTTTTTCCTCTTCAAAGGGCAAAGATTCTGAGTAAGTGCACTTTAAATTAAATTTCCTTTCCCTGGGTGATTGATAAGGACGACAGAAACAGCAAACAAGTGAGCAGGGAAGACTCAACAGAAGGAAATTAAAAGTGAAGGAAACCTATGTAGGCCAAGCGTTTTATCTTATCTCCTGGGCTTTTATTGATTGTTTGATGTTAGCGAATACTTGCTCAGCACCTAGGTCATCCTGTGTGTCAGGCCTACCTATGAAGTACAATGAGTAAGACTCGACAGCCTGTGCCACTAGAGGATATGAACAAGCCGTCTTTGATAAACCAAGGGAAAGGAACATGAATTTTTAATGTAGTCACAATTCACCCAGCACTGTTTTAGTCACTGACAGGCATCGTGTGGGGCAAAGCTCTCACAAGTCTCTATTACCTAGTGACATGTAGCTGTCTTGGTCAGTGTATTTACTCCCTGTGATATGCATACAAGCATCCATCATCTAACGATTCATTTCCCAGCATATGCCCTATCCATTATGCTAATTGCAATGAATTGGGTATGCCCACAGGAGAATAATATCTTCTGACAGGAGATGTGGCAAAGTTTGCTAAAAGAAGTATCTAGATTTGCCTATAGGCAGATATTATGGAGGCATTGTCTTGGTTAGGGTTTCTGTTGTTGTAATAAAACATGTCCCAAATAGTTTTGGAATAGATGTATTTACTTTGCTTACTTTTCCATGACACTTCATTATCTAAGGCAGTTAGGGCAGGAACTAAAACGGTAGGAACCTGGAGGCAGGAGCTGGTGCAGAAGCTATGAAGGAATGTTGCTTACTGGCTTTTTCCATATGGCTTACTCAGCTTGCTTTCTTGTCTATCCCAGGGATTGTACTACCTGCAACAGAATAGGCCCTCCCATGTCAATAACTAATTAAGAAAATGCCCTGTAGGCTTGACTACAGCCCATACTTTTGTTGATTCTTTGGGAATTTTACATCATTCACCACAATCACACTTACCTCATCCTTCCATGTCTTCCACCCATCCTTGTGACCCTCCCCCCAAAACCCCTAATAATAAAAAAGAATTCAGAAAAAAAAAAGTATCTAGAAGCCAGGTGTTAGTGGTGCACACCTTTAATCCCAGCACTCGAGAGGCAGAGGCAGGTGGATCTCTGTGAGTCTGAGACTAGCCTGGTCTACAAGAGCTAGTTCCAGGACAGCCTCCAAAGCCACAGAGAAACCCTGTCCTGAAAAACAAAAAAAAAAACAAAAAAAAAAAAGGAGGAGGAAGAAGAGGAGGAGGAGAAGTATTTAGAATACACTCAAGTGCTGGAGAGCAGAGGAAGATTCTGGAGCTTTGATCTGGAGACAAGAAAGGTTAAATGGAGTGTAGCAAATTATCCTTGCCCTTGTTAAGAAAGTAGACTCCCTGGAATGCTGCTGAAGCCTACTTTTCAGTGGCATTTGGGGAGTGAGGGGTCACCTGAGAGGGAGACAGACAGAAACCATATGTGAAAGCGGAATAAAAATGGTCACTGACTCAACAGAGGTTTCACTGATAACTTTTTTGTTTGACCATGGTGATAAAAGGGCCCTCAGAAACAACCCTTTCCAGTTTGCAATTCTGAGTCCCAAGGCTGGGGTGTGAAGGGTGGTACTGTGATGCTGGAAGGACAGCAGCATTTGTCCGAAGCTTCTAGTCAACCAGGCAGTTGTGAGGGGAACCAGTACAGCTGTGCAGTGCGCTGTGTTGCCCAAGTATGATGTTCTAGGCTGGATGAAGTAAATACATGGTTAATGCTTGATGGTCTCCATTTTTGATGGGTTTGTTGGATACTAACTCCACTGGAAGTCAGGGCATAAAATAGGAGTTGTCACCATGCATGGTGTCAGAAACATAGATGAACACATTTGTGTCCTTCCATGTTAGAATCTATTAACAATAAATTCACAAGGCACAGTGGTTTTATCGATTGCAATTGACTAAAAAGTCCTGTTTTCCTTGTTAGCCTTGGCCAAGGCAAACAGAGGATTTATTTTATTCTGATCTTAATTACTGATATCTTTATATGGAGAGGTAGATTACAGAATGGCTATAAAGGGTAAAAGAGGCCCGAGAGGCAGGTAGAGGTGCAAACAGTCTCTATGGGAACATTGCAAGCCAAACCTACCTGGAAGTCTTCAGAGAGAAGTGGCTTTGGCCACAGAGAAGGTTTCATGGTTCAAGTTCAGCTAAAGAAGAATGTTGCCATGGGGATTGTAGAGTTTCAGGCCCAGGCAGATGGATGCATAGCAGGTCCACATGGGCAAGCAGGATTAACAAATGGCAATTCAAGTAGGCTTTGTCAACAGCAGGCTGAATTGAGCTGAAACCCCAGGGGTAATCAGAAGTTCTCTGCCTCTTGGTTCACTGACACACATACCAGATGGCCACATGACAGGTTGGTGGAGGAATCACGCCACAGCATTAGCTGTCTGCCTCTTTACGGTGTCCAGGTGAGGGAGTGGCACCCTTTCCTTGTTTAGCACCCTTTCCTTGTTTAGCGTGTCTGAAAAGGTATCAGGTCCCACATTCCTGATAGGATTTTAATATGCTCCTGTGATTCTATAGCCCTAATTCACCCCAATGACTGTATGAGCTGCATCGTTTCCACTCCCGGGAACTTCTTTTATCAGTCTGTGCTGTGTGTGTGATGCCGGGCCCACATTGCCACTCATGTGTCCACCAATGCACACATTGAGTCATCATCCGTAGCTCAGGGGAAAGCCACTGTGGAAATCCCGTTTTACGGGGTATGAAGTCACTTAGGGTGGGACTCAGCCTGATCTCAAAACAGATGCTGGGACCCTGCCTCCAAAGTGTCTGTCCTTCAGTGAAGGACAGGCTTTATCGAACCCACCTCCAATCTCAGCATGTTCGTCATATTCCTACCAACCAACCGCAGCACTGGGACACTCACCACTACCTGCGAGTCCATGGATTCACAACTCTGACTTCCAAAGACTTCAAATATTAAGATTTAACCCCATTACCTTTTTTATTTTTGACTTTCTCTCTATAAGTCACCCTGGCTGTCCTGGAACTCACTATTTAGACTAGGCTGGCCTCAAACTTACAGAAATCCACCTGCCTCTGTCTCCCAGGTGCTGGCTTTAAAGATGTGTGCCACACACAGCCTAATAGGTTTTTGTTTGCTTTTATTTGGGGGGGGGACTTAAAGTTGGGTGGATTGGGAGCAGGGAGAGAATCTGAAAGGACTTGGGAAAGGGGAAGAATATGATCAAAGTGTATATAAATTTTAAAACTGTTTTAAGTAATGAAAGTATAATGAAAAATTTAATATTTCAATTCCACAAATGTAAATATACAGACAGGAAAGCAGCTCAGAAGTAGCCTAGAGAAGAGCAAGTGAGCTCTGGAGAACTTGAGAGGGAATGGGCCATGAACAATTCTGAGACTAGGCAGTGATGATGTTAACACATCTCTCTAAATGGCTAAAACTACTTACATGGCAAATTTTAAAATAGCTATATTAAAACTATTTAAAATGTTTTAAAATCAGTTCCTCTGCAAACTGCTAATGGGAGTCACGTTCACCCTTCACTTAGTCTCACTGGCATCCGCCCCTCATAAAAACCATGTTCTCACTCATGCAAGACAGCCAGGAGAGGCTTCTGCCCTTAGACACCAGCTAGAAGACATCTCCAAGTTTGGTGAGTTAAGGACAGAGAGTGAAGAGATTAAGACATTATTTAAGAATGCAACTCTATTTTACTCCTAATCAAAATTAAAGGCAACATTCTTATCACAATAGAAAACTAAATGTGCCACTAGGGGCGCAGTAGATGCTGCCACCTGCGTGACATTCCATATTAAGTAGCTTTTTAAAGTGTTTAGAAAAGCAAATGTGTCCAATAGACAGTGCACACTAACTGAAAAACAGCACAGGACATCTGTACAATTTTATCATTTTTCAATGTATGTATTAGTAGAAAAAAGACTGAAGCATCAAAATATGACAGAATAGGATTATGGGGGATTTTTCTCTTTGATTTCCTTACATTATCCAAATTTTAAACATGAGCATATGTAACTTTTAAAGTAATCATAAAAATCAAATTTGTTTTAAAGCATAGAAGCCTACTCAAAAGTAGAGAAAATAAAGTACAAAATAACATTCTACCTTCAGACAAAGTCCAGTGTCCAGCAGCCCTGGAGGGGATTTGTGTAGCCTTTCCCTGACACTCCCTTTCTGCAGGAGAGAAACAGAGATAGAGATGCAGAGGCCACCATTTTCCTGCCCCTCCCACTCTACCCTCAGAAGAACAGGCTGGTCTACTGTCCAAGGATAATTTCTGGCTGTGTGCTCTTCATATTAGACCCCATGGGAACAGTTTTTTCCACAAGAGACAAAGATTTGTCTTTAGGGAGGAATTTTTTTGAAAAAAGAAATAAAACACAGAAAGCAAAATCTCCCCCACACTCCCTCAAAATATTCTTCCTCAGGGACTCCCCTACCTACCAGTAAGCTATGTCTCTGACCTTGATTTAGACTCGTAAGAACTGTCAGCTGTTTTTCTGGCAAGCTGGATGAGTGAGAAATGGTTAGCTTGTTTCTTGGTGGTCCAGACTCTGATCAGGCCAGCTACGTGGAAAACCCAACATGTTTGAAATTTTCTGGTTTCTTGTTTCCTGTGAATTTGGCCTCTTGTTGTCAAGCATACTCTGGAAGTACTGTCACTTGTCTTGATACTGTCAAAATACAGACCACAGTAGCATAGGTTTTACTATCGTATATTGTTATACTTGCTTTGTTGTTACTAATTGTTGTTACTCTCTACTATGTCTAATTTGTAAATTAATCTTTGCATTGGATGTGTGTGTATAGGAAAACTAAACATACTGCATAGAGTCAGCACTATCCAAGATTCAAAGCATGCACTGCAAGTTCTGGAACATCTCCCATAGCGTGGGTGGGGAGGGGCGGGTGCAGTGTAGTTCATTTCTTCTCCTGGAGGATCCTTGAGCAGCTTCCTCATCTTTCAAGGAAACTCAAACACTGTGTTACCAAGTACAATTTCCTATAAGTTTGGCTTAGTCACAATGTAAGCCATATCTCTAGCCAAGAAAATTGAGCCCTGAGGGTCTATCCTGCTGTAACCACATTTGTAGTATGATAAACTACCCTGCAGAGTATTCAATATAAATCAACCAGTCAAAAAGATTATTAGTAGATTTAATGAAAGAAAAATTATATACATATATTATTAAACAAATACTAATTACGTTAGAAATAATTTTAGGTACTAGTAATTCCACAGCACAGGGTAGAGGCTAATAAGAAAGTGTTCTTACTCAAATACAAGGTCTACCTAGTGAGAAAAACAGGTTAAGAACACAAAAACAAGTAGAATGCATATTCAGTACTTGGAAATGATCACCTAGAAGAAAAATACAACAGAGAGGAGCAATCGAAAGACTGGAGAAAGTCACATGGGGTAGATGGCCTTTGAGTAAAGACTGAACAGAGCCATCTGTACAGAGAGCAACTCAAGTGCAAGAGGCATGAGGCAGGTGAACCCTTGTTGGGTCTAGAGAATGGTAACATGGCCAGGGTGGCTAGACTGGAGTAAACAAGAAGAGGGCAGTTGAAGAAGAGGTTGAAGAGGTCAAGAGGAATGGCCACACTCACCAAGTGGGCATGTAAGGATTGCTGTAGGAGAGGTAGGAGGCTACTAAGGGTCAGAACACACTTCCTTTGTCATCATGATGCTCGTGGTTTAGATGAACACAGACTATAGGAAGGAAAGGAAAGAAGGACAGAGATCAATGGGGTGTTTGTTTTGTTTTGTTTTTCAAGATCCAGATAAATACAACAGTGACTTGAGTCAATACAGTGGAAGCAAAAGTGTTAACAAGTTGTAAAACTGTCCAACTAAACATGCCACTTATTTTAGCCAAGACCACAGGGAGAAGAGAGTATGGATATCCGACCTTCACCTTTAGTCCTTACTACAGGAGAAGCTGAACAGGTTTCTGTTCTGATTAAATTAATTATAATATCATCAGTAAAGCAATAGTCAACCGGGTAACTGATATCAGTTAGATGAGTAAATGTTAATACAATTTCCTGTAGCAAACACCCAGGGAGAGCTATAATTCCCCACATCCTGAAAGCAAACAAGCAGAATAGGCTCAAGGTTAAGGGCTATGTAGCAATAAAATAGTGTCTCTAGGGATTGTTTTGCAAATAAACTCCCTAGCATATGCCTTATAATAGTGATTTGCATAAAAGCTAAAACTCTAAAGGGGGGGAGCAAACAGCAGGAAGCAACTTCATTTAAATCAGGTAGCTGGCTTACAATGGACTCCAGACTTCTACCCTGACCCTGAAGGAGATTTAAACACTAGCACTTGGCGAATACAGCACACTGGAGTTGAAAGACTCTTAATTCTTTCAAGGTTCTTTATACAATGCCGCATCCATTATCGACTCTAACTCTGCCCAAGACTGACTCTAATAATCTGGTTTTCATGATTTTTTTAGCTCTATGACTTGGCAATGTCCAGCCATGAGAATAGGGCTGGCAGATCAAGGAATAACTGAATTCTCTCTTTGGGAATTTAAACTGGGGCAACTGAAAAGATTGGAACAGTTAGCAAGTGTGGAAAGGGAAGCAAGGAAAAGTAGTTGAGCTGCATGGTGGGTGGAGAGGTAGTAGCATGGACAGGAGTCCTGCCAATCAATGAAGTTTCCCATGTGTCAGTCATGATCTCAACTTCCTTCCCCTGTTGCCAGAGAAATCCTGGCTTGAGGAGAGCTGAGTGAGTGAACTCCTTGCAACTAAAGTGCCTCCAGGGCACTGGTTGAACTACAGAGTATTTACTGAGGCCTCATTTCAATTTATGATGGTAAGATACTTTCAAAATCATTTTGTCTTCCAACTTTCCTCTCTAGTCTTTGAACTACACAGGGGACAGTGTTTGGAGGAAGGGGTGGCCTTGCTCTCGATTAGTGGTCCTTACCCACACAGTGCCTGAGTCCAATCTTACAGAAGAAGTCTTCAAATGTAACGCAATAAAAAGGCTAGCCAAAGAGTCTCTCTTCTTATACGCAACCTGAGCACTTGAACTGCACAGTGCAAATCAGCTCTTTGGTGAACTTCTAAGTACAGTTTACTACTGGCCACTCCTAAGTGCACTGTAAATAACAAGGTCATTAGATATTAGTCTACTGAAACTTTGCTGAGAGATTTATGTACAACATTACCATTAATCCTCAGAACTGGTTTCAGAAGCCATTTTTTATCCACCTTCCTAGAAAGGAGTTCATGAATTAAAGAAGCTGTGTGAGTTCACTGTGTCACACAGCTAGTAACAACCAAAGTCTCAACCTGGCTATGCCTCTGGACCACTTCCTAATTCCTCACCACAGTGCAAAGATGGGAGAACAACAAAAGTGTAGGAGAGTGGGCTAAGGTTCAAAGAATGTGAGTCAGCCATGATCTGAAGTGGTGACTTCATTATGAGTACAGACCTACTGAATCACAGGGATATCACCTCTGCCAGCCTCCACTAATATTTAGTAGAAATACTCAATTTAATTCCAATTCTCTCTTTGTTTTTTTCCCAATTCTCCAGTTAGTCTCAATATTTAGATGCCTCAGTGCCATGTGATGACCGGCAAAGGAGACTGGAAAAGAGAGACAAACAAGATCTACGGGTTCCTTCTGGGGACACACTAAATAGTCATTTATTTAGATCACCTCATGGCCCCGGATCCATGTTGCCTTCACTTAACCTAATGGATTAATTTCTCTTCTGTCTACAAAATTATTCTGAATGTGTAGTAGCGATTTTTTTCTTTCAAAGGGCCATTTTGTCATCTATTCCAAACCTAAAAACATCTCATTTCTCAGCTTTGTGAATATGAATGCCCAAACAGAACAACAGAAAATACTGTTACAGGCATTTACTCACAAAAAATGTCTTGCATGATTATGCTTGTATGAAAATAGCGAGAACGACAAAAAAAAAGAAAGTTTTTAGGCTCTGGCTAGCTAATTAGTAGGCCAGAGTCCTAGTTGTCAGGTAACAATCCAAGACACTGAATTATTCATGGATAACTTCCCCAGATCCAGAGGCTGAGTGCAAGCCCCAAATGACTCCAGGGAAAACCCACTAGTGGTTCTCTGTGCATCTGGCTTAATTAACTATCTGGGAAAAGAAAATGTGTTCTACATTTGCTCATAAAAATTACTGTGTGCGAAAGAAGTTCAGCCAGCAACATAATTCATGCCCCTAACTGCCCCATCATCTACCTCCTTCCCACGTCGTTTCCCCTCCCAAGTTCACAGGGCATGCTGCCCGTGTTAGGAGGAAAGTGGAGCTGGAAGAAAGAAATAACCTGAGGGGGGTATGTCTTTATAGAAACAAATGAAGTGCCTGAGATGCCAAGGCTCAACCAAGCTCAGAGTTTGCCTTAGAACAGAGCTGGGAGGAGTCCCACAAAATGGCAGACCATCCCCTTGCGGCTGGACCTCCTCCTTCCAGCCCTTACTGGTGAGCACCCAAGTTAGCAAAAGATGGCCTGAGTCAGGTTGTTTGTTCATTTGGATTTAAAGCATCCAGGGATACTATTGTCCATATCTGCTCTACCTTGGATTGCTACAGTTTGAGTCTGACAATCACTATGCAAACTTTAGACATCACAGATTTCAAAGCAAAGTCCTCACTAACCTCATTCCAGATGTTGACAGGCTACCTACCATATGTCTGACTTACTAGCTGGTAAGATCAGGTTGTGCCTTACTCTGAATTATTCTATATTGTGTAGTGGATTTGCCTGAGCCAAGAGACTCCAATTACAAGTAACATTTGACTCCATTTTAACAGTAGGGAGTGACTCTGCATTCTGATGGACATATAACCAACACCATCTGACTAGCCCCAGCTACCTAGCCCAGGATGATAATAACTTATTTCCAAAAGTAAAAAGGATGCCACCTTAGATTTTCGAAGTTGGAACTCTATGAGGAGATGCATGTACTTAAAATCATATGAGGTATATCAGACCTAGGATTTCATCAAACATAACCAGATCAGGAAAAGGGTGCAAGACCCTCACCTGGACCCATGAAGAAGTCTTACACGGAGATGGTGACAGAACCAGCTGACTTGAGACCTGAAAGCTCACTGTGTGTTTTAAGGGACTGACATTCAAAGAACTCCCAACTAACCCAAAGACATTAGCTCAGCTCCACCCCTACTGTTGGCATAACCTACTCCAGTTGTTGGGTGTCTGTCCTCCTGTCCATCCTTTCAAATTCCTGTCCATTCAACTCCCCATTCATCTATCTAGAATCAAGCCTGCCCTTCACCTCTACAACCTCCAATGTCCTGCCACTCAGTGCTGCAGCTCAAGTGACTCCTGAGTCTTGGTTCAGCAGCAGTCCTCCAGCAAGGCTTGTTCGCTAACTCCTACCGTTGCATCCCCATAGACATTTTGCTCCCCTCTAGTTAGGCTTCTTTGCTGTGGCCTCTTTATCCCTTTGCAAGTATTCTGTAACCTGTGCATACATGTTTATGGATATATTCACTGTGTTATGGGCAATGTGTGTTCTAAAAGTTGGCTGTTAGGATTGGAATAAAGAAGCCTATGTTTGCCTTGGCCAGCTAACAATGAAAATTGAAGCAACTTGACAAAGTAAGAGCAATGAAGCCAACATAGCCCGTGAATTTATTGTTACTCACTGAATTCTGACACTGTGAAACAACAAACTTGTCTGTTTCTGACTTGACACACTCACATTCACTTGGCTACAAATTCCCTCGCCTCGAGGCTTGATAATCCCCTGAAGTACTCTGAGAACCCAAGGAAGGGCTGTACTTGGAATTACCGTTGTTACAAACAGTGGGAGAATTCTGGGAAGGTTCTAGATGTGGCATTTCCAGTCCCTCACCCAAGTTGCCAGAGCACTCCAGGCATGTCCGAGTGTAGTCACCAAACAGGAAGTGCTCCCTGACCACAGGAATATTGAATTTTTATTGGTATTTCTTCTGTCGTTAACACTGATAACCAAGATGTGTATCTGCACTCATTCTCTATCCCTTCTCCCCTCCCTGGATTGGGTTAGGTTCTGACGGGCCTTTCTAGTGAGGGTCTCATTGTAAGGCTTTTTAGAGGCCCAACATGAGCCACCACAATTAGCATGAAAACCTGTCAGTCAGGAATCTTTCACTAAAATTCTGCCAAAAACAAGACAGAGTGGAGCTCCAGTCCTGATTATGCAGCTGCTTCCGTGATTGTGTGCATTCTAGTTACTCTGGTCCTTATACCTATTATCCATCTCTTTATGTGGCATCTCTATGATTACCTCATAGGCCTTCTCAATTCACGATGGACCAAACTAAACTGAGATCCCTCGAACACAGTTTACAAGCACTAACCAATCAGAAACATAGAACCATTAAACATGGCGGACAGCAGGGGATTTGCAGTGAGGACTTCATTGCTGCAGTTACAGGAACCACCTAGAGAAGGAAGGTTGTCTTTGCATTTGGGGCTGCAACCTGAAGTCAGGAGAGAAGGAAAGATGAAAGAGCCAGGCAAACTGAAGCGTGAAGATGAGCTGTGGGAGTCCAGGCTGGCCTTACTGCCCCCAAGCCTCCAGCATACATGATGTCCACGACTCTTAAGAGAAGCTGCCTGCCTGACCCTACATGCAAGTCTCATTTAGGAGCTACAGAAGCTGAAGGAACATCTAACAGGTACTGAAGGAACTATATGCTAAGTGCCGTCCACACACCAATAAAGAAAAGTCAACAGCATGCAGGAGCTGAAAGACACTCGTGTCTCCCTGCCAGTCTTTCAGCATAAAAAGAATATGCCTGCTTTTATACTTTCACCTCCCAAATGGTATGCAAATTGGTTCCCTGCTAACGTTGAACTATTAGGGAAAAAGTATTCTGAAAACTGATTGTAGTTCAGCTAAACTGATGTAGTACAAACAAGCACTACTGGTATAAAACCCAAAACAGTTATTCTTCCTGCCACACCTTCTATATACTTCATTGAATGAATCTATTCATTACCTTGAGTTTTGAGGGGTACAGTGATAGGGATCAAACCCAGGGTCTCATGCATGGCAGTCATGCATCTACATATATATATATATATTATATATATATATATATATATATATCCATTTATATAGATTCTTTAGGTCATAAATACTGAAAAGTAAACCACCTTCTCCCACCTAATCTATATCCAGCCAATCACAGTCATTCTCTACTTCCTGATAGTTCAGTCTCTCTCTTTTTTTTTTTGGTTCGTTTGTTTTTGTTTTTGTTTTTCCGAGACAGGATTTCTCTGTGACTTTGGAGGCTGTCTTGTAGACCAGGCTGGTCTCAAACTCACAGAGATCCACCTGCCTCAGCCTCCGGAGTGCTGGGATTAAAGGCGTGTGCCACCACCACCCCTGTAACTTGGGGCTTAATTAATGGCCTCTTAGCTGAAATCCCCATGCCAAGTTCAGAAAAGACAAAAGTGTAATATCATTTCCAAGGTTTGCATGCTCTTCACACTGGTGATAGCTTCCCCTGCAGCCTCCACTTCTCCCCTGGCCTCAATGAGGAGGAACCTCACAGTTTCTGTGCTGTCTATATGACCAAGGCCTTGGCGACCTGTTTTCCCACAAGTACGCTACTCTCTTCACACTTGTCCTGTTGTTATGATTTCTGTCTAAGGGATCTAAGAGACACAATTATAGAGCATTTACAGGATTTCAAGGGAGAACACCCATAGCCAAACTCATTGAATGCATATTTCTGATTCCAATGAGGGATCAAAAACAAAAACTGAAAATCAATCTTAAAAATTTCTTGGACAAACTAAGATGTTTTGTAGCAAAACATGTAAGATATCACGGTGAGTGAAAGATACCCAGGCTTGAAAGTGATTTTGGGTTATTGTATCTTTGCTTCATTCTGATCTAATGTAGAATGATGCAGAAGAATGAGGACAATTACAGCAAAGGTAAAGACCCAAAGAAAAGCAACAAAAATCCCATGCTATTTACCAGTCAAATACAAGAAAGCTGAATTTGCTTACTTTCATAGTCTTGATTTTAATAGGAACTGTTAAAGTGACTAGAATTAAAGTCTCATTGGTAAGATATAGGTTAAAATGTATTCATAATATTGTTGAGCATCTGCAATGTACAAAGTACTACAGTCCTGACATGACTACTTATTGGTGTACAACAAAGTCAGAACAAAATTCAAAAGCCTCCATTTTGTTATAATTACAGCTGACAGTCTAAGTGTTACATGCTCTTAACTAATTACATCACCAGGTATTAGCCCTGGAGATGTTGTCATGGAAATTCTATGAAGCCATTTTAGTCTCAAGGGTTCCCTAACAAGCTATTATTTAATTAAGAAAGAAGGACCATAATTTTTCTTTCTTCCAGAATCCTATGCCTGGATCCTTTTTCATTTGAATTTTCCACAAATTTGGACTTTACATTTACAATTATTTAACACAAGAATTTTCATGAGTGCTTTTAAAATAACACTACCTCTAAGGCAAATAAAATTATCAACCATAAAATGTTAGTTATGGATGAATCAGTGTTGTGGATGTCAACTTCATAGTCCACCAAAGCAAAGATTAACAATGATGAACAGATTGGTTTGATTGATAGGTTAGGAGATAGACTTCAGTAATTTATAAATATTCAACTCTCCTAAGATAGTTTAATCTGGTCTGTGTAGTTAATACTGTAACCAATTTTAAATTTTATAACATTTTTTGTTTGGAATTTTTATTCCTTTGGAAAACTATTTTGCCAAACTGCTTATTGAGGACCTGCTTGGTAGGATCTTGGCTTCCCCTGGGTGGGGGGGGAGAGTAAATCACTTTTGCTTACCTCTTCCACTCCTGTCCTCTCCAAGTCACCTTAGTCTCACAATCTGCTCCAGTTTAAGGTCCAATTGGAGAGGAAATTTGCCTCCAGACTCCTCACTCAGAATTGTCTGAGTGTCACAGGGCTACAACTCTGAGCAGTGTTCTCTCTCACCCTATTACAGCATGAGATGTTAAAGAAAGAGGCGGGTGCCCCATGGGCTCTGTCTGGTACCCATGCTCGTCTCCCTCTTCTGAAGACCCAGGGCAAAGGCAGTGATAGCAATGGAAGTTACTACTTTGTGACATCTTACTCTGTGACAAACATGTTGCTAGGCAGTATTCATGCTTTGTCACAACTGCTAGCACTAGCTACCCTGTGAAAAGGGTTCTGTGGTATTTTGTTTTCAGGTGCATGACTATTTTATAGAAAACTTAAGTAATTCACCAAGACATAACAGAAGCAAGCATGCAAAGCTAGGTCTTTTAGACACACACACACACCTGACCTACATAAATTGTGGGTCTCAATCTCGTGTGAGGTTACATAAATTTGGCAATGGTAAATGGTTTCTGAACAATGACCAAAAATCTACTCAAAATCAAATGCTTAATGAAAGCAAAGTGTTTCCAGCAGTAGTTGCCCATGCTGGATTGGTTCTCAGCATTCTGCACACAAACTTTGCATTAGTGTGCCACCAAGCCACTTGTTGTTTTACCATTTGCTTATTCATTTATTGATTTGTATGATTTTTCATCAATAAATATTTCATATGTATACTTTCTTTATATATGTATATACTTGTGGGGGGGGTCACAAAACTTCTCAAGCATAAAGAAGTCCCCAACAGAGAAAGTTTAAGAATCCTTATCTACACCCTGTTCTCTGTTTTTAATCATTATGCTTTATTGTGGCCCCATACGATGATAAAAATGGAAATGAAAATAACTTGTCTCCCCAAGTGATTCATGCCTTCTGGCATGTTTCCAACACATCTGCTATGCCCCTTGGTAAATTCAGTCCCAATCTTTGCACCAGATCTCAGCTCCCCTCTGGCTGGTCAGCATCAATTCAGCAATAGTCTCTCCTCTTACCTTTTGCATCCCATGCTCAGCAGCACACAGAGGCCTTCCTGTATCCATCCCCACCATGAGACATTGTCCCCAGGCTCCATGTGCTCTCCCTCCTGTACCCATTTTCCTCTTTCCCATTACAGCAAAACTTACCAGATGAATCTTGCATCCGTTAATCTCAAGTGAATCTTGTGTTCCTTCAGTCCGCTCTATTAGAATCTGAGGTTTAAAACCACACAGCCTTCATTTTTCTTCAATTATTAGACTTTGCAACTTGCTGGCTCCATTTAGTGTTGTTTGTATGCATATTTTTTAAGACTGACCACTTAGTATTGTTTTGCCACTTAGGACACTCATCTCTTGGGGACACTCAATCTCCCTCTCTCAGCAGTCATTAATTGTTATTAGTTCTTCATCTAGGGGTGGAGACTTGAGGGATTTTCCATATCCACATTGACTTGTCAATAGGTGTTTTCATTGCTCAGGTCTTGTTTTGGTCATATTGTTGTGATTTCAAGGCTACAGCTTCCCTGTCCCATATAGATGGCACAAGCTCACAACAGATGCCCTGGTCTTACAAGCGTCCACTCTCTCTCTCCTGCCATGCTCCCTGAGCCTGGATTCCACTGGAGACATATCTGTTGGGGATAGGCAACCTCAGTCACTTGTCCTTGTAGTTATGCACACTTCTTTAGCACTCTCTTATCTCATCCCATTTCTTTTATCATATTGAACCTTAGCTTGTATGTTTATTTCAAAATATGGCTCCCCAACCACTCAGCAATATGGAGAGTGAATTCCATCTTGGAAGAGGTCTGGTGACTGCTGTTTCACTCACAATGCAGGGTACCAGTCCTGAGAGTATGAAAGTATCAGGAAAAATCCATGCTACATGGAGAGAAAGCACAGGAGGTTCCCTTCTTCTTCTTTTTTTTTTTTTTTTTGATAGTTTATGAATTCTTTTTTTTTTAATTTATTTATTAGTTCTAGTTAGGGAACAAGCTTGTTTCACATGTAAGTCCCTTCTCCCTCTCCCTCCCCTCACCCCCATCCCTCCTCCCCAACCCCCAGCCCATCCACTCACCACTCCCCAGGCAGGGTAGGGCCCTCAACGGGGGCTCTGCAAAGTCCACCAAATCTTCCTGTGCTGGGCCTGGGCCCTTCCCCATGTGTCCAGGGCCAGAGTGTAACCCTTCACGTGGGATGGGCTCTCAAAGTCCCTTCTTGCACCAGGGAAAAATACTAATCCACTACCAGAGGCTCCCTGGAGTGCAGAGGCCTCCTTATTGACATCCATGTTCAGGGGGCTGGATCAGTCTTGTACTGGCCTCCCAGACAGCATCTGGGGTCGATGTGCTCTCCCTTGTTCAGGCCAACTGTTCCTGTGGGTTTCTCCAAACTGGTACAGACCCTTCGCTCTTCATTCCTTCCTCTCTTCAACTAAATTCCCGATTTCAGCTCAGTGTATATCTGTGGATGTCTGTCTCTGCTTCCATCAGCCACTGGATGAGGGCTCTAGGATGGCATAAAGAGAAGTCATCAGTCTCATTTTAGGGGACGGGCTTTTAGGTTATCCTCTCCACCATTGCCTGGATTGTCAGATCGTGTCATTCTTGTAGGTCTCTGGAGATCTCCCTGGTTCCAGATCTCTTCTCGGACCTATAGTGACTCCCTCTGATATGGTATCTCTCATCCTGCTCTCTTTCCTCTATTCTTCCCCCAACTCAATATTTCTACCCCTCCATTTCCTCTCCTCTACTCCTCTTCTCTTGCTCTTATTGTAGCAGCTCCCTCCCCCCTACCCTCATGCTCCCAATTAGTTCAGGAGTTCATGTCACTTCCATTCCTGGGGACCACTTATCCCTTAGAGTCCTTCATGTTTCCTAGTTTCTTTGGTGAAGAGGAAAGGCTGGGAATCCTTTGCTCTATGTCTAAAATTCATATATGAGTGAGTACATACCATGTTTGTCTTTTTGTGACTGGGATACCTCACTCAGGATGGTTTCTTCTAGTTCCATCCATTTGCCTGCAAATTTCAATATTTCATTGCTTTTTTCTGCTGAGTAGTACTCCATTGTATAGATGTACCACATTTTCTCAATCCATTCTTCAGTTGAGGGGCATCTAGGTTGCTTCCAGGTTCTGGCTATTACAAACAATGCTGCTATGAACATGGTTGAACATATGTCCTTGTTGTATGAACATGCACTATTTGGGTATATACCCAAGAGAGGAATTGCTGGATCTTGATGTAGACTGATTCCCATTTTTCTGAGCAACTACCATACAGATTTCCAGAGTGGTCTTACAAGTTCGCACTCCCATCAGCAATGAAGGAGTGTTCCTTTTTCTCCACATCCTCTCCAGCATAGACTGTCATTGGTATTTTTGATTTTAGCCATTCTGACAGGTAGGAGGTGGTATCTCAGAGTTGTTTTGAGTTGCATTTCTCTGATGGCCAATGATTTTGAGAACTTTCTTGAGTGTCTTTCAGACATTTCAGATTCCTCTGTTGAGAATTCTCTATTTAGTTCTGCACCCCACTTTTTAATTTCATTGTTTGGTGTTTTGGTGGCTAGCTTCTTGAGCTCCTTATATATTTTGGAAATCAGTCCTCTGTCAGATGTGGGATCGGTGAAGATCTTTTCCCATTCTGTGGGTGGTCATTTTGTCCTACTGACTGTTTCCTTTGCCTTGCAGAAGCTTCTCAGTTTCAGGAGGTCCCATTTATTAATTACAGACCTCAATGTCTGTGCTACTGGCGTAATGTTCAGGAAGTGGTCTCCTGTGCCAATTTGTTCAAGGGTAATTGCAACTTTCTCTTCTAGAAGATTCAGTGTGGCTGGATTTATGGTGAGATCTTTGATCCATTTGCACTTAAGTTTTGTGCATGGTGACAGGTATGGATCTCTCTGCAATTTTCTGCATGTCCGAATCCAATTGTAACAGCACCATTTGTTGAAGATGCTATCTTTTTTCCATTGTATAGATTTAGCACCTTTGTCAAAAATAAGGTATTCGTAGATGCGTGGGTCAATATCAGGGTTTTCAATTCAATTCCATTGGTCTATCTATTTTTGTGCCAATACCAAGCTGTTTTCAGAATTATGGCTCTATAGTAGAGCTTGAAGTCAGGGATGGTGATGCCTCCAGAAGATCCTTCATTGTAAAGAGTTTTTTGACTATCCTGGGTTTTTTTTCATATAAATTTGAGAATTGTTCTTTCAATGTCTGTGAAAAACTGTGTTGGGATTTTGACAGGGATTGCATTGAATCTGTAGATTGCTTTTGGCAGGATTTACATTTTTACTATGTTAATTCTACCTATCCAAGCGCATGGGAGATCTTTCCAGGAGGTTCCCTTCTAATGGTGTCTGAGAAGGTTTTTCGGGTTTGCTTTTCTCCTATATATAAATCATTTTCTGTAAATAAGATTATTTATGCATAAATGGAGAGCTTGCTATACATATATTAAGAAAACAGATGGCACAGAATAAGGAAAATGATCACAGTGGTGGAAGAGGGAGCCTTAGGTGAATTAGGGTGGGTTAGGGTGGCTGCTTTTGTCATCGAGAGGATGCCTGTGTAATGAAAAGCATTTGTCTTTCGTGTGGCTCCAAATGTTAATATATCAGGTGTACCTTAGGAAGCATGCTTGTGTGGGAAGCAGAACATTGTTTGTTACTCTATATTTTCCCAGTGTTCTCGCCTTATTACATGGTTCATTTGAAAATCTATAATAAGAATTATACTGGGGCATCTTTTCTCCTCCACCTTTACAGAAAGAATTTTAAAAGTGTTTTAAATGATGTTTATAAACTATAATGCTTAGGCAGCAATATTATAAAGTAACTCTCGTATGATTACTTCCATGAACCTGAGTACCACTGTTTATATGGTGTTCTCAAAAAATACCTTGCAGACTTAGAACAAACTTTGTGGAAACAGCTCAGTGTAAGCTGGGTATGGTGGTATCCCCTGGGATCCCAGGACTCAGAAGTTGGAGCACTGGTACCACAAGCCCAAGGCTATCTTAGGTGAGCTCCAAGCTAGGCTATGCTGCATACGGAGAGCTTGTGTCACAAAAGAGAGGAAATTGAGAGTTTTTACATAAATGTAAACTGCAAAGAAGAAAGAAAAACTGCAGAAAGGCTCTGATAAGGAAGGGTGAAGGACAGGCAAGATCTTTCCTAACATCTGGTCACCTTTGAATACACATTCTGAATATAAATAGGTATGGACCATTTACTAAGCAACTTTAATTAAATATCTGCTTTTAAACAACGAACAATGTACTGATTACCATTATTAGCACTGGATATAAAGAAGTTTCATTTAACTAATTTAAGTATCTTTGGGACTGGGCAAGTTCTTGGAAATGAAATGCTACTTCCAGTCCTAATCTTAAACCTAGGTTTATGATTTACCTCAAACACAACTATAAATAAATATAACATGATTCTGACCCCAAATTTAATCTGAAACATAGCCCTAGTCCTCACCATAGCTCTAACCCTAACCATGAAACAGCTCCAGACCTCGTATTTAGATCAGTAATAATCCTAACCATCCACTAAACCTTTATGAACCATAGCCTAGACACAAACTTCACCCTAAACTTAAAAGCTAACTTTTAACCCCTAAACCTAACCCTAGTCTTAAACCCAACTCTAACCCTAGTGTAGTACTATCCCTAGCACCAAGAGTAATCATAAACTCTAGCCTAACCCTAATCCTAAACTCTAGTCCTAACCCTAAACCTAAACCATAGACCTAACCCTAACAGTAATCCCATCCTTAGCTCTGACCATGTTCCTAACTCTAGGCCTGGCCCTACCCCTAGTCCCAGTGCAAGCCCCTGCTGTAGTCCTAGCCTTAGCCCCAGATTTACATCTAATCTAAACTAGCCCTAATTTTCATCATATCCCTGACCCAAACCTTAACTGTAAACTTAACCTATTGCTATGTAAGCTTAACTCCACTCTTAATTGTAATCTAGCTCTAGTCCTAACACTAACCTTTTTGTTTTGTTTTTTTTTTTTTGTTTTTTTTTTTTTGTTTTTGTCTTTGTTTTTGTTTTTCGAGACAGGGTTTCTCTGTGGCTTTGGAGGCTGTCCTGGAACTAGCTCTTGTAGACCAGACTGGTGTCGAACTCACAGAGATCCACCTGCCTCTGCCTCCCGAGTGCTGGGATTAAAGGCGTGCGCACCCAAAGCCCAGCCCTACCACTAACCTTAAGCATAAACTTTTTCCTTAACCTTAAGACTATCTGACACCTACCTATAGCCTTAGTCCTAACTCAAGTCCCACGCAAATCCTAACCCTAACCCAAACCATAACCGGAGATCTGTGAGCCTAGAACTATGCCTAGTTCTAGTCCTATTCCTAACAATAACTGTATCCTTAACCATAGCCTAACACTATCCCTCAACAAAAAAAGCCCAGGGTGAGGGGTGGGGATGAATAAGCATGTCTATATATCAGAAAGAGGAAGGAAAGTCTTTCTCACCACAATACAAAAGTCCAAATCCAAAAGGAAAGTTTTTTTTTTTAATTTACTCAAAAGCCTTTGAAATTGTGACTAATTTGAAATAATAACCTGCCAAAAGACAAAGTAGACCTGTGCATTTGCATCATATGGTTGGTGAAAGGTACCCAATACTAAAATAGTTTTCAAATGGAAATGGAAATGATGGTAGCATTTAAAAAAAAAAACTGTCAAAACACAGTAATAGGCAGTTAAAAGAATTAGAAATACAAATGCTCAATAAATACATGAAATTATAAAAATATGCCTTCAAATGCAAAGGTTCTGTTTTCTACCAACAAGACACATTGGTAAATATTTTACAAAGCATTGAAATTATCCTGGATTATTACAGCTGCACAGTGGTTTGCATAGGAATGACTCCCATAGACTTGCATGTTTGAATGATTAGTCAGTAGGGAGTGTTGATACTTAGGAGAGATTAGAAGTCATGGCTTGTGGGGAGCAATGGCCTTGGTGGAGGAAGTGTGTCACTGGGGGTAGGTTTTGGGTTTCAGAAGTCCAAGCCAGGGCCAGAGGCTCTTTCCCTGCTGCCTGCAGATACAGATGTAGTACACTCAGCTACCAATTCTGCCTGCATGCTGTCATGCTTTCTAGCATAAGGAAAAATGGGCTAACCCTCTGAAACTGTAAGCAATCACCAATTAAATGCTATTCTGCATAAAAGTTGCCTTGGTCGTGGTGTCTCTTCACAGCAGTAGAACACTGACTAAGACAAGCTAGACAAGCTGTGATGAGATAGGATTCTTACATACCATTGATAAGAATATGTAAGACAAGTGGGCCTAATTAACTAAAAGTTTAAGTATACGTGTCATCTAACCCAGTAACTCTACTGGGTTAGATACCCAGATACTTATTCTACAAACATTGACATCAAAACATCCAATCACTGTGGTATTCATCTATTTCAGAAAATTAATTGCAGCATTAATCCTAATAAAAAAGTTCAAAATTAGCTAAGCATGCATAATTATGGGATTGATTAGATGGAATATTGTGCATACATCTTTTTAAAGGAACTAATTTTGTATAGGCTACCATAGCAAATACCAATGATAATTATTAGAGGTTATTATTGGCTGAAAAAGCAAGGTGTAGAGAAACATATTTAGTGCATGTGTTTACAATAACCCAGTTATGGTGACTTGTTTATACATGAATGTGTATAAAGCACATAAAAGTGAATAGTCATGGTGTTGAGATTTTAAAGAATTAAGTAGTTTTGTATATATAATGTCATAGAAAATATCTTTGATACTTTTATATTACATCTTATCATAGCTGATAATATGTTACATGATAGATGAGACAGACAGGTGATATGTAGACAGATAAATGATAGAGTTTAGAAAATAGATAATTGATACAAGGATAGATAGAAAATGGACCATGGATAATAGATACAGATAGGTAGATAGGTATGTGATAGAAAAATAGATGATTGATTGATTTGATTTTCTTCTTCTCTTATTTTTGTCCTTTCCTATGTTCTTGAATGAGGCAAGATAGAGAAAAAAATTGTTGAGATAGTGACACTTTCGATTCACACTGTAGGAGATGGTAGAAGTGAAAGATACACCATAACTACGCCATGATAAAGAACTGAGAAGACCTATGCCTCTTTCTTAGGAAAGATTTCCCAAGAGTCTTGCAGTGGGGAACCAGTCACCACTTTCACAGCTTATCAGAACTGTCCTAAAAGGAGAGTTGTCCTCACAGGCCATTGAAAGCAAACATTGAATAGATGAAGGGTAATGAAGAACTATGTTGGACCTCTAAGTTCCATCTTCAATCTATTCTGCCAATGGGTGATAGGAAGGGCATTGTTTTCATAACAGAGAATCCCTGAACACCTCTGTAGATGTTTCGGGAAGCACTTGGGACATCCACCTATTTATCTGTCTATGTATCATCTACCCATCCCTCCACTCACCTATCTACTTCCCTACATTATTAATGGCCTAGTCAACAGGAGGGGAAAGAGCGCAAACTTTTCAACATCATGCACTTCTACATTTTTCAACTTTTTACATAAAAAATAAACTGGTGTGGGGAAACTAATGCCAATTCTTTTCCCTGATTCTGCTTTCCCTTTGGCAAAGCAGCTCAGAAAGATAAAGATTTGATCTTCACCAGTTAATTATTTTCATCCATCTCTAGGAGAAATGCTATCAACTCATAAAGAGCATGTTATATGATCAGCATTCTGCTCTGAGACATGTAGAAAAATCAATATTTGATCTTGGTTTGGGGAAACAAGACTATAGACATGAAAACTGACTGATATAAAGTAGAAGTTCTATGTCTAAAAAGAATAGTTTTATCAATGACCCAGCATGGAAGTGACGTGACTGCTGTCTGGAACAGACAGATTAGTGTGATAGGAAAAGGCAGTCGGATCATTCACTGTAGGCCAATAACCACTTATAAACTTTGAGTATGCAGTGAGAACTATGACTCTGTGTAGTAACTATTGGAGTGTGAAAAGGGATAAAAAATATGAGTAGAAAAAAACTGATTCTAAATTCAAGGCATTTGAAAAACTTCAAGCAAGTTCTCTTCATAAAATCATAGAACTTTAACACTGGTAGCAATCTGCCCAGGAGGAGGGGTTTATCATAGTCAGTCAAAGGTCAAGCAGCCAGTGAGTCAAGGTTCCAATCCACCCCTCTAGACATGTTACCAGGCATGGAAAATTAGTATGTATCTGTGAAATCCAAAGGGCCATGTGTGCTCATCTTACACTTTCTCAGAATCAAATTTACTGAGACTGAAACTGAATTCCAGGGTGGGCAGCCCCCAGGCAATCTGCTTGTATGCCTCTCAGAGTGTTTATTCAACACCTCCCAGATATTCTGAGTGTAGAGTCCCTCCAGAGTCTAACTGCTCCTGCTGCTTCAGCACCCATGGTAATAGCAAGATTTAGAGATGACCTACTTGGAGTTGTCTGGGTAATTTCTCAGGCAGCTTACCCGGAATCCCTGACACTGGTGTTAACCACTCAGATTTAGTGCCTTTCCAAAAACACTTAGACTATTATTGTGGAATATTTCACTATGTAAAGATTTGTTCCATTTGTTTCTGCTGTGGAATATTACGTTCATTGTGTAAAGGTGTGTTACATTTGTTTATGCTTCATTTGTTTAATGATGTAAGGATGTGTTACATTTGTTTATGCTGTGTTCTTTAAGGTATGTAAAAAAAAATGTTGCTGTTTTACCTTGTCTGCCTAAGGCACCTGATAGGTCTAATGAGAAGCTGAATGGCCAATAGCTAGGCAGAAGAGGGGTAGGCATGGTTGGCAGGCAAAGAGAATACATAGGAGGAATCTAGACTCGGGAGAAGATTGAGAGAAGAAAAGAGGAGGGAATGAGAGACAAGAAGCCAGGTAGACACCGCCCAGACATGAGAGCATTGAAAGTAAGATATATAGAAAGAAAGAAAAGTAAAAAGCCCCAAGGCAAAAGGTAGATAAAGAGAAACAAGTTAATTCAAGTTAAAAGAGTTAGCCAGAAACGGGCCTAAGCTAGGCCAAGCATTCATGACTAATAAGAAGTCTCTGTGTTCTTATTTGGGAGCTTACTGGTGGCCCAAAAGAAAAAGCCTGGTACAGACTGTCACACTGAAAATTAGTGACTTTCAAGTCATATTTCCAACTCACAATCATAACCCATTAAGAATTTAGAGAAATGTGTTACTTTATAGACAGAAATGGATTAATGGATAGTATAGATGGAAAATATTCCTTTAAATTGTCTTTCTTGGAGTTCATCAACCATTATGAAAAATGACTAGCTTGTTGAACAGCAAAGTGCTATGTTCTTCATAATTACCATGCTCTGGGCACAGTGTTAAAATCACTTTTAATAGCTGTGTTACACAGGCTCCAGTGAAAACACAGAGTAATTTAAGCAGGCAAGATTTCATTTAGAGTCTACCTACAGAATTACTAACTGTGATTTAAAAATAGGAGTTATGCCTATAAGGAATTAAAAGAATGCTGAAGAATATTAAGCCAACATCCAGGACAGGGACAAATTGGAAAAGTCTCCTCCCAGACCCTGACTTCACTGGATGGGTGACTGGGTGGCAGGGGTGTTTCTGGGGTTTTACTTGGGGAGGCTGTGTTAGAAACAGTGGTTCCCACCTGAGTTCTCAATGGAGATGCCATGGGAAGCTGCTCATGGAGACGTTCCATGTACCATTCACCATCTGCCACTCCTGGATCCTGGCCATGAGGAAAATGTATTCAACTCCTGGAGTTTTCTTTCTCTCCCTGTGTACCTCTACTACTTAATTCAGACAAAGCTCGACAGTGTGCCAGCTGTCAAAGGAATGTCCGTTTCCACTGCTAAAGACAGAAAATAAAAGGGAATGTTCCAACTGACTCAGCAAATTTCTAAAGATGGGTTCTTTTGGCATACATAAATGTATATCTGCATTTACATTTTTTATCCCTGTTAAAATCAGAAACTCTTACTTAACTGGGGTTAGTTGTGGAGAATGTAGTCTCCTCTTTTCTTCACTTATGTGTTCATGGAGAAGAATTCTTCTGGCCTCTCTCCACTGCTTCATTAGTTCTAGAAAGAGGGGAGATCGATAATTGGCTACTCTGGAGGAATGAATGGAGTCACCAGGCCCAGTATCCTTGACTTGTCTTTGTAAGTCATCTTGCCTCACAACAAGTCCGTTTTCGTCCAGTGGTACTGTGGTAGTGTGGCTTCTGGAGATGCTGCCACTAAAGGGGATGTGCGGATGACTGGAGGAAGTACCAATGAAATGGGATAAATACATCAAATCAGGGCAGAGGGTAGAATGGAAGCCATTTTCAATTCCGCTTCATTGGTACTGAGGTAAGTAATTTCAACCTCTAGTTATGTTTGTATGCACACTTCTCAGTGGGTTCTGAATTCACGTGGGGAGAAGACAGAAGTCTAATGTGTAGATAAGAGACTGTTATTAATCCAATCAATTTCCTTTTGGTTTGGGTTTTTGTTGTTGTTGCTGTTTCATTTTTGTTTGGACAGAGTCTCTCTAAAACACCAAGCTGTCCTGAAACTCACTAGGTAAACCAGCCTAGCCTTGAATTTACAGAGCTCCATCTACCCCTGCCTCCCAAGCGTGTGATTTTAATGGTGTATGCCACATGCAAGGCTCCAATCAATTTCTTAAAGAGAGCAGACTTCTGATTCCCAGAGTAAGCCTATAACTGTCCTCTGAGCAGGCTCTAAAGTATGAGCCCTAATTACCCCTCTGCCTCCAAATCCCCCCTTAACCTTGTTGGTGTAGTGTGCACTTCCCCTGAAGTGGCACTCACACTCACACACCATTTGCCATACTTCCTCATCTCCAGCTCTCCATTCCACTCCTATGCACACACACACATACAAACACATGAAAACATACATGTGTCCCTTTCTGAAATGCTTGGGAAGAGCTATCATCAGCCATGTCATAAAGACAGGTATTAGCTTTGCCACAGGGTTAACCTAAAGCATTGAGTGAACTATCGGGCATCAGATACAGAAATCAGAGGCACCAACTGCCACTAACCTGCCTACCTAGCTGGCCAGATTTTGTTACATGAGAACACATCCTCTCATCTCGGGGTTCCAAATTTACATAGATTCCTAACTGTGTCCTACCGCAACCGCCAATGGGCCAGGCTGCAAAGAGAGAAAATGAACCATGCAGTGTTTGTCCTTAAGACTTTGTAGTCTAAAAATCAAAATAGAACAAGCTCATGAAAACCTTACCATGCAGAATATGACAAGGGTCATGGAAGAGTTCCACAAACATGGAGGCTCACCAAAGGGGGGATTCTACTGCTTAATGTCGGCGAGAATGGCTTCTAGATCGCTTTCATCTGAGAAGGTTTTGTAGGACAGGCATATGTTGGATACCTGGAAACAGCAAAGGCCCAAGTAGGTAGAGGGTGGAGGAATAACACATGTGATTATCATAAACCCCTAATATCTGTGCAATCAGACTGCAGAGTCTGTTTGCTATGAGATTATAGTACAAGGCCGATTTCCACACTGGACACAGGACAGGTACTCACACTGGTGAAAAGTAAGTTCCAAGATCTGGGGCATAACTCATTAGTGGAGCATTGACGTTGGGTGTCATCATCGGTGTGGGGTCATGGTTGTAAACCACTGGGTTTCCTCAGGTTGCTCACATGAGCATGGGTGGAAGGCTATCTACAGGAACATGAGCAACAGAATGGTGCCCACCATTGCAGCATGCCCACTTAGGACTGGATTTTCGGTTTTCCCACATGATTCAGTAGAATTTAATGTACATCCTAGACTTTCATCTCTTATTGGTTACAGAAGCTGTAAGTATCCTCTCCCAGGTTGCTTCTCTTCCTCCTCATGTCTGTGGCAACCTTCACTGAGTAGAAATCTGAGTTTCTCATATGTCTGATACTGTGGGTCTGACTTGAACATTCATTGTCTGTAATTAAGTCACAGCAACATTCCTCTACATTTTCTTAGATACACTTACAACATTACTTTTTATAATTAGGCTTTTCATATACCTGGGTCTCACTTGGAACCCAACTATAATCTTCCCACAAAGTACTCTGGTATATGAACTACAATCCAGCCCCATGACCAGCAATAGCTGGTCAACATGAAGTAAAAATCTATATTTTGTGTGTGTGCACACACACTTTTTGTTTTAATATTTTTAATCTTATTTCTTCTTGTTTGTTTATTTGTATGTTTTAATTCTGTTTGGGGGTTTTGTTGTTTTTCTTGAGTTGTTCTTGTTTGAGAAGAAACAAGAACATGAAGTTGATGGGTAGGGAGATGGAGAAGATCTGGTGGGAAAGACCATGATCAAATAATCAAATATATTGTGACACACACACACACACACACACACACACACACACACACACACACACACACACACACACAGCCCTTTTGTAAAGATTACTGAGGTCTCATTCTTTATTTTCTATTCTGATGCTAATTCCAAGCTCTTTTTATAGCATTGTTTTAAAATTTGAGAGGGCACATTTCTCACCTTTGCACTTCAATTTCACAGTGATAGTCTTTGTGTCTTCCACGCTCTGGGATTATAAACTCCAGTCTCTCACCTTCCAGCCCAATTCTCTTTGTCATGTGGGGCTGGGACTCTACAAACCCAACTTTGCTTTTTTTAGGTTTTGGCACTAGGGGGCGCTAAAGGATGAGTAAAAGGAGAAGACCAAGGGTCACATTCCCTGCCTGTTAAGCGTTGGCCCACAAACTTCCCCACCCTGACACCACAGCTGGTCTCAGTGGCACCAGATGAGGCCATTTTGCATTGTTTTCCATTCACTAAAATCAGCCTCATTTCACTGCCTCACACATGGTAGGACCAACAGGGAGATCCACCATCAGAGCCCTGGGGCACTGTTTCTCCACAGGGGTGACCAGCTCCACACTTCCTCCAATCTTCAAGCCCCTCTTCTTTCCCCAGAATCTATTGTTTTCACTTTGCTTCCTAAAAGTGTAGCAATTGTTTATATTTATATATTGATCTTTAAAATTTCTGACTAAATTCCCACTAATAGTGATCAGATTCTATGTCAAATCAAAAAAAGAAATTATGTAGAATTTTAGTTTAAAAACAACTCATTAATTTGAGCATCTATTAGAATTAGGTAGCTGTGGCTGTGTGGGCTCATTTCTGTGTCCATTATTCCAGGGCTTCTTAAACATCTGCCACTCATGGTCCCTTTACCTGAGAGATTTTATACAACCCTGAGTATACAAATAAAATAGGTGAGCAAATCAAACAAATTTGAAGACCCCTGGGCTGAAGAGCTGATGGACACCTAGCTCTAAATTCTCTAAATTCTCACTAATTTCACTGAGTTATCTTTGAAGTTTGGATGAACGTAGGAAGCTGTCTATTTCCCTTAGGCTTTCCAAATTTAAAAGGGGGTTGGACATTTTAAGAATTCCCTTTAAATAGTCTGAATTTCTTTGGTATGTGCTATGACAGTTCCTTATTCATGTCCAAATCCATTAGTTTGAGTCATCACTTTTTTTCATTAGTTGAGCCAAGGGTCTGTCAATTTTATCTCCTCAAATAACCAGCTCTTAAATTTGTTGATTCTTTGTATTGTTTCCTTTGTTTCTATTTCATTAACTTCCACTTTGATTTTTTTTGTTATTTCTTTCCTTCTACTGGTTTTGAGTTTGTTTTTCTTTTCCCAAATTCTTAAATTACATCAGTATGTCATTTATTTGTGATCTTTCTGATTTTTTTAATGCCATCACTTAGGGCTATAAACATCCCTCTTAGTGCTGTTTTTAATGTGTTCCAGGGGTCTTGTCCTGTTGCATTTTCATTTATTTCCAGAAGGATTTTTCTTTTTTATTTCTTCCTTGCTTTCTTCTTGACCCATTGATAATTTAATAATGAATTATTTGATAGCCATGAATTTTTGTAGTTACTAGAGCTTTGGTGTTGTTTTTGTTTTACTGCTTTATAATCAGAAAGGATACACAGAACTATTTCAATTTTTCTGTATTTTTTTTACATTTGCTTTGTGTTCCAGGATATAGTCTGTTTCAGAAAAACTTCTGTGGGCTGCTGAGCAGAGTGTATATTAATTGGTGTTTGGATGAAATATTCTGTAGGACTCTGTTTGGTACATTTGATGTATGATGTCTTTTAATTCTGTTGTTTTTCTACTTATTTTTGGTCCATATGACCTGTCTATTGGGAGAAATTAGGATATTGAAATCACAAATTACTGTGGTCCTACCACAGCCAGAGTGTGTATTGATGTCCATGGCCCAGGGTGACATCAAAGGCCACATGGATTCCCAGGGTCTAGGCCACAACCTGTGGCCCTGATGGTGGCTTAGGACTGTGTAGCCATCATGGCCTGCTGACCTGGGTAGCCTGTGCTGCCACACAGTGCCATGGTGTTGTTCAAGGCTCGGCTGCCATGTCTAGGTCTCTGTGGCCAAGCAGCAGCCAGGGTCTGGGTTGATGTCTGTGACTCCTGTTGCCATCAAGGGCTGTGCAGATGCACCTGAGACCATGTTGGTGTCTGTGGTGGTTTGACAGAAAATGGCTCCCAAAGGGAGTGGCACTATTAGGAGGTGTGGCCTTCTTGGAGGAAGTGTGTCACTGTGGGGATGGACCTTGAGATTTCTTTGGCTCAAGCTTTCCCTCAGTGTGACAGATAATTGACTTCCTGTTGCTTGCTTCTGAGTCAAGATGTAAGACTATCAGCTCCATCTCCACTTCTGTCTGCACACCGCGAAGATAATGGACTTAAACCTCTGAAACTGTTGAAATCTGAGGGCCATACTCATCTGGCCCTGCCCCTTACTGTCCCTGAGATGAATGGCCCGCCCCACTTTAGACACTGCAACAGGAGAGCTGACCCTACCCCCTGTGGGAAAGCAAACTCCCAGACTTGGGAGAGATTACCCCATACACACCAGAGGCATGGGAGAGCTGGTCCCTATGACATGGGCCTAGGAGAGTTGGCACCACACCTTACCTGAGGGGGGCAGTCCCAGTGGGCCAGACCAACCAGCTCTGCTACCACCCAGACCACATCCTAGGCCATCAATTGATGCACCCTAATATCTACCGCATCTATGACCTACTGAAGTGCACAAAGGAACTGGTCCTGCATAACAGTAACCACAGGATTCCATGACTCAGGGCAACAGCAGGATATCCGAGAGGAGTTTCAGTGATGATGGTGTGCCAGAGGACTTGAACCAGAATAATGACTCATTGCAATAAACATTTTGTGAGTGGGACTGATTGGACAAAAGAGTACACTGAGAGACACACTGTAGCACCCAATGCCACTAGGATGGATGGAGAGTTGTTGGAAAGATGGAGGAACAAGGCGTGTGTGTGTGTGTGTGTGTGTGTGTGTGTGTGTGTGTGTGTGTGTGTGTGTGTGTGTGTGTGTTATGTTGTGTTGTTTTGTTTTACTTTGTTTTTTATTGGAGAGGTTTTGGGGAGGCATAGTGCAGGGGTGAGGGAAGGATATGGGGGGACTGGGAAGTAAGTGGGATTGAAGTGCATGATTTAAAATTCCCCAATAATCAATAAAAAATTATGTCTAAAAAAAGAAAGACAGAAGTCACAAACTTGTAGACAGTTTCTGTTCCACCTGATCCCACAGCCGTTTAGTCCCAAGTAAACACACAGAGGCTTACATTAATTATATACTGTCTTGCTGATGGCTCAGGCTTCTTATTGACTAGCCCTCTCTGCATTATTAACCCATTTCTGTTAATCTGTTTATATCCATGTAGTCTTTGCTTACCAAAGAATGCCCAGGCATCCTACTTCCCGGTGGCTACATGATGACTCTCTGGCAGCCTCTCTCTGCATCCTCTTCCCAGAATTCTCCTCATCTGGTAGCCTCACCTATACTTCCTGCCTGCCTACTGGCCAATCAGTGTTTTATTCATCAAACAATAAGAGAAACATATTTTCAGAAGGACATCCCCCATCACAAACTACAATTGGGTTGGTGTTCATTTGTGTCTTTAATTCCAGTGATACACTTTCAAACACATTGGATGCACCAGAGTTTAATGCTTGTATGTTCAAAATTGTAATGTCTTCTCTGTTTTTCCTTTATTGAAAATAGATTTTCTCATACAATATATTCTGATTATTGCCCCCAGAGCTCCTCCCAGTTACTTCCTACCTACCCTGCCATTTGGATCCAAACCTGTTCTGTCTCTCCTTAGAAAACAAAGAAACATGAAATGAATAATAATAAAGTTCAATAAGATAAAACAAAAACAAACAAGCTGGGATAGAATGAAACACAAACAGAAGAAAAAATCCAAAGAGAAGGCACGAGGAATACATACAGATGCAAGGAATACACACATTGGCACACATGGGAATCTGATAAAACTCAAGACCAGAAACCATAACATACACACAAAGGCCTATAAGATTTATAAAAACAGTAACAATGCCCTGGCTTAACATTATCATTATGAGTCAAAGAAACCTGTAAAGATGCCATAGAGCTTGTTTTCCATTGGTCATTCTGTTAGGCATGGGGCCTAAAATTGAGAATGCTTCAGTCCCCCAGTGAGATTTCCTTGGAGAAAACTCAGTTTTCATTTGCAAATGGTGATCAATTGGAGATTGCTTCTGGGCTAGAGATAGGGACATGTGTCTGCTTCTCCTTTCAGTTCTGGGACCCCAAATGGCACAGACCTGTGCAGACTATATGCATACCACTACAGTCTCTATGAGTTTATATGTGCATCCATCATGCTGCACCCAGAAGGCCTTGTTTCCTAGGTGTCCTGCATCCCCTCTGGCTCTAATAATCTCTCTGATTACCCTTTTGCAGAATACTCTAGACCCTGAAGGAAGAAATTTGATAACAAAATTGCATTTAGGGATGAGGCTTCCAAGGTCTCTCATTCTCTAAACATTGTCTGGCTTTGGGTCTCTGTATTTGTGCCTATCTGCTGCAGTAGGATGCTTGTCTAGGGGCGTCTGAGCAAGGCACTGATCTGTGAGTGTGGCAGAGTGCCATTAGAATCATTTTTATTGCTATGTTTCTGTAACAGAACAGTAGTATTTGTCTTTCCCCTAGGTAGATGGCCTATCTAGTCTGAGGTTCTTGGCCATTCAAGTACTGTCAGGGATGGGCTCCATCTCATGGAGTGGCCCTAGAGTCAAATCAAACTTTGGTTGGTTACTCCCACAAGCTTTGTGCCACTGCAGCCCCAGTGTATCAGACAGGCAGATTCCCATTGTAGAACAAAGGGTTTGTAGCTGGGTTGGTGTTTACCTTTCTCCTTTGGTAGCATGCAGTGTGACTTGCAGTACTGTGAACACTGCTCATAGGGAAGAAGGCTCTAGGGAGGCACCAGGTTAACTTCTTTCATGTAGATATTGTGGAACTTGTATGTATGATATATATATTTGAGATTAGACCTCTGTGGTGTTGGTGAAGATCTTTTCCCATTCTGTAGGATGCCATTTTGTTTTATTCACCGTGTCCTTTGCCTTATAGAAGCTTTTCAATTTCAGGAGGTCCCATTTATTGATTGTTGCTCTCAGGGTCTGTGCTACTGTCGTGACATTTAGGAAGTAGTCTCCTGTGCCAATGCATTCAAGGCTACTTCCCAATTTCTCTTCCATCAGGTTCACTGTAACTGGATTTGTGTTGAGGTCTTTGATCCACTTAGACTTGAGTTTTGTGCATATTAATAGATATGGATCTATTTGCAACCTTCTACATGTTGGCATCCAATCATGCCAGCACCATTTGTTAAAGATGCATTCTTTTTTCATTGTAGTTTTGGCTTCTCTGTCAAAAATCAGGTGTTCATAGGTGTGTGGATTAATGTCAGGGTCTTCAATTCCATTGATCCACCTGTCTGTTTTTATGCCAATACCAAGCTGTTTTTATTTCTATAGCTTCATAGTAGAGCTTCAAGTCAGGGATGGTGATACCTCCAGAAGTCCCTTTATTGTACAGGATAGTTTTAGCTATCTTGGGTTTGTTTTTTGTTTTGTTTTTTCATATGGAAATTGAGTATTATTCTTTCAAAGTCTGTGAAGAATTGTTTTGGGATTGTGATGGGATTGTATTGAATCTGTAGATTACTTTTGGTAAGATTGCCACTTTTATTATGTTGATCCTACCTATCCAAGAGCATGGGAGATCTTTCAATTTTCTGGTAACTGCTTCAATTTCTTTCTCCAAACACTTACAAGTTTCCATAGCAGCATTATTCATAATAGCTATAACCTGGAAACAACCTAGATGCCCTTCAACTGTAGAATGGATAAAGAAAATGTGGTACATTTACATAATGTAATATTACTCAGCTGTAAAAAAAAAAATAGCGTCATGAAATTTGCAGGCAAATGGATGGAACTAGAAAAAAGTTATCCTGAGTGAGGTAACCCAGACCCAGAAAGACAAATACTGTGTATACTCACTTGTAAATGGATATGGATGTAAGGTAAAGGATAACCAGACTACAATCCACAGCTCCAGAGAAGCTAGGTAACAAGGAGGACCCTAAGAGGACACATGGATTGCCCTGGGGAGAGGAAATAGATGACATCTTTTTAACAGCAAATTTTGTTCTTTTTTTTTTAAGTCCCCTTTCCCACAGATCCCATCTGAAACCATCATTGCCACCATTTTGACAAGTTGAGGACAGTGTAGACGTCTTCCTCTGCCTTCTTCCTTCTTTACTTTTAATTTTTTGCATCAGTATTAAATGGGTTTTTGCATACTTTGCATCTTTATTAAAAAGTGTAAACTTTCTTTGTCAAATCTATGGACATGCCCATATATGAAGGAGATGGGTGGGTCAAAAAGGAGTATCAAATGAAGTGATAGGGGCCAGTATGGGAAATAGAAGACCTGTATAACATTGCCAAGATGATATGCCATTAGAAATGACCGTGTAAAGGGTTAGTTTTTTGTTGTTGTTGTTGTTGTTTTTTAAAGAAAGGTTATTACAATGTATTTTGTGGCAGGTTTACAACACTTCAAGTTTTGAATAAGAAGGAAAGAGAAAATAAGTAAATAAAAACAACAATACCCAGATCCTTATAAAAAGGTCATAGTCTTAGGAGTTCATCTAAACCTTAGGAATTTCTCAGTTACCTCCTGTTAGCTGTACCAGTCAGTGATTAAGTAGAATTTCAAGTTGTATAGGCTTTATTGTTTATTGCTGGTTTATGACCTTAATAAAGTGTAATTATGTATTACCAGCAGGGTGTTTTAACTGTGACTATTGTATAAAAACAGATCTTGATATCCTTCAGAAGCACATGAAGTTTGCAACTCTCCATCCTGACCACTTTTGTAAAAAACGGCAGTTATCTTGGACCTTTTAAACACAAATTTTAAACTCAACAGAGTTGTGACAAGTAAAATGATTATTGTTTATACTGTGGTATGTTTTTGATTATAGAAGACAATGCTTTCTTTTCCAGTTGTCTTTGAGAATAAAAGAAAAACAAATCTTCAGATGCAATGGTTTTGTGTAGCAGATCATCATTGTCCTGTTTTGCAAATACTGGAGGAGCTTTAACCAATTTGACAAAGAGCTAGAATGCAACTTTGCTTACAAACATTACTATTCAACTCCTGATTAATATGTTCTAATTTTCTGAGAGCACACAAAAATAAGTGTGGATAAAACGTGAAAAAAAAATTATCCTGTCTATCTTTTGTCTCTGAGCTTTTAATTATCTGCACATCTTTCTTTACTTCTGCGCCCCTGGGTGGCTGGCCCGTCATGTCCTCCTCTCCTTCTTTTCTTGCTCCTTGCTCTTCACCTCCCAGATTTCTCCTCCTATTTGTTTTCTCTGCCCGCCAGCCCCGCCTATCCTTTCTCCTGCCTTGCTATTGGCCATTCAGCTTTTTATTAGATCAACCCGGTGTTTTAGACAGGCAAAGTAACACAGCTCTACAGTCAAGCAAATGCAGCATAAAAGAATGTAACACATCTTTGCATCATTGAACAAATGTTCTACCGCATAAACAAATATAACACATCTTAAAATAATATTCTGCAACAGCTTTGATTTGCATTTCCCTGGTGCCTGAAAACATGGAACATTTAAGTGTTTCTCTCAGCCATTTGAGTATCCTCTTCTGAGAATTCTCTCTTTAGCTCTGTACCCCATTTCTCTTTCACTGGGGGTTCTAGGTCTGATTAAATTGCCTATCTTATCTTGATTAAACTTTGGTATGTGGTATACACTGATAAAATTATCCATTTCTTTAAGATTTTCCAAATTGATGGACTGCAGGGTTTTTAAAGTATGTCCTTGTGATTCTCTGGATTTCCTTGGTGTCCGTTGTTACGTCTCCTTTTTCATTTCTGATTTTGTTAATTTGAATCTTCTCTCTCTCTCTCTCTCTCTCTCTCTCTCTCTCTCTCTCTCTCTCTCTCTCTCTCTCTCTTTCTCTCTGCCTTTCAGTTGATTTAGATAAATGTTTGCCATTCTTACTGATATTCACAATGAACCAACTCTTTGTTTCAATGATTCTCTGTATTTTTTTGTTTCTATTTTTTCATCCCTGAATGATTATTTCCTGACATCTACTCCTTTTGGGTGTGATTTCTTCTTTTTGTTCTAGAGCATTCATGTGTGCTGTTAAATTATGAGTGTCAGATCTCTCCATTTTTTGCAGACCTCCTTCATTGTGTCCTACAAGTTTAGGTATGTCCTGCATTTATTTTCATTCAATTCCAGAAAGTTTTTAATTTCCTTTTTATTTCTCTCACGACCCATGTTTCATTCAGTAGCAAGTTTTTCAGTTTGTAAGTTTTCTGTTGTTGCTGTTGAAATCCATTGTCTGATAGGATACAAGGCATTTTTCAATTTTCTTTTATCTATTGAGACTTGCTTTCTGTCCAAGTACATGCTCAATTTTGGAGAAAGCTCCATGAGGTACTGAGAAGATGGTACATTCGTTTGTGTTTGGTTAAAATGTTCTGTAGATATCTGTTAGGTCCACTTATTTTATGACATCAGATAGCTCCAGCATTTCTGGTTAGTTTTTGCCTGGATGACCTTCCTACTGGTGAGAGTAGGGTATTAAAGTCATCCACTATCACTTTTTAAGGTCAATATGTGATTTAAGCTGTAATAACTTTAATGTACTTTTTCGGTGCATGTATGTTAAGAATTTCAGTATCCTCTTGGTGGATTCTTCCTTTGATGAATATGTAGTGTCCTTCCCTATCTCTTCTGATTAGTTTTGGTTTGAAGTCTGTTTTGTTAGGTATTGAAATGGCTACATCAGCTTGCTTCTTAGGTCCATTTGTTTCAATTAACTTTTTCTATCTTTTTCCCCTGAGATGATGACTATCCTTGATGGTAAAGTATGTTTCTTTGATTCAACCGGAGGATGGATCCTGTTTTTGCATCCATTCTGTAAGTCTGTATCTTTTTATTCAGAAATTGACACCATTGATGCTGAAAGGTACCAATGAGCAGTGTTTGTTTATTCCTGTTATTTTATTGTTATTATGGGGTTTTCCACCTCTTTTGATTTGCTGGTCTAGGATTATTTATTCCTTGTGTTTTGAAGGGGTGTTCTTGACCTTTTAAGGTTGGAGTTTTCCTGGTAGAAATTTCTATCAGGCTGGATTTATAGATAGAGACTGTTTGAAATTTTTTTATCATTAGATGTCTTTCTCCATTTACTATGATTGAGAGTTTTTCTGGTTATTATAGTCTGTGTGGTCTCATAGAGTTTGTAGAACATCCTTCTAGCCCCTCTGGCTTTTAGAGTCTCTATTGACAAGTCAGAGGTAATTCTAATAGGTTTTCCTTTATATGTTATTTGGTCTTTTCCCTTTAAGCTTTTAATAACCTTTCTTCTGTATGTTTACTGCTTTTACTCTTACGTGCTGAGGGGACTTTGTTTTCTGGTCTAGTCTATTTGGTTTCTGCATGATTCTTCTACCTTGATAGGCACCTTTATGTTTAGGGTAGAGATACTTTCTTCTGATTCTGTTGAAAATATTTTCTCTGCCTTTGACCTGGGTTTCTTTTCTTTCCTGTATTCCTATTATTCTTAGATTTGGTCTTTTCATAGTGTTCCAGATTTCTTGAGTGTTTTGTGTCAGAATATTTTAGATTTAAAATTTCTTTGACCAAGAAAAATGCCATGTCTTCTATCCTGTCTCATTGCCTTAGATTCTTTTTTTCATTTCTTGTATTTGGTTGGTGGTTGCCTCTGAGGATTCTGTTTGAGGTCTTAAATTTCTCCTTTCCATATTTCCCTCAGTTTGGGTTTTCTGTATTGATTTTGTTTCCACATTATTGTCTTGAACTGTTTTCTTCCTTTCATTCCACTGTTTGTGTTTTCATAGATTTCATTAATGGATTCATTCATAACTCTTTAAGGACATCTAATATATTTCAAAAAGGCTATTTTGAAGTCCTTATCTTTTGCTTCGGCTATAGTCCCTTTCTCAGAACCTACTGTAGTAAGTTTGCTGGGCTCTGGTAGAGATGCATTGTCCTGGATGTTTTGGTCATGTTTTTACGTTGGCTTCTAGGCAGCTGGTTTGGGATAATTACAATTCTAGGTGCTGAGATCTGGTCTTGTCTTTACTGGGTAGGAGTTCCATTCATTGATTTCTGTTGCTCTCTCGCTTAGAAGAGTATGATGGCTGTGGGCTGCCTGGTAGGGAATACTTGTGAGATCCTTCCAGGTGTGGCTACTGGGGAGTTCTGGGTAGAATGTGTTTGTAGGTATTGGGAGTTGAAGTTTAGAAATGAGAATGGTGCAAAAGGGAGTGTGGCTGAAGGGGTCCACAGGAAGGAGGAAAGCAGGCTGTGACACCAGGATCTGCATAGTCTTCTGGGCATGAGGACAGAGAAAGATGGGTATCCACATCTTGGAGTCTGCTACAGAGCTGAGGATGAGGCTGGGAGATTAGATTGGGAGGAGAGGTGGGAGAACAAAGATTGCCTAGCTACTTCTCTGGGCCAGCATGGCCTGTGGGTTCCAAGGGAACTGTAATGTCATCTTGGCTAACTTTTTCCTTGATCAGAATTCCATCCCTTCTTTATTATTTCTTGTTAGTTGTAGATTGAAGTCTATTTTGTCACATATTAGAATGCCAATGCCTACTTGCTTCCTGATCGTATTTCCTCAGAATATTTTCCATCCTTTCACTTTAAGCTAACATCAGTTTCTTGTAGACAACAGCAGGGTGGTGTTTTCTTTTTTAATCCATTCATCCAGCTGTGTCCTTTGATTGAAAAGTTGAGGCCACTATTACTCAAGTACTGCTCAAATTATTATTGACAGGTCTGTGTGATTGAAGGCATTTGGTGATTTTTGTTTGTTTGGGATTTAGTTGTCTCTTTTGGTTGTTTTGTTGTTGCTGTTGCTGTTGCTGTTTTTGCTTTTCTATTTGTCTCCCTTAGTCATAATTTGTGATTCAGTAATAATAATTTCATTTGTTTTTCTTCCACATTATCTTAAATATGTTTATTGCTCCTTAGGACTGGCTTGGTGGACATAAATTCTTTTTTTCCTAATATGTTTGAGTAGAATTATGTAACTTCTCTACTCCACTTCCTCTCTCTAGCTTCACCCACCCTCAAGGCCCTTCCATGCCCCCCAAAGCTGATAAAGCTGATAGCCTCTTTATCTTTGATTATATTTGTTATGTGTGTGCATGTAAGGGTGTGTGTGTGTGTGTGTGTGTGTGTGTGTGTGTGTGTGTGTGTGTGTCCCTTTTTGTTAGTGGTGTGCATATGGTTTCAAGGCTGATCACTTTGCTTTGGACAATCAGAAAGGGGGCTTATCCCTGGGAGAGGCTATTTCTTCTTTTCCCAGCAGTCAACGGCTGACTGTAGTTCAACGTCTGGAGGTGAGACCCTACCAACTCTGTCTCCATATTAACATGCCCATTGATATTTATATTGCTATGATCTTGTTTATGGAGCCATTCCTAGCAGAGACTTTTTACAGCAGACTTCCTGGCATTCTGGCTCTTACAATCTTTTTATCTCCTCTTCTGCAATGTTCTCTAAGCCATAGATGTACTCACTAGCTGTGATGTAGATGTATCTGTTGGGTCTGGGCTCCCCAAGATCCATGATCTCTGCATTATCAGTAGACATAAATTATTCTAGTCTGTTTATATCATGGAAAGATTTTCCTCCTTCTTCAACTATAGCAGATAGTTTTGCTCAGTACAGTAGTTTGGGTTGGAGTCTATTATCTTTTAGAGCTTGGAGTACATTTCTGCGGGCTTTCCTGGTTTTCAAAGTTTCCATTGAGAAATTATTCTGATGGGTTTTCCTTTATATGTAACTTGTATTTTTTTTCTTGCAGCTTTTTAATACTTTTTCTTTGTTCTGCATTTTTAGTTTTTTAACTGTGCTATCCTGTGGGGGGGCTTCTTTTCTGATCTTGTATTTGGAGATCTATGTGTTTCTTGTATCTGTATCTTTCCCTAGTTTGGAAAAGTTTTCTTTTATGGTCTTTTTGAAGGTCTGGTCTGTGTCACTGATTCAGGATTCTTCTTCTGTGCCTATAATTTGCAGATTGGTCTTTCAGTAGTGTGCCATACAGAGTTCCTACATGTTCCTTTCCTGTGACTTTTTCTTATTCTTTGCTTGTGTGATCTAATTTCTCTACTTTATCTCTAAGTCCTGCTATTCTGTCTTCTACTTGATCCATACCACTTGTAAGGCTTTCCCTGAATTTTCTATACAGGTTATTGAGCTTTTCAATTCTATCTTAATTTCTCTTTGAATTCTCTTCAATATTTCTATCTCTTTATCGAATTCCATTGTCAAATCCTGGATTGTCTTTATCTTCATTTCATTCATCTTTATGTTTGTGTTTTCTTTGGCATCATTCTGATCTTTTTTCTCTTTGAGTTCATCGAGCTGTTTTTGTATTTATATCCATTGAGTTTACTTTTAGGTCTGCTCTGTGGAATGTTCAAGTGGTTCACAGGATAGTTGCCCTCTTAGTCCCTGAATTGAGGTGCCTTAGGAATTGGAGATACAGTAGTGCTGAGCTTTCTAGGCTCTTCCCAACAGAGTGGTTTAATTACAGCTTCTCTTATGATCAGCTCTACCCTTGTTCTGGGATCATAGGCAGAAGACTATGGCTGGTACCAATTCCCTTCTCTGATGCCTACTTTACACAGCTTGGGGTCGTGTCTAAGACTGGTTTTGCTTTTACTTGTTTTTTATTGAAAATATTTTTCATATAATATATTCTGATCATGGTTTCCTTTCTTCTATCTCCTCCCAGACCCTTCCCAGCTCCCCCTTCCCACCTAATTCCGTGTCCCTCCCTCCCTCCCTCCCTCTCTCTCTCTCTCTCTCTCTCTCTCTCTCTCTCTCTCTCTCGAAAACAGAAAGGAAAAATGTTTTGTTTTGTTGTGTTTTCTTTTGGAAACTCACCTTTTCTCTTTCCTTTGTGGAACAGTGTGGGGAGAAAAGGGTTCTTTCCTTCCCAAATCCTATGTTCTGTGCTTCCTCCAAGGCAGGTCTGCTGCTTCCCACACTGATCTGATGTTCAGTGTTTCTTACCTTATATCTGGCTCACTGTCGATTACCAGGGGCCTCTCTTTCCTTTTATGCTTCCCACCTCTTTTTAACACCACAAGTCAATGAGTTCTTCAGATCTCTGGGAATAGGATGATGCTGTTTGTTCTGTATGTTGCATTATCAGTATCAGTGTCCTCAGCTCGAAGTGTTTTGGTCTTAAGTTAGTTTTGTTTTGATAGTGAGTAATTATCACAGAAATATTTGGCACATTTTTGTGGGGAACATATATTTTTATTTTTAGTTACTATACATTCTTTTGGTTCAGATATTGTTTTGTAGACTAATAATTTTATTTCAATGTAAGAGTATCTGTCTTCTCATTGATGTTTTAAACCTATATACCTATACATGTCCATTATATTAATGTTTATTAGCTTTAATTTCTATTTCCTCATTTCTACTTACCATTTCTATGTTTTGTTACATTGTATTTTCCCTGCCATCTATCAAGTGGGGAAATTTTTCTTCTATTTGAAACTTAAGGACCAGCTTAAGTTTCTTAGTATTTTTCCTTGGACTTTCTTCCTACGATGAAACTCTTAGTTATTTACCCCTTGTCCTCTGAGTTCTGCTTCTGTTGTTATCGGAAAGATGGGAGGAAATGGGACAATTACTAGAAAAGAATTTCAGAGAAAGTATAGACTTGGCATCCATTAAAATCCTAGTGTGGGAAGAAAATTAAGGTGATGTAAGCCAAGGCAGGAGATGAAGAGATCAGAGTTTTACAATCATCACAAGAGAAAAACAACCTCATTCAGAGCTGTGGATGAAAATATAAAGTAGATACATTGACAGATATAAATTATTCTGTGGAAACAAACTTCACCTTAGTTATACATCCTATATATACATGATAAACTCATGCTTAAACCAACTTTCTTCCTATTATTTGAAAGCTTTTGATAGGAAAAATATCTGGTTAAAATGGAATTGAAACTTGGGAAAAGGTTTAACAAGGATATTTATTACCTGTAGTGGGGTGGCATTGTTGTCAGTGGGCTTTCAGGAAACTAAGTTATTGAGGTACAGTGTGCTGGGGTGAAAAAAATACCACCAAGAAACACTCAGTGCTATGGAAACCCACGCCTCAAGCCTAAGGAAATATATTTATGATTAATTCTACCCACATTCTGTCTCATCTCATAAATACTATGCCAGTGATTAATTTTTGTATGTTTTAATTGCTGATGGCGCATGGCTCTTAGTTAGAATGAAAGAAAATTAAAATCACAGAAGCCAAGAGAGGTAAAAAGTTAATCTTAAATCAAGCACCGTTCACCTGCCAGGAAAATAATATAATAAAATAAATCTCATTTCTTTACTGTACAGAGTCACTGCTCTAACTACTTAGAATGTTTTGGAGACTAACTCAGGAGAATCCTTATTAGGTAATAAATGTTTAACTCATTACTCCTGTGTCAATATTAATTGTTATGAACTTCTCCTTCCACATAAATGCTGTACTGTTGACAGTACTTTGGGATTTAAGATGAAACATAAAAACATATTCCATAGTGAAAGTGTCAAATCGAAACTGAAGCCCCACAGCTTCCTTGGATCTGACTGTAGAAGTCCATGGAGACTCACAGGCTTTGTGGGTGCAGTCACTCTCAGTGTGTGATAGTCTTCTCTTGCAAGTTCTTCATAATAAACTCTTAATGATTTTTCTAAAAGGAGCCTAGATGATTTCAAGTTCCCTATGGCTCCATAATTCCAGTCTTTAAAATCAGTATTTATTGACATTTTATGAGTCAACAAACATTTGTTGAGCTCCACTGTGATGTGCATTATATTGGTTGATGAATTGAAAAGAATATGTCCAGGGCTGCTACCCTCAAGGTCTTTGTAAGCTGAGTATATGGAGATAAAAATATATGTATAAATTTTTCAAGGAAGTACACAGGACTCAAAGTGAAGAGTGATGAACTCTACTACGCAGCTACCTAATGTCAGATGGAACCCTTGCTCTATAAAGTAGTGCTGCCCTATGGAAACCTTTTACAAAAGTCACAAAGCAAACATCAGAAACAGTACCGTGATTCAAATTGGACCTACCTGTGAGCAAAGCAAAAGCCAGTTCATTAACTCTCCAACTCCAGATCTCAGAGCTCTCTGGCTCTCTCCTAAGAAGATTATCTTCAAGTAAAGCCTGCTGTGTGTCAGCTACAAACACAGAGAGGGTGAGGGAGGGAGAGAGAGAGAAAAGGACAGAGAACTTAAGTCAGACTTACTGCCCAGTTCTTCATTCTTCTATATTAAAATAAGCAACCAGAAATCACCAGGCATACAGAAAAAGGCAGCTGTGTGAAAGAAGTCTAAGGTACTTTTCCTGTACATCAGGTGAGGACAAAAATAAGTGAATGTAAAGTGGTGAGCCCCTTAAGAAACCAGAGAAATTTCACAAGACTTTTCACCCATAAAATAAGAGCAAGATGTTAAGAAAAGGAACTAGTTAAAGGCATGGAAGAAATATAAAAAGTTTAAGGTTAAAATTAAGTAAGAATGACCAAGGTGGGGAAGAAGTGAGAATTACTTCAAAACGCAAAGTGAAAAGACTCGGATGTAGAAAATATGAAGCTTTTAAAAGACAAATAAAAGGTGAAACTAATAAGGATCCTAAGAAAAGTGTCTGGAAAGTGTGGGTCTCTTTTTTTCCTCAGGGGTCATTGACCACTGGTTCATGAGTGTGACGGGAGCAGGAGCAGTGAACAGGGTGCTGACAGCTATGAGTATGAGGGAGATAGCCCTCCAGAAGATGACTTCAGTGAGACAGTTCAACTTTATCTCAGAGTACAGAAAATATATAGGATTGGGAAGCCAGGGGACAAACCCTAATTTGCATGAAGTGACATGCGGCTATCCTATAACTGGATTAATAGAAGCACAGCCCTATCAAAATGGCTATGGCATTAGCCTAATTACCATGTGGGCAGCAGGAGGAGTGTTTGCAGGGAACCTGGAGATAAGTCAGGCACCCAGGCCTAGAGACATACTCCACATAAGGTTAGATAGGGAGAGGAAGCCTCCTCTAGAAGGGTGGGGAGTCCTCCATGTTGCTGTGCTTAGAGAGAGCTGCCAGATCATGGTTGACTGCAACATCTGACCAGCAGGGCCGCCCAACAGAAAGGAAGATAGTGAAAAATGAAAATAGTAGAATAGGGTAGGCAACATGGACCATTAGGTAAAGGTACTTGCTACTAACCGTGTGGATCTGAGAGTGAGCTCCAGAATGGCACAGATAAAGGAGAGAACTGAACCCTACATGTTATAATCTGACTCCCACACTCATGCCCTGTCACATGCACAGCCACACAAATACAGAAACAAGTTTCTACAGGTTGTACTGTAAGAATCCGATTTTGTTGTTGTTGTTGTTGTTGTTGTTGTTGTTTTTCGAGACAGGGATTCTCTGTATTGCTTTGGAGGCTGTCCTGGAACTTGCTTTGTAGACCAGGCCCTGAACTCGTAGAGATCCTCCTGCCTCTACCTCCTGAGTGCTGGGATTAATGGCATGTGCCACCAAGACTCAGATTTTAATTGTGGTTTGGATTATAGATACAGCAGCTGACAAGCAAGGCCAAGCTGCCGGAGTTTTTATAAAACAGGATGGAACTGTTCCTGGTCCTGCGACTGAAGGAAGGGTGGCTTACTCTGTCCTCAGGCTCTTGCTAGATTCCAGGATGCCAAATGTCCATCTCCAGACTCGTAAACTACCTGTATAATGCCTTAAGATTTCCTAACTGACAGGAAGGGGAGTGCATAGATTATACAAATGACACTCTTGACCACTAAGTACAATGGAGCTTAATAAAACTTTGCTGCTTTTGACCCCCAGCCAAAATGCCCCAATAGAGATTAGGATCAAATAAGCAGCACACTTGGCCAAATTTAAGGCACTTGTTATACTACTGGATGCTGTTTCTTTCTCATAGTTCTTATTAAATAGTGGACAATAGGTGAGAACTCCTGAAAGTAAGTTGTCTTCAGAGACTGACTGACTAGTTAGAACTGCCATACCATGTCTTGTACCCCGCTCCAAGATGTCGATGAGGACACCTGGAAGGTCTGGTTGGGGCTGAGATCCTGGTGCTAAAGACTGATGCTGATTGGGAACTGTGGGTGCAGCAACTAAAGGAGAAATACCAGTTCCTTTATCAGGTATGTGGAGAACAAGAATTCAGACAGTGATTGGTTCCAACTGGAGTCCAACAAGGAAGGACCGAGTGGTTTGAAAAATATCAGTTCATCAATGACTTCCTCAAATCAGTTGGACAACAGGTTTGGAATTCCTATCACACATCCCACTACTGCTCCAGAAATTGTAGTCCCTCAAATGGATGGGAAGACTGCAAAGATGTACAGGTTGGCAAAACCGGTCTGACCAATCATTTCAAAATATTGTAGGCCAAGGATGTGGCCAAGTTTGCACTAGCTCATCCCTGGCACTGGAGCTGGATCCTTGGCTGGCAGTGGAAGCCCCTGATACGACTCAGAAGAGTATGAGCCAGCGCAAAGAAAAATGAACCAATGAAGGATCAAGCCAACCAGGCAGGACAGGGAGACTTGATAGGCTGTGTTCCTGTTTTCTTGTGACTCATGATTCCTTCAAAGTTCACCCCTGGTTGGTACAAAGTAGCAATAGCAGGAAGAGGGGAAATCCCAACAATATAATAAGGTTACAAAGTTTCTAAATTAAGCCCTACAGGGAGGTGAAAGTCTTGGGTCTTGAAATAGGCAAATCATTGTCCAGAGATCTACAAGGATGACACCAACTATCCATCTAAGCAACAGAGGAGAGGCTACCTTAAATGCCCTTCCCTGATAATGAGATTGATAACTACCTTATATGCCATCCTAGAGCCATCATCCAGCTGCTGATGGAAATAGAAGCAGATACCCACAGATAAACACTGAACTGGAATCCAGTTGCAGAGAGGGAGGAGTGATGAGCAAAGAGGTAAAGACCAGGCTGGTGAAACCCACAGAAACAGATAATCTGAACAAGTGGGAACTCATGGGCCCCAGACTGATAGCTGGGAAACCAGCATAGGACTGACCCAGACCCCAGGAACCTGGGTGTCAGTGAGGAGGCCTCGGAAATCTATGGGGCCTCTTGTAGTGGATCAGTACTTATCCCTAGCGTAGGAATGGACTTTGAGAGCCCATTCCACATAGTGGGATACTGCCTCAGCCTAGATACAGGGGGGAGGGCCTAGGCCCTATCCCAAAGTATATGACAGACTCTTAAGACTCCCCCATGGACAGCCTCACCCTCCCTGGGGAGCAGAAAGGTATGGGATAGGTAGAGTGTTAGTGGGGGGCAGGGGAGGAGGGGAGGGAGAGGGAACTGGGATTGACATGTAAAACAATCTTGTTTCTAATTTATATAAAAATGGGGGAAAAAAGGAAAGAAATAGGCAATTCATACTCCTTAGGGCCCAGGAGGCATCTCCAAAGGCATAGGGTGTAACTCCCAGAACATTGTTTTGTTTGTTTGGGGGGGGGTTGTTTGTGGGGGTGTTTGTTTGTTTGTTTGGTTGGTTGGGTTTTGTTTGTTTGTTTCTGGAGACAACCTGTCAATAAAAGCTGCTTCCCTTGGGGGGAGGGGGCAGGGACAGGGTGAGGGGAGAGAGAGAGAGAGAGAGAGAGAGAGAGAGAGAGAGAGAGAGAGAGAGATGCTCTGCAGAGATTGGAATGTTCAGGTTCAGAGACTATTTACCTTATCTTGGGTTAGCTTTAGTCTCCATAACAGCCATTCCTTTCCCACCTCTGCATCTGAACTAACATCTGTGACTAATAGATAAAAGCCTTTGGATCAAACAACTAAGCAGACTACTGGCTTCCATTAACCCAAAGGCCAAGAATGTCATCAGGTAGCCTCTTAGAGGGATTGGAGAGCTTCCTGCATCTTGCTGTAACCACCTCTCTGGTGTAGCCACCAATGTATTTAAAACTTTCCTTGATTTATGATTTTCTTTATTATGTGAAACTATGAAACTTCATGAAGATTCTTCCATGTTGGAACGTGGAATTTGAGGTAACTTAAATTTGTGCTCCCCAACCACATTCACTCCAATTGGCTCGAGAATAAACTGTCTCTTATTCCCTTTAAGATGAAAGCTGTGGTTTTCGTGTCTAGAGCAGGTAAAGGCATTGCCAAGCCTGAAGATTGCAGTTCAGTCTCTGTGGCCCATGTAGTGGAATGAGAGAACAAACAGACTCCTGTGAGTTTTCCTCTTCATCCACATGTGGATTGCAGCAGGTGGACACACACACACACATGCATGTGCACACACACACACACACACACACACACACACACACACACACACACACACACACAAAATTTGGGGCAAACAGTCTTCTTTTCCAAGACAAGTTCAACAAGTACACCCCAGCCAAGCGTCTCTCCAGCCCCAGCCTCAGCTATCACTGCAAACAGGTCAGAGTGAGGGCACACATCTCCTAGAACTCATCAGTAACAGAAGATTTTGCTACAGGGTAAGCAGTGATTCATTTAATGGATGACCAATTTAAACTTGGATTAACACCCAAAGCAAAAGTAGAAATCAATTCAGGTGTAGCTTTGCACACTCATATTAACTGAGTTAACTCATATGTTTTATTACAGGCTTGGGCACCTTTGTTAGTTTACAATTCAGAGGCCTCCTCAGCTCAAGTCGGTATCCATTTAGAAGAATATCCCATACCCATAAACAAAGAGCCTCACAGTCACGAGATGAGTTCATCCTTACACTAAAATCATCCTGAAACACGTTAACTGGCTCTCCTAAAGCCACTTTAAACTTCTCTCCTTGTGTGTACTCTTTGATTAGTCTGTGAGCCTTACATAGCCTTTGCTCACTTCTAAAATCCACACCTCTATACTTTGGTGCCTGAAGGCAAGTCCGATAGAGGCTAGCATGGTTGCTTCCCCAGAGTCAACTGTGTAGTCAGACTTTCATTGGACTGCCAGCCTGTAAATAATGACATGGAAACTTATTATTAATTATGAAAGCTTGACCTTTAGCTTAGTCTTGTTCCCAAATAGCTCTTATAATTTAATTAACCCATAGTTTTAAATCTATATTCTGCCACATGGCTTGGTTACCTCTTGTCTGTACCATATGTCCTACTTGGTCCACATCTCCCTGGTGTCTCTCCACCACTCTTCTTCCCAGGGTTCTCTCTCTCCCAGGGTATCCCACCAATTCTCTCCTGCCTAGCTGTTGTCCACTTAGATCTTTATTAAACCAATCAGGGTGACATATCTTCATAGAGTGTAAACAAATATTCTGCAACATTTTTTCCTTTTTGTCTAAATAAAAAGGAAAAGGCTTAACCGTAACACAGTAAAACTATATATAATTAGAACAATTATCAGGTAAGAATTACATTTACAATGTCCAGTTGATTTGTATTTGGAAATTTGCAGAAATACTCTAGTGTCTCTCCTATCTTGATGAGTCCAAAGTTTATACCTAAACCATTCTCTATAATTCTCTGTATTACCAACCCAAAACTATCTTTTTAGACATCAAAACATTTTCTTAGATAAACAACTTAAGCTTTTATGCCTTTCAACTTATACACATTATATCTCTTTTGTGAGAGGTTCTTTTTTCCAAATATGGTAACTGGGAAAACTGTAACTATCTAGTCTTCATCCCCCATCAGAGACTCAAGAAGGATATGATATTACTTGAGTAAACAGGAAGTGCAGAGCAAGCAACTTCCAAAACTATAAAAAATGACAAAGACAGCTGGCTACCTGGAGAGTCACCAAGATTCTCTGCAATGTTGGGACATCCATCTTTGGTCTACAGGCCTAGAATATCTGACAGACTATTCTGTGAAGTGCCACACCAAATCCAGTAGATTCTGTGTGACAAGTTCCACAGACTGAGGCAATAACTTCAAAAGAAGGAGGTCTCCTGGAAACGGTTGTGGAACTCCCAGCCAGAGAAAAATATTGGGCTGTGATTCTTGTGGCAATGTCTGTTTTTCTTCTATTCCTTTTTTTCACATTAATAAAATGTTCCTAAAAGCCTATGCTGACATTTTAAACAAAAGAAATATATAAGGAACCATCTCCTGAGATGGGGTTACTAGCCATGATCTCATCTCAGGAAAAACCAGCCCTTTCCAAATCATTCACGTCATTCACATAAGTACAAATAGCAAAAACTTTCCCAACAATAAAATTTCAGATGGCTGTACATGTGTCATCAAAAGTGGGCTTAAGTGTCTGGTAATGAAAACTTTTAATAAGAAAGAGTTAAAATAATTAAAATAGTTCAATACCTCAAAAAACTCACAAGAACTAGGTAATAGATGTTAAACAATAACTGACTATAAAAATATATTAATTTGATTTAAGAAATATGTGGTTAGCCTTGGATGATCCTATGTTAATCAAGGACGGTCTTATGTTTTGACTAATCAAGGACAAATTTTATGTTTTGATTAACCCTGGATGATTCTATGTTTTGGATTTCTGTGTTACTGTGCTAAGTAGCAATAATGTCATATGTTTGTGTTTGTTTAACAAAAACATCCCCTGAGAAAATATCTCTATAAAAAAAAACCTTGTTTGAGAAATGCAAAATACACTCAGATTCAAACTGCCTCTGTGTTTGTTTCTGTTTGTCACCGCCGAATCCTTTCCCACCTATTCTTCGAGGACCCTCATCCCAGGGACTCCCATACATGGCTGGAGTCGTCCATGGCAGTGAAGCAGGAATTTTGAAGGACTGTCCTACCTTGTCTTAGCAAAGTTTGGCAGTCACCTTTGTATGTACCCTGTTTGCTCTATTTGGACAGCATACTGTCAGCAGTCTAGGCAAGGGCAGTTTCTTGCCCTGAGGATAGCTTTGCTACAAGAAATAAAACTCCATATGGAGGTTCTTTGATGCCAAATATCCTTTTTTGAAATAGATTGGTGCTGCTAGGAGGTGTATCTGGCTGTCATGAAAAGCCTTATGTTATTAAAACATCTTAAAAGCTATATTCTGAGGGTCTCTGAAGTGTTTTAAGATCACCTATCTATCTAAAATATATGTCTAACCTTGAAAACGTACCTAACATGACTGTAAGTTTGATTTTTATAGATTACTAACCTTCATTTCTTAATTATCTTAAATAGTTTGTAATAATAGCTTTCAAGGACTAGAACTTTACATTTTTAAACGAACTGCATAGGTACAATATATTAAATAAGAGTAGAAACGTATTTACAGCATGTATGACAAAAATAACCTTAATTTTGTATCAATATGCAAACATCCATACCAATGTAAAATATTTGAGCCTAGTAGTTGCTTTTTAGTCTAAAAGTAGATTCAATAATCTATCCTTTTAGCCTATACTTTCTATATCACCCCCTTTTTATTTTCTGAAATTGAGCCTTGAATCCAACCTCCCTTGCTTAGTTTTTTTTTCTGACCATGACCAGGAACAACTTGCAACCAACCCCCTAACCAATGACATCCATAATCTAAAAGACCATCCACCCCACATTTTGGGAACATGGGCATCATGTTTTCTAGACTTCTTCCAGTTGTATGGGGTTACAGCATCTTTAGGAGACCCTGAGAAAATTGACATAATGGTCAAGTCCTGGAAGAGCTATTTGGCTGTTGTCCAGTCTCTGTGTGATAGGAAGTTGTAAAGCTTATCTGATGTCCTGGCTGGAGTAGTCTGTGAGGCTGAACCATCTCAGCTAGAAGCTTAGAAGTTGTTCTGAATGTAGAATTTTGAGGAAACTATAACAGAGGCATTTTGATAGGCTGGATCACCTGAAATACTTTACACACACACACACACACACACACACACACACACACACACACACCTGCATTAACACTAGTATGGGATGTGAGGTGTGGATAAGTCAGCTAAAGATATTTTTCTGTTTTCAGTTTATTCAAGTGAAAGGCATTTGTTAACTTTATAAGTCTGTTTCAACTGTATAACCAAATCTCTATCCATGCCATATGAAAGAATGACATATAATAATAAGTCATGAGGACTCTGTAGCCAGCAAGGTTTATCATTTTTCATCCAGTCTCAGAACTGTTCCCATGTAGAGGGGCCAACATATACATCACCTTTTGTTTTGCTTTTTTTTTTTTTATGTCTACAGTCAAGATTTTCAGGAGGTCTCCCCAATCAAATCTGATCTTTATTTTGAAGAAATCCATAGTGTTTTTCTTCCTGTGGAAACAAAAGCATAACCTTTCCCCCAATGCAACACATTTTCTGACTTTCATTGTAAAGTTAAGACTTTCTTAAAATATATAGGTTAATTTAATTTAGCAGTTATTTCTAGAATCCAATGCCTCCCAGAAGTGTTTGTCTTTTGCTCATCAGCATTCAAGAAATGTAAAATTAACAAAGCAACATATAGGATTCAGGTGCCCTGTATTATGGTATTTCCCATCCTTGCTTAACTCATTTTATATTACATTACTCTCTCTTTAAAGACTTCATTTTATTATTTTTAAACTTTTTTCTGTGACTATCCCATTTTTCTTTTCTTTCTTCAGTACCTAAGTACCTATTAAAACATACTATATCTGTCCAGAGGTTTTCGTAGTCTGGACCTGACTTTTTGTACATCTGCAGTATTCTCTGACAGCTTGGGCCAAAGCTTAAACTGTTAAGCAGAGGCTTGACACCATGCTGGCTGGTACCAGCAGGAGCTACATTTATAACCCCAGCTCTGGGAAGTTTCTGAGCCCACTTTCCAGAGTCCCTGTGAGCAGCTATCTACTGATGTCTACTTAAGGAGAGGTCCAGGCAGTGACTGTTGCAGCACCAGTCAGCATGACTTCTCTGTTTGTGTTGTTGTTGTGCCACACGCTGGAGCCCCACAACTGCTCTGTGTCTGTCAGCAACCTGGACATCTGGGAAAAGACCATCAGTCCCTTGAAACCTTCCCAAGCCACCCTCTCCAAGCTTTTTACCATAGCTTCCTGCCCTACTTCTCTGATTACAGCCACCACTTCCCATTGGTGACATACAAAACTGCTCATCATCATTACACTTATTAGTTTGCAAGCTCCACGAACATCACTACCCTATCAAACACTTAACTGCTTAAATGAAACTATTCTGCTTATGGCTAATATGTCTGCCACTCAAATCAAGACTGCCTTACATTAAGAAAATAATAATGCCAAGGCACCAGAAAGGTCATGAATTCATTTAATTTAATTGCACCCTCATCATCAATTTTTCAGTGACATTAAGTTATTTGAAACCCTATAGTGGGCCATCACCTTTGATCCAGTTAAAACTGCTCCTTCCTGTGTGGTTATTTGCAATAACCCATATGGTCTTCATCCCAGTAAACTTTAAACCAAGGTAGCTCACAGCTGTAGTCCATGAGAACAACCTAACAGTCAACACCAGAGCCTTGTTAAGAGGCATTGCACACCACGTGGGATCTTTAAAGCAGCCACTCCATTGTCAGAGGGTTAATACCATGACCCCTGCGCACTGCTCTCCTCCATGTCTCAGCCACTCCTCACCAGCTAGTTGAGCTCCCAGCCACTTCAAGACTTCCCGTAAACACCCCCAGCCTCTCACAGACCCACAAGAACAAAGCCCTTCAGTTTGGTGTGTTTTGGTTCCATGTTCTTATTGAGTCTTGTCTGACTCGGACTGAATCCTCACTTTCCCGCACCAGGGCTCTCCCTTCAAGAGAGAAGCCTCAAGGTCAAACTTGAAAGAAACTCACATTTAGCCTTCTGAGCTTTTCGGATAGTAGTATTTACCTGTTTTCTGACTAATCATTGTGGCAGCTCTCTGAAGCCACGGTGCACTGTATTGTAAGAGAACAAAACCAGAGAATCCATGAATCAGTTAAAGATATACATGAATAAGGACACTTACAGAGCAGAAAGCACTCAGAAGGGTTAGCCTTTCCTGAAGCCATTTAGGAACAGGAGAGGAAGAAAATATAGTTCCCCCAAAGTCTATTGATTCCAATCAAAAACAACCAGATGGGAACATGAATCCTGAACAAGAGTAGAAAGTGGCACCAGAGGCTCCCAGGGGAGAGGTTTGGAAAGGGAGGGACCACATGTAACTGATGAAATGTATGAGAAGCAAGCCCATGTGGTGATGACGCTGCAGAATGCTGCGTGAAGCATGGAGTACTTGTGAGTGCCGTGCATCCTCGAGTACATTTGCAAACTTCCTCCAGATTAAATGTCCAGATCATGTAACTGTCCTCTATCGTGATCGGGGGAGAAAGGAATGGGAGGAGTGTCTATGGCTTAACCTCTTTAACTCTTTTGTCATTTAAAATGATGCCAGGAGCATGTCTTGTTTCAATCTTTTAAATTGCTAAATGACAATAAGGTACCAACGGTATTTGTTTTAATATATATCATGGTATCTCGTCTTCATAAAACTTCACTCTGAAACTTTCAATGTATTTTCCCTTCATCAGTTGGATTCTTGCTGTACCTAGTTTCTGGAAAATTCCATTTTATCTTTTAAAAGAAATTGCCTTTGGAAGAGAAAACCAGGCATGGGTTAACAAGTTCTACCATGGAGCTAACTTTTCTTGCAAAGACCAAATCAGTCATGCTTTTGGTTTTCCTCTATACAGAGTCCTATTCATAGTTGGTCTCAGGAGCAGACACTTTTGGATTGCTTCTGCCCATCTCCCTGTCTAATTCTCCATCCCTGAATTCCTAATCACTGGACTGTCATCCATTGAACATCCCACAGAAGCCTCACATACCAAATTTCTTATTGGCCTTTTAAAAATTCTTCCCATGTCTCTAAATTCACCAAAGAGCTCCTTCACCACCACAACCCCTAATCCTGTAGACTAGAAACCTCCAACAATAAAATGGCTTAGATTGCTCATCATCTTTCTACCAGCATACCATGTTTTTCCCCTTCTCAATTTAGCAGCAAAGATTGGAAAATGAATTGGAAACTACATTTCTCAGATTTTTTTTTTACAGTCGTGGTTTAGAATACTCATTAGCTCCTGCTGAATGGATGGACTCGCCACTGTGCGAAGGCTGCCTTTTGGCCATACTGCCTTTGGAATCAGGGTGTAGAAACATGTGGTGTAGTGGGTTCTCTCTCCATGCTTCAGCTTCTCAGGTACCCGGAAGGAATTGTGATGGTTGCAACAAGCAGGCTCCCAACCTGACGCCCAGTGGCAACCAAGGTGGCAGTGTTGACAGTTCTTAGGGTGAATATCTTCCAGAAGTGCTTCTGAAAGCCCTGTCCTGGGAAGTCAGACCATGAGAATCGTCTTTGGAGACTTGGGCTGTATTCCACTCCTCTGTCTTTCCCAGGATTTTCTAAGTGTTCATTCTACTGTTGATAGCCTACTAGGAGCAAGAGAAGCCTAACCTCAGAATTAAGTTCAATTCTCCTCTTTCATTACACCCCAAATCTAAGCAATGACAAGTCTTGACAGTTCATCTGCCTTCATTTCCTTTGTGCCTCATCACTTTATTTTCCTATCCATAGTTCAGGGTTTGGGGTTATTAGAGAAAGAGCATCAACTTTGGGTCCCGGAATCACCTGGTTGATCTTTGTACTTCCAACCTGTTTTCTTAGATGATTAATTTAATTGCTTGGACTCTTAATTCCTGTGTGTTTTAAAAGAGTTTATAGGATCTTGTGAAAATTAAAGATGCCATGCCACACTCTGGGAGAGATTTCTAGCCTACAATTTGGTTTTACTCTTCCAGTTAAGTTATTATCATTGAACTTGAACCTAGTTTCTGATTCTTGGATCTCCTTCAACCTAGTGTCCTGATAATTTTTAGGATAATCACAGATGCAGGAGAGTGGCCTTTGGCTTCAAATATTTTCATTTCAAAGAACAAATCTGAAGTTTCCTAGAAAGCATGACTCAGCTTGAAAATAGAAAAGCTGGGTAAGATATGTTTGCAATTCTAGACGGAACATCTGCAGAGACGCCAGTGGGAAATGGTAGAGATGCACCGAGCCTTCCCTAAGACTGCCTTGCTCTCTGACTACTCAGGGAGTGTGTAATTTCCCTTTAGGGTCTGCCTTCTAAAATGAAATTGTATTTTACAGGGAGACAATTTCTGCATTCTGTCTTATTAAAGTGTATTACATGGCACAAACACTTTTTCTTTCCCAAAGAAGATAATTTTACCCATATACATCCTTAGTTGTTGATGTGTACTTTTTACTTTTTAAGTCCACCTGTTCCTTGATATTCAAAATAATCTCTTCTTCCTATGAACAACTGGTATTTTGATTTTAATTTTTCTTGTTCTTCTTTATCTCCCCTTACCAACTTATGACCATTTGGCAGGGTGTGGTGGCAATGGCAAGCAGATCTATAAGTACAATGACCAGTCTCAAAAAAGTAATATACTCATATACATGTATAAAGTGAACAATAAAACATTATTGTCTGTCTAGTTTTTGCACTTCCCATAAATTATTCTTCAGGCCCCTACTTGTATCTGGCTTCTTTTGTTAAATATTATTGAATATTGTTAAATATGATTTTAGAAATCTGTGTTCTTTCATACCCCTATAATTGTGATTTGTTCACTTGTATTGCTCTATGGTTTTCTAATATGTGTCTCTTCATCTATTTACTTGTTTGACAAACAAAAGTCGCATGTCTCAGTTGCACATGATGTGTCAATATATGAATATGGTAGAGAATGGCTACAGCAGCCCGGGAAGCCCAGTTCCTAGGGCTGCCTCCAAGGTTGCAATGGGTGCCTTAAAAGTAGTGAGGACTTCAGGGGAATTTCCTATCTATCTAAAGGAAAAAGACAGGCATGATCTGAGGCTCATGTTTTTTTTGTTTCCAGCTCTTGTAGTTCTAAACCTTTAGTTCCATTTTTTTTTTTAGTTCTAAATCTTTAGTTCCAAGTCTCTCATTCCAATTTTCCATAGCTTTTTTGTTCACATAGCTTGTATCCACATCCAACAGCAAACTTTTGGCAGTAATAAAAAAAAAAGGTTACAAAAGCTACTTCTGAGGGTCATAATGAAGTCCTTGAGTAAACAATAAATGGCAGAGCCATTTACCATGGCAGGGGCGAAGAGCACTGGGTGTTTCAGCACTCTTTGACAAGGGCTGGCATTGAAAAGTGTCCCAAGCCTAAAGACACATTTTCACATCCTGCATGCAGCCCCAGAGCATGAGGAGGGAAGCTTGTAACTTTTTTATTCAAGGCTGTGGGGCCAGACCATCTTCTGTAGCCCTGGCTCTCTGTGAAACTTTTCCCACATAAAGCAGTTCCTTTATGGACTTGGTTCATTGTTATCCTTGCTCTCCATATAAATTTTAGGACTTAAACATAAACAGTTAGTTAGCTGAGCCTTAAATTTTGTACCATAAAACTGAGGTTAGAAGTTTGTGCAGAGTGTTAATTGCTAAAGAATTTAGTAGGGAGTGGCTGCTGGTCTCTGTTATCAGCCAGGCATGGCTAGAGAAACTGGAATAATATTTTTTGGCTACTCTGTGCTAATAACCTTGATTTAGACACCTGCAATTCTGTCCTTGTACATATCTTCAAAGTTTTTAATTTACAATCCATTCACAGGGACATTAAGTCTAGTTTGAATTTGCTCCTAAGGTTGTGAATCAATTAACTGTATGTGGCTCGTCTTAGAACTGAGAAGAAATTGTTTTCTTTATGCCAGTCTGAACTAGTGATAAAAAGCAGGGCCTAAATGTCTTACAGTCCTCGTGAAATAATAGGTCTGGTTACAAAGCATATCCTAGTATATTTTCTATATATCAAAATTATACAGTTAATGAGAAGTCATCTTCCTGGTTATCTACAGACATATGTGCCCACTAGAATGAGATGTGATCATGAGATTACATATACACATCACATGAGATTACATATAGCTGTCTTTGCACATGTGAATTTACAGGCAAAAACAGTCAGTTTCCAGAGTCTGTGGTCCCATAAGCCTTGCTTCAACAGGTTCTCCTCCATTAGAGACTTAATCAGCTGGTAGGTTGACATCTGAATTATCAACTGTCATCTGCTGTATTTGTGTCATGGCCCACAACAACTCGTGACACTTTATTAATTTAAGTTCTTGTAATTATGCTAAAGAGAACTTCCCTGGAAAAAATCACAATGGTGTAGCAATTGTAAATTCTAGGGTATAGCCTGGAGCTTTCCACAGGTTTAATATAGTCCTTACCTGAGATAGGCATCCTCCCAAGCTATTCTTCTCAGGAGGCTCCTCCCCCTCATTGTCTCTCTTTTGCACTCATATCCAATTTCCCAAAGCTAACAAGTCTGCTATGTGGAGAAAGATCAACCTTGGGCTATGCATAAGGAGAAAGCAAACAAACAAAAAACCAGTGCAGCTTGGAAGCAGAGACAGGTTCTTTCTCTTTGTGTCATGGTGCTCATAGATTGTAATGTGCTTCCCCTCCTGGCTTGCCACCATGGCCCTTTTATTTACAGAGATGCTCCTTCAGTCTCACCCAGTCTCTGGACTTTGGACCACTGCATTTCTTTTGGTAGATTTCTCCTTCTCTTCTTTTGTCTTTATTTGAACACTTCACATCGCCTGAAAGTTAATTCAAGGTCCCTGGGGATTCTGTGGAATCCTGGAAGTCCTTTGAAGCCTGGGAGAAGCTTTCTGTTCGTGCAGGCAAGAGGGTTCTGAACAGGTCCTGGCAATAACATTTCTGATGAAGATGAACTGACTTCTGCATGTGTTTACTTCTGGGTAGCATTATAGTTTTAAATAGACACAATGCAGTTTGTGGCATAAAATTAAGTCTTCCCTTAACTTTGGTTTATCTATGCTCATTTAACACATACACACTATATTCTTGGCTGCCAACTTGACTACATCTAGAATTGACTCAAACCCAAGAATCTTGGCATACCTGTGAGGGATTTTGTTTCTTAATTAAAACATCTGAAGTGAGAAGACCCCCATTCTAATCCGATCTTCTGAAATCAGAAGATCCACCTTAAACCTGGACCACACCTTCTGCTGACAGCCTATATAAAAGACATAGAAGAAAAAATCTGGCTCTCTTTGCCTGACTGTTCTCATAGCAAGCCCATTCCTTCACTACCATTAGAGCCCTATTTCTTTGGGAGATTCTGATGTATGCTGAAGACAAGCTGAGATATCCAGCCTCATGAATTCTTAGACCTTCTATTATGGGACTAGCCGGATCACAACCTGTATGCCATATAGTCTATAAGTTCTGTTCCTCTAGAGAACTCTAATACATACATATATGTGTGTGTTTGTTTATATTTCTGTTTTAATTAAAAATAGACGACATGTGTTCTACAAATTTTTGCATGTAATGTATATTGATAGTTTTCTAAGTCAGTTTTCAATTCTCTTCATCACACATCATAAATCATATACACCAAATACTATGGTTTGACTGTGGTGTATTGTAGGGAGCCGGTTCCTGCATTATCCATGACACCAAGATGTAAATTACTTCACAGGCGCTGGGTAATTTCCATTCCTTTGATCTCTGCCTATCCCGTGGCTCATTTTGGCCTGAGGAGCTGAAGCCATTCATAGGGTAACACGTCCCAGGCGGCTGGTCAGCCTTTATAAGGGATGGTTTTCTTGGTTCAGTGTCTCCGCTCTGGAAAGCTTATGCTCTCCCCTCACAAGATGCATTAAAGCTTGTCTGCAGAAGGATCCGAGTGTCCCGTGTGTGATTTCTTGCTGGCGAGAAAATACAGCCCGCGAGGGACAGTGTATCCCCAGGAAAGTGCACGCTGAGGCCCAGCTTCTAATGCAGCGGAAGTAGGAAGTGGGATCTGCTGGGGGATGTTTGGGTCATAGGAATAGAGCCTTCAGGAATGCATGAACGCCTCTGTTACAGGAGCCAAGTTTTCCTGCCAGAGCAATGGCTTCATTTCCCCAAGAGGGGCTGTTATTAAGCAAGCCCAGTGATCATAGGAAGCTGTGGTGGTTTGAATAAAAATGGTCCCCATAGGACCATAGGGAGTGGCACTATTAGGGAAGTATGACCTTGTTGGAGTAGGTACGGCCTTGTTAGAGGAAGAGTGTCACTAGGGGTGGGCTTTAAGGTTTCAGATGTTCAAGCCACACCCAATGTGGCAATCTCTTCCTGCTGCCTGCAGGTCCAGATGGAGAACTCTCAGCTCCTTCTTCAGCACACCGATATGCTTCCCACCATGACGATAATGGACTAAACCTTTGAATCCATAAACCAACCCAATTAAATGTTTTCCTTTTTAAGAGTGCTGTGGTCATGATGTCTCTTCACAGCAATAGAAACGCTAAGACAGCTGCCTTCTGTGACACTGCTAACTAGCTGCCCTATCTCTTCTTGTTGCCCGGCAACATAGTTGATCCCAGAAAATATTAGTATAATTAACCATGAGATGTAAGAGCATGGTTTTTGGTTTTTTTGATTTTTTCAATTTATAATAATGGAGAAACAGGTCTCTCTTATGGTTCCATCGTTGGCTGTTGGTTCTTGCTAAGACATAGCATATGGTGGTTAAGGTGGAAAGTTTAGATATAGATTCCTTTGACACAACTCCTGGTTGCAACAGTCTGCAATTGTATATCCTTGGTTGAGTTATTTAATATTGATAAACTGTAATCCTCAATTTACAGAAGAAATATATAATTACCCCTGTCTTGTTCATCTGAGAAGAAAATGATCTAATGCATTTGTGTTTAACACTACCTGCCATCTAGAAACCTCTTAATGAGTAGTAGCTATTGTTGCTGCTATTATTAATTTTGCCCCTAACATCAGGCTCCAGTTTTCTCATCGTAACGTGTAGTGGGTAGGAGTGACTTAATTGCTATCTCCTTGGAAATGTGTACATGTAGATGCTCTCAGCCAGCCTTCCTGGCTCAGGCTTATTTAAAGCTATTTCAAATGTTGAGAACACACAGTTCTTGTTTCCTGACTTGGCTTTAGTTTCACCCCATTCCTGCAGTGCCCGAGGTTTCGATTTGCTAATTGCTATAACCCACCTAATAGAACTCTCCTTAGTTCTGCTCTGCCGCTGTTGTCTGCTGCACCTGTCAGGGAAGGGCCTGCATTGTTCTTGTTTAAAACAAAATGAGACTTGATAGTCTATATTGTTTGGACTACACTGACCAACCACTCAAAATGAGGGTTTCTCATGCCTGGTACTGGGAGTTTTGTTAGTCTTTCATTCTTGTAGATAATATTGTCATCCCAAGTGGCTTAATTATAGTAGGTAGGTAGGTAGATAGATAGATAGATAGATAGATAGATAGATAGAGATAGATGATAGACAGATAGATAATAGAAATAGATATATTTGCTAGATAGACATAGATGATTGATAGATAGATAGATAGATAGATAGATAGATAGATAGATAGATAGAAATAATGTGTGTTTAAAATGTTTAAGTAAATACAAAATAACATGATTCCTAGAGGTTTTACCAAACAAACTTGCTGTTATTTGTTCTTCATTCCCCCCTTCTCCTTCTGTATTAACTTCCTTCCCTCCTCCACAGTAGGAGGCCCGTGTTTCCATTTCCCATTTCATATCACCTATATATTTCTAGTCCCTTCCCAAGCTCCCCATCACCACTCATGGTCCTTTTATACTTCCGTGGCTTCTGGGGTTACTCCAAATTGTAGACTCACATCTGAAGATTTAAGGCTAAGAACTGTTGATGATAGAGAGCAGTGTTTTTGTTTTTCTAAGTCTGGATTACTCAATATAATCTTTAAAGATTATCCATTTACCTGCAAATTTCATGATTTCATTTTTCTTTCCAGCTGATTAGTATTTCCACATTTTCATTATCCATTATCTACTGCAGGATACTTAGGTTCTTTCTTCTTCCTGTCGATTGTGACTAGGGAGGCTATGAACATTGCTGAGCTAGTATCTGTACAGTAGGATGTCACATCCTTAATGAGAATTAAAATGAGCTCAGTCTGGGTGGAGGAGTGCACACTTTTAAATAGTCCAACTCTCAGGATGCAGAGGCAGGCTGACCTCTGTGAGTTCAAGTCCAGCCTGGTCAAGTTCCAAGTCAGCTGGTTCTGAGTTCCAAGACAACCAGGGTTAAAAGAAAGAAAATAAAACAAAAAAATGTCTTCTAAAAGTAAAAAATAAAACTGAGTTCTGAATTCATACCAGTTCCAAATCAGCATATTGGTAAGTTGATGTTTTCTTCTTGATGGGAGTGAAAACTGTTTTTAATTATTAACAAGACATGAAAAAGAAATATTTTTAATGATAAGAAGGAGCAGAAGGCAATTACTTCATGTAAGTCTAAAAAAAGTTCAGCACAATCATAAGGTAGAACTATGTAGTCTATCAACGCAATTTGTAACATGACATTTCTTTAAAAATTATGCTCAGTATAGAATTGTGGCTCAGTGGTAGAGTGTTGCCAATTTGCCTTAGATGCATGAGGATTTGATTCCCAGCATGGTTCAGGGGAAAGGAAAAAAATAACATATGGATATGGCTAATACAGAGTCCCAGACACTAAAAGCAGTCATATATAATTAGTTTATTTACTGTGCAGAATCCAGATAAGCTTTTCCACACACACAAAAAAAAAATGAGCAAGGGACAAAAGGCAGAAGGATGGGCCATAACGTCAGAGCAGCTCTGAAATCTGACTTGGATAACTTGGGACATTTATTTTTATTTCTCCTTTGATGTAAAATGTTAGGGCAGACACCTTAAAATATTGCTGCAGTAACGAGTTAATGCTTTCAAATGACTTTGGTAGTAGTTATTACAATGAAGAATCGATACTGAGAAGAGGTTTGTTTGGACTTTTATTGACATGTCTATAGAGAACCAACCCTTGCTTTCTCAGATTCTGGGAGGTAGTCTTCAATTCTGAAATGCCTGACCTTTTCATATTGTTTTGTTCACCCAGGGCATGTACCATTACAGATGATCTAACAATATGATTAAATACAGTCTTTGAATCACACCAGATCAGCTTACCCTTCTGAGCTGCTGGAGACAGATGGCCAACTGTGTCTATGTACCTGAGCCCCAATCCAAATGTTAGACACCAGGCTTAGGTAAGAGTCTGCCCAAACATGACTGAAACATGTCAGAAATTGCCACAGTCCGTTACTCCACTGGGAGACCCAGGCGGAAGTCCTGTGCTGGGAGTCCTTGTGCTCCTCCCTCCCTTGGGTCATTTCCATTTGTGTCGTTTTGCTCCGAGGACAGCTTTGAGTGGAACAGACCACAGTGTATTCTACAGTCCTCTCCAGTGAGCTACAAATCTTAAGGCAGTCTTGGTAAACTCTGAACTTTGTAGCTGATGTTAGAAATGAAGGTGACCCTAGACATGGATGCTGGGAACTGAACTCGAGTCCTCTGCAAGAGCCATCCCTACAGTGCTCCCCATATTTCTTTTCAAACTGTCTCTTTTGAAATATTATCATCTTATTAGTTAGAGTTGCCCCAAGATATTAGTGAAATGTGTTGTTTCCCTGATTTTTCTATCAGTCCATTTGTGATATAGGAAGGCTACTGATTTTTGTGAGTTAATATTGTTTCCGACTACATTGTTGAAAGTGTTTATCAGCTATAGGGGTTTCCCAATGGAAGTTTCAGGGTGTCTTATGTATAGTATTATGTCATCTATAAATAAAGATACTTTGACTTCTTCAAAAAGAAAAAGAAATGAAGGTGACCTTGAGGACCCTGAAACTTTGAAGTGAATGACAGAAATAAGGGATTGTGTGAAACTGTTCCCCAGCCTTCCAGTCTGCATTGTGCCTTTTTCATAACCTAAAGTTAGCCCAATAAAAAGTTTACTTGAAAATAAAACATAAGCAAAACCAGTCCACTACAATATGCTCAGGCAGGTAAAGCAAGAAGAGGCTCAATTTATTAATAAGAAAAAGATCATCCAAACAACTCAAGGGGAAAACCAGGTAGAGTGGTGCCAAGTAAACCCTTCCCCCCTCAAACAGATTTTTCTCAGGTATTTGAACAGAGCAATAAGAAAAATAACTAATCACAGCATAATGACTTCCTCTAATTCATCAATCCCCCGTCAGAATGGCTTGAAGAGCCTATAAGATGTCTCCATGAGTAGAGCCACTTGCCACAAGCTATATAACCTGAGTTTGATGCAGAGGGCCCATACAGTTGGAGGGAACCAACTCCCCCCAAACTGTCTTTACTTCCACATCACATGTGCACACACAGAGGGAGACACACAGCACACAGACACACACAGACACACACAGACACACACAGACACACACAGACACACACAGACACACACACACACACACACACACACACACACACACGAATGCAATTAAGATGTTTTTGAAGTTACTACTTGAGAAAACTAAGCACAGGCTCCAGGCTTTGTGGAATGGGTGAGGTAGAAAAGGCTGCTTTCAAATATCAGAGGAAAAGAGGACATGAGTAGCCCCGAGTCAAACAGTGATCAATGGAAATGTTATTGGCCAAGGCACTACCACATTGTACTTTGTAAACTGTGAAGAGCTGCACCCTGAGCTAGGACCACAGCCGAGTGTGAGGCACACAGCCTGCATTCTTGACCCATGGTGCAGTGGCTCAGCCAGCACCCTAAGTGCTGTCCTTCCCACAACTGTCTGCCTCTGGCCTATCAACATTTGTGTCACTGTGTCCACAATCTATATCTGTCACATCCTTTTAGCGTCCCGACATACACCCACCCCAACTGCCCAGACCTTCAGTTCCTCCCCCATCCCCCAGCCAGCTTAGAGCTGTGGTTGTCATTGCCCTTCCCCTCATCTCTACAAGGTTTATCTGCCTCTTTCCCATACACTCTCTCTAACTTGCCAAATCCCCCCTAGAGTGCTGTTCAGGGCAGCCCTGCTGGTTACCCGGCCATCCTGATTTCCCCCAGAGTCTTTCTTCGCTGTCCTCACTCCATCACCTCTACTTCTCTCTTGATCCTGGCTTTTGTCTGTTGGTTTGTTTTTTGGATCTCTCCAGCTTCTGGTTTATCTTTGTAACTTGCTTTCTTTCTAGAATCATGAACTTAAGGCAATCAAGTAAAATAAGGAAAAATGGTGTCATTTCTTTTTACATGAACTAATGTATTGAATGGAATTGTTTTGTTCTTAAAAAATAGTAAGATTGTTGCCTTTGATGCCCTTCCTCTGTAATGAGATTGATGACTACCTTGGTTACAATTCCTAGAGCCAACACTCAGTAGCTGATCATGGCAGAAGCAGGCACCCACAGCTAAACACTGAGCTTGTTTACTCCAGGAGTAAACATACTCCTGGAGTTCAGTTGTGGAGAGGGAAGAGGGATGAGCAAAGGAGCCAAGAAGGTGCTGGACAAACTAGTAGAAAGAGTTGACCTGACCTAATGAGAGCACAGAGACCCTAAACGTAAAGCTGGGGTACCAGCATTGGACCAAACCAAGCCCTCTGAATGTGGGTGCCAGCTAGGAGGCCAAGACAGTCTATGGGACCTCTAACAGAGGAGCCAGTCTTTATCCCTAGAGCACAAATGGACTTTGGGAGCCCTTTCCCTATGGAGGGATACTATTGCAGCCCAGATACAGCAAGGAGGGCCTGGGCCCTCCCCCAAATGATGAGTCTCCCTGGGAAGGGGGTGGGGAGTAGATTCGGGGGTTAGTGGGGAGCATGGGAGGATGGGAGGGCAAGGGAATGGGGGGATGGATATGTAAATAAGAGTGCTTCTAAAATAAAAAATTTAAAAAATGAGATCACCATTTAATTTCATTTCCCTATCATGTTTCCACGCTTGCAAAGGAAAACTTTTTTTTCTTTTTAACACAATAAAAGAGCATCATTTGGAATGGTGTGCTTCATGCTTACAAGCTTTAGCTGTTATAGATTATCAGTTGTCATAGCATGATGTTGTATGGTGATCCTTGCTTACTGAATCCAAAGAAGTCAGTACTGATTTAGAAACATATTTACAAGAAAATATTTGGAGAACTTAAAACATTTTTTTAAAAATCTGACTATATCGTTCAATATTAAGTGAATTCTTTATGAAGTATCTGCTTTAAGGGAAAACAAAAAAATCTCACCTTGAAATCACCTATGTTTCAGTTGCTGGTGGTGCCTTCAGTGTTTGCCCAAAGGCAACTACACTCCCGTGGCATTCAGATGTGCTTGGCGCCGTAGATGGGGTTGGAAGAGACGGCCTATTGGCCAAGAGCAGCTTTTGCAGAGGATCTGTGTTTGGTTCCCAGCACCCACAAGACAGCTCACAACTGTCTATAACTCCAGTTCCAGATGACCCAACACCTCCTTCTGGCTGTCAAAGGCACAGGGCACACATTGTGTAAAATGCATACACGTGCAGTCAAAACCCTAAATACAGATACTGGGACACAGAAACTAAGAATAAATAAATCTTTAGAAGAATAAGGACCCATGTATCCAGGATTTAGTACACTTTTCAAAGAGAATCCCAAAGATGTTCCCACATGAATTCGGGGCCTTGGGGAAAATATTCTTTTGATGAAAGAAACATAAAGATTCCTTTTGAGTCCTGTTCCCAGAGGACATTGCTTCACATCCAACCGTTAGGTCCCACCCTAGAAAGCTGTCTCACTTTCACAGGTCTAGAAAAATAGAGATGCCATGTTAGTTAAGATATGAAATCCAGAGACTTTGTTCATCTCTATGTGTGTTCTCTTTCAGTAGAATTACATCAAAAAATCTTTCTCTTTTCTCCTCCAAATGACAATTTATATTCATTCAACCAATAAATATTTTGCTTGTTTGTTTGTTTATTTAGTAGTTTTTCGTGACAGAGTATCTCTGCGTAGCCCTAGAACTAACTTTGTAGACCAGGTTGGCCTTGAACTCAGAGATCTACCTGCCTCTGCCTCCCAAAGTGCTGGAATTAAAGGAGAATGTCATCACTACTCTGCCAATATTTTGTTTTTAAGGAGGGCAGTTCACTACTTCTTAACAGTCTGCCTTAGCCACACAGTGTTCTGAAAAACTCCATAATGCTTTTATCATCTAATTCCTCTGTCATGCTGTAAAACCTGCAGAGGACATTGGGCCCAGGATGGCAATTCCTTCTTGCCCATCACTGGTACCTACCATTGTTTCATCTGCTACTACTATTGCTGGGGCCATCAGGTATGTTCTCAAAGTCTATAAGACTCTCATGGCTTCTCCCCAGAGCCAGGCTGCCAATGGCAAATGTCAAAGAGGCCTAGGGCATGTCTTCCTCCCTGAAGCCAACATATACCCTTCTCCCATCTTAGGCCTTCCATGTCCTATTGTCCCTTTCAGCATATTCCTTTGCTGTCCTCAAGAATTAACTAACCTGCTTTTACCCTTGTTATTGACTAAAACTATTAGAAAGTGAGCTGCCAGAAGTTTGGTAATATATTGAAGAAACAACGAATATTTCTAAATCTGACATCTGAATCAGACATGGATAAAGACTTCATGGTAGCTCTTTCCACTGACAGGTTTAAAGACTTGTGTTCAATGAATTTTCATTAATTTAAGTATTAGAAAGAGTGCTCTAGATGAGAGGTGTCTTTGCACTGCTTGATGGACGGATTTCCTCCTTTACCCACAACCCTTTTTCCTAATAGTTCCCTTCTGGCTGCTATTCATTAAAGCTGCCTGTGAATTTTACTTCCAAATCAGATTTCACCTGTATGACAGAGACAGTGCCCACTGTGGGGTTTCACCTCCAGTCAATATGCTGAAATCCTGACCCCTGGAATGTTACAATGTGAGCTTACTGAGAGGAGGGTCACTGCAGATGGATGGATGATAATGAGGTCATTCCAGAGTAGGCTGGGGCTTAATCAAACGTGTGCAGAATCTTTAAATGAAGGAGGAGATTTACACAGGGATGCTGGGTGATGAAAGCCATGGAAAGACTCAAGTAGATGTGGAATTTTATTCCCACAAGACAAAGAACACTTGGTGCTAGTTGAAGCTGAAATAAACATGGATGGGTCTAAAACCCCTAGGGCAGTGGTTCTCAATTTTCTTAACGCTGCAACCCTTTAACAGTTCTTACATTGTCGTGATCCTCAACCATAAAATTATTTCATTGCTACTTCATAACTGTAATTTTGTTACAGTTATGAATTGTAATGTAAATATTTTTGGAAATAGAGGTTTGCCAAAGGAGCCATGACCCATAGACTGAGAACCACTGCCCTAGATGTTTTGGAGGGATTGTGACCTGTTGACACCTTAATTTCAGACATCTTGCCTCAGATATATATATATATATATATATATATATATATATATATAATTTGTTTCTTGAGCCACTCTCTTTGTGGTACTTAATTACAGCTACTTAGGAAATGGCACATCAACCAATGATAACTTTGTCAGCAACTCACTAATCACTTTAGCCAACAGCTACAGACCTACTAGGTGTCCACTGCTGACTCTCAGATTATGGGCTAGAAACATAGAGATGAGTGACATGGTCCGATTGTTCCCATGAGGCTCTAATCCCAGGAAAGGGCAGGGCACAGGGCACACACGCCAACAGCCAGCCCAAACCAGAGAGATATGAGCTCTAGACAAACACATGCACAGTGCCTAAAGAAACTGGGGAAAACATCATAGGGTTGACATTTAACCTGGATGTAGGAACAGGTTAGAATTCAGTAAAATGGAAAGTTTTGAGATAGAAATATCAGCATTTACGGGGGAAAAGTCACCTTAACATTTTGCTAACATAGCCTAAGGAATCACTGGCCACATTCAGATCCATAGGCATGACATCCTCCAGTAGCACTGTGAAGCAAATCCTGTAGCCTTTGCCTTCTGGTATTACCAACACTTAGAGTATCCTCTTGCTTGCTTGCTCAAAAGAGATAATGAGAAGCTGAAATGACAGAGTCCTTTAAAGACTCCATCATCAAGTCTGGGTCAAAGAAGGTTCAATTCTACCCCCTCAACTTCTCACCTTAAAGAACTATTTTAGCATTAAATGTCTTCTATAAATAATAGGACCCAAAAGAGACAGCCCATGTCACTAGTCGGGGTCTGGTGCTGAGGAACGGTGGCCCTGCTGCTGCTAATAGGACTAGAAGAAGACCCTCCTGTTTCTTCTGTCAGGTGAAGTAGCTGACGAGCAACAGCTATGTGGGCTAAATGAGAGTTAAATGAGTTCATTCATGTGGTGTCAATCTGTACAAGATTGATTCACTTGCTTTTTATGCAGAGCTCAGAGAGAACAATGCCAATTACTTCCACAAATAGCAAGAAACGATCCTGTTGAGGAGTGCCTTTAGTATAGCTATTCCTTCTAGAATAAAGCCTTTCTACCTTTATCTTCCCTCCCTCCTTCCCTCTCTTCCTTCCTACCCTCCCTTATGAAAAAAATATTTCAGGAATTAAAAAGATACAACTCTAATAGGAAAGTCACATTCTTCCTAGGCTTTTTTCCACCACACTGACATGGTTAGGAATACCAATTCTTAACATTTGCTGACTGATTTTTTTTATCACAAATCATACTCTGTGAGACAGACATTTACTTCTATTGTGTAGCAAAAGGGGAAACTGAGACCTGATGACATTAGGTGACTTATAGTGGCACAGTAAAGAGAATGCCAGACAGGACTCAAAGCCAAGCCCATCTCACTGCACCACCCACATCCCTCAGAGTGCTTCCTGGATTGACCTTGGCCTGCTTAAAATCCAACTACAGAGGTCTGTGATTCACAAGCACCAGGCAGTGCCATCAGCGGCCTCTGCCTGAGATGAAATGCCATGCTATTCCCTGGCACATAGTCTGCTCTTTCAAAGGCATGGGAATCCCAGTTCTCCAAATGATGGAAGTCTAAATGCGTGGTCGGCTCATCTGCCCAGTTACATTGATCATGAACAAATCTAGAAAACTCATTTTCCTGTAGAACTTTAGTGAACCAGAAAGGAACAGAGCACTGTTCTCCAGATGAGTATTTGCTACGGCACTGGTATTCTAGCAAATACTTTAATGATATTTTTATGAGTGAGAGGGGTATTTTTGTTATTATCCCATGTTTTACAGGAAAAATCTGACACACACATTTAGTACATTTATATATCTATATATTCACTCAAAAGCACTATGCATACTTCATCTGAAATTCAAATTTAACCAAGTGTCTTTTTTCTGCTTTGTTGTTCTGTTTTGCTAAGTCTGCCAACTCTCCTTCTACACCATCATCTCCCTTTGTGTTCAAATGTCACCCAGAGGCTACTTAGCGCCCTTTCACTCCAACTCCATATCCTATCATCTTTCCCGGCATGCTAGTACTAGCAAAGCTCTGCTAGTTTCCATTCCCTTCTGTTTTCCTCTGTCAAAACAGCAGACATCAGGATGCACTTCCCACAGAAAGAATTAGCCAAAGAGCCTTCTTTTCAAAAATCTTTCCTTGCCAGGAGCAATGCTGCATATCTTTAATCCCAGCCCTCGGAAGGCAGAGGTAGGCTGATCTCTGTGTTCAAGGCCAGCCTGTTCTACAAAGGGGGTTCCAGGACAGCCAGAGCTGTTACACAGAAAACCTAACCCCCCCAAAAAAAGTCTCAAAAATCAAAGAATCTTTCCTTGACAACCCCAGCCTCCCAGGTACAGTGCAGGATTTTAGTCTGAATATTGAAGTCTTTTCTCATTGATGTGTATTTTGCTACTTTGATTACTGGTTGTTCAGTCCACTCTTTTCATCTTATCCCATCCTGAAACCCCCTTTCAGCTTTTCTTTGCTGCATCAGTACCAGGATCATTTTTGTGATGAAACATTTTTTGAGTCAAAAATCATAAAATACAAAATATTTGCTCAACTTCTGACTTCATGAAGTCATCACAGTTGGGTCTTTAAGGTCCCCCCCCCAACCCCCAAGGAATAAAGCGAATAGACCTTTGGACTTCAGGAAGGCATGGGTTGTGTTTTCATGTCACAATGGTCAACAAATGGAGGGACTTCTTTTGTAATTATTTTCTCAGAAGCTGGTAAGGTTTTAAATGGCCTTTCTGGCCTTCCCACATCTTCCTCATCCCCAAGGCAGCAAAGGTTCTCAGATGTCTTCAGATAAAAGTATTTGTTTATTTCTTGTACAGTAGTCTTGCTACCAAAGGAAGTCAAAGAGCAAAACCTGTAGCCACTCGGAAAACTAAGCAACTCACGATCTGTGCTAGGCTATTAAGTTCAGACCTGGGGGTCAGAGGGCTACCAGAGAATGGAGAAGATGGAAACTTACACACAAAACTTGGCACTTAGCAACTACATAGCCTCAGCAGAACCGGTTTTCAACCACACAGGAAATCAGCCCACTTAACGTTGGCATTTCCTTTAAGACTTATGTGCTCTGTGACATTAATCATCTACTTTATTTGTCAGACATGATTGTTTTCCTAAATTAAACCTACCTCACCCTCAAGTAGAAGACTCAGAGGTGCAGACCAAACAATGTCTGATAAATAAATACTCCAAAGAATTGGCTTAGTGTGTTCATTCCTAATCTCCTCTGAATTCTCAGTGTTCTCCGAACTACAATTAGCTTCCAATTCGGGCAAGTCATTCAACTATGCTTTGGTGGATGGGTTTTTAGTAACAATTGCAATGAGGTAAGTCTCAATTGTCACAGAGAGGCAAGAGACTTTCCCAATTTAACTAATACATCTTTCTCTGTTGTTATATAACAGTTGCATCCCTTTTTATGACTTCCTGACGTTTGCCATTCTGAAGAGGTGATGAAATGAGCACCTGGCCCTTCCTATAGCAAAACCTAAGGGATCTGTGAGGAAAGAGAAACCAGGTAGAAAGAAATAAAAGACATGCCCTCACCTTAAAGTCAGTTGGTGCGTTGCATTTTGTGTGTACCAGAACTCCTGCAGGGGTTTTCAACTGCAAGTAATCATGCAGCCAGCCATTCTCTTCAGTGTGGCTTTAGAGCGCACTGGCTTGATGCTGTGGAGTGAATCACACCCTCCCTCCACACATGTGTATATTAGAGTTCAGTGTGACTGCATTAGGGGAAGTATTTTTTTTCTTTACAGAAATAATTAAAATTACATGAGATTAAAGCTGCTGGTAATTTGATCTTGGACTTCCCAGCTCCAGCACTGAGAAACTAAATCCCCAGTATTTTGGAGAACAAGCCTGTCCTTGGTCCCCTAGTACTCTCACGGCAGACTCTCACAGGCAGTGTCGCTTGGCCTCAAAAGGGGATGACATGTCACCCAGTGAAATTTTTTAATGTAGTGCTAGTTGCTTGATGAAACTTTTTATGTAAGTTAAAGTATCCAAAATAGTTTAAAAATACTAAGATATTTTAAACTTTTAGAATTGAATATTACATACGCTGTGGTGCAGAAAATGGTGAGATGCTTGAGGTCCACCCCTAGGCTCCCATGTCAAGTGTTGTTTAGGTCACCTCATTTCAGCTTTTCATGAATTAGACCATGTGGTACACGTTCTACTAAGATCCAACAGTGTAATTCTAACCTCATCCTCCTTTGGTTTCCTGAACCACTGATGCCCAACAAACTCAACCTCAGTTCTCAAATTTCTTCAGTTTCTGAACATGGCTTGATGAGAGGAATGGGCTACCAGCTGAACTGTCAATCATATTCCAGCTTCATATATGCTTGAACATAATATATCATCAGTCAAAGTTCTTGCATGAGCAACTGTGGTTAAATAAAATGTCCAAAGGTATGCCTAAGTGTCTGGTTGTCAGGATCATTTATTTTATATCTCATAATTTATAAACTGTGGCTGCAGCAAAAAAAAAGAGAGAGAGAGAGAGAGAACTTGGCCCAACTTCCAGATGTCTTTACTGATCAATAAAACTTTTGCTTTAAGATCCTACACCCTAAGGCTTTCTTCTGTTGGTGTGATTCTTGTTCACTTCAGCATCTCATTATTTGTTATACCAGAGCATGCTCCAATACATGTGACAGGCGACGTCAGAAGTGGCATCTGTGACCCTGGTGCTCTAGATATTTTCTGTTCCGTATCTTAAAACCAATATCATATTGTTGTGGGTCAGCCTCTTGTGTCTTACAAGTTTTAATGATAGTCCAAACTGGAAGCTTGTTCAAATACCCTTACACTTAATTCAGCCAGACACATCCACCAGCATGAGACATGAAGGCTGAAGTGAGAACCAGGTGGTGCCCAGGGATAAAGTCATCAAATCCTCTGACAGACACAATGACAGAAGTATTTGGATTTTCTGGAATAATCTTGTGTCTTTCTGCTATCTGGCCTCTAGCCTCGTAGGTGCATCAGCCAGCTAGCATAGTGGAAGATCCTCCCACACCCACCCTTTGTAGCCAGCTCAGTTACAGCAAGATGCAATACATGGAACAGTTTAAGTGTTTGGTTTTGGTGTTGTAGATACTGGAGCCAACCAATCTAAAAGTTTATACACACTGTCTGACTTTGTAGAGGGGATTATTTTTCTGCTGCTAACTGTCTTAATCACAGCCAGGAAGTTGTGGCACATTCCTTTAATCCCAACACTTGGAAGGCAGAACAGAAAGATCTCTGTGAGTTCAAGGTCAGTCTGGTCTACAAAGCAAGTTCCAGGATAATGAGGGTTACACAGAGAAAACCTATCTCTAAAACAAAAGAACAAACAAACAAACAAACCTCCACCCCCAAAAAAGAATATTTAGCAAAAGAGTTGGGACCTTTACTTGTTCACATTGAAGCAATTGTTGCAAGAATTTTTATAAATCTTAGTTTGACATGAATATCTATGTGAAGCTCTGATGAAGCCAAGCACCTACAGACTATAAAGCACAAGATTTGTTTTTGCAGGTTGTTGCCTGAAAATCAACAACCCTAAAGTGTTGCCTAAAACTTGTTTATGATGCCCACAGGTACATGAAACTGTTGAGGCAGGAAAACCAGTGTTATGGGGTTCCTGTGCCCTGTCAAAAATGAAAAGTTTTCACTCTGATTTATTGGCCACTACATGTCTAATCAGCTGGGTGTGGGCTCCACTACTGAATGGAGCAATTAACAGAAGTATGTTTGTGGGCCAATATGTATGTTTGTGTTTTGCAACATTGTGAAAGGTAAGGCGAAAGGAGGTGGCATCATCTGGGGAAGACCCGAAGTAAAGGGGTCATATAATCGAGGGAGTAACCGGTGAATGGACAAGCTCAAATGGTAAAGAAACTGACAGACAGGACTCGCTTGCAGAAATAGCGGTGATTACATGGATAAAGCACATATATGTATACTGAAATATAAAAGGTCTTAAACAAACACCTACTCTTTCATTCTGCTATTGTTCTGCCAAATTTCTTCTGAACCAAAGAAAATCAGTAAAGCAATGACCAGAAAGTCTCTAGTCATTGTGCAGATGCCTACAGATGTCTTCCGAATTTAAACACTCAAATTAGGTGGTTACAGGCGGATAAGTCTGTGAAGTTATAGCTGAGAGCAAAGGACACATGGTGTCAGTAGACCAAGGAGATTATAAACTGTTGCCTTGCAACCAGTTATACAAGTAGTTACAGAAAAATAAACACACACACATATCTTCTATGTATATTCTTCTCTTCCTATTATTTAAATGAATGTGCATCTCTCTCTGTGTAAGTTTATTTTCCTCACATCTTGTTTTTTTTAATTTATTTATTAGTTCTAGTTAGGGAACAAGCTTGTTTCACATGTAAGTCCCTTCTCCTTCTCCCTCCCCTCATCCCCATCCCTCCTCCCCCACCCCCAGCCTACCGCCCACTCCATCCATCCACCACTCCCCAGGCAGGGTAGGGCCCTCAGGGGGGGGGACTCTGCAAAGTCCACCAAATCTTCCTGTGCTGGTCCTGAGCCCTTCCCCATGTGTCCAGGGCCAGACTGTAACCCTTCACGTCGGATGGGCTCTCAAAGTCCCTTCTTGCACCAGGGAAAAATACTAATCCACTACCAGAGGCTCCCTGGAGTGCAGAGGCCTCCTTATTGACATCCATGTTCAGGGGTCTGGATCAGTCTTGTACTGGCCTCCCAGACAGCATCTGGGGTCGATGTGCTCTCCCTTGTTCAGGCCAACTGTTCCTGTGGGTTTCTCCAACCTGGTACAGACCCCTTCACTCTTCATTCCTCCCTCTCTTCAACTAAATTCCCGATTTCAGCTCAGTGTATATCTGTGGATGTCTGTCTCTGCTTCCATCAGCCACTGGATGAGGGCTCTAGGATGGCATAAAGAGAAGTCATCAATCTCATTTTAGGGGAAGGGCTTTTAGGTTATCCTCTCCACCATTGCCTGGATTGTCAGATCGTGTCATCCTTGTAGGTCTCTGGAGATCTCTTTTCCTCACATCTTTCTCATTTTATGCAAACTTTGTTGTCAGTGTACTTGTAATTTTGTCCTCAGATACCTGTTGAGAGCTGGAACTATGACTGGTTTTGATGAATAATTATTATTGCCCAGATATAGTGGTTACTTATAAATGTTGGTGCATTTGTGGTTGGGACTTTGGGATTTTCATTTTGAGAGAAGAAAGAACACATTCCTGTGTGTATGAGGCAGAGTTGCATTTCTTGGTGAGAACATGAAGTTACATGTGCTGTGTTTGGAAGGCGGGCATATAGAAGCTTACGTGAATGTGAACGGGTAGAAGAAGCAAAGGGGTGGATCTGGTCCAGCTTGGCTTCCGCTACTCTTCTCCACTCTGCTTTTTCATTCTGAGGCCGGGGTTCCACAGATCACATTTATACATTGCCAAGTGGTTCTGGAGGTTTTATTTTGTTTGGTTTGGCTGCTGTATTGGAAAAATGAACCTAGAACCCAGCACATGCTAAGCAAATAGTCCAGTTCCTGGATATATCTCCCCCACACACACACCCACCCCCCCCCATCAAACAGCATCCCTAGGCTCTGCCAACAAGAAGTGCTGAAGGAAAGCTATTAGCTGGAGGAGGAAGAGGCTTCGTCTTCCTGTTATTCATCATTTGTCCTTATTCTCAATCAGCAACACCCACTGTGGTGATATATTGTTTATGATCTAATAAAGCTTGCCTGGAGGTCAGAATGCAAACCTAGCCACCGCCATAGAATCTAGGCAGTGGTGACACACCTTTAATCCCAGGATTAAGGAGAGACAGCTGGATCTCTGTGAGTTCAAGACCACCCAAGGCTATATGAGAGTGATTCAGTCTAAAAGAGAAACAGAGTTCATGCCTTTAATCCCAGCTCTAGAGAGAATCTAAGAAGCTAAGCGCAGTTTCCGGCAGCAGTCTGAGATTTGGTAAGGAGCAGTACAGTCTGGAGATTCAATCTGAGGTTCGGTGGATCGCCCCTCCAGTCTGAGCATTGGTAGAGGTGAGAGCTCTCAAGTGGCTAGCTGTTTTTCTTTTCTGATCTTCAGCTTGAACCCCAATATCTGTCTCTGGATTTTTATTATTTGTGTTACAACTCAGTCTCACTTCTTTGGTCTCGAAGTAGCAGCCCATTCTAATAACAAGTTTGAAGCAAACTTTCTATCACTCACAAAAGCAATTTTATTGTAGTCTATCAAAGAGATGCCCGTGTGAGCCATGGCCTACGCTTCTCAGAGGGATAGGTGCTATAATCCAAGCAAACCTGGCCTCATCTGTCTCTCACCACCTGCACACATAGCAGGTGTATATACCCTGGCCCTTTAAGGGGAAAACTCCGCCCACTTTAGCTCTCTCTTTCCTCTTGTTCCTCTAAAGGCGCAGACAGGATTTTTCCTGTCTCTCCTTTCTCTCCTTCCTTGCCCCCTTCCGTTTCTAATAAAACTTCTCACTTAAGCTCTGTCTGCCTGGTGCGTTTGTCCCTCACCTTGATCACCCTCATGAAATATTATAACATTGGTGCAGTGAGGAGTTAGGCGGGGCAGGTTGGGGAATCAGGGTGTCGAATTCTCAAGGCTACTTTCTGCTGACCCAGGGGGTGTTGGGTCTCAGGTTTAGGGGACCTGAGAATGTTGGGATGCTACCACATCCTGGGGTAGCTGGTTGTTTCAACTGCTGTCCTAGGTCTTACGGAACTCTCCGATGCCTCTTGGACCTGTTGAGATGTTGGCAGAGCAGAGGGATAGATTAAGTTTAGGAAAAACATTTTTCTTAGGTCCTGGTAATTGAGAGGAGGAGAATTGTAAGATGAGGGAGGAGTTCCCTAGGGGTCCCAAAATAAGGGAAGGGAGTCCCAGGACCAGGGAAAGGTTGCATGATATTTATCTGGAATGTATCTGACCTGTTGGGTGGGTCCAATTCAGCTCCCTAGAACTTATAAGAATTCTTTGTAAAAGATCAATTTTAGACATATTAGCATTTTTACTGTTTATAATCTGTACTGAAATTTGTATTGGAGAAATGGCAGTATGCTCACTTCGGAAATGATTTTGGTTCAAAGCATTAACACTCTCTCCCTTTTCTGCCATCTCCCAGAGGGGGCAGACAGATCCCTGTCTGTTCTGGCTGGCTCTCCCCTTCTCTCTTTTCTCTTTCTCTTCACCCCCTTTCTCATTTTCCCTCTCCCTTCCCATTCTAATAAAACTTCTCACTTAAGCTGTGTCTGCCTGGCATGTTTGTCCCCGCCACAATCACCCTTGAGAAATATTATAACAATACATTTCAGCTGTGCCAGGCTTGGTAAACTTCACAAATTGAGTCATTTCAAACTCTTCCATTTAGTTCCTCCTCCCTTGAGCTGATCCTTCCTATTGTCGCTGTCCCTGCACTGTCTCCAGTGCTCTTTTTCTTCTATCAGATCCTCAATTGTCAACTATTTTTCATGCTAAATTCTGTTAGCTTTTGTCCTCTGACTGGACTCTACATGATAATAAGCATGGAGAGTGTAGTGATATACTCTTTCTGATTTATTAAAGCGTGCCTGGAGATTCAGAAAGCAAAGTCAGCGACAAACGGTAGAAGCCAGGCACACACCTTTAATTCCAGCAACCAGAAGCTAGAAGGCAGTGGTACACACCTTTAATCCTAGGACTCAGGATAAAGAGGTAGAGGGATCTCTGTGAGTCCAAGGCCACCCAGATCTACACAAGATTGTTCCAGTCCTAAAGAGAAACAGCTCACACAAAGATCTCAGCACCTGGGATCACACACCTTTAATCCCAGCATTAGGGAGGTATATAAGACAGGTCAGTATCAGGCATTGATTCCCCAGCCTCACTGAAGATAGGAAGGCTCAGTTTCAGAGGATAGAAAAACATTGATGTATCAGGATTCTCCAGACAGGCTGAGGAAGGGCAGCAGTTTGGGTCAGCCCTTTCAGCCTGAGCTTGAGGTGAAAGTCAGGGGAAGGCTGCTTTGCTTTTCTGTTCTTCAGCTTGAAGTTTGAACCCTAGTATTGGTCTCTGGGTCTTTTTATTTATTGTGCAACAAACTGGATCATGGAACATTTATAGTATCAATTAAGGGTTTGTATTTACCCCTAAATAAAAGAATATTGTAGGATTTTTAAAGCAGAGAAGTGAACATATTCAAATTTAAATTTGAGAAAAAATACCCTCATTGCCCTTTAGAGAATAGACTGAGAGGGATGTATCCTTGGCTCTAAAAGGACAAGGCTAAACTTGAAGGTCAAACTCCCATATTTTCTGCTCAAAAGAAGTTTGGTTGTTTTTAGCCGGGCATGGTGCTCCATTTTAATCCCAGCACTGGGGAGGCATAGGCAGGCAGATCTCTGAGTTGTGTGTGTGAGTGTGTATGTGTGAGAGTGTATGTGTTTGTGTGTGTGTGTGTGTGTGTGTGTGTGTGTCTGTGTGTTTGTATGTGTGAGTGTGTGTGTGTGTCCTGAGAGGGAGAACACATGAAGTCGGGTGGGCAGCAAGGTGGGAGAGATCTGAGAGGAATGGGAGAGGGGAGAAAACATAATCAAAATGAATTGTATGAACATTTTTAGTTAATAAAATAAATTTTATTAATAAAAATAGAGGCCGCAGACTGACCTGGAACTAGGTGAGTGAGCTCCTGCCCGCTCCCGACCCCAGACCAGAACACCCCACCACCCCCATCCCACCACCCCCGCCTGAGCCTGCCGGCTTGGGCCAGACACGCCCAGAGAGGGAGGAGCCCCCTGCCCCACCAATCTGCTAGCACCCCATTCTTACATTCCGCCGCCGCAGACTGACCTGGAACTAGGTGAGTGAGCTCCTGCCCGCTCCCGACCCCAGACCAGAACACCCCACCACCCCCATCCCACCACCCCCGCCTGAGCCTGCTGGCTTGGGCCAGACACGCCCAGAGAGGGAGGAGCCCCCTGCCCCACCAATCTGCTAGCACCCCATTCTTACATTCCGCCGCCGCAGACTGACCTGGAACTAGGTGAGTGAGCTCCTGCCCGCTCCCGACTCCAGGCCAGAACACCCCACCACCCCCATCCCACCACCCCCTCCTGAGCCTGCCGGCTTGGGCCAGACAAGCCCAGGCAGGGAGGAGCTCCCTGTGCCCCAAATCTGGTAGCACCCCACTCTTCCATTCCGCCGAACGACCAAGAAACTAGGAACTAGCGAGGAGACCACCAGGAGCGTCGAGATCATCTAGAGTTGTGGACATCGAATTCCTAGCCCCCACACACCACTGGGCCACAAGAGGAGATAGAGAGAACCCACCCGCACCCACTAAAAGGATATGGGGAGAAGACAGAATAAGATTTCACTCAACAACACAAAGACCAACATGACACCACCAGAACCTAGGGACTCCACTCCGGCAAGAGCTGAAAAGCCCAACACAGAGCATGAAGATGAGATGGACCTCAAAAATTATCTCAGCAAGTTGATAGAGACCTTTAAAGAGGAAACAAGAAAATCCCTTAAAGAAATAGAAGAGAAAACAAACAAAAAATTAAATGAATTGGAGGAAAAGACAAACCAAAAAATTCAAGAAATAAATAAATCTCTTAAAGAATCCAAAGAAAGCCAAGAAAAAACATCCAAGCAAGTGAAGGAAGCTCTTGAAATAGTTCAAAACATGAAAGCTGAAATACACACAATAAAGAAAACACAGAATGAGACCATGTTGGAAATGGAAAGGTTGGATAAACGATCAGGAACTAAAGATGTAAGTGTATCCAACAGGATTCAAGAGATGGAAGAGAGAATCTCAGCCACTGAAGACTCGCTAGAGGATATACATTCATCCACCAAAGAGAACCTCAAGTCCAACAAAACCCTAACACAAAATATCCAGGAAATATGGGACACCGTAAAAAGGCCAAACCTAAGAATAATAGGTGTAGAAGAAGGTGAAGAAACACTGCTCAAAGGTACAGAAAACATATTCAACAAAATCATAGAAGAAAACTTCCCCAACCTACAGAAGGATATGCCTATGAAAGTACAAGAAGCTTACAGGACACCAAACAGACTGGACCACAAAAAGAAGTCGCCCCGACACATAATAATCAAAACACCAAATCTACAGAATAAAGAGAAAATATTAAGAGCAGCAAAGGAAAAAGGCCAAGTAACATATAAAGGCAAACCAATCAGAATCACACCCGACTTCTCAATGGAAACTCTGAAAGCCAGAAGGTCTTGGATAGATACCCTACAAGCACTAAGGGAGCATGGATGTCAACCCAGACTACTGTACCCAGCAAAACTTTCAATCACTATAGATGGAGAAAACAAGATATTCCACGACAAAAACAGATTTAAACAATACATATCAACAAATCCAGCACTACAGAAGGCTCTGGAAGGAAAACTCCAACCCAACGAACATAACTACACTCACAAAAACACTGTCAGTAGTTAATCGAATTTCACCAAACACAAAAAGAAACAGAAGGGCAAAATCCACACGCAATGATACCACCAACAATAAATCCAAAACTAAGAAGAACCAATGAACAATGGACGTTAATATCCCTGAATGTCAATGGTCTTAACTTACCCATAAAAAGATACAGGCTAACAGAATGGATACGAAGACAGAATCCATCCTTCTGCTGTTTACAAGAAACACACCTCAAATTCAAAGACAGGCGATACCTCAGAGTAAAAGGATGGGAAAAGATTTTCCAATCAAATGGGCTCAAGAAACAAGCTGGGGTAGCAATACTAATATCTAACAAATTAGACTTTAAACTGAAAGCAATCAAAAGAGATAAAGAAGGGCATTTCATACTCATCACAGGAAAAGTCCATCAAGATGAAGTCTCAATCCTGAACATCTATGCCCCTAATACAAAAGCATCCACTTTTGTAAAAGAAACATTACTAAAGCTCAAACCACACATAAAACCACACACACTTATAGTAGGAGACTTCAACACCCCCCTTATACCACTGGACAGAACTACTAGACAGAAACTTAACAAAGAAACAAAGGATCTGAAAGAAGTTATGACACAACTGGGTTTAACAGATATCTATAGAACATTCCATCCAAACACAAAAGAATATACCTTCTTCTCAGCGCCACATGGAACCTTCTCAAAAATTGACCACATAGTTGGCAGCAAAGCAAACCTCCACAGGTACAAAAGTATTGAAATAACCCCCTGTATCTTATCAGACCACCATGCATTAAAGCTAGAATTCAACAGCAATACGAATTGCAGAAAACCTACATTTACGTGGAAAATGAATAACTCCCAATTGCACCATTCCTTGGTTGAGGAAGAAATAAAAAAAGAAATCAAAGACTTTCTAGAATTTAATGAGAATGTAGACACAACATACCCGAACTTATGGGACACCCTGAAAGCAGTGCTAAGAGGGAAGTTCATAGCACTAAGTGCTCACATGAAGAAACTGGAGGAAAGTCACATTAGAGAATTGACAGAACAACTGAAAGCTTTAGAGCAAAAGGAAGCAAACACACCAAGGAGGAGTAGACGCCAGGAAATAATCAACCTGAGAGCCGAAATCAACAAAGTAGAAACTAGGAAAACAGTACAAAGAATCAATGAAACAAAGAGTTGGTTCTTTGAGAAGATCAACAAGATAGACAAACCTCTAGCCAAACTAACCAAAAGGCAGAGAGAGAGCATGCTAATTAACAAAATCAGAAATGAAAAGGGAGATATAACAACGGACACTGAGGAAATCCAGAGAATCTTTAGGTCATACTTTGAAAACCTGTATTCCACAAAATTGGAAAATCTAAAGGAAATGGACAACTTTCTGGATAAATATCACTTACCAAAATTAAATCAAGATCAGATAAACAGTTTAAATCGAACTATAACCCCTAATGAGATAGAAGCAGTAATCAAAAGCCTCCCAACCAAAAAAAGCCCAGGGCCAGATGGCTTCACTGCAGAATTCTACCAGAAATTCAAACAAGAGCTAATTCCAGTACTCCTCAAACTGTTCCACACAATAGAAGCAGATGGGATATTGCCAAACTCTTTCTATGAGGCTACAATCACTTTGATACCCAAGCCTCACAAAGATATGACTAAGAAAGAGAACTACAGACCGATATCCCTCATGAACATCGATGCTAAAATACTCAATAAAATATTGGCCAACCGAATACAAGAACATATCAGAAAAATCATCCACCATGATCAAGTAGGCTTTATCCCAGGGATGCAAGGATGGTTCAACATACGAAAATCCATCAATGTAATCCACCATATAAACAAACTGAAAAAGAAAAACCACATGATCATCTCACTAGATGCTGAAAAAGCCTTTGACAAAATCCAACATCCCTTCATGATAAAGATCTTGGAGAGAACAGGAATAACAGGAACATATCTAAACATGATAAAGGCAATATACACCAAACCAATAGCCAACATCAAAGTAAATGGAGAGAAACTCAAAGCGTTTCCTCTAAAATCAGGAACAAGACAAGGCTGTCCACTCTCTCCATATCTCTTCAATATTGTACTTGAAGTTCTGGCTATAGCAATAAGACAAGAAAAGGGGATCAAAGGGATACAAATTGGAAAGGATGAAGTAAAACTTTCACTATTTGCAGACGACATGATAGTCTACATTAGTGACCCGAAAAACTCTACCAGGGAACTCCTACGGCTGATAAACACCTTCAGCAAGGTAGCAGGATACAAAATTAACTCAAAAAAATCAGTAGCCCTACTATATACAGATGATAAATCCAATGAGAAAGAAATCAGGGAAACATCACCTTTCACAATATCCACAAGCAACATAAAATATCTTGGGGTAACACTAACCAAAAAGTGAAAGACCTGTACAATAAGAACTTTGAGACTTTAAAGAAAGAAATTAAAGAAGATACCAGAAAATGGAAAGATCTCCCATGCTCATGGATAGGTAGAATTAACATAGTAAAAATGGCAATCCTGCCAAAAGCAATCTACAGATTCAATGCAATCCCCATCAAAATCCCAACACAGTTTTTCACAGACATTGAAAGAACAATACTCAACTTTATATGGAAAAATAAAAAACCCAGGATAGCCAAAACAACTCTTTACAATAAAGGATCTTCTGGAGGCATCACCATCCCGACTTCAAGCTCTACTATAGAGCCATAGTTCTGAAAACAGCTTGGTATTGGCACAAAAATAGACTGATAGACCAATGGAATCGAATTGAAAACCCTGATATCGACCCACGCACCTATGGATACCTTATTTTTGACAAAGGTGCTAAATCTATACAATGGAAAAAAGATAGCATCTTCAACAAATGGTGCTGGTACAATTGGATTCGGACATGCAGAAAATTGCAGATAGATCCATACCTGTCACCATGCACAAAACTTAAGTGCAAATGGATCAAAGATCTCAGCATAAATCCACCACACTGAATCTTCTAGAAGAGAAAGTGGGAACTACCCTTGAACAAATTGGCACAGGAGACCACTTCCTGAACATTACGCCAGAAGCACAGACATTGAGGTCTGCAATTAATAAATGGGACCTCCTGAAACTGAGAAGCTTCTGCAAGGCAAAGGAAACAGTCAGTAGGACAAAACGACCACCCACAGAATGGGAAAAGATCTTCACCGATCCCACATCTGACAGAGGACTGATTTCCAAAATATATAAGGAGCTCAAGAAGCTAGCCACCAAAACACCAAACAATGAAATTAAAAAGTGGGGTGCAGAACTAAATAGAGAATTCTCAACAGAGGAATCTGAAATGGCTGAAAGACACTTAAAAAAGTGCTCAAAATCATTGGCCATCAGAGAAATGCAACTCAAAACAACTCTGAGATACCATCTCACGCCTGTCAGAATGGCTAAAATAAAAAACACCAATGACAATCTATGCTGGAGAGGATGTGGAGAAAAAGGAACACTCCTCCATTGCTGGTGGGAGTGCGATCTTGTAAGACCACTCTGGAAATCAGTATGGCGGTTGCTCAGAAAAATGGGAATCAGTGTACCTCAAGATCCAGCCATTCCTCTCTTGGGTATATACCCAAATAGGGCATGTACTTACAACAAGGACATATGTTCAACCATGTTCATAGCAGCATTGTTTGTAATAGCCAGAACCTGGAAACAACCTAGATGCCCCTCTATTGAAGAATGGATTGAGAAAATGTGGTACATTTATACAATGGAGTACTACTCAGCAGAAAAAAGCAATGGAATCTTGAAATTCGCAGGCAAATGGATGGAACTAGAGGAAACCATCCTGAGTGAGGTAACCCAGTCACAAAAAGACAAGCAAGGTATGTACTCACTGATATATGAATTTTAGACATAGAACAAAAGACTACCAGTATATAATGCTCTTCACCAAAGAAACTAGGAAACATGAAGGACTCTAAGGGTTAAATGGTCCCCAGGAATGGAAATGGCATGAACTCCCGAACTAATTGGGGGCATGAGGGTGGGGGGGGGAAGGAGCTGCTACAATAAGAGCAAGAGAAGAGGAGAAGAGGAGAGGAAATGGAGGGGCAGAAACATTGAGTTGGGGGAAGAATAGAGGAAAGAGAGCAAGATGAGAGAAACGATATCAGAGGGAGCCACTGTAGGCCCGAGAAGGGATCAGGAACCAGGGAGATCTCCAGAGACCTACAAGGATGACACGATCTGACAATCCAGGCAATGGTGGAGAGGATAACCTAAAAACCCTCCCCTAAAATGAGATTGATGACTTCTCTTTATGCCATCCTAGAGCCCTCACCCAGTGGCTGATGGAAACAGAGACAGACATCCACAGATATACAATGAGCCGAAATCGGGAATTTAGTTGAAGAGAGGGAGGAATGAAGAACGAAGGGGTCTGTACTAGGATGGAGAAACCCACAGGAACTGTTGGCCTGAACAAGGGAGAGCACATCGACCCCAGATGCTGTCCAGGAGGCCTGTACAAGACTGATCCAGACCCCAGAACATAGATGTCAATAAGGAGGCCTCTGCACTCCAGGGAGCCTCTGGTAGTGGATTAGTATTTTTCCCTGGTGCAAAAAGGGACTTTGAGAGCCCATCCCATATGAAGGGTTACACTCTGGCCCTGGACACATGGGGAAGGGCCCAGGATCAGCATAGGAAGACTTGGTGGACTTTGCTGAGCTCCCGTTGAGGGCCCTACCCTGCCTGGGGAGTAGTGGGTGGATGGGGTTGGGGGGATGGGCTGGGGGTGGGGGAGAAAGTTTGGGGGTGAGGGGAGGGAGAGGGAGAAGGGACTTGAAATAAGCTTGTTCCCTAACTAGAACTAATAAAATAAAATAAAAAAAAATAAAAAAAATAAAAATAGATAAGAAATTGTTATAAAATATCAATTAATCTAAACCCAATTCATTTAGATGTTTTTTAATCTGATGTTTAAATCAAATGGCTTTTTAGTGAGTCTGTCATACATGTTCACTATGACATACATTTTACATGTAAAATCGTATTGTTCTTACAGCTCGTTTTTGATTTTCCAATGTGTCAGCCTGAACTGGCTATGCAGTACTATGCACTTCATTATTTCCTTCAAGTTGCTTAGCAACAATTACTCAACAGTCACCTCCTTTTGGCTTTTAGGCTAAGACCATTTGAAACCCTTAAAGGCTGTGCAATTTGAGGCGTCTGACATTCAACCCTATTTTATTATTACTAAACCAACACAAGTTAATCTTATAACTTGTTCAACAATAATATTTTTCTTACAGGCTCATAATTATTTTGAGCAGATCGCAGAGATTTCCAAATCAATAAAAACGAGGCAGGATAAGTGGATTTTGTTTAAAAATTACTAATGTTAAGAGTTAGAATGCATTATTTGAACAGGCGGCCTTCTGAAAATGAAGGGATGGGAAATGTGGTAAGAGCGTCCGTTTCAACTTCTTCACACAGACAACTCAGGAACTGTATATAAAGCTAATGTTACTATAAAAGCTGTCTGCTATTTCTTCTATCAAATTTCCTCACAAGAGGATCATGAATGTTTATTGAAAAACTAACTTCTGCTTTGTTACCTTTTATTGAAAATAGTTTTTTTTTCTATCATGATGTATCTAGATTGTGATTTTCCCTCCCTCTTCTACATCCAGATCCTCTGCGCCTACCCTCCAATCCAGATCCACTTACTTTTTGTCCCTCATTTGAGTACAAACAGACTTCTAAGGGATAATGAGAAATATAATAATATAAAGATAAAATAAGAAGGAACATATTAAAATTGGACAAAACATAAGGAAAGGAGCCTAAGAGAAAACAAAAGAGAAACACACAGGTTCACACACCAAGAAATCCCATCAAAACACTAAACTGGAAGCCATAGTCTATATGCAAAGGGGCAGGTGCAGACCCATGCAGGTCCTGTGAATCCTGTCACAGTCTCTGTGAGTTCATATGTGTTTGATCATGTTTATTTAGAGGGCCTTGTTTTCTTGGAGTCCTGCATCCACTCTGGCTCTTACACTCTTTCTGCCTCCTCTTTCAGAAGGTTCCCTGAGGTCCCTGGAGAGGGACTTGACGGAGACATCCCATTTAGGGCTGAGTGTTTCAAGGTCTCTCACTTTCTGTGTAATGTCTGGCTATAGATCTCTGTATTTGTTCTCAACTGCTGTAGGAGGAAGCTGCTCAGATAATGGCTGAGGAAGGCACTGATCTATGAGTATAGCAGAAAGTCCCTAGGAGTCATTTTATTGCTATGTTTTTTATTCATTTGTTTTTGTTCTTAAAACAGTATTAGTTGGTTTTATCAAAAGTCCCTGGTTCTATCATAGTCTCAGGTTCTTGGTCACTCAAGCAGTGTCAGGAATGGGTTCTATCTCTTAGAGTGGGCCTTAAGTCAAATTAAATATGATTGGTTACGCCAACAAGTTTGTGCATCATTGCCCTAGCATATCTCATAGATAGGAGCCGTGTTAGATCAAAGACTTTGTGGCTGTGTTGGTGTTTGTTTCTCTGCAGAGTACATTTCTGTACCAAATAGGCTAGCATGTAGGGGTGAAGTCTTAATTGGTTCATTATGAGAAAGCGACAGCCTACAGAATAGAAAGAGATTTTTACTAACTAAACATTCAATATATCTAAAAAGCTAAATATCAAGAAACAAATAACCAAATTTTAAAAATGAGGTACAGATTTAAACAGAGAATTCTCAAAAGAAGAAACTCAAATGGCTGAGAAACACAAAGAAACATCCAACATCTTTAGTCATCAGGGAAATGCAAACCAAAACCACTTAAACACTTTCTCTTACACCATTCATAATGCCAAAGATCAATAAAACAAATGACAGCTTGTGCTAATGAAGATGTGGAATAAAGACACCAACCCATCCATTGCTGGTAGAAACGAAAACTTGTATGGCCTCTATGGAAAGCAGTGTGAGAGATCCAGCTTTAATACTCTCGGGAATATACCCAAAGGATGTTTCATCTTACCACAGAGACGCGTGTCCAACCATGTCCATTGATGCTCTATTCATAGTAGACAGAAACTGGAAATACCCAGATGTCTGTCAATGGATGAAAGGATAAGGAAAATGTGGAATATTTATACACAATGGGATATTACTCACCATCTACAAACCCTTTGATCTACAATGGTGACCTGCCTACAAGATATGCTGGGACTAACTACTTACTCACTTGTTTAAAAAAAAAAGAAACTTGAAGAAAAATGGGTGGTGCTAGAAAAAAGGTAACCCACACCTCAAAAGACAAATATGGTATGTTGCACAAGTTCTAATTGGTCTTAATAATAAAAATCCAGAGTCAGATATTAGGGGGTGAAAGCTGAAAAATTAGAGAAGTAAAGCAGCCAGCCACTAAAGTTCTTATCTCTACGAAATCCTCAGACCAAAAGGAGGCCAATCTCCTGTCTCCTCTCCACCCAGCCATATCACTTCCTGTCTATAGAGACCTCCAGACCTCTATAGTTACCTAGTTCTGCTCTATGATCTTCAGGCAAGCTTTATTTGTTAGAGTATAAACAAGAAATCACCATGCATTCATTTATATGTAGATGTTAGCTGTTAAGTCATTGATAAGCAAGCTACAACTCATATAACCACAAAGGTTCAGTATAGAGTAAGGGACTAGAGAGAGGGCTGGATCTCCCTAGAAAGAGGAAATAGAATAGATAGTTATGGATGGATGAAATGGGGTGGGGTGACAAGGACAGGAGGATCAAAGTTGGTGGGGAGGGAGGTAAGGGAAGAAATACAAGGAGAGACAGCTAAAATTCAGGGCCATTGGAAGGGTCATGTGGATATCTACAACAGTGGAAGCTCCCTAAAATGTATACATATATGAAATCAACCTAAACGAAATCACCAAATAAAGGAGAGAGAAAGTCCTAACTGGATGTCTGTCATCACCAAATGGAGCTTCCAATTTGCTCAGATAATGGCTGAGATAATAACTAGGATGGGTTACATCTAATTGAGCTGTTGGTCAAACGGGTCCTAAAGGAATGCCCAATAGCCCACACTACTGTCAAAGCTGTTGATTGACAGCTAACAGTGAAGTCTTATAGATGAAAACAATACCCATACAACTCACTGAACACAGTGAAGCCTACCTAGAGAGCCTTTCCTACTACCGTGTGTGTATATTGTGGTATTAGAAGGTACTCTGCAGATTACCAAAGGAGAAAGATAAATACCAACCCATCTACAAACCCACTCATCTACAATGGTGACCTGCCGACAAGATATGCTGGTGCAATATTGGCACAAAGCTTATGGGAGTAAGCAACCAGTATGGGATTTGCTTTAAGGCCCACTCTAGGAAATGGAGCCCATTCCTGACACTGCTCCAGTGGCCAGGAACATGAGACCACATAGGCCAGGAGCCTACAGCAGAACCAAATACTACTGTTAGGTTAAAGGAATCTAGCTATAAAATGACTTCCAAGGACAATCTACTTTTCTCATGGATCAGTCATCATCAGAGTAGCTTCCTTCTGCAGCAGATGGGAACACATACAGAGTCTCAAAGCCACCCAATGTGTACAGAGTGAGAGGCCTTAGAACACTCAGCCCTCAATGGAGTGTCTCCATCAAATTCCTCATGTCTCAGGGAACCCTGCCTAAGATGACGCAGTGTTAGGTACAGAGGGGATGCAGGACACCACGGAAATAAGACCTTCTACATACAGTGCAATGGATGCACATGAGTCCTAGGAGACTCAGGCAGCATGCACAGGGCCTGCATGTGTCTGCCCCAGTTAACACCCAGAGCTAAAAAGAGAACTGGACACATGCCTCATCCCTAACCTGGAAGTCATCTCCAATTAATAGTCATTTGAAAGTGAAAAATTAGTTTTCTCCAGGGAGTCTTTTTTGTCTCGGTGTTTATCTATTTTGGTAAGCTTAAGTTTTAGAAAGTTTGTCAATTTCTTCTGGATGTTACAAATGTATTACTTTGAAGTTGTTTATCATATCATTTAAACAAAAATAGCTGTATCCTCCTTTGTTCCTGTATGGTTACATTTGCTTCCTGTTACCATTTCTAGGGATCTACCATACATATGATCAGTTGTAGATTGTTTTAAAAATCAATTTATTTTATTTAAACCTTTGGTTGAATCTTTATTTCCTTCCGACTTTGTGTTTTTCTAAATTACTAAGATGAGTATTTCCTTTTAGTTTTTTTGAGACAGTTCCTCATGTCACAAAGGCTGGCTTCAAACTTACCTTCTAGCTGAAGACGACCTTGAATTCTTGACCTTCTTGTCACCACCTCTTCACAAGTGCTGGAATTATAGGTGTTTGCCACTCTGCCTTGCTAAGATACATACTTCTCATATATAACCTTTTTTGTGCCTGCTAGACACATCGAAGTGGATCAGTTTACACCACGTGTTGCTTTAGTCACAGCCCATACATCCTACTGGGCAATTTCACTGTTGGAGAGTTCCAGTTATTCTTGGTTTCTTCTTTGACATGTGAGTTAGTTGGAATTGTGTTAGCTTTCTGAAGTATGAGGCTGTTTAATCATTCTCTTACCATGTAAATGAAACTCTGAATTATCTCCCTCGTAAACTTCTAGCAATGTTTTTGCCTTAACTTTTACCAGACACATGTGCATACACACATATATACACGTCCACAAGTGTGTGCATATCTGGATGTTTGCACATATAATTTCAGCTTCCTTTTGGTATGATGTTCAATCTTTATATTATGCTTAAGATACAACTTAAATTGGTTTCGCTTAATCACTTAAGAATTGCCTTTAAACTGGAGAACTTGTCCTTTACCTTTAGCAAACACAATGACATCTTGAGTTCTATCAATCACTGTAGTCCTTTTCGGGTGCTAACATCATAGTATCAATGTGGTTATTTCTAGAGTCCTGGTCAGGTCAGAGGTGGAGGGGCTGTATCTGGCGATGGCTGGCCTTCTTACTGAGGTATCTGATGGAGAAGAAGGATGCCTTGTGTCCTGTCTTTAGCTCTTCTTATAAAGTCACCAATATTCAGCCATGGGAGCTCCATCCCACTATTCTGTCTTCTGATTCTTTCTACCACCCAGTGTCTCTAAATGAGGATCAGCCCCAACAGGAGTTTCCTAAGAGACAACAATTACCAAATCAGAACATCTATTTACTCATTTTTTTAATTGATCTTCTGTTTTTTCTGTTTTTACTATTTCAGTTTCTCTTCTATTAGCTACAGATTTATATACTAATTTCTCGATGGCTATTTTAATTGGTTATGCTACAAATCACACTCATACTTAACCAATAACTAATGTTGGTTAATCTCCTTTCAAAGTATCCAAACTTACACTGGCTGCACTGTTATCCTATGCATTACTCTCCATGTCTACTTAAAACTTGGAGGTGTGCCAGGCTTTGGGGTTCTTTTGAGCAAATCAAGTTTCAGACCAGCTCAGGTGAATGTAGGAGGAAAGAGCTTCAAAGTTACTGACTTACAGACAGAAATGGTTATCAAGGGTAGCAGAGATCTAGGGCTACTTGGTGATCTACTACATGGCACCTTAGAATTCCTGATAAGCAAGCCTCTAGGGAAACGTAAAACCTAAGCTGACAGATTAACCAATGAACTAAAAAATATTTTAATATTCAGTTATTAAGAAGGGAAGAAAAATACGTTTAATTTTTAATATGATTGAAATATCACATATAATTTGAAAAACAGACTTGAATTTTGGAAATAAGGTTTAGTTCTGTGTAGGAGGCATGGAGGTCCTTGTGCTCACAGATAAGCTAGTCAAGTCTGGAATGTTAAATACACAGGGTTGTTCCATCAAAGGAAGAGATGCACAACCTGTTATTAGCCTAGAAGGCTGCGATCATATGCTGCTAATAGCCTGGTGATCTAGACCACACCATCCTCCCCCAGATTCTTATTGTCTACAGAACCCATCTTATGGGAGGTGTCACATGTAGCCAATCTATAGAAGCCATACTCCTCTATTGATCTCCACTTTTTGAGAACGGGCCTCTCACTGAACCCAAAGCTCACTGATTCGGCTATACTGACCGGTGAGCCACAGGCATGCACTGTCTCTGCCTCCTCATCACTAGGGTGACAGACATACAGTACCACACCTGTTTTTCCCGTGGGTATTCGAGGTCTGTACTCAGGGTGTCATGCTTTCCCAGCAAACACTTTGCCAGCTGAGGTTGCTCCCTGGCCTAACTTCTGTCACTCCAGTATCCAATCAGTTGCCCAGCTTACACACAGATTTTAATAGGTATTGTATTCTCAAAAATTAAATCTTAAGTTTTTCTATTGTGAGTGACTCAAAGAGAACGTTCTAAGTGATAGCCAGGAATGCACTATTAGAGGAGACATGGTGGGACTTTCAGAATGACAATACATCAAATAATAAGCTTACTGGAATTCTACATCTATCATTATACCCATATATTTGTTTAACTGATGAAGAGAGAAACAAACCATGAGCTAATGCTTGATGGGAATAGAATCTGAAACAAATTCATCTACAAAAAAGAAATTTTCAGTACAATTCCAAAGTATGCTCTTTTTAAGTCTTTTTAGTCCAAGAATTAAATTCCACAAAATTACATTCCACACAGTAAATATGTTACTCCGGTGATGGCACAGTGTGCCATTTGTGATCCTGATCCATTTATCATGAATACAATCCAAAAATAAGAGACTATTCCATTAAAGCTGCAGGGATATATTTTCAAAAAAACAATGACAGATGAGGTAAGAGGTTATAAATTTAACATGCTTTGTTAAGATTTATGTATCACAATTTTGGTTTCCTAGACTCAGTGATACTAAACTGCCGATTGGGTTTAGTAGCTTCTTGCATCAGCTCTTGCAATTGTCCAATCTGCTCATCACGAAAGTCATTGAGTTTTTCTTCCGGGAGAGAGGTGCCAAAACAAGCTTTTCCTGTTGAACTTTGTCTGCTATCCTTAGCTTGTTGCCATAACACAGCAGCATAGGCCTAGTAAAGAAACAGAGAAAGGAAGGGTTAGAGAGTGAAAAACAGTCTCCAGTTCCCAAGTCACCATTGGGCTCCATCAATACATTTTCTGCAATTGATCAAAAAGACACAAAGTCATGGTTTTAGTCTCCAGACATGATTTCAAATAGATCTTTTTTTTTTTTTTTTTGCATTCTAAAGGGTTTTTACAGACATTTAGAAGAATACTTCATCTGCAAATCAATATCAGAGGGCTGCTCTATGCAGTGCTGCCTTTAGTCCCAGCACCCAGGAGGCAGAGGCAGATAGATCTCTGAGTTTGAGGCTAGCCTGGTCTACAGAGCAAGTTCCAAAAGTTCCAGGGCTACACAGAATCACTGTCGTGAACCTCCCCACCCCCAATATATAAAATAGACAATAAGCATGGGAAGAAAAGATAGAAACATCAAGCTATAACTGCCTTTCGAGGGAGAAAGGGGAAAAAGTCCAGAGTGTGAGTTTAGGTACACTTTTAAAGAGTGATCTAAAATGTACCGTAAAATGTCAACATCTTATTTTCTTTTTCAGAATTTTAAAATTTTCATAAACTGGAGCTTGTGAACTTAATGCTTTTAATTTCAGAGTATTTCTCTTGGTTTACACTTTAAAATAAGGTAACACTTACATTTAAAAAAAACCATCCTTAGTAGAGGGCACTAGCCAACTACAGCACATGGCTCTGGCAGGCCTGGCCCTTCTCCCCATCCCCTCTGCCTTGCTAAAAACTGTTAGCTCTATTCCCTTCTTTAGCCATTTCTTCCTCCTGAGCCTTACTACCAAGGTCGAGCTATCAAAGTATTCAAGTCTACCAATCAGAAGCCCCTTTGGGTCACCTAATTAACATGCCCAATTAAACTTAAATGCCTCATCCTGGCATGGGGTTTCCCCTTTGTCTTTATACACTGCCATTTGCCTATGTGCCTATGTGTCTGCTTCTTCTCTATCCAGAGGCAGTCCTTTGTCCCTGCCTCCTTCCTCTTATCCCTTCCCCTTCTCCCTCCTAGCCCATTCAAACGCAGACCTCCCCTTTTCCTCCTCTTAAAAATGGCACCTGCAAGGTCATTTGCTGCTGTTTTCTGACTGAGTCAACTTCCCCCACTTAATAAAGGATCTCTCTGTGAAAACTAGTGCCTAATCTGGGGTCTAGAAGGGATCCCCTGCTGTGCTGGAGTCCCTTTCACTTGGGGACACTAGAGACACATTTCACATATAGTAAATGTGATTTTTTTTATGTGAATATGTGTGTCAAAGTTTATGTGTGTGCATCACTCGTGCAGAGCTCAGAAGAGGGGATCAGAAGGATGCCCTAGAAATGGACCTTCTGGGAACAGAACCCAACCCTCTGCAAGACCACTTAGGTAAAGCGGTCTGGACCATGAAGCCATCTCCAGCCCCTCAATGGAAGCTTTAAGTAGAAAGACTGTCAGAACAGCAATGTGGAAGTATCCAGATACAGCTGTCAAGTATAAACTTTCTAAGCAGGTTACCACACCAGGGAAATCTACTTTCAGGGAAAGAAAAACCCTGCACATGAGCTACAATATCCTTTGGCCTAAAGCTCCAGTCATTCTAGCCTCTAAGAAAAAAAAGCTAACTCAACAGTAGATGGCACCAGTGACTGATGTCTTGAACCAAAGAGAATCACAGTTCTTCCTCAGGTTAAACTGAGCTGCTTCAGGTGGCAGGGTGACCATACACTGTTGACGGGAGTGTAAAGCAGCGTGGCTACTATGGAAGTCAGTGTGGAGGCTTGTCAAAGAAGTCAAGTACAAGTGCATTACTCCTGAGCACATACCCAGAATAGTCTACACCTGACTTCAGAGCCAATCTGCACACCCATAGTCACCACTGCTCTTTTCACAACATAAAGACACGGAATCAGCCTACATGGCCAGCAACTAACAAATGAATAAAGGAAATGGGATTCTTATACATACCGCAGACTGCTTTACCAACCTGAAAAGCATAGCTCTCATGACACACATGTGTTCATGGTTAAATTTAAATTATTTTCATGAATCAGTAAAGAAACAGGCAGTATTTTGATGAGATTCAAATACTATCTACTCTTGCCTTGGCTTCTAAAATAACCCTCAGATAGTTTTCTTGTGGGTTTATCAGGATTCAAAGAAAAAAACTAGTTACTTTTGAAACTATCTTTCTCAATCACAAATCCTTTATATTTAAATAAGAGAAAAATGACAGCTTGGGTGACAAAACTTTGTCCTTTATTAACTCTTGCTATCAACTAATCTTGTTTGATCCTCATTGTTTTCAGACTCCAGTTAATCATTTCACCATTTCTTCCCACCTCTGGCAAGTGTTCATTAGAGAAGACAGTAAGAACACTTGCATGTACCAGTATATGGGAGTATACAGCAGGTGACAACTAGTATTCAACAGGCTGATCCACCTGATGGGTGATTCTCTGATAGGGAGCCCCACTTGACAAAGACCTTGGAGTCACTGAGTAGGAATGACTGCTTGTCTCTGTAATTTTTCTCATGTGCCACTAGAAACAGATACGGGTATTATTCCCACTTCTTGTGAAAATATTCCCTCTGTTGGGCACACATATAGCTGTGGATAGTCAGGAAAATGATTTCTGCTTAACCTGTATAATTCTGATGAATACAAACCCTAGGATATTTTTCATTATTCTGACTGACATAAGAAAGTGGGAATCCAGGTGAAGAGAGGGAGGAGGGAATACATGAGCAAGGGAGGTCAAGATCATGATGGAGAAATCTACAGAGACAGATGAACCAAGCTTGTGGAAACTCGTCAACACTAGACCAACAACTATGGAGACTCCAGAGAACCAAACTATTGAAAACAGTTGTGAAGCTCGAACTATCAGAGGGGCCCGTCAGTAGGACCACAATACAAACCTGGTACATGAGCTGGCTTGTTGGAGCCCATTCCCTATGGTGGGAGGCCATGCTCAGTTTTAATGCATGGGAGAGGGGCCGGGCCCAGCCCCAACCTATTGTGCCAGACTATGTTGACTCCTCTTGGGAGCACTCACCTGTGAGGAGGAGTGGACTGGAGTGGGTTGGGGGTGAGGTGAGAGAAGGTGGAAGGTGATGGGGTAGGAGGAGGGGTGGGAGGGAGAACTGTAGCTGGAATGTAGAATGAAATCAAAAAATGAAAAATGGAAATAGAAAAAAAAGTAATAGTATTCTCAGCCACTAAGACAGCTAATTTTAGACTTCAGTACAAATTCAAAGCAAACTGGTTGTCCCTGGAGACAAATATATGGTTGCCCCTAGAGACAAAAGCATGAGGTCAGTTTCCCAGGTGTTCATTGCTGATTGAAGGTCAGAGCAGAGCATGAAGCCTCTTTAGCAGACGTAACTTTCTCAGCAATGGACTTTCTGCACATTCTCCCAACCTCAGGGTTCAGCCAGCTAACCGTTTATTTTTTAAGTAAATTTCAATGTTACTTTCCGTCTGGAAGCCCTGAACACTCAGAGCTACGTGCTTAGTTGGCTCACTGGCTGGTCAGCGCAACCTCCCTTGCCTGAGAGAGACTGTATGATTAGTTTGGCTCTGTTTCTTGTTGTTTATTCAAGAAGAGCTTCGTGACCCTGAAAGATGTGATTCGTATTTGTTCAGAGGTTTGGGCTATGAGAAGCAGAAGAGATGTAGGGAGAATTAGGAGAGAAATGTGAGAGGGGTATGCATGTGTTGGTCAGAATATGCAGTTGAAAGTGCAGAGAGAGAAGTGCAAAAGAGATGAGAGATGCGGCTGTGTGGAGAATGTAACTGTGAATCTAGATGCAACTAACTGTGTATAGAGCTGCGTGGCTGTCAGAAGGTAGGCATAGCTGGGAAAAGAGATGTAACTCTATGCAAAGGGATGAGACTGTGTCGAGACGATGGCTGTGCAGAAAACGGATATATACTCGTAAAGAGAGACATGGAACTGTACGTAAGGAGATGTAACTGTGTAGAGAGATTGTCAAGGAAGAGGGATTATTAAAATAAAATAAGAGAGAAGGTCACCACCAGGAAAGCCTGTGTTTGTTCCTTTTTCTTAAGTTACCATCAGACAGTGTGCAGTATGCATTTCCTTATTGACCCCTCATAGAAAAAATATTGCTGAGAAGACATTCTTTATGCTACCCTGGGCGCACACCTGGGAGCTGGCCTCCTGGGCTGCAACATTTCTTCTTAAACACCTTAGCATAATTTTTTCTACCTCACTCATTTTAAAACCTAAAACATTGTTTAAACGTTAGACTGAACAGAAATTTCCTCCGTAAGGGCCCAAGACTCCAGATCTGTCACTTTAGCTAGTGACAGATACTTTTTTCTGTCACTAAATTAGAACTTATATCCAGAGTGTGAACAACTAGATGGATGCTGCTCTGCTCCTAAGCTAGAAGCAAAGGGGCATAAAATTCCTCACAGACTTCCACAAACACCGAGACTGGCTCTGAAGAACAAAGCTGGGCCACAGCTTTCTTGAGATGCCAATAAGGATCAGAGTTTAAGATGAGAACAGGATTTGAACATATGCTGGTAACCAGACACAAAGCAAAAGGGTCAAAAACCAAAGGTCAAAAAATAAATAAATAAATCCATGATACAGGCTAGCAGAGGAAAAAAAAAAACTTTGGGGGGCAGTGTGTTTCTCTATATAGAAACACAGGAGGTTGGCCTCCAGACACCTTCTGGATTTGAGGCTCACTTGCCAAGTCACTAAGACAGACAAGTTCAGATCCACACAAAGCATCATTGGTAGCTAAGATAATACATTTGAGTTTTGGTTCCTATCTACAGGGCTCCTTTCATAGCTGGCGGCTGCTATCTTTGGGTATAGTATAAACATCTTTCCCATTTTTAAAGATTTATTTATTTATGGGTTTTATGTACATGTATGTCTGCACACTAGAAGAGGGCATCAAATTCCATTATAGAGAATTGTGAGCAACTGTGCAAACGCTAGGAATTGAACTCAGGACCTCTCTGGAAGAGCAGTCATCTCTCCAGTCCCCATAAATGTCTTTCTTGGGGAGGCCTTCCTAACTTACTTAAGTCCTGTTACTCTGTCTACCCTGCTCACCCTTACCCAGATATGAAACATTCTGTGTCCTCCATTGACAAACATGAAAAGCAGTAGTTGGAACAAAGACAGGGCTCAGGAGTGACTTGTTAATAATAAGGAAATAAATATTAAGTGACTAAATCTTCCAGAGTTTTACAAGGATCAGTAAATTTAAAATGATATTTTTATTTGCAAAGCATACAGTGCTATACAAAATTATAACCTAAGCTTTTAAATACAAATTTTATTCCTGGCAATAAATACACTTAAAATGAGAGATGCATTCCAACAATTCTGGAGAAAATCTTAGAATAACAATGATTTGTCAGTTTTTCTTTCAGTTATAATACTGTAAAATGAGAAGGGTGGCTTTAGCTTGCAAGTCTAATGTTTGCAGAAGGCCGTTTACTCAAGGCAGTCATACCTGGGGGAGACACAGAGGTCCTAGTCGAGAGTATGTCCTGCTTCTTAAGTTTTCCACATATTCTCAAAGTCAACATTTAATAAGACAAGTGTGCACTGTTTCACTAAGGATGCTTTTACACGTAAGTGCCTCTTATAAGTGCAAAGTAGTGATGGAATTATCATTGCACAGGCCACAGCGTTAGAGTGGGCTGGGGCATCAGTGTCAGTTTTATTCACTAAGCATTTTTGATTTGGGGGATTGGTTTATTTAGTTCCTTACCCTGCACAAAAAATAATGTCAAAACTAATCAGAAGAGACAAAGAAGGGTACTTCATTCTAAACAAAGATCAACTAATCAAGAAAATATTACAATAATAATATATGATCACACAAACTCTGATACACACAATTTCATAAAAAACAATACCACACCTTCTCCAAAAGACAGGTTTCTCTATTGTTTTGTGTGTGTGCAGATGAAATATAAATTAAAGGACATTTTACAGCAAATGGACTTAATGATTATCTGTAGAATACTCCACCCAAACAGAAAATAATATACAGTCTACTCAGCAGCCCATGGAAGCTTCCCTAAAATGGACCATATGCTGGGACACAAAACAAACCTTAACAAATACAAAAACAAAAAAGTAAACTCTAAAAAGTGTACATTAAAAAAATCAGAAGGAAGACAAATAAATACATACTTGTACAACTCAAGAATGTGAAAAAAGAACAAACCAACTCCAAACCCAATGTATGGCAAGAGGTAATTAAAAACCAAAGCAGAAATTAATGAAATAGAATCAAAGAAAACAATACAAAGAACAAACAAGTTGCTGTGAGGACAGACATTTAGCCCAACAAATGAAAAGAAAAAGATGACCGACTCAAATGAACAGAATTAGAAATGAACAAGGAAACGTAATAGACACCAAAGAAATGCAGAAAGACACAAGGGAATACTTTTAAAACCTGTACTCCATTAAGGAGGAATATCTAAAGAATGGATGAATTTTTGATTCATCAAAACTAAGTTAAACTAAAAAAAAAAAAAAAACCAGCATAACAGATCTATAACAAAGGAGGTAACTAAAACAAAATCTTCCAACTTTAAAAAAAAAAAAAATCCTAAGCCCAGATGAATTTATAGAAGAATTTTACCAGACTTTTGAAAAACTACAACCATTACTTTTTTAACTTTCTTTTTATTTGTTCTTTGTGTCTTTTGTATTATGCATCTGGATCCCATTCATCTCCTTTGTATCCACCCTCTGCCCTTGCAACACCTCCCAAAAAAAATAAAATAAAATAAAATTCAGGAGAAAAGAAAAACCTTGTCATGAAAGCTGCAGTGTGACACAGTGAGTCACAGAGTAAACCTTTTTGTCCCTGTATCTTTACTTGCAAGTATTCATTGCAAAGTCATTGTCAGGCTTGAGGCCTCCGGTTTCGGCTAAACCATCAATACTAGGCCCTCACTGGGAATTCTCTCAGGACATCCCATTGTTGTCCTGTGCCATGGAGATCCTGCAGCTTTGAATCCGTGGGACCTGCTCAAGCCAATCACTGATGGGGTGGATCAACTTATAACCCTGGTTCTGGGCCTGGGTAGTTGAAGCTCTCCCCCATTTCTACCACCAGGGTAAGCTCTCCAGCACTGCCCTGGATAGCTCACCCTATGCAGGAAGGGGCAAGGGGAGGGAGCAGGGATACTCTCTTAGCCTATATACATGGGGGAGCACCTAGGCCCTGCCCCAAATGATGTGACAGACTTTGATGACCCCCCCAATGGGAGGCCTCACCCTCCTTGGGGAGGAGACTGGGAGTAGGATGGGGGGCTGGTGGGGTGCATGGGAGGATGGGAGGGAGAGGGAACTGGGATTTGTATATAAAATAAGATTGTCTTTAATTTAAATTTAAAAAAAGAAAACAATAAAGGAAGCAGAAAAAACTAGTAAAAGGAAAAATTGAATATTCCATAAATTTGCTTGAAATGTTGGCTGCAATATTAAAAATCATCAAACTACATGCTTAACTGTATTTTATGGTATGTAGCTTACACTTCAATTTTTAAAAGCACAAAATAAATTCAAATTATCAGATTTGTAATAAAAGAAAGAAAGAAAGAAAGAAAAGAAAGAGGAAAAAGGGCTTTCTAAACTGGACTCTATTTGCCCAGGACTTAAGGCCAACAATTGACAGGTAGGAAGTCACAGAACTGAAAAGCTAGTTAAGGGAACTGTCAATCTAGTAAAGAAGAAACCACAGAATGAGAATATTTGCCAGCTACACATCTGACACAGAATTAATATCCAGAATACACAGAACGTAAAGGCAGATTCAAGGAAACAAATGACCAACTAAAGCTGGACTGGGAGACACTGTAAACAGCCTAGATGTCCACAAACATGAATGGATATGAAAATGAGCTACATCTACATAATTACTATTACTCAGATGTTAAAAGATGAACAAATATAACATTCACAGGCAAATGGATGCACCTAGAAAAAATTATCCTGAGTGAGGTAACTCAGACCTAAAAAGACAAATGTGGTATGTATTTTCTTATGTGTGGATGTTTAACTTGTGATTTTTATGGATTTGGTATGTGTGTTTTTCATGCTTTTTGGTTGTTTTATTTTAATCTGGTTTATTTTGCTATTGCCTGTTTTCTAAAGAGAGAGAAAAAGAAGCCATGAAGTAGCATAGGTGGGGAGATTGGAAGGATCTGGGAGATGAGGGAGAGAAAACAGTTATCAGAATATACTGTATGAAAAATTATGTTAATAAAAATAAATTTAAAAATGAGCTAGGAATTTGAACAGAATTCCCAACAGAAGATATAAAAATGGTCAAGAAATACCTCAAAAAGTGTTTGTCATCCTTAACAACTAGGCAAATGCCAATTAAAACAACTGTGAGACTTCATCTCACCTTATTCAGAATGGCTAAGATCAACAGAACAACTGAGAACGAACGTTGGTGGGGTTGTGGGGAAAGGAGAACCGTCATTCACTGTTGGTGGGAATGAAAACCAGTACAGTCACTGTGGAAATCAGAGAAGAAAGTAAATCTACCCTATGACCAATTACACCACCCTTGGCAAATGCCTGAAGGACTTGACATCCTACTCCACAGACATTTGCTCCGCAATGTTTATTGTCACCCTATGCACAGTAGCTATGAAACAGAAGGATACTGAAAATGTAGTGCACCAAAGAATACTATTTACCTGTAAAAATTAAATCATGAGCCGGGCGTTGGTGGCACACACCTTTAATCTCAGCACTCGGGAGGCAGAGGCAGGCGGATCTCTGTGAGTTCGAGGCCAGCCTGGTCTCCAGAGCAAGTACCAGGATAGGCTCCAAAGCTACACAGAGAAACCCTGTCTCGAAAAAACAAACAAACAAAAAGGTGGAACTAGAAAAGATCACATTGAGTGAGGTAACAGATCCAGGACAAGTGGCTCTCTGTTCCAGGTAGACCCAATCCCTCGTCTCATCTCCAGCTCTGCAGCAAAGCACCTGGGACAGCCTTCCCTGTGCCCCATTCCACCTTCTGTGGATCCCACAAATATCTCCATATTCCCACGTGTTGCTCTGGCCCAGCCCCCAACCACAGTAGGCATCCCCTACGTTGACCCAAGGGCAGCTCCTGCCAGGGCAACAAGTAGGCTGTTGATGGTCCCACACCTCTCCTGCTCCTCCAGATCCAATCCCCCAGTCTTATTCCTAGCTCTGTAGCAGAAAACACACTACAGTCTCCCTTTCCTCTCTGATCCCATCTCCAACAGAACCAATTAAGAAAATATAAACAGGGAATTCTGGAAATGAAAAGTTTGAGAATTTGAACAGGAACTACAGAGGCAGGCTTCACCAACAGTCTGTATACAAGAGATGGCAGAAAGAATCTCAGGCATAGAAGATAACGATAGAAGAAATTGGTACAGTGGTCAAAAAAAGTTACATCTCACTCGGGAGGCACAGGCAGGTGAATCTCTGTGAGTGTGAGGCCAGCCTGGTCTATAGATCGAGTTCCAGGATAAGCTCCAAAACAATACAGAGAAACCCTGTCTCGAAAAACAAAAACAAAACAAAACAAAACAAAGTAAAATCTAAAAATTTCCTGACACAAAACATCCAGGAAATCTGGGACACTATAAAAAGACCAAATCCAAGAATATAGAAATAGAAGAAGAATCCCAGCTCAAAGGCCCAGAAAATATTGGCTATAAAATCATAGATGTTCAGAAATGAAAAGGGGGACATAGATATCAAGGAAATCTATAGAATATAAGGACATACATTAAAAACCTATACTCCACCAAATTGGAAAATCTAAAAGAAATGGGTAATTTTCTCAATATATACCACTTAACAAGGTTAAATCAAGATCAGATAAGCAACTTAAATAGACCTCTAGCCCCTAGTGAAATAGAAACTTATTAAAAGTCTCCCAATCACTATTGCTTAGATTCTTAGTTGGGGTCATCTTTGTAGTTTCCTGGAAATTTCCCTAGTGATTGTTTCTCATTAAGCCCATAAAAGCTCCCTCTATTAAGGGATCTCTTTCCTCACTCTCCTCTGTTCTTCTCCCAACTTGACTTCCTCGTTCCTCATGTTCTCCTCCCTCCTCCCCTCATCTTTCTCCTACCTCCCTCCACCCCCCTCAGGAGATCTTTTTCCCTTTCCCCTTCTTGGGGAGTCCTTAAATGCCCTTCCCCTATAATGAGACTGATGACTACCTTAAATGCCACCCTAGAGCCTTCATCCAGTAGCTGATGGAAGCAGAAGCAGAGAGTCACAGCTAAGCACTGAGCCGAATTCCTGGAATCCAGTTGTAGACAGGGAGGAGTGATGAGCAAAGGGGTCAAGACCAGGCTGGGGAAACCCACAGAAACAGTTGACCTGAACAAGGGGGAGCTCATGGACCTCAGACTGATAGCTGAGGAACCAGCACAGGACTGAATCAGGCCCTCTGAATGTGGGTGTCAGTTGAGAGGCCTGGACAGTCTATGGGGCCTCTGGCAGGGGAATCAGTATTTATCCCTAGTGCCCGAATGGGCTTTGGGAGCCCATTTCCTATGGAGGGATACTGTCTCAGCCTAGATACAGGGGAGAGGACCTTGGTTTGATGATTCCCCATGGGAGGCATTACCCTTCTTGAGGAGTGGATGGGGGTAGGATGGGGAGATGGTGGGGAGAGAGGGAGAACAGGAGGGAGAGGGAACTGGGATTGGAATGTAAAATAAGATTGTTTTTAATTTAAATACAAATTAATTGTTAAAAAAAAAGTCTCCCAACCAAAACAAGTCCAGGGCCAAATGGTTTCAGCACAGGAACTGTACCAGACTTTTAAAAAAAATGAATGCCAATATTCCTCAAACTAGTCTACAAAATAGAAGCAAAAGGCACACTGCCAAATATGAGGTGTCAGTCACCCTGATACCCAAACCACATAAAGATTTAACAAAGAAAGACAATCAGTTACAGACCAATTTTATTTATGAACATAGCTGCAAAAATAATAAAATACTTGCAAACCAAATCCAAGAACACATCAAAAAGATCATTTACCATGATCAAGTGGGCTTCATCCCAGAGATGCAGAGATTCAATATATGGAAATCAATAAATGTAACCCATCATATAAACAAACTGAGAGAAAAACCACATAATCATCTCATTAGATGCAGAAAGGCATGTGACAAAAATCCAACAGCCCTTCAAAATAAAAGTCCTGGAGAGATTAGGGATACAAGGGGCATACCTAAACATAATAAAGGCAGTTTTCAGGAAGCCCATAGCCAACAACTTAAAGGGAGAGAAACTCAAAGGAATTCTACTAGAATCGGGGACAAGATAAGGTTGTTCAGTCTCTCTACACCTACTCAATATAGTACTTGAAGTCTTAGCCACAACAGTAAGGCAGCAACTGAAGGAGATCAAGGGGACACGAATTGGAGAGGAAGAAGTCAAAATATCTTTATTTGCAGATGATATGACAGTGACCCCAAAAGTTCCACTGGGAAACTCCTACAGCTGATAAACAATTTCAGCAAAGTAACTGGATACAAAATTAACTCACAAAAATTATAGCCCTCCTATATTCAAATGACAAGTAGCCTGAGAAACAACACCTTTCACAATTGCTCAAATGATACAAAATATCTTGGAATAACTCTATTCAAGCAACTGAAAGATTTATATCATAAAAACTTTAAGACATTGAAGAAACAAACTGAAGATATCAGAAGATGGTTCAATCTGGCACACACATACACACACACTGGAAAAAAGACAGCACCTTCAATGAATGGTGCTTGTCAAGCTGGATGTCACCATGTAGAAGAATGCAAATAACATATAACCCTGCACAAAACTCAACTCCTAATGGATCAAAGCTCTCAAAACCAGGTGCACAGCACCTAACATAAGAGAAAGTATGGAATAACCTTGAAGCATTGGCAGAGGAAAAGACTTCCAGAACAGAACACCATAAATGCAGGCACAAAGATCAATAGTTAATAAATGGGAACTCATAAACTGAAAAGCTTCTGTAAGGCAAAGGAAACCATTTTTCAGACAAAGCAGCAGCCTACAGAATGGAAAAGGATTTTTACCAACTCCACATACAATAGAGGACTAAAATCCAAATTATAAAAAGAGCTCAAGAAACTAGGTATCAAAAACCCAAATAATCAAAAAATGGGGGTACAGATCTAAACAGAGAGTTGGCAACAGAGGAAATTCAAATGGCTGAATAACACCTAAAGAAATGTTCAACACCCTTAGCCTTAAGAGAAATGCAAATCAAAACTATCATCTTACCCCTGTCAGAGTGGCTAGGATCAATAATATATTATGTGAGTGCAGCACATGAGACCTAAGCACTTCTTTAATTGTATTATATAGTAATTGTATTATATATTTTTAAGAATAGGCACAATGAACTGCAGATCTCCAGCACACAGCCACATTGTTTCCCCTTAACCCATCCCAACAACTGCCACTCCAAGTTCCAGTTTTATGAGTTTGACTATTTTAGACACCTTATGTAAAGGCTCAGGCAGTCCATCACCCGTGCCTGGTCTTTTTCATTTAGTGCACTTCCTCCAGGGTCATCTAAGTTGCTACTCGTAGCAGATACTTGTTTGGAATGCTGAATGCTGTGAGATTCTAAGCACTCTTCAGGCCATTCACCTGATAGTTATTACTACACCTTGGCTATTCTGAATAGTCTCCAGTGGACACAGGAGTGGTAACCTCTCCTCAAGAGCTTGCCATCAATTCTGAATAAATGTATGTATTTGAGATTTCTAGATAGTACAGTGTTTTGCTTTTAATTTGGGGCCCTGTGATACCGTTTTCCACAGTAGCTATACTTTTTGCTTTTGGAATCATGTGCAAATGTTCTAACTCCTTTATATTCTTACCACTCACTATTGGCTATGTCTTGCTGATAATCCTGTCCTAACAGGTATGCAATGAGATCTCACTGTGGCTGGGTTCACATTTCCTTAACGATCCTGATGCTGAGCTTCCTTTCTTGCATTCTATCACTTGGGTATTTTCTTTACAGAATTGTTTATTCAAGTCTTTGCCCCATTTTTTTTTTTTAATTGGGTGGTTTGGCTTTTAGTGACTGAATTGTAGGGGTTGCTTACATACTTTGAATATAAATCCTGTATGAGAGGAATGGTTTTCATGTTTTCTTCAATTCCTCAGGTAGTCTTAACATTTTATGACTATTTTCTTTGCTGTTCAGAAAGAAGCTTTTGGTTTTATATTGTCCCACTTGCCCAATTTCAGTTTTACTGTCCGTACTTTTAGTGTTATAGCCAAACACTCTCCCTACCTCTACGTCTAGACATTTTACAGTGCATGGTCTATTCAAAGCCTGGTCTATTATAGCGCCTGCTCTGCTATAGTGCCCTGTCTAGCTTGCAGGTCCTTAACCAATTTTGAATTGATATTCTTTGGATGGTGAAAGATACTCAGTTTCAGCCGGGCGTACGTGGCGCACGCCTTTAATCCCAGCACTCGGGAGGCAGAGGCAGGCGGATCTCTGTGAGTTTGACGCCAGCCTGGTCTATAGAGTGAATGCCAGGATAGGCTCCAAAGCTACACAGAGAAACCCTGTCTCGAAAAACCAAAAAAAAAAAAAAGGAAAGGTTGAGGTTCCCTATGAGTTTTATGACTATTTTTCTTTATCTGTAAAGAAAATCATTTATGGTTTTAATGGTTTTCAGATGTATTTATGTGAGTATTCTGCCTATATGTGTACGACGTGTGTCTAGCATCCTCAGAGGGCAGAAGGCATCAGACCCCTTGGAACTAGAGTTACAAATGGTTGTGAGCCACCATTCAGTGCTTGGAATTGAACCTGGGTCCTCTACAAGAGCAAAAGTCCTCCTAACCACTGAGCCCTGTCTCCATCCGCATCGCTGGTATTTGGATAGGATTAGTGTGTAGCTTTGGGTGATAAAGACATTTTTACTATATTAATTTTTCTAGTCCATGAACATAAAATTCCTTTCCGATTATTTTTGCCCTCAATTTCTTTCAGTATGCTTTTATTTTTTAGCACACAACTACTTTGTCTTCTTAATTTATCTTCAAATATTTTAATTCTTTGCTGCTACTGTAAATGGGCTCAATTTCAGATAGCAGTTAGTGCACAGAAATGTCTGACTTTTGTGTGTTCATTTTGTATCCTGTGACTTTGCTGAACTTGTTGATTAGTTCTACTCGCATTTTGGTAGGTTGCTAAGAGCTTTTTACAGTCAATGAACTTCACAGTGTGTCCCATTTATAGCAATTTTCAGAAAAGTCTATGAATCAAATCTCTGTAAGTTGAAAATATATCTATAAATTATCTATAAAAATATCTATAAAACTGCAGAATGAAATTACTTATTCCAAAAAAAAAAAACTTAGTCAAAGTTAAAAAGCTCTCTGGAAAATAAGCAGAGGGAGAACCTTTCTGGAAATTAAACAATCTTTATGTGATCCAAATGGATCCAGCTTTTAAGCCATAGTCTGTTTACTGCTTCCTTCAGAAATTTCATAGTGTTAGCTGGGCAAGTGTCTGTCTTTTGCAATCTTTATCTTTTATTGTTGCTTATATTAATTGTATACAGACATGGCAATGTGAATGTGTTATACCTCAAGATCCAGCAACTCCTCTCTTGGGTATACACCCAAATAATGCACGTTCATACAACAAAGGACATATGTTCAACCATGTTCATAGCAGCATTGTTTGTAATAGCCAGAAACTGGAAGCAACCTAGATGCCCCTCAACTGAAGAATGGATAGAGAAAATGTGGTACATTTACACAATGGAGTACTACTCAGTGGAAAAAAAAAAAACCACAATGGAATCTTGAAATTTGCAGGCAAATGGATGGAACTAGAAGAAACCATCCTGAGTGAGGTAACCCAGTCACAAAAAGACAAACATGGTATGTGCTCACTCATATATGAGAGGGAGCTGCCACAATGAGAGGAGGAGGAGAGGAGGGAAGAGGAGGAAATGGAGGAGCAGAAATATTAAGTTGGGGGAAGAATAGAGGAGAGCAGGATGAGAGATACCATACCAGAGGGAGCCATTATAGGTCTGAGAAGAGATCTGGCACTAGGGAGATTTCCAGAGGCCTGCAAGGATGACACGAACTGACAATCCAGGCAATGGTGAAGAGGATAACCTAAACGCCCTTTCCCTATAATGAGACTGATGACTACTTTTTATGCCATCCTAGAGCCCTCATCCAGTGGCTGATGGAAGCAGAGGCAGACATCCACAGATATACACTGAACTGAACTCTGGAACTTAGTTGCAGAGAGGGAGGAATGAAGATCAAAGGGGTCGGTACCAGGCTGTTGAAACCCACAGAAACAGCTGGCCTGAACAAGGGGGATCGCATGGACACCAGACTGCTGTCTGGGAGGCCAGGACGGGACTAATCCAGACCCCTGAACATGGATGTCAATGAGGAGGCCTCTGCACTCCAGGGGCCCCTGGTAGTGGATTAGTATTTTTCCCTGGTGTAAGAAGGGACTTTGAGAGCCCATCCCACGTAAAAGGATACACTCTTGGCCTGGACACATGGGGGAGGGCCTAGGCCCGACCCAGGATAATGTGGTGGACTTTGGGGAGCCCCCATTGAGGGCACTACCCTGCCTGGGGAGTGGAGGGTGGATGGGGTGGCAGGTAGGTTGGGGGTGGGAGGGGGAGGGGTATGGGAGGGGAGGGAGAGGGGATTGAAATGTGAAACAAGCTTGTTCCTAATCTGAACTAATAAAAAAATAAAATAAAATAAAATAAAATAAAAGGCGAGTCAGGCGTTGGTGGCGCATGCCTTTAATCCCAGCACTTGGGAGGCAGAGGCAGGTAGATCTCTGTGAGTTTGAAGCCAGCCTGGTCTCCAGAGGGAGTGCCAGGATAGGCTCTAAAGCTACACAGAGAAACCCTGTCTCGAAAAAACCAAAAAAAAAAAAAAAAAAAAGGCAATCACTTAAATGATTTACAATTCATATTATCTAGGTTAATTAAACTGACAACAAAATGAATAAAACGCTTAAAAGATGCCTATCATGAACAGTCCGCAGCACCAGGGAAGCAGAAGTCTGAAATAATTCTGGGCTATATAGTGAGATTCAGATTCAGTCTCTCATTCTCTCTCTCTCTCTCTCTCTCTCTCTCTCTCTCTCTCTCTCTCTCTCTCATACACACACACACAGTCTTCTGATCAAAAATGGTATGGTTAATATAAGTACGATCAACAGATAAAAATAACAGAAGACAGGCCTTGTCCAGCTACCAATATAAGCTTATCAACCATTAAGAAGGTAAAAACAGGGGCTGGAGAGATGCCTCAGTGGTTAACAGCACTGGCTGCCCTTCCAGACGTCCCGAGTTCAATTCTCAGCAACCACATGGTGGCTTATAACCACCTGTAATGAGATCTTGTGCCCTCTTCTGGCCTGCAGGTGTACATGCAGGCAGAACACTATACACAATAAATAAATAGGTAAAAACAATAGCAATAATGCTTCCTTGATATAATACATCTGTGGTCTTCTCAAACACACTTCCTATGTTCATGATTAAAAAAAAAATCAGAAAATGCCAACAAAGGGCATTCTATAAAATATAACTGACTAGTATCAAAGTCATAAAACACAGAACACCTGAAAAACTATCACAGTATGGTGGAGTTCAGTGGAGGCTATGGAGACATGATGGCTAAATATCATATGGTCTTCTAGATGCAATTAGGAAGTAGAAAGGGGTCACCAGATAAAAAGCAGACCAGTGTGAATAATGAACTTTACTTGAGAGTAATGTATCAATGTTGTGTCAATACTCTTCTCATATGTACTCAAAAATGGCTATACAATCAGATCTAAAAAAAAAAAAAAAAAAAAAACCTCCACATATCTCTTGGGGAAATGGCTCACACATGAGGAACTAAGGTCTATCCTCCTCAAAATCCATGCAGAGAAAAAGCCAAGCAGAGCAGCAGGGATCCATGACACCAGTCCTGGAGAGGGAGAGACAGAATGGCATGTGGAGCTCAGTGGCCAGCCAGTCCGGATGAATGGATGAGCCACAGGTTCAGTGAAAGTCCTGTCACAATGAAAGTGGTGGAGGGCTGGAGAGATGGATCGCTGGTTAAGAGTCCCTCCTGCTCTTCCAGAGGACCTGGGGGACGGCAATTCACAACCATCTGTTTCAGGGGATCCAACGTACTCTTCTAGCCTACAGAGGCACCACACATGAAAGTAGTACATAGGCAGGAATGCAGGAAAACACCCACATGTGTAAAATAATAAAGATTAAAATTTAAAAACTAAGGTGAAGAACTGGGAAAGGCACTGTGATGTCCACGTCTGCCCTCAAGCCAGATGGGCACATGCAGCTGCATAAACATGCCCACACAAACTACTATCTAGCTGGGTTTACTCAGCAAAAAACTCAGCCCATCTTGAAATAGCTGGTGTGCAAATTTGCATTCCTTATTGACAATAACTCTTCCCTTAAGTGGATATTAACCTTTGACATTTCAGAATTTATAAAACAATAAATGTTCACATAGATGGTACATGCTTCAAAAAAGTATGGAGATCATAACTCTAGCAAATAATATCCATCACCATAAAAATGAAAAGATGTGATGCTTCCTGTCCACACATCAGCAATTATTTACTGTGTGGACTCTCAATGTCAGATACGAGGGATACAAAATGACCTCACAATTTCTGGTTCAAAACAGCTTATAATTTAATGGTGCAGTAGACAAGGGGGAAAGTAATTACCACTGAGGAATAATAAAAAAGAATGAGTGTATAATAATTGCCATAAATAGAAATGAACAAAGAGTCAAAGGGAACAGTTAGGCTGAGAAATGAGAACCAGTGCAGAAAAGGTCTCCAGAACAAAGTGTCATCTACCTAAATCTAAAGGAATAAGGGGGGGGGATTATGGGGATGCTCGAGAGGGGGGCAGAGGGCATGGGTTGGGGGGTGTGGACTGACAGAGAACAGACAATAACAAAGCATAATGACATATGAAACACACCACTTTGTATGCATGCTAACCTAAAAGTGCATCTAAAATTAAAAGATAAGGAGTGGGCCTAAAAACAGAGAAGTGTTGCCAGCTACCTGGTCCAAGGGCACTAGTGCCCACAACCAATGAGCACTTAACACACAATTACTGAGATAAATTGAGGAATAGGATTCATTTTGCTTCATCTTAGCTGTACTTTAACTTTGCAACTGGAATATTTCGGCACAGTAAACTTAGAAACACATCACAAATTTAACTGATCTTTCTATTAAGTTACAAAAGCAATTCAGTGCAAGAGAAACAGCCTTTTCAACAAGTAATACTGAACATCCACAACAGTAAAGCAAAAGAACCTTGAACTAAACCCTGTACTGCATACACAAATTAATTCAAAATGAACTGCATCAAATGTAAGCTTAAAAAAAAAATCTATCAAGAAAACAGCAGCAGCAAATCTCCAGGGCAGATGAAAAGCTTGACACCAAAAGCCTGATCCATGAGGGAAAAACCTGATAAACTAGACCATCAAAACTAAAACGTTTGCTCTGTAAAGACTCTTTTGAAGAAGATGAACAGCAAACTGAAGAAGAGAAAACAATGCACACCACATACATGACAGGACTGGAATCTAAGATGTGAAAACTCTGAAAAACGGAAAAACAATCCAGAAAAGGGGATGAAAGACAGGAGCAGACAGTTCACCCGAGAAAACAAGCAGCCGGCCAATGCATATAGAGACATGCTCATTATCTTTACAGCAAGCAATATCCCTACGGTGATTGATTAATCTTGCTTTTTAACTCAATGGGACTCAGAATTCTTTACAAGGGAAACCTACACATAACAAAGGTACAGCCAACATTGTAACAGGGGAAAAAACAAAAGCAGAAAACTCAAAGCATTTCCATGAAAACCAGAAACAAGACAAGGATGAGCATGTGTGAGTTGCCCTGGGCCCAGCACCCAACACCACATACCAGTTTTCCATTCATAAAATCATAGCACATTTCTCTATAAAAAAATTACTGTTACCATATTGAATATGATCCTAATCATTCATATTCTGGCTTACGGAAATATACACCTTTATTTACTTTTAAGTATATGATGTTTTGGTTGTGTAAGTCTGTACATCATGTGCATGCCCACACAGGCCAGAAAAGGAGTCAGATCATCTGGAATTGGAGTTACAAATGATTGTGAGCCAACATGTGGGTGCCGAACAGCCAGTGCTCTTAACAGTTTACTCATCCTGTTTCTTCCAGTGTTGGGGTTCCAACAGGCCTCCACAATGCTGGAATAGTGATCCACCATTGAGCCAAGCCCCTATCCCATTTTCTTTTCATTTTTGCCAAAGTGGTAATAATTTCGTAAGACAGCTGAATTAATGCTTTTGTCACAATCTAGTCAGTGCTACATGAGACACAGCACACAAGGTCTTGCTTTAATAAGTGGTTAAATTCAGAAGGTGAGCACTGACAGCCCCTCTTTGCTGAGCCCTTCATGACTCAATGGACGTAGCTCTCTTTTCTAAGAAGGCATACCAGGTAGTGTTGATACAGCAAGTCCACTCAGACACATGTAGCTCCAGGCACAGAACAATGCAAGGATTTGTCTTCATTGCTCTATCTGCTACTTAGTCTTTAGCAATTTGTGCTGTACTATGTTTTGGCCTACAGAACATACAAGCCAGTCAGCCAGAGCACTGCATGGAAGCATGGGGAAAGTACAGGTTAGGTACATGCGAAATATGGAAGGTAAACTGAAAATACACCAAGTCCAATGAAGAAATTGTTCCTGTGACAATAATTTTGTCATTTAATATACGATACATTGTAACTATTTATTTATTGTTTGATAATGCTTTTACTTTAACAAAAAAGGTCTATCTTGATTGAAAAAGTACAAAATCTCCACTACTACACAACTTCATGATAAATATGCAATATACTGCAAAATCACTAGCCACATACAAACAAATATACACATATATACTAAGCATCAATATTTACCTTAAAGATAACTTGGAATTATTTTAAGGCTGTACATAGTCAACATGTATAGCTAGTGATGTGTTCCAATTTCCTGGGGAGACGCAACATTCATGTTTACTCATACCAGATACAGAACCCATGACAGAACAAAGAACAGATACTACCAAACCCCAACAATGTGAACCAATGGGTTTTTTTTTTTGGGGGGGGGGGACTTACAGGACTATGGGTGAGGAGCTGAAGGGCTCCAGCAGGCCCAAGCATGGCAAACATGGCTCTAGCAGGCATTACCCTTTTCCCTATTCCCTCTGCTTTACTAAAAACTGTTAGATTACATTCCTAATGCTGGACATCAAGGTCCAGTCCCTTCTTTGGCCACTTCCTTCCCCTGAGGCTGACTGCCAAGGCTCAGCTTTCAAAGTACTGAAGTCCAGCAATCAAAACCCCGTTTTCTCTGTCCTAACTAGCATGCCCAATCAAAACTAAATGCTTCATCCCTTTTTGCCATTATAAACCGCCATTTGTCTATGGGTCATGTCCAGAGGCAGTCCTTTGTCCCTCTGGGGCAACTCCTCCCTTGTCCTCTATCTCCTGTTTTTATCTCTTATTCCTTGTCCTTTGCCCCTCCAAGACAAATAAATTTCCTCTGTGCTGAGGTCTTCGGGTGTCTTGTGTGGATTCCGGTCCTTTCAGGGTTACTTACAGGAGCAGAAATGACCCAAAGACAGCTGGATCACCAAAGCCCACACCAGAACAGATGTCAGCTCACAAAGCTGGGAACTAGAGCACACTGCACAGCCTCCAGGCGGTTGTCCTTTCCTGGTGCCTCGGTTGGTCTAAAAGCATCCCAAAAGCTTGTCTGGTTTCTGAGTCTTCCAGACAACTGTTTCATCTCAGAATCTTCTTTGCTGTTGAGCTTCTCTTCACCTGAGGTGGTCACCCTCAGCTTTTATTGTTTACTCTGGCTGGGAGCGGCCTAGGGAATCTGGTCAGTTTCAGACCTTCCTGACGCTATTCCGAGTTAAACCTTTCTGACTCCCATAGGATGGAACATTTCAATGTTTTGGGGAGTAGGGCGAAGGGGCTCGACAGTGTCACACAACAGCTACAAATAGGACACTCACATATTACACTGGGAAACATACTTTTTAACAATCCTATCAATTTACTAGCTTTTCATCTAAGTTAATTTCAGTCATTTTTATCCTTGTCCTTTTTTGGTGGACATATAAAAATAAGTAAGTAATTGTTAAATTAATAGAAAAAGAGTGGCTTGGCAAATATTTAAATGATATATTGTATCAGCGGTTAAAAAATGCTTTAAATAAAAAGCCAATTAATTAGCTCTAATAACATCATGATTTATTTTATCAAACTCACAGAGTCACAGTCGGGCTGTTAGAAGCAGCATTGTGAATGCTATTGTAAATTGGGTTCTTACAAGTTTAGCAGTGAAGACAAAATTATTTAGTTTCAAAGTGATAAAACCAACACACATTAAAAGCAGAATGCAAAAGGAAGTAGCCATGTCCCTGCTAAATGGAGAACCATTAGAGAGGAATGCATTTTACCTGAGTTGCAGTCTATGTATAATTCAAACTGTGCCCAAACTGTCATAGACACAAACAATCTACTGTCAAATTGACACCGTCCTGAAAATCTGTCCTCTATTACAGCACAAGTAATCTGTCAAGATATTGCAACAAGACTGCAGTGGAGTGTCAGCTCTTCGCAATGGTGGCGGGCCCTACATTATCTGCAGTGGGGTGTCAGCTCTTCAGCATGGTGGCGGGCCCTACATTATCTGCAGAACTCATGTGCACATCAGCCCAAATGACCTACAATGAGACTGGGCTTTTTGTAATCTGACACCCTAAATTTTACTTGCATTTTGTTCAAATCAGTGGTCACTATGTAATCAAAGTATTGGACAAATAGAGAAACAAAAAGCTGACAATTCCAACAGCTGGTGTTTAAGAGAACACTTGTGAGCTGGAGACTGAGTCACCACGAGGGACCGACCAGCTATGGAAGAACAGTTTATGAAGGTTCATCTTGACAAATTCTGTCACTGTGCATCCAGCCTCTGGGAACAGTATGGGGGTGGGGGGCAGGCTCCAGTTTAAAATGGGACAAGCTCACATGGATGCCAAAGTAGAAGAAAACTGAAAAGACACACGATTGGAGCACATGACTCCAGGAAAGCACTCATAATAATCCTAAATAGGGAACAACTGATCAGACAAATTATTTTGCAAAACTTCCAAAGAAAACTCATCAAATTGGAGACAAGAAGATAATGCCTGTAAAAATGTTCACATTTGGGCTGGAGAGAGAGCTCGGCGGTTAAGAGCACTCACTGCTCTTCCGAAGGTCTTGAGTTCAATTCTCCTGGCACCCACATGGTGGCTCGTAACTGGCTGATGCCCTGTTCCAGCGTGCAGATGTGCTTGCACACGAGTACCCATAAAACAAATAAATAAATCTTTAAAAAATATTTAGGTTTAAATGTTTAATACTTAAACACAGCTTCCATCAGGAAATTTTCTCTCTTTTTTTTTTTTTCATTTTTCTCTTAAATTTTATTTTGCTTATTTTGGGGGGAAGGGAGATGGGTGGGATCAGGAGGCATGATGGGAAAGACACAAAGAACAAATAAAGTTTTAAAAAAGACATTATGCACACTAGCACACTAGAAAATGAAAGTAGCCAACATCTTATTTTCTCTTTTTAAAGTCTACATCATTAACATCTAGTATTCTAAAACAGAAAATAGCTTTTCTGGTTTTTCCAGAAATTTTCTAAATCTTTAATTTGACCATTTTAGGTCATTATATCATTCATAACACCACACTCCAATAATCTGCTATGCTCATGTAAAAGCTGTATGTTATACTCTTCAAAAATTTCATGGAAAATATATTTTGTTCTAAAAGAATGACAAACATTAGTTCAAATACAATTTATAGTTGGTGTCTTGTAGCCTGCTGACTGGAAACACCAGAAAACAGAGTCCTGAAGCTTAAAAGATGGTTCAGGGATTGATGGCTCTTACTCTTCTCCCGGACTCCTGGATTTCAGTTCCCAGCACCCACGCTGGGCAGCTTACAACTGCCTATACGCCACCCTCAGTGGATCTGACACCCCTTAGGCCTCCAAAGCTATCTGTACACTCATGCACATGTACACATACAAAGAAAATAAAATAAATCTAAAGCAAACAAAGAAAAATCCTATATTGTTAGGGTTTGTGTTTCTTGTATTAATTAATTGTGTGTGTGTGTGTGTGTGTGTGTGTGTGTGTGTGTGTGTGTGTGTGTGTGTACATGTTCTCTTGTAGATCCAAGATCCAACAAAATCTGTCAGTCCTGACCACAAGTGCCTTGGTCCACTGAGCAATTCTACCAGCCTTTTCTTAGCATTCTTCTTGTTTGTTTTTTTACTACCTACACCATCAGTGTCTAGGGTGGTACCTCAAACATAGTGGGCATTTATATAAAGATATACTGGATGAATTAATTTCTTCAATAAGACTGGGAAAATATAATGAAGACTTTGACAACAGTGCAAGAAAAAGAAGGTAAAAATCAAATCAGAAATGAAAGCATAAAATTGGCTATGCAAAATTCTAGATAACTTAATACTAAAGATCACACTGAACCAATTATTAATTTTTAAAATAAAATCATTTCACACAACAGTTTTACACATTTATCTAGAAATAACAAGTAACTCTTCTCAAATTTCTCTAAGAAAAAAGATTCACCAAAACAGTTACATAAAATGTTGTTCAGGGATAATCACGAACCCTTCAAAATGGTTTAAAACTAAACTGAAGACACAGAAATAGCAACTTCATTAAAGTCAGTAAATCACATAAGAAATATAAAATGGCAAAAAGATAAATAACTTAAATAATTCATGAAGATTAGTACTTGGAATAGGTCAGATAAATATTACAGATTAAAACCGAAACAGTTTTCTGACTTAAGGGCTGTAAGTCTTTCTATCCATAAGGATTTTCTGCCACCGTGTGGAAGGTTGTAAAATTACACATAATTTAAAAACTACTTTATCTACTTAGAGCTATTAGTTTATCCCCAGGTTCAAATATTTGAATAGCTAAACCCATTTGTAAACTACTTCAAAGCAAATGTTAAATTCTATGTAAATCTGTGTACAAGCTTCATCTCTCTTCTTCCTAAAGAAAATGGTGTTGAAACTGCCGTAAGGACACTGTGTGGCTGACACTCAACTTCAGGTTTTCCCCATATTACTTTGGGGGGGGGGGGCAGGGGTTGATACAGGGTTTCTCTGTGTAACAGCTCTGGCTGTCCTGGAACTTGCTTTGTAGGCCAGGTTGGATTCGAACTCAGATTAAAGGCATGAGCTACCACCACCTGGCTCCCATATTATCCTTTAAATACTCTTATACACCAGGCACTTAAAATACTAAATTAGACAAAAGATAAATCAAACTTATCCTGAATAATTAGGAATCTCAGATCCCTGGTATCAGGTTTTTAAAATCTGGTGTGTTTATTTTCTGTGTGTGAGAGTTTTGCCTGTATTCATGTGTGTATATAAGTGCACCATGTGTGTTTCTGGTGCCCTTGACTATCAGCAGAAGCATCATATCCGCTAGAACTGGAGTTACAGATGGTTGTGAGCCACCATGTTGATGCTGGGAATTGAAACTTGGTCTTCTGGAAGAACAACCAGTGCTCTTAACCACTAAGCCATCTCTCCACCCCACTTGGTACCAGTTTTTATAAAGATCAAAAATGTATTAATTGCCACATAGCAAGAGACTAAACACTGACCAAACCAGGAACTGAAGTGTTTGGAGAAAGGCCAGTATTGTGTGAAACATAACTCTGTGTTCTCATACTTAGGAAGAACCATTTAAGAAATTAAGCCTTGATATAAATTCTCAATCTCTATAAACGCCACAGTAAACACAACTGAATTGTTAGCTTTTGTGCAACTGGGGACATTCACATAGTCACTGGCTTTTCTCCTAAGTGAAGAAAGTTTTTGTTGTTGTTGTTGTTTTTGTTGTTGTTGTTTTTGCTGAACCTGTGCTGTAGATAAAAATACATCCCTAGTAATTTTAAAGCACAAATATAAGCAAGCACTGTTCTTGTCCTCACCCAACTACCATATACTGATGGCAAAGTGCACACACAGCTACAATACAGCACTGGAAGCACTAAGACCAAATGAAAGCAATGCTTTAGGAAATTAGAAGACAGAAATATTTGATTGTCACTGAAAGACAGAAGAAAGATAGCTCAGGATTACAGGACTGGGGCTGTTTTGAAACCATTTTAGACTCTGACCATGCAGAAAAACTGAACCATTTAAGCCAACTGAATTGTAAGAAACAAAACTACTGGGTCAATTATGGAGCAAAATTCTCAAATGAGTAACTAAAACACAGAATTCAGGACAAAAGTCATCATTGACAGGAGGGAAAAAGCACTGGGGTGATACTTTGAATACTTTCGAACTCCAGGGTCAGGAGAGGTCAACAGGAAAACAGAAAGTCATGCTTTCAACGGGTAAAAAAGAGTGTGGCAAGATTTCTTATAAACTTACCACAAACTTCTGGAGGTAGCAGCAACTGGGATGAGACCAACAGGTCAGAATTCTGAGACCATAAGGGAAAGGGAGTCAACAGGATTTCACAACTAGTTGGATATGGAAGACAAGGAAACGTGAATATAAAATTATATAATTTGCTTTCCTTTCAGGACCCTCAAATCTCTTATTTGTCAATTCAACCTTCTTATTAACCCTCTTCCTACTCCATACAAGAGCCAAAATCACTAATGCTCACCAGACACTGTCCACAGGGCACTGACCAACTAGCATGCCAATACTATCTTATTTGATCCTTAACCTTAAATGTGGTATTGATAGGAACACTGCGGCTTGGAATGGTCTAATTATCCAACAACACACACTCAGTGACTACCTGTTAACCCAATGTCAATCAATGACCTTGAGATTCTCCTGCTCAGCCTCACAAGTGGCTAGAAAAACAGGCTACCAAATACACATAAAAAATACAAAGCATGTGTTATTGGACTGCTCATGTTATTATAAGACTTCCAGTTGGGCTGGAGAGATGGCTCAGAGATTAAGAGCACTGACTGCTCTTCCAGAGGTCCTGAGTTTGGTTCCCAGCAACCGCATGGTAGCTCACAACCATCCATTATGAGATCTGGTGCCCTCTCCTGGTGTGCAGATATAGATGGAAGCTGAATGTATTATACATAATGAATAAATAAAATCTTAAAAAAAAAAGACTTCCAGTCAATAGCAAACCATTAGTAATTCAATTTGGGGAAATTCACAAGTTCTATGAAGGTTTTTGACCAGAGGACGGTAGTGCCCCAATAAGACTACCTTGTTCAAGAATCATTTATGCTTCTAAAAGGAAGTAAGAGATAATAGAATCCAAAAATCCAATAAGTAAGAATAGTAGGTTCCTAGACAAACCTACAAAAAGATAACACACAAAAATACTTCCACTTAAACCACAGCACAGTTAAATTTATCATGACAATCATATTTTATCTTTTTTTTGTTATAATCTATCATACTTAGCTACATTAACAAACAGTTGTATGTATCGTGGTGGTGCATGCCTTAATACCAGCACTTGGAAGACAAGGGCAGGCTGATCACTCCAAGTTCCAGGTCAGCTAGAGCTACATAGAGAAACCCTGTCTAAAAAAAAATAAAATAACAAAAGAGAGAGAAGAAAGAAACAGCTATGCTGAGGGTGATGGTGGAGTGGTGACATCTTTAACTCCGGCACTTGGGAGACACAGGCAAGCATAGCTCCATGAGTTTGAGGCCAGCCTGGTCTATTACACAGTGAGACCCTATCTTTAAAAATAAAGCCTGGTGGTGGTAGTTCATGTCTTTAGGGAGCCAGAGGAAGGGGAAGCCAGATCTCAGCAGATCCGGTCTTCAAAGTGAATTCCAGGTCAGTCGGGGCTATACGGAGAAACCCAGATTCAAAAACAAAACAAAATTAATTAAAAGATTTTAAGGAAGAAAATAGTTGTTTATGACTAATTATATTTCTGTATTCAAACTAAAAGTAAATTATCATTAGTATTATCTAAATATTTAAAGTCAGTAACCTGTTAGATATAATCAAACTACTTAACACATTTAAAAGTACCTTATATATCCAATTCTATAACTGCATACTATATACAAAATTTTAAAGAAAAAGAAATTATGGAGATATGGGAATCTCGTTGTCTTTTCTAAAGATAAAACATAAAACCCCTCATCAACACTTCCCACTCTGTGCTCCTACTACTAGTCTTTGTCCTGATATGGTGACAAAGGTAACAGGGGAAATGAATGGATTAAATACAATGGCTGAAAATGACATAGAAATGTATACTTAGGATAGTTTGAGCCACTCACATGACTATACTAACAACCATTAACCTATAAAATTCATCCTTAAAAATATAGTCCAGGCGTACCAAAGAATGGCGTAAATGTTGAAAGGTGGCCCCATGCAAGAAGGAAATACAGAAAAAAGAAGCCCAGAGATCCTCATTTATCTTTGTTTCTAAGAAAAACTCTTACAAGGTAGAAGGCTGTCTTAGGGTGGGAAGAGACACCATGACCATAACAGCTCTTACTCAGGAAAACATTTAATTGGTGCTGGCTTAGTTTCAGAGGTTTAGTCCACTGTCGTCATGGTGGAGAAAATGGCAGCGTGCAGGCAGACATGGTGCTGGAGACGGAGCTGGGAGCTCCACATATTGATTCTCAGGCAGCAGCAAGTGAATTGTAACACTGGGTGTGGCTTGAGCATATATGAGACCTCAAAGCCCGCCTCCACAGTGACACACTTCCTCCAACAAGGCAACACCTAGTGCAACAAGGCCACACCTCCTAATAGTGCCACTCACTATGGGTCAAACATGCAAACATGAGTCTATGGGGGCCATATGTACGCAAACCACCACTTTCCACTCCCTGGCCCCCACAGGCTTGTAGCCATAACATAACGAAAAATGCATATAGTCCAATTCCAAAAGTCTCCATAGTCTTTCAGTCTCAACAATGTTTAAAAGTCCAAAGTTCAAAGTCTCTCGAGATTCATGCAATGTCTTATCTGTAATACCCCTATAAAATAAAATAAAAAAACAGATTACATACTTGCAACAAACAATGGCACAGGATATACATTACCATTCCAAATGGATGAAAGAGAGGATAGTAAGGAAACACTGGACCAAAACAAGATCTAAAACCAGATGGGAAAACTCCAAGCTCTGCATCTCCATGTCTGATGTCAAAACACTCTTCAGACCTCCAACTCCTTTAAGCTCTGTTGTCTGAAACACACTTTTCTTGGGCTAGTTCCACTCTCGGTTAGTAGCTCTCCTTGGCAGGTATCCCACAACTCAGGCATCTCCAACATCTTGGGGTTTCCAAGGCAATTCAGGCTTTAACTTCACAAATTCCCCTGACAACATATCTGGCCTCAGTGTCTTTTCTTAGTCACAAAGGGAGTTTCCATAACCCCCTTTCTTCTATCCTTGACTCTAAAGTCAGAACCATGTGGCCAAAGCTGCCAAGTTCTGCTGCTTGCTGGAACTGGAACATGGCTCCTTCTTTCAATTACATCCTCACCAGTTTTCTGTTTTCCATGGTTTCCTTCACTGCCTAAGCTTGGCTGTCCTTTAAATTGCTCTGTCGACCACGCTGGCCTTGAACTCAGATATTTGCCTGTCTCCATCTCCTAAATGCTGGATCAAAGACATGTGCTGCCACACCTGGACCTCAGCTGTTCTTTAATTCCTTTTCACAAGTTGGAACGTCTTACCCTGTGGTCACCACTCCCTTTATTCCATTTCCTAATCAGTTTTTCTCCTTGAACACAGAAGTGAGCTCCATTCCACATTCTGGTGAGGTGACTCTTTCTTCTTCAAATTGTACATTATGTATTTGCATCTTGTTTGCTCCTTTTCATTATAGATCAGTTTGTCCTTTTCATTATAGATCTTCTTAAGGGTAACCACTAATAACCACATGACAGAGCCAATAGTAGGCTGTTTTGAGATTTCTTCTGCCAGTACAATTAATTAATCCAAAACTCTCCACTTTAGCCTCAGGCAGATTGTTAGGACAAGGGCAAAAAGCAGCCACATTCTTCAGCAAAATATCACAAGAAAAATCTCTAGGCAACATACTGAAATTCTTCTCTGAAACCTCTTCAGCCAGGCTCCCACAGTTCAAATCACCCTCAGCCCCAATACTGTCCATGTTTCTACTAGTATGGCCCATTAAGCAGCACTTAAAGCATTCCATTGTTTTCCTAACCCAAAGTCCCCAAAACATGGTCAGGCCTATCATAACAAATACCCCACAAGACATTAACTTGTCTTAGTTAGGGTTTCTATTACCATTTAGAGATACTATGACCATGGCAACTCATATACAGGAAAATATTTCACAGGCGCTGGCTTACAGTTTCAGATGCTTAGTCCATTATCATCATGGCAGGAAACATGGCAGCATGCAGGCAGGCATTGTGCTGGAGAAGGAGCTGAAAGTTCTGCATCTTAGTCCACAGGAAGTAGCGAGTGAATTGTAACACTGGGCGTGGCTTAAGCACACATGTGACCTCAAAGCCCACCTCCACAGTGACACACTTCCTCCAACAAGGCAACACCTAGTGAAACAAGGCCACACCTCCTAATAGTACCACTTCCTATGGGCCAAGCATTCAAATACATTGAGTCTATAGAGCCCTATATACTCAAACCACCACAATGGCTATGCCTAGAAAAACAATCCAAATTTGATAATCTAGAAATGAAGTATTTGGGGCCACCAGCTAAACAGAAACAAGAAGAAGGATCCTGAGGAGCCCAACTCACCACTCTTCACTTCTTCCTGTTTCAGAGTGTCATCCTAAGAACAGATCCATTATCTCTGGCATCTCCAATATAGACCAAAAAGCTAGCAATACGAATGACAGGGAAAAGCAGCCTTATAATAATGAAGAGGTGAAGTTGAAAGAAAGGATGACAAGGACAGCTGCTGAAAGCATAGATGATGATGATGACGATGACGACGACGACGACGACGACGACGACAAGGATTCATCAAAAAGGATGGCTATAGTAGCCTGAAAACCATGATGACAAAAACCAAAAGAATGACAAGAAGAAAGGTCTGAGGAAGTAATTATAAAGAAACAGAACTGAATTACCTGTTTCCACGTAAGTCTACAAAATAAGCCCTTAGATAAAGTGTTTCTGCTGACCTTAAAACATAATTAAAGTATGATCACACTGCTGTTTCTGGAAGTGCTCTAGAAACCAGCAATTTGCATAAAATGTACCAGATCTGATCAACACCTTGACCACAGTCAAAGATGTACATCTTTCCAAACATTTCATAGTAATTCTGGCCTTGGATCGCTTTCTGTTAGCCTTCCAAAGGCATTGAAGACCAGCACAAAGCCCCTTTAAAACAGCACTAACCACTGTTACTGCACAAGTTCTGAAGTTCCCAATGCACTGTATATATCTTCAGGTAAAGCAATGGTAACTGTTGCTGCTGGCTACAAGTTCTGAAGTTCCCAATTGCTATGTGTATTTGCAGCTTGCCAAATGAGTAAGTGATACAACAAACTCCCTAGGCTGTGTTTTACATGAGTCACTAAACAAGATGTCTTTTAGAGAGTTCACAGTTCAAACTCCATGGTCTGAAGCTAGAAAAGTACTCTTGTTACTCGTGTAACCACTGTAGCTGTTTCTGGAAGTATGTGCTAGCTATGCCATCCTCCACCGCTCTGAGTATTGTACACAAAGGGAGTATACACTTATACTTAACAAAGTATATGCACTTCTTTTATTGTGTGGGATAGTTTTTAAGCAAACTACAGACCTGTTCATGGGCGGCAAAGTGAAGGGTCACAGCATCAAAGGCCTCAAATGTCTAGCATTTTTTAAACCAATTTAAATAAAGCATTAACACTTCAGTGTTTTAGAACTTAAAAAAAAAATACCTTTCCCTTTAGACATGCCTCAGTAATAATGAATTAGGAGCAAAAAATTGTAAACAAGGAAAATTCAATCCCCCCTTGGGAAATGGGCTAATTAAATCTGCACACAAGGAGAATAAGCTGATGTCTCTGAGGCCTAGGAGGTTGCTTTAATCCGCTTAATCTATTAACAGATACAGCAATAATGTCAAGCAAAAGTGGGTACATTAAAACACAGGATTGAGAGAAAACATTAGTTTGAGTCCAGCACTGTCTAGGTAAAAACAAGAAAGGAAGCCGCAGGACCCTTTGCTACTGCAGATGCAATGAGGCCTGATAAAAACATTCTTCTGCCCACCCCACTTCCCTTATTTTACTGTCATGTTCACTAGGCAACCATGTAGACATGAATCCAATCTCCCAGGAAGGTTAGTAGAGGTCCACAATCCCTTCTTTGCAAGTTTAAAGTCAAAGAAATCCTAAAACAATGCCAACAACAACAACAACAACAACAAAAGCCTTAGATCTGGCAGTCAATTTTGACATAATTGAACATGAAGTCTTTATTTACTACGTTTAATGTGAATGGTCAATTTTGTTTCCAGCAAACAATGTATTTGATTACAGGTAACAGGTACCATCCCAGATATCAAAGGGATATTTTGTAATGTCAGCTGTAGACTCCTTATTATCCTTTAGATAATCTAAAGTAATTCTTTCTTCTGAGATACAACTGAGAAAGGGTCCCCTGGAAATCAAGTCAAATATTCTGATTTCTAGAAAAGGACATGTTCTTCACTAGTCTCCAGTGGAAAGAGCCAACTGACATTTCAGTTTATATTTCATTATTGTATAAGCTTAATTAACATGAGTTAATTCGGCATCTTTGAGCATCTTGGTAAAGTCCACTCCAGAACACAAGATCATTACTGGGCCTTGTAATGACAGGGGTGACAGCTGCCCACCTCAAGTCTCTTCCTTAAGCCTAGTACCAGTTTCTAAGACACAAAGGGAGCACATTAACACATTTTCACAAGACAAAACAAATATTAATGAATCCCCCAACCACTGTTATCCTACAAAATTTTTTAAAAAGTAAAAAACTAAATACAATACAACTATTAGGTAGTAACTTAATTTTTAGCAAATTAAGTTATTGGAAAACCATGGAATATTTAGCTACATGTATACATTCTAAATGCTGATGGATAAAGAGTAAAACACTGGAGTTTGAAGCTGCATATATTTAGAGTTCCATTTCATTTCTAAAATTCAGTAAGAAATCAGAACTATGTAGCTGGCATCAATATTTATACAAAAATATGAAAACTCCTAGATTAGCCTACAAAAGCAGAAGAAAAAGGCAAGAAATCTTTATTCCTATGTTAGAATTCTTTTCTACTGTTGGGCAGCTACACTGCTTTCAACATCTTGCTTGTACTATATCCAAGCAATATATCAATTTGCATTATTCATATGTAAATCAAAAAAGGTCTGTTAGACTCTCCTTTGCACATCTTTGTTTTGTTTTTCCAGACAGGGTTTCTCTCTGTAGCCCTGGCAGTCCCGGAACTCACTCAGGTGGACCAGGCTGGTCCTGAACTCACAGAGATCCTGAGAGCCGAGATTAAAAGCATGCACCACTAACACCAGCCCATCTTTTACACATTTAAACTGTTAGTGTTTTTTACCAAGTTAAATAAGGTTTTTTATATATTAGTGCCATCAACCACATTTTTTCCTTTTTTGTGATTCCCATCAACCACATATTATATTAACTTCAACTATTTTCCATTTGCCTTTTAAACATTTTAAAACTCAAATTATGGAATTTTTCGTTAAATTTGTTAACAGAGATGACCAAAGGGGAAAAAAAAAAACACACAAGACTGCCTGTGGAGAATATGGACTAGATTACACTATTTAATTAAACAGATTAACACATCTCATGATACAATTGGATAAGAAGAAAAAGCACTTTCTGCTTTGCCATTAATTTCAAGGGCAAAATATATTGTTTTTTTCTACTGAGACAACAGAGGCCTAAAGAAATTTTTTAAACATTTACACAGAAAATAAATATGTACCTTGTCAATATGACAGTTTAATATTTATATACCAGCAATTTCCACTTTCATTTCATGACTGAAAATACATCATTAAAATGCAAATGTGAGGCAAAAGCAACTCACAATAAAAACAAATAGAAATTATTAAACTATTTAAATATTAATTATGAGATATTATGTCAAATGTAGAGAAAATAAAGTAGTGATTATTAAGTTGCCATTCCCCTCAAGAAAGAGTGAAAAATCAAATAGACAATTTCCTATCTCAGGAATAGTCTTCTGTATATGTCAAGTTATATAATGTGGAGTTGTATCCTCTCTCCAGACTTGACATCCCACCGGGATGTGATCCTCTGTGTCCTGACGGTTGCAGAGAAATCCCTAGAAATAATATTTATCAAAAATATTTGGAAGATGTGACTTGAATTTAAACCAAAACACAGTAATTTAGAATGGAGAACAAATGATTCTCCAGAGATCATTTTTTGTGAAAAGAATGGAAAGTGAATGCTAGTCAGACAAAAATGACAGACGTCCACCACGTGCCCCAATCTCCTTGTTGCAGATATCACAGGTCTAGTCCACTGAAGTTTCATCCCTCTAGAGACTGTTTTCAAAAATCACATTAGACTACCAAGTATACAACTGCCTTTATATTCAACACAGAGGGTTGTGTTAAACAATTTATACAGCAGCAGGTGCATGTCTCCTGAATAGAAGAAACAAACCTTCCATACAGAAGCCGACCTTGTCAGATGCCAGAAAGGAAATTGTACCTGACAAACAAGAAGTCAAAGAAAAAAACTGTAATCATTTTATACTACAAAAGCTTAAAAGTTCTTGAAAATATAAATTTTCCAAATCCAAATATTCCAAAATATAAATTTTCCAAGTATGCTTTTATGAGGTGAAAACACAAGATTTTCATAATTAAGTTATTTACTTCCTTAAGCCATACTGTCTTCCGTTTAAATGACAGGATCTTATTTCTTACCTCTTCTATTTTCCAAAACGACAATGAACTGGCAGGAAGAAAATGTTTTAAAGAAAATCCATAGTCGCTAAGAACAAAAACAAACTCACTCAGTTAAGACATTTCAGGGAACTGGAAGACAGAGGCAGGTGGGGTGGTAGAGAGGCAGAGGAAGCCTCAGGGCCCAAGCAGAGGAGGAGGCAGCTTTAAAAAAGTCAAGATACCATAGCCACCTGAACTCAAGCATCACACTGGAAACTGAATATAGAGTGGAAAGCCAACAGAAATGAAGTTCACCAAAACTCTGTAATCCAAAATGCAATTCCCCGGTCAACCATACCTAGACATGTGAAGAGTTCTACTCAACTTCTTGTTTTACTCAAAAGTATGGACACATTACCAAAATTCACAAGACACCGAACAGACTAAATAATACAAATGTCCCCAAAGAAGAGATGAATTAAGGAACAAAAAATAATAATATCTTGTTCTTTTTTTAAAAGAGATCTATTTTGATTTTCTGTATGTAAGTGTTTGCCTGTATGTATGTCTGTGTACCACATGTGTGTCTGGTGCCTTTGATCATGTGAATGCTGGGAACCAAGTCTGGGTACTCTGCAAGAGTGGTAAGAGTTCTTAGCCAGTAAGCCATCTCCCCAGCCCCCATTTATTTATTGTTTATTATCATAAGTTTTCCTACACTGGTTCTTAACAGTATGTACAGGGACTTTTGTAAAGCTAAGGGTATTAAATAAATTTTAAAAAAACAATTCTTACAAAGTAAAAGTGCTTTGGAAGTAATGATCAGTATGGCATATATTGATTTTATAGTATTATTAGAGCATGGAGTTGGCAAGCCATTTGTTTCCGTGATTTAAATAGAACTTCACAGATTTAATATAAAATAATGAAATCACTAGCATGATACTAGTCATGGTTCTGAAACAACAGACTAGTAAGTGGTATATATAATATGCAATCTCCAAAATCTCAAATTCTACACTGAATTTTAAAACATAAAGGATTATATAAGAATGTGAATTCAACTTGTTTTTCTTAATGATTTTTATGAAGCAGTTTATGGTTGCCATTTCTTCTCTATGAAAACATTTCAAGTAATGCATTCAGAAGGAATACTGGGAACAGAAAATTAACACGGGAACACAGCCAGAGTATATAGCTATGAGTGCTGAATTAGGCAAAGTTTAAGGAGAAACAGGCTACTTATGTAGCCTCAGATTTTTGGCCCAAAATATTTAGTAATTTCCAAAGGAAAAATACTGATCCTGAGTTGCATATGAAGACATTTACTTAACTCACAGAGTAGAGTTCCAAGACCATGGCACTAGCAACTTCTTGGCATGCTGGAAGTCTTTTGACTACATCATGGTAGGAGTGTATGTAAGAGGGAATGATCATACATCCATCCATGGCTAGGCAGGAAGTATGGAAGATTCAGGGATGAGGTATAGAAGAGGGAGGAGGGAGGAACTGGAGACTGAACTCAAGACTTGGCACATACTAGGTACATACTCTACCAGTGAACCACACCCCAGCCTCTTGTGGTCTCATTTTGAGATGAGGTCTTGCTAAATGACATGGGCTAGCCTTAACTCTCTTGTCCTTGGCCCTAGGTAGACAGGATTACAAGCACCCATCACCACATTGAGCTCAGGCTGCGGTTTTTTGCTTTTATTTTATTATTTTTTTATACAGAACAACCAGCAATAACAGGAATTTCCAAGATTTCTGAAACTGCATCAAATCTCTCCCATCAGTGATGCCCAATGAGTTTATGGCCTCACACTGGAGTGCCACCTCTTAGCCTTTCCACTCACTCCCAACAAGTCATACTGGGGACAAGCTGTCCCCACATTATGGACTTCCCTGATGGATAAACTGTCCCTAAACCACAGCTCTGACTTAACAGTAAAAACACCAGACAGGTATCACCTTAACCAAACTATCAGCACATTTATCATGACTTACACCCTTTGCCTGATATGCTGAGGACAACTGACCTCATAATAATCTTTCAAGAATGCACAACATGTATCTAATCATGAGTAAACATCAAATAAACCCAAATAGATACATCTAAATAACAGAAAGGTACATGTCAAAATAAGGGAACACTGAACAGCTGTTGACAAGCTCCAGAAGATTAAAGAGGGGGAAAAAAATGCCTAAAAGACCAGTGGAATCCAGTCCTGCTCCTGAAACTCAGAGTAGGGATATTCTTGAAAGTAGTGGCACAGTGTGAATACAGCCTGTAGTTAAGAGTTCCCCAGCAATGTTACTTCCTACAAGTTGAAAATTCCCTGGTTATACGTTATCACAAGGAGAAGAAGAGTGGTGGATTTTTGTGAACTCTACCTCCTCTCTTCTGTAAGTCTAAATTACTTTAAAATATTTTTTTAAAAAGTGAAATTGCTGCTATCAAGCCTCCTATGATGATCAACACATTTGCCCAGTTATCTTGTACCCTTTGCTTCAGCTTTTTGTCTACTTATTCTAAGTTCTACCCTTTCCTACATTTCCCTTAAACATTCCAAATTCTTAAACTTAGGACTTCTCAAAGTAGACTCCTTTCTTCTCAGCACCAACATAGTCTTCCTGTCTGGCTTCAAAGTAACTCAACGGTTACGACTTTATAAACACCTTAATATATCACGGCTTCAATGTAATCAACAATATACAAAGTACTTTTTAAATATTCTAGCTTTAGCTGGGCATGGTGCTACTTGTATGCCTTTAATCCCAAAATTCAGGAGGCAGAGGCAGAGGCAGAGGCAGAGGCAGAGGGATCTCCAAGTTCCTGGCTAGCCTGGTCTATAGAGAAAGTTCCAGGCCAACCAAGGGCTACACACACAGAAACCCTGTCTCAAGCAAACAAAATAAAATAATATACAAACAAGCAAGCTCTGAGATGCTTATTGTAAATACTGTTATTTTGCAGATAACACTGTAAGACTAGAAAAATTAACTGATGAGACATTTAGTAAATGTAGAGGTCTGAATTTAAATCTAGTTTTTTTTCTCTGACTCCAAGATCAATTACACGATTATAGAAAGTGCTTTGCATTTAAAAAGATTAAACCTCCCCAGCTTCAGGCAACCAAATTACATCTAATAAACTAAGACTTTAAAGATAGTTTAAACTCCCTTTAAAATGTCAATGATTTACAATCAAGAATTATAGCATTCAATAAAAATGATTACCCTAGCATAACCTTTGTTTTAGAGGTAAACATCACTCTTCTCTTCAGCCTGTATCATACGAAAACTATTTTATCATAGCAGTTTCTTTAAAATACCGAGAAGCACTGTGCTCCGGAATTTCTTTAGCCTTCTGATATTTACAAGGCGGGAGGAAGTCCTGCAAGACTCTCAGCACCATGAAATCCTCTTTTTTTTTCCCCCCCTTTCATTCTTAAAAGATTATTGGGCAGCAGAGATGACTCAGTGAGAAAGGCACCCTGCCTCTGGGCCACACAACCTGACTTTTGGTCCCCAGGACCCATGTGGTGGAAGAAGAGAACAGAGTCCTTTAGGTTATCCTACGTATGTATCCCCCATACACACAAATAATGTAATTAAAAATAAAATACACAATAAGAAAGAAAAGCAAAAAGTCTAACAACTGAAACCAAATGCCTGCATCTCTTTAAGAATTATCCAACAGCGCAGTGTATGTTAAAAATTTACCAGGATTTGAGAGCCTAAAGAAAATAACTTTCAGCCCCACGGTGGTAGTGCACGCCTTTAATCCCAGTGTTCTGAGAGGCAAAGGCAGGTGAACTCGAGTCCAGCCAAGTCTACAAAGTGAGTTCCAGGACAAGGGCAGTCACACAGAGAAATCCCGGGAGGAGGAGGGAGAGGAGGAGGAGAAAAGAAAGAAAACAAATTTCACATGGCTTAAGTGAGGAGGAGGAGGAGGAGGAGGAGGAGGAGGAGGAGGAGGAGGAGGAGGAGAGGAGGAGGAGGAGAGGAGGAGGAGAGGAGGAGGAGGAGGAGGAGGAGGAGGAGGAAGAAGAAGAAGAAGAAGAAGAAGAAGAAGAAGAAGAAGAAGAAGAAGAAGAAGAAACAACTTTCACTTGGCTTAAGTCTTTGCATGTTACCTAACTGATCTATCAAGTGGAAAACTTAGTAAGGTCCTAAAGTTAAAATTAACAGATGATCGAAACAAATTCCTTAACTCTGGAAGCTAAGTAATGGAATACTGTTAATTACACGGGCTGCACAAAGGGACAACAGCCCAGCGAACCTGGAGGACTTGGCAGTGGGTGATGGAGTAAATTCTGAGGCACCCCACCCTCATCTCTCCAACACCCGGCAACCTCAGACTCTCACTAAGTTGATCTGAACACCGGGGAAGCTTAAGGTGCTCGAGCGGGGGGAGGGGGGGCTGCAGAAGCCGAGGGGCTCAGGACGGAACTGGGCGAAGCGCCGCTCGACCAGGCTGTTTCACTCAAACGCCCTGTGTGGCCGCGCACGAGCCACGGGGAGCAGCCAGGAAGGAGCTCCTGAGCCGAACACCACTGAGCACCCCAGAAGCCTGGGGTGCCCAGGGGGCGGGAGGGGGCACCACTTGCCTCCCATTCTTGCAAGAAACGCTGGGCCTCGCCAGAGCCAACAGTTTTATGTCTCCTGAACTCGTCCTTCACGTACTGGTCACCCAGGGCTTTGAGGTCCGGGGGCAGAGCCCGGTGCAGCTGCAAGATGCGCTTGTACAAGGAGCGGACTCGCGAAACGTGCCGCCCCGGCATCGCGCCGCGCCTGCTCGCCCTGCTGCGCCTGCGCAGAAGGTCGGCGCGTCCCCGCCCCACTGGGAAGGGCGGAGGCAAAGGGCGCCCGACCTTCATCCGGTTTGGTCCGTCGTCGAATCCCGTCCTTCCGGAAGCCCTAATTTTGCTGCCGACAGAAAAGTGCCCTGCCTCTCTCTGCTAGAGAGGAGGCGTCTCTGCCATTTCTTGGTTCCCTAGAGAGACGCTGCTATGTAAGTCTTGAGTGAACGAGATGTTACCTTTCAGAGATAATCATCGTCGTTTCCGTTTCTCTTCGTCAGTGCCTTCTTATTAAAGATTCGAGAACGCTTCATCAAAACCAGTCTCCTCCAAAAAGTACTCCTGGGTTAATCCAAACCGTTTGTAGCTTCTTCGCACAGAGCTGCCCTGTGTCCTGCAAGCATAACTTCTCCCGGGTCATTAACACTAGCTGGTAGGCTTTGTTAGTCCAGGTCAAGTAGACTGTGGAAGAATCACGTGAGGTGTTTTAAGTGTATTTTTCCAAGGCCACAGCCATGGGATTCTTATTAAATAATGTGAGGTGGAACTCAGGAATCTAGATGTGGAGATGACAAGAAAAATGGAGCTTTTCCAGAGCCAATAACTCCTTATTCTTATTTTTTATTCCCATTACGTTTTTAATTCTCCAGCAAATCCTAATGGCTCCACCACCAAAATCACGCAGAAGTCAAACATCATTTCCAACATACCCTGTACCATAATCATCTCTTCCCACTGGATAGCTTCCTTATCTGTGTTCCTGCCTCTGGCAATTTTGAACTTCTGTTATGATCTACCTAGGTGTAAATTAGATAATGTCGTTCCTCTGTTTTAGGAAGGCCAGGCACACTCCCAATCGAAGGCCTTTGCACTTGACAAACATTTGCTTGCAAGCGTCTCTCATATGTATCCTCTTAAAAAACAACCCATTTTCCTTGCTCAGCTCAGTTTGAGAACCCTGCAAATCAGACCCCTCCTAACAGCCTTGTTTAAAACTGTTAACATAACCAAGCCAAAACTCTCATGCTACTCCTGTTTTTTTTTTCTTTTTCTCCATAATATTTACTACACCAAATTTACTTAGTTACTTGTTTGTTTCTCACTAGAATACTCAAGGAAGGAATCTTTCAGGAGGGGTGTTTCCCATATATATATATATATATATATATATATATATATATATTAATAAGCACACAGTAAATATCTGTTGCATTGATACATGAGGTTTTTTAATGATATTGAGCCTCTCAGGGTTTTCATGTAAGTAAAACACAAGTGTAGTTCTTTTACAGACACTGGATTTCTGTCCTTGTAACAACTATGAAATCCAAAAGGACAATAAATAACCTCAGAGATTTTGCCCATTTCCAGAGCTCTCTATGGTGCCTCACAAATAGGAAGTACTCCAATATTTATTGCCTTGAATAGAGTTTTTCCTTTAACTTAATTTTAAGAAAAATATTTGTCTGCAAGAATTCAGGATATTTTTAATGGATTTAATTTGGTATTGTACCAGACCACATTGATGGTGAGGATTGAAGAGCAGTGTAGTTATTTTATTTCAGGAAAATTTTCTAACCATATTCCATCTGTTAATATCCCTGTAAATTGAAAGTTATTTTCTTATTCTAGTTTACTTTTTTCTGGTTTCCCTTCAGGTTAAACTATGGGTATAATAAATACTCCTTTCAGAGCCAAAGCTCTGTATAAAAATGTGCAAAATTTTTCTGCCAATGAACTAATAAAAGAGTTGATTGGGCCTAAAGGGAACAGAAAAGTTCCATAAAACACTGGCAAATCAATGATCAGATATGGAGGTGATGGCCAGAAAGACTCCAAGACAGGTTCTCAGCCCTCCTAATGCCATGACCCTTTACTACATACAGTTCCTCATGTGGTGATCCATGACCATAAAATTATTCCATTGCCACTCCCTAACTGTAATTTTTCTACTGTTATGAGTTGCAATGTAAATATGTGATGTGCAAGGTATCTGACATTCAATCCCTATGGGTTTCTCTACACACAGGTTGAGAACCACTGTTCTAAGACATGATGGTATAGTTAGACCTTAAGAAAGGAAACCAAGCAGTAAGAATGGGTGTAGTGACTGATGAACTCTTTTTCACAGTGAGTGAGACTGCACTATTTTGAGGATGACACTTTCTGTTTCTCTGACCATTCACCTGAGCTGTCCTCTTGTGGTCAAAGATTCCATGAATGGGAAATGACATTTGAACTGATTCCCTGGCTGTTAATCCAGACTAGTACACTTTATTTTGACCGCAAGAGGAAAATTAGAATTGGAAGGTCATGGAAACAGTCAGAGTTTGTACATATCATCTCCCACACAAGAGGAGCTGAAAGGAGCAGGTAGAAATGGTGTTTGACAAGCAGAGAGGAGTGTTGGCTAAAAAGATAGAGATGGTGAACAAAGAAAAAAACACCTGGAAAAAAAAACAACATAAAGAGAACATCTCACTGGGCATGCTGCAGTGATACTTTATGCCACACTCCAACCTTTATATTTGAATGTCGAAGAAGTCTTACTATCAGATAATATTAAAAACATGTTCCAGGGCTGGAGAGATGGCTCAGCAGTTAAGAGCACTTGCTGCTCCTGCAGAGAACCCACATCTGTAACTGCAGTTCCAGGGGACCCAACTCTCTCTCTCCCGGCCTCCATGAGCCCCTGGCGTGCACACACACACACACACACACACACACACACACACACACACACACACACACACACACACACACAGCAAACACTCAAACACAAGAAGTCCGTAGCAGGCTTCATTTACTGTACTAAGGATTGAATTTAGGGCCTCCTACTAAGCAAGTACTCTTCCACTGAACTACATTTCTTCTCCATTTTAAAAATGTCTTAAACAAGGTTTCACTAAATTGCCCTAGCCAGGCCGTCAACCAGTCTGGCCTTGAACATCTGCCTCTGCCTCATAAAGAACTGAGATTACAGATGTTTGGCTAGTGGCAGCTAAATCTTTCACTAAATAGTTTTCATGAACTCAATGACCAGAGAGATGAGTAAGGCTTGTCTAATCACAGTGACTCCTTATAGTCATCTCAGTCAATACCAGAAATATTCCTCATCCCTACCTTGAACATTGTTTATCACCACACTGAGGTGTTAGATATATAAAGGAGCAAATTCTTAGATACTTTTACTTGGCTTGGTATCTTAATATTTCTAGTTATGTAAGGACAATGATGAGGAAATAAATAAAATTCAAGTTAAGCATGAAGTTCAAAGAATGAAAGAAACAAATAAATTCATGAAAACTCTGTTCTATGAGCTGGGTGGTGGTGGTGCACACCTTTAATCCCAACACTTGAGAGGCCCATGCAGGTGGATCTCCAGGTTTGAGGCCAGCCTGGTCTACATAAAGAGTTCCAGAATGGCCAGGACCACACAGAGGAACCCAGTCTTGAAAAAAAATCTGTTCTATGAAAATAAGTTAGGCAATGGTCTTTTTAGTATATTCCTCAATCTCTGAAACATTACATAAATAATAGCAAAGAGAAGGACATGCAATTGTAGCTGGATGGAAAGACTCTAAGTCTGTAAGTGACATTTTGAAATATTTACAATTGCTTATGAATTGGGATGAAGAAATCAGTCAAAAACCTAGATAAAATTCTATTTTGGTAATTGGATAACATACGATGAGCTTTAAGGATGAAATGATCATTGTATAGATGCTGATTAAATATCGACAAGTTCAACACACATTTCTGATAACTATGATTTTTAATGGAAACCAGTGGATTATCAGTGTATTAGTTAATGGGAAAGCACCTGACAGGCAAGGTTTTGTACAGAAAGGAATAGAAAAATAATGTCTTTGCTTTCTTAGTTGTGCAAAAAATGATAAACTAAAAGATAACTTTTTAAAGTTTCCAATGAAGATAAAAGGATAAGATGGAAAGAGAGTAATGAAAATGAGAAGTTTATGAGTTTGTACTTTAATTTTTACTTTTTAAGAGTAAAAAAAATTATTTATTTATTTTTGATGTTTCAAGACAGAGTTGCTCTGTGTAGCCCTGGATATCCTGGAACTCACTATGTAGAATGGCCTTGAACTCAGAGATCTGCCTGCCTCTGCTTCCCAAATGCTGGATTCAAAGGTGTGGGACACCACAGCTGGCTTAAATTTATTTTTAAAGCTTACATTAATATTTGAAACAAACCTCTACAATTATTTCTGGCCATATAGTGCAAATTTTGTTCTAAAGCTTGCCATTTGCACCTTTTTTCTCCTAACCAAAAATTTATTTAGGTAGATGAAATTAGGTTTTTTGCTAATTTTATGAAATTTCTAATTGCATGGAATGATAACTGTGGTGGTTTGAATAGGTGTGACTCCCATGGACTCATGTGTTTGAGTGCTTGGCCCATAGGGAGTGGTGTGGTTGTTACTATTGTTTTAAAATTCATTTTTACCTTCATGTGTCTGTGTGTTTGTATGCCACATGTGTGTGGATGCCTAAGGGGCCAGGAGAGACTGCCAAATATCCTGGAAATTGAGTTACAGGAAGTTGTGCCCTCTGGAACTGGAATTACAGGTGGTTGTGAGCCCACAAGTTCTGGCCTGCACTCTGTTCCTGTGTGGAAACACCTCCACTGAACAGCATTATTTCTGTGGACTTCCTTAAGTTACCTGCCGAAATCCCTCCATCTCCCCACTCCCCCCACCCCCATCTCTCTGTCCCTTTCCCCTTCTCCAGGGGACCATGTATGTCTCTCTAAGGGTCCTCCTTATTTCCTAGCTTCTCTGGCAGTGTGGATTGTAGGCTGGTAATCCTTTACTCTGTCTAAAATCCGCATATGAGTGAGTACATACCATCTTTGTCTTTTTGTGATTGGGTTACCTTGCTCAGAATGGTTTCTTCTACTTTCATCCATTTACCTGTGAATTTCAAGATTCCATTTTTTCCTGCTGAGTAGTACTCCATTGTGTAAATGTTCCACATATGCTCTATCCATTTTTCAGTTGAGACAAAATAAATCTTCCCTCTCATAAGTATTTTTGTCACTGTAATTGTCTTAATGACTTTTCTGTTGTTGTTACAAAATATCATGATCAAGGCATCTTATAGAATAAAGGGTTTATTTGAGCTTACATTTCTAGCAGGATAGCAGTCCATCTCCACCATCTGGGAGCATGACAACACTCAAGCAGGCAGGTGTGACAGTGAAACAGCAGCTGAGAACTGACATTTGGATCTACAAACAGGAATCAGAGAGAGAACACTGGGAATAGAAGAGTCTTTTGAAACCCCAGAGCCTGGCCCCCAGTGACACACCTCCTCCAGCAAGGCCACACCTCCTAATCCTTCCCAAACAGTTCCACTAAAAAAGGGACCCAGTACTCAAATACATGAGCCTGCAGTGATGAGGGGAGTCCTCATTCAACAATGAAAAAAGTATCTCAGACAATTCCCAAAAAAAAAAAAAAAAAAAAAAAACCCTAACATACTGCTGAAAACTCATTATTAGGTGTTCAGCCTTCTCATCCTAAGAAGTCTTACAACAAAGGAAATAAGTGTCTTATATAATTAATAATATTTTAAGTGGTAAAGTATCATGTTTTATGACACAAACCTGTAATTCTAGATACTTGGGAGATTGAGGCAGAAGGATCACAGTTCAAAGCTAGCTCAGGAAACCTTCACAACTCTTTTTTTCAAAATCAAATGTTTCTAAAAACTGTCTGGGGAGACAACACAATGGTAGAGCATTTGCATAACACCCATGCAGCACAGGTTCAGTCCTTAGCACCTAAAATTTAATACACAAGCAAAATATGAAAGTAACACATGTCTGAGGAAGAGAATGCAAAATGAAAACAGCTGAGACCGTAACTCTTAGACGCATGCTCCTTTATAAAACCTTTAGAATTTAAGGTTCTCCACAGAGTGCACCTCGTAATTGTGTACACGCCATATACGAAATACCATGTGTATCTTGGAAAATGATTTAAGCTTTCCAAATAACTAATGAAGATTAAAGTATAGTTTAATTTATCCAAGATGGGTACCTTTTGTTTAGACCAGAATACATGTATTGATTATAGTGCAAGGATTAGAAGACTGCACACAAATTAGTAGTATGGACCTATGAACTAAACTTGATTGTCCCAACCTGCAGGACATCAACCTGGGGCAAGAGAGTCAGGGATAGGGAATGGGGACAAGAGATGCAGAAAGAACGACCACAAGATAGGATTCTGATCAAGTGGCAAACTTTACTTTTCTCAGGCACCAGCCCCCAAATAAAACAAAATTCAAGAGTAAAAAAGCAAATAAAATAAGATAAAGCTCGTCATGGAAGCTGCAGTGCGACCCAGCAAGTCATGCAGTATGCCCCTTTGTCCATGCATCTAGACTTACAAGTGTTCATTGCAGAGTCTGGTTCGAGGTCCTTGGTCTCTATTACACGATCAGTGTTGGGCCCCACTAGGACGCCCAACTTAGAAGTCATAAGCAGTGGGGCCTTGGAAGTGGGGTCAACTTGACTGCACAGATGTCTGGAAGTCAGTGATGCAAAGGTTTCTACATCCACTCAGCCCTAAACTTCTCTTAATAAAGACCCATAAAATCTCTACCATCTTGTCCTACGAACTTCTCATCAGTATTCTTGATCATATCCTGACTTCTCTGAAAAAGGAAGGCCTCTGCACTCCAGGGAGCCTCTGGCCTCACCCTCCCTGGGGATGGGATAGGGGTCAGTGGGGGCAGGGGAGGAGGGGAGGGAGAGGGAACTGGGATTGACATGTAAAACAAGCTTGTTCCCTAACTAGAACTAATAAATAAATTTAAAAAAACAAAAAACAAAAAAATATTGGTGAGCTGGGGAGACAGTTCATTCAGTATAGCACTTGTCATATATGGTAGTTTGAATATAATTGGCCCCCATAAACTCATAGGGAGAGGCACTATTAGGAAGTCTGGCTTTGTTGAAGTGGGTGTGGCATTGTTGGGGGAAGTGTGTCTGGGGTGGGCTTTGAGGGTTCCTATGGTTGGGATACCACCCAGTTGACTTCTTGTTGCCTGAAAGATGTAGCACTCTCAGCTCTAGCACCACATCTGTCTGCTGCTGCCATGTTCCCTGTCTTGATGACAACAGACGGAACCTCTGAAACTGTAAGCAAGACCCCCCCCCAGCGCGCAATTAAAAGGTTCCTTTATAAGAGTTGCTGTAGTCATGGTTTCTCTTTACAGCAATAGAATCATAACTAAGACAGGAAACAGGTGCAAGAACCTGAGTTTAAATCCAAATTTATACGACGGAACAAAGAGAACATCTTCACCAAATGGTGCTGGCATAACTGGATGTGGACATGTAGAAGACTGCAGATAGACCCAAGCCTTTTGCCATGCACAAAACTTATGTCCAAATGGATCAAAGACCTCAACATGAACCTAGCCACACTGAACCTATTAGAAGACAAAGTGGGAAATACCCTTGAATTAATTGGTACAGAAGACTGCTTCCTGAACATTACACCAGTAGCACAAACACTGAGATCAACAATGGGACCTCCTGAAACTGAGAAGCTTCTGTAAGGCAAAGGAGACAGTCAGCAAGACAAAATGGCAGCCCACAGACTGGGAAAAGATATTCACCAACCCCACATCAGACAGAGGGCTGATTTCCAAAATATACAAAGAACTCAAGAAGCTAGTCTCTAAAACACCAAACAATCCAATTAAAAAGTGGGGTACAGAACTAAATAGACAGTTCTCAACAGGGGAATCTAGAATGGCTGGAGGACACTTAAGAAAGTGTTCAAAATCCTTAGCCATCAGGGAAATGCAAATAAAAAAAAACTCTGAGATACCATCTTACTCCTGTCAGAATGGCCAAAATCAAAAACGCCAATGACAGTTTATGCTGGAGAAGATGTGGAGAAAGGGGAACACTCCTCCACTGCTGGTGGGAGTGCCAACTTGCACAGCCACTTTGGAAATCAGTATGGCAACTCCTCAAGAAAATGGGAATTAGTCTACCACAAGATCCAGCAATTCCACTCTTAGGCATATACCCAAAAGAAGCACATTCATACAACAAGGACATCTGTTCAATGATGTTCATAGCATCACTATTTGTAATAGCCAGGAACTGGAAGCAGCCTAGATGCCCCTCAACCAAAGAATGGATAGAGAAAATGTGGTATATTTACACAATGGAGTACTACTCAGCAGAAAAAAAGCAATGGAATATTGAAATTTGCAGGCAAATGGATGGAACTAGAAGAAACCATTCTGAGCGAGGTAACCCAATCACAAAAAGACAAACATGATATGTACTCACTCATATTCGGAATTTAGACCTAGAGTAAAGGATTACCAGCCTACAATCCACACTGCCAGAGAAGCTAGTAAACAAGGAGGACCCTAAGAGAGACATACATGGTCCCCCAGAGAAGGGGAAAGAGTCAAGATCCCCTAAGCAAATTGGGAGCATGGGAAGAGGGGGGAGGGAGCTAGGAGAATGAGAAGGAGAGAAGAGGAGGGATGCAGAGGACATGAGGGAGCAGAAAGGTTGAGTCAGGGGAAGAATAGAAGAAAACAAGAAAGGAGATACCATAATAGAGGGAAACATTTTAGGTTTACAGAGAAATCAGGCACTAGGGAAATGTCTGGAGATCTACAAAGATGACACCAGCTAACAACCTAAGCAACGGAGGAGAGGCTGCCTTAAATGCCCTCCCCTTTTAATGAGATTGATGACTGACTTATATGTTACCCGATAGCCCTCATTCAGCAGCTGGTGGAAGTAGAAGCAGACACCCACAACTAACCACTGAACTGAACTGGAATCCAGATGCAAAGGACGAGTGAAGAGCAAAGGGGTCCAGACCAGGCTGGCGAAACCCATAGAAACAGCTGACCTAGACATCGGGGAACTCTTGCTCCCTAGACTGATAGCTGGGATACCAGCATGGGACTGAACCAGACCCTAGGAACATGGGTTTCAGTGAGGAAACCTTGAAAATCTACAGGACCTGCTGTAGTAGTTCAGTACTTATCCCTAACATAGGTGTGGACTTTGGGAACCCATTCCACATAGAGGAATAATCCCTGAGCCAAGACACACCAGGGTGGGCGTAGGCCCTATCCCAAAGGATAAGATACACTCTGATGACAGGCTATGGAAGGCCTCACCATCCAGGGGGAGCAGAAAGGATATGTGATAGGTAGGGCTTTAGTTGGGAGGGGCTGTAGGGGAGGACAGGAGGAGAAGGGAACTAGGTTTGTCATGTAAAACAATCTTGTTTCTAATTCAAATTTAAAAAAAAAAATCTGAGGGAAAAAAAAAGAACCTGAGTTTAAATCCCCAGAAGCAGAGCAGCACCTGTTTCTAATCCCAAGAAAGAGAGCAGCAGAGACAGGAGGATGCCTGAAGTGCTCTAAGAAGCTGCTTTAGCCAATAGTGAGCTCCAGGTTCAATGAAATACCATGCCTCAAAAAATATGGTAGAGCTAGGTACATGCACTTAGTCCCAGCACTAAAGAGGCAGAGACAAATGAATCGCCGAGTTTGAGGCTAGCCTGGCCTACAAAGTGAGTTTCAGGACAATCGGTATACACAGGGTTCCAACTCTGTCTGGAAGAGCTGTGTGTGTGTGTGTGTGTGTGTGTGTGTGTGTGTGTGTGTGTGTGTGTGTGTGTTAAACTGTGGGACTAAACACACATACATTTGCACGTACATGTGCACAGAGACATGAACACATGTATACACACATATGTTAACACACACCTCACACCAATGTAGGTTAAATACATGTATACACACATATGCTAATACACACCTCACACCAATGTAAGTTAAATACAGATATAATTAAAGAAAGGGGTTAAAATTTATACTGTGACTCCTTTTATTCTATTAGTAAGCTCTTTTAAGTCACCATATTACAAAGCACTGCTCCAGATAAGTAAAAACTGTCTGTCCTGAACACATACCACAATTCCCAGGGTGCTCTCATCCCAGAACCTATGACTAACTTAACAAGGTAGCCTGGAGGGAAGAATGGTCTCTCTAGAAGGAATTCATTGTAAACTGATAGCTCTCAACTTTAACTTTAACGAGCTCATGAATTATATGAATTCCTTGATAAATGCAAATGGAGATTCAGTTAGGCCAGGGAGGGGCCTGAGGCTGTCTTTCGGCCTCTCTGGTACTAATGCTGTGGACAATAGGCTGTGAGGACTGTAATCTTCATACATCATTCACATCATGTGCTTACAAAAAGTAGCATTTTGTGGCTTTCAAATTCAACACTATTCTTAAGAGTCTATGTGTAACATGGGTATCTTATGTTCTTTGTAAAAAAAAAAAAAAAGTTTCTTCAAGTTGAACTGAAATTTCAAAAAGAACAAGATCTCCAGATTCTTCCTTGAAACAAAGGTAGGAAAGAAAAGTCTACAAAAGTATGGGGCCCATCAGTCATGTTTGGGGAGGTTGGTCTTCAGTCCAGGTACTTGCCAGGCCTGGGGAGATAGCTTTTATACCGGGTAACCCAAGATGATTACTAAGTACTTAAAGCTAAAAGTATTTCTGATGGTCCACAATTGCCTAGTTGAATTGCTTTTAATGCCTTTGGATCATCATTATATTACCCCACAGGGAATTTAACAAAACATAAACATGTATCTAAATGGACTTAGAAGAAAGCTTGTTGTTCCATCTCCTGTTTTAATTAGATATGTCTTACATAAGAAACATATAAATGCAGACTCTGTGGTTTCCCAGCAAGGCTACAGCACTAAGTAAATCCACTGGTGTATTATTTTGTTTGCTTTTTCTCCCTTAATTAAGTTTTTAAAGTTTCCTTAGCTTGCTGTGTGGCTGCCTCAGCGTTGGCAGCTGGGTTTGTGGTGAAGGATTGAGAGAACACATACCAGTCTCCCCTCTCCTCTCCTAACTATACCTCCTGTGCAGCTAGATGGGAATTCAGAATAAACAGGAGGGACCATCTATCTGCACACTAGATGCCTTCATAGAAGTCCCTAGTATCATGTTGAAGAAAAACTCATTATTGGTGGTAATGGGTGAGGGGTATTCAAATCTTTGCCAACCATGCAGAAAGCTTTCCAAGGCTCATGGAAGCCAGGGATAGTGTCCAATTCTTCGATGCCAATGTATTCAAGGCTTTGGCTGGCCCAGGCACTATCTTCACCATAGATCTCTGGACTTGAGGCTCCTTCAGAGGCTGATTTCAGTGACTGAAGTGCTTGACTAGCAGAGTAACCCAAAGGGGGCAGCACTAGCTTCTCTCTTCTTAATAAAGGCCTCAGAGAAGAAATCCAAAAGTGACAAACGGAATACACTGCCAATGGCTGTGTACATTAGAAATCTGAATAATTTCAAGATTTTGTTTAATCTCACTTTTTGCTTTAGTTTAATATTAGTTGATCATGTATTTAAAACTGAGAATGAACAGGAGCTTGTGTACAATATGAAGTATGTTTGCTGGTATAGCCAGCTCCCAACATGTACACTTAAGCTAATATGACTCACACAAGCTGTGGATATGTATTTACATTTGTATTTATTTTTGCTTTGTTTTAAGACTGTAGCAAGGAAGAAAACTTAGCAAATTCCCAAAGCATCCTTTAATCTATGATTCTGTTCTCCAGGCTATGTACTTGAGTTATATGCATAAAAATTCACATATGAACTAAGATATACATAGAAAAAAGACAGGAAGAAATAAACCTAAATGCTGGCAACGATTGTTTCTTGTATTTTTGGTTATGAGCCTAGCCTTTAATGGCTGAGCCATCTCTCCAGTCCAGATTATTTCTTAAGAATAAAATCAAAGTTGATTTTTAATTCTTTTCTTTATGATTCTTCTGCTTCCTTCTCCCAAAATCTCTGGGCATTTTAACACAAAAATAAGTTCTGATAGAAGACTCTGGGGTTGGTACAACACTTGCCACATTAGCTAGAGGACCTGAGGCTTAGTAGTAAAAAATATAGCAGGATGTGTAACCCTTTGGCTGGTTCTTGAGAACCTATTCCTCATACTGGTTTGCCTTGCCCAGTCTTGATGCATGTGGAGGTGTTTAGTCTTACCTAGCAACTGGATACACCATGCTTTGTTGGTAACCATGGGAGGCTGGCCCCTCTCTGAACAGAAACAGAGGAGTGGACGACGAGATGGGGTGGAGGGGAGGTAGGACAAGGGACTGAGAGGAGAGGAGGGAGGGGAAACTATGGTCAGGATGTAAAACAAATAAATAAATACAAAAGATTAAAGAAACCGACCAAATGCTATAGACATCAGCAAAACAATCCAAAAATACAATAAAACAAATAAGTAACTAAAAATTAAAAAGAGCAGGATGTGGTGGCACACATCTATGATTCCCAACACTCCTACTGCAAGACAAGAGACAGAGATGGGGAATTGTCTGGAAGCTTCTAGGCCAGCAAGACTGGAATAAACAGCCTAGTAACAGAGACAACAAGAGACCTGGGTTCAGTCCTCAGGTCCAAATGAGCAAGCAGGAAGGTACAAAAAGACCTAGGTAATGTATAACAGTGAATTCACAATGCCAAACACGGTTCATGGTACAAAGAAGATGGCAATAAATTGCACTGAATGACTGAATTAAATAACCAGTGCAAAGTAATTACAAGGTTCGAATCAATAAGAAAAGCATATACTTTTGTTTACAATATTAGATTTATGTTCAGTTTATTTTAATTTTTTGTTTATTTATGTTCAAATTGTTTTAGATTTAACTTTCATGAGTGTGGGTGCTTTTCCTACATCCATGTTTGTGCACCACATGTGTGTCTAATACCCTCAGAGGCCAGAGGAGGGAGTCAGATCTCCTGGAACTAGGGTTACAGGTGATTGTGAATCACCATGTTGGTGCTGGGAATTGAACTCAAGATCTCTGGAAGAGCAGTGTTTTTAATCTCTGATCCATCTCTACAGCCTCCCTCCCCACCCTCTCTCTCACTATCTTCTGTCTATCATCTATCTGTCTAATATCTATCACTATCTGTCTATCTGTCTATCTTCTATCTATCTATCATCTGTCTATCTCTATCTTTAAGTGTGTGTGTGTGTGTGTGTGTGTGTGTGTGTGTGTGTGTGTGTGTGTGTATGTTAGAGGTTACCTTTTGGGGTCAGTTCTTGCCTTCCACTGTGTTGAGGTCTCTTGTAGACAAGAGCTCTGCGATGGAACTATAACCCCAGTCCTCGTACTTCATGTTTTATCTAGCAAGTATCTCGCTAAATGTTTTCTATTTGGCTGATGGGAGGAATCTAGAAACACAGGCTCCAAGAGACCCTTGCTCCAAGATCCTCTAGTAGATCTTCCTTGCTCTCCTAACAAAGAATTACTCTGGAAAAGAGACTGTTTATGCTGTTTTGACTTTAAATGAAAAAGAATCATCACTTAATGACACAGGGGTAGCTGCCTGAGCAACGGAAACAGGTACATATGTGTTGTACCTATTTTTTCAGGGCTTTGTGGCTGGGACTATTTATAGAAGAGAGGCCTCCGTACTCTTCTGGGGCATGGGTAGGACTGAGGAGCTGGATTGTGTCTAGGAAGTTCCACAGAATGCTCTGAGAGCCCAGGCACATCAAACAGAATAACAAAAACTGATCAAACACTCAGAAACCACAGTCTAACAAAAATACTTAGTTGGTTAAATATTGATCTTCAAAACAGAACATCTGTGGATGCCCTTTGTTCCAGAAGAAATATCTGTGATTAACAATTTCCATAGAGCAATTAAAGTCTAAGGTTGCTTCATAGTGTTCCTGAACCATCTAGGTGTAGGGTGTAATTTAAGAACAGTTGGGGGTAAATGGAGGAGCAGGAGCTGTGTAACTGAGTCCTTATTTAACTGCTGTCAAAACTGTGAAAGGTTAAAACATATTTATTATTGTTTTAAGCAACATAGCTTGGGTAATTTCTCTAAATAGCACAGATTACCAATGCGGCCACCAAAAGTACAGAGCCCACTATCCAATTTTTCCCATGACCATGAGCCTGACAAACTGGATTTACATACCACAGAGTTTGGAATCAAGAATCCTAGCTTTATGCTTTCGTCTATCTTGATTATAAGGGTCAACTTTAAGAAGTTTGCTTGAGGACCCAGGTTTGGTTACCAGCACCCACATGGTAGCTTTTAGCCAGTCAGTCCTTAACTCCAGTTCCAAGGGATCTGATGACCTCTTCTGGTCTCCAAAGGTACCATGTGTGTACACAGCATACATGCATACATATATACATACATACATACATGAATACATACATATAGGCAAAACATTCATACACATAAAATAAAAATAATTGTTGACAGATTTTCTGTCCCATCTGGTCCCACAGCCATTTAGTTCCAAATAAACACACTGAGGCTTATATTGATTATGAACTGTTTTGTCAATGGTTCAGACTTCTTACTGGCTAGCTCTCTCTTGATTATTAATCCATTTCTATTAAACTGTGTATTGCCAGAAGGCTGTGGCTTACCCGTAATGCTACAGCATGTTACTCCTTTGGTGGGTACATGGCATCTCTCTGCGGGCTCACTCTCTGCCTTCCCTCTTCCCAGAATTCTCCTAGTCTGGTAGCCCCACCTATACTTCCTGCCTGGCTACTGGCCAATCAGCATTTATTCATTAAACAATTAGAGAAACATGTATTCATAGCATACAGACAGACATCCCCCCCCATTATTTTTTAAATAATAGAAGTAATTCACTTATTTTTCAAATCTCACATCTACACACTAAAGGGAATATATCTTTGCTTCCCACGTGGCTTTTGGAAAGGCTCTGTCAAGTCGGCAGGATACGATGGGAGCAATCCGGCCAAGAAGCGAGGTTAGCAAGTGCAGCCTGTGGCTCAGGGTCCTCGTGTCCGCCCGTCTTCATGAAAGCCTTGTAAGATGCTGATGCTGCACGAAGTGGGTGATGCTATACAAACTGACTTACCTCTTAGCTCACCCAACAGGGTCTGATGATTCTCAGTCACCTGTGGCTGTCAACTTACATGTGAAGGGCAATGGCTTCCCTACAGCAAAGAGAAGCACGCTGCCACACTGGCTCTCTAGTCTTTGTTTGCACGAGGCCAGACCCCTTGTTTTTCAGTCCGAGAAACCATAGAAAAATCTCTCCAAGAGGCCTCCTTGTGGTGGTAGATATCTGTGAGTCCTAGGCGGAACTTATGTGGTCACAATCAGTTCTTTCAGCACCGTGGCTCTTTTTGAAATCCTTCCTTTGGCAGTTAGTAAATCTTTCATAATCCCTTTGGAAACCTATTTTCCCTGAGAATAATCACCCTGGCAATAAAGCAGAGAAGGATACAAAGCTATGTCCCAGGAAAGCCCTGCCTGAGGTTCTCATTCAAGGCCGACTCTAGTGTGGTATGGTGACTCCTGGGGGAAATTTCACGTTTGCTATAGAAACCAGGCTTTGCTGCTCGGCGTGGGTGGCCCCAGAACCAGGCAGGAAACAACTGCAAAGACAATTCTGAACCTGGGTCACTCCTAATATGCAAGAGCATGAGGGAAATATTGAAAACGACTTTTCTTACTGTCTATTTGGATTTTTGTCCTGTCACTAGCCAAAGACAGAATCAGAAATATCCTCTCCCCCGAAGACTAAGGTTGAGAATGCTTTCTAAAACATGTATAGACTCTTAGATACGAGAAATCGTGAATTGTTAAGCTGTGAAATTTGAGTCAAAGCCTTGAGCAGGCTCTTTATTGGTTAAAAATGCCAACATAGCCCAATATTTTCGAAACAAAAAGATGGACACAGATCACTGACCCCGAACTAAGTAGGATTCTGGAAAAGCAATTCGATAGCTTCATTGAGTTCAGTGCACTAAATTTTTATTGCATCAAGATAACGAATAACATTCAAAGATGTTAAGGAGTAAGTGAGCTGTGTTTCATATGCTTTGCTTTAGGTGACAGTCTCCTCTCACTTTTGCTAGAATAAAAACACAAACATTTTGCTTTGGGCTTGAATAAGCTCCCTTCAATCTTTAAAAATCTATTCTAGGATGCTTACTTAAGTATGTAAGAATGCTTACCACACAACTCTTTTGACCTGCTTTTGACCCCTTAGACAAATGTAAAAAGCCAAATGTGTTAGCACATCTGTAGTCCCAGGACCAGCAGTCCTAAAGCTAGGTGGGAGGTGGGGAGAGCCGAATCACCCAAAAGCTTACACACACAGCGCAGCGGTGACAGAAATCACAAGACAGATCCTGCCCCCAAAACGAGGTGAAAAGAGACAACCAGCTACCCAAAGTAAAGTTGTTCTCTGCCCTCCACAGGACTTCCACATGAGCATTGTGCCCGGAACCTACCTCGGCCCCCACCACACCTAAAAGCATACTAAATAAAAAGGCAAAACTTTTTAAATCGAATATAGACCAAAACTTAATTCTAAAGGCTACCTTTATTTCCCATAGTAAAAATATTGAAAATACTAATTTGAGGCCCCAGAAGATGCATGTTTTGATAGATTAACCATTTGAACTGATAGTAAATTTTAAAGCAACATTTTTCTACTATTATAATTTGTAAGTCTTTCAGGTCCCTGCGTGGGAGCACTCAGGGATCTATCCTGAGCCATTTAATGTCTGTTAGCGGATCTGCCCTGGCTTCTTATTGGCATGCATTCCTGTGCCACCCACGGAGACCTCCAAACGCGGATCCAAGGCCTGCTGAGCCCTGAGTGCTGTTTTTGTGTAATTCTGCCAGTGACCACCCTTAAACCTCAAAAGAATGAAAGGAGAGCAAAGATATGCAGAAATACATGTATTTTTAAACCCTGGGGCTACTTACACAAATCTGAGCTCTTCTGTACTGTCTCCTGTCAGTCCCTGGTCCTAAAGACCCAGACCCCCTCTGTGCAGTTTTAAGCTCTTTGGTCTGGGTTCTGGGCAGGATCTTTGGCTGAGCTGTGTGTGCGTGCGTACCAGCCTGTCTTGGGCTCACCCACTCCCCCGATCAGGACTAACCACAGCCTGACAAAGGAAATTTTCATTTGGTAGAAAGAGTCTGTGAGTTGTGAATTCTAGGTCACAACACTTTCCTGAACTGCCTTTCCGTCCTCAGTTGAGATCTGTATATGCATAGTTTTATAATTTATGCTTTGGAAAGGCATGAGAACACCACCACCCCATGCAGCCACCGTAGATTAGCACACAGCAAACAAGGAGATTATATAATAGACATTTGAACCTTGACTCTGGACTTCCCTGCCGACTGACCAACACTGAAACCTTTGTTCCAATTTGTACTTTCAATTTTGTTCAGTGTTCTGAACTAAAGTGAGAGCAACACTGGTTAATTATAAGGTCATTTTTGATAATCTGGAATAAATTAGATGATTGCTTAGTTTGCATAAATTTATTGTAATCACAAACTAGGATTTGAGACTTTGAAGGGCACTTTTAAATAACTTTCCATCCAAACCTCTTATTTTAGAGATGAAAAAATTGAGGACCTAGTGTGACTAAATGGCCTGCCCAAGTTCGTATAACTAATTAAAAGCTAAGCAAGAACTAGATTCCACGTCTCCTGCTCCTCCATCAGAGTGTTTAGATTTATTTCTATTATAGCTCAGGTTTTCATTAGTTATAATAAGGGGTAGCAGTGATCTGGATTAAACAAAATGGTGCATAGACCTCCTGTCTTTTTACTTGGTTCTTTGGCTCTTTAAAAAAAATAGAGGTCTGTTTTGTTTGGTTTCTTTCATAATCTTTATATACTCAGCAACATCTAACAATGAGGCATCCCGGTAAAAATGTTTTTGGGAAAATTACACTGAACCGTTAGGCAAATTAACAGATAAATGCTAACAATGCCATCATGGATAGAGAAGGCAGACAGGCAGCTAGGCGGAGAATAAGAGTACAGGAGGATAAGAGTATAAGAATAAGAATAAGAATAAGAGTATAAGGAGAATAAGATATTTTCATACCACAGAGAACAAACCGCAGGGTGGCAAACGTGACTTAACAGGAAAACAACAGCAATGATGTTAGTCACACCGTGGAATAAACCAGTACTTCTTCCTATTGTCTTTCTCAGGGTCTTAATGAAACATGTTCTAACATATACAAATCTTATAACTCATTCTTCTCTCTTAGATGTGACATATATCATCTCCCCATATATATGGTACACCTAGACCTGGGGCTCTCAGGTTTTTGACTAGGCTGATAATTAAATTTAAGCACAATAGTATCATCAGAAGGAGCTTTGAAGCTGAGAGCCTTGGCACCATTGTTCCTAGTCTTCGACTGGTAATAGTGTATCTGATTTTGAAGCAGTTGTATGAAACCATGAACAATTCTCTATGTCTCTTTCAGCTTTATGATCATGTGTTTCAGTGTCTTCCTCTTTGTGTTATTTGGAGTTTTTCATTGTTCTTTTTGAGATAGAGGTGGCTACACAGCCTAGTCTGGACTGTAAATCCTAATCCCACCTCAGTTCTCCAAAAGCTGGCATTACAGGCATGTACACCACTCCCAGGTTTATTGTTCTTTCTCAATAGAGTAAAAAAAAAAATCATTATTAAATACTTACCCAGATGTCTGATACTCTAAAGAAAGTGACTGTCTCATTTAAGCAAACAACACACCATGTATTTTGGTCCTTTTTCCATGGCTAAAACAGAATACCATAGATAGGTAAAAGAAGGAGGAGAAGGAAGAGGAGGATGAAGAGGAAGAGAAGGCTTTCCACATTATTAGAGACTTGGAAACCAAGCAGTGCCTCCCCAGAATCTCCCCAGGAGGGTCTTTGTGCTGCCCCAACATGGCAGAAGTGCAAGCAAGTGCTGGGAGACAGAGGAAGCAGGCTTTTATAACAAGACAGCCCCTGCCTCAACTAAGTCTCTCCCTCAGTCTTGACCTTGATATACTCATGCGTGCAGAGTCCTGGGGACCACATAACCTCCTCAGGGTCATATTCCCCAATTCCGTCACAAAAGCAATTAACTTTCAACAGGAGTTTGGGAAGGCAACATTGAAACCTTGTACGATGTTCTTGCCATCATAAGTCGAAGATCCAAGTCACTTGTTAGGCACCAAGAGGGGATGGTGCATGAAAAAGAGAAATGTTAGGATCTCTGCCCTTGACTGCTTTTTCTCCTTTCTTTCCTAGCATTGCTAATTGACATATAATAATGGGACATATTTGTGGTCTAACAAACCATCTGGGGAGATAGAATCCACATATAAGCAACAATCACGTTATATTGATGCCAAAGGCCTACCTGGAGGGCAATTGGTCTTATTTGATTGGTATCTTTTAGTAAGTAGGAAATTAGTTATATAATGCTGTCTGAGCATGTATGTGTTGGTACACATGTATGTGTGAAGATTTGTATTCTTGTGCACATATGTGTGAAGTCCAGAGGTCAATCTCTGATGGCATTTCTCAGGAGCCATATACCTTTAAAAAAAAAAAAACTTCTTAGTGTGTGTGTAAGTGTCTGTGTGTCTATTTGTGTATGTGTGTACGTGCACACATGAACACTCATGCCTCAGTGGGCATGTGGAAATCATAGGATATCCTGGGGAGTTGGTTCTTTCCTTTCACCATGTGGGACTGAACTCAGGTCACCATGTTTGTCTGCAAGTGTCTTTACAAGCTGAGTCATCTCAACAGTTAACCTTGTTTTTGAAGACCAGATCTTTAATGTGCCTGGAGCTCACTGAGTGTACTAAACTGGCAGACCAGCAAACCCTAGGGATCAGCCTTTCCCTGCCTCCCGAATGCTGGGGTTACAAGCAAATGCCACCACACCTGGATTTTTGTAATCTTCAGCTCTGGGGAGGGAATTCAGGTCGTCTAACGACAAAGGCTCCTCCTCAGCCCAAGTTACATGACTTTTGAGGTCCATAAACACTTGGAGAAAAAGTAAATGTGACCAAGAGTAGAAACACATTCATATCCTGATGTAGAGAAACAAGTCAAACTAAGCCAGCTGGCACCTCACACACTGAGGCAGTGAACCCAATACAGTTCACACAAAGCCAAATATTTGGAGCCCAATGCTATGAGATTTTGCTCTTGGAATTCTTACAATGTTATCTTGACTTTGGGTGTCTGAGTGAGGTCCAGAGGAACAGTAGGTCTGACAGCCATGCCATTGTCTGTGGCTAAGCAGGGGCAAGCCTCTCCCCTTCTCTCTCTCACATTCCAGCTATGAGGTGTAACGATCCCATAGACTTGCTCCTTTCCTGTGGGCTGAGGCAACACCCCATTTCTCTAGACTCCACTCCCCAGCTGAACTGTATACGTTCAGGTTGGTGGAAGTAATACAACTAGGTAACTAACAAGCCCAAGTACATAAGCGTCCTTGTAGCTGTGAGGCTCAGCACCTACCACCAAGTACCTTTCTTCCATGCTTGGAAGCATTCCTGCATCTTTCTGAGGAAGATGTGTATCCATCTGTTTCTTCTGGCCCACTAGAGACAGAAATCTCCTCCTCTTCCTCCTCCTCCTCCTCCTCCTCCTCCTCCTCCTCCTCCTCCTCTTTGTCTTTCTCCCCCTCCCCCTTCCTCTCCCTTCTCCTCCTCTTCCTCCTTCTTCTTTGTTTGTTTATTCTTCGAGACAAGATTTCTCTGTGTAAGTTCTTGCTGTGTAACAGTTCTGGCTGTCCTGGAACTAGCTGCGTACACCAGGATGGCCTCAAACTCACAGAGATCCTCCTGCTTCTGCCTCCCAAGTGCGGAGATTAAATTCATACACCATCACTGCCTGGCAGGATATTTCTTACAGTGTACTCTAATGTTGGCATTTAAAAATGACACAGCACAATAGACAATATAAAATGAACAGGAAAAATACAGCAAACATTAAATGCTTATTTTTTTATTAGAGTGACATTCAATAGCAAATGAAGCACTATGAAAAGGTGAAGAGAGAGAGAGAGAGAGAGAGAGAGAGAGAGAGAGAGAGAGAGAGAGAGAATGTTAATTTTCTGGGCCTTGAAGTGTATCTCTGTGGTAGAGCATTTGCCTAAATTCTGTAAGGATTGAGTTCCAGCCTCCAGTGCATCAGAGCAAATGAAGAAATGAAAGCCCTTGTATTTATTAGGCACTTGTACCTTTTAGAAGAGTGCCTTTTTACATCCCTTTATAAGAATAAATGAGTAGGTGCTAGACAGACGGCTCAGTGGTTATGAGCCCTTGTTGCTCTTGTAGAGGACATGATCTCCATCACCCACACGGTGGCTCACAAATGTTTGTAATTGCAGGTCCAGGATGTCTGACACTGATTTCTGGCCCTTTAAGGTTCCAGGCACATGTGTGGTACACCTATCTAAATGTGGGCAAAGCACTCACACACATTAGATAAAAATAATCTTTTTTATTTTAAAAACTAATAAACAAGCATTGGTAACAACTATTGGCAGCATAAGCCATGGATTAACATGCTACCAGCATAATTTCCCAGGCGTAATAACATGTGTACTCCAGAATCAGTCATGGGTAGTGACAAAGTGGGACCTTACATCAGTGATGCCTGGGGACAACAAACATCACTGCCCAGTACAATTCCCAAGCAACACAGGAAACACATGGTTCTGTGCATCTTTGTGGCTTTAACTGGGCATAAATACCAAGTAGCAATTTATATATGGCACCATGAGCTTATAGGGATAGGTTATCAATTATCTAACCTCTCACAAACAAAAACAAGGAGCTCCCTGTTTCAAAGGGGCATGTGTTGAAAACCAGTATTGGAAGAGATGTGTATCATGCATAGTAGTCTATAAACCTCAAAAAACATTTCTAATGAACATCCCAACAAAATTTAACTTGACACAATCACCGTTATTATCTTTTCCCCTGGGGAAATCTATCTGGAATCAAGCAGAACAACAACAACAAAAAACCTGTATAAAACACAAGAATGGGAGTTATCTCTTTTAAAAAGCATACTTAGAGTTTATAGGATTCAGATAGATGTAAATCATAAAAGTTGATTAAATTGAATATTGACATCTCCAGCTTCCACAATGGAAGTGTATAATTAAAGATTGCTCTGAAAGGGTAAACAAGTGGATATGCTATATAAAGCTACATCTTAGCGATTTATTTGGCTTCCTTAGTTATCATTTTCCCAGTTACCTTTTGATCGCAGAGAGATGGAGCACCGTGAACATCAGATGAGTTACTCATGTTGGTCCTAACATGGATCTTAGTGTTATATGATTCCCCTCTATTTTCAGCTCCTTCTTCCAGTTCTGAGAAAAAAATCACTGGGGGCATTGAGAGTGATATATAAAAAAACTAAATGGTTTTCTGAAATCAAACACTCTATCACCAGCAGAGCGAGAAAACATCTTATTTCCTCAAGTCTAACCCCACTGAGTCTCCCCAGTGAGGATCATAACTTCAGCAGATGATTTTCCTGGGGTAAGTCCTTCCAATGACAAGGACTCAGACAAACTGTAAATGCCACTAGTAAGTGCTAATATGAGCAGCGGACACCCAGAACTGAACCCAAATCCCAGCATGAAACACTCTGTAGTCTGTCCTTGTTTCACGTTTCCCAGAGTTCTGGGAATTATTACAACTCAGAAAGAGGCTTGGTTGGAAAAACTTGGCATCAATTGTGCAAATAAAATGAGTACATTTTCCTTTCTAAAGAATTTAGTTCTGCAACACATCAGTTGAGAAGCTGTGGACACACTGGTGCTTAATTATGACAATGCTAAATTAATGCTTAATTAAACAAATGCTAAAGAAGCCTCATGTTTGGAGTGGAACAGGCAAGGTTTCTACCATCTGTCGTTTTGCAATTGTAGAACTTTTCTTTGAATAGTAGATATGCTAAGAAGAAATTGTGATTTATTCCCTAACAAACTTTTTATGAAAACTATCATCATCCAAACTACTGTCAAAATGAGCAAAATATGACAAAATAGATCTAAATGAAGCAGAATTTCCAAGTAGGTTTTGAAAGGGCTCTGATTTCATTGCTGTCCATTTCCTCCCTCAAAACACATTAGAGTTGTCACTCATTCCAACACTGATATCATAAAGCAGGGATAGGCTGATAGAGTAACACGTTTCCTAATTCTTAAGATAGCTTGCTACCTGGAGATGCCTTGTAAACCTTTATATACAAGTTAAGAACCGACACAAGACAGGATTTGTTCCGATCTCAGGTGACTTACAAATGTGTGCAAGTCTTCCTTTCCTGCTTGTATACTGGGATAATAATGTTACTTAGATGAAAATTCATGTGATACCAAGGTACAATGAGTTTTAAAACAAACAATACTCCTTGCTACAGGCATTTCAGATTCTGACCTCTAAAATTACGTATAGTATAGAATTATATGTCTGACTTGTGAAATACCTATTTAATCTACATATTTTTTCAATGCCTTGGTCACGAGCCTAACCTAAAAATGGCAGGGATCCTGCCAATTGTGCATCAGCCCCACTTTCTGCTTCCCTCTTGCTCAGTGCTAACGTGAAAAGGCATTTTTCCCATGCTTAACTCAATATCTTAATGAATAAAATTATTTTATCACTTTAAAAGATTTATCCCCCTTCTTCTTGTTGTCGAGGTAAGTCTTGTTTCATGCATATTATTTTATCATTCTTGTGATCAAATCTGCAACAGAAACATGTGACAAAGAATTTATGTTAGCTTCAGGGGATTTAGCTTATGATCACTTGGTCCCATGCACTTGGTAGAATGTGATGATGACATCAGTGTGTGACAAAGCAGCTTCTTCATCTCTGAGTGGACAGGAAGATGACAGAGAAAAAGGGACAGGGCGCCAAGTATAACCTTCAAAGTCACACCCCCAGTGACCCCCCAGCTGAAAGCAAGCATTCGGCACACAAACCTGTGGAGAACATTTCATATTCAAACCATAACTAATACTGTTATCTGAGGTGAAAGTGCCCCTTTGGCTGTTTCACGTTTCTACATCATATTAATAGGACTCTAAAGCAGGGCAGTGGTGGTGCACACCTTTAATCCCAGTATTCAGGAGGCAGAGGCAGGTGGATCTCTGTGAGTTCAAGACCAGCCTGGTCTACAAGAGCTAGTTCCAGGGGCTCCAAAGCTACACAGAGAAACCCTGTCTCCAAAGGAAGAAAAGAAAGAAAGAAAGAAAGAAAGAAAGAAAGAAAGAAAGAAAGAAAGAAAGAGAGGGGGATGGATGGAGGGAGGGAGGGAGGGAGAGGAGGAGGAGGAAGGAAGAAGGAAAGAAAGAAAGAAAGAAAGAAAGAAAGAAAGAAAGAAAGAAAGAAAGAAAGAAAGGGGACTCTTGAATCAATTGTGGTAGATTATAAAAACTATGAAGGTCCTTTCCTGTGTTCACAAATCTTAATCAAAATGCCAAGCTCAAGAATCTGCTTATGTGGCACTTTGTCTCTTTGCAATAGAAAATTCCTTGGGGAGCATACATTTGGGTTTTGCCTATAAGTATCCAATAAGCATTCTTTGTACAGTTATGGCTCACATTTTAGAAATGACCTCAACAGAATGTAAATAGATGAGATGAGTATATAATTCAAGCCAGGCCAATCAGAGGCTTTTCTTTATGGAATATTAATCTGGACCAAGTAATGACTCCAAAAAAGAAAGAAAGAAAGATCAAGTGCATTTGTTCCCGTGACAATCACTTTCCAAACTACCTACAGGTTCCTGCTGCTTGTGTTTCTGAAACTACTCTCTTTAAAAATTAACATAAAAAATTAAGATCAATTAAACTTTTTCTTTCAGCATGGAAGATTGACTCAAGTTCATCTTCAAATTAATCTGACAAAGCCTCCTCATTCCTAGAGATCCATTATTTAGGGATTTGTCAAAACCAATCCCTATGTTTTTGTCCACTTGAGACTCAACTGTGAATATTTCTGTTGAAGAAGTAATTAATTTTAATTGCTTAATTAATTAGTTAATTTTTAAAAGGTTTTTCCCACTGGGACATAATAATTTTATATTGTTTATAGGGCATCACCTAATATTTCAGCAGATGTCTGTGCTGGGAAATGATCAAATCATGATATTTGACAATTTGACATATTCATTACCTCAAGTATTTATCATTTTTCCTTTTTATATTTATTTCTTTCTATTTTATGTATATGGGTGTTTTGCCTGAATGTATGTCTATGTGTGTTCCACAAAGGCCAGTAGAGGGTATCAGATCCTCTGCAAGAGCAGCAAGTGCTCTTAAGCATTGAGCTATCTCTCCAGGCCCCAAATATTTATAATATTTAATAAAATATTTTTGTTACTTTTTGAGAATTTCATATATGCATACAATTCATTTTGGTCATATTCACTCCCCATTCATTTCCCTAACTCCTACCAGATCCATCTCCTATGCACTCTCGACTTCATGGCCTTTGTTGTTTCATAACCACTGAGTCCAACTTGAGCCATCCACACACTGATGATTGTGGGGCCATCTGCTGGAGTCTGCTCAATATACCAAGAGCCACATCCTTAAAGAAAACTGACTGTGTCAGCAGTCGTCAACTATCAATAGCTCCTAGGTTTGGGTGGGGGCTCATGAACCCCTTCCTTATCCATGCTGCAATGTTGACTGGGGTTGATCTAATACAGGTCTTGTGCAGACAACCACAGCTCTGCCAGTTCACAATGCCACAGTCTTGTCAAGAGTATATTTGAATCTACATCCAGTACATGAGGAAAACATGTAATATTTTGTCTCCTTCCCCCTCTCCCCTGCCAGAAAAAAAATTCTTAATTCTAATTTTCCTGGTCCTGGGCTCAACTTTCCGTCATATTCTGGTGCAGGGGGGAATCTATTTCTTCTTAATATTCATCACCATGTGTCTTTCCATTTCTTCCTCTTTGGGGCCCAAAAGCATATCAGAGACCCTTCTCTCCAAGGGAAACACAGTATTTCTAATACCTATTATATAAGATAATTAGCTCAAAATAGTCTCATAAAAAGTCATTCCATACCAAAATCACAAAGCCATTTGTTTGTTTCCTTTAAAGCAACTAGAATATGGGAGTGGTGGGTGAGATACACAGATGACACAGACCATTCAGATGGTGGTAAACCCATGATACAATAAAACGTCTTCTAAAAAGGTGATAGGATAGGAGAGCATACGTAAAGTCAAATTGAAACAAGCTATTGTTTACTTCCACTGGAGGTAGACGTATCCTTCAAAAAGCTACTAAATACCTTTTATAAGTGGCAAGGAGATCAATACAAGTATTTACTGCCCAGACACATCTTTTCGAAAAGTCTGGTGAGATAGTTCCTTAAAACATCTAAATTCTAAATAGCTCATAATTTCAAATCCCTAACACTTGTCCTCTTCTTTCTGAAGTTTTTTACATTGCTGCTTCCTCCCTTGCCCCTTACTTCTGCTCCCTCCATATTTGCCTGCCACACTTTACTGGTATTTCACATTCTACTTACTTTATAATGCAGAATCATCTAGACTAACTTAGGTTGCCCTACTATGTGCCCTCACAGCATCCTTTTCTTTCCCTTCTCAAGAATTATCACATATCATGTGTATTATTTACATCAAATTGTAGACTCCATAGAAACAATGACAAAATACACATTGCTCCTGAGTACAGCCAGAGTGTTTAATCACAGTGCTCGGGGTATGAAAGGCATTCAACAGATTTTATCAACTGTACGATTGAATGAAACCAGGTGATGTCATCCACCTAATTCCTGGCCAGAATGCAAGTTGTCAATCAATGTGTGCTGAGTGAAGGAAGGAATGGAGAAATAGAACTTACTAGGGAGCTGCCCTAAGGCAACAAGGAAAGTGATAAAGCATTCCAGCTCAGTGCATAATGGGGAATGGTGAGTAAACAGGAGTCAGTGAAAACAAAACTCAGGAACAAATCCTAGTGAGTTTCAGATTGATTGTACTCTTTCACTGTAGTGTTGTATCCTGTGTGACTTTGCCATGCTGTCTCACTGTTGTCCAACTCCTTGTTATATTCAATCCAGGAGCAAAGGACCCCAATAGTATTTTACTTTAAGGTAAAACCTATTTGTATTTGTTATCCCAGGAAGGAATGAGCCTCATTGTTATAGGACTGGATGATTGGCTTCCTTCCTTTGTGATTTGTATGTCTGTGCATTTGTGGATTTGAATGGCTTTGGGTGACAATCCCTTCCAGCGTGGGAGGGCCGAGAGTTATGTTAGTGGTAAAGCAGCATCCACATTTCCTCCATTATTTCTTCCTGTAAGAATTATTGAGTTGCCCAGATTTTCTCTGACAATTTTCTCATGTTCAGCTACCATCACAGCAGGACTGATTCCTTTATCCCTAACGCAGAAAAGGCATTAGACCTAGCCTTGAAATGAAGGTTTTTATAATATTTAATCTTTTTTCATCTTTCTTTGCTGAAGCTTAAGTCCCATTACTCCTGGTCCTGTCCTTGCTGACTAATGAGGATAATTGGTCCTTTCCCCCTGAAAACATCCTTTTATGTGTTTTGGAGAGTTATTATGGCCCTTTCAGCCCTCTCTTCTCTAGGCGGAGCAGGCCTGATTTTCGTAACCTTCTCTCACAGGGCTGATTTTCCAAACCTTTGATCATTTTTGTTCTTCCCCTCTGAACTCTCTCCAATTTGCCTGTCTCTTTCAAATGTGGTGCCCAGGAAAGAATTCAACCCTCCAGTTGAATCCTAACCAATACAGCCATAACCTGTCAATGTCTTGTGGATATGTTAAAATCTTAAACATTACTTAGTGAAATTCTTGTGCAGAAGTTACTTTGATTTAAAAAAATATAAAACTTTAAATGTTTTTAAATTTTAAAGAAATTTTTTAAAAAATAATAGAAATTAGGAACCTTAATTTGTCATTTAGTACAATTTAATTTGCTATTTCTCACAGAACCTACATGATAATACATACCAGCCACTAAAAACAGTGAACTGTTAGGCAATAGCAAGCAGAAATTGAATCAAAGAGATAACATTGTCAGAGAGGACAAGCTTCCTGAAGACAGTAAAATAAACTCTCCAAATATGGAAAGAGAATTCCACACTGTTCTATGTCGTTTTACTATAGACAGAGAATATAGAGCTCTAATGTTTGTAAAAAGCACCTGTTGCATTGCTTTGAAAAATCTTCTAGCACTAAACTTTGACACCTCGCTTATTTTCGTTTTTCACTCCAATTTAAAATTATAGTAGCAGTTACCAAAAAACCGTAGTCTGCCAGCTTGTTAAACAAGAGGAGGAAAGCCTTTCTGCTGAAGCTTGAGAACAAATTAAAGATTGTTCAAAAGAGAGTATGTGTTACAAGTTTGAAGCATTAACATACCAAGAGCTGTGTACTAGCATCACGACTTTGCAGGTTTTAAACACCGGCAGGTAAGACAAGATCACGGAGCATGAGATGTCAGGAAAGTGGCTTAATGTTTCAAGTGTGAACAAAATGGGGGCGGGGGTGGTGGATATCAGCAGAGTGGAGAAGTAAGGCATGGCTCCATAGAAGAGATGAAGATAAAATAAGCTTTGAAAAGTAGGTGTCGAAGAAGAACGGAGGGATGAAGCCAGAAATGGAGAAATGAATACGATAGGTCCAGAGGACACTGGGGAAACTTGACTGTAGCAGAGAGATGAACGCCACACACGGAATGTGGGGACTCCGTGTGGCGGGCATCTGGGAGAATGATGAAAGTTCCTCTTTGGGGAGATGAGCCTGGGGGCAGCCTCCTGTGTGCTGAACACAGGGGCGGAGCTGATGAACATTGGGGGTGAGGCGGGGCGTGACTAAACACACAAAGCTGCAGAAAGCATTGTATTCTTCACTAATCTTGCTAGGCTGTCAAACTTGTTCTTTTAAATACAGGAGCCCAATTACCCTCTTTGGGCTCTATTGCTAGGTGACTTTTATGAGAGTCAAAGAGATACTCAGCCTTAAACATCTGAGTCCCAACCCATCAACACACGTATTTGGAGCACAGTGAAAAATTCCCATTTTAAGATGGACATCGGTAGAGAACATCTCCTTTAAACACCTCTAATAAGACTCTGTAGAGACAGAGAAGGAATGCAATATGCATGGCCACTAGATGTCGCTGCTGCTAGACTACCTCAAGATTAGAAGTACCCTACTCAGGGAGCTTAAAATAGTCTTCAAAGCAGAAGGAAAAAATTAAATTGATAATACTTGCAGCCAAAATGCTTGTCATCCTGCTCTATGCTAACACACACACACACACACACACACACACATCCATATTCTTCCTAAAAGGCAAATTCAAGACCCTTATCTTGAGGGCATGTGACAATCTCTAAAACTGACATGTTCCAATTGTCCCTTTTTTCCTAGTGCCGGAGGTTGAAGACAGGGCCTTCCACAGACTAAGTGAGCCTCTTCCCTCTTCCTGCTTTTTATTTTAGACGATATCTCACTAAGTTACTGAGATTGGCCCCAAAATTGTTCTGTTGCACAGGCAGGCCTTGAACTTACTATCTCTCGGCTGAAACTTTGTAAATGCCTGGGGTTGCAGACTTGTACCACCAGGGCCAGGCTTGATTTATTTGTTTGTTACAATAGTCTCCTTCTTTAAGCACTGTATTCTCTGTAGCTATGTGTATGGATAAGCTCTTGGATTTTTTAGGGAGTACACTTGCCCAAGTTAACACTGTACATTAGTTCTTTTTCAGGTGATCTGACTTGAGGTACTTGGTTTAGTTGCATGTATCTACAGTAAAAGAATTCCTGAGTCTTCTTTTACTACAATGGATAATTTGGAAACTCAAGTCACATTTTATTATGTGTTTATACAGACAGAATTACCACAGCGTTAAAGATATGTTAAATATTTCAATTACTTTATGTGTTTAGACTATAGACTATGGTCTGAACATAACAACCTATAATACCATGTTTTGTGTACCTAATAAAAGCTCTTAAGTAGCACAGTACATACTCTTTATAAATAAACACTGTATAAAATACCTTATGAAATATTTAAAAGCCATCTTCTCTAGTAACTAAATGTTATTAAACCAAAACCCCCACCTCAGTCCTCTGCATTGCTTTCTCTTCCCATTGCTGTGGTAGACTGCTGCCCGGAAAGAAGCAATTTGCAGGGGAAGTGGGGGATTTATTTTGGCTTAGGGCTCCAGGAAACAGTCCATCATGGAAGGGAAGGTGTGGCAATAGAAGGACACAGATCAGCTTGTGTCCATCCTCAAGATGCTAGCGCTCAGCTCACTTTCTCGTTTTTATTCAGACCAGGACTCCAGCCCAGGGAAATGGTGTTGCCAAGAGTTAAGATGTGTATTTCTTTCAGTTCCTCTAATCTAATGTAAGTCCTCACAGGCATGTCCTGAGGCTTGCCTTCTAGATGACTCCCCAACCTGTCAAGTGAGCAATCGACACTAACCATCACATCCTCTAGGATAAGACTTGCTAGATGGCTCAGCACATGAACGTACTTACTACCAACCCTGGAAGCCAGAGTGCAGCCTCAGGACTCTCATGATGGAAAGAGAGAACAAACTCCTTATCTTCTGAGATACTATTCCATGTGACAGGAAGTCAGCTGCAGGCTCCACTAAAGGGAAAGCAAGAGTTCATTAGCCCACAATTTTTTTTTTTTTTTTCCGAGACAGGGTCTTTTTGTGTAGCTCTGGCTGTCCTGGAACTCACTATGCAGACCAGGCTGGCCTCACACTCAGTGATTCTTCTGCCTCTGCCCTGGAGTGCTGGGACTAAAAGCAAGTGCCACCACTCTCGGTTTAAACCCACAGTCCTAAACCCCAGGGGTGGGGGCTGTTTCTCATTGCCTGATCTCTTGGGGTAACACAAGCATTCTCATTCATCTCTTACTGAGTAGTAACTCCTTTAAGGACCTAAAGAGAAGACATTACACAGCAACAGTAACTATGGAGCTGAGATGGTCAAAGAGGGGTGTGACCATCCCTCAGGAGATGTGAATCTATTGACCCCAGATGGAGCCCCAATGACAGACCCAAGAAACAATTCCACTCCAGCCTCGTTTAAGGAGCCAGTGAGTTTATTGGGTTTGCTAATAGGAATGTGGGTGAGGGTTGCTTAAAAGCAGCTCTAGTCCTGAACAGGCTGCCCCAGGAGGGGTGATAACTCACAGAAGATCCATTTCTCGCAGCTATCAGCATGGCAGCTCAGCTTGACAGAGTCTCCAGCCCCAGCAACTGTTACTCTTTATATAAACTTGGAGAGAGGCCTGTGAATCCTGCAAGTTTCAGGAATTTCCTGAATCCTACAGGTTCTGTTGGCTTCTCAAACCTTGGTTCACTTTGTTTCTTGAGTCTTAACATTCAGAGGAAAAAGCTACACAACAAAGAAAAAGATGAATTATTCCTTGAGCTCAAGAAAACATGTAGACCTTTTGGGTTCCTTCTGAAGGTCAGGTATAGGTATATGCTCTGCTTTTGTTTTTAATTACATTTTTTAAAGTTTGTTGATGCTGCCAACCACCTAACTGGCTCTTATTTCTTGAACCCTGAGTAACAGATATTACTAAATCTTCACCCGGTATTTATAGGTGTCTGAACCTTGGGATGACCAGTCAGTGATTCCTTTACTGAGCTCCTCAAAGTACAAATTCAATGACACTGTCTCACCACGATTTCAGCACACCAAACAGTCCAGATTTCAAGGGATATAGAGGATTCAAAAGACTGAGAGCAAAAGCCTTCAGGATCACAGACAGTATGTGCTGCCTGATGGAACACAAGGACTGAGCTTTGGAAGGGTTGTGAGACTGCATAAGAACATGTCTCTGTCTTCTTTTCATCCTTGCCACAGAAAACTTTCTTCTCTCTCATCTAATGTAACTCACCACAAGGGGCAGACTCAGGCTGATAAGTCTTTGAACTGTGTCTATGCAACACAGAACAGAAATTTACCTTTCTGCACTGTGGTAGTTTGAAAGAAAATGGCCCCCAAAGGGAGCCCGCACTACTAGGAGGTGTGGCCTTGTTGGAGGAAGTATGTCACTGTGGGGGCCTGCTTTGAGGTCTTTTTTTCTCAGTCTTCCCTCAGTTTAACACTCAGTTGACTTCATGTTGCTTCCGGAGTCAAGATGTGAGACCTGTCAGCTCCAACACACATCTGCCTGCAAGCCACCATGCTCCCTACTGCGGGCTGAACCTCTGAAACTGTAAGTGAGGAACAGCAATTAAATGTTTCCCCTTAGAAGAGTTGCCGTGTCCCTTTCCGCCTACGGACTCAGGAACTAGAGCCCTCACCCAGTGGCTGATGGAAGCAGAGACAGACATCCACAGATATACACTGAGCTGAAATCGGGAATTTAGTTGAAGAGAGGGAGGAATGAAGAACGAAGGGGTCTGTACCAGGTTGGAGAAACCCACAGGAACAGTTGACCTGAACAAGGGAGAGCACATGGACCCCAGATGCTGTCTGGGAGGCCAGTACAAGACTGATCCAGACCCCTGAACATGGATGTCAATAAGGAGGCCTCTGCACTCCAGGGAGCCTCTGGTGGTGGATTAGTATTTTTCCCTGGTGTAAGAAGGGACTTTGAGAGCCCATCCCACGTGAAGGGATACACTCTGGCCCTGGACACATGGGGAAGGGCCCAGGACCAGCACAGGAAGATTTGGTGGACTTTGCAGAGCCCCCGTTGAGGGCCCTACCCTGCCTGGGGAGTGGTGGGTGGATGGGGTGGGGGGTAGGCTGGGGGTGGGGAGGAGGGATGGGGGTGAGGGGAGGGAGAGGGAGAAGGGACTTACATGTGAAACAAGCTTGTTCCCCAACTAGAACTAATAAATAAATTAAAAAAAAAAAAAAGAGTTGCCGTGGTTGCCAGGTGTGGTGGTGCAGGCCTTTAATTCCAGGACTTGGCAGGCAGAGGCAGGTGGAGCTCTGTGAGTTCCAGGTGAGCATAGTCTACAGATCAAGTTCCAGGACAGGCTCCAAAGCTGTGCTGTGTCAAAAAACAAACGAAACAAAACAAAACAAAAAGAGTTGCTGTGGTCCTGGTGTCTCTTCACAGCAATGAAAACCCTAAGACATGGACATACTGAGAAAATGTGGGAAATGGACATCAAGCCCAGTGGTAAATGCCCCCCAGACGCTGGATATTTTCCCTTCCTTCCTTCCTACCTTCCTTCCTTCTTTCTTTTTTTCTTTTCTTTTTTTTTTTTTTTTTTTGAGACAGCATCTTTCCATGTAACCCTGATTGTCCTGGAGCTCACTGTGTAGATATGCCTGCCTCTGCCTCCAGGGTTGTGGAATCAAAGTCCACCATGGATATTCACTTTCTTTCTTTTTCTTCTTTCTTTCTTTCTTTCTTTCTTTCTTTCTTTCTTTCTTTCTTTCCTTCCTTCTTTCCTTCCTTCGTTCCTTCCTTCCTTCCTTTCTCTCTTTTTCAATATTTCTGGATGTTTTGCCTGCATGTATGTTCATCTGTCACTTGAGTACTTGGTGCCTGTGGAGGTCAGAGAAAGGTGTCAGATCCCCTGGGACTGTAACCATGTGGGTGCTGGAAATCAGACCCAAGCACTTGTAACTGTTAAATCTCCAGCCCTGACATTGGTTTATTTCCAAAGAAAGAACACTTTCTTTTCTTTTCTCTCACTGTATTAGACTAGGTTAGTTTCACACTCACGGAGGTCTGCCTCCAGAGTGCTGAGATTAAAGGTATGTGCCACCACACCAGGCTCACATTTCTTTCTTTTTTTAAGTGACAAATGAAACATTGAAACAATATGGGTGACTTCCCCCCCCCCCCAGGACAGGGTTTCTCTGTGGCTTTGGAGGCTGTCCTGGAACTAGCTCTTGTAGACCAGGCTGGTCTCGAACTCACAGAGATCCACCTGCCTCTGCCTCCCGAGTGCTGGGATTAAAGGCGAGCGCCACCACCGCCCGGCATATGGGTGACTTTTAAAGAATTCCTGACACTGAAGGAAAAATCAAAGGGTGGTTTTGTTTGACATGAAGTAAAAATCAGAGACTTACTAATCTCAGAGTAACCTCCTAATTATGTAGTTATCTTTTTTTTTTTTTTTTTTTTTTTGGTTTTTTGAGACAGAGTTTCTCTGTGTAGCTTTAGAGCCTATCCTGGCACTCGTTCTGGAGACCAGGCTGGCCTCGAACTCACAGCGATCCTCCTGCCTCTGCCTCCCGAGTGTTGGGATTAAAGGCGTGCGCCACCAACGCCTGGCCATTGTGTAGTTATCGTTATCAAATATTCTGTAATAACAAGCCAGAAAGCTTTTTAAATCTGAAGAATAAAACCTGATACCATGGGATTGGTTTTTATATATTAAAATGTTTACACACTGATACTATGGATTGTATAATTTTTTACTGAAAGATTTTTTTTGAAAAGTATATTTTGATCTTTTTTCCTTTCTCATAATTCCTTCCAGGTCCTTCCCACCTCCATACCCACCTAACTTTATACTCTCTTTCTCAAAAAAGAAAAATCAAACACAAACAAGAAAGTAAGGAACACACACACAATACACATGAAAACTAAGTCAAAATAAACAAGCAAAAAGACCAATAAGACAAAAAAATGCCCCCAAATTAAAAATGAGACAAAAAGTCTACAAAAATACCATTGAGTTTGTTTTGTGTTGGCCAACTATTCCTGGGCATGGGCCTACCTACCCTGAAGTGTGGTTAACATACTCAGTGATACTCCATTTGGAGAAAACTGATTTTTCCTTTGCTAGATGGTATCAGTTGCAGATAGCCTCTTGGTTAGGGGTGGGAGTCTATCTCCACTCCTACCTCTCAGTGCTCGAACCCTGTCCAGCTTAAACCTGTGCAGACCTTGGGAATGCCACCACAGTTTCTGTGAGTTTACATGTACACCAGCCCAGTGATTTCTGTAAGATATTGTGTCTTGGAGTCCATCACCACCTCTAGTTCTTCCAATCTTCCTACCTCCACTTCTGCAAAGATGCCTGAGCCTTGGGGCCTGGGGAAGTTGAGGAAGGCATCCTGTTTAGGGCTGAGTGCTCCAAAGTCCCTCACTCTCTGCAAATTGTCCATTCGAGGGTCGTGGTGTCAGTTCCCATCTACTGCATGAAGGAGCTGCTCTGGTGATGACTAAGTGAGGCACTGATCTGTGGGGATAGCAGTATGTCACTAGGGGTCATTTTATGTCTGTGTTCCTTCAACAGAGTAATAGTGTTAGTATTATAGTTTTTCCCCTAGACCCATAACCTTTCTAGTCTTAGGTTTGACCGGATAGGTTTGCCTACTTTAGCAGTGTCAGGTCCCATCTCAGGGAGTAGACTTTAAGTCCAACCAGAGAGTTTTTTGTCACTCCCAGGACATTTGTGCCACTTTTGCAACAATATATCTTTTAGGCAGTCACTTTGGTCCTTCATGGTGTCTATAGCTGGGAGATATTGATAATTACCTCTCTTCTCCAATAGCGTGCAGAATACCTTCCAGTACCGTGAACAACAGTCAGCAGGAGTTCTGCTTCTTGTTAGACACCAGCTTGACTTCTTCTTGTTTGATGACATAAGTAAGTGTTGTCTTTAGCAACAGAGCCTGACCATCAGGTTGTGAAGAGTAGCCAGCAGGTAATAGCCTGTGACGTTTAGGGGTTCCTATGGGGCCTCTTTGGACAAGCCATTCCTGGCACTGGAGGTTCTACTTGGTAGGATAAGATGTCTACTTGGATGTCTACTTGGGACATTGTCTCCCCTGTTTTTTGGTAACTTCATTTAGATTACTCTCTCTCTCTCTCTCTCTCTCTCTCTCTCTCTCTCACACACACACACACACACACACACACACACACACACACACACACGCTTCTACCGTAGGAGGTTTCCATATGATTTTTTGTGGCACATGCCTTTAATGTTAGCTGTCCCTCCCCATTGTCCTTCTTTTACCTTTCTTCCATCCCCCTCTCTATTTAACCCTCCTGTTCTAGTTTCCAGTTTATCTCCCCATAACACTATGCTCTATTTTTCTTTCCTTGGGATACCCTTTCCTTCTGCCCGGTCTCGCACTAGGCATCTAACCTCTGTGGTTATGCAGACCATAGCCCATATTTTAAAGATTTAGATGATAATATCCACATAATATTTGTCTCACTTGGGATGATTTTTCTGGCTCCATCCATTTACCTACAAATTTCATTATTTCATTTTTCTTAACAGCTGAATAATATTCCACTGTGTAAAGGTACCACATTTTCACTATCCATTCATCTGCTGATAGACATCTAAACTGTTCCCAATTTCTAGTTGCTATAAATACAGCATCAATGTACATCGTTTAGCAAGTATCTTTGTATAGTAGGGGGAAGCCTCTTTTGAGTATATGCCAAAGAGTGGAATAGCCAGAACATGAGGTAGATCTATTCCCAGCTTCCTGAGAACTGTGACACTGATTTCCACAATGGTTGTATAAGTTTGCACTGCTACCAGCAATGAATAATTATTTCCTGACTGAACACTTTTTAAAGTTAAAGTCTTAATTCACACAAAACAGTTTACATATTTCCCATTAAAAATCATGCTTTAATCCCAGCACTTGGAAGGCAAAGGCAGGTGAATCTTGAAGTTTAAGGCCAGGCTGGTCTGTAGAGGGAGTTCCAGGTCAGCCAGGACTGCACAGAGAAACTTTGTCTTGGGGCTGGAGAGATGACTCAGAGGTTAAGAGCACTGGCTGCTCTTCCAAAGGTCCTGAGTTCAATTCCCAGCAACCAAGTGGTGGCTCACAGCCATCTGTAATGAGATCTGGTGCCCTCTTCTGGTATGCAGGCATATATGAAGCCAGAACACTGTATACATAAGTCAATAAAAACCTTTAAGAAAAAGGAGTATTCCACCAAAAGAAGAAAGAAAGAATTTCAGCACAACCCAAAAGAAATTTCTATCAGAAGCTATGTAAAGTTTTCCCAATTTGTATGATGCAATATTATAACATAGGTGCTTATTTCCATTTGAGGTCAAAATATGGAAACAATAGAAAATCAGACATTTGGCAGAAATTCTAGCATAAGCTTGATGGAACAGAAGAACTGTTTGATAGCTGCTAACTAGGAGAAAAAGCCAACATTGTGTTTAATTTTATGAAAAAAAATCTTTCAGATTAATAATGTTATTCATAGTGAGTTTGACTGAATATTTTAACCTGAGCAAAAATGTAATATGGTTCAAATGGGAAGCCCAGAGAAAGGGGAAAAAGTCATTAAAACTCTGGCAAACAGTCCCAAGAGAGATGTGTTCTCTATGATGACGTGTCTGGCATGAGCTTTGGAAATGCATTCTGTCCGGATGCTCCCACACTCCAACCTGGGATGTGCGCCAGTTACACACCACATCCAAGCAAAGAGAAGAGATGTGAAGCAGAGCTTGGCGGGTCTCTCCCAATGCCAAGCCTTGCACAGGCAATTAAAAAAAGGGTCAGGAGCTTATGATCAACACGAGCTCTTTTCATAAAGAATTTGGTAGTATTCAGAATGTCAAATATGCTGATTCTTTTGTTTTAGTTTAGCTCAGGCTGGCCTGGAATACACGATAATTTTCCTGCTTTACTTTCCCATGTTCTGGCATTACAGCCATGAGCAACAATGCAGAGCTTCATATATACTAATTCTTATATGTACAGCTATTCTGTTGTTATGGTTACTAGATGGCAATGAGCAGGGAATTCCCTCCAAAAGCTTGTCAGACAAGGAAAGTCAAGTGTGGGCCAGCTGTCTGCACTGGCCAGGGTTCTTGGACCTGAAGTAGACTTCCTTGATCTAGCTCAGACATGGTGGCATACGCACTAGCAGCAGCCTTCCATCCTAAGCACTACCCTCCTCCCTTTCTACCCAACCCAACCAAGCTACCCAAGGTAGAAGAAACAACATTGCAAATTTATCTCCTGAGTCAACTACAACTGCAACAACCCACCCAACCCCTGCTTCCTGCAAATAAGCAAATAGCTTAGTAACCCAACAACTATGAGGTTGAGAGGAACTGATACATACTTAGGAGGGTATTTTCAGGCCCTGTCCTTACCTGTGAATGCAGATTAGTATCAAAAGCAGTAATCACAGAGGCAGGAAGAGCCAGATTGTTAGGTACCGAGCCAGGGAGAGGAGACCCTCCCTGGTGCCATGCTTTGAAAGGCCTGGAATGCCTGGGAAACAACTTAAACTTCTATTCTCCTACCTTGGTGCCAAAGGTCAAAAGTTCAGCTGCTCTTTGGGTTAGAGTACAAGTTCTCAATGGGAATGTTACTGTTCCAGTCCCAAGGAGCAAAACTTGGTTCTCAAGAGCAAGAACAATAAAGATAATCGTACTAATTTTATGTATGACTGTGTAGTTATTCCATCAAGACATAGATCATCTATCTTTGGTGTCAAAATTTCATAGGAAAGATGATTAGCCAAAAAATGTCTTCAAAGGCTCCTGGGGGTGGGGCGCAATGAGAGAAAACAGACTGAGAAAAATGAGATGAAAGCCTTTTCCTCAGAAATGCTCAATGAAGTAAATGCTGGCAAGAAAACAGAATCAAACCATGTACCAGCAAGAGCTGAGCAAAAATGGGCCTTTAAGCTTAGCTATTATGAGAGAACTAAATAGACCCAAACTTTTCTTTCCTTTTTCATGGTGTGCATAGACTAGACAATCTAGCATACAAAAAAAGATATGCTTATATGTGAGTTAACTTATATGTGACTCTTAAAGGACAGTTTCAAGTATTTTGAATGATGCTAAGTAGATCATGAGAGGGGATGAGAGGCGGTTAAAAACAAAAAACAAAAAAAACAAATAGTAAGGAAAAGATGGCTCACAGAACAGAAGACTCATGCAGGAAGTGAAATTTGAACTGGACCTCAAGAGATGAGAGGGTTTGACCCAGTAGAGAGAAGATGGGAACACATCCAAACAAGACAGTACTCGCATCAGAACACACAGCAAGTCTTTCTCAAGCCACCACGAACATAAAGTCTCAAGGGGCCTTAGACTCCAGAGTCCTGCCTCAGAATTTGGTCCAACTGAAGGTCACAATGGAGACCTCACCATCCCCTTGCCCCAGATTACAACTTTGCTGAAGACTGAACTCAGGACCTTGGACTTTCTAAGTAAGCATTCTACCATGGAGCTGTCCTGACTCCCATTAAAAGTTTTTTATTATTATTATTAGTTTTACTATATAGGACAAGCTGGCCTCAACCCACAGTCCTTCTTCCTCAGCCTCCTGAATGCTGGCATTATAAGCCTACCCTGCCATACTGGTCAAAAGTTTTTTGTTTAACTTCTAAGTTTTTTTAGTTGAAGCATTTCTAGTATGTGAGAAGTGAAATCCATTGTGGATTATTAATTTTAGATATTTCATTTAGCAAAATATATACAACTGAAATGTTGCCATCTTTATCACGCATGTCAGTGACATTAGGTACATTTGCATTGTTGTACAGACATCACCACTATCCATCTCCACAACTGGTCACCATTGCACACTGCCACTCTAAACTTAATAAGTAACTCACCATTACCTCAACCTCTGGTAACCATAGTTCCACATTCTGTCCCTACATATTTGACTATTTAAGGCAACCCAGTGAGTGCTGACATGCACTATCAGATCTTTCATAGCCAGCTTATTACACTTAGCAGGATGTCATCAATGTTCATGTATACTACCAGAAGTAGTGGGGTCTCTTTTTTAAGACTGAATATTGTCCATTGTATCAAGCCATTCTTCTTGGTTCTTACTCTCTTGTTTATTGGAGAACAAAGCATGCATGGTTTTTGTAAAGATGTATTTATTTATTTATTTTGTGCGTATGTGTCTGGGTAAATGTATGTGCATGTTGGGAGGGTGCATATGCCTGTGTGTGTGCACAGAAGAGGGTGTTGGGTGTCCTTTTCTATCATTTCCTTCCTTATCCTTTGAGGTAGGGTCTCTCCCTACCTTAACCTGGGGCTTACATTTTCTCATGCTTGAAACTGGTAAGCCCTGCTCTCCTTCCTCCTGGCTCCATCTTCCTTACAGACATGCAAAGGATGCTGGGGTTGTTAGGTAGGTGGGGTCAGAGCTTGGGATTTTAAAGTCGCTTTAAACATTGTGCCATCTGTATAGTTCCTTTCTGCCCCCCCCCCATTCATTTGTACACAAACTTTTGAAAGTCTTGGAGCAGTACTACAACTGGGATGCCAGATTGCCCAAGGTTGATCTGAAGTCACTAAAAAGACTAAGGGGAAAGGATAGTTAACATTATCAACATGACGGGATCTAGAATCACCTAGGATACAGATCTCTGTGCATGTCTGTGAATTAGTCTCTAGAGCCCCTTAATTGAGGTGGGAAGACCCAGCCTAAATATGGGCAGCATCATTCCATGGGCTGGGCACCTGAGCTGAATTGCATCTCTGTATTATTTTTTTTTCCTACAATTCTCTTGAGAATTCTGCTCATCTGTGTCAGGCCTGGCTGACCTCACCTGGGTTCATGTGTAAATCCCCTGCTGTATCAGCTAGTCCAGGATGACACGATCTGAAATGACTTGGGTTTCTACAAGGCTTTGCTTCTTAGAAAGCTAAGCAGGACTTGTCTTACCACAAGGGGCTTCATATTTATTGCTTGAGCCCACAAGAGAGAAAACCCTGTGTCTCTAGCTTTTATACCCAGTCACCCTCCTCATGAGTGCTTCCTAGCTTCAGCGTGAAACTGGAAACAAGAAGGCTTAAAATTTCAAGTCTTATTCTGTTTTTCAGTCCCTTGGCAGGAAGTAACTCAGACTGTCTTGAGACTTGCTTAGTCCTGTAGATTCTCTCTGCCCCTGCTGTTCCCCAGATGTTGTCTCCATGTAGGAAGGTCATGTGACCTCTCAGCAGGCTGGGCAAGAGCTGCTGCCCTTCACTGAGATGCTGCTGGCCAAGCCTCCAGGCCTGTTGCACCAAGGCTGTTGAGGAGTGGCTGAGAAGCCTTCAACTGGATTGCTTCACTTGCTCCACACCTAGGGGTCTGCCCTTGCTAGTGGTGTCCCATGATGAAGTTAGCTTAGCTCTGTCCTCTGTTGAATTTCCATCATGTTTTCCTGTCTCCGATTCAGTCATGATAAGGGTCACCTAGCCCCTCCCTATTGCTTCCCTCACTATGAGATTGCCAACTCTATCATCTTCCATGCCCAACCATGGAGCCTATAGATTCCTCCTCATAACAGGGGGGTTATTTACCACAGCCTTTCTCTTAACCACTCTTACTGACGTCTCTTCCTTGTGGTTTAAGGTCACTATTATAGTTAGTCTTGGCTGTTAAATTAACTGAATCTGGAATCAACTGAAAGAGAACCCTCTGGACACACCTATAAGGGGTTTTCTTAATTAGGCAAGTTAAAGGGGAAAGACCTACAGTGAATATTGGTGGCACTTGTCATCTGTAGCCCAGCCCAAGGGAAAAGCCTTTGCTTTTTGCCTGCTTGCTGTCCAGTCTTGCCGGTCTGCCCTAATTACTGCACTGCTGCTGCCGCTGCTAATGTCACAGCCCAGTTTCTTCAGTCTGCCAACTGAACTGAAGAATAGTATCTCTCCAGGAATCCTAGAGACCCCCAGGGCCGCATTGGGACTGCTGAGGTATATAGAGCAGCTCCCCAATTCTCAGCCTTAGCAGTATAAGGAAAGCCATTGTTGGACTACCCAGATTGTACGATGTAAGCCAATCTAGTCATCTCACTTTTAACATACATTCATTCAACTGCTTCTATTCCTCTAGAGAACCCAGACTAATACAGTCACTTTGCATTGTGGCCTCTTCTGGGTGTTGTAACAATAAACATAGTAAGCGCCTCTATTTTCTCAGTACAGCTAACACACACACACACACACACACACACACACACACACACACACACACACATATGCATGAGCACCTGCAAATTTCCCTCCAGAGCCTGAAGCCATGGCCATTCCTTTCTAAGTTGGCTTTTTCTGAAAGTCCTTCTTCTGCCCTGTTTCCCCATAGTAAAGACTTTTTCTCCTCATAGGGCAGAAGTTTCTCCTTTATCATGTTGGTTCCCTTTCCTGTCTCACAAAGAGACCTAAATTTCATCACAAGTTCTACTGTACTGGAGAGTGTGGACGGCTAAACTTGCCTGGTGACATAACTTCATTCCCTTCTGCTTTGCACAGTTTCTCTTTTGAGTAATTCTGTCTATTTCAGGTTTCTGCCTGAAACATTGAGACTTCCTCCTCTTGCTCCTGATGCACCTCAAGATAAGATCTGGGAATATGGAGCAAGATTGGGAGGGGTTTATAGGGCCCGAGGGCAGTGACAGAGATAGGGCTCAGAGCACAAACTCGCCTAAACTGCATATGTGGCTGAGCAGGTCCTGTTCCCTTTGTCCAATACAAGATGTTTGGGAGTCTGTGACTTGGGCAAAATAAATCACGCATATTTTCTTTCATAATACAAGTGTTACAGCTACCTCTACCAGTCATTTGCCATCACTACTTGTAGTTCTGAAGATAATACATTAATAAATTAAAGTGTCTATGATTATACCACAAGTTAACTACTTTTCAACACAAGCAAGTTTCCTTATAATATTTTGTATAGTTTTTGTTGGGTTTTGGGAGGGATATTGTTGCTGTTTACTTAGTCTTTTTATTTCCTACATGTTTACAGTGTGTTTTAATCAAATCTATCATCCAGTTCCTCCCAGATCCCTACAGCCACGTCTCCCACCTAACTTTGTGCGCTTTTCTGTTTCCTCTCCCAAGATCTGATCATTTTCTCTCTCACTTTTAAAGACTATCTTTTGGCTGGCCTTAGACTTAGAAGAGCTCTCATCAAGGACAGTTGGTTTCCTTTGGCCATCTGTTCCTGGGCTTTTCCTTTGACTGCCTTCATTCTTTTGGCCAAAGGTGTAGCATATTCTGCAGCCTCTTCCTTATTTATCTTAGTATGTTGTTTCTTGAGAGGAACATGTCGGCATTGTGGGGCCTTTGGTGCAGGGCCTCTTATTCTTTGTTTCTGACAACATATTGGCAGACATCATCTTCTTTAGAGTGACTGAAAAGCTTTCAGATTCTTCGAGCTCTTTGGGGCCTCAACCACCGAAGTATGGTAGTATCTGTCAGTCCAGGAATATCCTTCTCTCCTCTTTTACATAAGCCAGTTGAGAACACTCAGATTGGAATCCACAACGAATCTGTGAACAGACTTGGGCTTTTTCTTTCCAGTTCTCCTTGGTCCATAACAAGAATACTGCTCACTGAATGGCAGGTGAACTTCGCCTTGGGTCAAGACCTTGCGTGTCATTCCCACCACTGCTAGGGACCTCATACCAATTCCCCTCTTCCCCTGGAGCATCAGCAGCTACTTCTATGGCCCTGTGTTTCTCATAGAAAGTACAATGCATTCATGGTCCACTTCAATGAGTTTCTGACAGCTGGCAGCTGGGAAGGAGATATTTGGTTTCATCTTGATATTGCTAACCACCTAGGGGACAACATGGGAAAAATGCTGTATGCTTATTTTTTTCTTTTATAAAGCCTCTTTAATATAAAGTAGTTCATATCATTTTCATCAATGGCAAGGTACCACAGAATAGAGAATTTTATCATCATAATTATTTTAGTTAGAAAACTGTGATTTGGGGCATTTATGTATATTTAATGTTAAAATCTTTTTTGAGATTTCTTTTTTCTTTTTATTTATTTTTTATATATTTGAATTACAAACAAAATAGAATTACATGAAGATCCCAGTTCCCTTTTCCCTCCCTTCCTCCTCTACCACCCCCCCAACTAAAATCCTACCTATCATATGTCCTTTCTTCTAATTTACACCTGACTCAACCTTTCTGCTTCCTCATGACCTCTGCATCCTTCCTTTTCTTCCCTTCTCACTCTTGTAGCTTCCTCCCCCCTCTTCCCATGTTCTCAATTTGCTCAGTGGATGGTGACCCTTTCCCCTTCTCCAGGGCACAAAGTTTGTCTCTTTTAGATTCTTCTTTGTTTACTAGTATCTCTGGCAGTGTGGATTGTAGGATGGTAATCCCTTACTCTATGTCTAAAATCCACATATGAGTGAGTACATATCATGTTTGTCTTTTTGTGATTGGGTTACCTCAGTCAGAATGGTTTCTTCTAAAAGCTTCCATTTTCCTGCAAATTTCAAGATTCCATTGTTTTTTCTGCTGAGTAGTACTCCATAGTGTAAATGTACCACATTTTCTCTATCCATTCTTTGGTTGAGGGGCATCTAGGCTGCTTCCACTTTCTGGCTATTACAAATAATGCTGCTATGAACATGGCTGAACAGATGTCCTTGTTGTATGAATGTTGTATGCTTATTTTTAACCACTGAGTCAAGTTGGGTTTTTTGTTTTTGGGTTTTTTTTTTTTTTTGGTTGTTAGGTTTTGAAATGGGGGCTGTTACTCTATAGCTTTAGTTGGCTTTGAATTCATTGTGTAGATCAGGCTGTTCTCTAACTCAAAGAAATTCTCCTGCCTTGGCCTTCCAATTACTGTTCATAGTTGTGAGCCACTGTGCATAACTTGCTTTTATTTTATACATCCAAAATATTGCTCTTAGGCTGGGTATAGTGATGCATGCCTTTAATCCCAGCACTTGGGAGAAAGGGGCATACAGATCTTTCTAAGTTCAAGGCCAGCCTGGTTTACATAATGAATTCCAGGACAGCCAAAGCTACATAGTGAGACCCTGTCTTGAAAAAGCAAAACAAGAAGGTATGCTTTTTGAAGGCCTATGCTTATAATCCCAGCACTTGGGAAGCTAAGCCAGGAGAATTACATGTTCAAGTCCAGCCCAAGTTACATAAAAAGAACCTGTTGAGAAGAAAGGAGAAAGGTAGAGGGAGGGGAGAAAGAGGGAGGAAGGAAGGCAAAAGGTAAGGAAGGAAGAAAAGATTCCAGAATCTATAGGCTTATCACATACCAATGGATCCATGATAGTTTAACAACTGCTAAGAATCCTTGCCTGAGGTCCTCAGAGTTCTTCACTGCGTTTGAAAGCAAGTGGCTCACACTCGAGGGTTTGATTGACCCCACCACCACCACCACCAAAAGCACTGAGGCCATCGGCATCACCACATTCCATTAACAAAAACTTAACAACGTAGCTGTCTCTGGCTGTATGGGAATCCAAGAAATGCAAGCTGAGTGTCTTGCAGAGGAAAGCTAGCTGAGTGAGCTTCTAACCAGCTCTGCCCGGGGGGACAAAGCTTATTATAGCTTCCTTCTCACTCTTCTCAGTCCTCTGACTCCAGGGAATTAGTGCAAAGGACTCTACACACTTGTTCTCCTACCACTGCTTACTCCTTGTCTTCCTCAGAAAGAAGAGCGTTGTCTTCTTTTGTTTCTCAATTTGAGCTCTTCCATGTCATATCTCTTCTGCTCTGTGGCAGAATTCCACTACCTGTGTGTCACAGCCTGAGAACAAATCTTCCTCAAAGAATGAGAGAAGCGCTCCGATCTAAGTTGGACAGAGTTGGCTGTGATTATGAGAGCTGTGGATTTGCTATTAGATAGAGATTACCAAAGAGAAATCCTCTCAGCTTAGCACGCACACATACACCGGTGTATACACATATAGCATTCTGTTGCATAAGTAAAGACACAAAATAATAAAAGTAGACTGTCATCTTTGTGACTCATTGGAGATGGTGGAGAGTCTGCAGTACAATGCTGGATGCCATTTTGATTGAGTTGGGAACTGCTGAATGGGTATGTCCATTTGGAAGTGTATAACCGGTATTCAGAAAGAAGACTTGGAAAGGAAAAATGGAATTGGGGGGGTCATAAGCATTAACAGGTTCATGTGGAAAATCTCAACACCAAATAATGTATTTAGAGAATATTCCCATGGGACTGCTTGTCTAAGAAGGCTGGTGAGTTAGTTATGTAAATAAAAACTGATCAGAAGAGTAAGGGAAGAACCATGGCAGAGAAGCAAAAGCAGAGGTCATTCCTTTCTGATAAACATTACTGTGGTCCATACCAACAGTGTGTCAACAATGATAAAAGGAAATTAAGAGGCAGAAAATAAACAGGGAACACTAGATCAGGATGCTATCATACCATGGAAACTGAATGAGGGAGAGAGAATAATGGCTACCTAATAATGACAATGTCATACTCCTGGGATAGGTAGATAAGTTATCATAAATAGCAAAAGAGATTCTGCAGATCTAGATCAGGTCTGGACATGAGATTATCCTTACTGTGTGAGTGGGCCCAGTTCTAATCATTCAAGAAGAAATCAAGAGGTCAAGAGACATATGAGGTTAGGACCTCAGATACTGATGCTGGCTTTAGGGATGGAGGAAGGAGTTCATGAGCTAAGGGACATTAGACCCTCTAGAAGATAGGGGCAGCTTTCATCAGACAGCCAGCAGGAAAACTTACCTCGGTCATATAAATACATTTTAAATTTAATTAAATTTAATTGAAATAAATTTAAATTGGTCATACAAGTAAATTAAATTGAATTTGACTAACAGCCTCTGAAGCAGAAAGTTAACTTTCCCTAAGAACCTTCAGGAGGAATAACTTGAGTTGTTCTCATGGGACCCAGTCCAGACTCGTGGCATACAGACCATACTAAGCAATGTTATGTTTTGTCCTTATGTATCTAGCAATTTGTTGTGGTGGCAATAGAAATCTAATGGACCATGTGAAAAGAGAAGGGGAGAAGCCTTAAGATAGTGCTGAGACAACATCCATCAGCTCATTGGCTTAAGACTGATAATTCCAAAAGTGTGGCCAGTGCCCTGAATAATGGCATGTGGAAAGTAAGAAAGCTTGTGAGTATAGGACAGCTTCCAACTTGAGGGAAACTTTAAGTGTTCTTAATGGTGTCATAGAAACCCAAAGGAAATCAAATAGGAATACTTGAAAACAGGGATTTTTCTTAAAGTTAAGCATGCAAGATAAAGAACCCACAACCTCTAATCTTTTATCATTAAAAAAATCTGTGTGCATGTGTGTGTGTGTGTGTGTGTGTGTGTGTGTGTGTGTACATGTGTGCATGCATATGAGAGAGACATATGCATGATGTGTTGGTTGTACAAATAGCAAGCTTTGTTGTTGGCCACCAGCTCCCAAATAATGACATGGAGACTAACTATTAGTTATGAAACCTCGGCCTTAGCTTAGACTTGTCCCACTAGCTCATAACTGAAATTAACCCATTTATTTTAACCTATGCTTTGCCTTAAGGCTTTTTACCTTTCTTTCATTCTGTATGTCTTACACTCTCTATGTCTCATTTGCTTCTGAGGTGCACCTAGATTAATCTCCTACTTTCCCTCTCTGCCCAGAACTCCCGCCTCTACCTCCTACTTAACTACTGGCTGTTCAGCTTTTTATTACACCAGTTACAGCAGTACATTTTCAAACCTGCTCAAATATGTCAACAGGTGTACATGGAGGTCAAAGACAACTTTGGAGAGTCAGTTCTCTCCTTCACATTTTTGTGGGTTCTGGGGGTTCAAGCTCAGCTTACACAGCAAGTGCTTTGACCTCTTAGCCATCTTTCCTATCCATCCTGTACTCTTTTTAATTAATTAATCCATTAATTAATTGATTAATGTGTATACGGGGTTTGCATGCATATATGTCTGTGTGGTGGTGTCAGATCCCCTGGAACAGGAGTTACAGACAGTTGTAAGCCACCATGTGTAGAAGGAGACTTTCTCTACCTATCTCAGTCACACTAGACTGGTTTTCCTCCACCTACTGGGTCCTACAGCCACTTAAGAAATAACCACTCAGAGACTTAATATATGTTTATAGTTGTTTGGTCATTGACTTGGGCTTCTTACTGGCTAGGTCTCTCTTAATTATTAACCCATTACTATTAATCTGTGTATCTATCTCCATATGGCTGTGGCTTACCTAGGTGATGTCCTGGGATCCTACCTGCCCAGCAGCTACATGGTGACTGTCCTTTGTCTTTCTTTTGCTGCCTCTTTGCCCAGATTCCCCATCTTGCTAAATTCTGCCTGTCAATTGGCCAAAACAGCTTTATTCATCAACCAACAAGAGAAACATATATTCACAGCATACAAAAGGACATTCCCCCATCAGCCATGTGGGTACTAGGAATTGAACCCTGGTTCTCTGGAAGAGAAGGCAGTGCTCTTAACCACTGAGCCATAGCTCCAGTGACCACCCCCAATCCTATACTCTTAAACTGCATGTTCTTTCACCATTTGGAATTACTCCACTACCACTTCCTTGTGCTTAGAGAACAAGATACTAGGGAAGGGGGTCGAATCTGTTATGAAGGTTTTGTTTTATATCCTGTGTCTTCAGCACAGGCCAAGTAGAAGAACTGAAAATGTAGTGGGGTGGTAAGCTACATGTGCAGGACATAGAAATGGGGCTGCCAAGGCCTTTTGGAGCCCGGGGGTCACTAGTGGGTCCCAGATGTTGAGCACTGAACTTTTCACACTGTTAAATTTAGGTTTTACTTTGGTTTGGTTGCGACTATTCTCTGATTCTTCCCTCTTGGACTAAGAAATATTTAACTTTCTTAACTGGAGTTAAGAGAATGCATGTTTTGGGGAGACTGGGTATTTTGGGGAGACTCTGGATATTCTGAACATTGGCTATTTTAGAGAGGCTTTGAACTTGGGAAAAGAATTTGCATACTTTAAGTAGAAAATGGGTCATTTCAAGTATTTGAATTTTTGAAGACTGTGGGACTCTTAAAAGTCGAAATGTTTTATGTGATGGTGATATTAATATGAAATCTTGAAAACACCAGGAAAAAGGTTATGATTTAATGAAAGGTGTGTTTCTGTGTCAAGCTGACAAGGGGCCAATTGTGTTGTTTAGTCTTATGTCAACTTGGGACAAGCTAGAGTCATTGGGGAAGATTATCAATTGAGAAAAATGCCTCCATCAGACTGATTGTAAGCAAGTCTGTATAGCATTTTTGTTTTATTAATGATGATTTGGGAAGACCCAGGTCACTGTGGGCAATGCTACCCTTGGACAGGAAGTCCGGGGATGTATAAGAAAACAAGCTGAGTCAGGGGGTGGTGGTACACACCTTTAATCCCAGTCCTAGGGAGGCAGAGGCACGTGGAACTCTATGAAACTCTGCCTTGAAAAACCAGGGGGGGGGGAAAGAAAGCTGAGCAGGCCCCATGAAGTACAGGTCAGTAATCAGCATTCGGCCTTGGCTTCTGCTTCAGTTTCTGCCTCTAAATTCCTGCCCTACTTAAGTTCCTGCCATGATGTCACACGTTCATGGTATCTGGCCTGCAAGTTGTAAGATAAAATAAATCCTTTCTTCCCCAAGTTGTTTTTAGTCATGGTGTCTTATCAAAGCAATAGAAATCCTAATTAAGACATACCTGGATTAATAATAATTTTAAACTGTAAAAATTCATAGTAGAATTCTATTGTGCAAAGTAGTGTTTTGTTAGCAGATACACTTTACCCTTTCTGTGTGATCGCAGAAGGATGTTAATTTCTCTATGGCTTGGTGTTTCCCTTTTAAAGTCAGGCAATACAGATGAGTTCTAACAGGTTCTATCTTAAAGATTTTTCCAGTGTGCACCTTTAATCCCAGTACTTGGGAGGTAGAGGCAAGCTGATCTCTGTGAGTTCGAGGCCAGCCTGGTCTCCAGAGCGAGTGCCAGGATAGGTTCCAAAAGCTACACAGAAAAACCCTGTCTCAAAAAAAAAAAAAAAAAAAAAAAAAAAAAAAAAAAAAAACAGAAAAAAAGAAAGAAATCTATGATTCATAGACTGCTTACCAACGCCACCCCAACACACAACACACAAATCCACAGTTACTGTCATTGCAGACTATGACACTGTTGCAGGGAACAACCTAGTCAGAACTATGTGTACTATCATCAAAGATGCTTCAGATGCTTGCAGCATGGGTATCGGGAGAGGGAAACTGGGTTTATCCAAAGCATCACTTCCAATCGGTTGACTGAAGCTCACTTAAGTCCTGTGGTAAGAAGGATTCTGAGGCCAATCCCAGTTAAGCAGATCTTGTGTGTTCATCTTACCTATCAAGTAGGCTGACAGACAGTAGCATGAGAAAACAGGGTATGGTCAGGCGAACCCCATATTTACTGTCTCTGCAATGTGATTTAAGGATGATAAGGAAGTAAAAAGATCTGTCATTGACATTGCTTGCTATTTCCTGGAGGAGGAGACATCTGAACTGAGCCTTGAAATGAGGAAGTGAAGTTTCAGTAGACAAGGAAGAGGGAAACTGTTAGGAAGGCAAGCGCGGATGGGTATTAAAACCATCGATGACTTCTCAAGCTCCGTCCACCCAATTATTAGCTGCCTTCTGTCTACCAAGACTTCTTTGCAGCTAGGATTCTGTAATGTGGAGTAAATGGCATGCCTTATATTCAGTATAGAAAACAGACGTGAAAGACAGCCTGTTTTTATATCCCTTGTGGTTCTTCACTGCCAGTGATAGGATATGGAAGTACGAATCTGGGAGAATTTTCTTCAAAACTGCATTCTAATGTTTTTATTTTTCCTCCAACATCTTTCTCTGGGAGGTAATTAGAGCAGCAGTGATTGCAGCAGCCTTCCATCTCTGAGTTAGTGCTCTTAGCAGTATGTCCCATGTTCAGTCATCCGTACCCCAGCTTCCCCATGCTCCAGTGGCAGTATCTAGACAACTAGCTTAGACTCTCACTACAGCCTCGGACACTTTGAAAGTATCCAATATCCTGAATGAAATCCCTTTCTACCTAAAATATCTAGAATAACATTTGATTGTTACATTGAGTCCTCATATGGGTAGTGGTGAAATAATCAAAGATGTAGAGGTAGAAAGTGTGACTAGAGAATGTGGAAGAACTGAAAAGGGCTGAAGAAACAAGACAAGAGTGGCAAGAAGTGGGGATGTGCTGGTGGGCATTGTTGAAACAGATCACACAGAGTCCATATTATGGGGAACAACTGTTACTGGTGAAGGTTCTCTAGAGAGCCCCGAGACTAGAAGTAAGAGAACCATTGTCGATACTGATTGAGGTAACTGGAAATTAGGCACTCAAGCTGAGCATGGGAAAATAACATTTCAAGGTCTAAGAAGAAGCTGAAGATGCAATATTGCTAATAACAGCTCATTTGATTAAAGAATACTAGTTTAGGGGCTGGAGAGATAGCTCAGTTAGCTGGTAAAGCATGTGCCTCACATAGATGAAGAGCTGTCTTCAAGTCCCCAGAATCTACATAAAAATCCAAGTGGTGCACACTTGAAACCTCAGCAGTGGTGTGATGAGAGAGGGAAAGTTGGTCTCTGCATGCTGCTACCCAGTTAGTCTACCTTATGTTTCAAAGTTCAGCTAAGTTTAAAAACAAAATCTGTCTCAGAGATGGGGGGAAAGGAAGGTACCTGAGGAATGGCACCTAAGGTCATCCCCTGACCTCCACACACGTATATGTACCTAACATACCCCAGTATACAAAGAAACTAGTTTGTCACAAAATAGTTACAGCTATGAATAGGCCAGTATATATAGGTATAGATGAAATTTCAAATGTCCTTAGTCCACTTAAAATGGAATTAGTATTTTCTCTATTGATTTCTTTCTTCACAGGTGGATGGAGGAAGATTTGGTAAAATTATATTAGCCAAGGGTCCTCTGGCTCTACCCTCTGAAACAGTTATCTTACACTGCTGAATATCATAAGGAAAATTACAGCTCCAGCAACTAGAATATTGTCCTAGCCCACAGAAGAAGGGCCAAGAGTACAGAAATGTCCCTGAAAAGGACCAATGTCAAGCCACCACAGTTCCTACCTTAGTTCCCTGGACCCTAAATCCCTTGAGCTGTTGAAAGTTGTACTTCCATGAATATCTACCTGGCCCGAACATTAAGCCAAGAATGAAATACCTATTGCTTCATTTCACCCTTGCAACAATCTTTGTGATAGTTAGCTAACAATGGTATAAATGAAAAAACAGAAGCTCTAAGATTTACAAAATTCTGAGCAGCATATATAGCTGATTTATTTCATGTCTTGAAAATTCAAAACCAGGATGAATTACAAGATTTACAAGAAGGCAGTCAGCCCTATCTACATCTCACCCGGGTCTGAGATGTCAATGAGAGGATATTGTTTTTGTACAGTGTTTTAGAGAATAGGTGAAGGAAATGTGAAGCTCAATATTTAAGGTTTTTATAGCCCTAAAGATTTTTTTATAGATCATCATCACTCTATTGTGCTATTTTCTGAGCAATAGCTAAAAGTTTAATGTTTAGGCTGGCAAGATGGTTCAGCAACTAAAAGGACATCCATGGGGCTTGGTAAACATAGTTTGATTCCTGGGACCCACATGGTGAAAGGTGAGAACCAAATCCTTCAGGTTGTTTTCTGACATCCACATACATACCATGGCATTCACATATAATAAATAAATAAATAAATAAATAAATAAATAAATAAATAAAATTTTAGATATTTTGTAAGTAGAGTTCTTTTTCTAATAACCAATTAATTCTATTTTGTTAAAGATAAAATGTTTAAATAATTCCACTATACCTATCTACCAAAGTCTTCACAATACCTAGAATTTATTCTCACTGATTGCCATGACAACCATAAATTGAAAACAGGAAAGATGGCTTCCCATATGAAAAGTAATTTTGCCATGTCTACCCTTTCGGGATAGTGATTCATTACTACAAACCTTTATACCCTACTTTCTTAGGTTTACAATGATCAAGGAAGTTAAGAAAAGTACAGCCTTGCCCGGTTCTATAACATGGCCTAGGTTAACTCTTCTCACTCTTCTCATCATCTTACTTGGTTGAAAGAAAGTTTCACTTCATCCAAGAAGCGCTGGGCAGGGTGATTAATAGCTATAAAATGCTTTCAAAAATGGAATGCTATATCTGTACATGCTAACTCTTTGCAATAATCACGTTAATACCCTATTCACTTCACTGGTAATTGGATAACACCATCAGAATGTAATGATGTGCGCCATGCAGAAGTCAGGTGAGATGTTCTAATGATGCTGAGATGAAATGCTGTCAGTGCAAGTCTACAAAGATCGTGTAACACTGTCAAAACTGAAAGCGGATTATGGCACTGTGAGTTCCACCACCATTGAAAGATGTTAGAAGGAGAGGGTTCCACAATCTAGGGCAATGTCTGTTATGACAGATCCACTCAGGCAGCTTAGAAGACAAACTGGCATTCCTCATCTGATTTTCTTTATCCAAAGGGTTCTTACAAAAATTCACTGTTAATTTCCTCCATGAACCTCATCAGCCCAGAATAGGACAATGATTCTCAGCAGCAATTTGTGTTTGAAATGTTCATTGTTCCTTGGGTGTGTGGTCCAATGTTAATTGCACCAGATAATCATTTCTTTTTCAGGGACAGACAGTGCATTTTAAAAGTTTTGTGAGAGAATAGTCTTCAAAGTCGCACTCCTTGGAGAAACCTTGGTATAAGAGATCTTTGTTGTACAGTCCACACTTCACAGAAGAGACACCTCTCTTTCCTCCATACCAAGAGAAGCATTTACCCTCTCTCAATATATAGTAGATTTCAAAAATTTCTTAGGATGGTTCAACCTGAAGAGAAAATGAAGCTTCTCGGTATAATAGTGAGAACTTGGAAGCCTTGGCTTTTGAGTCTCTGAAGTTTTCTGTTGTATGAGGAATTTGTACTAAGCAACTTTTTTAAAATATGGAGGCACTTCTACCAAGACTATTAGATAATATGCATAGGATACACATAGGAAGTAAGGGAAATAAAATCAGCCCTTATTAAAAGCTAGATGAAGGTGGACTGGGTGGTGGTATTCAGGTTCCACCTTTATGTTCTGAATGTAGAAGTTCTGTCATTGACCTGAACACATGGCTATGTAACAATGGTACAGCCTGGGTTTCAGCTCTCATCCCCTTCATTGGGGCAAACAGGAACCACGGGGTAATAGTTTTGAACTTCACTATACTGATGGATAGTAGGCCATGTAGCTTAGTCCTTCAGTATCTAGAAAAATCTCTGCACTGCCAACTGGGTAAGTTTCTGTCCTGCTGTGTTATTAGACAGAACTCTATGACATGGCCTCTTAAAGGATTTTTTGTTTCTTTCTTTGTTGTTTTGATTTTTGCATGTTAGAAGTATACACAAAATCAAGACTTGGCTAAGATCTTTCCAGCTGACTTCTATTGTCTTAGAGTGACCATTGCCATCTCTGTTTCTCTTCTAAAGGTAACCTGGTTTGGATGTTAAATTTCATTGCCACCCAACACATAACTTTGATAAGAAATAATGTGAAAATTTTGTCAAGATGATCTCTAGACACATATGTGAGAAATGTGTGTGAATGTGACGAGGAAGAGGCAAGAAGAAACTGAGGCAGATGTGAGTCGTGTCTTCCAACTCTCCTGGGAGTGTTGAAACAGTTCTAGAGACCAGTTGCCATGATGGTTAACACCAACTCTGAAACTAAGATTTTCCCCCTTTTAAATATGTTTTGAATTTTTAATTGACACAGTAATTGTACATATTTGTGGGATACCATGAGACATTTCAATCCATGTGCAATAATATGCAATTAGCAGATCAGGCTAATTGGCATATCCATCACCTCAGACATGTATCATTTCTTTACATTGAGGAGATTCAAACTCTGTTAGCTATTTTTAAATCCATGGTTAATCATTGTCTATCATAGCTATCCTAGTGTTCTGGACAACATTGGGAATTTTTCCATCATTCCAATTGCACCCTGTACCTTAGCCATTATCTGCTCATCCTCAACTTAACCTTTTGCTTCACAAACTTTGGCATCCATTAATGTGTTATCTGTTTCCTGTCAGAGTATCTTGCCTCAGACCTCCCTTGTTCTGACTCTAATACTCCCAAACGGTACATACACAGCCTAATATCAACTATGTTTTCTCTTTTCTTGCTATTTTTTTTTTGGAGATAGTGTCCCTGGCTCAAAATGGCCTTGCTCAATCTGGCCTACTTGAACTCATAGAGTTCTGCCTGCCTCTGTCTCCTGAATGCTGGGACTAAAGTCATGAGTTACCATGCTGGGATGAGTTCAGTTTCCTAATTCAGTGGATGCTAACATCCAATGCTCCCATCCTAAAGAAATAAATAGGATTTACAAAAAGAAAATGAAACTGTTGCTTAAACAGTTATTGCCAGCCAACGCAGCATCATTGTAACTGTCTAAGAATACAAAGGAGATAAGCAATAGAAATGCTATTCTAATGTCTAGGGCTAGATACCTGGGATGTCAGACACTTTCCATGCAATTAATTTACTTGCCATGGATTCATAATTAAGTGCCCTAGCCTCTCTGACCCTCATTATTCTATAACATGGGATAATGATGACATTTCTGTGCAGGCTCTTGTAAGCAGCAAACAAAACAACACAAACAAAATAGCACATATTAATGCCTAATTGCGATCATTTTTATATTTAAAAAGGGATCAAGTTTTCTTCCAGGAATCTCTATTCTCTCTCTCTCTCTCTCTCTCTCTCTCTCTCTCTCTCTCTCTCTCTCTCTCTCTCTCTCTCTCTCTCTCTCTCTCTCTCCTGTGTGTGTGTGTGAGTGTGTGAGCGTGCACATGTGTGTATGCATCTGGAGTGAATCTGAGTCTACCCTAGGCTACATGAAACCTTACTACATACATAATCACCAACTCTGTTCTTCTCGGGACTACCTGTCTCTATCTCTCAATCACCTGGAGGGTGGGGAAATGATTTATCATCCATTCATATAGCAGAGCTAAGCAGACAAACCTTTTAGGAGCAATTGGGCTGCAAAAGCTAGAGCTAAAGTTTACACCAGCAGCCCAATGTCTAGCCTCCACAGCCACAGAGGGAGGGTTGCAAGATTGTCCATAGGAAGGAAAGAGATTAGGCAAGCTGAATGAAGTAGAAGGCTCATCCAGAGCCAGGAAGTCATTATTCACAGGCCTAATGAGAGGCAGTGGGAGATGTCTGCATTGTTCATACCAGTCCTCAAAGGCCATATTCTTTACCAACAGCACTGGCACTGGCGATGCCACCAACACACTGCCCAAACCCTCCAAGAAATGGTGACGTGGGAGTGCCACTGTGGAACGTGAGCCAATTCGAGTTAATGAAAGGCAAATATATAAACACCGAGGACCACTTGCAGCAGTGTAATGTAGCTATTTCTCAAGGCCACTGTGAAAGTGAATATGAATATATGCAAAATCTCTGTGGGGAAAGACATTTGAAGTCTGTAGAACCTTCGGAAGCCATGCCAGGTGCTCCTCATAAGCCCAGGTGCAGAGACACAGCCCAATCTGAAACAGAAAAAAAAATTATAGAACATTTCTCCTAAACTACTATTTGGTGAAAGGTGGGAGATGAATATCCCCGAAATCACAAAGAAATGAAGCGTGATGGGGCTGGAAAGGTGGCTCAGCAATTAGCAGCACTTGCCGTTCTTGCTAAGGACTTGCGTTTGGTTCCCAGCACCAACATGGCAGCTCATAACCATCCGTAACTCCGGTTCCAGGAGACCTGACACCCTCTTCTCACTCCAGGAGGCACTAGGCACACATGTGGTACACATACATGCATTCAGGCAAAAACCCACACATATCAAAATAAACAGATTTTAAAACAAAACTTTTTAAAGTGATCCACCATCAATATCCACAGCCCAGTGCATTCTGACTTCTTTTAGAGGTGTTCTCCCAAGAACTATCTTTGGAAAAACAGCTATCTCTTGTTCATCACTTCACTAATTACTCTCACTAGCAGAGAGCTTCGTGGTTCTGCTTTTTGCTTTTCTGTTTGTCTTCTAATCTCTTTCAATGTTCTTATAAACTGGGAAACCTACGCCCTGACCCGTATCTCAGCTGTACACATAATTAACAGGAATAATTCTCTTTAAAATATTTTCATGGTAACAAAGATACTCTCTGATTCATTTACTTTTCTCAATACTAATAGAGAAATGTCCTAGGGAGCGTGGGATGGCTCAGCAGTTAAGAACACATACTGCTCTTGCAGAGGATCTGAATTCCATTCCCAGAACCTACATCAGGAGCTTCTAAGTTAAGCTTCAGGGAACCTGATGCCTTCTTCTGGCCCCTGAGAGTACTGCATTCACATGCACAAACCCACAGAGGCACATGCATATACACACACACAAAAAAAAAATGTCAAGTCCCAGCTCTCTGCTCCTTCCTGTTCCAGAGACAGTCATGTCTTCTGCAATGCCAGCTTTGTTCCTGAGACATGATGGTAAAGGTCAGAGGGAACAAATTTGACTGTACTGGCTGCGTAGTTACCAGGGCTTCTTTCCATTGATGGAAACTGTTGCCATCGATGACCTCTCCATTAACCTCAACTACATGGACTACGTAGTCCGTTATCACTTTACCCATGGCGAGTTCAACAGAACAGTCAAGGCTGAGAAAGGTGAACCTTGTCATCCATGGAAAACCATCAGCATCTTCCAGGACTGAGATCCCACCAACATCAAATGGGGTAATTCTGGTGCTGAGTATGTTGTGGAGTCTACTGGTGCCTTCACCACCATGGAGAAAGCCAGGACCCACTTGAAGGGTGGGGTCAAAAGGGTCATCATCTCTGCCTCTTCTGCTATTGTTCCCATGCTTGTGATGGGTGTGAACCATGAGAAGTATGACAGCCCACACAAGATTTTCAGCAATGCTGCCTGCACTACCAACTGCTTAGCTTTCCTGGCCAAGATCATCCATGATATCTTTGGCATTGTGGAGGACTCATGGCCTCGGTCCATGCCATCACTGCCACCCAGAAGACTGTGGATGGCCTCTTTGAGATGCTGTGGTGTGATGGCCTTGGGGTTGCCCAGAATATCATCCCTGAATCCACTTGCGCTGCCAAGGCTGTGAACAAGGTCATCCCAGAGCTGAATGGGCAACTCACTGGCATGGCCTTCCATGTTCCTAACCCCATATCTTCACTGTGACCTGATACCTGGAGAAAGCTGCCAAGTGTGATGAAATCAAGAAGGTGGTGAAGCAGGCCTCCCAGGGCCTACTAAAAGGCATCCTGGGCTACATTAAGGACCAGGTTGTCTTCTGCAATTTTAACAGTGACACCTACACTTCACCTTTGCCGCTGAGGCTGGCATTGCTCTCAATGACAACTTTGCAAAGCTGTTTCCTCATATGACAATGAACATGGCTACAGCAGCAGGGTGGTGGACCTTATGGTCTACATGGCCTCCAAGGAGTAAGAAGTCCTGGACCACCCACTTCAGCAAGGACAGGAGAGGAATGAGAGGCCCTCAGCTACCAAGCAGACCCTGTCCCAACTCAGCCCTCAACCCAGAGCATCTCCCCCAGTTTCAATCCTAGACCCCCAGAAGAAGGGTAAGGGCTTAGGGAGCACTACCCTCTTAAATACTGTCCATAAAGTTTACAACACACAAACACCACAATTAAAGGCCCACAGGGTGGTGGTGATACATGCCTTTAATCACAGCACTTCCAGAGACAGAGGCAAGTGGATCTCTGAGTTCAAGGCCAGCCTGATTTACAGAGTTCCAGGACAGTCAAGGCTACACAAAGCAAATTTAAACTCCCCTCCCTCTCTCCAGGTTTAGCATACAGGTTAACTGACAGTCCTCTAGCACAGTTACTCATAATATGATGCAGAGCAAAGAGAGTCTGAAATTCTTAAATGACAAGTATGGGGGGAACACATTACAGTAGTAAACTCCAAAGCACTCAAATAACAAAGAAGGTAATGGGAAATTATAGGGAAAATAACCGACTCAGTAACATATCTTATTCTTCCAAATGTGAACACAGCTATTCTAGCTCATGTCTGTCATTTGCTGATTTGACTTGTTCATCTACATATACCTTCAAATTTTCCCATAAGGTTTAGTGTGATGTCTACATACATCCTGTTGCTATCTGAAGTTCAGGAGTTTCATATGTACCTTCCCATCTGTGGCTCCAAGAATTCCTAAAATTTGTAAGAAAAAATCCGGACATCTTTAAATCCCATTTTGAGCTAATGTGTGTAAAACACAGTAACTTACCTACTTGAAAATCTGCAGCAGCAACTAAATGTTCCTCGATTTTCTTAGCAGTTGATGGAAATGCAAAAGCCCATGGGGGTACATTGCCATTAATTATACATCAAAACTTAAGAATCGTCATGAACTGATAAACTGACATGAACATATATATTTACAAATATTTTGCTACAAACAAGACCTAAGACCCCACTCTCCTCATCCAGTGGGGTGAAAATAATTCAAGATTTAATGTTGAATAAATGAATTTTGAGTAACTTCCTCCCATGACTAGATGACCATTTCTCTGTCTGCCAGGGATTGGTTTTCCAGTCTCCATGCCAGTTCAATATCGTTATATAAAACTGCATGATATTTGTACATAACCTGTCTATACCTTCTCTAGGCCCTTGTTAGTATTCAGGCATGTGTACAGGCCTGCCCTTGGGATTCTGACAAGATACACCCTCAGCTGAAGCCACTAAGAACACTCCCTGTGCACATTCACTACATTCCCTTTTAAAAGGGCCCTGCCCACCTCCTATCTTTCTCTTTCCCTCTCCCTCACCCTTGCTTCCCCCCCACACTTTCTCTTTTACTTTCACCACTTTTTCCCCAGGGACTGGTGGTCTCTAAACCCTGTCTGCCTCCTTTTTCTACCCCTTCTCTCTCCTCTTCCAATAAACCTATGTGAGTCCTGTTGTATGATGTCATTTCTCCTTGAGCTATTTTTGAAATTACAACAATCCCTCTAACTAATGCAGTGAACATGCTATATCCATAGCATAATGACAGGAAAATGTCCTAGATCTTCATCACACGTACTTTCTCTTCAGAAATATATGTGGTGGAAGTTTCATTGACTCTAAAAATCTTCGAATACAGAGAGTCGACACTAAGTCAAGTGCTATTAGAAGATTCTGGCAGCGAGGAACCCTTCCTTCCTGCTCACAGCTTTCACAAGAGGCTCCACTGTGGTGTCAGCTGTACTGCACTTGGGAAAGCGATTGACTTTTCTTTTCTGTCGCTGTCATTTTCTTCTGCAGGAACACGGAGGGATGGGAGTCCAGGTGGGCACTGTGCCTTCTCCTGATTATGCTGTGCGACACAGCAGGGGGACCTCTTATCTCAGACTGGGGTTGCCTCTTTAAGATTATCTTTTTCTTTATAAAAGGTATAAGGCAATAAACACAGCTGTAGAAAAGGCTTTGTGTTTTCTTTCTGTTTGTTTTAGTCTATTAAAATGATATAATTAAGTGCAATAAAATTCCATAAAATTATAGCATCTGCCTTTTGTGCCCTTCCTTGCTCTGCAAGTTTTACCTGGCTCACAGTATTTGAATACTCTGAGTGCATCTGACTTTATAAAGTTTTTCATGTCTTTGCATGGTGCTGTGATATCAAAAAAATACAGACGCCTCAAATCAATGAGTTAGTGTGTGTGTGTCTTATGACATATATGTGCTTGTATGTGAGTGTACACATGTGAGGAGGTCAAAGGTTAATACTGAGTGTCTGCTTCATCTACCTCTTCACCTTTGTTTCTGGTGTCATTGTTTTGTTTTTGCTGTTTTGTTTTGGATAGAATCTCTCATTGAACTTGGATCTTGCCATTTGACTAGATTAGTTGCCTAAGAAGCCCTTGGGATGTGCCTGTTTCTGCCTCCGCAGCGCTGGGGTCATAGGCTCATGATGCCATTCTCGGCCTTTTAGTGAGTACTCAGGATCTGAACTCATTTCTCATTCACGCATAGTAGCACATTAACAAGCCAATTACCAAGCCCCTGAGTTTTCAGATTCTAAATTAATCTTGGAACTGGTATGCTACTACAGTGTGACTGACTTCCCACCCAACAGTTCCATCTCCTCAACTGTACGAGGGGCATTTGTTTGTTTGTTTTGTGTTTTTTCCAGACAGGGTTTCTCTGTAGCTTTGGAGCCTGTTCTGGAACTAGCTCTGTACACCATGCTGGCCTCAGACTCACAGAGATCCACCTGCCTGTGCCCCTGGAGGGCTAGGATTAAAGGCGTGCACCACCACCATCAGGCTACAAGGGACATTTTTAAAATCATTTTTAAAAATTCATTCTTTTTGTCTTTCACATCATGCATCCTGATCCCACACGCCTCCCCACCCCCAACCAAAAACAATTAAACAAAAAAAAAATGTTTAAAGAAAAGAAAGGAAGGAGAAAAAATCTTATCATGGAAGCTGTATGTGACACAGTGAGTCACACAGTGATCCCCTTTATCCATACTTTTTACATGCAGGTTTATCACAAAGAATCATTGGTCTGCTTTAAGGTCCCTGGTCTCTGCTACATCATCGATGCGGGGCTCTCACTGGAACTCTTCCTGGACAACCTGTTGCCGCCCTGTGTGGTGAAGATCCTGCAGCCCTGGGCCCACAGGACTGACAACCTCACCCTATCCCATGCTCTAGCAGATCATAGATAGGGTGGATATTGGGGGTGGCCAACACATAAATAACCCTGGTTCTGGGCCTGGGTAGTTGAAAGGTTGGTCAGGCTGCCCGATGTCCCCTGTCTTTGCCACCAGGGTGAGCTCTCCAGCATTGCCCTGGCTAGTTCACCCTTGCATCGGTGAACAAGGGGTGTTCACCGTTTTCAAGTACTCGGAGTCATTTCTCCCACACTGACACCTACAACGCTACTGTGTTGCCCAGTCCAGGGGTAGGGGCCACTCTCCCGAGTGCTGCTGCTGCTGAGCGGCAGGGACAGCTCTCCTGCTCTCATGACCTCAGGACCAGCATCTGCCTCAGGTGTTGATGGAGGGAGTGTCATCTCAACCCTGCCCATACTGCCACAAGACAGATGCGTAGCGGGGACAGTTCTCCCAAGCTCAGGCTTACCCACACCTCTACCAACAGGGTTAGCTCTATTGTGCTGCACAGGCGAGGTGCAGGGCCTGCTCTCCGGAGTGTTGCAAGGAGCATTTAAATTGGAATACTTGTGTACACTTAAGAAGAATAAATGTTATATAAATAGTATCAAAGCCAAACTTTCAAGAAGAGCATCTTCTGAGCTTAGGATGAAGAATGTGTCTCAATTTGGGTCTGCAAAGACACACAATAATGGAAAGCCATTTACTTCCTGCTTAGCTAAACTTGAAGTGCTTTCAGCTGTGCTCTGTTAGATTCATCCCATATAGAATAGACTCGAGGACACTTGATGTGTGTTCCTAAATAGTTATGTTTAAGCTAAATGAATAAACACACTTGCATGTCTTAATTATAAAACAAAATATGTATAACTCTATGATGCACACTATCATTTGAAATAAACAGAAAATCTTATTAGTTTAAAATTAAGTGGAAAATAGTTTTTGCCTCGGGATTTTTTTTTATTCCGAAAATTTATATAATTACCTAATATTGAGCCCTTGAGGTTATTTTGTTGGAGATGATCTCTAACAGCAGACATATTTTTTTAAGCAAAGGTAAGGGGGTGTTGCAATGAATTTGTGCACACGAGGAATTTTTCCTTTTGTTTTCCTATTGTCTCCTCCCTTCTTTTCTCCTCATATCCCTCCCACGGTGAGGTCATTGTCAGTTCATATAGGCTTCTAAACACTTCAACTTGGGCTAAACATATAGCAAAAACTTTGATCCTAGATGGGGGACTAAATAGTTTTTGCTAACTCAGAAGAAGATCTATCTCTGAATGTCATTTTTGACCAGGGCAGGTGACACAGCCCATTCACTTGTATTGCCAAAGCCAATGATCAGCCACTTGTAATATGCTGAAAAGCCCTTTCTGTGTTTGCAGTCACTGCTTGTATCTTACCTTACCAATCCATGGGGCAGTTTTCCATGCATCCATCATACATATTTTAGAGCTATTGCTTTAGTGACTTACTAGGTTATTAAACAATCATAGTGCTCTATTTCAAAGGTAAAAGTAGTGTTGTGGAAAATAAAATAGTTACTCAGATCTACCATTACAGAACAAGACTTAAGTCTCGTGTTTGAGATCTGTGGAATAAAAACAAAAATAAAAATAAAAGCTCTCAATTGGGTAGGTCATGCCTTTAATCCTGGCACTTGGAAGGCAGAGGCAGGTGGATCTCTGAGTTTGAGGCCAGCCTGATCTACAGGGTGAGTTCCAGGACAGCCAGGGTTACACAGAGAAACCCAGTCTTGAAAGAATAAACAAAAATGCCCTCAATGAATCATGATCAGTAATGACATGACAGAGAACTTCCCTGCTAGCAGTTTCCATTGGACAAAGAAAAAGCAATGGGTGAAACACTGCAAATAGGTAAATATCAGCCAAAGAACCAGACTTTTAAAGACAGATCTGCCCCCCTATATATATTCAAGACTAAGACAGACTTGCTTATATCAAGTGTGCATACGTAACACCAGCATATATTATGCAGTTCTTTGCTTGAATTGTGTGCATCTAAACACAAAACTTTAGATATTTTATGTGCGTTAAAATGAGTCTCACACCCAAAGTAGGGGCTACTTTATTCCCATTTAAAGAGATTTCCGGTTGGGGCAGAAAGGGAAAAAGAGTCAATGCTGCTATTAATTTTTTTACCTTTATTTATTATTGAGTTTATCTGACCTTTATTTATTATGGGGGGTTCGCTTTAGCTCAGCTGGTAGAGTGGGCAAGCAGAAGCCCTGATTTAGATCACCAGCTCCACACCGTCCTTCACTACATAGGAAGTTCAAGACAAGCCTGGCATATATGAGATCTAAATAAATGAGTAAATAAAATGACTCACCCTCACGCACTTTCCATATAACACATTTGCTGTACAGACTCAGAGTGACACACCATTCTCCTCTACAACACTGAAGGACTAGAAGGGGCCTGCCTGGCCCCTCATTTGGATGAAAAGGGGGAGTGTTTCCTCAGATTGTCTAGGAAAGAGGGTGGCTCTCAGTGTCTTCCAATCACCCCTGCTGTGAAGATAACTGTCAGTATGGTGTCAGCACATGAGAACTGAAAGATGGAGATTCCCCCACCCCTTCTCGTCCCCCCCCCAAAAAAAACCATGAATCTGTAGGACGGAAAAGAAAAGAAAGAATGTGATCTGGAGAAAGCGGTTCATTGGGAGTTGAGACAAAGCACGACCACCAGGTAGTGGGCCTTTCTGGACCAGCCTGGCAACACTTTGAGCTGGGGAAGTTTCCTGTCGACAAGCTGTTCCTGGAGGACACTGGGTGGCGCTCGTGGTAAAGACTTGCACTTCTTTAGGGTCTCCCCCACCAACACCACCACATATCCTTTGCAAATTTCAGCTACCCAAAGTTGAAATTACATGCTCCCTACGTGTCTCAGCGGGGAGTGTGTTACTAGAGGAGTTTGATGCCATGGGATTGTTTATCCGAGGTCGGGTCAATTGGGATTTGAGAAGTGACAGTGTCCCATCGCTGGCCTTAGGACAAAGCTTGAGGCCTTGGTGTGTCAGAACTGCCTCCACAACACCAGCAAAAATTATGACCCCGGTGGCGGCGGCGAGTATCCTTTAGAGTATGTGTCCAAAGTGCTGATCAGACTCGCAGATGGGTCTGGCAGCTCACAGACCACAGGAGTGTATTAGTGAAATGAAATGGGACTATATATTGTGAGCAGACTCCAGGCTGTCTACAGTGACCCTCTCTGGGCTGCATTTAAGAAACAGTGGTAAGAAAACGGAGCTCAACTCAGAAAAGCAGTCAAGAAAGTTGAGACGGATGAATTTCAAAGAGGCACCAAAATTTGGTGATTTCACCCTGAATTGGACTTGATACAGGGGACTCGCATCTGCATAAAAGCCAATGTTTCAGCACCTTGGGTTATATGTAAAGACGTTTGCATCCTTTTCTCATTCCTCACTCTTTTCTGATGTTCATAAAAACGTGTGTGTGTGTGTGTGTGTGTGTGTGTGTGTGTGTGTGTGTGTATCTCCACTGAAAAAAAAGGAGGTAGTAAGTGAATTGTAGCAACATCTAGAATTATCTTACCACTATAACCTTGCCTTCAACCAGATCCTGAAGTATATCTGCAGTTTCCAGTACCAGTCTCATAGGATGCTGCCTTCTCAGGAAGCTGTGAGAACCCTGATAGACTCATCCTGTGGATGAAGACCATCCTGACCTTATTTTCCTCCTGGTTATTGCATTTAAAATCCAATGAAACAGAACTGGAGGGACCGCCCATCTCTCTGTACCATTTTTATTTACCTGTAAACACTTTGACCAGCCCAAGGCATTGATTTGGAAGAGAGATTTGTACAATTAGGCTCCCTGTGTCTAAGGCAGCTCCATTGGCTAGGTGAGCATCTCCATAGCAGGCCAATAACACATCCAACAAGGTCAGCAATGTCTTTGTCTCCTTGAAGACACAGCCTAAATCTAGAACCTGACAATGGCATAAAAATCAATTGCATGTGATCAGGACCAAAGGGCAGTGGACATTTGTTAAGTCCCCTCCCCCCCATCTGTGTCAGAAGGGTAATCCAGGGGAGGCTGCAAACTCAAGATGTAGGAAAGGGTGGCCCTGTTGATTGCTAGTTCCTTCAAGCTCAGAAAAGCTGAAGTTGTCCAGCCAAGGAAAGCGACAGTAGCTGTGGTTTAATGGGGCCCAGGAGGGCATGGCTGGGAGTTGATGCAAATGTTACTGCTTCCAATTGGAACTCCAGATTCCAGAGAGGGACTGATATCCTTCTTCCAGTTCTCTGGCAGAGAGTTTAAGGCCCTGGTAGTTCTGTAGCCAAAATAAGGCTAAAGTAGCATTAGACAAAAGTCATGCAGACTTTTACTTCTTCCACTGGCAGAAGGATATGAGGAGCCAGAAGATGCACCCTGAATATTCAATGGTACTCCCAGCTTCCTGGCCATGGACCCCCAAGAGAAAGATAAAAGGAAGTCTAAAACAGGATACAACTCATGGAGTTGCATTTTTGAGGGGAGTAGAAACGGGACACGAGTGAGGATTATGATACATTCGTAAGCCCCTACTCAGTCATAACTAGAGTAAAAGCACATAGTGACAAAATAAACTTCTTTTTGGTGGTCTGTGGCAAATGTATGAATCTTGAGCCCTGTCTCCCTTCATATATATATATATATATAATATATATATATATATATATATATATTAAGATGTTCACTAGGCAAGTAATCAAGTAATAAAGGGAAATGAAAGGGACATGGAGTGTGCATAGACAATGGAACCGTTGAGGGTCATCAGTGGACATAATCCCACCTCAGAAGAGGACTTTGTCTGCTTTCTGGTCTTCACATTCCCATTTGGTCTGGAGACACTATAGGTCATATACCTGAATCAATTCACTCTTTGAGTAATCTGGCTACTGAACTGAGACACAGATTTAAAAGCATCCAAGCAGATGAGGATATTGAACAAAAATAGGGCTGCTCAGCTCTTCTGGAAAGCAAGCTAGGAGAGGTTAGGCAATGTCCAGCTATTCAGGAATAAGATATTGGTTTTTAAGTCCTTGGGAAGACTTCAGTGGCAGGCGCTCTACCACGGACAGCTAAATGGACACATGCAGTCTTGAACGTCTCTACGGAGTCCTGAGGAATAGTCTTCTGCAGAAGTGCTTGTTACATACCAATCTGTTTTCCAATTTAGAAAATTTCAACACAATTTAGCTACAACTTGCTTCCCAACATCCCGCTAAAACAATACTGTTCTCCATTTATTCCCACCTTCATCTAACACTCCTCTTTCTGCTTGGCGCCCACTCCCATATCAGTGTTCAGTTGGACAGTCTCCTTTGGTGGAGCAGGAGAGGACAGGTAGGGTGGAGCAAGAAAAGAGCATCATGGACCTCAGCATCTAAACGTATTCTTTGGAAACTACTGTTGGAACACATTGTCTATTTTAAAAAGCACAGAGCTGGGTCCTGGGGCTTCTTGGGTTGTCTGTGCTATTCACTAAAAACAGATCGACTGAGACCCTCCCTCCCCCAACAGGCAACAACGTGTATAGTTCCTCTCTCTCTCTCTCTCTCTCTCTCTCTCTCTCTCTCTCTCTCTCTCTCTCACACACACACACACACACACACACACACACACACACACACACACACACACAAAATCCCTGTACCACCACCCCCTTCTCTCTCTCTCTTTTTTTTTTTTAAGCAATGCTTTGTTGTGCTAAAACTAGTTGGACGAGTTAGGGTGTTGCTCTGCTCCCGAGGCCCTGGCCAATGGAACCCGATCCACCCCGCTGTGCGTAAGCGCGCAATTAAGGATTTAACCAAGGCTGTGCTGCGCCTCAGCCAGCAGTCAGCCTGCGGGAGACAGAGCCTCCACGACTCCCAGCCTCCTCCTCCTCCTCCTCCCTGCCGCCGCCTCCTCCTCTTCCTCCTCCTCCTCCTCCCTCGCTCCCACAGCCATGTCTGCTTAGACCAGAGCAGCTCCACAGCCGATTCAGGCAGCAGCGGCCGCCGCAGCCGAAGGACAGCCACCGCCCGGGAGCTATGACAGGAGTGTTTGACAGAAGAGTTCCCAGCATCCGATCCGGCGACTTCCAAGCTCCGTTCCCGACGTCTGCCGCCATGCACCATCCGTCTCAGGAATCGCCAACTTTGCCCGAGTCCTCGGCCACCGATTCTGACTACTACAGTCCCGCGGGGGCCGCCCCGCACGGCTACTGCTCTCCTACCTCTGCTTCCTACGGCAAAGCGCTCAACCCCTACCAGTACCAGTACCACGGCGTGAACGGCTCCGCAGCCGGCTACCCGGCCAAGGCTTACGCCGACTACAGCTACGCCAGCCCCTACCACCAGTACGGCGGCGCCTACAACCGCGTCCCGAGTGCCAGCAGCCAGCCAGGTAGGCGAGCGGGGGCGGGAGGCAGGTACCCAGGGCATCGTCACCCGGAGGGCGTGAGGTGGGGTGGGAGATGAGGGCTACGCAGTCCGCATCACTAGAAGCCACGTTCCGGAGAAGAGAGTGGGAACCCAGAACTACAAACCCGAGAGCATTTCACCCGGCAAACTTGGGGTTTTTCAGGCGAGGAACTAAACTGGGGAGGTTTAGTCGGGTGTTTTCCCTCCCGCGCCCCTCGGGGGGTCCCTCCTTAGCTGGATTCCTAACTTGCCTAGCCAGAAAGCCAGCTAGGCTGGAAAGAGGCTGGGGGGCGGCGAGCCGGGTGAGGGAGGGGGGGGAATCAAGCAGCCCCAGTGGTGTTTGCGTAATAAAAGGAAAGTTAGTTGGAATTGTGGGTGAGCGTGCTGAGTTGGTGAGAGCTAGTCTGGATTAGCCTGAGAAGCGCCCCGAGGCCTCGCAGCGCGGGTGCCGGCAGCGCACCGGGTGGCCTGAGGGCCTGAGGGCTGCAGCCTGACAGAGAAGACGAAGCAGAGAACTTTGCGGTTTATCCAAGGCGTTTGCAAACACAAAAAAGCCATTTAAAATAGTGGAGGGTTGCTGAGAGGTCACGTTGTTAGAGGGATTTCTCCCCCCCCCCCCGCCCTTAGGTGCCTAGAATTTGTCTGCCTCCTCCTTCCTCGCCATCTCCTTTTTTCTGTCCACCTTGAAACTTCCTCAGAGAGTTACAGTGGGGTAGTGAGCCTGGGCGGTAAATGAGAGGCGTGAAGTCTCGGTGGAGAAGTTTAACTGGTCGATTTTGATCTCTCCTCACCAACACATTAATAAGCCTGCTAATATTAGCTTCCCTACTCCAGCAGAGTGGAGACCACAGTCCTCATCCTCCACCCTTCCTCTGGCAGCAGCTTCACACACACAAGCTCTCACTCTCCTGGGGGGGGGGAGGAATGGGGCCATGTGGCCGAGAGGCATGCTTGCAAATCACAGGTTCAGAGAGCCCACCAGCGCTGTGTATTAACAGTGAGAATTCTTCCCGACTCTCTCCCCTTTACTACGAAAATATCTTCCCTACAGATTCTTTCTCAATGTATCTGATTGAACTTTGAGTCTATTCCTCTCGCTGTCTCTGTATTCGTGCATAAAGGGGAGAGATTTTTTTTTTGGCCAAGAACATATTAAGTCTATTTGTAAAAGAAACCAGACACATCTGTGCCCTCGCAGATCTGCAGAGAGATTATGGGGGCTGCATAATCGGCTCTCTGTCTGCCGCGGCCCCGACCGACCGCTTGCCTCTGTAGTGAAGGAACATAGTTTGCTTGTCGGTCTTTGAACTTTGGAGACCTTGGCTAGCGTCTTCCCTGCCCAAGCGTCTAGCCTCTGCGGGCGCCCGAACAGACGCCAACAGAAGCGGGGTCATGGCCCAGGGCCTCCTCATTTGACGCCCTGAGAAAGGAGTGGGTCTTCCCGTTCCAGAAACGCCAGGGAGCCCAGGGTAAATGGGGGAGGGGTGATGTCTGAGAGAAGTAAGCATAGCTGAAGGGTTCCATCCCTAAAACGAAGAAGCAGCTGGTTGTCTACGAGGTGCCTCAGAGCACGGAGTAGCCGTTAATCGGGCACTCTCCCGGCTCTTCTATGTGTGATTTGGGGAAGGGACGAGTTTCACTAAGGTTTAAAAAGTCAAGGTGGTGATATTGGGAAAGAGAGCGAAGAATACATTCTTCAAAGCTAACAAAACCTCAGTGAGTTGAGGGCGGGTGCAAAAGGGCCATTGTCTGCCCAGCAGCTCTAACCTAGTCTGTTTTGATTATTTAGAGAAAGAAGTGGCGGAGCCAGAGGTGAGGATGGTGAATGGTAAACCAAAGAAAGTTCGTAAACCCAGGACTATTTATTCCAGCTTTCAGCTGGCCGCATTACAGAGAAGGTTTCAGAAGACTCAGTACCTCGCCCTGCCAGAACGCGCCGAGTTGGCTGCCTCTCTAGGACTGACGCAAACACAGGTAAATCCGGCCGCCGCCGGGTACCGGCCCCGCCTGGCCTGCAAGCCGGGCTGGGCCGCGTGGTTCGGTCCCGACTGGCTGGATCCGAGTCTCTAGAACACTGCAGACACTTACACATAGAAATACACTAGCCCTTGCATCCTTCCCTCCCTGAGCCAGGCCTGCTGTTAACGACACGACGACACGTGGCGGTGGGCGCGGGATTCGTCGTTTGTCCCGAGTTGTCCCTCTCTTTTAGCCCCCTAGGTCTGGGGACCAGTGTACCCGAGTCAAAACGAGGGGATGGGTATTTGTGGGGGATCTCTCTCACACACGCGCGCGTTCTAAAGAAATGTATGAGAGGCTTCCAGGCACAGTGGCCTGGCGGTGGTCTCCGGTCATGCAAAGGCCTGGATCGTAATGTCCCGGTCGGTCGTGTCCTATTCCTGAGGCAGCTGGAAATCGCAGCAGCCTGAGGGTCGCGAGGTGGGGGGCGCTGTTGTACGGGGAAACCCTCCTGGATTGCCCCCCCCTTTTTCCCTCCCACTCCAACCGCCTGGGGCCTAGAATAAAGAATGTTCAAGTCGCCGCCCAGAGCTTCAGGCAGAGTCTGGCCTCCCAGTGCCGAGGGGAGCGAAGGGAGTAGTGCTGGAGATTTTCCCTCGGCACACTGCGCCTTCAGTCTAGCCCACACCCCTTTCCCCCTGGGGCCGTAGCCTTCGAGTAGGAGAGGGTGGCTTCCACGGTGCACTGGTGCACAGGCCCACACGAGCGCTCAGGTCCAGGGAGAATAAAAGACAAAGCCTTGGGGTGGCACCCTAGCTTAAGCCTAGTGCTGCCTGAGATGGCCGGGGCTCCCTCTGTGAGCCCCATTCTTTGCCTAGACTGAGGCTGCAGCCTCGTGGCGATAGGTGCCCAGCTGCTGGGAGATACCAGGACCGGGTAGTCTAGGGACTACAAGAGCCTTTATTCACCGCCCAGGGAAAGGCGCGGGCAACCTCTGAGTGTCCCGGTAACATGTGCCTTTGTTCCCCCACCCAGGTGAAAATCTGGTTTCAGAACAAAAGATCCAAGATCAAGAAGATCATGAAAAACGGGGAGATGCCCCCGGAGCACAGTCCCAGCTCCAGCGACCCTATGGCGTGTAACTCGCCACAGTCACCAGCGGTGTGGGAGCCCCAGGGCTCATCCCGCTCTCTCAGCCACCACCCTCATGCCCACCCTCCGACCTCCAACCAGTCCCCCGCGTCCAGCTACCTGGAGAACTCGGCTTCCTGGTACCCAAGCGCAGCCAACTCAATCAATTCCCACCTGCCGCCGCCGGGCTCCTTGCAGCACCCGCTGGCCCTGGCCTCCGGGACGCTCTATTAAATGGGCTGCTTGCTCTCTCTGTCTTGCTCAGTTTTGGGACTACAGTGTTTTGCTGTTTTAGAAATCAGAAAGGAAGGAAGGAATTCATACTGGGATGTTTGGAAAATGGAAACAACAACAAAAAAATCATGTGTAAAGCTTTTTTTTTGCATGTAAGTTATTGCATTTCAAAGGACCCCTCCCCTTTTTTACGAAAAAAAAAACAACTTTTTTTCTTTTTTTTTTGCGCAACTGTGGACACTATCAATGGTGCCTTGAAATCTATGACCTCAACTTTTCAAAAGACTTTTTTCAATGTTATCTTAACCGTGTAAATAAGTGTAGATAGATGAATTAAACTGTATATTCTGGATAAATAAAATTATTTCGACCATGAAAACGGTTCCTCTTTGGCCCCTCGATAACTGGCTAGTGAAGTTCTATGCAGGCGATTAAGGACAATTTTTTCAGAAATCTAACAATGCAAAGCACAAATCCGGAGCTGCATGGGGCAGAAATGTGTTTGTGCCGGCCACTGTGTTCTATGTATCTGTCTGCACATGTGGTCTGTTTATAGTACTGTCATGTTTAGGGTGTTTGGGTTTTTTTTTTCCCTAACCACAAAACCATTTGAATGATATTAAACATAACTCCAATTGTTTTGGGCAGAAAAGAATATTGAAATCTAAATACATTTCTTCTACCCTATATGTGAGTAAGAAGGCAACAGAAATCCCTCAATAACCTGGCATTCTAAGTTCAAACTGACTGGTGGGGAACCCCCCTCCTTCAACATGTATGTATTGCAATTAGACAAATTATGATCCTTTTGAAAAAGAGCATCTCAAAATAAGAAGGAAAAGAAAAGGAAATCTGCTCTCATTCCTATTATATTTTTCGAAAATCTGCAATGCTGGGGCATGGCAAGTGTTAGCTTATGCCTTGGAGTTCTAGTGCGTTTGTATGACTATAAATTTGGCCAGGTTCTTTCAGGTAAGAAAATGCCATAGGGATTGAGAACAATGGTGAGCCTTAAACCCTAGGCCAAACGAGGAATATGGGGTTAGGGAGCATTCCTTGTCCAAAAAAAGAATGGGGGCAATTGAGGCCCTATATTGATTTCATTACATGTGAGACAATGTTCTTAATATAATTGTTTTTTCACTATTAGCTGGTTTTTGTGGCTCTTTCAGGAGGAGCTCCTGCTCTGTTTTTACGTAAAACAGTGGCAAAGCTTCTAAACCGCAGTAGGACATGGGACATTGGCTGGGAATTCTTTGTGATGCCATCTCTAAGGCAGGGGCATAGGAGTTGCAGCCACCTGGCCCCTAACTTGCCCTTCCCTTACACTTCTGCGAGTAGACATCTAGACAATACCCAGAGCTATAGACTGGGTCCAGAGCTGTGCCCTCAGGCCTGAATTATAGGCGTCTTTGTGTCTGCCTGTCCTTTAGGTCACCTAAATCTGTTTCCTTATGACACCAAAGGAACATGCAATGTTGGAAATTACTAGATTTATGGGAAATATTCCTCAGATAGGAAGTCAGCCACAATAAATGTGACAAAAGAGCCCTCTTGGGGAGGGAGGATTAGAACATAAAAATTTACACCCTGTCATCTGAGGATTTCAGAGAGGACCCATCCAGCGGTGAGAACGAACAAGGCCAGCTGTGTGCCCCTGGGCCGTTAATGGAGCCAGCCAATCTTCCCAATCTTTCCTTCCTTCCTTCCTTCCTTCCTTTCTTCCTTCCCACCAAACTTCTATCTCCATTCTTGCCCTTTTCTTTCTCTTTCTTTCCACAAGTGACACCAAGCCCACCAGTTTGGGACTCCTTGGGCTTTGGGGTTGGCTGTGGTTCACATCCAGGCAGCCTGGGCTATTGAACCCTGCCTCAACCGTGTCCTCACTGCCCTCCACCTTTGGTGGTGTTGGTGTTAGGAGAGGCCTCAGCCCCGTTTTGTCTTCTGCAGTGGCAGCGTAGAATGAGGGAAGAGATGAAGGGGGTCTATTTTCTGCTTTTCTTTCTTTGCTTGCTTCGGCGGTTTCCATTACACTAAAGCCCCGATCTTTCTGAAGGCTTGGTCTTGATTTCCAGGACTTGGCTTTTGGATGGCCACATGCCTGTCCTCACCCCAGGGTGTGTTTGGGAAGGTTGGCAGAGGCGCACCCACCGCACACCCCCCAATATTTCCCGCCCACTGGTTTCCCAAGAGTGTCAAAAATGTGCTTGGAACACGCTTTCCATTTTGATACTCGGAGAGGGTGGATGTCATCTCCCTGCTCCATTCCTGGTGGAAAGGGGTGTGTGTGGTTTCTTCACTACCTCCAACCCCCGGACTCAGCCAAGCGGAGTGAAGGGCGGGTCCAGACTCTTCTCAGGGAAAAAGGGGGGTGCTCTTTAATCACCGCCCTTCACCCCAAGCTGGGGCATTGCTAGTTGTTAAGGACACTAAAGCCGGTATGCTTGGGGCCAAGCCTAGCGCGGTGGTAGCAGCAGCAGTAGCAGCGGGAGGTGGGGGTGGGGTGGGGTGGGGGGTGGGAGGTGGTTTCAGGATTCTTCCCCTTGTGCGAGCCACACTTGATCCACTAGTAGTGGTCTCTTGTCTTGCGCATTTTTTTTTTTTAACTTGGTTGGGGAGCGGTGAACAAAAATATTCTGGCAAGTGAGTCGCAACGGGCTTTCCTGGCACCATGGGGATCCTCCCCGGGGAATTTAACTCCCTGCAGTCCTGAGCCCAAGGATGTAAAAATAACAGATCCTCAGCAAAGTCTAAAAATATCTGTTTCTCTTGCTCTTCCTCCCACCTTCCTTTGCTGTCCTTTGTTTCTCCCTGTATCATTCCTCACAGCATTTTAGCTCTGGCAGACCCCGCTCTCCCTGGATTTCAAACTAGGAATCGGTGTGCCTGCCCATTCTAATCTTCACTTGCCTAGTTCTCTGTCTAATGCCCTAAAGATGAATCTAGCAAACTTCGGAATTCATTTTCTTTACAGTGGACCACCACCTCTACTCAATACTTCAATCTCCATCTTCAGACCTCCTTGCAAAGCCCAGGAGACCCAGGGCATGTTGGCAGTGCTTGAGTGATTTTTTTTTTTTTTTCGGTGCCCTGCCCGCCTCCCGGGCCCTTCTGTAGAAGATCAGATAAATTAGCCTTTGTTTGAGACTTGGGTTGGGTTAAGCGGGTTTCTACTCCCTTTCTCCCCCTTTTTCCTGGCGGCCACCTCCTTGTGGGACAAGAGGCAGCCTGGGGATCCGAGGGAAGCTGCATTCCTGTGGGTGCCAGGCGGCTCCAGTGCTGAGCCACAGGGCCTGAGACACACACACACTGAACAACCCGCAGACCTCGCTGCCCTTGATCTCACTCTCTTGCTTGCTCTTTCCCTCGCGTCGGGCATCTACTCGGGAGCCAGTCCACTCCCACTCGGATCCACCCAGGATTCGGCCTCGCGTAGGAGAGCTTTGACCCACACAAAGATGTACACGCATCCCCTCCCAGTGACACCGGCCAGAACAGCATCTCTCCGCCTAAGGACAACCTTCTCTCTCCCGCCCCTGATACCACAACCCTTGGCGCGCCGGCTTGCCCCACCATGGCTCCTTTGATGGCCCCGGACGCCCAGTGGCTCGCGGTGTCCTGGCTGTGCGGGTGAGAGTTACCCACAGCGCGCCTAGGCCGGACATTAGAGCTCTCTGCCGCGTCCACACAGTTCAGTATCTAGCACTATGCTGCCCGAATTGCCCTGGATGCCTGCTGGAAACTGCTCTGCACTCGCCTTCTGCTTCACGCTTCCTGTTGTTCCCAAAGAGGGACCTTTAGGACTACTCTGCCACCCGCTCCCGGCCCCCTCCCCCACCTCCCGGTTCCAGCGCCTCCCACTGGCCACTGGGATCTAGCCAACCTTGAGCTCTCCAACCCTCAGGGAAGGCACACCCTGAGGGCAGTAGCTCGGAGACGCAGCTGGGAAGTGCGCCACCCTCGAGGATCAGCCTGCGGTCACCCAGCTCCTCACTCTCAAGCACCCCCACCCCACCGGCTGGGTGAAGGCTCCCACTGCCCAGCTCTTGGGGAGGAGGTTTTTCGGCTCGCTTCTGCCCACCCCCCAGCTCCTCCCCCACTCCCTGCTTCCCTCCACTTGTTCCCAGGTTGTCGCAGACCTTGGATATTTTTGACCCTGTTCCAGTCCAAACGAAATTTGGGCCCCGAAAATAGTCCCAATCGCGGTGGTACAGGTGGGACTGGTTAAATCTTTTCTACACAGCCTGTACCGGCGACCCGCATCCATCGTGTTTTCTTTTGCCTCTGACAGGCTTTAGATTTCTTAGCGGTGCAAGGCAGAAAGTATACAAAGTATCTACTGCCCGAGGTATCTGGGATTGAGGGGTGCTCCAGCCTTCCCGTCGTAATGTAATAACCTGCTTTATACTTTAAGTTTGTACCTTAACGATAGAAACAGGGAATTTACACGATTCCCTCTTTAAAGGACTGGAGACCCCGGTTTTTACAGCAATTAAATGTTTCTGAGCTGTTGTTCGCTTGGACTTACTTCTGATTTATGGGGTTCCGAAGGGATCTCTTTGCCAAAAGCACATGTATTATTGAGTCTGTTCCACATCCTAAACCAAGATTTATATAAAACCGTGAAATACCACACATGGCGACCTTTCACCACAGGAAGGGGGGGGGTAGACTTCATGACCTGATTCTACAAACACACACACACACACACACACACACACACACACACACACACCGGGTTTCAGTAACAATTCTCTGTGGAATCCACCATACACAGTCTGCTGTATTTTTTTTTTTTTTTAAGAAGTGGGTGGGAGTGAAGGATGGTAAACAGTTCCCAAGCTATGATTTATTTTAAAGCATTTTTTTTCCTTGAAAGGCGTGAAAACAGAAGCTGCCACTGGATGCTTATTGTCATCCTGAGACTATTTCTGCCACTTGCCATTTGCAAGGTGGGGAAAGGGGGCGCGGAGCGGGGGTGGGGGAGGCAGATATGGACTCAACTTTCATCTATAAACAGGGGTCACTAAACAGGGGACATTTCATTATTGCCCTTATATTCACAGGAGGTAGGGAGCCTGCTTGCCACCCTGCAGGGTGGCCCAGGCTGGGCAGCATGTGGGTCTCAAAGGTGTTGTCGGGAGGAGGGAGAATCAACACAATTGGCCTTGAGACTGGAAAAGAGACCCAGGAAACTCTCTGTGCTCAACATGGAAAAACTGAACTCCTGGGGATACAACATATTTAGGGACCTCTGACAGGGGTGTCCCTACTAGAATTAGATCAGAGAAGTCTCTACTAGGGCAAGGGTTATCCTACTGGAAGCAATAGAATCCTCAGAGGGTTTGACTCTGGGACCAGGAACAGTCTTTCAAGCTCTATCCAGGCTCCCTCCCTCTGTTTCCCCCACCCTGTTCTAGTCTTTCCTTTAGAGTTTGGAGGTCACCTTCAAACCTTGTCCTGTTAGGCACACTGTGACACAGAAGCAGCCAGATGGATTGATTTGGGGAGGTCTTAATTAATAAAGTTAATGACGAAATTTAAACAAATAGCCAAACCAGCGAAGATGGCAGCTTCCCAGTTGGCTATATTTAATTAACATCAACTAATACCTGTTCAGCTAATATCCTCTAGGACACACTAGAGCCTCTTCATTGTGAAAGAGAGCAGAGATGGAGCTGGAGGACAGAAACACTTCACAAGCAGCCGGGGCATTTTGCTCTGATGACAAGAACGATTGCAAATGCATTTAAAAATATGTTCATAACAAGTGACAGGCATGTTCTGAGGTGACTTTGGTGGAAACAATGGTGAAACTGACAAATGTTCTCTGCTGTGGGGGGAGGGGGCGGTGGGAGGGCACCTTTAAAAGTAGGGAAATGCTTTGGCAGAGAGGAGAAAGACAGGAGCATTTTAAAAGGAAAAAGAAGAAGGAGGAGAAGGAGAAGGATCCTGATTTGAAACGGCAGGCAGGCAGCTACAGCAGCCTCTGCAAATGCATCAGCTCCACACTTTGAAGACTTGGACACATAATACTTCAGACCACTGATTTGCTATTTTCTTAATTCTGGCTCTTCTTTTTCCATATGAATCAAACAGTCTTTTGTCCTTCAGGGTTTGATTTGATCGCTACTGTTCACATTTCACTTTTGTATTTTCCCTTTCCTATACCATTACTCATTGAGTGCCCCGTGAAATTACAATCGTACATTTTCAACTCAGCAACCCATTTGCAGTGCAAAAAATAGGGTCTAAATAATGGCTGAATTAGCCCTACTGGACAGTTTCAGATGTAACACTCTGTAATAATTATATTGCAGGCTGGATTAGGATGCTATTATCATAATCTGGACGTTTACAATTATCTGTAATTTGCAAAGATGCGCCAGGTCTTGATTACAGCAGCTTTTTTTTTTTTTTTTTTTTTTTTTTTTTTTGTATCACGCTAACCATCACTAAACAGTGACAGTAATAACAGCTAATTTTGCTGGCAATATAAGAGGTGCTGGGGTGTGCAAACAATTTCACACCTGGATGTGCTCACTCAACCAAGAATATAGACACAGAGCTTCTGCCCTGAGACTCAGAAAAATACTCTCCCGTGCTTCGGTTCAGTATAGATTTCTAGACCCTGATCATTGCTTAAGAGATATTCACTGGGGTAAGTTTTTATTTCTGGCATACTTCTAGGTACCGTTTTTTTTCTCTCTCTCTCATCTCTCTCTCTCCATGCTGTATATAACGTGTTGTTGTGATTTCCTTGAACTGCAACTTTGTTTTCTAGGTTTTGGTTCTGACCTTTTATTTTTCCTTTAACAGTAAAAGAGTTGATCTGGTGAAAAATGGGATCCTTAAGAACCTGATTTGCCTGTCTCTGTGCTGCTCTGTGCTGATATGTTTGGTGTAGTTTTTGTGACTGGAAACTAGGAAAAGACCAGGTTTCTGTGAGGTGTGGAAGGAGCCTGAGAGTCCAAGCTAAAATCTATCTGAAAATTGATTTTAGGTAAATCCATGGAGGTTTTTTCCATGCCGCGGTGATTTTAGGTTTAGAGGCATCAAGAGATGAAACGGACATGGCTGTGTGTGGCTTGCTTCTTTGCACTCAAGTATGCGGATGCCTGTTAGCAAAAGCAGGTGTGCCCGAACCTCTGGGCTTTGCAGCCCCTTGGACATCTTCTCTCCAGCTGGGGGAAAGTTTGTAGAATAGCTGGCAACTGAAGCCATTCAAGGCTGTTCTTTAGGACCTTACTTAGAGCCGTGGTGTGTGTGTGTGTGTGTGTGTGTGTGTGTGTGTGTGTGAGGGGGGGGAGGGGAAAGGTATCAAGATCTTGGACCTTAATGCCTGCTGAACCCAAGTGCAGTGACCCTGGGGTTAGAGAGGGCTTGATTGGTGGAGACACAGAACCAATATATATATATATATTGGATATATATATATATATATATATATATATATATATATATATATATCGAAACAGTCTAGTCTATGCACCAAGGAAAGCACTAGCAGGAAGCTGTGCCGTTCTATCTATAGATGACGCTGTTTCCTGATCCTGTAGATAAGCAGCTAAAAATGTTTAGTGTTGGAGCCCACAATGACTTCCCCACCCTGCAGAGAAAAGCTTTTCCACTGTGGCAAGGACCTTTGCCTTAAGTTTAGCCCAAAGATAACGAGGTGCTTTTTATTAGTGAGGGGGAGAAATTTTCTCTCTCCTATACCCTTACCCAATAGCTATGCTCCAAAATTCACCCCACCCCCGAGTATGGTCAGAATGGGGCTTTGGAACTCAAACTCTATAGCCTTGGAGGAAGTTTGAACGTGGGGAGGCGCAGTAGACACCTCAACTGGCAACGCCTTTCACCCAGGCCCCTCCTACCAACCCCCTCCCTCGGGAATCAGTTTCCTAGGGGGTCAATACATTTTAAAAGAGAAAATATTAACCCTTGAAGTTCAGGGGATCCGGTGGGAGCCCAGTTCTATGGAGAGTTCCAGGGGGGACTATCTCCCAGAATTTGTGTGATTAAGCCAATGTTAAGTACGAGATAGAGATGCGATGAAGAAACACCATCACCCCGCCTCCAACATAGTAACATACATTGGCTGGGTTTCAGAACTCCACACACTCACAGTGGTTTGGCATATATTTGGTGATTTTTTTTTAAGGAAAAATTAGTGTTGGTTTGGATATATGGTAGCTTTCTCTCTAACATAATTTGAATAATTCAGCAAAGCCCCACTACCAGCTGTACTTCCGAAGCCTCTTCCATTCTTTTCAGCATTATAATTTTGGTTAATTTTCAATTTTAGGTCCTACGTCTCTGCAATTTGTGTATGAATAACAGAATAATTTCCCTCTTTTGTTTCGCCTTTCCTGTTCCTGAATCTAAATAAAGATGGCTTTTTAGTATTAAAAGTGGAAGAAAATTACAGGTAATTATCTTTGACGGTAAAAACGCTGTAATCAGCGGGCTACATGAAAAATTACTCTAATTATGGCTGCATTTAAGAGAATGGAAAAAAACCTTCTTGTGGATAAAAACCTTAAATTGTCCCCAATGTCTGCTTCAAATTGGATGGCACTGCAGCTGGAGGCTTTGTTCAGAATTGATCCTGGGGAGCTACGAACCCAAAGTTTCACAGTAGGAAGGGGGAAAAAAGAAAAGAAAACATTTTTCCTAATGTAACAATGCGAATGCTAGAAAATGACAAGACTGATCGGTTTTAAACCATTCTGAAGACTGACTGAGCGTGGAAGTTGCTCAACAAAAAAAGGAACGGGTATATTGGTAAGTAGTCTTTGCTTTGTGTCTAATTATAGTGACTGTCCTTTTGCACGACTGTATGTCGCTGTCATTATATGGAGCACTCTGAGTATCTCTATTGACTTCTGATAAATGGCTCAGTGGTTTCAAGGTTCATAATTTGAAGGATGCCCAGGTCTGTAGCCATTAATTCTCACAGTATGGGGCTTCCTGCTTGTATGACGAAAGGACTTTTCATTTTCATTATTTCTTTGCTTTCCACGAGATCGGAAGGATGTGTTTCTCCCAGGATAGTACATTTTCCTACCTCGCTAGCTTGCAGTGGGTTTTCAACATTAAGGAGTCAAAATTGTGCACTTTGCTTTCTGGGTCTGTTATTCTTTCCTCTTTTTAATTTTTTTAGTTGCTTCCAAAGGCAAATATAGTTGTACTATTTTGGCTGGGGAAAGGAGAATATTCAGATACAGTACTGGAAATGACTGGATGTTTAGAAGTTAACCCGGGAATAGGTTATAAGAATATTTCAAAAAATACAAAAGTGTGTATGAATCTCAAAAAAATAAAAAATAAAATGAAAGGCCAAGAAAACATTCACGGCTCATGTTAAGGTACCCAAGACAAAGGCTTGTGGTACAAGCTGACATCTCTTCAGGCACTTGATAAGTATGTATAGAACACCCCATATTAGGAAACAGAAATTATTTCAGGAGAGGTAGAAACATATATAATGGAAAGGGAGAAAGGGTGAAAAGGCAGAGACCCATGGAGAAATAGAGGACACTCCCAACATTTTGTGGCTTTTACTCCGTATATGAAAGACAAAAACATACAAAGTATATATACAACTAAAATTCAACAATATATACAGAAATGTTTCTTGATATAAACGTCCCTATTAGCTTAGTGAATGCCACTGTTCACCTAGGGAAAGGTGTCAAAGCAATAGAATGGTGATTTTGGTTGTTTCCTTGGTCTTTCTTGATTCAGAGTTTGGGGTGGGTTATGCAAAGAGCATCTTTCTTGTTGCTGTTGCTGTTTGTATTTAATTGAATCATTGTTCCTCGTCATTGCATTTAGATAAGACATGCAGTGTTTTCTTTGTGGCAATGTTCTAATTTGACAGCCAATTTTTCTTCTTTATTTAGAGAAGGGATAGTGGGGACTCTTCTTCTTCTTCTTCTTCTTCTTCTTCTTCTTCTTCTTCTTCTTCCTGCTTCTCTCAGTTTTGGATTGGTAAATAAAAATTCAGGAGTCCAAAATCTTTGTCTTTCATCACATAATGTCTTAAACTCATTAAACAAGTAAAAATGCTGCCATGTTTGTGCAGATTGTTCTGTGGGTGTAGAATGTCTGTTTTTAAAAAACAAAAAACAAAAACCGTCATTTTGATGGAGAGTCCCAAAGAAGAGGCTTCGGGCCTGGAACCCAAGGTGTGAGGGAAAATATCCTTACAGTGATGGGTTTCCAGAACACTGGCACAGAAGCCAGTCTCTGTCTCTCTCTCTGTCTCTCTCTGTCTCTCTCTGTCTCTCTCTGTCTCTCTCTCGTTCTCTCTCTCGTTCTCTCTCTCTCTCTCTCTCTCTCTCTCTCTCTCTTTCTCTCTGATAACAAAGTTAGTCATTAAGGTTACTAAAGAGAGGAGATTGCAAAAGGGGAGAGAAGGAGAAGAAAAAAAGGTGGAAAGAAATAAAGATGAAGAAAGATTAAAAGGGATGAAAACAAGAAAAGAAAAGGAGGAGAAAGAGACAGAAGAGAGAGAGAGAGAAAGAGAGAGAGAGAGAGAGAGAGAGAGAGAGAGAGAGAGAGAGAGAGAGAGACCCAGATCACAGAGATAGCTCCTCTGAGCTCATCTTTAGGCTGTTTGGCAGATGCAGGTGAGTCCTGGATCCTCCGTGCTTCCTTCAGAAGCCCCGAGGCTGTCCACTCAGACAAGTCACATCATTTGTGGTCTCTGCATGGTGTCCTGGTGTGGTGAGGAGTACCAGTGCGAATACCCAGGCATGTAGCTGTTGGGGGGCATACTGACGCCCTTGGCGGAGGCAGAAACGTCCCACACTGGAGGCAGAGCTGGAGAGCGTGGTGACAGGGCTGCTGAGCCCGGGAGAGGGTCACTCTCATGGGGGTTACTGCCCTGCTTCAGCAGTTTCTTAAACTTAGAGCGTTTATTCTGAAACCATATCTTCACCTGCAAGAAATGCAGCAATCATTAGGTCAGATAAACCGGCGTTTTTCAGTTTCATCCTAGGCTCAAGAAGCAATGTAAAAACAAACAAAACAACCCATTGCAATTCCAAGAAGCCCATCCCCAGCCCCCTCCCTCCACTTCTTTACAGACATCTCCATCCCTCCACTCTAGGCCTACTGGGTATCTTGTTAGGATACCTAGAGTCCTTGTGATTCTTGGGTTGGGTATTAAGGCATCAGCATACAATTATAAATAAATCAAATGAGATCAGTGGACCCAAATTTTATGGACATTTAAGTGGAGTAGATTTTGGATCACAATCATACAACTGAATTTGCCTCCTCCTATTCAGTTTTTATATTTACCAACCCCAAAGCCTGCAATGCTATGCATATCCAAGTAGCAAATGACTACAAATTGATTAAAGGCTGCATGTTCATAATTCAATAAAACCTTGAACATACCTGTGCGTAGTGTGCACTTGCCATGGGGTATGCCTGGGATATCTTTCTCCAGACATAAATATTCTTCCAGTCTTGCAGGCATTAAGAAAGGCATCATCCCCCATTCCCTACCCAGTATGTTGCTTAAGCAAACAGAGGTCATCAATCATCACATGATTGGGATAGCTACTAAAAGTCAAAGGCCTCTGAAAAACCACACGTGAATCAGAAATCTGTGTTGGCAGCTTATTTAGGTCAACAACCCATTTTTTTTTTGATGAAAGAAAATCTACGGTGCAGGTTTAGCTTCAAAATTCCTGAATCTATTTTTTCCAAGAATAATAGGAGTCACAGAGGATCTAGAGCCCTTGCATAGCAAACCTCAAATATTTTCAGTGGCAATATGTCAATAGAAACCAGACTGATGGAAAGGCGCTTAGGAACGTGGCCTGAAGACATCATTCTATATGGTCTTGGCAACTGTCTGTAAGGCCTGAAGTACCCCTGCAGCATGAAAGATGTTGAATGTCATAATAGGCCTCATCACCCCATACAGTTGGCCTTACTGATGGCTAGAGAGTACAGCCTGGTGCATTCACCTCTAGGCCCCTGTCTGTGAAATCTGAAATGTCCAGCACATCTTTCAAGTCATCAGGACGGTTATCTGTGGTGTCCCAGGTCATACTTTGGTAAATATTCTCTTTGTTTCTCAATTCTGTCAAGTTCTGTGCTTCATGGAGGTCCCTAAGCCTGCACTATTTGGTGCCAGGATGATTTAACCACTGAGCTTAAAGCAATCTTTAGCAAACCCTACCTTACCCATCCTGGAGTGAATGGCTTGCACATGGATGTCTTAATGAAGCCACTGGAAAATATGTCTAGTTAACTTTTGCTGTTGATCACAGCTCCCAAGTTTTCTTCCTACCTCAATGAGTTGAAATTCTTATTAGTTCACAGGGGCCACAAAAAGGGTCCCTAAGAAAGGGCCTTATTTTGCTTCCTAGCTGGATCCCCCCAACACACACACACACACACACACACACACACACACACACACACACACACACGTTTTTTTCATGTTATTCTGGTCTGGAATAGGATTTGATTGGGTACTTTTGTTCACCAAAAGATGCTAGGCTCAGCTGGGGTCGCAGAGGGTTGGTGTATATGCAAATCCAATCCAGTATTCAATACCATGTCATTTGTTCCAAACTGCGTGATCCCAGGAAAGTGCGCAACTGGAGCACAAGCATTTGTCATTTATCTCCTTCCATCCTTGGTTGACTAGGCCAAGAATTCCTCCTGATGTGCTCTCTGCACGATTTGCAAGCGGGGCCAGCATTTCAGGGATACTTGGGCTTCTCGGGAATTACCTGTGTTTGTGTCAGTCCTAAGGAAGCAGCCAGTTCGGCTCTCTCGGGAAGGGCCAGGTATTGAGTCTGCTGAAAGCGATGGTTTAAAGCCTGGAGCTGCAGGCTGGAATAAATGGTCCGAGGCTTCCGAATCTTTTTCCCCTTTCCGTTGAACCTGATTTCCCCGTTTTCGATCACTGTAGTTTTTTGTTGATCTGTAAGCAAATGACACAGAGGAGCGGTCACCCGTGAGGCCACAGCTGCCTTCCCCCTTTATGTGATAAGGCCTGGAAGGAGTTCCTCCAAGTTTAAGAAGGTTCCTCGTAGTATCCCCACTATACCCTGAACTCCCTGCGGCCGTGTGTCCTCAGAGGCTGTGGAAGCTTCCCTCTGACCGTGCCTCTAGGCCGAACAATGCATGCGTGGTAGTGGTCGAATCTAGGAAGCCCGCTGCTTAACAGCGGCGCTCCGCAGTAGCGGAGACAGCGCCGGCGGCTTTCCTGAGTCCGCGGCTCGGAGAGGCTTCTGCTTTGGGCGGAGAGCGGCTTTTTTGGCCTGGCTTTTTACAGTGCCTAAAGCTGTATCTGAGCCACCCTGGTGTTTACGTGGCCAGTTGGTTTTGTGTCATTCAGCTGCAAGTTTAGTGCTCTAAGTCCCTTCCGTGTGTTCGAAACGATTCTGCTCGCGTGGATCAAAACCCACAAACAAAACACAATCAGGAGCTCAGAGCAACCCTAGAGCAGGCTGCAACTCTCTAGACAACAGAGAGCTATCAACCCCAGGCCCTCTGCTTCGCCTCCAAGAACAAAGGAGCGGCCAAAGTACTATGGAAAACCTAGAGAGAGGGGGCTGGGTCAGGATGGGGGGCAGGGGACACCTCAAAGCTCTCAGGCGCAAGAAAAGGCCCACTGGTCATTAGTTTAACTGACTATCGGCCGCAACAGCTTCGCTCCAAGTCACCAAGGCGCACCAGGTGCCCCACGCAAAGTAGGCCACTGCTTGCCCAGCGTGGGGGTGGGAAGCCTAACCAGCTAGCTCTTCAGTCCTAGCCCAGAATTGTCCCCAGTCCCGACAAACGTTGATTACAGCGAGAGGGAAGGGGCAAGGCAGAGGGCGCGTAGAGACGGTGGGCTGGAGGGCGAAGGACCGTGGCGCGAGACTAGCGCACAGTCCGGGGGGCGCAGTGGGAACCGCCGCGCGCGCAGGAGGCAGGGGAGCCAGGCGGGCCGCAGGGCCAGCCAGCCAGCCAGGGGTCCACGGCGGCGGGAAGGGGCCGGGCCGGGAGAGGCCGGCAGGCAGGCGCCAGGAGATCCAGAGCGCACGGGGCCCGGCTGGGGGCGCGCAGGGCCGCCCGCAGGAGGGGGCCGGCAGAGGCCCCGGCGTGGAGGAAGTGAGCGGGGCGGGAGGGGTGGGAGGCAGTGGGGAGGCGGGAGAAGCTAGCTGCCTAAGCGGCCTCTCACCTGTGTCGTCCCCGCGCGTCTGGGCGGCCGCGCTGCTGTTGTGGTAGGACTGGAGGTAAGGGCTGTGCTGCGAGTGGCTCATGTAGGGGTAGGCGGCGAGCGATCGGTGGTTGTAGGAGTTGCCTCCGCCCGACGCGTAGGGCGAGCCGTGGTGGTGGTGCTGGTGGTGGTGATGGTGGGAGCCGGCCGGCCGCCGCCGCCGCCGCCGCCGAGTGCAAGCAGTGCAGAGGGTAATGCGCGCCTGCCATGGCCGGGGAGGTCTGCTGCGAGTGCGGCTGCGGCGGCGCGGCGTGGCGGCGGCGGCGGCTGCTGCTGTTGCTGCTGCTGCTGCTGCTGCTGCTGTTGCTGCTGCTGCTGCTGTTGCTGCTGTTGCTGCTGCCCGAACTCCATGAAGGCGGATTTGGACGAGTCCTGGCCTTCCAAGCCGTCAGCCATCGTAGTCATGGTCATCATCAAAACTTTGGGGGCTGGAGAAAGCCTTCTCCCGGGTTTCCTCCACCCTCCCCCACTTGGCTCGCGCCGCTCTCCCCTTTGCAGCCACCTTAGCTCTCGGGATCCTTGCAAATTTTTTTAAAAAAAAAATTAAAAAGGAGGGGGCGGAGGTGGTTCTCTTCCTCGCTCTTCTCTAATATATATATATTTAATATAAAGAGATATAGTGAGCAGGGCCTTGTTAACCCAAAGGGAGGAGGAAGGGGGAGGGATGGGAGAGGAGAGGGGGAGGGGGAATCTGCTCTCTTCTCCCCCCTTTCTTTCCCCCCTTGGTTTTTTTGGGGGCTGGTGCAGTTTAAGGCAGAGATTTTAAGGTGGATTCTGCGAAAGTTGCGCGTCTGCTTTCAGACTTGATGCAGTCGCCACGAGTCGAATGGTTTGTCTCCAAAGGGCAGCGCCTCCCTATTGGTCAGTCGCCCCCTGACGTCACAGGCGCACCGCTTCTACTGGCGTGTGCGCTGCTTGCGGAGTTCTTCTCCTACCTTAAGTAACTACAATATCAGCCCAGAGCTGCAACCTGGGTCTGCCTGGAGCTAAAGGGAAGCAGAGGTGGAGGGAGGCGCCCGGTAGGCTGCGGACGCATCCTGTCGAAGCTCCAAGCCCAGATCCTGGAACCCTTGTTTCCAGGATTGGAGACTTGGAACAGCGTGGTTGAAAGCTGATATCTTTCCATTCACTTGCACCCTTTCAGGCTGTCTGTGTACAGAAGCAGAGGCCCTAGTATTTAAAGCTAGACCCCCCCTTCACTTGACCTTACCCCTCCCTCAAGACCCCAACCCTACTCTACTCCCAAGGGATCGCCTTGTCTTGGTGTGTTTTCCTAGAAGTTCTTTATTGAAATCATAGAGGGAAGAAGACCCCACATCTGGGCTCCATCTCTTGGGGGGTAGTAAAGAATGAAAACTCAGACCTTGTTCTGGCGAGATTCCTCCTGTTTAGATCCTATTCCCTATATATTGACACACACACACACACACACCCTGCAAGGGAGGAGGAACACCTCTCAGCCCAGAACGCAGAAGTCTGCTATGAAAGGGAGTCGTTGGAGGGCTGACAGTAATGCATTTTTTTCCTATTGAAAACAGAAGCTACTGTAATGCTTTCAAATATATGCAAATGATACATGCGGTTAGTGGTTTGGCAAATCTTGATTACAATATAAACTACCCAAGTAAAAGTGCCTTCGTCCTAAATTTGTCTCTCGATTACAATTCCAATTGATTTTATTTTATTGTCAACATTGTTAATGATAAAAATAGAGTCGTTTTACAGTTATTTTTACTTTCTGGAAGGAGGCAATTAGAGTTCTAATCAGGAATACACAAAAATCTCCCATGATTAACTGCAGTACTTTGTTCAAATTGCTGCTATAAAATTCAGAACAATTTGCCTGTAATGATTATGGACTGGGTTTATTTTGGGAGGTGGAATAAAAGTGGATATAGCATAAATTATCCTCTAATTATACACCAGTGTCGCCTCAATTATCCTCTTATCAAAATGGTTGTCTAACTGCCGCATTTAGTTTCAATTCTCTCCTTTTTTTCTATAAAAAGAACTTCATACCTTGTTATTATTAATCCATTTATTATTTGCAAGGGGGTTTATATCCGCACATCCAGGTGGTAGAACCACTTCTGTTTCAAAGATGGACTGGGGAAAGACATTAAGTTTGGAGCAGCTCAGGGCTACGGATCTAGCCTTTCTCCCTCGGGTCTCCAGGCTCACTTAGGTCCAAGCTGCGGAGCAGGGACAGCGGAGCCCAGGCAGCCACGTTCAGGCCCAGCCACCAGGTAGGAGAACCAGATCCAGCTCTAGGCGCCGAGAAGGGCTAGCCAGGCCGCACCGGGGTCGGGTCCCGGGACCGCAGGTAGGCTCCGGGAACCCGCGCTATTAGACCATGTAGTTTGAGTGGGCGAAATCTGAGGACCCCATCTTACCCCCGAGCTCGGTGCCCACTTTCGGTGGGCTCAAGGACTAACTACGCGCTTTTGGTTACAAGGGGAAATGTGCGGGGTAGCAACCCTGTGTAGGGGTGTCTGGAGGTTGGAGGAACGAGTCGTCCTTTTGGAAAAACTACTGCACCTTACTCCGTCTGTAGCCCTTAGGATCCCTAGAATAGAGAATTTAGTGGCGCTGCTTGCCACTGGACCTCCAGAAAAGGGTGGTAGGAGACCTAGCTGCTCAATTTCCAGGTTGCGCCGCCGGGGTCGCCGACTGCAGTTTATGTTAATTGACTTTCTAGCTACCGGCCCCGGGTCTTCAGGAGCCGGAAGGCAAGTTTGCCTTTCCCCTTTCCCTTCTCTATTCTTGCCTTCTTTAATTTTATCAGAAGACCCGCAGGTTTTCTCCAGAGTTTCGCGGGCAGCTACATTTGCTCCCTCTTCCTTTGCCCAGCCAGCCACGCTTAACTTCTTGAGTCCCGGGAGCGGGTTCAGTAACTCCGAATTCATTTTTAAGTGACGTCCCTTGTTCCTTCCCTTTTAACAAGAGGTGCAGTTTAACACGCGAATCTGTAACGCGATCCGTGCGTTTACATATCGTCAGTGAATTAAAACAACAACATCTTCTAGGAAAATGAAAGATGGGCTGGGTGAGGAACTAACTGATGGGGTGCAGAAAGGGAAATCAGGGAAAGAGAAGCAACCCCCACCGGGTGGTGCACCCGGGCTGCTCGCCCAGCTCGTAATGTCCTCAAAGCCAGCAGGTAGACATGGCAGTTTTATTACTCTATACCCTGCAGCTTGCTGTTAACACGTTGAAGGCGTTACTCCGGTTTGCTTTTCTGTGTCTCTCCCTTAACTCTCGCAGGTGCAGCGCTTTGCCTACCGACTCCGCACAACTCTGATAGCTTCTGGAGCCGGGTGAAGGTGGTGGGGCCGGGAAAAGTCCCCTCACCACTTAAGCTCCAGATCCAAGGCGCGCAGCGTCTATTTGCAAAGGGATTTCCCCCTCGTTTGTTTAAAGTGTGAGGAAGCCAGGCAGGCTGGAATTGTCTGTTCAGGTGTCCTGTTTGGGCTCTTATCCCTTCCTCGGTAGGTAGAGGATAGAATCCCTTCATTCTTTTCCTGGGGTGCAAGTGTGCAGCTAGGGGGTTAGTTGTGTATGATGTACATTTTGCTGAGATTTGCTGGGTGAACCTGGCTGGGCTTTGAGCGAGTGCAGCGAGCAAGGGATCTCACCACACTGGCCAGCGGTGTCGGTGTGCTCATTCGGGGTAGACTTGGAGAAATGGCCATTCCACTTTCCCACTAGTACAATGTGTTATCTACCAGCAGCTAAGGTGCCGGTCCTTCGTACAGACTTTCTGGAGCCCAAGTCGCATTGCTCCAACTGAAGTTGGGCAGTTCCTTTCCTGGTCTCTCCCCGGATGTCTGGGCCAGCTTAGCTAACTCCGCAGCAGGCACTAGAAGTCACCCCTACTTTACCCTACTGCAACCTGCTGCCAGCCCTTTGGCTAGAGGCACAACTTTTCAGAGCCTTGAAAAAAGGCACACACCTCAGGGGCTCTCAGCCTCGGCGCCTCCCGAGCAGTGCAGGCTTCTTCTTCTTTGTCTAGCCCTCTGGGGAACCTCCGCCAACTCTTGCCAGTGGGAGGGGAAGGAGGGATAGTAGGGCTACCGGAGCCTTTATTATTCAAAATACAAGTAAACTTACAAATCAAATCTGAGGGCCTAAGCGGTTTTTTTTTAGGGCCTGTTACTGAAAGATAAGAATCATATTCATTAAAGTTTTAGGAAGGGGGTTTGGAGGCCTAAACTGCGTTTCACTTTTGATGGTGTTGAGGTGTTGAGATGTTGGAGCTATATCACTTCTGTCCAGGAGCAAGTAGAAAGAAAAACTAGCACGCCCCTGAATACCTCTGGCTTCTATCTTGCAGAAGTAGGTGTGTAAGAGTGGGCTCGTTGGATCTGGGAATTGCCCCAGGTTAGTTCTGGAGGTGTTTGCATACACATGCAGGGCTGAGAATGCCTGGATCTCCCAGAAACGTTTGCAGTCTCGGTGGGGGCTGTGGCAGTACATTCAAGCCATCCAGGACTTGGCTGGGTTTGGTTGCTAAGTTGGGCTCAGTTATCACGTTAATTCTAAAGAAATTAGACCTGGATAAATGGCCTTTGAATTCAAAGAAATAACTCGGTGTTGATTTACATAGCCACATTAAGAAACCCCTTCTCAATAGGAGACATTGGTGGAAAAAAAAAAAATTCCTGCTAGTTCTTTTTTTCCTCATTCAACATAAACTCTCTCTCTCTCTCTCTCTCTCTCTCTCTCTCTCTCTCTGTGTGTGTGTGTGTGTGTGTGTGTGTGTGTGTGTGTGTGTGCACGCGCGTGTGTAGTATATGTGTGCAAGGAAAGGGTATGTGATATTCTAGAGCTCAGGAACCTTCTTCCCTCCCCCAACACACACACCTGTAAAAGCTCCAGGGCAGGAGAGAAAACTACCCCTTTTCATTTGTTGACCCAGGCTAATGATGGAACCTTCAGGAATAGCCCAAAGAACCAGCCTAGACAAGAAAATGCTGAGACCTTGTAGGTATTTTCTCTATCAATAAAACTGTAGTGCCTATGTTAATATCTTTCTCTTCCAGGTTCCCCCATACCGAGCTTAAAAGTGGGTCTATTTATTACATGCCCCAAAGCAAGAGTCACTGAAGTTTGGGGACAAAACCCTTTCCTGATTTCCAAAAATGGGCACCTGGGAAACCACAACCCGAGACTGACCTCCAGGAGGCTTCACCAGGGTTTTCAAAGGTGTTTCATTTGAAGGATATCAACTAAGCAAGTCTCAACCTAGAGGCTTCAGTTATAGACTCTTTAAAACCTGTGATTTCCTGGTCTTAACGAGGTTCTCAGATTCAATGTCATCTCCCTGATTCTTGGACTCATTTCTGGATGTGTTTTCACCCAAAGCTTTCTTACTTGAGAGAACTGAGGGACAGCAAGGTTGAGAATAACTTTGTTCTCCCACCTCTTGGTTTGGGACTGCACCTGAAATCATGTTTGCCTGCCTTTTCTCCCTGTCTCTTCCTCCTTCCCGTCTTTCTCTTTTTCAGCCTTTGGCTTGTCTATTTCAGCAAACTTTGGACCCCAATTCTTAATACATAAACATTTTATTTTTCTCAGCCCAAGGGAGAAGAGGGTAGAATACCCTCTAATGCTTCCTTAAACAGTTTTAAACACAATAAATGCAGATGCTTGTCTTTTCAATACATAGGCTAAACCAAGGCTGACCTCTCTAGGCCCCATATTTTCCCCACTGGGAAGTGTAGCAGAGCAACGGAAGGAGCCTTAGACCTCAGCTTTTATTTACTGTCTTTGAAAAGCAGGACTCCTGACCATCGAAGGGTAAATGCAGTCCAGAGTGGCAGAGAACAAGCATCAACAGGAAATGGCAGACTATTTTTAGGCTTAATAAGGAGTTAATATAGCTGCCCAGTGTCTTCCGACATGCCTGGAAGCATCTCCTGCCTAATTCTTTCATCTCTTCGTCAGCAGTAACAATAATAAAGCCATAGCAAGCATCTCTGTGTGAAGAGAGAGCCAGCCTTGGCACAGCTCTTCAGGGAAACCTGGATGAAAAGCATCCTCTTTTATAATGGAAACACAAATGTAAGTGAAAATCTTTTTCATTGGTGAGAAAAAGAGGCATATTCTGTGACTGACCACCTTCCAATGTGTGTGTATGTGTATGTATATATATATATATATATGCATATATATACATATATGTATATATATTCCTATGACTTTTTATTTATCTGTTCACAGACACTTATTTTTTATTTTTGGAACATCTCAATAAATGGGAAGACAATTTACTGCTCATTCTTTCTGAATAAAATTTTCCCTAGAGGATCACAGATTTGCCAGCCCTTGGAAGTTAACGGTTGAAAAAAAAAAAAAAAACTCCAAATTGCTACTGTGCCAGTTCTCTTTTCTTTTGTTCAGAACCAGATTTCCTCTATGCGAGTCTAGGAGCAAGGAAACTGGTCCCTTTCTACCCTGGGAATAAAATGTTTTTCCCGTGTTTTCAATAATTTTATGCACAAAAATGTTGCTAGCCGTCTTCATGTCATCAAGTGTGGCTCTTTTCCTCGGAGACTCAAAGCCCTTGGTTCTTTTAAATACACTGAGAGATCGTGTCCATTTGGCAAGCTAGCATCTTACTTTGCTGTCTTTGGAAGGCAGAGAATACAGGAGCTTGCTTTATTTATTTATGAGTTAAGAATAGAGTGGGCAAATGAGGATGAGCGTGAACCTGCTTCTGTTGTAGATTTTCTTGTTCTTTGGGTACCACATCACTTTTTAGTTAGTTTCACAACAAATCAACAAAATTAAAACTAACAAAGACAGTCCTGTTTGCTGGCCCTGCAGTGGTGTGTATTTACTCTTGGAGTAAGGGGGTGGGGTGGAGGTGGGTGGGCTAGACCTGCCAAAGCAGACTTCCATTAGCTAGTCTTTTTTCTAGGTCCCCTCCCCCGATTCTTCAGCTTGCTTGTCTCTCATAAACTCCATATCACACTGACCACTTCCACAAGGTCGTAATAGAAAAACTCATCCAAAAATTACAAAGAGCCGCCACTCCCGAACAAGACGAGCTGTTCTTTAATGACAAGATTGTGAAGCTTAGAAGTGTTGGGCCCAACAATTAAAAAAAAGCAAGGGTAGCAATTCAGGATTCCAGTCGAGCAGTGCCATGTAGGCAGGCTGGCATCCCGGACTATCTGTGGGTCTGGGGTGAAGAAAGGGGCGAGGGGCAGAAGCCGAGAAGGCGGAACGCCCGCGCCCGCAGCTGGTTCCCACGCGCTGGCGTCTGCGGGAAGCCAGGGGCTGGATAATGGAATTCAGCAGGCAGGGATCCTCGGAGAGCCAGCCACTGTCTTGTACAGATTTGTAGAGAAACCCTCACTGTAATTAAAACCGTACAGTCAGATTAATTCAATGTGTTGCTCGGCAGCATTTTTAATAGTAAAAATCCGCTTTAAAATTGAATTAGGGTCGAATAAATTTTCTGCGAGACTCTCCGGATTTGCCAGCTTTCATTGAAGCCAGCTAGGGTGGATTTAGGCAGTGGCGCCCCTCCCTCCCCCAAGAGTTGGAGGTGGGGTATGGGTTAGAGGCGGGTGTTGATCAACAAGGGGGCCAGTTTGGTCGCTAGACTGGGCGGCAGGAGCCAGGGGGTCCTCACTGCCTGGGGCTAACCCTCTGATCTCAGGGGGCAATGCACAGACTTCTGACACCCAAGGCTTCCCCCAGTCTTCACTACCCTCTCTGCGAAGTTCTTGGCTCTGAGAGGTGAAGGGGGTAGGGAAGAAAGGGAGCCCTAACTGTATCTTGAAGCAATTTCTCAGTGTGTTTCCGCGTGTGCTGGAGGTTGGAGCCCTCTCAGGCCGCCTGAGTGGCAGACAAGAAAAAGTCCTGACTCCCCCACCTCCCACCCCCCCCCACCCCGCCTCACTTCTTGAAAATCTTCCAAAAATTAAGGGTAATATTTCAAGCATGCTGTCAAAATGTCTCCCAAGCTTTGATTTGGCTGGCCGCCCCCTCTCCTTCCCTTCCCAACCCCACCTCACATCCTTCGCTTTGCTTTTCACGTGGTTATGAAGTAGATGTTAGCATTGCGATGTTTTCCCCCTCTAAGGTTAGACACCTCAGAGCTGAGGACTTGCTTGAAGTTCCTGCAAGAAGTGCCTGAGCGCTAATGGGGAGGTACTCACTTGAATTAGGCCTGGGGTGGGAGAAATGGGGTGAGGAACTGGATCAGCTCTTTCTTGAAGCTAAAGGGGCTTTTAGGAGCCCCAAACAGCCCGAAGCTCCCAACCCCTCCTCCCAAAGATCGGGACACAGCACAGGCTTCTCGACATACACTTACACGAGAGCGCGCCGCTGGCGCAGACCTGGGTCGCAAATTCCCTAACAAGTTATTCACATCATCAGGCCTGGGAAAACAAAAACCTCTGTGGGTCCCTGTTCCTCAGGCAACAGCGCGCAGACGCTTTAATTGCTGCAAATTGTCACTCTGTCCCCTTTTCATTTTCTCACTCCTTCGTTTATTTTTAGTACACTTCAAATGCCTACACACTTTCCTAGTAAGGAGAGCAGAGCAATTATTGCCTTTGCCTTTAGGGCCTGCTTTGCCAATCACTGAATAGATAGATAGAGTAAACAGGGCGAAAAGCCAGGCGCGTTATTGGTCTTGCTTATTTCAGGTGGAGGGTGGTAAATAACTCTCCCTACCGCGTCACCCCTTCCCCCGCCTTCGGTTCTTGGGTACCAATTACCTGGAAGAAAGGAGCTGCGCACCCCTCCCTTGTGCTGCTCATCACATCGACTTCGCGCACACCAAGTTTAACTCTCAAATCCATCGGGTCCCGTCAGAATTGACTGGTTCCACAGAGACTTGTTGGGGGGTGGGGGGAATTCTATGGAGACCCGGATCTCAACTCTGCCGTTGAAAAGAAAGATACATCTTGAGAAGAAGAGGAGGCACCATCTCTGTCACCACCCCACCCCCCATGCTTGGAAGTAGGCCTTTTTCCTCCTAGAGCTATACAGGGTCATTGTACAAGCCCCCAAGAGATAATGATAAAGACACAATCCAGGCAGCCTTTCCAAACCAAGGCCTCCCTTTTAGATTGCCCTGGAGCAGTCCGGACACTGCCAGGATGACATTTATTGGTGTATTAGCTAGGAGGTCTTAAGAGAGAACCTTGTATTTCGAGATGTGTGCTGTCATGGGATTCTACTGAGTCCTGTATCAAACCTCAGGTCTTCTATCATCCTAGGTTGGGATGGGCAGGGAGGCAGGTGTATGTAGCCCTCTGCAGCCTAGGGGAGTATCCGGCATACTGTGGATGAATCCGAAACAAATCAGCGCGGGATTAACTTGTCTGTCTGCTGAATTGTCTCCAACTGGTAAAGCTGCATGGGTCGCACCTGCCAGGGCAGCTTCGGGTTACACGCTGGTGCTGAGCTACAGGCCTTGTCCCAGCTCCGGACAAGCTACCTGTCAGGGTGCCGGGGGTCCCTAGCTGGACATCTTAAAGGAGCACAGAGAATATAAAGTGCACTATTCTCTCACACACACCCATCCCCTCCTATTTCTTACTTCCTTTCTTTTTGTGAAAACATTTACAAGGAACCTAATTTCAGATTGTGGAAGTAAATTTCATGGTAGGATATATTTTACAAAACATGTAATCTTTTCAGGCCGGAAGACTTTTAATTAAAACCATACTTTGACAAGTTGAGTTTCAAAGCAAAGTCACACCAGCACGGAAGGCTAATTCATATTCAAGATATAGTCTGTAATTCAAGCTGTTTGAAAATGTGGGCCAGTTGGAACAAGGCTCTGCTGGGCTGGTTACCTGCCCAAGGGCCTGTGGACTCTAGAGTCTATAATGGAACAGAATAGAGCACCTACTTGTCTACCCTAGGTTGAGAGAGAGAGAGAGAGAGAGAGAGAGAGAGAGAGAGAGCAGACAGACAGTCCCTAGAGTACGTTTAAAGTCCTTAGAATAACTCCGGGGGGGGGGGGACCCTTGGGTACACCAGACTCCCAAGGAGAATAGTTCTCTTCCCTCATAGGGAAAACCTTTGAGTGGCTCCCATCTTCCTTGGTCCTGCTGACCAGTACTAGAGAAAATGAATTCCCCGTAGTACCCCATTCCTGATGACCCAAAACCTGTGGTGTGGTATTTGTCTGTCTAGCTGATTAATGGGTACAGCCCTCAGAGTCCTCATAGAAGAAACTCTGAATGGTACTGCATTTTTAAGCAATTGTCCTCAACAATCTACAGGAATTGGTCAAATCAGAGAGTTAGCTCCTTGTGGGAAGGAAATCTCTCTTCCCTCTCCCTTATCCTCTTTCCTCTCTGCTCTCTGTGCCCCCCTCCTCCTAACTCTGCCTAGAATGGGAAAGAATCTGTAGGTTTGTGGGGTTCAAGCTATGAGACAAGGAGATTTTGTAGGGCTGAGGTTGGAAGGGGAGGTCCCAGGAAATAGCAGTTTCAGAGAATGAAGCTGTGGCAGATGCTGGATTTTCTGATTCTGTCTTGGAGCCCACACCTCAAGGGTTCCTCTCCAGATGCCCAACCTACTGATGTAAAAGTCTACCTTAGAAGGAGGCCAGGCTGTGAATCTGAGACTTGTGTTGGGTTAATTATCCTTGAAATGCCAGGAAAATCTCTACATTTATCCCAGCCACCCACAGCCCTGGGAAACAAACAGGGCTGTGCTTCAATTGGTAGCAGTAAAATAATTGATTAGATGATAGGCTCTTTTTCTTCCCCTGTATTTCATTTCAAGCACACTATTATTTTCCTGTTTCTTAAAGGACAGATGCAAGTCTTTTACAAGAAGAACACCCCAAATCCAAGGTGTTCAAGGAATATTTTAGGCTAGGGCTGGAGCACGCATGCCAGGGCTTCAGTTCAGGGCTGGCCTTCTATGGCTGAAGTTAGCACTCTGGTCTTATTGGTCTGGCTTATCAAGAAAGTTTAATATTTTGCAAAGACAAGTGCAAAGCACAGTTGTGAAAGAAGATAGCTATTGCAGACAGAAGTTGCAAGAAGGCATTTCTAAAGACTGAATAGATTTCTCCTGTTTTGAAAATGGACATGACCATTGACTGAGAGACGTCATCCCTGTGCAGTCCTAACAGTGGCCACATAACAAATCAGATTGGATTTCTAAGAACAAGTAAGTCCTCAAAATAATCTTTTCATGCCTCCCATTTGGAAGGGTTGTAATCACACTTTAGTTCTGCCACACTTTTTTAAAAAAAGCATATTGTAATTGAAGGACTTAATTGAGGGTGGGGAAATCAGAGGCCCTGATAGCACTGTTTAAGCATCACACCCTGTAAGCTGACCATACACTACTGGGGACCTGACCAAGTTCACTTGAAGCTTGGAACTTGAGAGTTGTGCGGAAAGGGGAAGCTGTAAGTAATAATCCCCACCTGTTTTGATTGCAGCCTTAAGAAGAAGCAGGTTTCTTGTCATGGGCTATGAATCCCATTAGACAGGAGTGTTAGAGGCCCATCTTAGGCAGCAAATTCTGGAAGGAAAATATGATACGAAGACAATGAGGAAGTGGTCCATAATGGCCAGCAATGTCTACAGCCAGGGCAGGCAGCAGCATGGGTGTGCAGAAGGGGTGGACAGTAATGTTTCCCAGCTGGCCCACCCCTCTGTGGGAATCAACCTCACCGTCCCCAGGTTGGAAGCAGTCGGGAGAGGCCCAGACAGGGTGGAAATCATGCCACTTACGTACTTTTCTAGTCCTCTGCCTTTTTATAATTAGTCCCATTTCACAGATGTGAAAGCTAGCATATGGGTCTCAGCCCACATACCTCTTTGGTGTTTGTGCAAAGACGAGAGATGAAACACAGGTGTCCCAGCTTCCTATCTCCCTGGTAACCATGTGTGACTGGGGGCAGGGGTGGGGAAAGAGTGCTTTTGAGGCTACTTTTCTATGACAGGCACACGCAGGTAATGATTTTGTTTTTGTGAGGCTTATTTGGTCAATTAAGGAGATGTAAGTTTTCACATGACAGATGAGGCATCAATGGCCTAAGCCCCAGAGAAGGAAGACAGCAATCTCAGGCTTTCAGTCAGGCCTGTGAAATGCCTCCTCTCTTCTGACTAACTTTATCTCACATTCTGAATACTTTAACCCTTGCTTGTAGTAAATGTATTTATAGTTTAAAATGTGCCTCCCACAGAGATCTTCACTATCTAGAAGAGGATCAATACTAAAACAGGCTTTATTTTTAAAGTGGGTTTTAAAGGCCTATTGTGGGGGGAAATGAGATGTCAATGTGACCCCTAGGCTTAGGAAAAGTGGGATTCTATTGGTGGTAGCTCTAGGGCTGAGCAGGAGTTGGCTTGCAGGAGTTGGCTCACGTGTATACCTTTGCATGCAAATCCTAAGGCATGCGCTTTGTATCCCTTCAGTACCCACTTCCGTCTAGTAGTTGCGACCAAGGCTTCCAGATGCGCGCAATAATTGGGCTTCCTCGTTAAACAAAGGTTTCCCCAACCATCCAAGGTTCCCAGCCTCTAGAGCTACTCAAGTTTCTGCTCCCCACCTCCTGCTTTCCCCGTTTGAGCCAGCTTACTAACTTCTTCAAAGCCCCCCCCCCAATTTTAGGGTTCAGTGTATCTCTTTCCACCATCATTTCTTTTCTTTCGATTGGAAACCTTCTTTCCTGTTGGTTGTAGGCCCCCTCATTTGTATCTTATAGTGAGCTTAAACATATGGACACACACACACACACACACACACACACACACACACACACACACACACACACTCCCCACTTGCAACGGATCCATCTGACAGAAGGGTGTCAAAACCACTGTTCTCCTGCCTGAGAACCATTGCTGCCTATCCCCCTTTCCAACCTCCCAGGCAGTGTTGATTTAAGTTCAAAGCACAGGGCATTATGGGCCAAGAACTGGACAAGCACTATGGGTGGTCACCAGCCAAACGCACTCCCTGCAAGCAAAAATTGGGGCTGCTAAGAAGGCTGTCTGAAGCCAGCCGCCCCCTATGGGAGCATGGATGATGCTCTTAGTCCCCTATGTTGATAAATGCCACCTGGGGTGTCCAAGACCCTTCAACATAGGTACAAAGACTTCAGAGATCCTTCGTCAGGGGTAGGGGAATGGTCTTTTCCAGAAAGGCACATCGTAGGCAAGAAATAGCCACTAGTGCGTTCGAAGCCTCCTGCGGGAACTCTTGGGGTTTCTGATGGAGCTGGCGAACCCGCAGCTGCGTGGGGACCTGGACTGTGCCCACATGTACTTCCGGCCTCTCCCCTCTTTCTTTCTGGGAGACGCAGGTAGCGCTCCTCCTGCAGTCAGTGACTCTCGGCTTACCTGCAGAGCCAACGCATTTGTGTTTTTCTTCCAGAAACCTCCTGCCCCTGAATCCCCCTTCCCCTCACCCAGCCTTCACCAGAAGGGCGAGATAGGGATTTGATTCTCTGATATGACACAAATAATTGTTGCATCATGTAACTTCCTACATCTTGGTTTTAATTTTCACTGAACCAAACAAAGATATTTGCAATTTTAAAATAAGCACTCGATTTAATAAATGGGAACATTGTACAGGGAAGACTACGTGCCCCCGCCGCCCCCTTGAGCAGACGTTATTAGCTCTGACAGCATGCCGCTCAGGTTTGCTAGAGGATTTTGTAAAGGGATGACAGACAGGAAGGCCAGCAATCATGGACTCCTTGGCTGAAGCTTTTTTTTTTCTTTCTTTTCTTTTTTTTTTTTTTATCAGAATGTTCTGTTCGATGCCATTTATCCTTGATGATAGAAAATTGCGCTGTTGCCAGGACGCTGCCGCCGCCGCCGAAATAGAGGGCAGGAGCCGCGTTTCCATTTTCCGGCTTGAAAGCTATTCAAATGAATTTGCAGAGTGGGGGGAAAGTCTAGCGATAAACAAATGAGAATAAATCGAGTTCCCCTTTCCATTCTCTCCTTTAAATGGGTAGTTCTTCATTTCCCATAGAAAGAGTTTTGTTCATCAGTGTTTAGGAATACCTAGGAGATCATGGAAGCCAAAGCAGGATTTATTTTGATACTCTTTAAGTGACTAACTGGGTAAACATTTAAAAAGAAGTGTGTGTCTAAATATATATGAAGTATAAGAATTATACATACATAAATCACATACGTATTGATCTTCACACAATTCCAACTCCAATGTTAGGTAAACCCTGTAACAGTTAGGGAGAACATAATTTGCAAGCAATACTACTTGGCATGCATATGGACTTCTTTCTAGTCAACATCTATGAATGTTGGACAGGAAAACAATTTAGAGCACTCTCCACCTTGTTTCGTATCTCAGGATGCTTTGCTTTTGGGGGGGGCTTGGTACGACTTAAACGTTTTCTTCTCTAAATAAAGTTCACTAAATAAAAGTCACTGTTATGTATTTTTTTAGTTAATTTTTCCAAATGCATCTTTCTGTATAGTCTTTTTCTAAGTTGGAAACTGCAAGTTGAAAGAATTGGTTTTAAAAAATTAGTGGGCTATGCCTCTAAATCTATAACAAAGAGACTAAAAATGCAGGTCTTGCCTTTAAATTTTGGATGCTTTGCTACTTTCTAAAGATCACATACTGGAACTCAAGGAATCACTGTGAAAATGGGGCATTTTAAAAAATGAAAATTTAAGAAACACAACCCTCAACCTGCCTCTCTCTCCTCCTCCCACTTCATCCCTTTTCCTCCTCCTCCATGAGGGGTGCCAGGATTAAAACAAAACAAAACAAAACAAAAACTTCCATTGAATTCCACCTCTGATATTTTTCAGTAAGATAGGAGGTTAGAAAATTTCCAGCAATATAAAGACCTTTAAAATGCAAAAGCTAATAATATGTTATTAAGAAACAAAGCTCACATTTTATATCTTATTTCAAAAATATGAGCTCCTTCTGTCTCCCAGACTACTGTGTTTTTAGGTACACAGTTGTTTCTAGTGATGAGCCAAAGTTGAGCCAATCAGACCTGCACAAAGAGAAAAATAAAAAAAGATAATAATGGTGTTTTGAACCATCCAGCAGGGTGTTGCAGACAGCTGTGATGTCTAGTTACAGATCGCAGAACAATTTAAGTTTAGCTAAAAGAAATTCCCTTTTAAAATGTTAGCATAATAATGAGAAAAGTATGCTGCCAGGTAAGCCAAATAAAACTAGGAACTGGCCTTATAAAGTCGAAAGAGCTTGCATTTATTGTAGGGAAAACCAACTGGAGGTGACTAGAGAGTGTTTAGGCACGTGGAGTCCCACTCCCTAGTTTATGGCTTGAGAATTGTGTTCTGCATGAAGAGTCCCACTTGACAGGAGTTTTCTTGCCTGAGACAACTCAAAAGGTTCTTTGAAAGAGAATTTCTCCTTCAGAGACTAGTTTGGGGCTTGCAGAGGAAATCTGGTTCAGAGGATACTTCAGAACCTGGTACTCCTTTTGTAACTAGGAAGATACTCCAAGCTCTTAGGGGACTCTCAGGAAGGACATTCAGTAGGAGGCAAAACCTCCTAGAATGCCTAGGTTGGGCCTCTTGTCTCAGGGGGTCATGCCGATTCTGGGAAATCTTCCCTTTAAGACACTTTCTAGGCTTTGGCTGTTTTTAGTGCCTGGTCTCCAACTGGGAGGAGGTGGAAAGTGGTTGACGGGAAGACCAGGCCTTGGATTGCTAACTAAAAGGAGCTTGGAGGAGGCAGGGTTCCGCTGTTGGAATGGAGCCAGACTTTGGCCCCTCTTGTTATGTGAGTGTCTTGGAGCATATAGGTAGGCCAGCAGACTTGCAGAAAAGTTGAGTACAGGAACTGTGTAGCTGAGACCATGTGATGACTTCCTAGGCTTACAGACACTGACCCCTCCCGGTTCCCATGGTCCTACTTTGCAGGGGGAGTAGAGAGTCCACTTATAACTGCTTGTTTGAGCTACACTGTGGTGCGCCCTCTTCCAGGTAACACAGCTAACATCAGTCAAGCTTGGAGGAGGGAAGTGCTCCCCACCCCCATCCCTAAGGGGTGTGTAAGCTAAGCATTACAAATGAAAATTTTTCTTCACCTTCTGACATCCCAGGAATATGGACTTGGCTTTTTCTTCAACAAAAGAACACACAATTGTGAAAGGCTGCAGAACCACTCACCCTTTAGGGGTTCCAGTATCCAGGAATGTCCCATGTGGTGGAAACACAAAAGCTCAACATTTTGATATTTTAAGAGATTTTCTCCCCTTTTAAATCCTTCTTGTAAATGCCTGGTTGTAGCAACGTGAAAGTGCTTTCCTGTGAAAACATGCAGCAGGGTTCCCCCTCCTTTTCATGGTCACTAGCAGCGGCAAAAAACATTCCAAATGAGCTAGAAGGTCATTATGGAGACTATTAAGACATTCGGGGTCGGCCTCCTCAACTAGCCAAAGTCTTGCCCTAGAAAAGGAGAAAAGAAAAAGCAACTGTGCTGAAAGGTACTTTAAGTTATGTATTCCCCTCCCAAATTCCAAATAACTTTTCACAATTAGCCAACCCTTATGCTGTTAACCTACCCAGTCAAGCTTTGCTTCCCCTGTGTTCTGGGACTGCATTTGTACTTCTGCCTAACTCTCCAGATTTGAGGTGTGCGGTACAAACAGTAAAGAGTTACACTAACCGTGCTTTGATCTCAGGAAGGCAGATCGTAGCAGACTTCAGGTCATCATTCCAGCTCTGTTGGAAAGAGGAGCCTCATTTATTTTCCTTCCTCCTTCCCTCCCTCCCTACGTCCCTCCCTCCCTCCCTCCCTCCCCCTCTCTCCCTCCCTCCCTCCCTCCCTTCCTTCGTGATATCTTGCTTGAATTTAGAACATCCACACCCAGTTGACAAACTCCAAAGTATGAATATGACTATGATCAAATTGCAATGTAAAAGCAGGGCAATTAACCCTGAATGGAGCCACTTTTTTGTCTTACAGACCTAGCTAGAGACCTTACATGTCCCAAACACAACTGCCACAGGAAATTATTGCCTGAAAATGAAGAGTTGTATTATCTTTCTTTGTTTTTTAACCCCTAAATCCTGGAAGCACAGAACAAGGGTAGCTAATCTGAGATAATTTAAGACTTAAAGATTAGAAAACTAAATTGACAATTTCAAATTTCAAGTCTGAGTGCTTTGGCTAAGCATGCTTAGGAGATGACAGACGTGTTAAAAGAACTGCCAAAAAATAGACTTAATAAAACTAACAAGTGTTATTTTCTGTGTGTATGGCTTTGAAAGATATGATTGTTACAAAACTCATTCAATCCAAATGTGTCCCTAAATGAACAACTACAGGAGTATTTTATATGACCTGATATATTTATACACACAATATAGTATTTCACTGTGCTTGTGTGTGTACACAGGCAAATTCTATAGCATGTTTCAAACCAGATCATTCACACAATACACACACACACACACACACACACACACACACACACACACACACACACACACACAATCAGTTTATATAAGTAAATATGGCTGAGCTACACATGCACTCAGGTGATGTAGATACATAATCATAAGCATTTGAACTAGCTACATATCCTAACCCTCATTTCCTAATTTCTGTCACCACTTCAGTATTCTGTTGAGACTGCTTATAAAGTGGTAGCTACCCCAAGCTTCCTTTGGAGTTTGCAGCATGGAAGGAACTTATGCAGATATTTGAATTTGTTCAAAAAAAAAAAAAAGAGGTTCCTCTGCAAATCCTCATTATTAAAGTTGGTTTTTATCTAACCGCAACAGGCTAGCCTTGACGACAGCCCAAATCACTAACAGCCAAGCTACCTAAACCCTTTTACAAGCAGGACAAAATACATTAAATTGCTGTGAATCAAACATGCTCTTTTGAGATGGCTTTGCCCACTGGTTAGGGAACAAAGCTTGGAAAGCCATCTAAAGTGGAGAGTGGGAATTCAGGGAGGAAGAAAGCAGAAGGAAGAGAACAGTGCTCATAGCTACTTAGGCAGAGGAATCTTTTGTTGCCCTGGCGAGTGTCATGTCCAGGTGCAGTGTTTGCTCTCATCTCATCCCCTCCCTTTTCTGGACCCAGTCTTCTAAATCTGGCTCCAGAGAACTTGCAGTAGACACTATCAAGATACTCCTTTATAAGGTGCTGGGACATTTTGTTTGAACATAGAGACAAAAGTGTTTTGGTGAGCATCACAGGAATGGATTTGGGTGATGTTTAGCTGAGAATATCTTGATATGTGACCTGACTGCATCACTGTCTTAACTTATAGCTTAGCATAGCTCTGAGTTCACTTTCTGACTTGGCTTTACACAAAACTCGAAACTAAGACTTTCTCCAGGAAAAAGCAACAAATGTTGGTTACTTGTTGGTCATTAAACCTGGCAATAAACATTCCACCTTAATTATATTTAGAGTTTTGTTTGAAATGGCAATCTTTTCATCGCCCCCATCTCAACCAGGATCCCAAGAGTCTAGCATGCCTCTTGTGTGTGAGAAGAAAGAATAGACCTCCTTGTCTTTTTAATTAACGTTTATACAGCTTGTAGAAAGTAGTAATTTTCTAGAAAATTAAATCATTTTAGATCAGTGTAGTTCCACCCTTCTGCCTTTTACATGGTTCTAAGCAAATCTTGCCCTTTAAAAACCATCAATTATGAAGCAAAGATTGCTGAAGAATTCTGAACTGACAATATCAAGGTTTAGGAATCTGATGCTGCTTTATGAGAGCAGACACAGCAATGGAGTCCACCATGTTTGTGTGGTATGACCAACATGCCGGCTTCTGTAGGGGGTATAAAAAATGTATCCACCTGGGAACAAGATCACTTCCATTCCTGGAAATCACATCACTGTTGCTGCTGTCTTTTCTGAGAGTTGTGATTCATATGGATAAAAGGCTCTCAATCTCCTCCTACCTCCCTTCCAAAATATTTATTCATTTTTAGGTGTATGAGTGTTTTGTCTGAATGTATATATGTGTGTGCATGCATCTTGTGCCTGTCTGGTGCCATCACATCTCCCTAGAACCGTGCCCACTGTGTCCCCTGGAACTGGAGCGATAGATGGTTGTGAGCTGTGGTGTAGAAGTTACAAACTGAACCTGGTCCCCTGTGAGAGCAGTAAATGCTCTGAATCGCTAAGCCACATCTCCACCTCCAGAAAGTACTTTCGAGTTAATCACTTTCCTAACAAAGTTGGGAACCAAAAATTTAGCTAGAGGTAATTGAGTATTGATCCAGAGGGCTAAAAAAATTGCCAAAGAATGGAAGTCATTTCTCTAAAGACAAGAACCTATTAATGCTGACTTTTAGGGGAGTTGCCTCAATTTCCCTTATTTCTTTTTTTCTGGTTTCTACACAGAGACTGGGTTTCTCTGTGTAGCCCTGGCTGTCCTGGAACGCACTCTGTAGACCAGGTTGACCTGGAACTCAGAGATTAACCTGCCTCTGCCTTCCAAGTGCTGGATTAAAGGCTCCAGTCAAGTTGGCTAAATTTCTTAGTTTCTTCCTGTTGCCTCTGGAGGAAAGACAAACCCCTTTTTCTGGGAGGCAATAGAGTCTTCTGAGCAGTATGGGCTCTGGAGCCCAACTGTTAGGTGACACTGAACAACACGTTATGTTACTTTCTCGAGCCAGTTTCCTTTTAGAACAATTGGAAAACTGACAATTGGAATGGAACCAAGTGACACTGTGACTGTAAAGTGAGACAAGACCAATGCCTGGAAAGGGCTTAGCGAAGTGTGCTGTGGAAAGGGAATGTTCAGGGGGTCCAAGACAAGCTTAACATCACCATCAAATTCGCTTCTACCAAGACATTTTGGTTTCTGCCTAGGAAGCCTCTCTGCCTCACTGGCCACTTGTCTAACCTCTGCAACTTAGTTCAAGCCTTCAAACTCCTCCCTGATACTTAAAATTAAGTCCGACTTTCATGCCTGTCTGGTCCCCATTGCTTGCTTCCTCCATAGAATTTCCCAGGTTTTATTGTAATTATTGCTTTCTTTGTCTCCTTCCCTGGAATAGAAATGACAACATTTATCTCTTTTAGAGCTCACAACTGAGTCTGATGAGCAGTAAACACTGTGAAACATCCAGTCTTTCACTTTCTGCTCTGCATGTATTTATAAGTCAGTTGCAATTGGGTGGATTCTTCTAAATTTAATTTTCTCTCCATAGAAGATGCCATCAATTCTTTAGGGAGATGAGTGAATGGAACACATTATTCCCATAAGGAACTTTGTGAAAGTGTTTTGATCGTGCCTCTGTAGTAAGACGATGTTTTCAGAACAAACTCTCTTTGGGGAATTTGCTAGTTAATTGAAGACCTCATGGACTAGTTGGGTTACCTATCCACTCCTTGGACACATGATTCAGATGCATGGTGATTACACTGATCTGTATGTATATTAGTAGCTACATTTTGGCCTCACAATGCCCTGGCCAAGCAAGCTTCCAATGAATCTGGTTAAATCATAGCCAAAGCCTTGAATGAAGGTCCTATGTATTTGTGAAAGTTGTTCCTAGAAAAATTCCCCCTCCCACTGCCCAAGTTTTATAGTACCAGTGGCAGGGAAACTCACTATGTAGCTTAGATTGACTTGAAGTCTTGCCTCTGCTCCTGAGTGTGGGGATTACAGGTGTGGGACACCATAGTCATTTCAAAAGGCGATTATTTAAATTTCCCCCATTGGCTCCTCCAGTTGGGTAACTCCAACAGAAGTTCAGGCAAGCTTCATTATTATAGAAGTCTCATTTGAGGGCAGAGCAGGAAAACATATGTATGTGCAAATTGTAGACAACTAGGTGGGCATGGTGGCTAATGCCTGTAACCCTAGCACTGTGGTGGTTGAGGCAGGAGGATTGTCAAATGTTTGAAGGCATCCTAGACTACATAGCGAATTCCAGGCCGGCTAGGGTTCCACTGTTTAGACCTTGTCTCAAAACCAAACCAAAGCAATTCAAAACAGAAACAAAATCATGGAATGTTGTTATCTACCGTACAGGTCACATTTCTACAAGCTAGGACAAAGGCTCTTCATCTGAGATTCACAACTGGTCTACTTCATAAATAGGCCAGAACTCTTGGTAATTATTTTATTAAGCACCAGAAACAGTGGATACTGGAGTGTTTAAAAGCAGTTTGTTTTCTTAAGAAGATTAATCACCCCCTGCAAGGCTAATTTAATTAGATTGTAAACTCTCTTTCTTCCTCCAAAGGAACAGTTAAACCAATGCCCCATCTTGGATGATTAAGTGTGTCAAAGGCATAAGGTCTACATTATAAGGTTTCAGAATAACTTATAAATCTTTGCATCCAGTGGTAAAAGGGATGATTCCTTCTGTTCTGGTCATACACATTACAACAAATGCTTATAATGTTCCTCCAAGAAGAAAAGAAAGCAACATAAAATTATAAAATAGGAAGAAATTTCATTTCCTTATGAGAAAGTAGGATTTCCATTGTCATTGAAGAGGTCTTGGTTTTCTTAGACTGAAGAGTAAAGAAGGTGTTTGGTTTGGTTTCGTAGCCAAAGATTGGGCCTCACATGAATCTTCAGAACGAGTATGGGGAGGGTCTATTTTCTTGCTTTCATCTGAGGCACTCCTAATCCATCACAGAGCCATCTTACTTTACTACCCCAGATAGCTAGCCCTACACTCCCATGTTCCCATGAGGCATTTGGGCTCTAGAAAGGAAGGGAACAGTCAAACAGGAATCCTTTTTTGAACTGCCATCTGGGATCCTAAGATTAAGAATGCTCAGTAGTAAGAAAAACAGTGAGTTTTGCCACACCTGTGGATTTTCGTTTCTATCACTTCTTTGGTGTCGCTTCTTATTTATTTTTACTCTGTGCTTTTCTATGAATTATTTGAAGTAGGTTTAATAGCAGACATGTAATAAGAAACAAACACTGCACTCTGCCTACTCTCATTTCAGATTCAAGCTATGGAGCTACTCTCAGCAGGCTGACCAAGGCATTTCTGCCAAAGAAATATTCACTAGTGAGTTTTGTTATTAACTCAACAACATGCATAAAACCCTCTGCACCTTTTCTTCCCCATGTAGACAATTGGTCCAGGAAAGGACAATCTTCTTACCTAAGAGTTAGTTTTTGTCATATAAATACGGCCTACCTGGTCCATCTCAAAAACCTGCTGAAGACAATCAAAACAAAACAAGCATCTGTAGCCCTCCCTTGGCAGCCTACCCCCCTGTGGTTACTGAAAAGTATAGTGTGAAAAGGTTTTATTGTTTCTGATTGGACCTCCCAAGCTTGTTTCTGAATTTTTATGCCTGACTACCAAGAAAAAAAAAAAAAACCCAAAAAAACAAAACAAAAAAAACCTCCAAGAAAAATACAGCTCAAACCACTACATTTTGCTTTCTTTCAAGTTCAAAACTTACAAAAACCACCACATTTTGTATGGTTTCCACCCCAAACTGTAAGTTGGCATGTGATGTTGCTAGATGCCTCTACAAAACATGTACCAACCTTGACAACATTTTGGTGAACTTGGCAGTGACTTGGAATGTAGGTGCTACAGGCTGAATTCTTAGCAATAGTTTATTTATTGTCCCACTGAGCTGTCCCACCACCCAGCTTGGAACATGGGGCCATGTTGTCGTCTTGGTAGTCATTTTTACTTCTCTTCTGACATCGAATTCATATTGGCTTTGTCTTGGACCTTTTCCAGCTCTCTTGCATGTATCATTCCCTCAGGCTGCTCGCTTTGAGATGAGTGAGATTCATCTTAAAAAATTCATAGGACACTAGATTCTTCTGGGCAGGTATGGTATCTGCTAACAGTTTAGAGTTTCAGACAAAAATGTAGACTTTGTATCTTCATTTCCTAGTAGCTCCCACATAGCAGATGTTCAGCAAGCACTGACCAAAAATCAGTACATGGAACAACTAGATATATATTTTTGTATCATTAGATGCCCATAAGAGCTGGCTCACTTTGTAGATAATATAATCTCAGGCCCCTCACTGCTGTTTTGTTGTTGCTGCTTTGTTTTGTTTTTGGTCCGTTTGTTTTTAGGGATAGGGTTTGTCTATGTAGCCCTGGCTGTCCTGGAATTCTCTATGTAGACCAGGCTGGCCTCAAACTCAGAGATCTGCGTGTCTCTGTCTCCCAAGTGCTGGGATTAAAGGTGTGCACACCTTCTTGTGATTGCTGCTTTTTGCAGGAGATTGGAGCAGTCGTAGTCTGGGATTTTTCATCCTGATTTTACATGTGGCTATTATGTAGCAGAGTATCCAAGCGATCAGGGAGGGTTACTGTTGTCAACAGTCCTGAAACTCAGTGGCAGGGGACCTTGAAGTGGATGGGAGGATCATTACTCAGATCTTGCGCTTATTCTTTGCTCACCAGAAGTGGGAACTCCTTTGGTAACTGCCAATAGGAGGCTCCTGGGTGCTGGGAGGAGACATAATGATAGCAATTTGGGTCAGCTGGAATCTTTCAGTCCTAATGTCCCAAAGTCATCAGCATGACAATTCTTAGGGTCTCAGTGGAGAAAACTGTTACAAACACACACACACACACACACACACACACACACACACACACACACACACACACACGCTTGATTATCAATTACATTTATAATTGCTACTACTATAAAATTGAATGTTCTTATTCTAAGAGCTAGGAACCATTTGACTTGAAGGTACCATTGACTCTGTCTTCATTGATTACATTGTTTTCTTTACAAAGTCCTCAAAACTTTCCTGGTACTTTGTTATGCTTCCCCTTGGCCTAAGTCCATATACCTCAGAAAAATGATTCATGGGTAATTCAGCAGTAGGTGGATGATATTAACACATCCTGTGTTAACATTTGTCTGTTTGGAGCTGTGACTGAAGTCATGGTGGATACATTTTTCAGTGTCTTCTCTAAAAACAAACAAAAAACCCACAAAAAAACATTTATCTATCTATCTATCTATCTATCTATCTATCTATCTATCTACCTATTTCTTTCTTTCTTTATTTATTTATATAAGTGTGATGTGTTGTAGGTGTGTGTCCCATGGTGTACATGCAGAGGTCAAAGGGTAGTTTCCTGGAGTCATCTCTCCTTCCACCCTTAGATGGATGGGTTCTGGGGAATCAAACCCAGGTCAGCAGGATAGCACAGGAAGTCTTTACTTGCTGACTCACCTTGCATCACCCCTTGCTTTTCATCCGTTGGTTGCCCCTGAAAGAGGAGGGAGATACTTTTCCCCTGAGAAGAGTCAGCTCTGGGGAAGACTGAGCCAAGAATGCGCATTCACTTGCCCGCCCCCTCCAATTCTGTTTTGAAAGTGGATTATCTCTGCCACTTGCTTATCTGATTTCTTCAATCTACTTTTGGCCTCAGGCACCTTGACAGAGAAGGTAAACTATGTGCCTCCTGCTACCGAATTCTATTCCTTAACCAAACAAGGTCAGAGATCCTTAAAGTCCTATCCAGGAAGAATGTTGTCAAAAGTTTGGGTTTTCTATACAATTTGGCTAGACATGTGAAGAGGCAGCTTTATCTGCTATAGAATTCTGGATCTGTCTCTTTAGTAGCTGGAATTAAGTTATTCTACCCTTCCAAGTTTCACTTGTATAGTATGTAAAGGAGAGATAATTATAGTCCCTACTTTGTAGGCTGGTTGTTAGGGTTAAGTGACCTATTACACAGAGTGCAGTCCCAAGTGTAGGAAGTGTTCAACAAATGACAGTCATTATTGATTGTTCATATCAAAGCCTAGAACAGAAGGTTTTCTTTTTAAGCAGAATCTCTGAATGTTTCTTTAACAAACACCATTAGATAGCTTAGAATGTATGCATGGAAACAGTGATGAGAACTGTGACAGCAATGTCCCTACACCTGGCTGGTCACATTCCTGGGTTCTCCTCTGAATGTCCAGGTTCTGGTTTAACCAGAAGTTGGGACTTGGAATTAGGACATTCTGGCACCTTCTAACAATGTGGCCAGGACTAGAGCTAGGTAGAAGATGAGGGAAGCCTGCCTGGTGTCAACTCAAATTGTCTCTGACCTTCCCAGCTGCCCCTCCTACCGAACTTCCTAGGGATGCTTTTAGAGGGCATGAGCTTCCAGCACTGTGCAGATGGTGGCTGTGCTTACTGCCTGAGGCCTTGCTGGGTTCCTGGCCCTGCCCCCAAACTTCCAGTGCTCTTCTGGCTCAACCAGAAGTTCAGGTGTGAGGTGGGTCTGGCGGTATGTGTTGGCCTGGAAGAGTGGGTGGGGTACAATGGAAAACACTTGAGCAATGAATGAAGAGGCCCTGGGGATGTGTGTGTGTGTGTGTGTGTGTGTGTGTGTGTGTGTGTGTGTGTGCTGGTGATGTTGTTTTGGTTTTGTAAATGGGATTTTATTTCATAGCATTATCCAACTTCTATGTACTTTAAAACTTTTCAGCGGATTCTGTCCCTCCAGGAGAGTGAGGATAAGTTGTGGGGAAGGATGGGAGGAACTCCAAGGGGCTCTCCTCCAGCAGTCTCTCTCCTCCATTGTCTTTTTCATTTAAGCCTGTCTAGAATGTGCAGCTGTTTCTGGCTCTCACAGGAACGGAAGCTGCGAATCATAGGTTGAGAAGCTCCGAAGTTCTTATCTTTTAATGGTCACTTGCTCTCTGGAGCCTGTCCTCTTTGTTTAAAACCATCCTTTTTCCTTAGAGTGTAGAAAATAAGAGCTTTAAATTGGTATTCAAGGCATGGGGGAGGGTAAAGTTCAGATGAAAATGAAGGAGGGAAAGCCTGGCTATAAAGGAAAGATCATGGAGAAAGAGGGAAGTGAGGAAGAGTTAGCCCCTAAGTTGCAAACAGGAATCTCAAATCAATGCAGGGCAGATAGTGTCGTTTCTTCTAAATTTCATAAAGTACTTGCTGAGAGTGAAAGGGAAATGGGAAGGGTATGCAAAATGGAGAAGGAAACTGTTGGTCAACTGTGTGTTGGAACTCTGTCCCTGGGACTCATGCAGACAAATCGGAAGAGTTCATATTATCTCTACATATTGGCAAAATGACTACTCCTTTGCTAATATTGCTATTTTAAATTCCAGGTCCATTTATTGGTGACGGCTGTAAAGTTGTTTTACACATATGAATTCCATCTGTGGATTTGCTGTTAAACAGGCTTTATTTTTCTACCATTACTTTAGTTTAACTTGCTTGCTTAATTTTTAGTACATTGACAAGATATACTAATTCTAGGTATGTCAAAGCAAATCAAAGAAGGGATTGTTGTTATGTATGGAAGTTATAAATCAAGGCGGAAACTTCCAGAATACACAAAGCCAATGAACTGAAGTCATCATTAAGAAAATTGTGTTTCCTTTTACAGATTGGTGTTTATATTGTACATGTGGTAAACTTTCTAAATGCTGTGGCAGCAGGGAAAACTGCTTCAGAAAGTCTCCCAGTCCTCTACCCCAGCATGATGGTCCCCCAGAGCCAGAGCCACCCCCCCCCACTTCAGTACCAGAACAGGGATACCAATGTTTCTCACGTCAAACCACACTGCGATGGAGAATAATGGGGGGGGGGGGTTCTCAGAACAAAATGTTTGTTTTGCTTCTTAACGTATTCAGCATCTGCATTGCCCAGATGGCAACCTGACTTAGAAATCAACTTGGATTTTTCTCCTGCCACTCAGGGTCCTGATAACTGTGATTACATTTCTTTGTCCCTTGCTCCATTAGTTGACTGGTTCTTCCTCGTCCTGCCCCAACATTACCTGGGTGTTCAGGCCTTCTCACAGGTGACATCACTTCATGTGCACACAGCTTGGTGATGGGATATCCTAAATCTGTTACACATTGGCCTCTGGAGTGTTGCCAGGATTCAATGTCTCATAAACAATAGTAGCTACAGCTGTGAGAAGAATCCATGGACCAATTTGTTGGAATAAAGAAAAACAGGGCTTTGCCATATGGGAGATCTATCTAAGATTGGTTTATTAGATGTAGGATGCTTTGCTTGTAGCCTAAGGGCTTTCTGGAGGGAATCTGAAATCTTTTCATTATGCCCACATCATTACCAGATGTGGACAGACTGAAATAGACCCCTGTGTGTGTGTGTGTGTGTGTGTGTGCTCATGTGTGTACGTATGTATGTAAAGATGGAAAATCCTGGTTCATATATGGACTTTCAGTCTAACTTATACTCATGCTCTTATTCAAGAATCTCATTCTGAACCTCTTAAATATTCAGAAAAACTCTTTTACCTCTGGTACCTGAGTAAACTCATCTTCATCAATATGCAGAACCAATAGGAGCAAGAGAGTGATAAAACATTTATTTAATAAATAACTGCAGTTTTATGCTCTAGTGGCAGGGCAAAATGGAGTGCATCACAGAACTTAAAAATTCACAATGATTATTGACACTATTAATCAGAATTTGCCATGTGAACAGCTGGGGGATCTGTTATATTAAGTTGTCATGTGGTTGCAATCATACCTTTTAACTGCCATCAGAGGTAACTGTCAGCAACAGTGTATCTACTCTCCGGTCTATTATGGCTTCAGTCCCCCAGGGTTCCATCCTGAGTCCAGGGCGATTTGTATGGTACACTAATGACCTGCTGATTGTCTGCACAAAAGCAAAATCATACGCTGTTCAGGCAACACAGTGATTCCACACAAAAGCAAAGGACTGTCTAGTGTCAAAATAATACTGTACTCCAACTCTGATAAAGGTCTTTAAACTGACTGCAAGGTACTATTTGGTGCTAAAGCATGTGGCAGAAATAATGTTTATTCAAATAACTAACAAGTTGGGAGCAGGTAAGTTTCAAAGTGTGTGTGTGTGTGTGTGTGTGTGTGTGTGTGTGTGTGTGTGTGTGTAAAGATGCTGTTTAGATATTTCTGCTGATGTTTGTTTCTAATTTGGAAAGACATAGTTACTAGCCAGATACCTTTGTTTCAGTTAGACACTTAGTCATTGCTACTGTTGATACACACCTGAAGTAATATGTCACCAAAGAGTTTTCTTAATAGAAAGTGTGTGGTGGACACTTTATCTACTAACATGGTCTACAGTTTGCCTCAGTGAGCAACTATCGACTGTAGGAGCCTGATGAAGCCACTTTAGTCTCTGTGTAGCCTAGCCTATCCATAGTGTCCTTCTGGACCTTAGGGCACAGAAAGTGTGTGTGTGTGTGTGTGTGTGTGTGTGTGTGTGTGTGTGTGTGTGTGTGTGTGTTTCTAAAGGGCTGCTACCTTAGGAGCTCTGTCATTGGGTCATTTGTCTGTGTAGTAATGGAGATCCCTGCAAAGACTCTGACCCAGATTCTAGAGCATTATTTTTTGTTGTTATTGTTGTTTGTTTTTTTTTTTTGTTGTTGTTGTTTTGTTTTCTGCCTGCCTTTACCTCCCATGTGTGGGAATCAAAGATGCGTGACACCATGCCTGGCTTGCTTTGATTGTTCATTTGTTCACTTATTTGTTTAATTAAGCCTGTTCTCAGATGCCAGCTTTTATGCTGGCACTCTGGGATGATAATAAGCAAATTTAGTCTCAACTATTAAGACCCTGAGGTCTTGTAGGGTTTAGGGATTGAGTGGCCAGATGATAATTTACAAATGTTTCACAAATTGTCAAGTATCCTCTAGCTCATCCTGAAAAAATTTAAAGAGGCTGTGGATTGTGGCAAGGTGGCAAAAATTAAGATTTCTCCTCTACATCAGGTTAAGAACCTAGTTTTGTTTCTCTTCTGGAATTATGAATAACCCAGACCACAGGAAACACACAGGGCACAAGTTCTATGAAATGTTAGTGAGTTGTTTGAATTATCTTGGGCAATGGATGGTAAATTACAGAGGTCAAGAGTAGGAACTTTGGAGACAGGAGAGATGAGCTCAGTGCTAAAAGCCTTAGTTGGTCATCCAGAGGACCCGGGTTTTAATCCCAGTACTTACATGGCAGCTCACAGCTATCTGTAAATCATTTCCAGGGACTTTGACGTCCTTGTCTGGCCTCGGTGGGCACAAGGCATTCATGAGGTGCACAAATGTACATGAAGGCAAAACAGCAATGTACAAATAAAATAAATAAATAAATCAAAAGATTCTTTGGGAAGTGGATGTAGTGGCACATCACTTCTCACTCAGCCCTTGGAAGGCTGAGGCTGAAGGACCACAAACCAAAAGGTCAGTGTGGGATTGCATAGGGAGACCTTTAAAAAACAAACAAACAAACAAACTCTAGGGGCAGGTTTGTGAGAATTTGACTTAGTATCCACTTGTATCCCCATGCTGTCAGATTTACCCATCCACTTCAGAACAAATGTGTGGTTATCAGTGTCATGCTAGGTACCACCGTGGATTCGGAGATGAGCAGGGCACAGACAGGAAGGGGCCTGGAGACCTGGGAACAGGTGGAGAGGAAGGACTGCAGCAAAGAGTGTGAAATGTTGTGAAAGAAGAGAACAACAGTAGCCTGAATTGCTTAAAAGGAAGGTGAGAGGTCAGAGAGAAGAGGCACAAGGGCCAAGTATGCAAAGGCCCGCAGGGGAGAATGAACAAGGTGCATTCCAGGGCCACTCTCCCTACACACACACAGAGTTTCCCTGTGGAGCCCGGGCTGGCCTGGAACTCACTTGGGTGCACCAAGCTCACTTTGTAGACCAAGCTAGCCTCCAACTCCCAGCGGGGTCCAATTTGAATGCCTCCACCTCCCTCCACAAATGCCGGGATTAAAGGCCTGTGTCACCACCACCCACTGTGTTCTAGGGACTTCACTGTACCTGGAGCCCCTGAATTGTCACCTTCAGAGAGGAGAACTTGAGAGGAGGCTTGGTGAGTGAGCAAGGCCAGTTCTGGAAGAATTTTGAAGGGTGTGCTAACCAATTTGCTCTCTCTCTAGAGTCAAGGGAATTTACTGGGAGGATTTGAGTAAGGTGGCACTATGATGAAACGTGAATGTTAGAAGGCTCATTCAGATGACGTATCTGAGGGGAAATTGGAGAGTCTGGGTTAGCAAGCCTTCCATACTCATCCAGGTGGAAGACAGGACCAGAGTCCAGCAGTCTGTTTAGAAGCCAGGCCTGGCATGGACAGAACTCTGGAGGCTGAGCTCACTCGATCACTGAATCACTGAATAGCACTGGAGCTCACAAGTCAACTATATGGTAAGATGGTCTCAAACAACATACAGATGTATGTAAATCCAAGTAAGTCACTGGGTCATTTTCTGTAAGTTTTACATAGGCACCACAGTTTTTGTTTCTGGAAAAAAATGAAGTGACTTCATCTTGGGATGTACAAGGGAAACTGTGGGCAAAATGCCCAGGAGCCCAGACCTGACTGGTCAGTGCTGGTCCCTGCTGCACTCAGTGTTGTGGCCTCGTCCTACCTTCTTGGATTTTCTTCCCTTATGTCCAACTTACTGCTTTAAGGTAGGATGCTGTGTTACTTTTGCTGGTGGTCCTCTTTATCTCTGGGCCATGTGGATAGTGAATGTCCTTCCCCTTTTCTTCTTTCTTCCTGCCTGCTGCAACCCTGCAGAATCCTGTGGGCCATGGCAAGATTGATTATTCCTGCAAAAGTCACTTCTGTTGAAACTTCTTTCTGGTTTGGGTGATGTTATAGCCAATGAAAAGGAAGCCCGGAGACTGCGATCTTCTCTTCCTTCCCTTTGGGGCTTTCTGGTAATGGCAGCCTCTTCCTCATACAATTGGAATGCAGTTTTGGTGTTATCCTTGGCCCTCCTCAAGGCTGCTCCTCAAGCACTTGTGGAGAGAGGACTTGTATTTCTTTTATACAGAATAAGCTTTATTTTTCACTTTGAGGATATTCCAAAATCCTGTCATATTTTCCTTTCTGACATCTCTAAGACTCATCTTTCCCCACTGGTCTCCAGTAACCAAAACCCTTTCCTATATTTTGGCTGCCTTAGTGCTGCTCCTTATAAATATTCTCCACTGTGGTCTGTGTTCTTGAGTTCTGCCTCTGCTAAAGCAATCTCCTTGGAGTCCTCGTGACAACACATTTTAAAAACGCCTTTGCTGGTCTCTCTCTGCATTGAATCTGACTTCAGGAGACTTTACTGTTCATTGTCTGATTAGTTTTTCCCCTGCTGACTTCCCACATTTCTCCTTAATTTCTTAATACCTGACCTCCTCATATGTGTTCTTGTAATCCCTCTCATTCACATTTGTTTTTCTAGGCAGTTTTAAAGCTGTCTCCTCCCCAGCCAAGAACATTTTCTTTCCTTTCTGTATGCCAAGACAAGCTCCACACACATTTTGTCCTGCAACCTCCCCGCTTTTCGAGACTTCTTTCTCACTTAAGTTAGCTTCCCTTTCTTCAAGATACCAGTGTATCTTTCTAAAATAAGGTGGTGTTCTAGACACGTGAGAGAGACTATGTGGAAGTCTTCTGGACTTCATTTATTTGGGAAAATCTCTGCTATTCGTTGACCATTCCTTTCTGTGGTGACCATCCCTGCAGTCTCTTCTTGAGGCTCACAACAGCAGCTGCCCGGGGCTTGTTTCTTATCACTCCTTCAGCCATCTTTTCTAGCTACTTTGCCTTCACAGTCCTGCCAGAGATGCCTCTCAATCTGATCCTTCTTCCTTCTTTTACAAAACAAAGCAACCAGGCTTCTGGCTTTCTCGTTCTTTCTCAAGTCTTGCCACACCCCCTCCCATTCTTGACTTATGTTTTTTCTTACACCTCACTCTTACCTCTCAGCTATGCAGAATGGGTGGAGATAGTGGCTGTTACAGGCTAAATTCGATTTGTACAATTCTTTGTTATCCTTTAAAGAGGAAATTTTAAAAAACTTGCAAAAATCTTGTTTTATTGGTTTCAGCTCTGAAAATATGGCCTTGATGCTGCCTCCCATGCTTTTTAAAGTAAAGGGTGGTGGTAGGTCAACCGTGGCGGCCCCTTTTGATAGAGTGGACTCTCTTAAGCCTTCCAGAGCTTCTGTGTCCTTTAGTGTCCCCAACATTGAGATAGAGTGTCACTTTCTATTCATTGCTTTGTGCTTTGTGTTTGAAGAGAGATTATGAGCTTGGCGCAGTGATAGACTTCTATGATCTAAGCATCAGGAAGCAGAGGCCAGAGGATCATGAATTTGGGACCAGCCTGGGCTAGAGAGGACAGTTCAGACAAGAGTGAGCTGTACAGTGAGATTTCTTCCCCAAAACGTAACTAAAATAAAACAAATAAGCCAACAAACACCAACACACCCAGAGAGAGGGGGGAGGATAATACTACTTTGCTATAGATAAATAGCAGATGGGCTGGTGTTATTTTATATATAAAGAAACATTTGCAGGGTGGGAGACTTTATGCTTTTATTACCCTAATCTCTGGAGGCATCCCAGTCAGGGTATCTAGTGGCGTGTCGCTAAGCATCTCTGTTCCAATTCTGGTTTCACCAGTTGCTGGTTGTGTAGAGAGTGAGCACTCTGCAGAGTTTTGGTAAAAATTCCGTGAGATAATCTGTGCAGAGAAGTTAACAGAAAGATTGAGAAGGTGCTCACATTGTTATTGTTATTGTTATTGTTAATTGTTTCCAAATCTAATGGTAGAAATGTCAGAGCCATGAGACACAAGATCTGGAGAAGAGGACATTTGCTTCCTATCCACAACTTCCTAGATGTGGGCCTGGTCAAGTGATTTAACCTCACTATGTTTCATTTTGAGACTGTTTAAAATCTTTTTTTGGTAGGCAGATGGTTGAGACAGGGTTTCTCTGTGTAACAGCCTTGGCTGTCCTGGAATCCATTCTGTAGACCAGGCTGGGCTCAAACTCACAGAGATCCACCTTCCTCTGCCTCCCAAGTGCTGGGATCAATGGTGTGTGCCACCATTGCCTGGCTGGTGTTTGAAATCTTAATAATAACAACAGCACAATAATATCAGTCATATCTTTGATCTCCAGCTATCATCTGACACACCATGGCACAGAGACAAATTTGTACTCTGTGTTGTGGGTACTAGCCACTTACTAAGTAGTTGATAAATAAGCACGCTCTTAATATTATCAATCAACTTTCCTTTCTCTTGCCAAGAGGATGCCACCTGATAGTCATAAAGACCCAGGGAGCCAGATAAACTACTTGCATGTGATAGGAGGCACCCATACTTCTTTATGGGTTTTTTAAAAAATTGAGATACAACTAGAAAACTGTAAAACTCATTATTCAAGTGTGCAGTCCAAATGCCCACCTGTAAGCTGGCTACAGAAGATTCATCTAGGGTTAGTGAGAAACACAGATTCCAGACTTTTTCTGAGGCTCACTGAATCACAGTCTCATGCATAGGGTTTAGGATTTACAAAGGTGACTTTGCCTGTCAGGGAGCTGGAAATTGTTGCTCTATGGAATATGCTTATATGTTTATGTGATACTAATCCATGTTCCTTCTCAACAGCATTGCTCTGTAATGATATCCTATGTCTCTCTGGTGTATGCATGTGTTTGTGTGGGTGTGTGTACATGGAGTCTCCCTGAATCTGGATATCATAGATTCAGCAAGGCTGGCTGAAGTCTGTCTCTGCCTCCACAGCACCAGGGGTAGACATGTTTAACTGTGCCTGTCTTTGACATGGGTGCTAGGGATTTGAACTCAGGTCCTCATGTTTGCTCAGCAAGCCCTTTACCAACTAAGCCATCTCCCCAGCCCTTGAATATCCTTTTTCAAGTGTTTAAATGTGATCTTCTTTGTCTTCTCTTTGCTTCCTTGTCATTCTCTTCTTCATCTTTCTCCTTCTCTTCCTTCTTTTTGCATTGGAGGTGATGGAGCCCAGGACCTTGGTCTAGGAGCCACTGAGTTACTTAATAATCAGAGGGTATTTTCTTTGTCCATCTCAGTGCCCACCCCTGCACACAATCATACATAAAGTGAGACTGACCACATGATGGAAGGCCAGTTTATAGTTTTGTGATATTTGGGCTCAGATGATGACCCTAGAACATCATCTTCACAGAGACCTTCTGGTCCTCACCAAGAGATGGTCCCTTTATACAGAATGCCAGGAATTTATTAGAATGCAGATTCTCATACCAGGCCACAGATACCCCAAGCCAGACTGTTGTCCAGGAAAGGAAAGTTAATAGCCAGATGACACCAATATGCTGCTTGGACTTTGAAAAGGATGATCTCTTTGTGTGTGTCTGCAATAAAAGCTGTGTTGTGCTCATGAGAGTTTACATGAGTCTACAAACTGCCAGTATCTTATGGGAGTGCTAGTGTCACTGTCTTGGTTGCTATTCTGTTGCTGGGAAGAGACACCTTGCCCAAGGCAACTTACAAAAGGAAACATTTAATTGGGGGCTTGCTTAAGGTTTCAGAGGGTGAGTCCATGATCACCAAAGTGAGAAGTATGGCAGGAAGGCAAGTTGTTGGGGCAGTAGCTGAGAGCTTACACCTTATCCACAAGTTGGGGGAGAGAGGGGGAGGGGAAGGGAGGGAGGGAGAGAGAGAGAAGGAGAGAGAGGAGAGAGAGAGAGAGAGAGAGAGAGAGAGAGAGAGAGAGAGAGAGGCAGACAGATAGCACAAGAACGCTATGAATGGCTTGAGCTTTTGAAATTTCAAAGATCAACCCCCCCCCACACACACATCTTCAAGGCCACACCCCCTAATCCTTCCCAAAACAGTTCCACCAATTAGAGACTAAGCATTCAAACATTTGAGCATATGGGGGCCATTCTCATTTAAACCACCTCATTTACCATTTTTTTTGGGGGGGTGTCAGGTTTCAAGACAGATTTCTCTATGTAACCCTGGTTATCCTAGTGCTCTCTCTGTAGACTGGCCTTGAACTCACAGAGATCCTCCTCCCTTTGCCTCCCCAGTGCTGGGATTAAAGGCGTGGGCCACTACCTCCTGATTTTGATTTTTTTTTTTTTTGAGACATAATTTCTTTATGTGGCCCTAGCTGGACTGTAACTTGTTGAGTAGACTAGGCTGGCCTTGAACTGGCAGAGATCTACCTGTTTCTGTCTCCCAATTGCTGAGATTAAGTGTGTGCTACCATGCCCTGCAACCAATTGTTAATAATACTCTAAAATGAGAAATACAGATTTCATGATTGGGAGACTTTCCATTTAACTGTTATCTGTCATGTTAGAGAAACTAGAATGAAGGATTAAATGTAACGTGGGTTCTGGGTTCCTGGACTTGAGAAAGGGAACAGGTGGGCACAGCAAGGATTTGGTCATTTTCCTCAATAGCAAAGTGATGGCGCTATACTATAGTGCCTTTGATGATTTTGGTAGATGGGTCTGGTCTAGTTTAGTCCTTTATCCAGACTGCCTTTCACAGAGGATCATTCAGTCCCATTTTGTTAATGGCTCTGTAACTAATCATATCAATTGCCACGGAGTTGAACATACCTTGGGTTACTGTGCTTCTGACTTCACAGGATCTTCAATCCAAAGTTTGTCTCTAAATATTATCATGTACTTGACTCTTAGCTTGTCCAGTCAGTACTCTGTTTAGGTCAACTCCATGCAACATTGCAGAACAGTTTTACAACCCTGGACTCTTTACTCTTTCTCTTATACCTTAGTCACTTATACACATTATGCATACGGATTCACTTGGCTTTAATTGCAATTATTATTTTTTCCTGGTACTGCAGACTTGATGAAGGAACCAAGGATATTTAGTCATATTTTCAGTGTTCCATTAGACTCCTCCTCCATTGTCTAAAAAACCACAGACTTCACTGAAAAGGCAATGAATCCTTCATCGGGGTTTTGTTTAAGCCATGTATTTACCAAGATCCCCACTTGTGCTGTGGCTTAACTTTATAATCTTTCACTTCTAACTTACAGCTGCTGAGAACCAGAGGGAAACCTACTCCTTTGGAAGAGCATTTCCCCAGATTACCTTGCCACTGCTGAGGATCCCTTCAACACTGGTCCCTGAGCACGGACTTCAAGAAGACTCCATGGATGACATCCAGTCTTTTCAACTGCAGCTTTCCCTCTATTTCCTTCTTTGCTTCCTTCCCTCCACTGAGGCTCTCATCGGGGTCAGATCAGAGATGACCCAGCTGGACAACAGGCTTGGAGGACCGACCTCTTAGAGTGTCAGCGGTCAACAGAGCTGTCAGCTACATAGAAAGATAAGAAGAAAACATGCTTTGTGGAAGGGAGAGGAATGGCTTGATAATTCCTTAGAGGCCAATCAAATTTAGAAAAATGTGGACTTTTTTTCCCCCCCTGCAAGGCTTCTGTTTTGCCCCTACTAGGATGTATAATCTGGGTGTTCCTGCTGGACTGTGAGTCAGAGGAGAGGCTAAGTATTCTAGTGGTCTTCCTACTTTGCTCTTGTCCTTTAGTAAGAGACACCAAACCATTAGTCTCTATATTGCGGCTATGCACTGTATGTCTGCCCTTTTGACCTGGAAGACATTGGCATTGCCTATCTTGTAAGATAAAAGGTCAATGACATGAGTAGTTAAAACTCCCTTGAACTTTTTGTTTATAGATCAGGTGGTGACATCCTGTATTGTGCTAATTAGAGCAATGGAGTCACAGTGTGGAACTGACTCTTTTAAAATATTTAACTGAAACATGACATTGCAGGTTATGTAGAAGAGAACATTATAGAACATGATTGGAATCATGAAACACAGTACTACTGGTTATATTTTGCAGCCCAGCCTCCCAGCTAAGTACAGTGTAGACTCCTCAGAGAGCAGAAGCAGGTAGATATGGTTCTTTCCCCATGGAGCTTACACTCTAATGTCCCTGTATGTGTAAAGAGCAGTGGCTATTGCTTGTGTGCGGCCACATATATGTTCTTGAGCACAAGCCTCTCATTAAGGAGGAGTTACTAATGCTGTAGTCCTAGCCAGTGGTCAAGTATCTCCAAGCCTACATTTTATAACCAACCTGTGATCATGGACTGCTTTTCTCTAGCAAAAGTTCTGGGATGTCAGGGGAAGTGCTTGAGGTTTGCAGGGCTTCTGGGGGGGGGGCAGGCGGTATGAAGTGATTTGGATCAGGAAACAAAAAGGGATGGGATTCAGAACCAATTATTGCTTCTATTCTATGTAGGAAACTACAGTATGAAATCTTCTGGGTTGGGAAACTAAAACCTCAGTTTTAGTCCTTCCTTCTCTCCTTTCCTCCCTCTTTCCTTCCCCCTCCCTCCATCCCTCCCTCCTTTCTTCCCTTTTTTCCTTCTTTTTTTCTATAATACTAAAAAAGCTATGTGACTGTAGGCAAGCCATTTCTCATTCCCTGTAGACATCTTTTGAGTGACTTTAAACCCCTTCTAGCCCTGAAAGTCTTAACATCAGGTCCAAGGCTACAGTGGTCATTTTCAGAATACCCTGCCTTCAGTTGCCAGATCATATATATATTATATATTCAGCAGTTACATAATTTTTTTTTTGTGAGGGAGTGTCTGTTTTATCACCCTTTGAAGTACACATTGAGTTCTTCCCTGGAGTTAAGAAGATGCTAACTCTATGTCCTCCTTCATCGTTGCTTGCTGCCTTTGCTCCTGTCCTTTGCTTATTCACATTCCTATTGAGCTTATGAGACATGCTACTCATCAGGTATGTGTTGGGTTTGGAGATACATGAGGAAGTTGACATTTTCCCAGACTCCCTTCACTTTTTCAGAGAGTCTTCCTTTCCTTTTACCTTCTGGCATTTTCTTTGAAGAGAACCAGTTGTATCTAGGCAGTGTGCTGTGGCACCCTTGAGGTAACCACTTGCAAGCAGGTGCCTCCTACTGTCTAAGCAATTTAGACGACCACTAAGATACACATTCAAGTAAGCATTCAGACCTGGGATGCGTGCAGAAAAACCACCTTCTAGCCTGTGTAGAACACTGGATACTCTACTCTCTGCAACCCTTGTCCAGGTAGAGAGAATCTAAACCCCAAATACTTCTCAATAAATAGACATACTTCCTATGCTCTGTGTTTCTCTGTATCATCCTCATGGCTTGCCACTTCTTAAAGAAGGAATGGAAAAACACAAATCAGACAAGAATGTTGCTGTGAGCTCTGGGCTCATTGGGAATCCTTTTTAGCAATTTCTCATTTCTATTTCCTTATCAACAAATCCACTGACTGCTTACCTCTAAGTTCAGGACATATATTATGGATACATAAAACAGTGGAATTTCAAGCTCAAAGCTGTTGACATATTTGTTTTGAGTATACTATTTGAGTATTTATATTATAGGGAATGACTTTAGACATTTCAATTTAATGACTTCAGTGGTAAAATGAATGACTCGACTTTCAATTTTCCTTTTCAGCTCAGGTCGAGGAGTAGGTAATGTCTGCACTTCCCTATTGCCAAGGGCTCTAACTGTCTCTATTGCCTTTCTTTAGGTAGGTATATATCACTACCAAGGATAATATTCATCTCCTCTTATTGTGTTTATTTTCTACCTGGAAAATATATTAAAGACAGTATAAAATTCATGAGATAAAGCCAGGCGTTGTTGGCGAACGCCTTTAATCCCAGCACTTGGGAGGCAGAGGCAAGCAGATCTCTGTGAGTTTAAGACCAGCCTGTTCTACAAGAGCTAGTTCTAGGACAGCCTCCAAAGTCACAGAGAAACCTTGTCTCGAAAAACAAAACAAAACAAAAATTCATGAGATAAACTTTTCTGATAGGACATTAGAAAAAAAAAAGACCCAAGATAAACAAAATAAATGAAAAAAAACTTAAATAATTAACAAACATTCAAATAAAATTTTTTGGAATCCATGCCTATTGAACCCCTTTTGTTTTGTTTTGTTTTGTCTTATTGATTTTCTTTCTGTTTTAGTTTCTTTGTATGTTGCTTTTGTTGTTTTTCTCTTCTTTTGAAAGAGAAACATCAAGAAATCAGGTGGGTAGGGAGGTGGGGAGGATCTGGGTAGAGTTGGAAAGTACAGGATAAAAATATATTGTCTGAAAAAAAAAAAACCTTTGAGTAAAAATGTTTGTGTTTTTGAGACAGAGTCACAGGTTACCCAAACTAACCTTGTCGCTGAGGCTGGCTTTGAACTTCTGATTCTTTTGATTCCATATGGGTAGACTGCTGGGACTCCAGTCATATAACCATGCCCAGTCCATTTTCAAATATTTTAGTGCAGCATTCCTCCCTTTCTACAGAAGTAGAATGAGTGAATGCATATAATTCTAAACATTCTAAGGAGAAGGGAAACAGTCTGATGAGCATTTTCAACTCTTCCAAGTATCTGAGTATTAGCTCTGTGAAGACAAAATGCAGAGATGGAGGATTGCTCTTCCTGCTTCTCATTTGAATGGTCTGGTGTGTTGTATTCCAGCCATTGACCTTAAAGCAACTTATGTCTTCGTTATCCCTCTAGTGAAAGAAAAAAAATCTTTTTCCAAACAATTAAAACTCTCCTGCTTCAGGTGGGATGGAAAGAATTAGGAGTTATGTCTCCATGTATGTAATTGCAAGTTTCATCTTTCTTGTTTTAATGATTGACAGAAAATTGATAAACTGGGACATCTCCTTATTAGGTTTGAATGTACTCTCTTGGTGGCCCCCTTGCTAATTTGTTTGACTATTTTGCACGATTTTCTTACTCTGTCATGGAAAGGTTTATTAAATATGAGGGTTGCAAAGCTTTCTGAATACTAATGAACTTATTTGCCAAAATTTAAATGTTCTCCTTGTCAGTGAATGCCTGTCTCACTTAACAGGAACCAAATTGAATAATGAAGAAAATTAGACTCTATCGAACCTCAAGAGAAATCATGTGTGAATTGTAATAAAAAACCAAGGGAGAAAAGGGTCATATTTTAGAAAAAACACTAGATAATTTGGATTATTTTAAAAAAGGATGAACTTAGGGAAGCTCAGGTCTTTTCACAGAAACACATATTCAGTTAATTAACTCAAAATGCTGTTTCCCCCTTTCCCAAACAGTCTACACCTAATGCCAGCTTCAGAAAAAGAAAAGCCAGATAGGTGGGCAATGCACGCCAAGTTTCTGTGCTTACAATTCGCTAAACTTATTCTCATATAAGGACTTTATACACCTGTGATGGAAAGGGAAAAATCAATAACCTGGAAAAATGAGTACTATTCTTCAGAGAAGCTCAATAAAGAGATAGAATTTGGGAAATTGCTGCAATTCTTCCTATAAGCATAATAGAACGAGTCTGCCCCTCACTGGTGTGTTTAATTCCATCATCTTGGTGCTATGGCTAATGAAGTACATGATCATGATACCTTTCCTTTGCTAGCATCCAGGGGCATTGTGGGAACAATATACTTGCCCTCTTGACTAGGGAGATGGTGGGGGAAATTCAGCAACCATTCCAACTGCAGAGCATGATCAGGAAAACAGGGTGAGTGTGTGTGTGTGTGTGTGTGTGTGTGTGTGTGTGTGTGTGTGTGTGTGTAGTAAAATCAAGCAGCTAGGCAAAAGTGAATCAGAATGGGAAGGCGACAAGGAACAACGATGGGCAATTGGACCTTTTGTCCCTGACACAAATCTGAGAAAGGGACATGTTCACTGAAAAAGCATGATGGAACAAGGATCTTGAGGCTGAGAAAATAATGAATGTCTCCAGTGTTAAAAGTAATTTCCCTGAGGTCTTAAAAAATTACAGGAAAATAAAGAGCTGAAGGGCAAGGCCTCCGGAGCCTGTCGTGTTTTTAAAACAAAATAAAACATACAAAAATGGAAAGCTAAATGCTGTTCCAAGGACAAGAAAAGAAGCAGTGAGTAAAGAGAGATTCAGACTTAGGGTTTGTTTTTGATCCAGAAGAGGAAAGGGTTACAGGAGAAGCATCTGTTAGACATCATGCTGGACTTCATCTCCAAAGGAGAAATAAAAAACAAAAAATGTTTAATTTATCTCAGAGTAATGCTGTTTTACACTATTTTATCCGAGATGCATTTCCTTTATTGCCCCTGGTGAGATTAAAAAACTAGACTTTGATTGCTTCTTGAGGCAGGGGGCTTTCGAGTTACAAATCTTGATTTCTCCCTCCCCCTTTTAATGATAACTGGACTTCAGCAAGTAAGTAAATAAAGAAGGGGATGAGGGGATTTATGTCTATCATTTCAACTCCTGGCCTGCTCTGATGGAACTAAAGAATTTAATAAGTGGGGAGGGAGGCGGAGGAACAAGACAATGGAGCAGAGGAACGAGCTGCACACCCGGTAAGATGGTAAGATGGCCCAATTTGTGAGAAAATCAAATGAATTATCGGGTTTGGAGGACATGCGCAATAAGGAGTATGGAATAATAAGATATTTAGAAAGGAGAAATTACTTGGGAAACTGAGAGTGAATGGCGAATTATATGGGAGATGATTAAGGACTGAGGAAGGCAGAGGAGGGAGGAGATAATTGGATTGGGAAATAAAATGTGACTGGGGGCTGTAAAAGGGCAAGTTCTGATTCTGCATGGCCACCCACCGACCTCCAGGGACGGTGCACAAGCCAGAGAGAAGGGTGGCAAAGACCCACACCAATCATGGCTAACATCTAAAGTCAGGACAATAGAAGAAACAGTAAGTGTCACTCTTCCTTTGGAATAAAAGCGCGTCCAGAGAAGTGCATTAGTCTGTGTTCGCCATTCATTTAGGAGCAGAATGGTCTTCGTCTCCCTTTGTAAAAGGTTGATTCATAAAATGAGTGCTATTAATGGAGAGAAAAAGTAAGCATTATCAGGGAAGTTAAGAAAAGGTTGTATCTGGAGTGACTGAAGCAGGATGGATGCGAGAGAGCAAGCCTCTTCGGGGGCCCTTAATGCCAGATTTCCAAATTCCGCACCCCATGTAAGAGCCAGAGAGCAATTATCCAAACAGAAGTGTTAGGGAGTGAGGAGAGAGGAAGTTTAAATTGTAAATATTTTATGTTTTCTGAAACATTTCATCCTCCATAAATATGGTTGTCATAAGTTAAAAAGCTTCCTGATATTATTTGAAACACTTACATGTAAAGTAGTAGACACAGTGTTAATGGGGGGGGGGGAGAGTTCATGTTGGGAGTTGCTCTAAATGCTTGTGGTTTTCCCTTTTACTTTCCCCTGTTTGTGCTGAGGATTCCTTACAAGCAGACGGCGTAGACCCCCTTCTGAGGGAAGCTGATAAAGTAATTTAGCTGGAAAGGCTTAATGAGATAATGATGCTAAGGCCAGTTAACAACTAATAAGCATGTAACCACGAGGGATGATATTGTTGCTTATTAATTATAATGATGATGTGGAGGAGAGAGACAAGGTGGCACTCGCTTAGCAGAGAGTACTCGGGAGTGTGGCTGACTCCCAGAGGCAAAGCTGCCATCAGAGGGCTTTAGAATTAGGTCAACATTTAGCAGAGTTTGAAAATGTATGACGGCCGGTTTATATGGCCACCACAGAGCTACAGGCCATGCAAAAATTAATGGCTGCTTTCTTAGAGGTAGGCAGAGCTGGCATGGAGTCCTGTGTGACTTCTGGGATAAATGCAGAGGCAGACTCCAGGTTGAGGTTTGGGGACATCTGCTTGATAATTCCCAAAGTATTCATTCTCTGAGTAGACAGGCAGGTGTCCAGAATGAACTGGGTATGCCTCCAGGTCGGTGACGTTTCCCTTCACCAATGAGTGTGGTGAGTCAGACATGTTGTGTAGCTATTCAATTGGTTTTTCTGTTGTTGTTTTGTTTGTTTTGTTTTCTGAGACAGGGTTTCTCTGTGCAACAGTCCTGGCTGTCTTGGAACTCCCCTTTATAGATCAGGTTGGCCTTGAACTCACAGAGATCTGCCTGCCTCTGCCTTCCTACCCTCCTTCCCTCCTTCCTTCCTTCCCTCCTTCCCTCCTTCCTTCCTACTTTCTTTCCCTCCCTTCCTCCTTCCTTCCTTCTTTCCTTCCTTCTTTTTTATTTCATTTTACCCCCCTGGAGGTAAGTTATCTACTGACTTGGTTTTTAAAGTTTGGGATGTTAGTATTAACCCAACTCTGCTTCCTGTTTGCCCAGGACAGAGACCTGTAGTATCAACACAGTGCAGACATACTCACCTGCAGCAGTCAGGAAGGCAGGAGCAGGCAGGAGGGTTGTGGAAGTGGCAGATAAGCTGTTACGGGAAAATGAATGCATCAGACTTTTGGGAACCTTAGGACTCCTCCAGAGAGGCATAGGATCAGGAAGCACAGGTCCAACTTGGGAAAACTGACTGGGCACCTGGTAAGGTGTATGAAACTCACCTCCTGACAATTCTGGGTGGGTCCTGGAGCCTCAGCTATTGGCTACTATTTTGCTGGGTCTTTTGATCCACCTCTCCTGTGACAAGGTGATTTTCCATTCCTTCTGGTGCTGTTATTGGTGAAATGAGGGCCATGTCACAGGATTTGATTTGGGCTATGTGATAATGTATACTGTATACATTATAGTAGTTGGGAATGATATTCTCACTACCAGCTTCTTAAGGGACATTAATTTCATTCTTATTAAACATGTAGTTCGAGAGTGGCAAGAGTTGAAAAAGTGTGGGGCTGGAAAAAAGGGAACATCCTTAGTTTTGACCTTCATACCAGTTCTGTGCCCTTGAGCAAGACCCTTGATTCTGAACTTTGCTCCCCTCATATATAAAATGAAGAGTTATTGAGGAGGACCTTAAGGATTATAAAGCTATATCCATATTTATAATTCTATACACATTATAGTGGCAATCTTATGAGACCCTTTATGAGAGAAGCAATTGATCATCTCTATTGCCTTAAGTCTGTGGTTCAGAGTAGACCCTTAAGGTCAGTCAAAGGCAGAACTTCTTAGTAAGCAGCAGCTATGTGGCAGCCCTATGCCAACCTTAATTCAAGTGCTTCTCAGGTGACAAAGTCCATGAAAAGATTAAACAAGTCCTTTGATATTATATAGTCAGAAAGATATAGCCAACATTTAACCCCAGGTCTCCTTGACACAAAAGCCATGTCTACTTCTCATAGTTTAAAACACAGTGCTTCAATTACTGCACATGGACAAGTTGAGCTGGTGTCTACACACTGCTATGTACTTTTCATCTTTGGTACAGGAAGGTACTCTACAAGCAACCAAACTGAAATGTAAACACCAGCCCAGCCACAAAACCCTTTGGTCTATGATGCTGTTATGTCTGCACAATATTCTGGGGCAATGCTGGCACAAAGCTTGTCGGAGAAACCAACCAGTATCTGATATGATTTAAGGATCACTCCATGAAATGTCCAGACTCAACACTCCTTGTGTGACCAAAAACCTGAGACTCAATAGCTCAGGGACCTAGTGTAAAACCAAGTATTACTGTTCTGAAAAAGAAAAAAAAAAGCAATAAAATGAATCCTAATGACATTCTGCTATACTCATAAACCAGTTGTTCTGCTCAGTCATCATCAGAGAACCCTTTTCCTGCAACAGATGGGAATATAAAGACCCACAGTAGACATTATATAGTGAGAGACATTGACATAGCCCTAAATAGGATGTCTCCATCAAATCCCTTCTCCTAGGGCCCAGCGAACACCACAGAAGAGAAGGCAGAAAGAATGTAAGGGCCAGAGGGCTTGGAGAACACCAACAAAACAAGGCCCTCTAAGTCAACATGAGCACAGTTCATATGAACGCATAGGAACTGGGAGCATGCACAGGGCCTACATGGGTCTGCACTAGGTCCTCAGCATAAATATTATGACTTCCAGTTTAGTGTTTTTATGTTTTATGTTTTTTGGAGTTCCTGAATGGGTCTTTGATTCTTATACCTTTTGGGGGACTCTCTTTTTCCTTCTATTGGTTAATTTTGTCCAATTGCAATTTGTTAATTTTTGTTTTATCTTAATGTATTTCAACTCATTGTCATTTCTTAGAAGCCTGTTTTCTAATGAGAGACAGAAAGGGGGTGGATCTGGATGGGAAGAGAGGTGGGGAGGAAATGGGAGGAGCAGAGGGAGGGGACACTGTAATCAGGGTGTATTATCTGAGGGGGGGAAACTATTTCCAAAAAAAAGTAAGAAAAGGAAAATTACTAAACAAAACAGAAACCACAGTGCCTGTTTCCCATACCTCATGGAACAAGCCATCAGGCCTTTTGGAAGTCTTTGAGGTACTCAGCTGGGAAGGGAGGGAGAGAGGAGCCAGGCAAGGAGTTAGTAAAGCCTGCTGATTCCCATAGAAAGATTTCTTTGATTCCAGTCCCCCTGTGACTTTGAGATGTCACTTGACCAGTGAGAGTAATGTTAATGTGATTACACAAAAAACACCATGCTTGAAACCTGTCCGCCATGTTCATCATCACATTCTTGTTTCTTCCAGCTTGTTGAAGGAGAGACACTGGGTCGAAGCAGAGAGAATCAAATGATTGAACTTCACTCATCTACCCAGTGGTCACACAGCTGGCAGCCCTCCATACTCCAAGCCTCTACTCAGCTGGGTGTGGTGAAACTCTAGCGCTTAGGTGGCTTAAGTAAGAGAATCTCATGCTGGAGCCCTGACTGGGCTACATAGAGAGACTCTCCAAGCAAAACAGCAGTAACAACGCCCCTTCCCTTGAAAAAAGATTCCTGACACTAAAGGGCCTGTTTTGTCAACTTAGTTAATGATTCGTTTTATATAAAAGGAACATATATTTTGATTTTTTTCATGGAAAATAAATTATTTATATAATTCTAATTTGATTGCAATCTATGTGAATGCCCCTCTAAAAAATACCATTGCAATAGTCATTGCCACACAGATGTGTGTTGTTTCTTAGCCAGGCGAGCTTGTTAACCAAAAATGACTATCTAGACCAGGCCTTCTTATACTGTTTCTATTCATTGTCCCTTTCCCTTGAGAAATTTTTATATGACTCCATGTATGTAAGGTAGTTTTATAAGTCAAACATTCACTCATAATAAATCATTAAGAAATATGTCTTAAAATAATTGTTTTATATACAATTAATTCATAGTTTTTCAAGACAAGATTTTTCTTTAGAGTAGCTTTGAGATTGTCGTGGAACTCTTTCTGTAGGCCAGGCTGGCCTCAAAATCACAGGGATTGACCTGCCTCTGTCTCCTGAGCGCTGGGATTACAGGAATGTATCACCATCATCTGACAATTTTGCTGTGTATTAAAGATAAAAAAAAAAAAATCTGTGTACTAAAGAGATGCAGGTGCTTGCTCACTGTGCCAGAAGGAAATACATCTTGGTAGAATATTTGATATTGGCAGGACATGGAACATCTTCAGCAGTCTCCAGAGTTGACTATTATTTTGATTTTATAACCACCCATGCTGAGAATTCTACTTTATATAAAAACTTGCAAAATGGCGAAAGAGTGAAAAATGGCAGAAGTATATTTAGGGTCATTTCAAAGATTGTTGGCAGTTCTCTGTCTTAATCCCAAGCCAAAACTCATTCAATAAATTTAAAAAATAAAACTAAGTCAGAAGTTAAAACAGCAAATTTAGCCAGGTGGTGGTGGTGCACGCCTTTAATCCCAGCACTCTTAAGGCAAAGGCAGGCCAATCTCTGTGAGTTCAAGGCCTGGTCTAAAGAATGAATGCCAGGACAGACAAGGGTACATTGTAAAACCCTGTCTCCACAAACAAACAAACAAACAAACAACGCAAATTAAAAATCAAACATTTCAGCCGGGCATTGATGTTGCACACCTTTAATCCCAGCACTCAGGAGGCAGAGGCAGGTGGATCTCTGTGAGTTTGAGGCCAGCCTGGTCTCCAGAGCGAGTGCCAGGATAGGCTCCAAAGCTACACAGAGAAACCCTGTCTCCAAAAACCAAAAATCAAACATTTCAATCCAATCCAAAAAATACATGAATTTGATACCTACATATTAGAAATGACAAATATTGAAAGTCTGCATTTGCCATATTTAAACTGACAGAAAACATTGTGATACACGGAATAGAGTAGTCTCAGGCCAGCGCTTGTTGCTGTTGCATACAACATGTGAAGTTTTGAATGTGCATATTCTGTGTCCTTAGACCCAAGGACACAAGGAACTTGTGGGCTGCAATACAGGTGAGCATGGCCAGAAACACCTCCGATTTGTTACGCATTGGAATTTAAATTAACTATTGGTTGCTCTGAACTCAGAAACCCTTCACTGCTGCTGTATTCTTTGAAACCCCTACATTCAGTTATGTGCCCCACACATGGATGGGAATCTCCATACAAGATTAGAAGCTGGGTTTTAAGTATTTATTGACTGGTTTAAGAGAGATGTTCCATCAAGGTTCATTCAGAGGTGTAGGGCATCCTCCATGCATCTTGCTTGAAACTAACAAGGGCAGCCAGTTCTTTCTTGCTAAGAACATTGCTACTTAGGATTTTAAATTGTCTTTCAAGTATTTACTTCAACATCTCCTAGACAAAAATCTAGCTTCAGGCTTTATGATTCTGTCTATTGGTTTGCAGTAGGGCCTTGTGCATGCCGTACTGCAAGGACTCTTTTACTCTTACCTCAACTCTAAACTTAGTCTCAATGCACAAGTCTTCCAATGCTCTCAACTACCATTTTTTTTGTGGGGGGTCTTTCTTCAGTTTCAATTTATTCTCTCCTTTTTGTTGTTGTTGTTCTTGGGTACATGATACTTTTTATTTAATGTGGTTGTGTTTAGCTAAGTGTGAAAAATTCGAAATGCCAAAGTATGGAATTTGATGAAATTAAGATAAAATAGAACACCATGTTGTCACGTAAAGGAATGAGGTAGTTCTCTATATGGAATCACTTTCAAGATATATAGCTAACATTTAATAGGCAAAGCATAGAACAATATATGCAGTGTGCTACATATATTTGTTTGGATATGCATATATACAGGTATGTTCAATTTGTTTCTATGTATTGTGTGACTGTGGAAAGACATCTAAGGAAGTGATAACAGTGGTTGTCTCTGGGGAGAAATTGGCTGGGAGATTGGAAGACTATTCCGTTGTCCTATTATATAGTGTAGCATGTTCAGGTATTATCTATTCATATTTTTATAAGGCAGATGGCAGAGCTATTTTTACTGAGATGGAAAAATATAAAAGACATATTGTTATGTATAAAGAACAAATTATGGAATCGTATAAATAGTATATGATCTGGCTTTTGTTAAGTAATCATACATATATAGATATATGCATATGGATGGTAAACACAGGCATAATTAGAAAGTGTACCAAAGGCAGGGGAGAAAGAAAATGTGTGTTCAAGTATAGACTTTCTTTTTTTTTAAATCTTATGTACTCCTGTTTTGTCTGTTTTCATGCCAAGCACATCCATCACACATCAATATATTCGACATAATTCATAAAACACTAATCAAACTGGACACCAAACAAAACTTCCCAGATAAATTTTTTGATTCAGCTATTCATGTTGTATCTCACAGACGCAGCTGTGACTCTTTCTCAATATCCTCTTTGAGGCTTGCTGTATCTCTCATCCCTCTGCCCACACTTTCCTCTACTTCCCAGCATCAAGAGGGCCAAGGTAAGGTTGTCACTAAGAAGTCACACTAACACTGCTGTGGGTTCTCTGTCAACCACTTCCTTTTAAATTAAACTATTTGGTGGGGGAAGGCTGTCCTTGAGGTTGCTATGCAGCCATTGATGACCTTGAACTCCTGATCCTTCAGCTTCCACAGTTCAAGCACTGGGATTTAAGGTGTAATGGGACCAGAGCTTCACATTCACTAGGTGAGCTTTCTCCCAACTGAGTTACATCCCAGCCACATCTATTTTCTTTGTAATTAATACAAAAAATGATGTTGCCCACTTTAGAGTCTTCACTTTACGTTAAGTGAAATGCCCCACCACTTTAGGAAAGTACCCAGGTTTTCTGGATCATTTGTATCATTACATTAGTATAGTAAGGCTCCAGTCTCAAGCAAAACCCAAGAAGCCCTCTTTGCCTCCACACTTCTTCCAAAAACTGCCTCATTTCTCCATATTTCTTCATGGTAGTTCTTAAGATGTTTCCCTTACTTTTGTAAAGCCCCCCATGTCCTCATTCATTTGTCATCTCACTCCTCTCACAATTTCAGTCATGACCAAATGTTCTCCCTAATTTCTGTTTCCAAGGTCATGGTATTTAGTTGCAAAATCAGCAGTTCTCTTCTTAATTCATTGATCAAATGTCTCCTTGATTTTCATTTTTCCTTTACTCCTCTGCTCTCCTTGTCTCTTGGATCTCCCCCTATATTACAGTGGTTCTTTCTTTATTCTCTTCACCTTGGAATGTTGGGTTTTTCATGGCTTAACTCTTGGAGACATCCGTCTTCTTTCTTTAAACTCATTTGTTAGTGATGTTATATAGCCTTTAACTCTGAATATCATCTCCATGCTGATAGCTGATCAAACTCCAACTTGTACCTAGACTTACAGATTTGCTGTCTTTTTGATACTAATATTTAACTTTGCAAGAGCCATCTCAAACCTAACAAGTCCAGAACAGACAGACCCACCCATCCCTTCTGATCCTCTTCATGTCGATAAATAACTTCCTTGGAATTTTCCTTTTTGGATATGACCTGAACCTGATTACTTTTCATAGCTGTCTTACTGAAACCCTGTTCAGCATCAGTACCAGTCATTTGACTTAGAACAACAGACTCTTCTCTAACTTTGCTCCTTAAAAATCTGTGTGTGTTTTAAATATGCAAATTATGGTATATCATTGCTTTGCACAACATTCTCAAATGGCTTCCACCACACTCAGCATAAAATCTAAAGTCCTTTCTAGAAACTTTAAGGCTCGCAATGTCTCTTAAACTCACCTTTTATCTCTGAACTCTTTCCATCCTTTCCCCCTTCACTCTTTTCCTGTCACAGCCACCTGGCTGCTTTTGGCACATGTTTCCACCTCAGAACCCTAGTATCTCAGAACCAGTATCTCCTGGGAAGAGTCCTTTTGGTCTGCTCTTTTCCTTTATCCTGCCCATGTGTCCCCTTATCAGAAAGTCTTTCTTGAGTGTAGTGTAGTGTCTGGAGCACCAGACTGTCTCACTCGGGCCCCGTACCCTGATTTATTTTCAGCATCGCCTGCCTGATGTGTTGTCTATGCATTTAACTAATATTTGCTTATGATTTATCCACCTTAGAATAGACAAAACAGCTCTTTTGTCTCACTTAATACATTTCTAACATTCAGAAGAAAAAGATTGTTACAGAGTAGCTTAAAAGAATTTTCTGAGTTCTCAAAAGAGATGATAAGAGGTTCTCTTTAGCATATTCTTGCTACATGAAATTCTGAAGCAGTTTATTTTCCATTCAAAACTTCTCCTGTCTGTAAGTTACAAAAAAAACTGTTTCAGTAGTATAGATAACTCTATCTACTCTTCATCTGTTGTTTCCCAAATTGTTTTCTCTAACCGTCCTTTTGATTTTCAGTTTCTAAACTCTAGTTTCTTCAATCTTTTTTTTTCTTTTTTCCTTTTGAATTTTCGAGACTGGATTTCTCTGTGGCTTTAAAGGCGTTCTTGGTCCTAGGTCTTGTAGAACAGGCTGGTCTCTAACTCACAGAGATCCACCTGCCTCTGTCTCTGCCTCTGCCTCTTGAGGGCTGGGATTAAAGGCATGTGGCACCACTGCCCGGCCTTTCTTCAATCTTTTTTAAAATTTTTTAAAAAAGATTTTATTTATTATGTATCCAACATTCTGCTTCCATGTATATCTGCACACCAGAAGAGGGTACCAGATCTCATAACGGATGGTTATGAGCCACCATGTGGTTGCTGGTTATTGAACTCAGGACCTCTGGAAGAGCAGCCGGTGCTCTTAACCTCTGAGCCATCTCTCCAGCACCTTTCTTCAATCTTTTATGATTTTTTTTTTTAAAACACAGAGTCCCAGAATCTCCCTGCTGACTCTAGAAAACCTAGGAATTCACCCATAATTGTAGGGGGAAATGCTGCCCACCCCCACTTGGGGGCTGGCACAGGTGATGCTGACCATCCACACTTGAGCATGGTCAGAGTAATGTAGCAAGGTTTTAAATATGAGGGTTTCAGGAAGTGGCTCTCTCTGTTCCCCCAGAATGTTTAAGTTCATCAAGCTGTTTCTTTGTATCTTCTTTAAACTCCTTGAGTTTTTTTTTTTTTTTTTATGAAGTTTAAGACATTAAAAAAAATTCTGGTCTTGGGGTTCATCTAGGTAATTCTCATTGGCAAATGTTTCTGCAGGACTGGGAGGCTTTGGAGAGGAGACACTGGCTTGATCTTTCTTATTGCCTGTGGTTTTGGGATAAGATCTGGGCATGTGGACTTGTTTTGTTAATTCAGTGTCTGATAAAGAAAGAGCAGGTTGGGCCTAGAGGTTGGAAATGGCTGAGGTGGAAGGAAGTCAGAGGGACACAGGGGACCAGGCTGATGTGCAGGATGTACATCCTGACTTAACACTGGAATGTGGAGGGAATTCTGGGAATTGGGGAGGGTACATGGAGGGGAGGATCAGGCAGACTCACCAGGCTAGACCCTGGAGAAGGACATGCAGGATCGGCTGGATGGAGATGCTGGTTGTCAAAATGGCTCAGTTGGTTACAAGATAAAGGCACTTGCTTCCAAGCCTGAAAATGTGAATTCAATTCCCAGTGCTCAAATGGCAGAAGGAGAGACCTCACGTCACTAAATTTTGCTGTCTTCTCTTCATGTGTGCCATAGCATGTGTAACTCCCACCCCATGCACAAAGACACACACATAATAAATGAATGTTCACAAAGTTTCTTTAAAGGCAAGACTTACTGATTTAATAATCACTTAAAGAAAGACATGGCTGGGACATCACTAACCACTCAGTTAAAATGAGTGTGTATTAAGTGCCTCATAAAAGCCCATTCACACACAGTAAACATTACTTAGATAACCACTGTCTGCCAGAGTTCTCCTACAATCTCCTTTCTGGTATTAATAGGGTGAACATTTGTCATTTGTCTGAACTGTTCTTACCTGTTGTTCCAGCATAATTGTTAATTGCAACCCGTTTTCCTCTACAGAATCTTGGCTCAGATGATAAATTATATGGTCAATTCGAGTATTAGGGTCTCTGATGAATGATCAAGGCACCATTCCTACTTATTGGAGTTACCTTGCCACAAGCTGTGAAAACACTTTCCTTTTTGATTGTTTCTTCCTGACTTGTCACAAAGACCGTCACATAAAATCACTCTCTCCCATTAAAGTAATTATTGGGACCCTTTCAGCAATGACCACTTGTTTTACCTTTCCTCTTGAGACTCCAAACACCAAATGCAGAGATTGCTTTTGCTGGGTCAAGATCAAAATTCTTCAGAGACACTAGCCTTGGACAGTAGAAATATTGTCTCTCTAATCCCCAAAAGTCTGAAAGAGACATTTCTGCATGGAAACGTTATCTTGTAGAAAAGGACTGAGATTTCCTGCTGACTTCTTTCTCTGAGTTCCTCCCACTCTGAGATTTTTTTTCTCCCTCTGAGATTTCTTTTTCTTCTTTTCTTCTGATGATTTTTAGTTCAGAGCGTGGAAAATCCCTTGCTGTAGTTACATGGCTTCAGAGAGAGTCTCGTGTATTGTGGGCTGAGATTCTTAATGTCTCTGGAATTGCTCCTGGGGTATGACTAACTGGAAGGAGAATCTGGGTGGCCCTCTCAAGGATGATCTCTGTTAAAACTAGTTAATCGCTTTGATTCACAAGAAAAGATGCTCTCTAGTCGCCAAGTGGAGCCTGGCTGCTGGAGCTGCAGGTATCTGCAGCTCCCTTCTTGGCTGATGAGGGAGCAATTCGGACACTGGTTCATTATGACATCTTGGAAAGTCAGTCATGGCTTTCCTTACAGTACTAAATGTAAAGAAAAAAAGAATGCAAAAAAATTTCTTTCAAATGTGGAATCATGGAGACAAAACAAGTTGTGAAAAGACAAAAACCTAGTAGTTTCCTTCTCCTCCCACAGGGGGTGGGGGATTGATTGTTTATACTATTAATTGTTTTGTAATATATTGGCAAACTGGAAATTTCTGTGGTTTTCTGTCTTATCAAAAACAGTTTCTGTGAGAATAAGTTTTTTTTTTTTTTTTTTTTTTTTTTTTTTTTTTTTTTTGTAAAACATTGTATTTAGGATAATAGATGTGTAATGGCTTCATCAGTTTGTTTGTAGCCTGTTTGAAAAAAATTAAATTGACTGAGACAAAGTGTCTAAGGTGTGTTTTTTTTTCTTTCTCTCATTTTATCTTTATCCACACAAAACAAAACTACTTAAAACTGTTATTGTGTGCACGGTTAACTTCATCATCAAACACTGATGAACTTGAAATAGCTCGACTTTGGTACTGATCTAAACAAATCCCATGCTCTTGTCAAAATGGAGAGAGAGGCAGAAAAGCTGCAGTCCTTACTGTCACCGTAATTCAAGGATTCAGGTTGGACAGCCCCAGGAAACTTAATAGTTCTCTCTTCCCCGTTTAGGTGTCACTTCTACTGTTCCTTCCCTGCCTTGCCTGCCCCTGTTGTGGGAAAGCTGATAACAAACCCTGCAGACATCCCCTCCACAGTCGGGATGATAGATTCTTTGCTGAGTTTTTAGAGCCTGTTTATGAAAATTGGCCTGGGCAAGTGTCCCCAGAGTGTTGGAGCCTTGAGTGAATAGGGATGTTCCTTGACTTGGAAGCATTGGCATCAGGTGGCTTGAGAGACTGGGGTGTCACCTTCTGGGGAACCAATTCTACCGGGATCATGTTAGTATCTCATGTGTTGTATTGTACACCAAAAACACTCATGGGTGTCTTACAGCATAAAGACCTGTATAAGGGAGGTAAACATTCAACTCGATCGAAGAAGAAATTAAGAGGGAAAAAAGAAATTGATTCCAAAAACTATGACCTATTTTTAACCATGCGTGTGAACTACATGGAATATACTATATCTTCCTTGACAAGGTGAGTGTGAATAGCCTGTGCTCATCTTTGCAATTCTCCAGAGATTTACTCACTGTCTTCCAGTCAACACGATGACAAGGTTTTAGTGATGTGCCAAATCCAAGGCTTGGGTATCAGAATTGGGAAATCTGGGACAAGAGCATTTGGCTAAAGGACTCGGGTTCCTTGTTATTTTTGTTTGGCGAATGGTTCACAGAAGAGCTTAGAGGCTGTCATAGAAACAGCAAGTCTTTACAACGAGAGGGGGACTGAGTAGGAAGAGGGAGAGTTAGTTGCATGTTTTCCTATTTTGTTGGGAGGCATTTTACCTCTACTGGCAAGGCTCATTTAGGAAGGGTCAGGAACAGTCCTGGTTTTGCAAGAGGTCTTCCTCCTTTAGGCACTCCCCACCCCATCTAGGCCTGTAATTTCATTATCTGTTCACTCAAAGCTCCTGGACTGTGTTGTCTCACCAGAGTGAGATGCTTTGGATTTTGTCTACACAGAGAGATTTATCTGATAATCTAGTCAGGATGACCCAGAAAAGAGAAGGGGGGCTGTGAAGATGGGGTACTCTTCATGGATAACTTAAGAACATCAGAGCTTTGGCTCAAAAATGTGAGTTTTCAGTTAGCTGTAACTCCAGCAGCTTATTCAAGTCCAGCCTGGGCAACTTCCAAAGACCATCTCAAAATTAAAAAAAAAAATGAAGGGGGGTTATGAACATAACTCATTGGTAACGCAAGTCCCTTGTTACAAGAACAAAGTGAATTTTAGTGGTGAAATTTCAGGAGTGGGGGAATAAATTCTGGGGGACAAGAGCACAGTGTTAAGCACCCTTAAACTCATGCCCACAGACTACCCTTGGGGGGCTGGGAGAGCACAGTATCTGGAACAGCAGGTCTCATCACCCTGGAGGGAGGGGTGCCATCAGTGAACAAACAGCCCTGGAACGTGCCTGACTTTCTGTTGACAGGAAGACTAAGGGCTGTCCATGCCTTTCTCCTCCTGGAGGTTGGCACCAGAGAGGGCACTGGGCACCTGTCCCACAGGCACACACCCTCACCGAGGCACTCCCAGCCTCACCCCATCGTTTGCCCACAGGCTGATTCTTCAAAGATCAGAAAGACGAAGGATTGAGAAGTACCCGCAGCTGAGCCCTGCTTAGACAGTGTAATCCCACGGCCATGCCTGCTTTCTTTCAAGTACTCAAGTACTGCGGATCAAATCCCTTCCTCGCCATCATTTTGGAAATGGCACTGAGGATGTGCTGTTTCTGATTACATAATGATTTAAGGAGAGGAACATTTTGTTGAAATACCCACACCAGTTCTGATTTGACACTGTGTTACATTTTGCTCAATTAACTCAAGATTTTCTGAATATGTCATAGCAGCCCTAGAACATATTCACTGAGATATTGTCGAAGCAGAGTTCTAGTTTAACTTTAAAAACAGAAAAATTTCCCCTGTGACCTATATTGATTCCCAGTGAGAACCGCAGGTACTGATGGTGGGTTTCACTAATTATGTGGGTATGTAAACTCTTGTCTTTTGCATGTGTAAATGTGTACACAACCTAGACTTTTCTAGCGCTAACAAACACACATGCCTTATGGACCTCTGGTCTCCTTTTAATAAGTGTTCCTCCATGAAAGTAAGATTGCTACTGTTCCTTTAACTATTAACTAATAACATCAGAGGCAGGAGTTTGAATCCCTAGCATCCACATCAGACCTGAGTGTGGGCCAGGCAGTGGTAGTGCATACCTTTAATCCCAGCACTCAGGAGGCAGAGGCAGGCAGATCCCTGAGTTCAAGGCCAGCCTGGACTACAAAGCAAGAAATTCTGTCTCAAACAATAAAACAGACAAGCAAAAACTGAGTGTGGGAGTCAATCTTTAATCCCAGTACTAGGGAGGTAGAGACAGGTGAGACAGGCCCCTGGCACTTGCTAGCTAGCCGGCCAGCATAGCTGAATTGGTAAGTTCCAGGTTCAGTGATTGAGGAAGATGCCTAGTGCCAACCTCAGGCCTCCACACACAATCACAGATGCATACAAATAAAGTTTAAAAAATATGTAATCCAAACTAATTAGAGTCATAGTAAATCTTCACTTTTAAGAATGGCATTGAGTCTAGACACAGGGATTTTTCTAGGAACCCAATGAGTGAAAGAATAAACAAACCATTCTGATCTCTCCCCGAAATGGAGATGTTGACTAGAACATGAAGAAATGCCATTCAACAGGAATTTCCCTTGCAGTGTGGTGAAGAGCTCAGTGTGGTGTGTACAGACCCACACCAAACTTCTTCTTGCCTTGCTTGCGAACCGCACTATCAGTGCTGCCAAGGGATATTACAGTGATGTGCAATGCTGTGGTCATGCCAAATTCCCAGATCTCTCCCCTAAACTGTGCAGGAGAAAACACGTATGAGAAAGCAGGCAATGATATGATGACAGCAGTTATAGATTATGGCCACAACTAGTCCCCCAGGGAAGGGAATTACTGCTTATAATTAAAATATAGACCACCACAGAAAAGCCCCCATATACTGTTTGCAGACTCTGGACTAAGGCATCAGATAACAGTTTTGATTACTGACTATGTCCCCAGCCTTCTGCTTAACTGTACTGGCTTAGAACTTGTTTGAGCCTCAGAATTACTCGACGGTTAGAAACTATCATCATGCATCATGTCCTTATTACTTACACAGGTGTATATACATTAGGAATGTATGGTAAAAAGTCAGTGCCTAGACATGTGAGTTTCAAATTCCTCCCCTCCCCCAGATCCCGGTGTGTGAATTAAGGACACGCTGTTGCAGTTATTCCGCTTTTCTCTTACGGCCACCACTGATGGGCCCTATGGCTTCAGGGTGTTTCTATGTGTCCTTGTGTGTGCAGCACATATCTGAGGGCTCGTTCAATATTTTTTTCCTGATTTCCTATAAGCTTTGCCTTTTGGGGGACAAACAGGCCCACTTCGAAGTTCTCTTGCTGTTTAAGATCTATTGCAGTAAAATTTAATAGAGATTCTTATTTCTGTATTCCCAGAATAGCACCCCTAAAACATTTGAAACATACTGTCTCAAAAATGTTTTTAAATCCACCATGAAAGAAACTGTGTCTAAGGATCATCTTCTCAGGTGTTGCAAGACTAGTGTCATTTTAGTTGTTACCCACCCTGCTCCTGTGTGTGTGTGTGTGTGTGTGTGTGTGTGTGTATGTGTGTGTGTGTGTGTGTGTACGTGCCTTTCTTGCTTCTGCATATCTTTGCCTAGGCCTGAGTTCAGGCTCCCTGATATTGTACCTCTATATTGCTCAGAGAGTCAACTTAAAATACACAATCTCCAGACGGGAGTGATTTAGGCAAATTAAAAACAGACAAGGGGCAGGGAAGGCGGGAGGTGTCAAATGTTTTCTCTACCCACTATCAGTTTGATGTGGTGGCCTTGTTCCTACCTAGTCCTCTGTCATGCTGTCCACTACCCAAAGCTAAAATATCTGGAATGGTAACAGAATACCCATGAATGGAGATGTGTAGGCCCCTCTGTCTCCCACCCAACCCACCACAGAGAGTTTTAATTGTGGCTTGTTTCAGTTTAATTTTGCTTCACCCTCAGGGTGAAAGACACTAGTTTCAGTGCACCTCAAGAGATGCCATAAAGTATGTAAGCACTTGCAAGAATTTTCTTAGGCTCCTCCAAAGAAAATTGGTATTTCTAATCACCTATTTGTTTTTGGTGTAAATTCTTTCCAAACAAAACCATGCCATATTGGTGAGCTGATGCTAATGTCTCCAGCCGTACAGTGCACACACTTATTTGCTTTTTCATGCACACACATGTCTGAAACATCTTCTCTTGTTAGAAACAAATCTAGTAAGAGAATTGCAAAGAGGTTGCATGTAGGGAAGCAATGCCACATAACAGATCCACTTTTTAGTATGCTTTGGGTGAGATATGGAGTAGGTCAATTCAAGAGCACTGAGCAGTTTAAATATAAAAAGAGAGCTTTCCAGTGATCCCAGATCTGGAGTCAGCATCATTTGGTACCACCATCCCTTCATAGATAGGCTCACAGTGCTGATTTACAGTGGACGAGACAAATAGATGCAGAAATGCTTAGTAAGCTGCCTGTGAAGACCATCATTTTCTTCTCCATCGGTCTTTCAGCTCTTACATTCATCTTAAAAGCCATCATAGGCAAAAGATGACACTGATTAGGCACTGGATCTATTGCACACCTCCTGAAAACAGCTATAGCACGGACCCTGGGACTGTCTTAGATTGTAACTCACTTTTAACACGGGTGCAATTCCAGAGCTCTAGTGCAGATAAAAATCCTTGTATTCTTCCTGTTAGCACCTTGCATGCCTTTCTGAAGGCTACAACCCAGGGGTCTCAGCAGCACAGAAAAGATAAGATATCCTATATCGTTCATTTTCTGAAATAGTCTGTATTTACAACACCATGCCAGTCTTTTCTGACTACCACTTAGGGCAATTTTGCTTAGCCTAGCGGAATGTCTTGGAAACTACTGGCAATGATTTAGCCTCCAAAATTGGAACACATTTAGTAGAGACAGAAAGCCTATGAACAAATAGTGGGCATGTGCCAGAGTAAATAAGTGTGGTTCATGAGCTGTGGTCAGAAATGTCTCTCTTTCAGTATGCAGGCAAAGCCTTTGCCAGCATTTGCCATAAAGCCATCACACAAAGCAGTTTTTCCCCTTAGTGAGACAGACTCAGTGAAAGAAGGGCTCTAGCTCACAGTCTCCTCTTGGGGCTGTCATCACAGGTCATGGCAAAGAAGACCTGAGCAGAGAGGACTTTTTCTCCAATTACTCTTTCTTACTCCGCCTGCCAAGCTTCCATGAAAGAAAAAAAAAAAAAGAACGAGACTCCTGAGGGAATAGTAGGCTACAAGGGTTGGTAGAGGAAAGACTGTGTGCATGCGAAGCCCCTCCCAGGATCTCACAGTAAACCACAGAGTCGTTTTGCTTCGCCTCTTTTCCAAACCTAAGCTTTGGCCTGTACTGCAAAACTCCTTCGAAGCACTTGGTGAGTCTGTCGTTACTGAGAGAGATAGGGAGTCCGGGAGGAGATCCTCCCCTTATAGACACTGAAGGAGACAAACCTGCACAGGGTCCACTTCAGGCTGTTTGCATTTCCTTTAGTTCTAACTTAACTCCTGGATCACTCGTCACTGAGGGCTTTAGTGCAGTTGGGCTAGAATAGCATGTTCTCTGATATAGTGTGTGTATGCTTGCCCACTGAGCATAGAATGTGGTTTCATGCAATTTTCTACTCCCGTGTAGTAGACTGTGCAGTTTCGTGGTGGCCACTGAAATTCAAGAAGGAATCTCTCTGTTAAACAATTGAAGGAACCATAAATCCATACCCAGCAAGATCCACTCATTGTGGGATTTCCCATGGAGGGATATAGAGTTCACCTTTAACAAAGCATACAGTAAGAGGTGCCATTTTCCAAAACCTTCTGATGAGCTCCGTAAAGTAGTAAAGCATGGCTGAATGCTTAAAAGCTACCATCAACACAAGGACTTTGGGAATAAACGAATCCAAGATACTGTTTCTATACCAAGTGGTAGATTTCCTAGTCAGTTATGAATCCCACAGTTAAATTAGAAGAGGCTCCACTGGACACCCACCATATGCCAGCTATTTTGCTGGAGATTAAGAATACTGGTCGAAAAACAGAAAAGATGTCAAAACGTTGACTATTGTCAGTTCCGCATATGCCTTGTTAGAGTCTTTCTTTGTTCAGTTTAGAGACAGTTTAAAATATGTGTTTATTTTATTTGTGTGTGTGTGTGGGGGGGAGTGAGCAAGCAAACAATTGCCACTGCACGGATCCCACATGTGGATTACAACGTTCAGGAATCTGGTCTCGATTTCTACCTTGCTAAGGCAGTCTCTCCTGTTTACGCTGTTCCATTGCAAACCTTAGGCTAGTGGGACCTGAAGCTTCCGTGTAAGTCTCTTGTCTCTTTATCCTACCTTGCAATAGAAGTATTGGGATTACAGCTGCACACCAACACATCAGGTTTTATGTTTTAAAACATGGGTTCCAGGGATTAAACTTAGGTTGTCAGGCTCGTGAGGCACTGAGCCATCTCCCTGTTCCCACTTGGTTGCTTTTTGACAGGTAAATAAGCGACTGGAGGGATTACTCAGTGGTTAGGGGTACCAGCTGCTATTCCACAAGACCTGGGTTGGATTCGCAGCACCCACAATGACGCCCCACAACCATCTGTAGCTCTAGTTCCAAGGAGTCCAATGCCCACTTCCGGCCTCGGGAGAATGCACTGAATGCAAGGTAGACGGATAATCACTCAGGGAAAACACTCATGCACATAAAATAAGAAAACAATACAATGAAAGGCAAATAAGATGTCTTTATTTTAAATGGAAAGAAAAAAGTGACAATTCTTTGTGTCAAGAACCTTGAAGTTGATGAAAATGGAGGATGACCTAATAATTTAAATACAGTGTGATACACAGCATAACAGAGTACTTGAAGATGGTTCTGTTTGCTTAGGGGCCAGCGCTAAGTAGGACATGTATTTCAGATGGAAGAACAACCGGCTTAAGAGTTGGAAAAGGGAATCCTTTTGGATTATGATTTCTTGCTTAGACATGTAATCCTGGACAAAGCACTTACCCACACAGCTTCCTGCCTTGTCAAGTGGGGATACTACACTATTGTGTTTACGGTGTGGAGAGAATTAAAAGTGAAAACACATTCGAGAAGGCACATGGGTCTGTACATAGCAGTATAAAATGCTGTTTTTGTAATTAGTTCCACAGTCTTATTTGTTGTACAAACTTACACAGCCAATAGTACTTTATCATTACCTATCTATGTATCTGTCTGTCTATCTATCCATCTTCTATATATCATTCTATCATATATTTGTCTATCAAGCAGCAATACCACTGATCAAAAATAATGCCACATTTTGTTTAATGATATCAACAATCCTTCTTCTATGAATTAATGCTAAGGAATAAAATAATCTGTCAATGCTTAAGTATAGCGACTGAAGCGATCTACTGTGTATGGTGGTGCTGCCTTTAGTCCCAGCACTTGAGAAGCAGAGGCAGGCAGATCTGAGTTTGAGGTCAGTCTGTTCTACAGAGCAAGTTTCAGGACAGCCAAACCTACACTGACAAGCACTGTCTGGAAAAGAACAAAACAACCCCCTTCCCAAAATAGAACTGAAGTGATAAGGAGGAGGAAAGGGAAGATCAAAACAGGAAAATGCAGGAAAACCTAGGCCCGCCATGTACAATTAACCCACTCAGAATTAGGGATTGGTTTGAACTGTAAATGAATGGTGGGTGTATGGGCGCCAGGAGCAAACTCCAATTTGCTTATACTAAAATCTGAGCACTCTCATCTCACTTAAACTTATTTGGTCGACTCCCACGTCACCCCTCAATTTCACCTCGCAAAACGGCAAATGCGTGTCCCTTCCAGTTTTCTAGTCCCTTTAAGTCTACCTGACTTTGTTACTGTGCCCTTTTGTGCTGAGTCCAGCTTATGCAATAATCTTGTCTGGCAAGCTTCTACAAGAGCCCTGCAATCACAGAGCTGTTAGCCTGCTTCCCTCTGACAATCACAAAACCCAGGATGATATATATTCAAAATGCACGGGCATAAAACAAACCAACAACAAAGCAACCGACTACTGCAAGGACAAAAGAGTGCCATAGCGTATATGTCATTTCCCCCCAAGGTCCTCAAACACTCTGCTGTGTTGTTATGGCTGGACTTTTCTCCCTGCCCCACCCATCCCCCACGAACCTCCACAGCTCAGGATAAAAAAAGCCTTCACGAAGGATGGAGAAATGAACCTTGCAAAAATTGTCAATTCTCTTCAAAGTGGTTTAAGTTTTTGATCTTTCTCAGCTGGTGGTTTTGCTTACCCCACTGAATTTTGTATTAGCAAACACTTATAAAGCCTGATAAAATGTGGCAGAATCAAAACCTAACTACCATCACTTTTGTATCTCAGCCATATTCTGTGATCATGTTCAAAAATTATTAAAAATTTCATGTCCTTCAGAATCACTTAAAGGTACAGAAGATGACGAAGAACTTGTTATAGATCAAGCTAGGACAGGGTATCAGGCTGTTGATTTGGCAAGACTGGAGAAAGTTCAAATAATCACACACACACACACACACACACACACACACACACACACACACACACACTAAATAGGCCTCCAAATGAAGTTTCTTTAAAAAAAATCTTAAAATGTATGTACGCGTGTCTATCTTGTCACTGTCTGTCTGCCTGCCTGCCTGTCTGTCTGTCTGTGCCATGGCACACATGTGGAGGTCAGAGGGCAGTTTTGGTCATTGGTGCTCATCTTCCCCCACTGAGTCAGGTTCTCACTTGTTTCTGCTGCTATGCTGTACACTGCAGGCTAGCTGGCCTGGGAGGCTCTGGGTGATTGTCCTCTACCTGCCTCCTAACTTGCCAGGGAAAGGCTGCCCTTGCAGATGTACCCCAATGCATCTGCCTTTTTCTTCTTTTATGTGGGTTCCAGGAATTGATTTATATCATCAGGCTTGCTGTGCATGACTTGTACCTTAACTGACTGAGCCATCTTCCCAAGACCCAGATGACATTCCCTTACCTGTTGTAGCGTCTTCCCCTATATCTTTTTCCTTGATTGACTCAGAACACTTCGTGTTTAGAATAATTTACTCTAATTTGGAAAAAAAAAACCCACAACAAAACAGCTCCATTAGACTACTCCAGGGAACAAAATTGAAGAATGGTGTAAGTCAATTGGATCCCCCTTTCTGCGTTGTGATGTGGCCAGGGTATCTGGACACCGTCAGGGCATTGCAACCATATCCCAAAGGGACTTTGTTATAGGAAAGGGGTTTAATTTTTTTCCTCTTTGCAACCTTGTGAAATTTCCACATTGCAAAGCAATCACATCTTTCAAGCTAGAAATGATTGTGTTTGGCACCACAGCCTCTGGTGTAATGGCTTGTGCTTGTTTTCACTACAGCGAAGTCAGCTTTCAAAAGAAATCATCGGTAACAACATTCTACTCCCCAAATCATATAATCCTATTAACGGAGTTTCATTTTTTTCCCCCATTGTCACTGGTCTGACAAGATTGGCTAAGTTTATGTGTGGAGACAGAAGGCCTTAGAGGATTTGGCTGTGGTGAGGAGAGCTATCCAGCTGCAGACGTGTGGGAGCTCACTGCACCTGACATATCCTCACCTGTGTTTTTTACCTCATGTGCTTTCTGGGTAACAGCTACGCAGTCACTCTACAACTCAAGCTACTCAAGAAATAGCCCATTCTGGGACATAGGAAGCCTGGTAGGTTATTGTGCTTGTCACAGTGAATAAGATCTCTGTCAAGATCAAACATGCAGATTTACCGACTGAGAAAGTATCCCACATGACTGCATGGAATCTTTACCTTAAGTAGAAATTATATGGTGAAACCTACAAAAGTATTATCATTTCAGAGTTCTCTAGAGAGTATGTTTTTTCTTTGGTGATGAAAAGAAGAAAAAGAAACATCTTGCAAAAACTAAAACTAAATAGCATTGTTTTTTTTTTTTTTCTGCCAGTACTGAGAAAGAGTTTCTAGAAAATATGTAGTGAGTTTTAAGCCCAAATGTTCTGGCCAGCTTGGTCTGTATTCCTTGTAAACAGTCTGAGATATGGTTGAACTTGGGTTTGTCAGTTAGGCAACTTGTTAACAGCTTGTGTGTGTAATGATCTAAGTGATCAGCTGAAGCAATTGTGGCACTTTTTTAATCCTCCATTAAGTGACAGGTCCCAAGTGTTGGGAGCCAGCACCATATTCCGTGGTGGACAAGCTGTTCTCCTTTGGGTAGAAACTTATAGATAACCTACCTCTGCTCCCCAGGCGGTCCTTCAGTCCTTCAGATAGCCTTGTCCATGAGTCAGCATGCCCTGGCATCCCGTTGACATCTAGGCTGAAGTGTAAATCCAGTTTTCAAAGTCGATACAAACAACATCAGCCTGACTTTGTCTTTTAAAAAGCTTTCCCTGAGTCTGATTCACAGGTTCCTTGTTATTTAGCTGTTCTTACTCAGCTAGTAACTCATTCTCTATAGTTGAGCCCTGCTTTTGAATTCTATGTCTTCCACTTGTTAGATATTTGGCCAAGGTATTTAACCTCATTAAGATGCAATTGGTCAATCTACTGACAAAGGCCAATAATGTTCCCTTGTCTGGGCTAGCAAGATGGGTCAGTGGGTAAAGACACTTGATGCCAAGCCTGTAGACCTGAGTTTGATCTCTGGACCCACTTGGTGGAAATAGAAAACCAACTCTACAAAGTGTTCCTCTAACCTTCCCATGTTAATTATGGCAGGGGATTGCCCCACCTCTATGTAAATAAGCAAACAAATGTGATAAAGAAGATCACCTGGCTTAAAGCATTATTGAGATGATCAGATATTAATTGTAAATTATAAAATATAGCTACTATTTCCCCCTTGGAATAACTACGGGACCACTATGCATGAAATGAATTCTACATAAATGAATAGTAACAAAAGGCAGTAAATAATTTCACAACCTCAAGCCTCTGCAAACATTTCTTTTAGATTTTTATTACAACAAAGGGGAAGTGAGAGGGTCCTAGGTTTTCACCATTTGCTTCTGGAATCTCTAGTCATAGAGTGTGTTGGGTAGCAGATGAAACAGGGTCAATATCTGCTTGATTTCCAAGTTCACAGAAAAGCAGCAGTTTTCCTGGGAAGTGATTTTTGCATCTAAGTAGTTTTGGTTGAACTGGCAGCTATAATAGTGCTTGAATGAATGATAACCGGCATCTATAAGGTCCCATTATTTGAAATTTTATGATCATTATTTCAAACTTGAGGAAACCACAATTTTCATTAGAGAAAGTCATATATTACTCTTTCTAGGAAAAGTTCAGAAGCTATGGAGATGGCTGGAAGGCTCTCCTCCACATCAGGAGCTAGCCCTATAAAACATGGAAATTTTAATTCTGCTTTAGAAATTTAAATACTGCTTTCTTAGGGTGTAATATTTATGAATAAGATTTTATGGAACTATCATACAAGTACACGTAAATTAGTGGTTACAACATGCTTTCTATAATGATTTATAAACATGATTTCACTTTTGCTCTTTCCCAAAGATAGAGAAATATTCATCTTTACTGTCACACTGTCTAGGACTAAGATATTTAAAAACTTTAAAAATGGATTCTGCTTAATTGGAGATATGAGCAACCAAATATTCACTGTCATTTAACAATGGTTAATTTTATGTTAAACAAGTTAAATTTTGATGAATTATTTCCTATGACAAATTAGGTCATGTAGGGTCCTCATTAATTATATTATTTTTCATGACTGATTGGGCTAGGTACAAAATTAATTCAGACAAATTGTCAGTATATCGGAATATATCACCTTAGTCATTTATATATACTTTCAAACAATATTGTGATTATAAACAGTATTAACAATTAATGGGACATATTTTATATGCCACAAAATTTATTATTTTTTTTAGTTTTTTTATTTTTTATAAATTTGAATTACAAACAAGATTGAATTACATGACGATCCCAGTTCCCTTCTCCCTCCCTTCCTCCTCTGCCACCCCCAACTAAAATCCTACCTATCACATATCCTTTCTTCTAATTTACACCTGACTCAAAATTTCTGCTTCCTCGTGACCTCTGCATCCTTCCTTTTCTTCCCTTCTCACTCTTGTAGCTTCCTCCCCCCTCTTTCCATGTTCTCAATTTGCTCAGTGGATGGTGACCCTTTCCCCTTCTCCAGGGCACAAAGTTTGTCTCTTTTAGATTCTTCTTTGTTTACTAGTATCTCTGGCAGTGTGGATTGTAGGATGGTAATCCCTTACTCTATGTCTAAAATCCACATATGAGTGAGTACATATCATGTTTGTCTTTTTGTGATTGGATTACCTTGCTCAGAATGGTTTCTTCGAGTTCCATCCACTTTCCTGCAAATTTCAAGATTCCATTGTTTTTTTCTGCTGAGTAGTACTCCATTGTGTAAATGTACCAACCACATTTTCTCCATCCATTCTTCGGTTGAGGGGCATCTAGGCTGCTTCCAGTTTCTGGCTATTACAGATAGTACTGCTATGAACATCGTCGAACAGATGTCTTTGTTGTGTGAATGTGCTTCTTTTGGGTATATGCCTAGAAGTGGAATTGCTGGATCTTGTGGTAGACTGATTCCCATTTTCTTGAGGAGTCGCCATACTGATTTCCAAGATGGCTGTACAAGTTGGCACTCCCACCAGCAGTGGAGAAGTGTTCCTCTTTCTCCATATCCTCTCTAGCATAAACTGTCATTGGTGTTTTTGATTTTAGCCATTCTGACAGGAGTAAGATGGTATCTCAGAGTTGTTTTGATTTGCATTTCCCTGATGGCTAAGGATGTTGAACACTTTCTTATGTGTCTTTCAGCCATTTTAGATTCCTCTATTGAGAATTCTCTATTTAGTTCTGTACCCCATTTTTTAATTGGATTGTTTGGTATTTTGGAGAATAGCTTCTTGAGTTCTTTGTATATTTTGGAGATCAGCCTTCTGTCAGATGTGGGGTTGGTGAATATCTTTTCCCAGTCTGTGGGCTGTCGTTTTGTCTTGCTGACTATGTCCTTTGCCTTACAGAAGCTACTCAGTTTCAGGAGGTCCCATTTATTAATTGTTGATCTCAGTGTCTGTGCTACTGGTGTTATGTTCAGGAAGCAGTCTCCTGTACCAATTAATTCAATGGTATTTCCCACTTTGTCTTCTAATAGGTTCGGTGTGGCTGGGTTTATGTTGAGGTCTTTGATCCATTTTGACTTAAGTTTTGTGCAGGGTGAAAGGCTTGGGTCTATCTGTAGTCTTCTACATGTCTGCATCCAGTTATGCCAGCACCATTTGTTGAAGATGTTCTCTTTATTCCAGTATATATATTTGGATTGTTTGTCAAAAATCAGGTGTTCATAGGTGTGTGGGTTAATATCAGGGTTTTCAACTCTATTCCATTGGTCTACCTGTCTATTTTTGTGTCAATACCAAGCTGTTTTCAGGACTATAGCTCTGTAATAGAGCTTGAAATCAGGGATGGTGATGCCTCCAGAAGAATCACTATTTAAAAAGTAAGTTTGTAGAGTTGTACTGCCAACCACAGTTTGGATAGGATGAGCAATTATTGACCCAAAGATTGAAGTTGTTTGAACAGAGACTCAGGGATGTGCAGCTGAAATGGGAGCGTCCTTAAACAAGTTCTCCATTCCCAAGTTTTATTACAAACACATATCACACAGTGATGAAATCACTTGTGTATGAGGCTGTTTCCATGGCAGTCCCTGAGCTCTTTGGAGGGTGGGGTTGGGTGGGAATCTGGCAGAAGCAAATGGGTTAACTGCACATTTTCTTATAGTAATAATATCAAAGAATGTCACCTCAGTGGATGGCAGAGACAGTACCAAGTTTTTATAAACACTGTTTAAAGAAAATTAATAAATAAAGACTACCAGTAAAGATGCTTGCAGCTCAGGTCTTTTTTTCAAGGGGGTGTGTCAGGAAGGGGGCTGTGTTTTTAGTCTGGTGAAAAGGGACAAACACATCATGAACCACTAAATCCTCTCTGCTCTTCTTCAGAAGATTATATCTGGATACCTCCAGACAAAAGACAGAACCTAAACTCAGAGTTTGTGAAGTTAATTCAACTCTGAGCTGGAATGAGCAGAGATCTTACTACATTAACCTTGGGCAGACAACCATGCTTATATCATGGTCTGGAATCTTGCCCTTAAAACCCACAATTGCTGGATATTACATTATCACTGCCTGCTAACAATTACTCCCATGTGGTAGGATGACATTCTTTTCCTGCTTGTAATAGTACAACAGTTTCCCTGGGGCACAGGTGTCATCTGAAGAAAGTCCTGTCTCCTAGAGGAATTTTTTTTTTTTCTTTTCGGAGTTTGACCAAAGGGCTACAACTTACTTTATTGCCTTTGTATCCTCACTAATGTTTTCTGGCCTGAGCAGGAGTGTCTAAAAAAAGTAGAAGGAGAGATGAGGCTTTTTAATATACTGTGAGTATGGTCAGGCTCAAAACAAAAATAAAAATCAGATAAATAGCTTTTCATTCACGAGATTGACAAGTTTTAATCAAGATTTCTCCCTCTCTCCCTCCTTCTCTCTTTCTCTCTCCCTCTTGATGATGATGTTGTCATGATGATGGTGGTGATGATGGGGACTGAATTTAGCACCCTTCCCTTGTTAACTACTTGATGAACTGATACTCCTATTCCCAAGACGAGAATCTCTTAATTTGACCATCTAAAATCCTCAGATTACAAAAATAGGCTGATAGTGACATGTTGGTTCTTCTGTATGAAGCAGAACAAAGGCAAACTGATGGATCTTAGAGTCTTAGACTATATTTGTAGCAATATTGTAAAACAGAACCCTTCTGAATTCTTACTTCATATAACTCTATGACACAATGGTAGGATTAGCATGCATTTAAATGTTGCATAGCTGGATTTGATAGGACATATTGTGTTATTATGGCCGTACACTTATGTTGCTCTTTTTTCTTATTAGGCTGAGGTACTATGTGAATAAGGGCTAAGGTAATATCCAGCTCCTAGCCTAGAGAGTATAAGCTTGTGAAGAGATTGTAGACACAAAGAATACATTTGGAATGACATGATGCTAAATGTAGCCAAAATTCTAGAGTTGGGGATTCCTTATGCCAATATCATTAGGTGAAAAGGGATTCATCTTCCAACTTTGGCTAACTGAAGCCATCAGAGACATTGTTTCTCTTACTTTGGGGAATTTGTACCAAATATAATGTAAGATCAAGATTACCAGATGTTAATATAAAAATCAAATTAGCTAAAGTTATTAAAAACTATACTGGTTTTGAAAAATCAGCAAGGGACCCTATTAAAGCTATCTCCTTTTAGAGGAATCTTCCGAACATTTCAGAGGATTTACTTTTGTGTTCATTTCAGACTGGCACCCAAAGAGGTCTTAGTAGTTATAACCTCCTTTCACAGAGGATGGCCAAAATGCTTGTGTCCAGCTAGCATTAAACTCAAATGTTTAATAGTACTGAATATTTGCTGACTCTTAGCTATTAAAATATCTCTTAAAGAGATTTTAAATCTTATTTTACCCCGTATAGTACACCAGATAATGCCATTTCTTCTTATTTGTGTTCATCACTATAGTGACTTGGGATTCTTGGGCTCTAGATAATTACATACAACCATAACTCTACTGGATTTCTGTTATATGCTTATTAAAAAACTCATTGTACATATCCTACATAATTTACTGCTATTATTTTTCAACCCATATGCTCAGAGTGTCATGTTAGATAGCCTTTTGTAATCTTCATTGTATTTCAATATTGAAATTGTGATATTAATTATAGATATTATGAATTAGTAGCAAGGAGTAGCCATATTGTTGGCTATAGCTCAGCCAAGGCAGACATTTACTCATATCATATTAATAATCATTTCTAACATGTACCAAGTGCATATCAGAATATAAAAGAGAGGAAAAAGGAAATAGGATAGCAGAGTATTTAAGCTTCGCCTGCTCTCTTTCTCTCTTTACCAATAACC